>NC_052158.1:148846876-150046876 GCF_902713615.1 Scyliorhinus canicula | reverse complement strand
TACGCTTAATCTCACTTGGCAACATTACACATAGTTTGTGGGCGCGATTCTCCGCCCCCCACGACGGGTCGGAGAATAGCGGGAGGGCCTTCCCGACATTTTTCCCGCCCTCCCGCTATTCTCCCTCCCCCCCGCCCAACTCCCGACACGAATCGCTGCCGCCGTTTTTTTACGGCCGGCAGCGATTCACAGCTGATAGATGGGCCGAAGTCCCAGCCCTTTACGCTGTTTTTACAAACGGCAAACACACCTGGTCTGGCCGTTCGTAAAAACGGCGGGAACAACTCGCTTTTTATAACCATGGCACCGATTGGCACGGCAGTACCACGGCCGTGCCAAGGGTGCCATGGGCCCGCAATCGGTGGGCACCGATCGCGGGCAGCGGGCCCGATGCCCGCGCACTATTTCTCCTTCCGCCGCCCCGCAGTATCCATTCGCGGGGCGGTTGAGGGGCATCCCGGCCTGCGCATGCGCGGGTTTCGCGCAAATACGCGATGACGTCATCCGCGCATGCGCGGGTTGGAGTCTTCCAATCCGTGCATGCGCGGCTGACGTCATATGACGCGTCAGCCGGCGCTAACTCCGGCAAGCGGGCTTAACGAAATTCGTTAAGCCCGTGATGCTGGAGCTTACGGTGTCGGGCTGCTAGCCCTGACCGGGGACCAGAATCGGTTCCCGGTCGGGAAGGGGCGCGCTGGCGTCAAACCCGCCCGGGTTTGACGCCAGCCTTACGATTTCTCCCGTTTTGGGAGAATCGCGCCCTGTATTCCTTGCCTACAAATGATGTGGAGTTGCCGGCGTTGGACCAGGGTGGGTGAGCACAGTAAGAAGTCTTACAACACCAGGTTAAAGTCCAACAGGTTTGTTTCCAACACAAACTTTCGGAGCGCAGCTCCTTCCTCAGGTGAATGGCGAGGTGAATACCTCGCCATTCACCTGAGGAAGGAGCTGCGCTCCGAAAGTTCGTGTTGGAAACAAACCTGTTGGACTTTAACCTGGTGTTGTAAGACTTCTTACTGTTGCCTATAAATGACAGAGGACCCAGGGCGAAAACGTTCCGTACTGAATAAAAGTGTTGCTGTCATTGAGCTGGGTGGTCTTCTCTGGCCGGACATATTTTGGGATGGCCGGACATACTTTGGGAAGATTCAACATCTGACCACCCCCCTCCCCCCCACCCCCACTCCCTCCAATTGCACCACCCCCTCATTGGCTGACTGTCCTCCGAGGTTTCCGCATTCTCGAAGCGTTACTCGACTGGATGGTTCCTGCCTGTCATTCCCCCTCCCTGCCCCCCCCCCCCCCCCCCCCTCCAACATTTTAACACATTGCCAACAAAAACGTTGAAATAATTTTCATTTCATTTAATGTTATTTTGTTCCCAACGATGCCCTGGAGCTTAATCTTCAGTTGCCGGAGACTTTGGCGGGCAATCAATGATGGGTTAGCGACCCTACTATTGAATTATGCTGTTTTGATCATTCTATCCAGGCTTTTCATAGGCCTCCAGTAAATTGAATTTACCTTAATATGAAAGTATTGTACCCCAGCTGGAATTCCTGCACCTGCTTCACCCTGAATTTTGAACTTTCACCAAGGAGATTAATGAGCTCGGTACAGAATGCGAACCAAGCCCTGTGGCAAACGTCTTGATGGCCTTTAAACTGCATTTTGTGTCAATCATTGAAATCTAAGCACAGCGGGGCGCCATTTTGGCCCATTGTGCTGTGCAGTTGTTCTTTCTTCACTCACCACCATCGATCGCAGTCCCATTTTCCTGGTCCTTCCACATCCCCTCTAAAGCTTCTCTTTGTTTGATTTGCTCCTCGACATTTGATCAGGTTGGCTTTACCCCCAGTGCATGAATAAATTCCTCAGAATTTAACCTGTTACTGTCTCTCAAATGTACAGCTCTCACTTACTGACACTCGTTTTCAATGTTTTATTGTCTATGCTCCTTCAGAACTGGGACCACCTCTATTTCAGCCCCTTTCTGCGCATTCTGCTCCAATATATGCACCTGCTACTTTTTATATCTCTCATGACAGTGATGTCATTCGATGGAGATGTCAGCTGTAGCTCCCTGTTAGCACTCTGACGTCTGAGTCCGAACGTTGTGGCTTCAAGTTCCAGTCCGGAGGCATGGGCACAGAATCCAGGTTGAAGCTTGAGTGCGATACGAAGGGAGGTCGCTTTTGCCGTGTGCGCTAAATACACCGAGAGCCAGAAAATGAAAAACTGACGGGCAAGATCTGATTGCCCCCGCCTCCCCCACTGGTGATGTCAAGACGTTCCATGAGCATCTTTATAAATTATAATCTCAGTAAAGGGCTTCTCCGCCGTATGCCCCCCCCCCCCCCCCGCCCCCCCAACACCCCAACGTTTGGATCTCCCCCCGTCACATTGGCGAGGTTTGCAACTAGATTTTTAAAAGGAAGTAGGGACCCTGCCAGCAGGCACAGGTAAGCACAACCCCCCGGGGAGAGAGGGACATAGCAGTCCCCTGGCACTGCCCTGTCACTGTCCCCAGCACTGCCCCCTGGCACTGCCCTCTGGCACACTGCCCCTGGCACTAACCCCTCGCACCGCCCCCACGCACTGCCCCCAGCACTATGCACTGGCACTGCCCTTTCACTGCCCCTGACACTGCCCCCCACCCAGCAGCTGCCCCCAAGGGGGTCCCTCTGGGAAGCTTTAATGGGGGAGGGGCGGGAGTTCCCCTTATTGGTGAAGGGGTTCTCCTTGTGCATGTGGGAGTGGGTGTTCCCCATGACCCCTCTGGAGAGGGGGGAGGGGGAAGGGTTTCCCAGGATCATGTGGGAGGACTTCCCCGTGTTCACGGGGAAGGTGGAGTGCCCTATGTCCGTAGGTGGGGCTATCCTTGTGCATGTGCGTGGAGGGGCTGGGGGAGGGGGTGGGGGGGGGGGGGGGGGGGGGGGGGGGGGGGGGTGGGGGGGGGCTCCCCACGTCTGTGGTGGGGGAAGGGACCTCCGCATTGCATGTGAGGGAAGCTCCTGTTTTCTTAAAGCTGGAAATTGGGGTCCCGATCTCAGGATTCCTGATGTTGCTGGATTTTCCCAGCTTTGCCCCTCCCGCGTGACGGCGTGGGCACAATGTGGCAAGCAAGGCCAGCTGCGTTCCCGGCCAGCCGGCCGGCGGTTTTCACGCCCCAGCCGGCACTCTGCGCAAAAGCAGAAAATCCCGCTCCGTGTTTGTCTTCTCGAATTATCCTCCCGTAAGGCCAGGAAGTTACATTCCAGGTAAGTTGGCACGGGTGCAGGGCACAGTTTAGTGACAGGGTCTATGGCACGTTTCACATTAAACACCTGATCCTAATGTTGCACCCTGTCTCGGTGCTCTGTTACAAGTGTGTGAGGGATGGGCTGGTCTGGGCTGGCCAGAGAGGGGTGCAGGTGGTGGGGAGAGGGGGGGGGGGGGATTGGAATTGGCAGACGTTTTGGCTAGCTTGGCTCAGGAATCTCAGTTCAGCCAGCTCTTCACCGTCCCCACCTCCACCACCCCATGGACTCGGTCGGACTGGCCAGCTGCCATGCAGGGATCACCCAGCTGGTGGGTGGAAAGTGCTAACATGGGCAGGAGTCAGACGTTGTCAGACGATGTGGAGCGCCAGAGCTCATCGCAGAGCTGGTTGTCATCATCCTCCATCCCATGGACCCGACCCGCTGTTTCTGCGAACCCAGGGCACAGACCCCGTAGTGCGGCAGGTATGTATCATGGAAGGGAATTGCAGGTGGGGGGGGGGGGGGGGGGGGGGGGGGGGGGGGCGGATGCAGTGTCCATGCCCATGGTCGGTGAACCTGGTGGCAATCAGGGCATACCGTGCCCGTTGGCCCTGGCGCATACGTTGTGCAGCCTCCCCAGCCTGCCTGAGCCCCATGTCCTGTTTATCCTTGCCGTTCCCCGCATCCTCCTTGTCGGACAAGGACTGGCGTTCATCCTGCTCCTCCAGCACGTCACCCCCTCTGCTGCGTGATGTTACGGAAGATGCAGCAGGCCGCCACAATGCGGGCGACCCTCCCAGTGCAATGCTGGAGGGCCCCTCCAGAGCAGTCCAGGAACCTGCATTGCATCATCAGGAGACAGAAGCACCGCTCGATCACACCGCTAGCTGCTGCATGGGTGTCGTTGTAGCGGGTCTCTGCGTTGGCCTGTAGCCTCCAGATACTGTCATCAGCCAAGACCGCAGTGGATAGCCTCTGTCACCCAGGAGCCAACCCCCCCCCCAGCAGGGGGGCGCCGAAAAGAGGCCTGGAATTATCGAGTGTGCCAGGATGAAGGAGTCGAGCACATTGCCCGGGTATTGAGCGCAGATGTGCATGATGTGGATCTGATAGTCACACAGCAGCACATTCATCGAGTGGAACCCCTTTCGGTTTGTGTAGAGCGGCCTGTCACCTGCAGGCGCTAGTAGGGTGACTTGCATCCCACTGATTACCCCCTGGACCCGGGGCATCTCGGCGATGGCGGCAAACCCCAATGCCCAGGCACCCTGGTGGGCTCGGTCCACATTGAAATGGATATATTGTGTTGCCTGGCCATATAGTGCCTCCATGACGGTGCCGATACACCTGTGCACCGATCGGTATTAGATCCCAGACATGTCCCCACTCAGCGCCCTGAAGGACTCTGTGGCGTAAAAGTTCAGGGCGACCGTCACCTTGACAGCCACCGGGAGAGAGTATCCCCCCCCCCCCCCCCCCCATTCTCCCACCAGGCGTGCCATTATCTGGCAGATGTGTCGCACTGTCCCCTTGCTCAGCCGGAGTCTTCAAAGGTCCGCGAATGACAGGTGCTGCCAGTAGACACGAGGCCTCATGTGCCTCCTTTGCACCACCTCCTCCTCTGCCTGTTCGGATGCCTCCTGTTCCTCTGGTGCACCCACAGCTGCTGCAGCTTCCTCCACCTTGAGCAACTCCAGCTCGTACAGTCTCAGCACATCCCCCAAGGTTGCGGCGATGATGAGGAAGACCACTATTGCTGGTTGAATTCCAATCCCCATTGTCTGCAGGAGATGAAAGGCGAACATGTTAGCATGGTGCGTACCCCCGTGCCCAACAAGGTCCACCGGGCTACACAATGGTGGCAGTTGGCACTGCAGATTCTGTCCCTGCATGTCCCCCACCCCGCCCTCCTCTCCTCACCCCGGGCCCCATCGGTACATGGAGAACGCATGGCTGAGGCGAGCGGAACTCCCCATTGTAATGAGAGATCGGGACGCTATTTTTGAATGGAGTCCCGATCTCCAAGGCCCCCGAAACAATCCCTGACCTCCACCCACCCCCCAGCCTGAATGCAAAGACCCCCCCCACCCATACCGGGGAACCCCGGCCTGATTGTGCACACGTGCAAAAGATGCCAGCTTGGCAGTGCCAACATGGCACTCTGGCAGTGCCCATTTCAGCTGGCAGTACCAGCTGGGCACCTTGACTGTGTCAGGCTGTACATGGCCATGGTACCCAGGTGGCACCAGCAATGCCAGGGTGCCACCCAGCCCAAAGGGCATGCAGCGGGGGGCCTTCGATTCCCTTGGAGATCCCTGTAAGTGTCGATTCATCTGGTCCCCATTTGTGGGGACCAGTATCAAACGGAGCCCGCCCGAGGTCCCCGACACACGGGGATTGAATCCCAAAGTCTCAGGTACCTTGCGAATCTGCACATTAGAGTGAGGCTACCTGTCTCGCTCTAATATGTAGATATGCCAAAAGGTGATCCCGCCCATTGTGGGCGAGATTCGCATCACAATGCCTCGCGCGATTGAACCTTGTGTGGCGTTGCGAGCTGAGTAGATACCGGGAGCAGGGTCTCCCGGCTTCAAACGGCAACTCTGCACCACGGCCAGCTGCTTTTCCGGAGCAGCGTGGGCGGAGGATCGCACCCTAAGTGCTGCTGCCAGTGAGAAAGCTGGAGTGATTCCCGCTGGCACTAGTAGAAACCGTGACCTGCCATTCAATGGCACTTAGAAATGTTTTTACCCTCAATCAGGTTTTCAGTGCCATTCAATGGCACAGCGGGGTTCCTCGGGTAACTGTTATCTCTCACAGGCCCCACTCCTCAGAGGTCCCCACTTCCAGTCCATTCCTTCCCAAACTTTCACAGGAGGGCTGGACCTCCTCTGGAATCCCCCTGGGTCTTTTACACAGGTTTTTTGATTGACAGGTCCAGGCAGTTTTAAAAGGAGGATTAAGATTGTTTATTTACATAGCTCTGCAGGGGTCCATTAACTCAGAGGAGCAGCTGTTTTTCTAACCGCAGCTGTTTTTTAAAGAGACAGGGCTGGATTCTCCGTTGGCAGGATTCTCCGGGCAGCGCACCCACGCCCGGGGATTTCCGGATGGACTGGGGGGCTGCCCACAATGGGAAACCCCATTGGCCGGCTGGCAAGGCGGAGCATTCCCCTCCCGTCAGCCGCACCAGAGAATCCTGCCTGCTGTCTCTTTGTTCTCAAGATCTTCCAGGTGCTTTTAACTTCAGCTCACAGATCTCTGAACTTGGCACTCTGACACACTGGCCGAAAGGTTTGGGGTTGGAGAGGGAAACACTTTCACTTTCTGATCACAGATCTGTATTTTTCAGACACTGACAGACTGTTTAAAGGTTTGCAAAGGCTGCAGACGGGAAGAGCAGCCAATCTAACCCCCTCTCAGGAAAGACCCTCAACCTGAGCCCCTCCAGCCCAGCACAAGCACCCCTGACCCCCATCACCCCATGAAGGACCCTCCCTCGGCACCGTGGAAGCATTCGTGGGGAGGGCACTCACCCCCTTGCCACCCTTCAGAACGCAAGCAACCAGGTCCCCGTTTCCCACCACTGACGCCAACGGGAATCCCGGCTGGGGAAGGGTGGCGGGGGTGGGGGTGGGGAGAGGCTGGAACATCGGAGGAGGAAGGTGAATGGGGTGGCCTGCCGGTAAAATACATTCCAAAGCAGCTCGAATTAGCTATCTGCCTGTTTCCGCCCCGTCTGGACGGGAAAGCTCATCGGGGACATCGGGAAGCTCGGTGGGGCCGGCTGGGAGACTCACAATGTATTTCACCGGGATATCGAGATTCCCTCTGCCGGCAAGAAGCTGCGGAGAATCCCGTCTGAAAGGAGTAGGGAGGGACGGTCAGATCAATCAGCAAGTGGTGAGCTCAGCTTGGATCTCGAAGGCCTTTAGATGCCCTGAGGGAGGGAAGACAGAGGTCGATAAAACCTCCCAAAGGTTTGAGTAATGGATGGAATGGGTTAGAATACAAAAATTCTGATAGCGACATAGGAAGGGTCCACAGTGCAGGTAGAGCTTGTGGACTCTGGGAGAAAGAAGATAAGAATGCGGGGAGGGGGGGGGGGGGGCAGGAGGGGTGCATGGGGTTTAGCACAGGGCTAAATCGCTGGCTTCAAAGCAGACCAAGGCAAGCCAGCAACACGGTTCAATTCCCGTATCAGCCTCCCCGAACAGGCGCCGGAATGTGTGCGACTAGGGGCTTTTCACAGTAACTTCATTCGAAGCCTACTTGTGACAATAAGCGATTTTCATTTCATTTCAGTAAATCACAGAGATACGGCAGGTTTGGACACAGAGAGAGAGATTGGAGGCCCGTGGTGACAGGAGAATGACCAATCAGACAGTAGCTTAGTTAAGTCAGTGCAATTGCCGGTGAGAGACATAAGATTGGCGGGGGGGAGGAATGGAAAGCTCCAGCTGGCATGCCACTCAGAGGAAGCCTCCACCCAAACCAGTCAGCAAATGGAATATTCCAGCTTTGGCCAAAATAATCTGTTCTTTGTTCGTGTTTACTTTGTCACCAAATTTTCACAATGATCTGAGCAAAGGCCGGTTTTGGACTCGGCCCAGTTGAATAAATAAAACTTGGCTGGATTCAGAGTTTGGCCTTGCACCAGCTCTCACCACCGGCAGCACAACCTCTCTGTTTATTCACCACCCCCCTGTCCCCGCTCCCCCCTTCCCTCCTCTTTCTAAATCAGTTGATTATCAGTGGCTGGCACATTTTGTACTGAAAATGCTTGCCGCAGTCTGCCGCATTTGCATGAATTCCTGCCTGCTTTCCACACATCCACTCAACTTCACTTCCCCATGCTAGACCGTTCAGTGGCGAGGTCGGGAAGCGTTCGTTCGCACAAAGCAGAGCTCTCCCCCGAGAAGCTGCTGAAACATTTCAAACTGAGAGCGACAGGCTATTCTTTATTAACCAAGGGTTTTAATTGTTATGGCTCCAAGGCGGTAGATGGAGTTAAGATACAGTTCAGCCGTGATCTACTGAATAGTGAAACAGCTAGGATTGAGGGGCCGAATGGCCTCTTCCTGTTACCTCATTCCGATGATCTTCTAGCCAGGAGACTGTGCAAGCAACCTGCCATATAAGTGTTAGTGCTTTCTCCCAAGAATAAGTTATTAATCATCTCCCCCCTCCAAGGACTAGAATTTAAATTGCAGAAGGAGGCCACTCAGCCCATTGAGCCTGCAGCAGCCCTTGGAAGACAGCACTCCACCCAAGCCCACACCTCCACCCTATCCCCGTAACCCAGCAACCCCACCCAACGTGTTTGGACACGAAGGGCAATTTAGCCTGGCTAATCCACCTAACCTGTACATCTTTGGACTGTGGGAGGAAACCGGAGCACCCGGACGAAACCCACGCAGACACGGGGGGGGGGGGGGGGAGAATGTACAACTTCCGCACAGCCAGTGACCCAAGCCGGAATCGAACCTGGGACCCTGGCACTGAAAATGAAATAAAATGAAAATTGCTTATTGTCATGAGTAGGCTTCAATGAAGTTACTGTGAAAAGCCCCTAGTCGCCACATTCCGGCACCTGTTCGGGGAGGCTGGTACGGGAATTGAACCGTGCTGCTGGCCTGCCTTGGTCTGCTTTAAAAGCCAGCGATTTAGCCCAGTGCGCTGAACCAGCCCCAGTTGTGAAGCAACAGTGCTAACCACTGTGCTACAGTGCCGCCCACTGCTAACGTGCCGCATATGAATGCATCTTCCGTGGCCATCAAGTTGTGGAGCGAGACTTGAACCTGGAGCTTTTGGCTCAGAGAGAGGAACGTTACCCACTGCACCAGAAGATACCCTGATGGTATCATGCACAGGGATTTAATTGATGTGTTTCCAAACAACTCTTTTCTTGACAGACTGTGCTTGGCATAACTAAGGAGGTTTGCAAGCAGCAAAAAAAAAAATAGACTTGCGTCTTGATAGGATCTTCAATGACCTCAGGAAGAACCAAAGCCCTTTCCAGCCACTAATGATGTAACTATTGTCGCATATACAAACAATTTTCACACCAGCTGGTATAAGCCAAACGGTCAGACAACAGTTTCCAGTTCAGGCACCAACCTGAAACATTGGCCAAATTCTTCCATCCTCGGTGGGCGGTGGGATTTTCCACTGCCGCTGAAAGTTAATGGAGTTTTGGCTGGGACGCCAAATTTTCCATTCTCGCTTGCAACGGATCCCGCCAAGGACACGACCGGAAAATCCCGCCCGTTAATTCTGTTGCTCTCTCCACAGTTGCTGCCTGGCCTGTCGAGTATTGCCGTCCTGACCAGGCAATCTGTTTTCAGTGATGGGGGTTGAGGATGTGAGCCTGGACATTTGCAGAACTCCCTAGGCCTTCTCCATATAATTCCATGGAATCTGTTAAGTGCATCCGAGAGAGCTGTTGAAATGAAATGAAAATCGCTTATTGTCACAAGTAGGCTTCAAATGAAGTTACTGTGAAAAGCCCCTAGTCGCCACATTCCGGCGCCTGTTCGGGGAGGCTGATACGGGAATCGAACCGTGCTGCTGGCCTGCCTTGGTCTGCTTTGAAAGCCAGTGATTTAGCCCTGTGTTGAGACCTCGATTAAGTATATTTTCCAAAAGGCAGTACCACTGACAGTGCAGTACTCCCTCAGAACTGCACTGGTGTGTTAGCCTACATTAGACGTTTAATGTTTAATCCTTCAGAATGAGTTTAAGCCCACAATGGAAATTGAAATTCCTGGGGGAGGATCTCAGATGTTTGCACCTGCTTTACATTTTGCAAGTTTAGAGGTTTCATCTTAATTTATCCTGGCCCAGGAGGAATATGGCAGGTTTTGGGTCAGGTGCTTAATTTTGCTGACTTCACTGGGAAGCAAAATTGAGCAGGGTGCAAAACAATCGTTGGACGTGAACTCGCTTCACCCCACTCTGCAAATTAGCTTGAAATGACCCCTTTGGCATTGTCACGGAGCTGTAACTGCTTCATTCTGACACAGGGCAGCCACTCTCTTTAACTGCACTGCCGTTTGATGTGAGGAAATAAGGCTGACATCTTTTTTAAAAGGTTTCCAAGAATTCGCCTTCCGCCTTTCTCAAAGCTCAGCCCACTTGCTTCAAAAATGAAACTTACAAGTTATTCATTTCCTCTCGCTTCAGTAAGATGGTCACTCACATGACTTCCTGTCGTGCCAGTTCTGTGGGGTCCAAAAGGAGAAAGAGGAAATGCTGTAGCGCTAAACAGTAATACAAAAACTCTGTCCAATGTACAACCTCAAACCAGTGAACCTCTGAGCCCCAAGATGCATGTGATCAAATTTTAAGTGTTTATCCCTGACAGAACTGAAGATGGGGAAAAGATGGACAAGAGACAATACCAACCTCTCCCCCCCCCCCCCCCCCCCCCCCCCCCCCACAGGCCGCCTCCCGACACTTCACGCAGAGTTCCCACCGGCTGCGAGCACGTGTGAACGGTGCCAGCGGGACTCTGCCATTTCCATCATTGCTGGAGAATCAGTGGCCTGGCCGCAGACAGCGGCCTGCGACCGGCGGAGCACCAAACGCGGCGCTCCTCGGAGAATCGCCTGCCGGCGTCGGACCGGCGCCGCGGGAAAAAATAGCATGAACGGCGATTCACCCATATGGTGCGGCACTGGGAGAATCCTGCCCACTGTCTTTGTGAAAAGTGTTTTGGCTTATGGATGTTGTTAGGAAAGTTACTAAGGGTTACCTTTAGAGTACTGTATATTTTTGGGGGTTATCAGTGTTGGTAGTTGGTAAGATGTTTACTGTGTGTTTATAAAATGTTAACTGGATTCATAGAATAAACATTGTTTTTGTTTAAAAAATACCTTAGATCTCTGTTGCATCACACCTGTAAAGTGGGCCCTTGTGCTCCCCATAACCAAAATCTATTAAAAGTTGTGGATCAGGTGAACTCCATGATGTACTTTGGTGTTATCTAAACCCTGGCCCATAACAATACTTGCTTCAAATTTACCAAGCTACGTCAATGCGTTCACTTACAGTGTGCATTTGATTACTAAAAAGGAAGGAGATAGATGCGATTAGTTACTTAATAATAATCTTTATTGTCACAAGTAGGCTTACATTAATACTGCAATGAAGCTATTGTGAAAAGCCCCCAGCAGCCACATTCCGGTGCCTGGTCCGTTATCCAGAGGGAGAATTCAGAATGTCCAATTCAGCTTACAGCACGTCTTTAGGGACTTGTGGGAGGAAACCGGAGCACCCGGAGGAAACCCACGCAGACCCGGGGGGAATGTGCAGACTCCGCACAGACAGTGACCCAAGCCGGGAATCGAACCTGGCGCAGTGATGCAACAGTACCGCCCATATGTCCAGATGTGCAGAACCTGATTATTATTGACAAGTGAGACGTGTTGCCAAGATTTGTGTCTTGCGCGCATCAGGACAGATGCAAGAATGCCAAATTTCAAACGAAACTTGGTGTAAGATGAAAAACTTCAACAACACGTCTCTTATTCACAATATTATCATAGACTTTACAGTGCAGAAGGAGGCCATTCGGCCCATCGAGTCTTCACCGGCTCTTGGAAAGAGCACCCTACTTAAGCCCACATCTCCATCCTATCCCTGTAACCCAGTGACCCCCGCTAATCTTTTTTTGGACACTAAGGGCAATTTAGCATGGCCAATCCACCTAACCTGCACATCTTCGGACTGTGGGAGGAAACCGGAGCACCCGGAGGAAACCCACGCTGACATGGGGAGAACATGCAGACAGTGACCCAAGCCGGGAATCGAACCTGGTACCCTGGATCTGTGAAGCAACTGTACTAACCACTGTGCTACCGTGCTGCCCCCACTGTGCTGCCCACATTAGTGTTGTGAATATCGGAAATATGGGAGAGAGGAAATTTGCCTCCAGGCATTTGTCTCTGTCCTCCGAGTCACACGCTACAATTGATGCTTGAAAATTCCTTTCCCTCCATCCCCACACTGTCTTGAATAGCTAGGTATGTTTGTAAGGCCGGATACAATGGCTTCAAATTGAGGCAGGCAGCACTTTCTTACGTGTCCAAGTGGATGAATTTGAAATGCACATTAACATCATTATCATTCATTGTGCAGGTTTGTTTTTTGCCCTATCTGATATTAATTAATGTTGTAATTTTGCCTAATTCTAGGATAATGCTGTATCTGAGAGATCCTTAACACGGAAACTCCTTATTCCCACTCAGTATCAACCCAGGTGAATGTTGTGTGAAAAGTCCTTCAGACTATAATTGAGGTTCACCAGACGGTTCCACGTGCAGCTATTAAGTGCATCGGTTTCATGGGCCATTGAATTGAGGGAGGGAATTCAGCTGTTGGAGTGGGCGGAGCTACAGAGTTGAGCGGTGTGTATTTAAACCAGCTGAACAAAGAACAAAGAAAAGTACAGCACAGGAACAGGCCCTTCGGCCCTCCAAGCCCATGCCGACCATGCTGCCCGTCTAAACTAAAATCTACACTTCCTGGGTCCGTATCCCTCTATTCCCATCCTATTCATGTATTTCTCAAGATGCCCCTTAAATATCACTATCGTCCCTGCTTCCACCACCTCCTCCGGCAGCGAGTTCCAGGCACACACTACCCTCTGTCTAAAAAACATGCCTCGTACATCTCCTCTAAACTTTGCCCTCACACCTTAAACCTATGCTATCAGTAACTGACCCCTCTACCCTGGGGAAAAGCCTCTGACTATCCACTCTGTCTATGCCCCTCATAACTTTGTAGACCTCTATCAGGTCGCCCCTCAACCTCCGTCGTTCCAGTGTGAACAAACCGAGTTTATTCAACCGTTCATCATAGCTAATGCCTTCCATACCAGGCAACATCCTGGTAAATCTCTTCTGCACCCTCTCTAAATCCTCCACATTCTTCTGGTAGTGTGGCGACCAGAATTGAACACTATACTCCAAGTGTGGCCTAAATAAGGTTCTATACAGCAGGCACATGACTTGCCAATTCTTATACTCAATGCCCCGGCCAATGAAGGCAAGCATGCCGCATGCCTTCTTGACTACCTTCTCCACCTGTGTTGCCCCTTTCAGTGACCTGTGGACCTGTACACCTAGATCTCTCTGAATTTCAATACTCTAGATTCCTTGTGACCTCTTTGTGACCTCTTCTAAAAACTCTATCAAGTTAGTGAGCCACGACCTCCCCTTCACAAAACCATGCTGCCTCTCGCTAATACGTCCATTTGCTTCCAAATGGGAGTAGATCCTGTCTCGAAGAATTCTCTCCAGTAATTTCCCTACCACTGATATAAGGCTCACCGGCCTGTAGTTCCCTCAATTCCCTTCTTAAACAAACGAACAACATTGGCTATTGTCCAGTCCTCTGGGACATCACCTGAAGACAGTGAGGATCCAAAGATTTCTGTCAAGGCCTCAGCAATTTCCTCTCTAGCCTCCTTCAGTATTCTGGGGAAGATCCCATCCGACCCTGCACCCTTATCTACCTTAATATTTTTCAAGACGCCCAACACCTCGTCTTTTTGGATCTCAATGTGACCTGGGCTATCTACACACCCGCCTCCGGACTTATTCCTGATCTCTACCCATATAGCCTCGCTGCCCTCTGAGGTGTCTCCTACAGTACAGCTGTGATATTCTCCCTAACCAGTAACGCAACTCCACCACCCCTTTTACATCCTCCTCTATCCCTCCTGAAATATCTAAATCCTGGAACGTTGAGCTGCCAATCCTGTTCTTCCCTCAACCAGGTCTCTGTAATGGCAACAACACCATTGTTAAACATTAGCATTAAAACATATGTACTTCAGGCCACCGGACCCGCTGTTTTCAGCAACATCTCCCTGTCTGCTCTTCTTCAGAGCCATACTGACTCTGTTCCCTAGTTCTCCCTCAATGCTTTCACCTTCTGACCTATTGCTTCAGCACCCCCCCACCCCCCCCCCCCCCACCCCCCCCCCCCCCTACTAGTTTAAACCCTGTTTCGCGGATTAGAGTCTTTTCGTGGGGAATTCAGCTGTTAGAGTGGGCGGAGCTACAGAGTCGAGCGGTGAGTATTTAAACTAGCTGATTCGCTGCTTAAACAGCAGCCACAGGGTCTTTGGGGATAAATTTGAAGAGTGACATCACAGCAAAGCAGTGACCTGATTGGCTGGTAAGGAAAGTGCTCCAATTAGTAGCTGGGAGAAATTTAACTCTTTGTGTGTTGGTAAGTATTGTGATTGGTAAGTAAAATCTTTCATCCTTTCACTTATTCATTATTTGATATTATATTTGGAATCAGTTAAGGTAAAGTGTAAAAATGGCAGGAGATCCCAGACCCGTGTTATGCTCCTCGTGCTCAATGTGGGAGTTCAGGGACGCGGCCGATGCCCCTGACTCCTTCATGTTCGGGAAGTATGTCCAGCTGCAGCTCCTGTTAGACCGCATGACGGCTCTGGAGCTGCGGATGGACTCACTTTGGAGCATCCACGATGCTGAGGAGGTTGTGGACAGCATGTGGTCACACCGCAGATTAGGATTGGTGAGGGAGACAGGGAATGGGTGACCAAAAGGCGGAGAAAGAGCAGGAAGGAGTGCAGGTGTCCCCTGCGGTCATCTCCCTCCAAAACAGGTATACCGTTTTGGATACTGTGGGGGAGATGACTCACCAGGTTCATGGCACCGTGGCTGGCTCTGCTGCACAGAAGGGCTGGAGAAAGACTGGCAGGGCTATAGTCATAGGGAATTCAATTGTAAGGGGAGTAGACAGGCGTTTCTGTGGTCGAAAACGAGACTCCCAAATGGTATGTTGCCTCCCGGGTGCACGGGTCAGGGATGTCTCAGATCGGCTGCAGGACATACTGAAGGGGGAGGGTGAACAGCCAGTTGTCATGGTGCATATAGGCACCAACGATATAGGTAAAAAACGGGATGAGGTCCTACAATCAGAATTTAGGGAGTTAGGAGATAAGTTAAAAAGTAGGACCTCAAAGGTAGTAATCTCAGGATTGCTACCAGTGCCACAAGACAGTCAGAGTATAAATTCAAGAATTAGTCAGAATGAATATGTGGGTTGAGAGATGGTGCAGGAGGGAGGGGTTCAGATTTCTGGGACATTGGAACCGGTTCTGGGGGCGGTGGGACCATTACAAATCAGATGATCTACATCTGGGCAGGACTGGAACCAATGTCCTAGGGGATGCTTTTGCTAACAATGTTGGGGAGGTTTTAAACTAATATGGCAGGGGGGTGGGAACCAGATTAGTAAGTTAGAGGTCAGTAAAGAGGCAGCAACTAAAGCCAGTAAGGTACGAGATAATAAACTCATTATGACTAAGGGGAAGAGTAGACAGGGAAGAGATGATGAACACAAATGGAAAGGTGGTCTGAGGTGCATTTGTTTTAATGCGAGAAGTGTAGCAGGCAAGGCAGATGAATTTAGGGCTTGGAATAGTACCTGGGAATATGATGTTATTGGTATTACTGATACTTGGTTGAGGGAAGGGCAAGATTGGCAACTAAATATCCCAGGGTATAGATGCTTCAGGAGGGATAGAGAGGGAGGTAAAAGGGGTGGAGGAGTTGCATTACTGGTCAGAGATGATATCACAACTGTGATTAAGGAGCACACTATGGAGGATTCGAGCACTGAGGCAATAAGGGTAGAGCTAAGAAATAGGAAGGGCGCAGTAACATTGTTGGGACTTTACTACAGGCCTCCCAAAAGTGAGTGTGAAGTAGAAATATGTTGACAGATTATAGAAAAATGTAGGAGCAATAGGGTGGTCGTGATGGGAGATTTTAACTTCCTCAACATTGAATGGGACTCATGTAGTGTTGGAGGCGTAGATGGAGCAGAATTTGTAAATAGCATCCAAGAGAGTTTTTTAGAGCAGTATGTAAATAGTCCAACTCGGGAAGGGGCCATACTGGACCTGGTATTGGGGAATGATCCTGGCCAGGTGATTGAAGTTTCAGTCGGCGATTACTTTGGGAATAGCGATCACAATTCCGTAAGTTTTAGAATACTCATGGACAAAGACGAGAGTGGTCCTAAAGGAAGAGTGCTGAATTGGGGAAAGACCAAGTATAACAAAATTTGGCAGGAGCTAGAGAATGTGGATTGGGAGCAGCTGTTTAAGGGTAAATCCACGTTTGAAATGTGGGAATCTTTTAAGGAAAGGTTGATTAGAGAGCAGGACAGATATGTCCCTGTGAAAATGAGGGATAGAAATGGCAAGATTAGGGAATCATGGATGGCGGGTAGAATTGTGAGACTAGCTAAGATGAAAAAGGAAGCATACATAAGATCTAGGCAACTTCAAACTGATGAAGCTTTGGAGGAATATCGGGAAAGTAGGACAAATCTCAAACGCGCAATAAAGAGGGCTAAAAGGGGTCATGAAATATCTTTGACAGGGTTAAGGAAAATCCCAAAGCCTTTTATTCATATATAAGGAGCAAGAGGATTATTACAGAAAGGATTGGACCACTCAAAGACAAAAAGGGAATTTATGCGTGGAGTCAGAGGAAATGGGTGAGATGCTTAATGAGTACTTTGCATCGGTATTCACCAAGGAGAGGGACATGATGGAAGTTGAGGTTAGGGATGGATGTTTAAATACTCTAGGTCAAGTCGGCATAAGGAAGGGGGAGGTTTTGGGTATTCTAAAAGGCATTAAGGTGGACAAGTCCCCAGGTCCGGATGGGATCTATCCCAGGTTACTGAGGGAAGCAAGGGAAGAAATAGCTGGGGCCTTAACAGATATCTTTGCAGCATCCTTGAGCACGTGTGAGGTCCCGGAGGACTGGCGAATTGCTAATGTTGTCCCTTTGTTTAAGAATGGTTGCAGGGATAATCCAGGGAATTATAGACCTGTGAGCTTGACGTCAGTGGTAGGCAAACTATTGGAGAAGATACTGAGAGATAGGATCTATTCACATTTGGAAGAAAATAGACTTATCAGTGATAGGCAGCATGGCTTTGTGCAGGGAAGGTCATGTCTTACAAACCTAATAGAATTCTTTGAGGAAGTGACAAAGTTAATTGATGAGGGAAGGGCTATAGATGTCTATACATGGACTTCAATAAGCATTTGATAAATTTCCCATGGCAGGTTGGTGGAAAAAATGAAGTCGCATGGGGTTCAGGGTGTACTAGCTAGATGGATAAAGAACTGGCTGGGCAACAGGAGACAGAGAGTAGTGGTGGAAGGGAGTGTCTCAAAATGGAGAAAGGTGACTAGTGGTGTTCCACAGGGATCCGTACTCGGACCACTGTTGTTTGTGATATACATAAATGATCAGGACGAAGGTATAGGTGGTCTGATTAGCAAGTTTGCAGATGATACTAAGATTGGTGGAGTTGCAGATAGTGAGGGGATCTGTCAGAGAATACAGCAAAATATAGATAGATTGGAGAGTTGGGCAGAGAAATGGCAGATGGGGTTCAATCCAGGCAAATGCGAGGTGATGCATTTTAGAAGGTCTCACTCAAA
This sequence comes from Scyliorhinus canicula, assembly GCF_902713615.1. Lineage (NCBI taxonomy): Eukaryota > Metazoa > Chordata > Chondrichthyes > Carcharhiniformes > Scyliorhinidae > Scyliorhinus > Scyliorhinus canicula. The sequence goes on along the minus strand of NC_052158.1, from coordinate 150,029,122 downwards.
AGCAGACTATCCGGTCAATGGAAGAGTCCTGGGGAAAATTGATGTCCAGAGAGATCTGGGAGTTCAGGTCCATTGTACCCTGAAGGCGGCAACACAGGTCGATAGAGTGGTCAAGAAGACATACAGCATGCTTGCCTTCATTGGACGGGGTATAGAGTTCAAGAGTCGGCAGGTCATGTTACAGTTGTATAGGACTCTGGTTAGGCCACATTTGGAATACTGCGTGCAGTTCTGGTTGCCACATTACCAGAAGGATGTGGATGCTTTAGAGAGGGTGCAGAGGAGCTTCACCAGGATGTTGCCTGGTATGGAGGGTGATAGCTATGAAGAAAAGTTGAGTAGATTAGGATTGTTTTCGTTGGAAAGACGGAGGTATGGACAGGGTGGATAGCAACAAGCTTTTTTCAAGAGTTTAGGTGTGAATTACAAGGGGTCACGATTTCAAGGTGAGAGGGGGAAAGTTTAAGGGAGATGTGCGTGGAAACTTTTTAATGCAGAGGGTGGTGGGTGCCTGGAACGCTTTGCCAGCGGAGGTGGTAGAGGCGGGCACGATAGCATCATTTAAGATGCATCTGGACCGATATATGAACGGGCGGGGAACAGAGGGAAGTAGACCTTGGAAAATAGGCGACAGGTTTAGATAAAGGATCTGGATCGGCGCAGGCTTGGAGGGCTGAAGGGCCTGTTCCTGTGCTGTAATTTTCTTTGTTCTTTGTTCTTTGAGTTCTGCATTGCTCGTGAAGTGCTGATCCATTACTTAAGGCCTGTTCGTCACGATTGTTAAGGAAACATAATACTGAAAACCTTGCAGCTTTACAGCACCTTCAACCACCTCAGCATGTACGAAAGCTCTTCACAGCCAATACTTTTAAACTGTTGAAGTGTAGCAAATACTGCAACCAATTTGCACGCAGCAAACTCCCACAAACGAAAAGGTAGTAATTCTAAGTAGGCCTTTTTGTTGATCTTTAGTGCAACATGAACGTTTTTGGGGATATTAGAACATTGAATGGAGAAAAGTCCAGCACACGAACTGGCCTTTCGACCCTCCAAGCCTGTGCCAATCATGATGCCCCAACTAAAAACAAAACCTTCTGCCCTTACTGAGTCCAATCCCTCTATTTCCTCCCTATTCATGTCCCCATCCAGATGCCTCTTAAATGTTGCTAAAGTGCCTGCTTCCACCACATCTTCTGGCAGCGCGTTTCAGGCACCCACCACTCTCTGTGTGAAAAACTTATCCCGCTCATCTCCCTTAAACTTTCACCCTCTCACCTTGAGCCTGTGCTCTATGTAACTGACACTTCCACCCTTGGAAAAAACCTCTGAGTATCCACACTGTCTATGCCTCTCATAATTTTGTCAACCTCTATCAGGTCTCCCTCAGCCTCCGTCTTTCCAGTGAAAACACTCCTAGTTTATTCAGCCTCACAATTACCTGGTTTTTTTTGCACCTTTTCAGTATCTGATTTCACAACTGCTCCTCTGTCTCCTGCGGGCTGTTGGGAGGTCTATAGTACATACCCAACATTGTGATTTCTCCCTTCTTATTCCTGAGCTACACCCATAATGCAATCATAATCCCATAAGATCCCTCTAATGTGTCCTCCCTCAACACTCCCTCTGCTCCCTAATCAGAAATGCAACTCCCTTGCCTCTTTTGTTTCCATTTCTAATATTGTATTTACTGTAATAAGCTAACAAGGTCAAGAAGCCATTTTGAGGCTAACACTGAAGAGATCATTTCGTAGTCTCCACTTCACAATTACTCAACTGTATTAATAACCATTTACAGTATAACTGGCAACCCGCCAGTACCAGTTGATTGAGTAAGTGATGTGCCTCAATTAAATTATAATTGAAGAATTGATAATTAATCAGCAGTTGAATTCATAAGGCTGGGTTATATTCCAAAGTCTGTTGTTTTGAAAGGATTTCGAAGCTATCTTCCTGTGGGAAAGTACATGTGATCAGATACTGTGTACTAGCTGGAACTTCTCTGTCCTTGGTAAGGTTTAGACAAGAACTAAATAATGAATGGAGACTTGTACGAGATCAGATAGAAGAAACACGGTGAACAGATTCATTGTATCTTATAATGGGGCAGCTGGCTAAATCCAATGAAAATAATTCAATAATGAAATTGACCAATTGTTAAGTTACAATCATCAGCAAACATCCCCACTTCTGACCTTCTTTCCATCATAAGGTCAGAGGTGGGGGTTTTCGCTGATAATTGCACAATGTTCAGCACCATTCACGACTCTTTAGACACTGAAGCAGTCCATGTCTAAATGCAACAAGACCTGGACAATATCCAGGCTTGGGTTGACAAGTAATAATCTTTATTATTGTCACAAGTAGGCTGACATTAACACTGCAATTAAGTTACTGTGAAAAGCCCCTTGTTGCGACACTCCGGCACCTGTTCGGGTACACTGAGGGAGAATTCAGAATATCCAATTCACCTAACAGCGCGTCCTTTGGGACTTGTGGGAGGAAACTGGAGCACCTGGAGAGTACCCACGCAGACATGGGGAGAGACGCGCAGAGACAGTGACCCAAGCCGGGAATCGAACCTGGGACCCTGGTGCTGTGAAGCAATTGTGCTACTGTGCCGCCCACAAGTAGCAAATAACGTTCAACCCATTCAAGAACCAGGCAATGATCATTTCCAACAAGAGAGAAGTCAGCCATCGGCCTGGACATCCAATGGCATTACCATCACTGAATTCCCTACTATCAACATCCTGTGGGTTACTGTTGACCAGAAACTGAACTGGACTAGCCATATAAATATTATGGCTGCAAGAGCAGGTTAGATTCGATGAATCCTGTGGCAAGTATCTCGCCTCCTGACTCCCAAAGCCTGTCCACAGTCTGCAAGGCACAAGTCAGGAGTGTAATGGAATACTCTCCACATGTCTGGATGAGTGAAGCTCCAACAACACTCAATAAACTTGACACCATCCAGGACAAAGCAGCCTGCTTGATTGGTGTCCACAAACATTTACTCCCTCCACCACTAACACAATGGCAGCCGTGTGTACTATCTACAAGATACATTGCAGCAACTCACCAAAGGTTCCTTAAACAGCACCTTCCAAACCCACAACCACTCCCATCGAGAAGGTCAAGGGCAGTAGGTATATGGGAACATCACCACCTGGAGGTTCCCCTCCAAGTCATCCACCATCCTTGGAAATACATTGTTGTCCCTTCACTGTCACTAGGTCAAAATCCTGGAACTCCCTCCCTAACAGCACAGTGGATGTATCAACAATACATGGGTTGCAGTGGTTCAAGCAGGCGGCTCACCACCACCTTCTCAAGGGCAATTAGGGATGGAGAATGAATGCTGGCCCAGCCTACGATGCCCACATCGCATGAATAAATGAATGTGAAAAAAATCAGGTCCAATTTAGGATGAGGTAACGATAATTTAGAAGTTAAAGGTAGAGCTTCCGAGAAACATTTTTGTCAGCCACATCCTGAAAAATCCTGAGGCAGGATTCCAGAAGAAATTGCTGTCGAGTATGAGAGGAATTCCAGTTCTCCGCCCCGATCAACCAAGCAAAGTGGTAAATGTCTGTCTTTCATTGTTAAGTGTACCTTTTGCCTTTTCCTTTCATGAACTATTCACTGTCCAAGAATTCCATCTTGCCGAGTGGTTAAGTCTCGTCCGAACGAAAGCAATTTCTGAGTTATTTTAGAATAAAGGGTGAATGAAACAAATAAGCTAAGAGTTGGATAGTTAACAAAATCAGTCAGAAATGTATCCAGCGGAACGACTGTGGCGGCGCTGGACGCAGTCTGCAGCCGGGAAGTCGCCCCATCGGGGGCGGAGCATTGGGGGAGGGGCCTTCAGGTGACGTCCTGCGGCCAGCCCCACGACGTACCGCATACTCAGAAGGCCGTTTTGGGGGGGGGGGGGGGGGGGGGGGGGGGGGGGGCGGAGCATCCAAAAAACGGCATTGCCCACGATTTCGGCATCAAAACGGATTCTCTGGTCAATCGCCGAATGCGATTTTGCCGTCGGCAATCGGAGAATAAGTCTCAAGAACGGAGAATGCCGCCGAATCAGTTAAAGATCATCAGTTCGATCTGTCCAGTCCTAATGACAGGGGGTATACTTTTGTTCGGGCAGACGTTGGTGAGGCCAAACTTCCTTTGATAGCTCACCTCCAGCAAATATTCTTGTGATGTTGGCCCAGGGATAAATATTGACCAGCACACTGAGGAGAACCCACCTGCTCTTCTTTAGGAAGTGGAATGGGATCATTTACATCCACCTGAAGGATTGAAGCCTCAGCCATAAGGCAGCACCTCTGACAGGGCATCCAAAAAAATTGCATTTGAGCAGCTCATTTCATTTCATTTTTTACAACAGACTAGATTGCTCGTCACTGAGTTCTGTTTGAACCCATTTCCTGCCGATCGGTAAATCAGGAGAAATAGGGAATTAGATCCCCCATCCCTTATCCTCATCTCTACTGAGCCTGGTCAGAAGCAAACATCAGTGAGGTGCCAGGTAATTAAGGTAACAATTAGTTGTGATGCCCCTGCTGTCAAGTATCCCACCTGAGTTTCATGCCTGGCCTAACAAAATGAAGAATATTTGCTGGAGGTGAGCTATCAAAGGATGTTTGGCCTCACCAACGTCTGCCCGAACAAAAGTGAACCCCATGTCATATGGACTGGAAAGATTGAACTGATGGGCTGGGATTCTCCGACCCCCCCCCGCCAGTTCAGAGAATCCCCGGGGGGGGGGGGGGGGGGGGTGGAGGCGTGAATTGCGCCGCAACGCCCAGTGCCGGCTTCCCTATTCAACGGCGCCGTTTTTCGGGGGTCGGCGGGATTCCCGCCATGCTGGTCGGGGGCCGTTGATAGTGGCTCCCCCGGCGATTCTCCTGCCCCCGATGGGCCGGGTGGCCGTCAACTTTTGCCCAGTCCCGCCGCCGTGAATTACTCACCTCACACACGGCGGGACCTGGCAGGTAAGTGTGCGGGGGCAGTCCTGGGGGGAGGATGGGGGGGGGATCTGACCCCGGGGGGGGGCCCTAAGGTGGCGTGGCCCACGATTGGGGCCCACTGATCTGTGGGCGGTCTGGTTCCATGGGTGGGGGGGGCCTTCTTTCCTCCACGCCGGGCTCCTGTAGGGCTCCGCCATATTGCCCGGGGGCCGACTCAGAGAAGGGAATCCCTGCGCATGCGTGGAAATACGCCGGCTGGCACACGCATGCGCTGACCCGCGCGGTCTGTTCCGTGCCGGCTGGAGCAGCGCCAACCACTCCAATGGCTACCTAGCCCCCAGGAAATTAGAGAATTCCTCACTTTTGGGGGCTGTTGACGCTGGAGTGGCTAGCGCTGGTTATCCTGCCGACGTGGGGACATTGCCCCATTTTCAGAGAATCCCGCCCATGGGGCCGGATGGGAGAATCGCCGGGGGTCGGCATGAATCCCGCCCCCGCCGTCCTCCAAATTCTCCGGGCCGGATTCTCCGACCACCCGCCGGGTGGGAGAATCGCCGGGGGTCGGCGTGAATCCCGCTCTCGCCATCGTCCGAATACTTAGGCCCTCCAAAAATCGGCCCGGCGTGATTTGCGCCGCCCACCTCGGAGAATGGCGGGGACCGGCGCGACTCAATTGGCCCCGCGGCTGCCCAAATTCACCGGCGCGCGATGGGCCGAAGTCCCGCCCGTTTTTTGCCAGTTCCACCAGCGTAAATTGGAGTAGGTTCCTCACCGGCAGGACCTGGCGGCGCGGGCGGCCTCTGGGCTTCTTGGGAGGCGCGGGGGATCTGGCCCTGGGAGGTGCCCCCAGGGTGGCCTGGCCCGCGATCGGGGCTCACCGATCTACCGGCGGGCCTGTGCCGTGGGGGCACTCTATTCTTCCACACCGGAGGCCGTGGTCCTCCGCCATTCCCGGTGCGGAAACGAAGCCCTCTGCACATGCACCAGGATGATGCCAGCGCACGCTGCCGCTCCCACACATGCGCCAACTTGCACCAGCCGGCGGAGGCCTTTTGGCACCGGTTGGCGTGACCCCTTTCCCGCTGGCCGGCGGGGCGCAAACCACTCCGGCGCCGGCCTAGTCCCTGAAGGTGCGGAGGATTCCACACCTTTGAGGCGGCCCAACGCTGGAGTGTTTCACGCCACTCTGTCCCACCGGAGTCACCCTCCCCGCCGAATACGGCAGAATCCCGCCCCTCCAGTTTGGGGCAGCCCAACGCCGGAGTGTTTCACGCCACTCCGTCCCACCGGAGTCACCCTCCCCGCCGAATACGGCAGAATCCCGCCCCGCCACTTTGGGGCAGCCCAACGCCGGAGTGGTTCACGCCACTCCATCCCGCCGGAGTTGCCCGCCCCCCCCCCGATTACGGCAGAATTCCGCCCATGATATTTAACTGATTTGGTGGGATTCTCTGTTCTTGAGACTTATTCTCCGATTGCCGACGCCAAAATCGCATTCGGCGATTAACCAGAGAATCCATTTCGATACCGAAATCAAGGGCGAAGCCCATCGCTGATACGCTGCACGCCGTGGGTACGACCTCAGGACGTCACCTGAAGGCCCCTCCCCCAATGCTCCGCCCCCAATGCGCCATCTTTCTGGCTGCAGACTGTGTCCAGCGCCGCAACAGTTGGTGGGGGGGGAAAGAGCCGTTCCGCTGGCCAGGAAGACTTTGACGGGTCTGGGGGGATTGGTGGAGGTGGTCCGGGGGTGACGTGAAGGTGTCCAGGGGAGAACCATCTGGCAGGCTGGATCGGCGTCTGGCCGGCGACATGTTATACGGCACGACCGCTGGAGGTCGCCGCCGTGCCACGGACCTGGCAATTCACCATCCGTATCTGGAGGTAACATGGCATGGCTGATAGCCCCTACAGGGCGGAGCATCAATGCGGGGGCGGCACTGACTTTTTGTTGTTACAGTAGACACAGCTCCGGACATAGCCTCAAAGTCGGAGAATCATGCCCTAAGTGTTGACACCGGGGCAGGATTTGTGGAGTTCTACGACAGCAAAACTGGTGCCGCACCTGGACCCATTCACGCACCATGGAGGGGCTAGCACCGGTGTCACATGGAACACGATCGATTCCAATGGAAAATGGTGTGGGAATTGCCGGGTTGGTGATTGACACTCGGGAGGCTCACAAGCTGCAGCGTATATACACACTTCACTCCCCACACACACACCATCCCAGCCAACAAGATGGCACTAGCTGCGCTGGAGCGTGCCCATCCCATTGATGGGTCGGCTGGGGCCAGAGGGTACCTAGGCTGGTGGCCCGGAGGAACACCCATGCGACCCGTTCACAGTAGGCAGTCAGCGGCATGCGCAGCCGCCTGGCTGCCCTGGCAGGCTGTGATGATGGTGTCCCGTAGCCATCCACCACGACCCCACGGCCCCCATACTGGCCACTGCCCCGCTAACCCCCCTGGCCCTGGCAGAAGCCCCCCCCCCCCCCCCAGCCAACAGCACAACGGTCAGCACACTATGACGACGTTGTACCTCCTCTCTCCCCCTCATCAGCCACGGTGCCCGTTTCACAACTTTTGAAAGCACAAGTGAATCTCGCCGTTGGGAATTCCCCCCAGTGAAGGTGGAAAAATATGGAGGCCCCGGAGTATACCGCGTCAGGCCCGCTGATGATATGCCAACAGCGTTTACTGTATGTATGGAATGCAGTGACGTCGCCGTAGCAGCACCGGAGAATTGTGATTTTGCGTGAACCTGGCGCGTCCATGATTTTGGCGTCAAAACCGATTCTCCGCCCAATCGCTTTTCACGATTCCGGCGGATCCCGCCCATTAACCTTTGGCTGCATATTATGACCATAGTGTTTATAATAAAAGCAAAATACTGCTGATTGTGGAAATCTGAAATGAAAACAGGAAATGTTGGATAAACCCAGCAGGTCTGGCAGCATCTGTGGAGAGAGAAAGAGAGATAATGTTTTGGGCGTCATAATGACTCGAAGCATTGGATTGGATTGGATTGGATTGGATTGGATTGGATTGGATTGGATTTGTTTATTGTCATGTGTTCCGAGGTACAGTGAAAAGTATTTTTCTGCGAGCAGCTCAACAGATCATTAAGTACATGAAAAGAAAAGGAATTAAGAGAAAATACATAATAGGGCAACACATAGGGAGGTGTAGACAGAGTCAATGGATGGTAGGCAGGTTTGTGTGACGGACTGGGCGGTGTTCACGACTCTCTGAAGTTTCTTACGGTCCTGGGCCGAGCAGTTGCCATACCAGGCTGTGATGCAGCCAGATAGAATGCTTTCTATGGTGCATTAAGATAAAAGCACAACACTGCAGGTGCCGGAATCTGAAACAAAAACAGAAAATACTGGACGGTCTCAGCAGGCCTGACAGTATCTGTGGAGAGAGAAGGGAGCTAACTTGTCAGGTCTGGATGACTCTTTGACAAGCTCCCTTCTCTCTCCCCAGATGCTCCCAGACCTGCTGAGTTTATCCACCATTTTCTGTTTTAATGATAATAGTTATGCCTGCTATGTAATTAGATTGGACAGAAGGCATGATATTAATTTGGGGTAGCTATATGTTCGCCTGATCTTTGTGGGAACGCAAGAATTAATTGGATGAAATACCGCAAAGGCCAATTCACCTGTTTAAGCAAGCACTTATACAGAAATACATGCCTAAGGCAAGATGTGAGCAATGAAAGAACCATGAGCCTGTAATTATAAGGTCAGGTTTTTTTTTAGACATTTCTAATGGCAACAATACCGATGATTGTTAAGACATTCACAGGAAGAATATCATTAAGAGAATTGTGTGAAAATTCTGATTTCATGGGGTCATCTTTGTGGTCAGGGGAGTGAGAAGCCTTGAAACAATGTGAAGATGCACCTGAGTGGCACTTATAAGCCATGTGGAGTGTTTGACGGTCTTGTCAAAAAGGGCGTTTTGAAACAGTTCACCGTGACAGGGGTGGCATCATTTTTGGCGGCTCACATAGTTAACAATGGAAGGGCCAACCAATCCCCGATTACCATGCATGTGATGTCATTGCTGTCACTGAGACGCAGTTGGGGGGGGGGGACAGGACTGGCAGCTCAATATTCCAGGATACAGGAAGATCTTCAGGCGAGATAAGGAAGGAGGGAAAAGAGGAGGAGGTGTCACAATGTTGAGTAGGGAATCAATTACAACAGTAAGGAGAGACAACATCTGAGAAGGCTCTTCAACTGAAACCATATGGGTAGAACTTAAAAACCAAAAAGGAACAATCACATTGCTGCTAGTGTTCAAAGGGCCCCCTAACAGTCTAAGAGAAATAGAAGAGCAGATGTCTAGGTCCTGGACTTAATTTTTGGTAACGAAGCTGGGCAAGTGGGTGAATTATCAGTGGAGGAGCATTTTGCAGACAGTGATCATGGGCGGGATTTTCCCGTACCCGGCGGGGCGGGGGGTCTCGGCGGGACGGAGTGGCGTGAACCACTCCGGCATCGGGACGCCCCACAGATGCGGAATCCTCCGCACCTTCAGGGGCTAGGCCTGCCCCGGAGTGGTTGGTGCCCCGCCGGCCGGCGGGATAGGGGACTGGCGCCATGCCAACCAGCGGCGAAGGGCCTCTGCCTGCTGGCGCGAGTCGGCACATGCACAGGAGTGCTAGCGCATGCTGGCGTCATCCCCGCGCATGCGCACAGGGATTCACTTCCGCATCGGCCATCGCGGAGGACCACAATGGCCGATGTGGAAAGAATAGAGTGCCCCCACGGCACAGGCCCACCCGCGGATCAGTAGGCCCTGACCGTGGGCCAGGCCACCATGTGGGCACCTCCCAGGGCAAGATCCCCCCGCGACCCCCGCAGGAACCCTGGAGCCCGCCCGCGCCACCAGGTTCCGCCAGTAAGGGACCTACTCTGATATACGCCGGAGGGACCGGCTACAGGCAGGTGGGACTTCGGCCCACAGCGGGCCAGAGAATTCGGGCGGCCCCGGTGCCCATTGAGTCGCGCTGGACTCAGCCATTCTCCGAGGTGGGCGACGCGACTCACGCCGGGGCGGTTTTTGGGGGGGCGGGAGAATTGAGAGGACGGCGGGGGCAGGATTCATGCCGACCCCTGGCGATTCTCCCACACGGCGGGAGGTCGGAGAATCCCACCCCATAATTCGGTCAGATTCAAGATTGTTATGGAAAAGAACAAGGATGGGCCTGAGATCACAGGTCTAAACTGGGGGAAAGACAATTTTAATACGATCAGATATGATTTGGCCAGAGTGGACTGGGAGCGGACACTGTTAGGTAAATCTGAGACAGAACAGTGGAGCATTCAAGAAGGAAATAGGGAGAGTGCAAGGCCAACATGTTGCAATCAAGAAAAAGAGTGGGACCAACAAATCCAATGAACCCTTGATATCAAAGGACATACAGCATTGGATAAGGAGAAAAGGGAGGCTTATGGCAGATATCGAGGGTCCAAAACAGCAGAAACCCTGGATGTGAATAAAATGTGCAAGAGGGAACTTAAAATAGAAATTAAGAGAGCAAAAAGGGGGCATAAAATGATAGAACATAGAACATACAGTGCAGAAGGTGGCCATTCGGCCCACCGAGTCTGCATCAACCCACTTCCACCCTATCCCCTAATCCAAGAACCCCGCCTAACCTTTTTGGACACTGAGGGAAGTTAGCGTGGCCAATCCACCTAACCTGCACATCTTTGGACTGTGGGAGGAAACCGGAGCACCCGGAGGAAACCCACGCAGACACGGGGAGGATGTGCACACTCTGCACAGACAGTGACCCAGCGGGGAATCGAACCTGGGACCCTGAAGCCGTGAAGCCACAATGCTAACCACTATGCTACCGTGCTGCCCAAGCAGGTAAAATAAAGGAAAATTCTAAGTTGTTTTACAAGTGCATTAAGGGTAAAAGGATATCTCGGAAGGACCACAGGGGTAATTTCTGTGCGGAGCCGAAGGTTGTAGGTAGGGTTCTAAATTAATATATTGTGTCGGTGTTCACTCATGAGAGGAATAGTGTGGGTATAAAAATCAGGGAGAAGGGGCGAAATTCTCCGACCCCCAGCAGGGTCGGAGAATCGCCTGGGGGCGCCTAAAATCCCGCCCCCGCCATGGCAGAGATTCTCCGCCACCCGGGAAGTAGGAATCTCACCACTCCGATCGGAGAGGCCCCTGCGGTGATTCTCTGGCCCGGATGGGCCGAATTCCCGCCGCTGGGAGGTCTCTCCCTGCGCCGAGGTTTAAACCACCTCTGGAACGGCGGGCTCAGCGGCGTGAGCGGCCCCCGGGGTCCTGGGGGGGGCGGGGGACGATCGAACCCCGGGGGTGCCCCCACGGTGGCCCGGCCCGCGATCGGGGCCCCCCGCTCAGACTCCGGGCCAGTGCTCTGTGTGCACTATATTCCTCCCCGTCCGCCACGGCCACCACCATGGCGGAAGTGGAAGAGAACCCCACATCGCGCATGCGCCGGCAGTGACATCAGCGGCCAGCTGCCGCTGACGTCACTGCCGGCACATGCGCGGACCGGCGAAAGCCTTTCGGCCAGCCCTGCTTCCGGGGGCGCCGGTCTTTTGCGCCGGTCTTCTGGTGCAAACCGCTCCGGCGCGGGGCTGGCCCCCAAAGGTGGGGAGAATTCCCCACCTTTGGGGAGGCGCGACCCCTGAGTGGTTGGCAGCACTCCCCTACTCTGGGACCCTCCGTCACGCCGGGTAGGGGAGAATGCTGCCCAAGGACTGTAATAAAATTAAAGAGATTAACACACACAGAGTGGAGGTTCTGAGTGGTCTGGCAGGCTTAAACGTAGACAAATCTCCAGGGCCAGATGAAATGTATCCCATTTGCTGGCCATAATTTTCAATTCCTCTCTGGCCACAGGAGAGCTGCTGGAGTTCTGGAGGACCACCAATGTGGTACCATTATTCAAGAAGGGAGGAAGGGATAAATCAGGAAATTACAGGCCAGTCACTCTATCCTCAGTGGTGGGGAAATTATTGAAAGCAATTCTGAGAGACAGATCCAACTTGCCAAATTTCCTTGTACCGCATGGGCTTTTACCTTCGCTATCGAGGGTTGTTTTGGGGGGCTGGAGAGATTTACAAATCTCTCGCTGTCCTGAGGATTCTGGCGAACGGATGTCCTGGTGCAGCAAACGGAGCTGAGTGAGGCCTCCTCAGGAAGTTCCCCGCTGAGGCCCCCAGTCTACCTGGATGGGCTCTGAACGCCGGGAAATACCCGGGTAACCTTGCGCAAGACAGGACTCTATCCCCAGTCAGTTACATCACGTGCTTAAGGTAAGGGGCAGGAAGTTTAGAGGGAATGTGAGGAAAAACGTTTTTACCCAGGGGATGGGGGGGGGGGGGGGGGGGGAGTTTGGAACCCACTGCCTGAAAGGCAGAGACCCTCATGACATTTAAGATGTATTTAGATGTGCACTTGCGATGTCAAGGCAGACAAGGCCTTGGGTCAAGTGCTGGGAAGTGGTATTAGAACAGTTAGGTGGCTGTTTTTGACCGGCTGTTGCCCCAGTGCGTGGTGGAGGGAGGAGCCCCCGGTAGGGATGGGCTTGACCGGGGTAGGGGGGGGGGGTCTGCTGGGCACCATTGTTCGAGGTCACCCTAGGGCTGTGGGGTGAGGGGCTGAATTGTGTTCGCCCATAATAGGGGCAACTATAGCTGTTGTCTGTAAGTCCCACCAAGTATTTCCAGGGCTGAGCCCTGTTCATGGTTACATGCTGACGGTCACTTTAACTCCTTCCGACTGTGAGCAGCCTCTGGCTGCGCAGCTGTAGGATATTGCTAAAAATAAATTGGCATTGTTAGTTATGTGAGCTTTCAAGTGGTGCTACGGGTTTTGTTTGCTGATTGCTCCTTTTGGTAGCTGCAAATGCCTGATGATCGTGGAGGCTGTGTGTTTGTTTTCTGCTGCCCCTTTGCTTCTGTGGTCTGGAGTAAGGTGCAACCTACAAGTAAGGTCAAGGATGCCCTGTATGCCCGGGAGACTGAATATACAAACTGACTAGACTGACGATATAAACTATGAGCTGGACCGAGACCATCAAGGTGCCCTGGCTGCAGAATTCTCTGCCATCGCCAGGATGCCCCAGGTCCAGGAGATAATTGATGGTTTGTATGTTGCCTTGCACGTAATGGGGCATTAGGGAGTGCTCTTCATTAACAGGAAGAGGTTCCACTCCCTGAATATTTAAATCATCTGCGACCAGTGCCTCCAGATCATGCATATGTGTGCAAGTTTCCCAGTGAGTGTGCATGACAGATACACCTTTGGATGCTTGGAGACCCCGGAGTCTTCAAGGACCACCCCAGGATGACAGACTGGCTCTTGGGTAATAAGGGGCTGAGTGACTGGCTGATGGTGCCAATATGGAGGCCGGAGTCCAAGATGGAGACCCAATATAACAATGCCTATGTTGCCAACCGTGCTGTGATTGAACGGTGTGTCAGACTGGTCAAAATGCGGTTCCGTTGCCTGGACCGGTCTGGGCTGCACTGCAGTATACTTCACAGAGGGTCTCCCACTTTGTTATAATCTAGTGTGCCCTTCACAGTCTGGCACAGCAGTGGGGTGATGTGGTAGAGGAGGAGGGACATGCGGCCTCGTCTGAGGAGCTTGAGGAGCGGCCGACGCAGGAGGGTCTGAAGGACAAGCCCGGGGAGGACCCGTGGGAGCAGCTGAAGGGAGGAACACAGGCGGCGGTGAGGGTTTGGGATGCTCCTCGAGCTAGGAGGCCCTCATCCTCACTCGCTTCTCATGTGCATCAGCTCACCTCTCCTCCCCACCCCAATCCCTCATTCCTCCTACCCTCTAATCCCCCCTTCCTCAGGATTCCTCCTTCCCCTGATTGACCATCCCCCCCCTCCCCCCCATTCCCCCACCCTCACACACCACCCCCTTTCCCTGATTACCCTTTTCCATCCTCTCAGGGTCTGTGTAACCTAACCCAAGGGTGATGGGCCTATGTCGGCACCATCAGCGGGTCAATATACAAGGCAGGAGGGTGATGATAACCAGTTGTGAGGTAAATTCCGATGTTCCTCAGTCTATGCCAATGTCTGACTCCTGTCTTTCTGCTGGCAGCACCTATCACCTGCACATAGCCTGCAATGCGAGCTCTTGCTGTACAACCACTGTTCCCAGAATAGGGGTTGTTGCAAGTCGGGGGAGCAGAGGGCAACAGGGGATGGAAGTGTGGAATGGCTCACTGTGAGGAATAACGTGACAGAGGCTTTGCACATATGACTACAAGACCTTAAGACACAGGAGCAGAATTAGGCCACTTGGCCCATCGAGTCTGCTCCGCCATTCAATCATGGCTGATATTTTCTCATCCCCATTCTCCTGCCTTCTCCCCATAACCCCTGAGCCCCTTATCAGGTGTAACATGTTTTAATTGTGAACATTCAAAACCCTCATTGTCCATAGTTACAGATGGTACCCCCAACCACTGCCAGTGCCCACTGCCAGTGCCCACTCAGTGATCCTCAATCTTCTTTCACCTCCGTGCTCTGCTACTGCATCTAGGTGTGTTCCCAGGATGCACATCTGAGGCGGGGCCAGCCTGCTACTTCTCACGCCTTGTGGCCTTTGATGGCCCTGACGGGCGTCCTCGATAGGGCAGGAGCTGGAGGGCCCGGGCTGACTTACTGGTGTCACTGGCATCGCCGTGCCCACTGGCATCCTGTGCCCTCCCTGTTCTGCCGGCTGACCTGGAGACATGCTGGTGTTAGGTGGGAGGATTTGGATGAGCTGGAGACTGCTATCTTATCCCTTGTGGAAGGCACTGCGTTGGGCTCCAGCGCTCGCTCCGCCTGGACAGTGTCCGTAAGGCCCTGATGGACTCCATGGGATGGAGGGGCAGCTGGAGTGAGCTCCAGCTGCCTCTGATCATGCGGCCCTGCCAGTCCTGGCGCCCCCCTATTGTCTGCACCATGGGGTTGACGCCCTTGCAAAGTTCCTCAGTGACAGGGCCACGCTCTGCAGTGTCGCGGCAATATCCACCTGCATTTGCGACATGGCGCCCAGCAAATTGGCGACGCTATCGGGGCCCTTATTCATGCTGGTCACTGACTAAGCCATGCCTTGGACGCCACCCCTGAAGACGCTGACCTCATGCTCCAGCCTCTCCACTGTGGTCGCCACCCTAGCCTCGGTGCCACACATCATCAGATCGCCTCCTGAAACCGTAACCTTTGGGACTCATCCAATCAGCTGCGCACTCGCCAGAGTGTCGTTGGCATCGCCTCCTGAATCTCACGGCCGTGGCCTTGCATCTGGATCAGCTCCGGGATAACCTTGTCCAGAGGCTCGGCATCTGACTGGGACCCAGCTGAGTCCTGGCATCCAGCAGACCTCCGACTGCTGTCTCCCTTGGATGTTGCTGCCTCCGCCTGATGTATATGAGCCACTGAGTGGTGCTCATCAGATTGTGCCCCAGAAGCCTGCCCACTACTGTCTCCTGTCGGGGTGTATGTGTCTGCCCTGGTGGACGATGCGGGTGATAGCTTTGACATAGCGGTTTAGCATACTGGGCTAAATCGCTGGCTTTGAAAGCAGACCAAGCAGGCCAGCAGCACGGTTCGATTCCCGTAACAGCCTCCCCGAACAGGCGCCGGAATGTGGCGACAAGGGGCTTTTCACAGTAACTTCATTGAAGTCTACTCGCGACAATAAGCGATTTTCATTTCATTTTTTTTCATTCAGTGGTTGCATCCTCGGAGTTCTCCTCCAAGGTGTCCTCGCGGGTTGTGGCCGAGGAGGGGAGTGGGGAGGGGGGTGGGGGGGGGGGGGGGTGATGGGGTGGCCTGGGGTGCTTCTGAGAGAGATTGGACATGTGGGCAGTGAGAGAGAAGGATCATTTCATCTGACATTAAGAACTCACCTGAGACAGGCCATCTTGGTGAAGGGGCAATGGATCCTCACCCACCTCTGCCCAGTCCTCGGCCAACCCTGCGATCTCCAGGGCACGTTCCTTATAGAGATTGAGGACAGAACCCCATAGCTTGTCTGGGCCCTTTCCTACCTATTATGGGTTAACTTCTCCTGTGGGGATAAAGAGAGGGCATTTTGAGCTACATGCTTGATGCACCGGGGGGATCTATGACAGGTGGTATGTTCGGCACAGCTCCTGGGCATGGATGGGTTGTGCTGGTGGGTGCTAGAGTGTGCTGAGGCACAGGCCTAGTTATTTGATGTGAGTGGTTGCGAGGTGCCAGCCTCTGACTTGTTGGGTGGGGGGTGGAGGGTGGAATGGGGGGGGGGTGGGCGGAGGTCAGTGTGATGACAGGCAGGACCAATGCCAGGGGGCCGGTGTTAACTTACCCTCGTGGCTTGATGGATTTCCAGGGTGACCAGGATGTCCTCCTGGTCACATTGCCCAAACTGACGGCCTCTTCCACTGCCTCCCAGGCTGTCCCGTCCCACCTCGAAGGCATTCAGCAGCCTGGCCAGGTCTGTGTGGTGGCGTGGCTGTGTGCTGACTGGAGTTTGTTCAGAGGGAGCCTTTGTGAGTAGCTCCTGCTTGATGACAGGGAGCGGCCATGCGCGGCCCAGGAAAATCAGGTTGCAGGCCAACCATTTCCACCATGAAGCTCGTGGGGTATCATTTCCAACACCATTAAGTTTGAGCTGCGATCTTGCCGGCTCGGACGTCGGGAATCACCAGGGAAGTCGCGCCGTAGCAGCACTTCAAGCTTTTCCCGTTAAATCGCGTCCCTTCGGCGCTGAGGTCCCAGGTTCGATCCCGGCCCCGGGTCACTGCCCGTGTGGAGTTTGCACATTCTCCCCGTGTCTGCGTGGGTCTCACCCCCACAACCCAAAGATGTGCAGGGTAGGTGGATTGGCCATGCTAAATTGCCCCTTAATTGGAAAAAAATAATTGGTTCTCTAAATTCCAAAAAAAAATTGCGTCCCTTTAATCTCCTGACTGAGTTAAAGAGTGAGGAGCTGGGTGAAAGGAACTGGTAGATTTACTGTTCATTAAAATAAACAAAGAGATAACGAGGGCCATGGTTGTGAGGAATGTGCGGAAGATTCAGCTTTGTGGGTATCATCGAGATAACTGGACGTGTAAACCTTTGATCTCACGATTTACATCAAGACAGGGAGCTGCATCAAAGAGGCCAGTTGTCCTGTAGTTTAAAAGGTGAAACATGAACAGGGTGAGGGACAGGGTGGGGAGGCAGGGTGGTGGGGGGGGGGGGGGGGGTAGTGGTGGCAGGGGTTCAGTTTCTCTGGAGCATGTATAAAATGAGGACACATTTGAAGTTGAAGAAATCAGTTAGAATGTATTTTATCGATGGGTTGCGCATGGTGTTGTTCCTGTTCATCAGCTGTTCATATAGCCTTGTGACTTTGGAACACAGTTCAATAAAAATAACTTGAGAACTTGAGAATCCGATACTTTTGCCAGCCTCATTATTTATCCTATCAAACCTGAAACCTGTTCCAGTGTTATAACCTTCATCACAGGCAGGGAAAGGGGAATTCCATGCCCAGCTATCAGCTGGCAACTGAAATGGCAGCCGACTTGGTTTGAAAGTTATTCCTCTATCTCGGGCCGGGATTTTCTCTGAAATCAGCAAAGGGCGATGTAGGGGTGAGAATTGTCGCATTGCCGTTATTGACGGCAATGGCGGCTTCCTCCGCCTTATGGTGCGCAACTTTGAAGAAGAGACTTGAAGTATGTAACATATCGCTGGCGGGATTGCTTCTGAGTCACCCGCCCTTCCAGCAAATCAGACACTTGAAGATCAGGGTGCCATTCGTGAAGGCCGCCCCAGTGCAGAGCTAGCAAACCGGTTCACCCAGGTACACTTGCCTGGCACAAACCTGGCAGCAAACTGGCACGTCCCCAGAATCCAGCTGGCATTATCAGGCACTACACCGGCATGACCCCCGGGCATGACCTCCTCCTCTCTCTGAGCGCTATACTCATCTCTGAGCTCCCCTGGCAGGAGAACTGCTCACCAGGTGCAAGCCTTCGGAGACCAGTTGGGCTTCACACTATTACTGCGGTACATAAAATAATAATAATAATAATCTTTATTGTCACAAGTAGGCTTACATTAACACTGCAATGAAGTTACTGTGAAAATCCCCTAGTCGCCACATTCCGGCGCCTGTTCGGGTACACGGAGGGAGAATTCAGAATGTCCAGTTCACCGAACAAGCATGTCTTTCGGGATTTGAGGGAGGAAACCGGAGCACCCGAAGGAAAGCCACACAGACACAGGGAGAACGTGCAGACTCCGCACAGACAGTAACCCAAGCCTGGAATCGAACCTGGGACCCTGGTGCTGTGAAACATCAGTGCTAACCACTGTGCTACGGTGCGATCCATCATCTTCCCACTGTTAGGAAACCGGACCAGGCCCCAGGTTTGTTCTTAATTTGTAAAACTGTGATAAAGGATTCGTCACCCCAGGAGTATTCGACGCTGGCCAATAGGTATCTTTTATGTTTAATTTAAACACAGAATTAACGACATTAATATCAAAGAAAATAGCTTTACAATTAACAGTTAAACAGTTCTTAAACACAAATAAAAACATCAACTTCCTATCTATACCTGCTACTCATTCCAATTAAACAACCCAATACAGTTCAAATTCATCTTATAAATAAATTTAACAAAACAGGTTTACTTACTCAATTGTGTACAGACTTTTGCGGACAATTCCTTTCAAGAGCAGATTCAGTACACTTTTTGATAACCTAATTGCATTTGATAAAACTGCCGTTCAACTTAAAATCCTATATCAGACTGCAAAAGTACAGACAGACCTGGCTCCTCCCATTAATTACATCATCTCTGTCCCACTAACTTCCATGACCTGATTATCTAGGATGAAACACCATTCCATCATAAATTATCTCCAGCCAGGGAATCTCCAGCAATCAAAACACTATTCCATTAGCCTTTTATCTGGAAACAAGTAAGTGGTTGGAATCAACCATTACCACACCTTTTGCGACACTTTAATTACAACTTTAGCAGACATACTGCCTGCATGTATTTAAAACCAGTGGTTTTTAATACCATTACTGCAATAGAATAAAAAATATAATTATAACAATTTCTACATTCATCACATCACCCACCCCCGAGCTCAGTGATTATGAAAGGCATTCTGGAACCATAGAAAGGTTATGGTGCAGAAAAAGGCCAATCAGCCCATCGTGTCTGCGCTGGTCAAAAAAGAAAAAAAAGAAACTAGACGCTCATTTTAATCTCCTTTTCCTGCACCTGGTGCGTAGCCTTACAGATTAAAGCATTTTAGATGCAGATCAAATTTAAATGAAATTTTTTTTTTAAATTTAGAGTACCCAATTATTTTTTCCAATTAAGGGGCAATTTAACGTGGCCAATCCACCTAACCTGCACATTTTTGGGTTGTGGGGGCGAAACCCATGCAGACACGGGAAGAATATGCAAACTCCTTACAGACAGTGACCCAGGGCCGGGATTCGAACCCAGGTCCTCAGCGCCGTATGCAGCCATGCTAACCACTGTGCCACCGTGCTGCCCCACCTTTTAAATGAATTGATCATTTCAGCATCAACCACCAATTTAGGCAGTGAATTCCAGACACCCACTGTTATGGACCAGGGTTTAGAGAACTCCAAAGTGTATCATGGAGTTCACCTGACCCACAACTTTTAATAGTTTGTGGTATGGGGAGCACACGGCCCACTCTACAGGTGTGGTACAGCAGAAATGGAAAAGTATTTTTAAAGCAAAACAATGTTTATTCTATGGACTCAAGTTAACCTTTTTAAAACATACAGTGAACATCTTAGCAACCATTAATTCAAATACAACCCCCAAAGAATACAACACTAAGTAATCCTTTAAGCTTTCCTTTTAACATCCATAAGACTTAAAACACCTTTTACCAGAAGCACATCAGGTTAAAGTCACTTCTGTTAGTAGTTTTAAATCACCAGGATCGATTTACAGTTTTTATATTACAGAGAGAGTCTCTAATACGCCTTCTGGCTGTGACTGCAGCTATCCAGCTCTGAAAACGAAACTAAAACACACCCTGCAGCAAACAGCCTAAAACAAAAGTAAAAAGCTGACAGACAGCCCAGCTCCACCCACTCTCCGACATCACTGCAGAAGTAAACACCCATTTCTTAAAGGTACTCTCACTACAGATACTTATATACACAGCCTTTATAAACACCCATTTCTGAAAGGCACTCTCACATGACACCACCACCCTCTGGGTGAAAAAGGTTTCCCTCCTGTCCCCTCTAATCCTGCTACCAATCACCATAAACCTATGCCCTCTGGTAATTGACTCCCTCAGTGAGGGGAAAACAAGTATTTCTTGTCCATCCTATCGAGGCCCCTCATGATTTTGCACATCTACAATTAGGTCACCCCTTAGCCTCCTCTGTTCTAAGCATAACAACCTCTTCTCATAGCTGCAATCTTCAAGCCCTGGCAACATTCTCTAAAATGCCCTCTTTACTCTCTCCAGACCAATTATGACCTTCCTGTAATATGGTGACCAGAACCGGATACAAAACTCCAGCAGTGAACTAACCAGCGTTTTATACAGTTTCATCGTTGTATCTCTACTATTGCGTTCTATACATCGCCCATTAAAGGAAAGCACCCCATATGGGTTTTGACCTCCTTGTCCCCCTGTCCTGCCAGTTTCCAGGACCTGTGGACATGCACGCCAACGCCTCGGTGCGTCAGCCCCTCTCGATCTCTTCCCATTTATTGAGTATCTCCTTGCTTTGTTCCCTGTGCACGGGGTTAATGCAAGTCTCTTTTTCAATGAAGAGAAGCAATCCTTTCCCTGACAGCCGGTTCTTGAGGTCAACTCCAGCTTCACAGCCAATGGCCTGGCTGTGGCTGTTGAACCCAAAATGGTCAAGGAATCTGCCTGCGACTTCCCTGGCCTCTGGGTTTCAATTCCACTCCCCCCCCCCCAACGTCAAAAAATCCAGATTGACGAGGTTTCTTGGGCAGCAGGGCTGACTGGGAGAGACAGAATATCTCAACTAGCGGTGGTCAGCTCCCGAGATGTTGTGATTCAGTTGGCTGTGCTGGAAGCATTGCGGCAAATGAGGACTTTTTAGGAATGTGCTCATTGCCCGAGATGGAGTGGTCGATATATGCTTGCTGTGTCAAGAAAAATGCAGCAAAGGCTGTTAAAGGGGACTGAGGAGCAAGTCAGTCATTCCCTAATTGCATGGCGGAGGAGATTTGAGTGCGCTGACTGGCCTCCTCCTGATCCTAGCTGAGAATTTGAGACACTTTTACGGGAGAGAAGAGAAATTCTCCTGGTTAATACTCGTCCTTCAATCAGTCCCAGTCAAAGAGTGTGTCGGTGCTGTTGTCACTGGACTATTAATTCAGAGACCCAGGGTAATGCTCTGGGGATCTGGGGTCGGAAACCCCTTTATTCAATAATGCCCTTTCGGACATGGCAGCACAGATGTTAGCACTGTTGCCTCACAGCGCCTGGAACCCGGGTTCGATTCCCAGCTTGTGTCACTGTCTGTGCGGAGTCTGCGTGGGTTTCCTCCGTGTGCTCCACTTTCCTCTCACAAGTCCCGAAAGACATGCTTGTTAGGTGATTGGACATTCTGAATTCTCCCTCCGTGTACCGAACAGGCGCCAGAATGTGGCGACTCGGAGCTTTTCACAGTAACTTCATTGCAGTATTAATGTAAGCTGACAAGAATAAAGATTATTTCAAAAAAAAAATTATTATTAAAATTATTAAATTATTGTTGTTATTCATAAAATATTATTGCTATTATTAGTATTCAAAAATATTATTTTTTAAATTATTATTATTAATAAAGGAAATCTGCAGTCCTTGCCTGGTCTGGTCTACATGTGCACTTCAGATCCAAAGCAATGGGGTTGTTTCTTCAAAACCGCCTTTCGAAAGGCCTCGAAAGCTATTCAGTTCAAGGGTAATAAGGGCTGGGTAACAAATCTTGACCAGGCCAGCAAAGCCCACATCTCATTAATGAGTAAAAAAAAATAGATTAGCTGACCCATTCAAACTGTCGATGCTTGAGGGACCTTGATGTGCAAAGAATGGCAGTGGTGTTTGCTGTCACAGAAGCTGGCTGCATGCCACATTCATGCCCTGGGGGTGCTACCAAGTCTCCTTAAAGGGCAGCTCAGCCTCAGGCACCAATATGTTCTCCACTCCTCCGCCACTGTTTGTTTAATCAGTTTATTTGAATAAAATAAACTCCACAGGACTGCTGCCATCGTTACTTTTACAGTTTCCATAGGAACTGGCGGTTGCCAGACTCTGGTTGTACATGGGATCAGCATTTGCTGCAAAGCATTCAGCAGAGGCCAACATGAGGGAGAAGAATTGCTTCAGTCACTGTGAGCGCCAACGCCTGACGTGTTTGTCGGGTTTACATGGGTTGATACTTCCAGTGAAATCATAAAATGAACATGCCCTCAAACTTGGTCTAAGATTAGAACAAAGCGTGGCCAACGTTTTAACCCAAAACTCTGAGGTTAGTCACCAGGATCTACCATTTGGCGCTTTAACTGTTTCTGCTGGTCAGGCAGAAAAAGGAAACTGCCAAGTTGGGAGGGGGCCTTCTTCACATCGTTATGTCGCCTCCTGATGGCATCATCAAAAGCCAATGGGTAGGATCCACCCAGTCCCCTGGTGGGCGGGCTTCAAGCTGGGACCCGCTGGAATTTCAGAGAAATATGCTTTGGGTCGGGGGCAGGTTTAAAGGAGGAGGGGACAGAATATGAAGAGAGAGAGAGAGAGAGAGAACCATTGACAGGAGAACCATTCACAAAATGGGCTGCCAAGGGCACAAGGAAGGCGTCAAAATTGGTAATATTTTGGACTTCCAGTGGCGGGGATGTGCTGAGCAGTCACATGAAAGGTGGCTCCCTCCCCAGAGATTCCAACCTTAGACCTTTAGCACCACCTTTGCACCACCCCCTCCACCTCCTATTATGACACGTCCGACTCCACAATGCGGACCCATTGGTGGAAAGGGTGCAGTTACTCCACGCCCAGCCCCAGTATGCCTACGTAGCGTACCCCGACGGCAGCCAAGATACTGTCTCTCTCAGGGACCTGGCACCCGCAGGTTCCACACACACACACACACACCCCCAGCCCGGCGCCACCCTCCACTCCCCTGGCGCACCCAGCAGCAACCCCCCCAGGACCATCCGTCCTCCCCATGCCCATGCCTGAGGATGAAGAGGATCTCAGCACGCTCCCGGAGTCACCAAGGACCCGAACAATGCCAGAATCGCCACCACCACTGCATCGCTCCCAACGTCAGATCAAGGCTCCGGACCGGCTAAACCCGTAATTGGTTCTGGATTCAAAATTTTTTTCCCTATATATTAAACTTATGCTGTATATATTTCTCCACCACCCCCGCCGGACTCAATTTTAAGAGGGGGTAGTAACCACTGCTGTATATATTAGGGTATGTATGGTAAGGCCCTGTGCTACAGGTACGGGGGTAGTCCCTGCCTGCTGGCTCCGCCCAGCAGTCAGAGTATAAATATGTGTGCTCCCCATACAGCAGCCATTTCGCTAGCTGCTGTAGGAGGCCACGCATCTTAGAGTAATAAAGCCTCAGTTGTATTCAACTCTCGTCGTGGTGCAATTGATCATGCATCAATCTGTTCACCAGCTTCTCACACTTATTGTTGGAGGTGAAGGTGAAGGGGACAGAGGAGTAGGATTTAAGAAGATAATTTTGCAGTTAAAAAAAAGACACCTGGGGTTATCTGTACATTCTAGAATGACCCGGAATGTTGAGCAGTTGTAACCAAACAGCAAAGGACCCAATAGTGCTTTGTCTGGTCCGGGTGGATGACTAAACTAGGAGCTGGATTCTCCAATTCTGGGCTATGTCACCATGCCAGAACAGCTGGAGCAAAATGGCCACTGATTCCCGTTTTGCTGGGGGTTAGCAGGACGGCAGCTTAGAGCACCCAGCTCTAGCTGCTGATACGCCCCGGAGAATTGCCGGGTCCGTGGCCACACATGCGCATGGCAGAGGCCTGCAGCGGCCATCCCGTGTTTCATGTCGGAGGCGCTCGCGGACCCAGCCCGCGAAATAGTCCCCTCTTTAGCTGGCTCACACGTCCCGGACTGCCCCACCATATTGTCTCCAGCACTGAATAATGGCCGCCCCCCCTGCCCAGGATGGGCTCTGCCCCGACTGTGGCGGCGCTGGACTGAGTCCGCAGCCGCCACACTGAGTTCCCGATGGATGAGACCCTAGCGGGATTCTCCAAAATGGAGGCAGAGTGTCCACGCCGTTATGAACGCCATCGCGTTTTACGACGGCGCGAAAAGGGCACGGGCTATACCGATTCTCAAGGGGGGCCAGCACGGCGCTGGAGTGGCTCACGCTGCTCCAGCATCCCTTCCCGGCGCAACCTGGGCGCCATGCCAACCCGCGCATGCGCAGTGGCGCCCGCCAATCCGCTAATGCGTGGGGGACTTCCTCAAAGCGCCGGCACCGACGCAACATCGCGTGGGGGGTCAGGGGCCGGCCGCTTAACAAAATAGAGCCGGGGCTGGAGAGGCCGGCCCACCGATTGGTTGGCCCGATCGCGGGCCGGACCCCATCGGAGGCACCCCCAGTGAAGAAGCCCCCCCCACATGCTGCTCCTTGACCCTATGCGCAGAGTTCCCGCCGACTGCGACCAGGTGTGAATGGCGCCGGCAGGACTCTGCCGTTTCCGCACGGCCACTCGGCCCATCAAGGCCGGAGCGGACAGTGGTCCGACGCCTCGCCAAACGCGCTGGCGCAAATCTCACCAATTCTCCGCTCCTCGGAGAATCGCATGCCGGCGTCGGGGCGGCGTGGCGCAGTTGCGGCGATTCGCTGGGCCGGCACGGGGCTCGGAGATTCCCGCCCCATATGTGTCCCACGCTGTCGGGAACTCGGCCGGTCAGGGGCGGAGCATTGGAGGGCGGGTCTCAGGCAATGACGTGGCGTACCCTCCGAGTGCGGCACTTTGTAGGGGGCGGGGCAACGCGAAAGCGGCGCCGCCCATGATTCGGTCGGGAAATGTGATTCTCCGCCCGTTCGGCGAACACGATTTGGGCGGCGGCGACCGGAGAATCCAGTCCCAGATGTCTGCCACATCGTGTCAAGCCTGTATCCTTTAGACTTGAGGGAGTGGAGATGAGTGCAGTATCGGGAGACAGCCAGGAGGATCGAGAGAGAGAGGGCAATGGTTTATTGCTGACCAAGGCATCAAAAGCGGAGATGAGGGCACGGATGAAAAAATCACTGCCTGTAGAAATGTTGGGCAGAATTCCCCCATCTTTGTGGAGATAGCTTTGGAGGTGAAGGGCTACCAGGTAAATTGCACGGAAAAGCATCGCACCGGCTCCTCAATGTGCCTCAGCCTCCTGTTACCCTTCCTGGAGACGGACTTGCAGCAGGGACAGCAAGCTACTGAACAGTGCGGGGACTGCAGTCCAACCTGTTAAGAAGCTAACAAACAGTTATCATTGCTGCGGAACAGAAACCTTGCTGGCATCATGTGGGCACCATGGTGTGCCCACGGTGCAGTAACTAAGGGCAAGGAGCCGCTCTGCAGGCGGTCAAGGCTGCCTTCCAGCTGAAAGAGATCTTAACGTCTCCAGCAGCAAAGGGCAGACTGCTGATTTTGCAAATCGCTGCTTTGTCACTGAGTGGGGAATTCCTGGAGGCGGATATCTTGATTGCCGTAAGGATATACTTCCAAAAGCTTCTTTAGTTGAACAAAATAACATTATTTCCAAGACTGCATCGTGAGCTGTAGACTTGCAGCTAGACCATAGTACGTTCTACTACAAGGAACAACTCCTCCCCGAGGGATTCCCCTGCTGCGTCTCGATTGGTTGTTCAGGCCACCTAACCCTCACTTGATAAGGTTGCCCTTAAAGGGACAATCACCTCCCCTTTAACTCCATTTTACAATCCTCATCAACAATTTACTTACATTTTGATAGTACATGATATAAAATTATAATCGAGTCTTTGGGCTGGTTCTGTTTCTTGTGGAGGGGCGTGTATTGACATTAACAGGAACAGAAATAATGGGGACCTTTTCTGGGACAGGCAGTTCATCACTATTTGCTGCCATGGAGACATCAGTCCACACCAGGTCAATAGGGTACTTTGATGCTTACAGGATCAAAAATATTCCTTGCTGGCAACACTGATCACTGGGACTGCTCCCTACTCCTCAAGTGACCCACGGGTTTATGAACAATCCATCCACCCTTGTCCACTTGGTACAAAAGGGGGACGGACTCAAAGACAAAATTCTCGGATCCACCTATGACTTTATCTGCCGTAAATTTTCAAGCTGCACATAATGCAAATTATGGCTTGTTTCTGATTACCTCAGTTGGTCTCTACACTTCCTTTTTTTTTTAATAAATTTAGAGTACCCAATTCATTTTTTCCAATTAAGGGGCAATTTAGCGTGGCCAATCCACCCAGCCTGCACATCCCTTGGGCTGTGGGGCGAAACCCATGCAAACACGGGGAGAACGTGCAAACTCCACACAGACAGCGACCCAGAGCTGGGACCGAACCCGGGACCTCAGCGCCGCGAGGCAGCAGGGCTAACCCACTGCGCCACAATGCTGCCCGTCTCTACACTTCCTGTCAAATTTGGAAACACAAGGCTCAGTCTCGTTCAGAGATGATGTTAGTTCTGCTATTGAAACTCCCGTTGCTGCGTATGGAGTGGTACGATAGCTGAGGAGGAATTGTGAGACTTTGATTTCCAAGATTCTCTTGGCATTTTATTGAGGCCAGACCTGAAAGTTTGGAGACAGCTCTCTAGGCCAGTCCGTTTGATACTGGACAGAAAGGCGGAGCCCTGATGTGTTCATTGCCATTGAGAAACCAAATCAAAAGAGCCACATTAAATCATAATTCTAAAAGGCAATAAATGTAAAAAAAAACTAGCCTGAGCACTCTGTGTCGCAATGCGAGGGGCTGGTTTAGCTCACTCAGCTAAATCACTGGCTTTTAAAACAGACCAAGCAGGCCAGCAGCATGGTTCGATTCCCGTTCCAGCCTCCCTGGACAGGCGCCGGAATGTGGCGACTAGGGGCTTTTCACAGTAACTTCATTGAAGCCTACTTGTGACAATAAGCAATTTTCATTTTCATTTGTAATAACGCTGATATAATGAACTGCGCTGACAATCAGTGACGGATATGATGTAATTGAGATCACGGAAACCTGGCTCCAGGGTGGCCTAGGATGGAATATCAGGGGTATTCAATATTCAGGAAAGATAGAAGGAAAGAAAGCGAGGTGGGGTTGCGTTGCTGGTTAAAGAGGAGATTACCGCAATAGTAAGGAAGGACATTAGCCTGGACGGCATGGATACTGTATGGGTGGAGATGCAAAACACCAAAGGGTAAAAAACGTTAGTGGGAGTTGTATATAGACAACCAAACTGGAGTTGTGAGCTTGGGGATGGCATCAAACAGGAAATTAGAGATGTGTGCAGTAAAGGTACAGCAGTTATTATGGGTTACTTCAATCTGCATATTGATTGGGCTAATCAAACTGGAAGCAATGCATTGGAGGAGAATTTCCTGGAACGTACAATGCATAGTTTTCTCGACCAATATGTTGAGGAACCAACTAGAGAACCTGAGTATTATGCAATGAGAGAGGATTAATTAGCAATGTTGTGGTGCGGGATCCTTGCGGAAGAGTGACCATAATATGGTAGCATTCTTCATGAAGGTGGAGAGTGGCGTAATTCAGTCTGAGATTAGGGTCCTGAACTTAAAGAAAGCTTACTAATAATAAGCATAATAATCTTTATTAGCGTCACAAGTAGGCTTACATTTACACTGCAATGAAGTTACTGTGAAAATCCCCGAGTCACCACACTCAGGCACCTGTTCGGGTACACAGAGGGAGAATTCAGAATATCCAATTCATCAAACAACTGCGTCTTTCGGGACTTGTGGGACTAAACCGGAGCACCCAGAGGAAACACACGCAGACACGGGGAGAACGTGCAGACTCCGCACAGACAGTGACTTAAGCCGGCAATGGAACCTGGTGCTGTGAGGCAACAGTGCTAACCACTGTGCTATTGTGCTACCGTGCCACCGACTTTGATAGTATGAGATGTGCATCGGCTAGGATAAGTTGGCAAAGGATACTAAAGGGTTTGACGGTGGATAGGCAATGGCAGACATTGAAAGAACACATGAATGAACTTCAACAATTGTACATCGCTGTCTTGCGCAAGAGTAAGACGGAGAAGGTGGCTCAACCGTGGCTAACAAGGGAAATCAGGGATGGTGTCAAAGCCAAAGAGAAGGCATATAAATTGGCCAGAAAAAGCAGCAAGCTTGAGGACTGGGAGAAATTTTAAATGCAGCAGAGGAGGCCAAAAGGTTTAATTCGGAAGGGGAAAATAGAATATGACAGTAATCTTGCAGAATACATTTAACTGACTGCAAAAGCTTCTGTAGATATGTGAAGAGAAAAAGACTGGTAAAGACAAATGTAGGTCCTGTTGTGTTATGTACTCTTGGATAACACAGGCTGCAACTCGATGCAGCTTTGACCAAAAGATACTCCAGGCTTTGAAGTAAGTTCAATGTGATTTATTGAACCATTCGCACAGTTCTCTATGAGTTCGACTCTCCTGCTAATCTTGCTATAGTAACTCAGTCTAACTAACCAGTCTGCTCTAAGCCACGTGCTGGGTGTGATGCTTCTAATCTGCCCCTGTCCTTCTCTCTAAGTGTCGCCTGTGGAAAGAGACAGAGCATGTGTGCCCTGTCCTTATCTATGGGTAGTGTAATGCCCCCTTGTGGTAGTGTCACAGTCTTGACTGTCCATTGGTCGTGTCCTATTCTATGTGTTCATTAGCTGTATGTCTACATGTCATGACATCTCTGGTGCTCCCTCTCGTGTTTACTTAGTCGTAGTGTATTTACATTAACCCCTTGTGTATTTACAGTGATGCAGATCACCACAGGTCCCTTACAGTTAGAATCAGGTGAATTCATAATGGGCAACAAAGAGATGACAGACCAGTTGAACAAATACTTTGGATCTGTCTTCACTAAGGAGGACTCAAATAACCTTCCAGACATACTCGGGAACAGAGGGTCTAGCGTGAAGGAGGAACTGAAGGAAATCCTTATTTTTCAGGCAATTGTATCGCGGAAACACGATAAGTCCCCAGGACATGATGCTCTGCATCCCTGAGTACATAAGGAAGTGGCCCTGGAAATAGTGGACTCATCGGTGGTCGTTTTCCAGCATTCTATAGACACTGGAAGAGTTCCAGTGGATTGGGGGTAGCTAATGTAACCCCATGGGAGGGAGAGAGAAAACGGGGAATTATAGACCGCTTAGCCTGACATCGATGGTGGGGAAAATGCTGGAGTCAATTAGTAAGGATGAAATAACTGAACATTTGGAAAGCGGAGGCAGGATCAGTCCAAGTCAGCATGGATTCACGAAAGGGAAATCATGCTTGACAAATCTTCTGGAGTTTTTTGAAGATTTGACCAGTAGAGTATTGTGTGCCGTTTTAGTCTCCTAGTTTGAGGAAGGATATTATTTCTGTTGAAGGTGGCCAGCGAAGGTTCACCAGGCTAATTCTCAGGATGACAGGACCAACAAATGAAGAAGGACTGGATCGAATGGATTTGTGGAATGAGAGGGGATCTCATAAAGGAACATCTAAAATCCTAATAGGAGTCAACAGGTTAGGTGCAGGAAGAATGGGCAGGATTCTCCGGGCCAGGTCGGAGAATCGGCGGGGTGGGGGGGGGGGGAGGGGTGGTTACAGGAGAATCGGCGGCATTGGCGTGGTCGGCGCGGCGCCAGTCAGGGGGCTGCTCTACGCGCCCCCCCCCCAGCGATTCTCCACGTGCGATTGCCCAAGTGGCCGCCGAGATAGGCCAAGTACCGCGGTGCCGTTCACGTGTGATCCTACCCAGTGGGACCTCAGCCACTGCGGGGGGGGGGGCCTGGTTGGGGGGGGGGGGGGGATGGGGGGGATCCCACCCCGGGTGGGGGGCCTCCTCCGTGGCCTGGCCCGCAAACGGGGCCTACCGATCCACGGGCCTGATTGTCCTGGTGGGGACCTATGCTCCTTCACGTCGAGCCCCTGTATGTCTCCTCCATGTTGCATCGGGGCCGGCGCGGAGAAGGAAACCCATGCGCATGCGCAAACTCGCGCCAGCCTAGCACGCATGCGCAGACCCGCGGCACCTATTTGGCGCTGGTATCAGCAGCTGGAGTTGCGTAAGTCACTTCAGTGCCGTGCTGGTCCCCTATGGCGCGGAGGATCGCTGCTCTTAGGGGCCTGTTGACGCCATCGTAAATTGCGAAGGCGTTTACAACGGCGTCAACTCAGGATCAGAGAATCCCACCCAATGTTCCCCATATTGGGGACGTCCAAAACTAGGGGTCGCGGCCTAAGAATAAGGGGTCAGCCATTCAGGACTGAGATGAGGAAGAACTTCTTCTCTCAGAGAGTTGTGAACATGTGGAATTCTCTACCACAGAAAGCTGTTGGGGCCGGTTCGCTGGATATAGTCAAGAGGGAGCTGGAAGTGGCCCTTGTGGCTAAAGGGATCAAGGGGTATGGCGAGAAAGCGGGAATGGGATACTGAATTTGCATGATCAGCCATGACTATATTGAATGGTGGTGCAGGCTCGGAGGGCCGAATGGCCTGCTGCACCTATTTCCTATGTTTCTATGAGAGAGGTGCAGTTTTGAAATTCAGCACTTGTGAATACGGTCCCATTGTCCGAAACAATGAGCTGGATGTTATGCCCCCCACCCCTTCACGCATGGCACGTGCTGTGGCGATGGAGATAGACCGCCATCGACCAGTTGAGGAATCTTCCTGTCCCGCCACTAATAACAGGTTTTCCTGTTGTTTGCACCCTCCCCCACCTGCTTTCGGCGGCACCTGAGAAAGATTCTGCCCATTGACTTTGGGTCGTTGATGAGGTGAAAAGTATTAGTGTAACCTTTCGCTGGTAGCATGCGATGGAAGTGACTTCACATCAAAAATCTCCATCCATTTAGAGTGTGCGCCATGTGGAGCTGCAGCTGGCAACCTTTGCTGTGATTGGCACTGTTGACAGTTCTTGACGAGCGTCTCGATATCTGCGTCAATGCCAGGCCACCACACTTAACCCCTGGCGAGTATTTCCATCTCGGAGATGCCAGGAGTGCTGTGTAATTCTTTCATAGAATTTACAGTGCAGAAGGAGGCCATTTGGTCCATTGAGTCTGCACTGGCTCTTGGAAAGGGCACCAAAGCCCACACCTCCACCCTATCCCCATAACCCAGTAACTCCACCTAACACTAAGGACAATTTTGGACACTAAGGGCAATTTAGCATGGCCAATCCACCTAACCTGCACATCTTTGGACTGTGGGAGGAAACCGGAGCACCCGGAGGAAACCCACACAGACACGGGGAGGATGTGCAGATTCCGCACAGACAGTGACCCAAGCCGGGAATCGAACCTGGGACCCTGGAGCTGTGAAGCAATTGTGCTAACCACTATGCTACCGTGCTGCCCATAATTCAGTTAGAAGCAGCTCTCTGTCTGGCACCGGACCGACTACTCTTGCTCCCCAGAGTATGATACCATCCTCAAAACTAAATTCACTTTTGCGGGTAAAGAATGGTTTCATTTCCTCAGAAACTGACTCATTTACCCATTTTCATTAAGCATCCTGGGCGGGATTTTCCATCACGCCGCACCAGTTTTCTGGTGTGGTGCGCCCACACCGGCGGCGGGTTTCTCCGTCTCGCCAGCCGGCCAATGGGATTTCCCAATGTAGGCACCCCCACGCCGTCAGGAAATCCCCGGGCGTGGGTGCGCTGCCGGCGAAACGGAGAATCCCGACAACGGAGAATCCAACCCCTTCTCCCTCATTTTGGACAGAAGAGGACTCGATTGGCCCAGTTCCTGATCTGCTTCGCACAGAGTGGCAATGTGCCCAAAAAGATTTAATGCCATGGGCATTTCTCATGGTGTGGTACATGTGACACTTTCTGGCAAGGGGAGGTGATTAAGGGGGTTCTACATTCGCTCTGTGTTCCAGGTCGGTGCTTGAATATATATTATTAGGCAGCAAAATTAACTTCCATCACATAATTCTTGCTGAGGCTATCGACGGAGCACTCTTGTCCTATTCGAAATGGCCCAAGAGTGCTTTGTGGTCAGAAAGGAAAGAACAGAGTCTCCCACGTAAGTACTGGTGGCATTTCCTGGCACCGAAGATAATTGATAGCCCTTCTTTCTCGATTTGTGAATAGCCTTTCTCAGCCTCTGAGAGGATTCTTGCCACATACCTGATTGGCGTTTCAGAGTTGTTGTCCATCTCATGGAACAGCACTGCACTAACACCATATGGAGAGGCGTTGCTGGTCAATATCAGGCCTTTAGATGTGTCAAAGTGCACAGACAAGTTTGCGGAATGCAGAAATTGCTTCACTCTGTTGAAAGATTCCTCCTGGGGAGACCTCCAAGATCAATGATAGTGTTTCTTTAGCAGAATGTACAGTTGATAATAGGGTGAAAAGCAACCATGGTAGTTTATCATGCCCAAAAGCGATTTGCGTTTGGTTTTGTTTACTGGTGCACGTGCCTCCTTTATCAGCTTGCCCTTGTCTTCCACGGGGCGAAATAATTGTATGTCTACATGGTGCATTAGGCAGATCACCTTAATGGCTTGAAAGGGACACTTCTCATTCTTGAGGCAAACTCTAGCCTCCTGAAAGCTCTTTGATACCTCCTCTAAGTTTGCTGGATGCTCGGTCTCTGTCGTTTCAGTTACAAAGACATCATCAAGGTCCACTACAGCCCGTGGCCGCCCTGTAGCACACTGTCCATCATCCTTTGGAATGTTTCACACGCTGAAACCATGCCAGAATGCATGTGTGTTTATCGTGACATACCCCCAGGAAGTGTAATTTAATTTGAGTTGCTGGTTCGCGTGACTCACATCCAGTTCACGTTAGATTGACCTCCTGCCAGCTTTGAATACAGGTCTTCTATTCTCTGGATTGGATTATTTATCCAGATTGGCAGCCTGATTAACTGTTAGTTTATAATCGCCATAGTTGTGGATGGTCTTGTCTGGTTTCAATACAGGGACCATAGATGCTGCCCATTCCAAAAACCGACCCAGATGAATGATGCCTAGTTCTGCAAACCTGTTCACCTTCGGTGTCAAGAAATGCCACCAGTAATTACGTGGGAGACATTGTACTATCCTTTCTGACCACAAAGCGTTCTTGGGCCATTTCAAAGAGGACAAGAGTGCTTTTTTTCCTCAGGGATATGATAAAGGTCTTAACCTAAAGAACCACCTTTGGAACACAGCAAATCTCAGTTTGCAAACCTTTGATTTTGTTGAATTCATTATGGAAGACAATGTTGTATTTTCTTAACAATTCTAGCAGGCCTCCTGCCCACTCTTGAAAGATTTTGGACTGATTTTGCTTGATTTCTTTCAACCAATCATGGCCCTGAAGGTTTGGTTCTTCACCCATCACTGCTTTACCGGAATCTGGATAGACCATTGTCCATAGCTCACAGGTACTATTCTGGCACCTTTTATTGTAATTGGTTCTCCCATGTACATAGAGTCACATGGCAAAGAAAAGGCCTTTTGGCCCATCACCTCTGCGCCAGTCAAAAACAACCACCTAACTATTCTAATCCCATTTTCCAGCAATTGGTCCATGGCTTTGTATGCTTTGGCATTGCAAGTGCACATCTAAATATCTCTGAAATAATATAAGAGTCTCCCACTACCCCCTGGGTAAAAAGGCTTTTTCTCACATCCCCTCTAACCCTCCTGCCCCTTACCTTAAATCTGTGCCCCCTGGTCATTGATCCCTCCATCAAGGGAAAAGTTTCTTTCTGTCTATAATAATAATAATCTTTATTGTCACACGTAGGCTTACATTAACACTGCAATGAAGTTACTGTGAAAATCCCCTAGTTGCCACATTCCGGCGCCTGTTCGGGTACACAGAGAGAGAGTTCAGAATGTCCCAATTCACCTAACAGCACATCTTTCTAGACTGTGGGAGGAAATCGAAGCACTCGGAGGAAACCCACTCAGACACAGGCAGAACGTGCTGACTCCGCACAGACAGTGACCCAAGCTGGGAATCGAACATGAGACCCTGGCGCTATGCAGAGACAGTGCTAACCACTGTGCTACCGTGCCGCCCCTATGCCCCTCTAATTTTTTTACATTATGTCTCCCTCAGTCTCTTCTGCTCCAAGGAAAATAATCCAGTCTATCCAATCTCTTCTCAGAGCTAATATTCTCCAGCCCAGCCAATATCCTGGTAAATCTCCTCTGCGCCCTTTCCAGTGCTATCACATCCCTCCTGTAATGTGGATTCCAGAACAGCACACAATACTCTCGCTGTGGCCGAACTAACGTTTTATACAGTTCCAGCGTAACCTCCCTGCTGTTAAACTCTATGCCTCGGCTAATAAAGTCAAGCTTACTATCTGCCTTCTTAACCACTGTATCCACACCTGCCCTGCTACCTTAAGGTGCTTCCCAGGGTCCTGCCGTTTATCATGTATTCCCTTGCCTTGTTTGTCCTGCCCAAATGCATCGCCTCACACTTCGCTGGATTGACTCCCATTTGTCACTGACCAGTCTGCCTATATCCTCCTGTAATCGAAGGCTATCCTCACTGTGGTGGTATGGATATTAGCACTGCCATTGGTGCAGAGTACTGGCTTCCCATTGGCTCTGGCTGATCATGTGCCTCTCTTCCGATTGGTTGGGAGGCAGGTAGGCCCCGCCTCCGAGGTGGGGTATAAGTACCCAGAGTTCCCGGCGGTCGGCCTTACTCTGTAGTCGACCACCGGGCTAACAACTAGCTGATTAAAGCCACAATTCGGATCCTAATTGTGTCTTGAGTCGAATTGATGGTACATCACTCACTATTTACCACGCCACCAATTTACGTATCACCCGCAAACTTACTGATCAACCCTCCTACATTTATATCTATATTTACATAAACTGCAAACAGCAAGGGCCCCAACAATAATCCCTATGGGAGCCCACTGAACATATTCAGCTCGGTAGAAGTGCTCTGCCAGTTCAATGGCTGGGCACCCTCCCTCCGGTACTGAAATAGGTGTTTGCCCATCACAGTGGCTGCTGCCCCCGTGTCCATTTCCATACTAGAGGCTTCCCATTTTCGTGGTGCATTGCAGTAATAGGGTTGGGCTTGCTGCTTTTAGATTAAAAAGAGAGTGACTATCAGAATCAATGGTGTCAGGCTATCTACTTGTAACATCTTGGCTGATTGGTGACTCCGCAGTCTTGACTTTAGCTCTGCACTGTTTTATCCAATGTCATCTTTTGTGACAATATGAACGCTCAGGAATTCCCCAAAAATGATGAGGTGTCAGGTTCAGAAGGAAAACTGGCGTACGTTTTCCAGGCCTTGGCTCTCGAATTCTCACCCTGAACCTCACTCTTCTTCTTTAAAACACTGCTTCAAAATTAGCTCTTGGACCAAGCTTTGGGTCACCTGCTGTAAGATGTCCTGATGTAGCTCAGGGTCATGTTTGGTCAGGCAATACTTCTTTGAATATTTTGGGATGCTTCACTGCAGTCGAAGCATTGTATAAATGCAAATTGTTTTCATATCCAACTATGCCCAGTCTTCGGAATGTTTGATCCCTGCAATTTTTCCCTTGTCCTACCTGCAGGATGCTCCTGCTGCACCACAGCTACCGGCTGCTATTCACGCACCTTGAGCAGGTGAGTAAACTAACTAAGCTATTTCTAATCTGGGAATATTTTGTGCTGACACCTGAAAACACAGTGAGAATGAACTGGCCCCCGAGAGAAATTTGCAGGGATGTGATTGAAGGCATTGCTGCCTTAAACTGGCAATTCACTCAGGGAATAACTCGAAAATTGGTGTTGAAGGCAAGATAAAACGGTGATTTATCAGGTCGAAGATCAGTTCATCTCTTTATCTTAATTATTCTGCATTTCGTGCACTGACAGGTGCCAAGGATTAAGGTGGTAGCGAAGCTGGAATTTTAATCAGAAGTCAGCATTTATATCTTCGAGGTTCCAGACTGCCAAAATTAAGGCCCTTCCTGTTTCCCAACACATGTCCACAGTTCTGGTCTCCATATTATAAAAAAGGACGCAGAACTGCTGGTGAAGATGCAAAAGAAGATTTACAAAGATGATCCCAGAACTGAGAGGTTGCTATCGGGAAAGTGTGTCCAGGCCAGGATTCTTACCTGTCGGAACGGTACGGTCAAGGGGTGACCTAATAGAGGTCATTAAAATAATGGAAGAGTTTGATAGGATGGGTTCAGTGTAGATATTTCGACTTCCCGATTTTCCAAAACTAGGGGGTCAAAAATATAAGACAGTTACTAATATTTTCCTATAAATCCATCAAGCAGTGCAGGAAGATTTTCTTTTAGCTCAAGTGTGGTTAGAATAAGACCATAAGACCAGTAGGCATTGGAGCAGAAGTAGGTAGACCACTTGGCCCACTGTGTCCGCTCTGCCATTCAATTAGATCATGACGGACTTTTTTAAAAATTCATTCATGGGATGTGGCTGTCGCTGGTTAGGCCGGCACTTATTGGCCATCCCTAGTTGCCCTTCAGAAGGTGGTGGTGAGTTGCCTTCTTGAACCGCTGCAGTCCTTCAGATGTATTTACACCCACAGTGCTGTTAGGGAGAAAGTTCCAGGATGTTGCCCCAGCGACAGTGAAGGAGCGAGGATATATCTCCAAGTTAGGATGGTGAGTGACTTGGAGGGGAACTTCCAGGTGGTGGCGTTCCCAGGTATGTGCTGCTCCTGTCCTTCTGGAGGGTAGTGGTCGTGGGTCTGGAAGGTGTTGCCTAAGGAACCTTGGTGAGTTACTGCAGCGCGTGTTGTAAATGGTACACACGGCTGCCACTGTTCGTCGATAATCCTCAACTTCACTTTCCTACCTTATCCCCATAAACCTTGATTCCCTTCCTGATTAGAAATGTGTCTATCTCAGCCTTGAACATACCCAACGGCCCAGCCTCTACAGCTCTCTGCGGTGAAGAATTCCACAGATTCGCTCCGAGTACAGAAATCCCCCCTCATCTTGGTCTTAAAAGGCGACCCCTTACTCTGAGATCATGCCCTCTGGTCCTAGACTCTCGCACAAGGGGCAAATGTTAAACTCACAGTACAAACTATTGTTATTATACCATATTTTATATCAAAAATAACTACCGGATAAGTTTTAAAAAACTGAACAGCAGCATTTTAAGTGAGTTAAAGAGCACCTCTGGCTGACCGTTTACCAAGCTGTGCCCTACAAAACCATCAGCAAGGAGCTGGTCTGCCTAAAAGTAGCCCATCGGAGACAATCGACCTAATAATAATAATCGCTTATTGTCACAAGTAGGCTTCAATGAAGTTACTATTAAAAGCCCCTAGTCGTCACATTCCGGCACCTGTTCAGGGAGGCCGGTACGGGAATTGAATCCACGCTGCTGGCATTGTTCTGCATTGCAAGCCAGCTAGATGAGTGTGAATGACCCAACTCCTGAACCATTCATAGATATAACCTATGTGTTTAGCTGGGTGTGCACCAAGTCGGTAGATACTTGGACAATTGTCCTCGGCTGAGGAAGGAACTCCACCAGGATGGACTTAGAACCTTCTTGCTGTGCCCATACTTGGGTAACTGGCCAGTTTGTGAGAAGAAATCATGTGTTGAGCAAGCTAACCCTCTTTGTGTTTTAAGAACCTGCTTCTTCCCAGGCCAATCTGTGTGATACCAGAAAGAACCTATCTGGGCACCCTCTCGCTCTCCAGTCGCCCTGCAAGCCTGTTCTTGACCAGCAACAGATAGCATCTAAAGTAAGCTGCTGACTCCGGAAGGAAAGGCAGAAATTGTCCTTCAGCATCTTTACATTGTCTGGACGCAGAATCTGGAAAGACCACTGAGAACAGTCTGAAACCATCCAAGCCATCAATCTAGAAGATCTGTATACAATTGATTTTAGACTCTTTAATCTGCCCTCTCATTTTGTAACTTACTTCAGTGTGTGTGTTTGTGTCTCAGTACTTTAACAGTTGAACACTCACAGAATTGATGAGCAAATTCTTTTGAAAAATACAATTTGTGGGCAACTGAGGGGTGGGAAGAGAAGAAGGAGCCTTTTCAACTAACCATGAGAGCGTAATTAAGGTAATTGTAGACATGTATTCAAGGTGTTGTTCTGTAAACCCGTGATGGTGAAAGCAGTCGATGAATATGCTGACATGATCAAATAATGTAGGAGTGAGGAGGATGGATACTATTACAGACCAGATTGGCGGAAACTTCTGGAAAAAACAAACATTTGGTCCAGGAAGGTGAGAGGAGGGGGGCGTTTAGGGTGGCGAGGGAAGAGGCGTTCAGGATGGTGAGGGGTGGGGGGTGGTGAGGGGAGGGGGATGGTGAGGGTGGGCTGGTGGGGGGAGAAGAATGGTGAGGGAGAGGGATGGTGAGGGGATCAGGATGGTGAGGGGAGGGGGATGGTGAGGGGAGAGGGATGGTGAGGGGAGAGGGATTGTGAGGGGAGAGGGGTGAGGGGCGAGGGATGGTGAGGGGGATGGTGAGGGGAGGGGGATGGTGAGGGGAGAGGGATGGTGAGGGGGATGGTGAGGGGTGGGGATGGTGAGGGGAGGGGGATGATGAGGGGAGGGAGATGGTCAGGGGAGGGGGATGGTGAGGGTGGGATGTTGAGGGGAGGGGAATGGTGAGGGAGAGGGATGGTGAGGGGATCAGGATGGTGAGGGGAGGGGGATGGTGAGGGGAGGGGGATGGTGAGGGGAGGGGGATGGTGAGGGGAGAGGGATGGTGAGGGGAGAGGGATGGTGAGGGGAGAGGGATGGTGAGGGGAGGGGGATGGTGAGGGGAGGGGGATGGTGAGGGGAGAGGGATGGTGAGGGGAGGGGGATGGTGAGGGGAGGGGGATGATGAGGGGAGGGGGGATGATGAGGGGAGGGGGATGGTGAGGGGAGGCGGATGGTGAGGGGGGGATGGTGAGGGGAGGGGGATGGTGAGGGGAGGGGGATGGTGAGGGTGGGATGTTGAGGGGAGGGGAATGGTGAGGGAGAGGGATGGTGAGGAGATCAGGATGGTGAGGGGAGGGGGATGGTGAGGGGAGGGGGATGGTGAGGGGAGGACGATGGTGAGGGGGAGAGGGATGGTGAGGGGAGGGGGATGGTGAGGGGAGGGGGATGGTGAGGGGAGGCGGATGGTGAGGGGGGGATGGTGAGGGGAGGGGGATGGTGAGGGGAGGGGGATGGTGAGGGTGGGATGTTGAGGGGAGGGGAATGGTGAGGGAGAGGGATGGTGAGGAGATCAGGATGGTGAGGGGAGGGGGATGGTGAGGGGAGGGGGATGGTGAAGGGAGGGGGATGGTGAGGGGAGGACGATGGTGAGGGGGAGAGGGATGGTGAGGGGAGGGGGATGGTGAGGGGAGGGGGATGGTGAGGGGAGGGGGATGGTGAACGGAGGGGGATGGTGAGGGGTGGGGGATGGTGAGGGGAGGGGGATGGTGAGGGGAGGGGGGATGATGAGGGGAGGGGGATGGTGAAGGGAGGGGGATGGTGAGGGGAGTGGGGATGGCGAGGGGAGAGAGTTAGTCTCTCCTATGGGGGTTAGAAAGCAGTGTCTATAATTGGGAATAAAAATTGTAAACAGAGGCTTGTGTGGCTTATTGTCATATTTTGTCAGATTGCACTTCTGTCAGCACCTTGAGAGGTTTTCCTATTTTAAAGACACTGGCCGGGATTCTCCGCTTGCC
Source organism: Scyliorhinus canicula (assembly GCF_902713615.1). Taxonomy (NCBI): domain Eukaryota; kingdom Metazoa; phylum Chordata; class Chondrichthyes; order Carcharhiniformes; family Scyliorhinidae; genus Scyliorhinus; species Scyliorhinus canicula. The sequence continues at coordinate 149,989,225 of NC_052158.1, read as the reverse complement.
GACACCGATTTCGTAATCGGCGATCGGGCGGAGAATCTCTTTTTATGGCCAAAGCGGGTGCGGCACCTGTTTTCGGATACTCCGCCCCTCCAAAACAGCGTAATCGGGAAGTACGCCGCACGCCATTGGGACGGCCTCAGGATGTTACCTGAAGGCCCTCCCCCGATGCTCCGCCCCCAATGGGCCGAGTTCACGACGGCGTGGGATATGTGTGCTCTCACTTTTCGGGAACCTCACATGGCGGCTGCCGACTGTGTCCAACGCCACCGCAGTCAGAGGGGGGAGCCGTGCCACTGGCAGGGGGGCTTGGGGGATTGGTGGGAGGTGGTCCGGGGCTGGAGGGGGGGGGGGGTGTCCACGGAGCACTCTCTGGTAGGTCAGGTCCGCGTGCGGCTGGCACTATGTTGTACGGCGTGACTGCTGCAGGTTGTCGACATGCGCATGCGTGGTCACAGAACCGGCCATTCTCCGGCCGTGATTGGTACGGGAGCCGGAAGTTTTACCCGGCGCCGCTGCTTGCCTCTCATCGGTCTCAGAATCGGTGAGGGTTCGGCGCCGATTTTGGCATTGTAAAACGCCACAGTCCCATGCCGCTGTCGGCAATTAGCCGCAGAATCGGAGTATCCAGCCCACTGTCTCAGTTGGGGTGGGGCCTTAAAATGCGACGAGCTGTTCAAAACTCCAGTGACTTTGGCGGACTGGACGACCCTCCTGGTAGGAAGTGATGCAAAATTCCACCCTGCATAAAAGCAAGTCACTGTTGGCCCACTGACTCTGGCAGGTGCATAAGGGAAATTCCGAAAGATTCAGATTACTGTCCAAATAAAACACATCATAACCACACCAGCATGTCACAAAAATCCTGGGGAATTTAGTTCTGGATAAATTCTGTTGCTGTGGATATGTTAACAAGAAATGTTTCACATGATAAAGAGTAGTTTATCTTTGTCTTTCCGAAGTTCAGATCGGAACTATGGATAAACTTTGAGACCGCTGAATGTGAGGAGATTAAAAGGATTGAGCACTTGAAATAATGATGGCAATGGAGAGGAAATGACTCTTCCATCAAGCACGAGGAACCACAACGTGGGGGTATCATTTTAAAATTACAAGGTAATTAATTTTAAGCTTAGAAGATATAGGGCATGATCTAGCGACCCCTTCGCACCCAGATCCACGCTGGGGGCAATGGGTGAACAGCGTGAGACCCCAAAATCGGACTCCACGTCAGGCGCCACGCCAATCACCCAACTCGCTCTGCTCGGCACGATCTGGATCACGCCCTCGCTGGGCAATATCCCATTCTGCATATTTAAAGGAATCATGAGACATTTAAATACCCAGGTGTCAGATTCTCCCGGTGCCTGGGAGTTCACTGCCAGGACTGTGAGACCTGCCCAAGGCACCGTTTAGTACCGGCCCACACAAAGGTGGAACAGGCATAACGGCACCTCAGGGGTTCCCACAGGCCATTGGCGATTCCCAGATGTCTGGGGACACGCACTGCCAGGGTGCCTGCGTGGCACTGCAGGGTGACAGGGGCACTTCCAGGGTGCTAGAGCCGGCAATGCCTGAGTGATGGGTGCCAGGTTGGCACTGCCAGGGTTCGGGCCTGGGGGGGGGCTTTGCCAATTGGGGGAGAGGCATTGAGAGGTGGATTCCCAGGTGCTTCTACAAGTTTTGTGGTGTTAAGCGGGAAGGTCAATAAATCAGCTCGCCAGCAGGAAACCTCTCTAAATGTGTCATTAGCGAGGAAACACCCCCAGGCCAAAAAAAGTGGCAATGTGTCATTAGGTAGCGGGTGATTCTTTGCTACAGCCACCGAGTATCACTCCTCCAAACACACCTAAAAGCGGATTTTAGCTTCTGTCCGCTGAACCGCATCCATAAAAATAGCATTGTAGTAGTCACGGATTTAAAAACCTTTGCCAAAAGATCTTAAAGGGGCTTGAGGAAGTTTCATTGAGTTGTCAGGATCTGAAAGTTCAACCTGGAAGGGCGAGGAAGCTGGTTCCATGAATAATTTTTATACGAGTTGGGCATGGACTTGAGAATGACAAACCTACATGGTACGGACAAAAACGTTGAGACATGGACGTTGAGACAGCACAAACGGAGTCCATTCAGCCCATCATACCAGCCCAGGTACGATGGGCTGAATGGACTCCGTTTGTGCTGTAAATTTCCCTGATTCCACCAGAACTCAACCAATTAAAAGTAAATCAAGGAAAATATTTCTCAAGCTTTGCAAAAGAATGGGCTCACAGCTGCAGAAGGTCAAAAATTGAGAATCAACTTGAAGGAGGCATAAATACTTACTGGACAAGACAGGGAAATTGGGAGGAAGCTATCAAGCTGGTGCTGGTAATTAAAGCAAACTTTACTGCAATAATAGTCTGTAGTTCTTCTCTTATTTCGGCCACTTTAGTGACACTTCCATTTTTGAGAAAGAACCTCTATGCCAGTATTCGCAAGGGATTGTCTACTCACATAAATTAGAAAACCATTTCTCGATAGTGCCAAAAATGTGCTTCAACCCCAATCTCTGTAAATTGAATGTACCAGTTCACTCCCTGCTTCTCACGCCAGCTACCCTGGCACCTTTTTTGGGCTGGGTTTGCCATGGGCTTCGGGACCCCGACATTGTAATCAGATGGGGGTGCTGAGCCCTCACTTGCTGGGAGCCAGACCGAGCAAGCTGGTTTCCCAGAGACGGCCTGCTGATTGGCCACCTCCGAGCTCGCCGTCTAACTGAGGACAATGGGCCAGCTCCTGATGCTACCCGCCCATTCAGAGAGGCATCAACTTCAAAGCCTTGGCAACCCCACTGGGAGAGGTGAGCACTGCTGAGGTAGGTTGGAGATTGCGAGGGCTGCCTCAAATTGGAGCGAGGTATGGTTAAAGTCAAACCTCAGAGGGCAGTGGGGGCAAGCTGAAGGACCCTCTGATTGGATAAGATATCTTTCGGAGCCAGCGGTTTGGACTGCGTGTGACGCCTTTGCTGCTGATTGCCCCTTCTTGGGGATAGCACGGTAGCACACGTGATTAGCACTGTGGCTTCACAGCGCCAGGGTCCCAGGTTCGATTCCCTGCTGGGTCACTGTCTGTGTGGAGTCTGCACGTTCGCCCCGTGTCTGCGTGGGTTTCCTCTGGGTGCTCCAGTTTCCTCCCACAGTCCAAAGACATGCATGTTAGATGAATTGGCCATGATAAATTGCTCTTAGTGACTAAAGGAGGGGTTATTGGGTTACGGGGTGTGGTGAATGTAACTTATAATTCACACTGTATTTACCAATACCATTGTAAACGCAGTAGTGTTATCCGGCCACTAGGGGGAGTAGCTCTGGGAATGCTCAGGAGTTTGTACAGGGCTCCACCCTTGGCTCTGCCCACGACTCCTCCCCCTGGACTACTGTATAAATACCCTTGTCCAGAGCCAGCCTGCAGCTCATCGAGAGTTCAACGGGTAACAGGCTGGCTCTGTAGTAAGTAGATTAAAACCACTGTTCATATCTTAAAGCACGTGTCTAGTGAATTGATGGTTCCATCACGGGGATAGGGTGAAGGAGAGGGTTTAAGTGCGTCAGTGCAGACTCAATGGGCCGAATGGCCTCCTTCTGCACTGTATGTTCTATGTTCTATGATATAGAACAATTAGCTCCAAAGGGCCTTTGGATTGCTGCGGGAGGGCCCCTTCCATCAAACCAAACCGGAACAATAACACATACCTGGAGCAGATAGGCTGCTCACCATCTTGCAGCGGGCAACTGATTCACATACCAGCCTGCCACCTAGTAACATCCTGGCGGAGAGAAAGGCGCCATCCTACTGGGGCTCCCACACTATTTTCCCAGCCTCCAATGTGCCCTGAAGTGTTGGCAGCGAAGTTACGAATCAGTGGCCACAGAACCCTGGACAGGGGATGCCCAATCTGTTTGCGGTGTCATAGAGAGAGAGAGATGAAATTTCCTTTCCCAAATCAGTTTGACAGGGTTTGTATATGAATGCTAAACTTGGAAGGACAATGTGTTCTTCCCTCAGAGAGCTCATGTTTTTTGACCCCCCCCCCCTCCCCCCCCCGGCCAAATAAAAAGCCCTGTTCAAATCTCCCTTCTGTGCAATAAAACCTGGAAATGACTAATACAGCTTCAGTCTCTGTGTGTATCTTTATTTTTAAATGTTCATTCAGTTTTAAATGCTCCTAAACTACGGTGTATGCTAACAGTGAACATGCCTGTTCATTTAATGATGTGCAATGATTTTTATCTTTCCTAATGTTGGGTGATGCTGAAAAACAAGCTGGCCATTGTGTGCAATCTCCCTTTGAGTGAGTGCAAACTGGCTTCGGGCAGAAACATCCCATGACTATCCTTGTGGGTTTAAAAAGGAATGAGTGATTTCTGGTGTGCGTCACCTACTTTTCAAAATAATGTGCCAACCTCAGCATGCACACGAATAGCCGGCACTGGGTGAAGTCATTCAAATCCTCCCCAGATATCTGCAAAAGTCCCACTGTTCTTTCTGAAACAGGGGTAAGGGGAGCATTTCTCTGTCTCCCGCACTGCTACACTGATTAATCTGTCGCGCTCTCTCTCCTTCTCCGCAGACTCTGGGCGCAATTCTCCCCCCCCCCCCCCCCCCCCCCCCCCCCACGCCGGGTGGGAGAATTGCGGGGGCGCCAGGCGAGTCCTGCCACGCCGCCCCGGCACCCATACGTGATTCTCCCACCCCACCCCCCAAACCGGCGCGCCGAGATTTACGGCTGGCCACTCGGAGAATCGTCGCTCGCCCGTTACAAACGGGCGAGCGGCGATTCTCCGGCCCGGATGGGCCCAGCGGCCTGCCCAATACGACGTGTTCACGCCCGTGCCGACCACACCTGGTCGCTGCCGGCGTGAACAGCGCGCGAACGCTACGGGGGTTGGCGCCGTCCAACCTTCGCATGCGCGGGTGACGTCATTTACGAGGCACCAGCTGCGTAATTTACGCGGCACCCAGGCCCAGCGCGCATAAATGATGCAGCGAAGCTGCTAGCCCCCCCGGGGCATGGGAGAATAGGGGGCAAGGAGCGGCCTCCGACTCCGGAGTGAAACACTCCGGTGTTGGCACTTAGTCTCCCGTTGGGAGAATCCTGCCCTCTGTCTCGGCAGCAAGCCCCTTTGGCCAAAATCAGTCTGCCTCTTTTTTATTTGGCTGTGACTTCAGGAGCCGCAGGCTGCTTTTTCTGTCCTTCCACTGAGCTGATTTTTTTTCTTCTCCCAAGCGTGGAAATACAACGTGCTGAATGCTTTTTGGTTTATCCGCATCCAGCAGGTCCTGGTGCAGAAAGTCGAGGCTGTTGATAGCCCCTGGGTACTCTCTGTCTCCCCAGGCCAGATGGTTTTTCAGCTTGTTTGCATGGTGTTGTTAAAGTGAAGCCCGAAGACTGGGCTTGGGAAGTTATTTCTATCAATGTAAGCTATTACGGTATTGTGGCAGACTGGAGCACATAATCCAGGCAGAGTGCGAATGCAGGGAGAGCACTGCACATTTGGAGGTGCCGTTTGCCCTCGCAGCTGGATGAGAGAAATTGCTTCATAGAACAGGCCATTCGGCCCAACTGAGCCATGCTACACATGAGCTTCTTCCTACCTTCTTTTGTCTCATTTATCCGCATAATCGTCTATTCTTTTTTCACTTAGACATGCTAGAAGCTATGCAGGGGCCTGTCCTCTGCAGGCAAGAGGAACATGACCAGGCATGGCACCTTTTTTATTTGAATTAAACAAAAGCATGGGGTCAATAGTTCCCTGGCGCATTCTTCATAGCAATGCGTCGACCCAGCAGAGTTGATTTGCCGACCAATCAACATCCCTTTCTCATGCAGCATAAATTGCTGCACCCTTTGAAATTTGCCATCTGTCCTGAGGAGTTCAAGATGAGAAATTTTGACAGCATGTCTTCTTTTTCAGCAATGCTCATTCTGATGTGCTCACTGATCTTTCAGTTAAATCCTTCTGTGCCGTTTGCCTCAACCACTCCATGCGGTAGAAGGTTACAACGATCCTGTGTTGCTATTTTGAATACTGGGAGGGCAATGCTCCCCAGTAACCTGGCCAGCATTCATCCCTCACTAAACATCCCTATAGAGCAGATTATCCAGCTATTCTTATCTTACAGTCTCTGGCAGCAATCAGCAAACTGACTGCCGCATTCCCTACATGACAATAGTAATGGTACTTTTTTTCATAGAATTTACAGTGCAGAAGGAGGCCATTCGGCCCATCGAGTCTGCACCGGCTCCTGGACAGAGCACCCTACCCAAGGTTAACACTTCCACCCAATCCCCATAACCCAGTAACCCCACCCAACACTAAGGGCAATTTTGGACACTAAGGGCAATTTATCATGGCCAATCCACCTAACCTGCACATCTTTGGACTGTGGGAGGAAACCGGAGCACCCGGAGGAAACCCACGCACACACGGGGAGGATGTGCAGACTCCGCACAGACAGTGACCCAAGCCGGAATCGAACCTGGGACCCTGGAGCTGTGAAGCAATTGTGCTATCCACAATGCTACCGTGCTGCCCATTTGAAAGTTGTTAATTGACATATTGGGGGTGTCGTGAAGGGGGGGGGGGGGGGGGGCGGTGGAGCGCGAGTGAGCTTATGTCTACAAACTTTTGAATGCTGCAGTTCAGGTTGAGAAAACCTGTTTTAAAAAAATTGGGGTTCTTGGGCTATATTAATAAAGTGCAAAATTGAGGAAGTCATACTCAACTGTCATAAACACACGTTAGGTTCCAATTGGACACTGTACTTTAAGTGGGATATAGACAAAGATATATTGGAATGGGACAGAGAATAGTGGACAGCAAATGTCAAAGAGGTCTACAGCACAGAAAAGGCCATTCGGCCCATCACCTCTGCACCAGTCGAAACAGTCCAAAGATGTGCGGGTTAGGTGGATTGGCCATGCTAAATTGCCCGTAGTGTAAGGTTAAGGGGGGGATTGTTGGATTACGGGTATACAGGTTACGTGGGTTTAAGTAGGGTGATCATTGCTCGGCACAACATCGAGGGCCGAAGGGCCTGTTCTGTGCTGTACTGTTCTATGTTCTATGTTCTATGTTCTAAAACAACCACCTACGTATCCTAATCCCTATTTCCAGCACACGGCCCATTGCCATGTTGGCTTTGGCATCACAAGTGCCCATCTAAATACTCCTTAAATGTTATGAAGGTCTCTGCCTCCACTAACCAATCAGGCAGCGAGTTCCAGACACCCTCTGGGTGAAAAAGTTTTTCCTCTCATGCCCTCTAAACCTTCTGCCCCTTAAATCTATGCCCCCTAGTCATTGGTCTCTCCACCAATTGAAAAAGTTTCTTCCTGTCTACTATGCGCCTTATAGTTTGGTACACCTCAATCATGTTGCACCCCCCTCTCTTCCACCTCTCAGTCTCGTCTGCCCCAAGAAAAATAATTCCAGTGAGTGACTGTTGGATAGTGGAAGCCTGGAAGACGAGGGTCTCAGGATCCATGATCAGGGTATATTGGAGGATCGGGGGGGCTAGGGAGGTCACAAACCTCGGAATACTCTTGAAGGTCCAGGTCAGGAGGGTGCTCAGATTTTGAAGTTCTTTGGACGGAAAGAATTGGTGATTATGGAAGGGACTCAGCATTATTTTCTAAGTATGTGACGTTGCAATGTTGATTACACCTGAAGGCAACATGGTCTGGGACTGATTGCCTGGGACCAAATCATAGTTTCAACAGGGACCCGCTTAGCAGGAGATCAGCCCCTAATTTTTAGGTGCAAATTAACTAACGCTTGCTTCTGGTCAGGTGGGATGGTAGCTCTTAAGGTGACATCCTGCGCACATCCCATCAGAATTGTGCACGAGTATCGCAAATACAGTTTTCAATTATCTGTAGCCACCTCATTTCTAAAAAGCAGGTGCTACACAGCTCAATTTCACCCTCTTCATTTCCAAGTTCTCTCCTTTTCATATTAAGTTTTAATTAAAAAATATCCAATTAAGGGGAAATGAAGCATGGCTAATCCACCTACCCTGCACATCTCTTGGGTTGTGTGGGAGGTGAGACTCACGCAGACACGGGAGAATGTGCAAGCTTCACACGGACAGTGGTCCCTCTTTTCGATATTAACAAGCTCACTGCTTAGACTAATGTTAGACTTAGATTAATGCTCTGAAAGTCTTCAGTTGTCGGAAGGGTGCAAAATAGAATGTGGTGAGCAATATTATTTAAATGGATAAAGACTACAGAAAGTTGCAGCACAGAGGGATTTGGGGAGTCCTCGTGCTGGCATGTAATTCAGCAGGTCTATTCTATGTTCTATGTTCTATAAAATTACACGAGGCGCTGATTAGACCACGACAGTTTTGGTCCCCTTCTCTAAGGAAAGATAGATTGGCATTGGAGGCAGTCCAGAGAAGGGTCACTAACTTGATCCTGGATATGGAGTGTTTTCTTATGAGGAGTGGTTGAGTAGATTGGGTCTGTACTCTTTGGAGGTTAGAATAATGAGAGGTGATCTTATTGAGACATAGACGATTCTCAGGGGAGCTTGACAGGGTAGATGCTAAAAGGTTGTTTCCTCTTGTGGGAGAGTCTAGGACCAGAGGGCAGAGTCTCAGAGGAAGGGATCATCCATTTAAGACAGAGATGAGGAAGAATTTCTTCTCTCAGAGGGTTGTGAATCTATGGAATTCTTTACCGCTGGCTGCAGAGGCTGGGCTGTTATGTATGTTCAAGGCTGAGATAGACATATTTTTAATTAGTAAGGGAATTGGGGTGCTTGGGGATAAGGCGGAAAGTGGAATTGAGGATTCTATCAGATCATCCATGATCATCTTTGAATGGTGGAACAGACTCGATGGGCTGAATGGGCCTACTTCTGCTCCTACATCTTATAGTCCTATGGTCTAATATCAATCCAGTTTCTCATGAGAAGGGACTTCATAGAATCACAGAATCATACAATTTACAGTGCAGAAGGAGGCCATTCAGCACATCGAGTCTGCACCGGCTCTTGGAAAGAGCACGCTACCTAAGCCCACACCTCCACCCTATCCCCGTAAAGTGACCCCACCTAACTTTTTTGGACACTGAGGGCAATTTATCATGGCCAATCCACCTAACTTGTACATCTTTGGACTGTGGGGGGAAACCAGAGCACCCGGAGGAAACCCACGCAGACACAGGGAGAACTCAGTGCTGACAGAGACCCAAGCCGGGAATTGAACCTGGGACCCTGGAGCTGTGAAGCAACTGTGCTGATCACTGTGCTACCATTCTGCCCTTAATGAGGGGATTAAAAGTTATGGGGAGGAGGCAGGAGAATGGGATGAGAAAAATACCAGCCATGATTGAATGGCGGAGCAGACTCGATGGGCCGAGTGGTCTAATTCTGCTCCTGTGTCTTATAGTCTAAAGCAGAGAATCTTACAAATCTGACACTTAATAGCAATCTTAATGAGAGAGGCCATGGGAGAACCGATGTGTGAGGAATGGGAAAACGCTCTTCTGAGATTGGGGCTGGCGCATATTGTTGGGGCAGTGTAAGGGGAGATACGCTACTCATCCTATTATACTCTTTCTGACCTAAAAGCTTTTGTTGTTGGTTATAGGCACTTGAAATATATCATTGGTAATTCCCCAATAACTCTCAACTCCTTGGTGGACAAAACATTCACCGCATAAAGAAACAGAATTATTGGTAAGAGATTAATCATGAATCAAGCCTGATATATAAAATGGAACAAAATGCCGACATCATAAATTAAAAATTCATTCATTGTGACAGCAATTCTTACTAAGCTCTTATTGTAAGTGGGTGGGAGTACAAGAGTGAGGAGGGTTTGCTGCAATTATACAGAGCTTTGAGAGACCACATCTGGAGTGCTATACACAGCTTTGGTCTACAAAACTAAGGATGGATATACAGTATTTGCCTTAGAGAAGTGTAATAACGGTTCGATTGAAGGCTGGGAGGAGAGGCCTGCTATGTGAGGAGCATCTGAACAGAATGAACGTATGTTTTCTCTTGCAATTAGGAAGAATCAGCGATCATCTCATTGAAATGTAGAGCATAGAATAGTGCAGAAGGAGGCAATTTGGTCCATCGAGTCTGCACCGACCCACTTAAGCCCTCACTTCTACCCTATCCCCATAGCCCAATAACCCCTCCTAACCGTTTTGGACACTAAGGGCAATTTATCATGGCCAATCCACCTAACCTGCACATCTTTGGATGTGGGAGGAAACCGGAGCACCCGGAGGAAACCCACGCAGACACCATAAGACCATAAGACAAAGGAGCAGAATTAGGCCACTTGACCCATCGAGTCTGCTCCACCATTCAATCATGGCTGGTATTTTCCTCATCCCTATTCTCCTGCCTTCTCCCCATAGTCCCTGATCCCCTTATTAATCAAGAACCTATCTGTCTCTGTCTTAAAGGCACTCAGTGAATTGGCGTCCACAGCCTTCTACGGCAAAGAGTTCCAACGATTCATCACCCTCTGGCTGAAGAAATTCCTCCTCATCTCTGTTTTAAAGGATCGTCCCTTTAGTCTGAGATGGTGTCCTCTGGTTCTAGTTTTTCCGACAAGTGGAAACATCCTCTCCATGTCCACTCTGTCCAGATCTCGCAGTATTTTGTAAGTTTCAATAAGATCCCACCCTCATCCTTCTGAACTCCAAAGAGTACAGACCCAGAGTCCTCAAACGTTCCTCATACGACAAGTTCTTCATTCCAGGGATCATTCTTGTGAAACTCTTGTGACATGGGGAGAAGGTGCAGACTCCGCACAGACAGTGACCCAGCGGGGAATCAAACCTGGGACCCTGGCGCTGTAAAGCCATGTGCTGCCCGAGCGTGTCAAATTCTTAGAGGGCATGGGTTAGAGAATGGAGAACAGGGTGTCACAGTCTCAGGAAAAGGAGCAGGTATTTAAGATTCAGATGATGTGAAATGTCTTCTCTCAGAGAACTGTGTATCTTTGGAATTCGCTATCCCAGAGCAGAGGCGTGTTTACAGTTCATGGGGCTCCATGTTCACCTTCATTTCTGGCTCCTTTGCCACAACCTCACGCCCCTCTTGCCCCACCCACCCTGTCCCCACAGAACCCAAAGACGGAAACCACAAAAATGCACAAATTGATCACTGCTTTAGTGCTTTTTAATTTGTAAAAACACATCTGCAGGACTAATTGCTGAATTGGAATCCAAGCTTGCCTATTGCCAGAATGATGGTAAAGATGGTCAATGTTGCGGTGTGCGAGCCTTGAGGACTAATTGCTGAATTGGAATCCAAGCTTGCCTATTGCCAGAATGACGGTAAAGATGGTCAATGTTGCGATGTGTGAGCCTTGAGGACTAATTGCTGAATTGGAATCCAAGCTTGCCTATTGCCAGAATGACGGTAAAGATGGTCAATGTTGCGGTGTGCGAGCCTTGAGGACTAATTGCTGAATTGGAATCCAAGCTTGCCTATTGCCAGAATGACGGTAAAGATGGTCAATGTTGCGGTGTGTGAGCCTTGAGGTGAGCAAACATGGAACTTGCTGATGAGCAATGAGATGGAGAAATCAGCCGATGACATCAGTGCAGGAAAGAATGAGCCAGTCCAATGCAAAGAACAAAGAACAAAGAAAATTACAGCACAGGAACAGGCCCTTCGGCCCACCCAGCCTGCGCCGATCCAGATCCTTTATCTAAACCTGTTGCCTATTTTCCGAGGTCTACTTCTTTCTGTTCCCCACCCATTCATATATCTGTCCAGATGCATCTTAAATGATGCTATCGTAACCGCCTCTACCACCTCCAGTGGCAAAGCATTCCAGGCACCCACCACCCTCTGCGTAAAAAAACGTTTCACGCACATATCCTAAACTCAGTCCTAAATCTACTTCCCCTTATTTTGAGGCTATGCCCCCTAGTTCTGCTGTCACCCGCCAGTGGAAACAAACTGCCCGCATCTATCCTATCTATTCCCTTCATAATGCAGGAGCAAACATTCAAAGAACAAAGAACAATACAACACAGGAACAGGCCATTCTGCCCTCTAAGCCTGTACTGGCCATAATACCACCCTTGGCAAAATCCTCAACACTTCCGAGTGCCATATCCCTCCATACCCATCCTATCCATGTATTTGTCAAGATGCCTTTTGAACGCCGTTAATGTATCTTCAACGTTGTTAATGTATCTAAATCGATGAGATGCATATAAGAACATAAGATCTAGGAGCAGGAGTAGGCCATCTAGCCCCTTGAGCCTGCTCCGGCATTCAATGAGATCATGGCTGATCTTTTGTGGACACAGCTCCACTTTCCGGCCCGAACACCATAACCCTTAATCCCTTTATTTTTCAAAAACCTATCTATCTTTACCTTAAAAACATGTAATGAAGGAGCCTCAACTGCTTCACTGGGCAAGGAATTTCATAGATTCACAACCCTTTGGGTGAAGAAGTTCCTCTTAAACTCAGTCCTAAATCTACGTCCCCTTATTTTGAGGCTATGTCCCCTAGTTCTGCTTTCACCCGCCAGTGGAAACAACCTGCCCGCATCTATCCTATCTATTCCCTTCATAATTTTATACAGTAGTCCCCCGTTATACCGCGCTCCGCAATACCGCGGTTCGCGATATACCGCGGGGGGGCTTATGGACCCCAACTGTCAGTTGTGTCAATTTCAGCGGCCGGCTGATTATTTCAGTGAGAGCAGCTTCCCTCTCTGGATCAAAGTGAGCCGGCCGTTGAAATTGACACTGCCGGCTGCTCTCTCCCCCCAATCAGAAACATTAAAACTTAAAAGTTGGATTGGAGGGAGAGAGCAGCCGGCAGTGTCAATTTCAGCGGCCGGCTCACTTTGATCCGGAGAGGGAAGCTGCTCTCTCACTGAAACAATCAGCCGGCCGCTGAAATTGACACTGCCGAAGGGGGGGGCGGGTGTTGGGGGGGAGAAGAGGGGGGGGCGGGTGTTGGGGGGGGGAGAAGAGGGGGGGCGGGTGTTGGGGGGGGGAGAAGAGGGGGGCGGGTGTTGGGGGGGGCGGGTGTTGGGGGGAGAAGGGGGGGAGAAGGGGAGGAGAAGAGGGGGGGCGGGTGTTGGGGGGGAGAGGAGGGGGGCGGGTGTTGGGGGGGAGAGGAGGGGGGCGGGTGTTGGGGGGGGAAGAGGAGGGGGGCGGGTGTGGGGGAGACCCCCCTGTGGTGTGGGGGAGACCCCCATGGGGGTGTGGGGGAGAGAGGGTGGACCTGCGGGTGTTGGGGGAGAGAGGAGGGCCCTGCGGGTGTTGGGGGAGAGAGGGGGGCCCTGCGGGTGTTGGGGGACGGGGGAGGAGAGGGGGGGGAGGGGGGGAGGAGAGGGGGGGGGGGGGGGAGGAGAGGGGGGGAGGGGGCGAGCCGGAGGGTGTGGGGAGGGGGCGAGCCGGAGGGTGTGGGGAGGGGGCGAGCCGGAGGGTGTGGGGGGACAGGGGGCGAGCTGGACGCTGTGGGGGAGAGCAGGAGGGTGTGGGGGAGAGGGGGAGAGGGAGCGAGCCGGAAGGTGTGGGGGGAGAGGGGGCGAGCTGGACGCTGTGGGGGAGAGCAGGAGGGTGTGGGGGAGAGGGGGAGAGGGAGCGAGCCGGAAGGTGTGGGGGGAGAGGGGGCGAGCTGGACGCTGTGGGGGAGAGCAGGAGGGTGTGGGGGAGAGGGGGAGAGGGAGCGAGCCGGAGGGTGTGGGGGGAGAGGGGTCTAGTTGGAGGATGTGGGGGGAGAGGGGGCAAGCCGGAGGAAAAAAAAAGAAATTGACACTGCCGGCTGCTCTCTCCCTCCAATCAGAAACATTAAAACTTAAAAGTTGGATTGGAGGGAGAGAGCAGCGGGCAGTGTCAATTTCAGCGGCCGGCTGATTTCAGTGAGAGCAGCTTCCTTCTCCGGATCAAAGTGAGCCGGCCGCTGAAATTTTAATTGGATCCACGATGGGGGTTTTAAATTTATTTAAAAATCTATGCATGCGCTTCCCATTGTGAGTCTACGGGGGTCTGACCTCTCCCCCCGCCCCCCCGTAGACTCACAATGGGAAGCGCATGCATAGATTTTTAATTGAATTTAAAACCCCCATCGTGGATATCCGCGGCTCGGATACAACGCGGGTGGCTGTCTTGGACCCCAACACCCGCGTTATAAAGGGGGACTACTGTATGTTTCTATAAGATCCCCCGCATCCTTCTAAATTCCAACGAGTACAGTCCCAGTCTACTCAACCTCTCCTCAGCTCTGGGTTTAACCTAGTGAATCTCCTCTGCACACCCTCCAGTGCCAGTATGTCCTTTCTCAAGTAAGGAGACCAAAACTGAACACAATACTCCAGGTGTGGCCTCGCTAACACCTTATACAATTGCAGCATAACCTCCCTAGTCTTAAACTCCATCCCTCTAGCAATGAAGGATAAAATTCCATTTGCCTTCTTAATGTCCTGTTGCACCTGTAAACCTACTTTCTGTGACTCATGCACTAGCACACCCAGGTCTCTCTGCACAGCAGCATGCTTTAATATTTTATCATTTAAATAATAATCCCGTTTGCTGTTATTCCTACCAAAATGGATAACCTCACATTTGTCAACATTGTATTCCATCTGCCAGACCCCAGCCCATTCACTTAACCTATCCAAATCCCTCTGCAGACTTCCAGTGTCCTCTGCACTTTTCGCTTTACCACTTATCTTAGTGTCATCTGCAAACTTGGACACATTGCCCTTGGTCCCCAACTCCAAATCATCTATGTAAATTGTGAACAATTGTGGGCCCAACATGGATCCCTGAGGGACACCACTAGCTACTGATTGCCAACCAGAGAAACACCCATTAATCCCTACTCTTTGCTTTCTATTAATTACCCAATCCTCTATCCATGCTACTACTTTACCCTTAATGCCATGCATCTTTATCTTATGCAGAAACCTTGTGTGGCACCTTGTCAAAGACTTTCTGGAATCCAGATATACCACATCCATTGGCTCCCCGTTATCTACTGCACTGGTAATGTCCTCAAAAAATTCCACTAAATTAGTTAGGCACGACCTGCCCATTATGAACCCATGCTATGCTGCCATTTTGAAACATTCAGTTTCAAAAATTAAAGTTATCTTCCTTGTTTCGCCTCAGATAATCAAATACATTATTGTCGTAATTTGACGTGAGGGGAGTGCCTTGTGAGTCCAAGTCCAATATCAGTGGCTCTGTCTGGCAGGATTCCGGGCTTTGTCCGAGATACTTTTTGAAGGGCAGTCTTGAGAGCGATGGTGGTTAGAACTATCAGCATGTGGCCAGCTGCAGACATTACATCAGACCAGCAATGGTCCATTTTGAAAAGCAGAATTTAAACAAAAGAAAATAGAAGAGGGACAGATTTTTAAGATTTTCTTGCTCCAGCCATTGTTGGCATGGCAATTTACACAGCTTCTTTTCTACATTTTACTTTATAAAATCATGAACTACATCACCGTAGTACAAGGGTCCTACCTGCTGATTCCCTTATTTCCATCTTTCTTTATTTTTTGCCATTATTATTTTGATCCATGGATGCTTAATGGACATGGATCTTTAGCGGGCAGCACGGTAGCACAGTGTTTAGTCCTGTGGCTTCACAATGCCAGGGTTCCAGGTTCGATTCCCAGCTTGGGTCACTGTCTATGCGGAGTCTGCATGTTCTCCCCGTGTCTGCGTGGGATTTCTCCAGGTGCTCCGGTTTCCTCCCACAAGTCCCGAAAGATGTGCTGTGAGGTAATTTGGACATTCTGAATTCTCCCTCAGTATACCCAAACAGGCGCAGGAATGTGGCGACTAGGGGATTTTCACAGTAACTTCATTGCAATGTAAGCCTCCTTGTGACAACAAAAGATTATTATTAAAGTCCAGCAGCACAGAGAATGAGGAATTCAAAAAGTTGCAACATAGTACATGGTGCGAGTTTCCGAGCGGCAGAACTCATACTCTGTGGCACCTGAGAGAAGGGATGGTACTCGGTTTGACTGGTTGGTTGGTGGCCAGTGAATTGGCCAAAAGACCGTATTCTGTCCAGTAACAGGTTGTGATTGGATCCTGCCTGATGATACAGAGTTGGAGACATGGACACTCAGGGAAAAGAACCTGCTCTCTCTCTCTTTTTCCCTTGTGTATTCTCCAGAAAAGTTGCTGTATTTCTGAAACTGCAGAGACTAGAAAGAATCTACAGTGAAAATCATAACAGTCTGGAAGCACAAATCTTGAATATTAAGCCTTGAAGGAAGTTGTGCTAGAAACAACCATCTGAAACAAGGGTTCTTATATTTTTACTTTACTAATTATTTTACATCCCCTTTTCTCCCCTCTGTGTTTATTTGTCTTGTGTGTGTGTGTGTGTTCAGAGGGTGGGGAGAGTTTAAGTGGGAAGGTTTGGGATTAGATAGTAATTAATGTGTTGTATTTGCTGCCTACGTAATTATAGCTACTGTTATTAACAAACTTAGCTGTGTTTAAATTTACAAACCTGGTAACTGTAATTATTGGACAGCTAAATGCCGAAGACTTTGGGTGTTTTACGAAGAAAGATTAACTTCAATCATGTTGCGACTCCATGTCAAGTGGGGCTGGAATAGAATGGGCATGAATCCAGGGGGGTCAGAACAGTGGGTAGAAGCTTGTAACGGCACACTTTCAATCATCAGTATTGCTGAGCTTGTCAAATGCTCCTGACTCATCCTGCTTCACAAATAATTTTTAATTATTTTCAATACAGAAAAAGAATGTTCACAGGAAGCATTTATTTTTAAATCTTTTTATTGGCATTTCTCATATTTATAAACAATTGAATATATACGTCACATTTTTCTTACCCAATTTAATTGACTTTATTGTACAGAAAGGTTTAAGTTGGTTTTCCTTTAATTGACCCTATATACATTTCGCTGCCCTCTGGATCGGTCTATGCTCCCTCCCCCCATGCCCCCCCCCCCCTTCCTATCCCCTTCCCCCCTCCCTTGGCTTCAGCTGTGTTTTGCTTTTATTTTCAGAGACAGGGGGGGGGGGGTTACCCTCCCCTCCTCTTCTCTTCTTTGGGGCTGGTTTAGCACAGTGGGCTAAATAGCTGGCTTGTAATGCAGAACAATGCCAGCAGCGCGGGTTCAATTCCCGTACCGGCTTTCCCGAGCAGGTGCCTGAATGCGGTGACTAGGGGCTTTTCACAGTAACTTCATTGAAGCCTACTTGTGACAATAAGTGATAATTATTCTTCTGTGGTTTCCCCACCTTCCTTCCGTCTTCCTACCCATCTCCTCCCTCCCCTCCCCCTGGGTTGCGCAGTCCTTTGGTTCCTCGTCCATCTTGGTTTTTTATTGTTAGCTTACCCCGCGTCGCTGGCCTCAAACAGGTTTTGGAACAGGCCGACAAACTTCCCCTAAGTATGCAGGAAGCCTGCCTCCGACCCTCGGATGGCGAAATTCCGAAAGTTCAACGAGCCAGTCTGCAGCTGTGGGTGGTGCTGCTGATCGCCAGCCGAACAGGATTCTCCGACATGAGATGAGGGAAACGAAAACAAGGGCGTTGGCCCCCTTCCCCGTGTGTAGCTCTGGCTGCTCTGATACCCCGAAGATTGCCACGATCGGGCATGGCTTCACCCTCACCCCCACAACCTGGACATTGCCTCGGAGAAGGCTGTCCAGAACCCAGCAAGTTAGGGACAAGCCCAGAACATGTGGGTGTGGTTGGCCGGGCCCCTCTGGCACTGTTCACATTTATCCTCCACCTCCAGGAAAAACCTGTTTATTCGGGTTCTGGTCAGGTGCGCTCTGTGCACCACTTTGAGCTGCATTAGGCTGAGTCTTGCGCAGGAGGAGGTGGAGTTCGCCCTGCTCAGTGCTTCGTTTCAGAGTCCTACCTCTGCCCCCAGTTCGTCCTCCCATTTTTGTCTGGTGTTATGGGCCCTGGTTTAGAGAACCCCAAAGTGTATCATGGAGTTCACCTGACCCACAACTTTTAATAAATTGTGGTATGGGGAGCACACGGTCCACTCTACAGGTGTGATACAGCAGAAATATTTTTTAAAGCAAAATAATGTTTAGTCTATGAACCCAAGTCAACCTTTTTAAAACATACAGTGAACATCTTAGCAACCATCAATTCAAATACAACCCCCAAAGAATACAACACTGAGTAATGCTTAATAACTTCCCAAACAGCATCCAGAAGACAAAAGAAACACCTTTTAACAGAAGCACATTAGGTTTACATTCACTGCTGAGAACATTTATAATTCTGAATTCACCAAATGATCAAGAGATAGTCTTTTCATGGCAGAGAGCTCAACAGTGCACCTGCTCTGTCTGGCTTCAGCTCCACCACTGAAAGTGAAACTAAAACACACCCCGCAGCAAACAGCCTAAAACAAAAGTAAAAAGCTGAAAGACAGCCCAGCTTCACCCACTCTCTGACATCACTGCAGTAGTAAACACTCATTTCTTAAAGGTACTCTCACTACAGATATTTATGTACACATCCATTTATAGACACCCATTTCTGAAAGGTACTCTCACATGACACTGGTCTCGTCCAATGGAGTTCGAGCTTTGTCCAGTAACTGTCCGTATATTTTCACACATAGCCCCCCTCCTTGCTGCCAGTGTCCATCAGGTCCTCTAGTAGTGTGATTTCTGGGTCCCCGGGGTACCCTACTGTCTCTTTGCGGAGGAAATGTTTTAGTTGGAGGTGTTTCATTTCCTGTCCTTTTGCTAGTTTGCACTTCTTCGTCAATTCGTCCAGTGCCGCCAGTCTGTGCCCTACGTAAAGATCACCGACCGTCAGTGTGCCCCTGTCCCGCCTCCATCTTTTGAAGGTGGTATCTAGCATGGCTGGGGGGAATCTGTGATTGCCGCAGATGGGGGCCATGGGGGACATTGTAGTTAGCCCGGTGTTGTCTCTGCTGGGTCCAAGTTCTCAGTGTGGCTGCTAGCACTGGGCTCGTTGTGTATCTTGTTGAGGGGGATGGGAGTGCTGCCATAGCCAGGGTCCGTAAGGTCGTTCCTTTCCTCCATCTGTACCGAAAATGTGGCGGGTTCTTGTACCCATCCCCTCACTCTTTCTGCCGTTGCTGCCCAGTGGTAGTATTGTAAGATTGGTAAGGCCAGGCCCCCTTTGATTTTCATTCTTTGCAGTGTTGGTTTGGGAATTCTCGGGTTCCTACTCCCCCCCAACACAAACGCCATGATTAGACTGTCTACATTTTGGCAAAAGACCTTGGGGATGAAGATTGGTATGGATCAAAACAGGAAGAAGAACCTCGGCAGTACGTTCATCTTGATCGTCTGCACTCTCCCCGCCAGGGAGAGTGGGAGTGAGCCCCAACTTTGTAGGTCCTTTTTTACTTCCTCCACCAGGCTGATCAGGTTCCACTTGTGGATCTGTGTCCAGCCTCTGGCTATCTGGATTCCCAGGTAACGGAATCTGTTCTGGACCGTTTTTCACGGGAGTCCCCCTAGCTCTGCCCCTCCCCCATTCGGGTTCACTGGGAATGCCTCACTATTGCCCAGGTTAAGTTTGTAGCCCAAAAGAGTCCAAACTCTTTCCGGATTTGCAGTATTGTCTTCAGTCATGTGGCTTCTAGACATAGAGGAGCAGGGCTTAGAGTGAGACTCTGTGCTCTCTGTCTCCTCTCCGGATTCCCTTCCAGCTTTGGGCTATCGCCAGAGGTTCGATCACTGGCACGAACAAGAGTGGGCACAGGGGGCGGCCCTGTCTTGTTCCTCTCTGTAGCTGGAAGTATTCAGAGCTGGTGGTTTTAGCTCAGACACCCAGACCCAGGCGGTGAATCCCGCTCCGAGCCCAAACTTTCCAGTACCTCGAGGAGGTCATTCTATTCAACTCTGTTGAAGACCTTCTCTGCTTCCAGGGAGACAATCACGATGGTGTTCTCTCCCCGGGAGACCGGAAGCATTTGTGTCAGGTACTGTTAGAATTATTTTCAGAATAGTTTCCACACTTGGAAATGTTGCCTGCAAACCATCACGTACAGGTCTGTACAAATCATCTGGTGATCTCGAAGCACAGAGCTCATTGTTATCAAAGAAGTGAATAAATTGTTTCACTTCATCTTCAAAACGATTTGTGTCTATGTCCCCCAGTGGAATTCGCTTAATTCCTTATTGCAGTGGCTTTTAGAATTTCATCCAAACTTGTGTCAGAAAGCATGAAAAATAAATCAACAGTTTCCTTCAGAGATTCAGTTCTACTCTGCAATTGCTCCTGATTGTGTCACAAATAACATTAGCAGTCCCAATGATGATCTTCTCTTTCTCTTACCCCCATTCCCATTCACCCCACAAAACCTCACAAACTCTCCCTCACCTGGGTCTCCTGAGGGCCCCCAAACCCATGGCAATCTTTCCCTCCCTCCAATATGCAACCTGGCCCTCACACGCACTCCTTCCCTGCAAACCTGTAACCCTGATAACCCCCCTACACACTCTCCTTCCCCCAGACTCTCACACTCTTCTCCCCACCCCATCCCCTCACATTCTCCTCTCATCACTCACATGCTCCCATTCTCACAATCTAACTTATCTCGCTTGCCTGGGGATCTTCGCAGCAGCCTCCTGCTTCACCCGTCCACTCGCTTTGCCTGCCGCTCCGTTCTGCGGCTGACCTCACCTCGTGTTGGCTTTTGGTCCCTCATGCCTCGCTGTTGCTGGCCTACCCTGGGCTGAGTCACAAACCTGCTCACCTTTTGCTAAAACCTCAGCAGTCTCTGCCTCTCCTTCCCCGCCTCGTCGCATCTTCGTTCATCGCGCGTGCACCTCAAGTTAACCATTCGTACGGTTCAGCCCAATGTTTTCCTGGTCTTTCAGACTCACCAATCACAGTCTAATCTTGCTCTGCATTGTCTGTGGATAGGCTCAACTAATGCAATTATTAGCAAATGCAGAGTAATCAGGCTCTGATTGGATGCCCAGTGTACCGGCTGGCACGGGGTTACCCAATTGGTTGGGGCCCTGTGCTGAGGCGCAATGTGGTTCAGTATAAATCCACCTCTTCTACAGAGAGTTGTGTATACTCAGCCAATGAGTGTAATAAGAGGGTGGTTAACATAGAACATAGAACAGTACAGAACAGGCCCTTCGGCCCTCAATGTTGTGCCGAGCCATGATCACCCTACTCAAACCCACGTATCCACCCTATACCCGTAACCCAACAACCCCCCCCTTAACCTTACTTTTATTAGGACACTACGGGCAATTTAGCATGGCCAATCCACCTAACCCGCACATCTTTGGACTGTGGGAGGAAACCGGAGCACCCGGAGGAAACCCACGCACACACGGGGAGGACGTGCAGACTCCACACAGACAGTGACCCAGCCGGGAATCGAACCTGGGACCCTGGAGCTGTGAAGCATTTATGCTAACCACCATGCTACCCTGCTGCCCATGTAGATGTGTATTTACACACTAAAGAAATTAAGGATGAGCGAATGACGTCAGAAAGTGTTGAGGTAGAGGATCGTCCAAACTCTCGTTGAACGGAGACGGATGAATCGAGAGGCCACACAGCTGACTCCTGTTCCTATTCTATTCTTGAGGTTCTTAAAGAGTAAATAATGTCGGAAATATTCCATTACGTTATTTTAGTTTTGACCATTTGCTGAATATTCTTTATATGATAACACTATTGTTCAGTATGAGGGAAATGAATTCAAAAATGGGGAGGTTATGCTTCAGTTGGACAGGACAGCATTGAGATCACACCTGGAGAGCTGTGTACAGTATCGGTCTCCTTATTTGTGGAAATATGTAAATGCGTTAGAAGAAGGTTTACCAGGCTCTAAACTGGAATGGGCAGATTGTTTTCTGAGGCGTGTATTCACAACGAGTTCAGAAGAGTAAGAGGTGACTTTATTGAAACATATACGATCCTGGGCGGTCTTGACAGGGTGGATATGGAGAGGATGTTTCCTCTTGTGGGAGAATCTAGAATTAGGTTTAAACACCGTTCAAGAATAACAGGTCGCCCTTTTAAAATGGAGATGAGGAGAATTTCTTTCATCAGGTGGTCGTGAGCTTTTGGAACTCCTTAGAACATAGAACATACAGTGCAGAAGGAGGCCATTCAGCCCATCGAGTCTGCACCGACCCACTTAAGACCTCACTTCCACCCCATCCCCGTAACCCAATAACCCCTCCTACCCTTTTTTTTGGACACTAAGGGCAATTTATCATGGCCAATCCACCTAACCTGCACGTCTTTGGACTGTGGGAGGAAACCGGAGCACCCGGAGGAAACGCACGCAGACACGGAGAGAACGTGCAGACTCCGCACAGACAGTGACCCAGCAGGGAATCGAAGCTGGGACCCTGGCGCTGTGAAGCCACAGTGCTAGCCACATGTGCTACCCATCCTCAAAAGGAGGTGGAAGCAGTTTGCATATTTTTAAGGCAGAAGTAGATAAGAAAGGGGCTGAAAGGTTAGCAGGGTAGGTGGGAATGTGTGGGTTGCAATCAGATTAGCCATGAGGGCAGCATGGTAGCATTGTGGATAGCACAATTGCTTCACAGCTCCAGGGTCCCAGGTTCGATTCCAGCTTGGGTCACTGTCTGTGTGGAGTCTGCACATCCTCCCCGTGTGTGCGTGGGTTTCCTCCGGATGCTCCGGTTTCCTCCCACAGTCCAAAGATGTGCAGATTAGGTGGATTGGCCATGATAAATTGCCCTTAGTGTCCAAAATTGCCCTTAGTGTTGGGTGGGGCTACTGGGTTATGCGGATAAGGTGGAGGTGTTGACCTTGGGTAGGGTGCTCTTTCCAAGAGCCAGTGCAGACTCGATGGGCCGAATGGCCTCCTGAGCCAGTGCAGACTCGATGGGCCGAATGACCTCCTTCTGCACTGCAAAAAAAAATTCTATGAGTGTTTGGTTGACATTAATAGCTGTATTCATGTTTTTTATTCATTCAGGGGATGTGTGTGTTACTGGGAATTGTGAGAGGATCCATCTCATCATTTAAGAGTCAACCACTGCTGGGTATGCAGTCACATATAGGCCAGACCAGGTGAGAACAACAGATTGCCTTCCCTAAAGGGCATCAGTTGATCAGAGCGGTTCAATGTATACTGATTTCATGGTCATCTTTAGACTTTTAATTCCAGTTCTGTTTTTATTGAAATCAAATTTGACCATCTGCCATGGTGCGATTCAAACCCAGAACCCCAGAACATGGCTCTGGGTCTCTGAATACCAGACCAGCGACAATACTACAGTTCCACTGCCTCACTACTGCATGAATTCAATTGATGAGAGGTTTATTTTGTGGACTTGATATGCGGGTGGTGGATAAAATGTATCATTATGGAACTAAACACTTTTCGTTCCTGTAGTGAGAGGAGTTCAATTTATTCTGAAAATCTATAAAACTTTACATTTTCAAAGGCTTGTACAAGAGCCACTCACTGGGATGCATAATTAGTTTTGCAATCTCTCACAAAGGAATGAAAAGGCTGCCGTTGTCAGTTAGCCCCGCGCTTCTCAGCTGGGATTTGTTATATAAACCTTCAAGCTTACCTCACGCCAGGTGTGGAGAAAGGTTATCGCAAATGCTGGGTATCTGACAGATACACGGTAAGCTGCAAAATACTCAACAAGTAATCCTCAGGCTCGATAGGAGCGTTGATTGTGGACATGTTGTCACTGTTGGAAGAGATTATCAACACATAGAATCCCTGCAGTGCAGGAGGAGGTGATTCAGCCCATTGAGTCTGCACCCACCCCCTGAAAACGTACATCAGCCAGGCCACGGCTCCACCATCCTCGCAACCCCACCTAACCTGTTTTAGTCGCTAAGGGGAAATTCAGCAGAGCCAATCCACCTAACCTGCACATCTTTGGACTGTGGGAGGAAACTGGAGGAAACCCGCGCAGACACGGGCAGAACTTGCAAACTGCACACAGACAGCCACCCAAGATCAGAATTGAACCCGGGTCTCTGGCGCTGTGAGGCAGCAGTGTTAGCTACTGTGCCACCGTGCCGCCCCACATAAAAATGAAATCGAGGAAGAGGTTAAAACTCATGTATACACACACACAAAATACATGAACATTAATGTGTTCAGGTAGAAAACAGAAGATGGTCAAATAGCAGAAGTTACATTTGAGTCTCCTCGCCTCGTGTCTGGGATTTTCCGAGGTTTAATTAATCAAATTCTCTGATTCGCCAATAATTCTATCAACTCCTATGGCCACCAGGGTGGATAGAAGATGAACTCGATGGCTCTTGGTCTTTTGTTGTCCAGTAATTTCTGAATTTTCCAGGCACAGACACGATGGGCCTCTTTCTGTGCTGTAAGACTCGATGACTCTATGTTGCAAAATGACCTTAACACTAGACAATGAAAATCGCTTATTGTCACAAGTAGGCTTCAAATTAAGTTAGTGTGAAAAGCTCCTAGTCGCCACATTCCGGCGCCTGGGAGGGAGAACTCGAAAAATATAAGAAATGAAAGACATCTGCAAGGAACATGTAAATAGAGAAAGATAGTGGAGAATGAGACAGGTAGAACTAGACACTAAAGCTACATAAAATAGTCTAAGAGTCTGAGGGAAGAAAAATGCAGTTTGACACTGAAGATGTGAAGTGAGCCTCTCTATAATAATAATAATTGCTTATTGTCACAAGTAGGCTTCAATGAAGTTACTGTGAAAAGCCCCTAGTCGCCACATTCCGGAGCCTGTTCGTGGAGACCGGTACAGGAATTGAACCCGCGCTGCTGGCCTTGTTCTGCATCACAAGCCAGCTGTTTAGCCCACTGTGGTAAACCAGCCCCAGCTGCTAACAAGGTTCTGAGGGACACAACTCACATCTGGCTAAGGGAGTATTTCAAATGAAGCCTCATCTTGAGTTAAGGAGAGCTTTGAAACTCTGGAGATTGGACTGAGGGGATCCATGTAGCTGTTTCTCAAATTATTCTGGAGTTTTGACATCTAGGGCTCTATTTGAAGGGTCAACTCCATTGGTCCACAGGAAAAACTCCTAGTATCAATTCCTAATTTGTCCATCACTTGCATTTAAAATCCGCAGGACGAGGAATAAACCGGGTATTGGGTCGTTCTCTCATTCCCAGAGAATAGAGAGCTTCTTCAACATATTGACAGCTGGTTCGGTGAGCGTTGAGTCTTTTCCTAAAAGAGACAGCTTGACCAGTGCTCCAGTACCCGGACCAGACCCCAATTTATATTTGGAAACCAGACAACACTCCAACAATTTTTCAATTTGTAAACTGTGAGGAAAGGATATTCCGCTCAAGGGGTGATTCTACTGACAACTATGGCTTTTTTTTAACATTAAAACAAACTTTATTATTGACACAGGATTATCCTCATTAATATCCAAGAAAAAAACAGCTTTTTGATTAGCAGTATTACAAGGTCTTTAAGCTCACTTTTCCATCCACTTCTACAATTTCAATAAAGCAAAATCCACACACACGGGTCAAATGCCACTTTATACAGTCAACATTCAGTGGCTTACAGATTTATTCGCAAAGTCCTTGGAGAGAAGCCTTCAGAAGTCAGTCTGAGAAACATACCTCCTTTCCACAGAACTGTAGTGTTCTATGGCTCCCCTGATCATGAAGACACGCAGAGAACATGAGTGTATGGTTGTAACAAGTATTTATTCTTAAGACCTGAGGAGGTAACCAACAAACCTATGTACAGCCAATTATATCTAAGTTACTGTAAAGCTAAGGTGAGATGCGACGGTCTTGATGTCTGTCCTGCTACCAAGTGCCCGTGAATCGTCAGTCCCCTGATATATATATATGTGGCTCCATGTGTGTTTGGTTCCACCTACTGGCAGGAGGTCATAACTCTCATTACATGTATTGATCATCATTGGTACTGTTATGTACATTGGTGCAACTATGGAGTTATACACAGATTATATATGTGCTTATCACCACAGAACTCAGAGCAGAATTCTCAAATGAAACTAAAAATAACAGACACAGGGCAGGGCTGAAAGCAAAACTAAAAACAGAGCCAGGCCCTCAAATGAATAACATCACAGCCTGCCTAGCTGTTGACCCATTAACCACAGCTTTAGCAGATATATAATCAGGAGTATGCCTTTACCTAAGTTCTTTTAATAACATTAGTGCAACAGACACAGAATGCAATGGGCTGGATTCTCCGCAGCCCCGCACCGAAATCGCGTTTGGCGCGGGGGCGGAGAATCGAAGTTCCCGACGGAATCGGGCCCGGTGCCGCTCCGGCGATTCTCCGGGCCCCGGAGAATTGTGTGTCCGCGAATTACGGCACGCGGCTGGGGGCCATTGCCAGAGGCCCTCCCAGCGATACTCCGCTCCCGGCCGACCGAGTTGCCGATGGCGTGGAACTAATGTGGTATGGCTGGTCGGGACTCTCGTGTGGCTGTTGCGGAGTCAGTCCACGACCGCCCCCGTGGGGGTGGCGGGGGGATCGAGCACTGGGGAGGGAGGAGCCTTATGGGCACCCAGGGCAGCGATTGGGCCGGTCCGATGCAGCGGCGCGCGGCCGATCGGGGGGCCTTGTTTGTCGGTGTTGGTCCGCGGTCTGAGTCCGCCATGGCGCTCGGCGCAGCCGCTAGAGGCCACTGCCGTGTGCATGTGCAGACTTGGAACCGGAAGGGCAGGGGCCCGTATCCGCAGCCAAACCTGCGTGAAGCTCCCCGGGCCAGCGTTTTTACACCCGCATAAGGACATAGCCCCATTTTGGGAGAATCCAGCCCAATATATATGAAGATTTCCTGCATTCATCATACTGTCTCTGACTGAGTTCACACCATAAAGGAGTCAGTGTAGTAACAGTTAGCAGGTGCATATTGTTCTGATCTCACAACTAGATTCAATGGCTTCAGAGGATGGAAAATAATTTTCCAGAGTGCCTTTGTTCCTGATTGAGCGCTGGTTTTTTCCTCTATTTTTGCCTCTCCCAGAAGATTCCGTGGATACTAGTGTCTCGTTGGGAAACTCCAACCGTCGGCAATTTGGGGAATGTTTGGTGGACCAGATCATTTTGTCCAGCCCATTGTCTTGTTATGCTCTTGGCGTAGCATAAGCTGCTTCCTTGATGTGCACTCTGACAAAGGAAAGTTCGGACGTGGAGATAACTTCAACACGTTTATTAAACTGTTAACAATTCTCCTACTCGGATTTGGCTCTACTGTTAATCCTTCTATTGCTACTCAGACTGAGGAACCAGTCTGCTACAATCCACGTGGTGGGTGTGATGTTCAATCAACCCTGTGTCTGTACTCACTGAGTGTCTCCACTGGAAAGAGGAAGATCATGTGTGCTGTGTCCTTTATATATGGGTTGGTATTATGCCACTGTGTGGTAGTGTCACCTCAGTGTGTATCGTGAATGCCCATTGGTCGTGTCCTATCTTACAGACCTATTGGTTGAGTGTCTGTGTGTCATGTCTCTGGTACCTCCTCTAGCGTCTATCAAGTCTATGTGTACTTACATTAACCCCTTGTGTATCTACAGTGATACATATCACCACACCCATCATTTTCATATGTTTGCCTCAACCCATGCACTTTATCCACTCTCACAGTTAAAAATAAATAACCTCCCCTGCTTTTTTTCTCTATTTTATGTATCTCTTGAATATTCAGGATTTCCTTTGGAGCTGGGGAAACTTAAACATTACATCCAATACCCTTAACTACTCCTCTCCTCTCCACTGCGCTTTCCTTAACTATGTAGACATCTTGAACTGTGGACATGCCTGGCATTTATTGTTTATCCCAGGTTGTTGCCCTTGAGATGGTGATGGTGGTGGGTCACCTTCTCGAACAACTGCGCATATGTTTGGTACAGCGGAGTGACTTGCTGGGCCATTTCAAAGGGCAGCTAGGAGCTATCACATTAACTGTGCACTGGAGCCCTGCAGCCTCACGGCGCCGAGGTCCCAGGTTCGATCCCGGCTCTGGGTCACTGTCTGTGTGGAGTTCGCACATTCTCCCCATGCCTACAAAGAACAAAGAACAGTACAGCACAGAACAGGCCCTTCGGCCCTCCAAGCCCGTGCCGTCCATGCTGCCCGACTAAACTACAATCTTCCACACTTCCTGGGTCCGTATCCCTCTTCTCCCATCCTATTCATGTATTTATCAAGATGCCCCTTAAATGTCACTATCGTCCCTGCTTCCACCGCCTCCTCCGGCAGCGAGTTCCAGGCACCCACTACCCTCTGTGTAAAAAACTTGCCTCGTACATCTACTCTATACCTTGCCTCTTGCAGCTTAAACCTATGCCCCCTAGTAATTGACCCCTCTACCCTGGGGAAAAGCCTCTGACGATCCACTCTGTCTATGCCCCTCATAATTTTGTAGACCTCTATCAGGTCGCCCCTCAACCTCCGTCATTCCAGTGAGAACATGGAATAACTCAGCATAACCCGTGTGTCTTTACACTCCAATCCTCTAGATATAAAGACTAGCATTCCATTGGCCTTTTTGATTATTTTCTGCACTTGTTCCTGGCATTTTAAGGACCTATGCACCTGAACCCCCGAGTCTCTTTGGACATTCATTGTACCTAACCTCTTTCCATTTAGAAAGTACTATGTTCCATCCCTTTTTGGTCCGAAATGGATTACCTCACACTTGCTTACATTGAGTTCCGCCCTCCGCAATTTTGCCCATTCACCTAGTCTGTCAATATCTCCTTGCAATTTCTATGCTGTCATCTAGACTGTCTGCAATGCTGCTTGGCTTTGTATCATCTGCAAATTTGGATATATGACTGTCCATGCCATCATCCAAATTGTTGATGCATAACGTGAATAATTGAGGCCCCAACACAGGCCCCTGTGGTACACCACTAGTGACCCCCTGCCAATTAAAGTAATTACCCATTATCCCCACTCTCTGGTGCCTGTCACTCAACCAATTTCCTAACTGTGTAAATAATTTGCCCTCAACTCCTTGGGCTTCCACCTTAGTTGACAATCTCATGTGTGGGACTTTATCAAACGCCTTCTGAAGTCCACATAAATGATATCCGTAGATATTCTCCTGTCCACTACCTTAGTCACCTCTTCAAAATATTCAATCAGGTTAGTCAGGCATGACCTTCCCTTCAGCAATCTATGCTGGCTCTGCCTGATCGACCAAAGCTTTTTGAGGTGTTTGGTTACTTGATTACTTGATCCAGCAATTTCCCCACCACCGATGTCCGGCTAATTGGTCTGGAATTTCCTGGTTTCCCCCTTTAAATGAGACTAACATGGCCTGCTCTACTGGTCCATCAACATGGCCACTAAATCACCGCACCCAGACTGAACAGAACATTGTACATAACCTCATCTGACTTCTGCCCTGGTTTCATTTGCTATGAAGACAGACCATAGGTTCTTCTTTCCACAGACTTGCAAAATTGGCCAAGATCTTGAAACCAAAATAGGGGTGGGCAATTTTCCAAAGCTACAACATGGTTCCTCATACTGGAAATCCCATACTTTTACACACCAAAAGAAATAAAAGTTTCCATGAGCAGAACTGGAAGGAAGGAAATGATCTAATAACCTCGAACACAAGATGAAACAGGCAAATAAATAGTCAGCTGGGTTGAAACTCGCAAGTGAAACATAAATGACACGTGTGGTAGAGTGGATTTTGTCCAGTCTGCAGTACACACAGGTCAGAGATATCTCATAGAACTTACAGTGAAGAAGGAGGCCATTCAGCCCATCGAGTCTGCACCGGCCCTTGGAAAGAGCACCCTACACAACTCCACACCTCCACCCTATCCCCGTAACCCAGTAACCCCACCCAACCTTTTTTTTTTGAACACTAATCATAGAATTTACAGTGCAGAAGGAGGCCATTCGGCCCATCGAGTCTGCACTGGCTCTTGGAAATAGCACCCCACCCAAGTTCAACACCTCCACCCTATCCCAATAACCCAGAAACCCCACCCAACACTAAGGGCAATTTTGGACACTAAGGGCAATTTATCATGGCCAATCCACCTAACCTGCACATCTTTGGATTGTGGGAGGAAACCGGAGCACCCGGAGGAAACCCACGCACACACGGGGAGGATGTGCAGACTCCGCACAGACAGTGACCCAAGCCGGAATTGAACCTGGGACCCTGGAGCTGTGAAGCCATTGTGCTATCCACAATGCTACCGTGCCGAGGGAATGGACGAGAGAAGGACTATTCTAGTCCCGTGTTGTCTTAACATGACAATACTGGGGTATGGGTAGCCCTGTCACCTGGGGCATAGAATTTCCCCACTCTCGGGGGACTATCCCTCACCAAAAGAGAGTTCTGACAAACTAATGACAACTCTGGGAATCATAGACCAGATCATTGACTCATGCAGCACGCATGGAGGCCATTCAGCCCATCATACTGGTCAGTTCTTTGACAGAGTCCTGTAATTAGCCCCCTTTACTTATACGTACCCCATTTGGACCCCCTGACCCGAAGGCTTTTCCTGCTTCATCCGCTAGGGGCTAGTGGAGAACAGAAGTGAAGAAAATGAAGAATTGGATGCAGGTAGGTGAGAAAACCAGTCTGGCTTTCAGTTACTGGACAGGAAATTGAGTAGTTATCACGAGGTACCCTCATTCCCATTCTATTAGACAGTGTTCCGTGTACATTCAGGTGGTCCTGAGCTGTGAGCAGGTTCAGTGGTCTGAAAATAATATTCTTGCTTGTCCATGCCAATCTACCATGACTCACCAAGGCTCCTTTGGCAGCACCTTCCAAACCCATGGCCTCTACCAGCTAGAAGTACAAGTGCACATCTGGAATATGGAAACACCAGCACCTGGAAGCTCTCCTCCAAGTCACCCACCATTCAGACTTGGAACCATGGGCGGGATTCTCTCCTACCGAGGAGTAGCGTGAACCACTCTGGCGCCGGGCAACCCAAAAGGTGCCGAATCCTCCGCACCTTCAGGGGATAGTCCGGCGCCGGCGGGATTGGTGCCGTGCCAACTGGCGCGGAAGGGACTTGGCGCCGAAGGGCAATGGCCGGCCAGCGCATGTTGGCACATGCGTGGGAGCACTAGCGAGTGCTGGCGTAATCCCAGTGCATGCGCAGGGGAGTTCGTCTCCGTACCGGCCATGGCAGAGGTCTACAGCAGCCCGGGCAAAAGAATGCCCCCACGGCATAGGCCCGACCGCGGATCGGTGGGCCCCGATCGCGGGCCAGGCAACCAAGGGGGCACCCTCCGGGGCCAGATCTCCCACGTTCGCCTGAGGACCCTGGAGACCGCCCCAGAGCCAGGTCCCGCCGGTTGGTACCAGGTCTAATTTACGCCGGCGGGACAGGCCGAAAACAGGCGGCCGCTCGGCCCGTCGCGGGCAGGAGAATCGCTGGGCGGGTGGGGGCGCTGCTTGCGGCCGCCGACAGGCGTGGCACAATTCCCACCCCCACCAAAACCCCGACGCCGGAGAATGTGGCAGCCGGTGGGGGCGGGATTCACACCCCTGGCAATTCTCCGGCCTGGCGGGGGGGGGGGGGGACGGAGAATCCTGTCCCACATTGCTGTTCCTTCACTGTCGCTGGGTCAAAATCTTGGAACTCTTTCCCTAACAGCGCTGTGGGCGTACCTACAACAAATGGACTGCAGTGGTTCAAGAAGGAGGTTCTCAACAGGCAATTGCCTCCACAGTCAGGAAACACCCGAAGCCCATGGCTGGGAACCTATAGTCGTAACTGTACCTTAGGAGCAATCAACCTTTCTTTATACATGCAATCATACGATGGAAGGTTCACAAGACTGAGCCGATGATTCCTGGGATGGCTGGACTGTTGTAGGAGGAGCAATTAGAGCCACTGGGCCTGTGTTTACTGGACTGTTGAAGAATGAGAGGGAATCTAATTGAAATGTATAAAGTTCTGACTGAACTAGATGCAGGGAAATGGTTTCCTCTGGTATTGTGGGTGTGGGAGGGAGTCGCCATCAAGAGGTCACTGCCTCACGGTCTGGGGTAGGTCATTTTGGACTGGGATCAGACAAAATTTCTTCACTCAGAAGGTGGCAAACCTGTGGAATTCTCTACCATAGAAGGCCTTGAAGGCAAGTCACTGAATATATTTAAGAAGGAAATCATGGATTTCTCGACTCTAAAGGCATCAAGGGATATGGGGAGAGTGCGAGAGTGTGGTGTCAAGATAGAGGGCGGGATTCTCCCCTACGCGGCGGCGGAATTCTCCGCACCTTTGGCGGCTAGGCCCGCGCCGGAGTGGTTGGCGCCACGCCGACTGGTGCCAAAACCGGCACCAACGGCCTTTGACGCCCGCCACCCGGCACCGGGGCTGGCCGAAAGGCCTTCGCCGGTTCGCGCATGCGCCGGTGCATCAGCGTCCGCTGATGTCACCACCGGCGCATGCGCGGTGGAGGGGGTCTCTTCCGCCTCCGCCATGGTGGAGGCCTTGGCGGCGGCAGAAGAAAAAGAGTGCCCCCGCGGCACTGGCCCGCCCGCCGATCGGTGGGTCCCGATCGCGGACCTGGCCACCATGGGGGCACCCCCAGGGGTCCGATCCCCCCGCACCCCCCCCAGGACCCCGGGGGTCCGCTCGCACCGCCGATCCCGCCGCCACCAGAGGTGGTTCAAACCACGGTGGCGGGAGAGGCCTCTCAGCAGCAGGACTTCGGCGCATCGCAGGCCAGAGAATCGCCGCAGGGGGCTCGCCGATCGGCGCGGAGGGCACGCCGATGGGCGGGGCGTGATTTCCGCCCCGCCAATTACTGGGTGGCGGAGAATTCCGGCCATGGCAGGAGCGGGATTTTCGCCGGCCCCCGGGCAATTCTCCAACCCTGTGGGGGGTCTGAAAATTTCGCCAAGAGTATCAGCTCTGATCATATTGAATGGTGGTGAAGGCTTAAAAGGCCGAGTGGCCTACTCCTGCCCCTATTTTCTATGTTTCTCTGCGTGGAGTGAGCCTCCATTTTGCATTGCCTGCACAACAATAAGAGTAACTTGCACCATAAATGTTAATGTCACCACAATCCCAGAGGACCATTGGCTGCTTTCCCCTTTGAGAGAGAGCTGTGATTTAACCCGAGGGACACCACACCTCCGGCAAAGAGCAAGGTTGAGAAGGCGGGACCTTCATGAATAAACTCAGCCAGCACAGGAAATAAACCAATGTTATTGCCAACGCTCTGCATCACAAAACCCTGTGGTGACTGTCAAAATATACTGATGCGTTGGGTATGCTGTGTCTGCGAGGACTGCGTTTACCATAGCAGTGAGAGAGACAGGCTTCCAACACTTGGAGAAATGCAACTCTATTTTATTGAGCTATGAACTGTTAAACATACTTGAACTGTGGGTTGACACTATGCTGAGTTGACTGGAGACCTGAGGCTAACCTGACCAGACTATCCTTCTACCACATGGTGGATGTTCGTGTTGCTGCTCACGGGCTCTGGCTGTCTCAGAGGCTGCATCCCAAGAGAGCGGGAAAACTAGTGCCCTCTGGCTTTATAGTACACACAAGTATATGATGGTGCACAGACAGACACTGACTGACACACCATCATATACTTGTGTGTATATTATGACAGTGATATGCCCACAGACAATATTGCATACAGTTGGTAGTGCGACCTCCAACTAGCAGGTGGCGGTACAGATCCACATGCGGCCTGGAGACAGTGGTCATGTGACATGAGACTGAGATATAAGTGAGGGCAGATCTGGTGATCCTCAGATGGTTGTAAGATGTACATGCGGACAGTCGTGCATAGGGGTAGTTCCAGGGGAGCATAAAGAAACTCCATGATAACTTGCATTGTTTCTGATCATTACCTTACCACGTGTGCATTAATTTTAAAAAAAATTTTATTATTAGAAAGTTAGAGTATCCAATTCATTTTTCCAATTAAGGGGCAATTTAGCGTGGCCAATCCACCAAACCTGCACATCTTCGTGTTGTGGGGGCAAAACCCACAACCCATCAACAAACAAAGGAACGATGGATGAATGAGCCACCGTGAGGTAGGATTTGGGCAATGGAGTTTACAATTACTTCATGTTCATGAAGGGTGGGAGGTGTAAGTACTATGGGTGTACCTACACCACAGGAACCACAGTGGTTCAAGAAGGTGCCTCACCTCCATCGTCTGAATGGCAATTTAGCGATGGGCAATGAATGCTGGTCTAGTGACTGTTGTCACCTCTGAAACCAATAGAAAAGGTACAAAGGGTTTGATAACCAATGAACTACTTGTAAAATACAGTCTCGTTAAGCAGGAATAAAATGGACAATGATTGACCTTTTTGTCCATTGTCAGTAACATTTAAGAACACTGGGGCAAATGTTTGGTCTTTGCCCAGTTCTGTTGGTTCTTCCTCATCCACCTGCAAAGATCAGCCTGCAGAAGCACAAGGGTGAAAATTGCAGGGGAAGCATGAAACATGGATAAGCAGGCAAATCCCGCTGGAAAAAATAACGGCACGTTCCCAACAACCTTACCAATGCACAAGCTGTAAGTTCAGGGGATCAGCCATGAGTTCTGTATCTCCACAACACAACTCATGTCTGTCGACTGAAGGTAGCATGCAAAAAACATCTCATCATTGCCTCCAGGTAATCTTTAAGAACTTGTGGGATTTTCACCTCGCTTTTCCATTAAATTTACTGCAGAATTTTCGGGCACAAAATAAACAGTGTAATCATATCAACATGCCGATTTGTAATGCGAATCAACTTCACCAGCCCAGCAAGGGGACAAATTAAACGTGAGTTTCAATTCCGCAGTAGTAAATTCTTTTTAAAGATATTAAATGCTTTATACTTTTACATTTTTTTTCTCACCCCTACTTCCTGTCATGTTCTTCTCACTCCAATCTACTCTTCTCTCTGGGCGCGATTCTCCGGAAAGATTTCCAAGTAATTGCCACGGGCTTCCTGGCACCCGGCCTCGCGAGACCAGCAGCGCAATTCGCCGATAATTGGTCCACTTTTTAAAAATATTTTAGAAAACCCAATTATTTTTTTTTAAATTAAGGGGAAATTGAGCCTGGCCAATCCACCTACCCTGCACATCTTTGGGTTGTGTGGGTGAAACCCATGCAGACACGGGGAGAATGTGCAAACTCCACACGGCTAGTGACCCAGGACTGGGATTCGAAGCCGGGTCCTCAGTGCCATAGCCCCAGTGCTAACCACTGCGCCACGTGCCGCCTCCTTAATTGGTCCACTTAATGAGGTCTCATGGGCTTCTTGCCATAAATTAAGGCTCACCAGCTGATTCGCCGACACCGCGCTCGCCAGCACTCCCCCCCCCCCGCTAACAAGGTTGAGCAGCACTTAAGCTGCTCTTGCTCGGCCAACCCCAGCCCGCTTGCAACAATGGCGCCGACGAGACCAGCCCCTAGATTCGGGGAAGCTAACCTGGGGAGGGTATTAGACACTGTGGAGGTCAGAAGGGATGTCCTGTTCATCTGAGGGTCCTGGAGGGTCAGCCATTGGGCAGCCAGCGCTGCCTGGGACGAGGTGGAGGCAGCTGAGAGCGCTGCAAGAGTGACCAGGAGGACTGACCTCCAGTGTAGGAAGAACATCAAAGACATACACCGGGCAGGATGAGTGAGTCAACATCAACGGCCCCTCACCCCACCCCAGCCCCGACACCTTTCCACCCCCACGGAACATCCACCCCCCAACTCACCATTTGACCCTCAATCCTCCCTCCACCCCCTTCCCTTTCAACCCCCTCAACCCTTCCTTCAAAACACACCCCCCCCACCCACCACTGTGAATGACGCGTGTGGCTGACGTTGCTTTCTCTATACCTCCTCAGGAAAAGCTCTCCCACAATCGCTGGGTGAGAGCCCAGACTGGAGGAGGGGTGCCAGACATCAGAATCCTCACCACCTTCGAGGAGCCTGACCTGGAGGTGACCGCTGTGGCCAAGGGCAAGGGGACACCAACACGGAGGCTGGTGGACACAGCAGAGGCGAGGAACCACTGAGATTTCCCCGCGGGACCTGCCAAACATGAGTTCTATTGTCTTACTGACTGACCCATCCCTCCCACTGATCACATGTCCATTCTCCCACAGATCCTCTAGCCAACCGTGCCAGCCCATCCATGCGGCCCCCCCATCTCCAATCTCCCAGGAGACTACCTTGGAGGAGATCTCCGAGGATGGCACCATAATAGTCGTGTCATCCCCACCCTCCACCAGTGCAGATACACACACCTCGGTGGGACATGTTAGTGGTCAGGCTTCCGGGGCACATTCTGATGAGCACCACACAGCTGCTGATGTAGATTAGGGGGAGGCAGGAACTCCCAGGTGAGACAGTAGTGGGAGGTCTGCTGGATACCAGGTCCCAGCTGGGTCCCAGCTTGATGCTGAGCCTCTGGAACAGGTTTACCCGGGGCAGATGGAGACGTTAGGGAGCAGCCGTGACATTCAGAGGGAAATATCAGCGACACTCCAGCCGATCCATAGCCACTTGGAAGAGTCCCAGGTGCAGGAGATGTTGCCGGCAAAGCGTGACACCGAGGCCAACACTGCTAGGGTGGCAACCACAGTAGAGATCCTGGTGCACGACGTCGGCCCATTAGTGAAGGTATCCAAGCCGTCGTGCTGTCGGTGATGACCATGGCTGAGGGTCTCGACAGAATGTCTGCCTCGCTGGGAGATGTCACCCAGTACCAGGCTGACCATGATGAGGTTCTCCGGGACATGTCCCACCCTTAGATGGGAATGACCGAGGTGCTGCGGAGCTTGTCCTAGTCGCAGGTGGGCAACCAGCTGCCCTCTGCCCCAAGCTGGACCCCAGGCCCTAAGGCAATGGGCGGGAGGAGGGGGCGCTGCGTGCCAACCTGGATCCGTCCCATTGAGTGATGATGGTGCCCATCAGTCCCCCAGGTTCCACCCTTTTGATGAGGTCGCGTCTTGCAGCCAGCACATGGGACAGGGTGGCACAGCTGTGCATGGCAACACCATCGAGAGAGTGGGGAACTGTATTACAGATTAAACACCCTTGGGCACAATCAGTATGATGCCTCTGTCACCTTCTTCCGCAATGCAGGTCGACCTCCGAACCCTTGGCCCATCTCTGTAGACATCCTCCTCGTCTCCGGGCACACAGCTTGCAAGTGATGGGTGTGAGCGAGCACGCAGCAGACAGGCAAGTGTCAGACTATGGCAAAGATTGAGGAGCACCAGAGCTCACCTCTCTGTGGGTTATTATCACTCCTCTGCCCTCGACAGTGACAGTGACACAATCCCATCACCCTGGAGTGGTGTGACACATACCCTGGGAGGGTGGGACATGGGAGTGGGGGGTGCTGGGCCAGGCCACGTCCTAAGTGAATTGGCTGAGTATGAGGGTCTCCCTGGTCCTCTGGGCTTGCCAGGCCCTCATTGCTGCTGTCTATCCTGCAGTCTCCGGCTGGTCCTCAGCTTCTCCCACACCTCGTCCTCCAACCCCGGCTACTCGAGCACCACCTAATCATCCTCCTCCTCCTCGGAGGTGGCCACATGTTCCTCATCACCAACCTCCAGCTCGTCACCATGCTGCTGTGCCAGGTTGTGGAGGACACAGCAGACCACCACAAAGTGGGCAGCCCTCCAGGGGGTGTACTGCAGGGCACCACCGGAGCGGTTGAGGCATCGGAACCGCATCTTGAGGAGTGGTGGTCACATGGGCCTCGTTGTAGCGGGTCTCCGCTTCGGTCACCGGCCCCCATACTGGCGTCATTAACCAGATCCTCAGTGAGTACCCCTTATCCAACAAGAGACAGCCGCCCACCCTGGGGTTCTTCTCGAAGAGGCTGGGGATGACCGACTGCACCAGGATGTAGCTGCCGTGCACACTCACTGGGAAGCGGGCACGGGCATGATCTTCATCTGGTGGTCGCACAGGAGCTGTATGCTGAGGAAGTGGAACCCCTTTCGGTTGTCATCGGGCACCCCCAGATGGCCCAGAGCAACATGCATGACATCTATTACCCTCTGGACTTGGGCAGCCCAACAATGGCAGAGAAACCTGCTGCCCAGATATCTTGTTGGGCTCGGTCCATGTCAAAGATGATGTAGTTTCCTGTCCGGACATAGACGGCATCCGTGACCTGTGGGCTGTGGCCTGCGAGATGCCACACAGGTCTCCGCTCGGGCCTGGGAATGATCCCGAGGCATAAACCTTCAGAGGTCGGTGACCTTGATAACCACTGGGAGCAGGTGCCCTTCCCTCCCGTGTGGAGCTAAGTCTGCCAGGACGTGGCACAGGTGCCGCACTGTCTGCTTGTTGAGGCGGAGCCTCCTGCGACACGTGCTCCAAATCCTTTGTTTGAATGCCTAGTGATGCCTGTACACCCTGGACCGACGCGGGCCTCCCCCTCTGGGTCCCTTCTTGGCCCAATGGGCGGCCGGGTCCACAGGGTGTGGGGCGGGGTCCGACAGATGGGCCGCCGCCACGAACATCTGCAGACACTGCTGCTGCCGCCGTCTCTGGCATCTGGTCGCCCGGCCTAACAGCAGCGCCATGAGGGCAAATTCTGCAACCAATTTCCTTGCCATAGCGTTCAATATCTGTAAGGAACGGGGAGAAGGTGTTAGTCTGACAAACAGCGGTAGCTCGCACCCCGGGACCCTCCATTCCCCCACTGATCCACCCTCCCCCCTAACTGGAGTTGCTAAATCTGTTCAAAGGCTATCCCATTTAGCCACACAACACGATGGAGTGTATCCTCAATGTGAAGACGGGACTTTGTTTCCACAAGGACTGTACAGTGGTCACTGCTTCTGATACTGTCATGGACAGATGTATCTGCAGCAGGCAGGTAGGTGAGGATGACTTCAAATATGTTTTTCCCTCTTGTTGGTTCCCTCACCACCTGCTGCAGTCCCCGTCCAGCAGCTATGTCCTTTAGGACCCGGCCAGCTCGGTCTGTGGTGGTACTACCGAGCCACCCTTGATGATCAATATTGAAGACCCCCACCCCAGAGCATATTCTGCGTTCTTGCCACCCTCAGTTCTTCCTCCAAGTGGTGTTCAACATGGAGGAATACATCAGATGATGGTGGCCGCTACGTGGTAATCAGCAGGAGGTTTCCTTGCCCATGTTTAACCTGATGCCATGAGACTCCATGGGGTCCAGAGTCGATGTTGAGGACATCCAGGGCAACTCCCTCCGGAACAGGTAAACATGACCAAGCATTGGCACAGTGGTGCTGCGAGCTGTTGCCGCCCCCCTCCCAATTGCCCCCCCCCCAGTGCCTTCCCCCCTTCCCATGGCGGCACACCTCTGGGGAGGAACCCCCACCTCCAGTCGAGAGTCCCCCCCACCTCCTGCCGAGCACTGGGGTGGCAAACCCAGCACTCATAGAATTTCATAGAATTTACAGTGCAGAAGGAGGCCATTCGGCCCTTCGAGTCTGCACTGGCTCTTGGAAAGAGCACCCCACCCAAGCACACACCTCCACCCTATCCCCATAACCCAGTAAGCACACCCAACACTCAGGGCAATTTTGGACACTAAGGACAATTTAGCATGGCTAATCCACCTAACCCGCACATCTTTGGACTGTGGGAGGAAACCGGAGCACCCGGAGGAAAACCCACGCAGACACGGAGAGAACGTGCAGACTCCGCACAGACAGTGAACCAAGCCGGGAATCGAACCTGGGACCCTGGAGCTGTGAAGCAATTGTACTAACCACAATGCTACCGTGCTCTTTGTCTGTGAGCAAAGATGGCTACTCACCTCCTCGCCCCCCCCCCCCCCCCCCCCCCCTCACAGAAGCCTTTCCAACTTCCATATAGGCCAATTTCTCTACTGAATGTGGATGCCAAGATATTGGCGAAGGTTCTGGAGTTGAGGCTGGAGGAGTGTCTCCCAAAGCTGGTGGGAGGGGATCAGACAGGACAAGCAGCTTTCGTCGAATGTGCGGCTACTGCTGAATGTGGTGATTTCTCTGGCAGTGGGGAGGGAGTTAGAGGTAGTGGTGGTGTTGGATGCGGAGAAAACATTTGGCAGAGTGGTACTGGAGAAGAGTGGGATTGGGCCTAAGTTTGTGGCTTGGGTAAAATTTCTACACAAGGACCTGACAGCTTGTGTGTGGACGAATGAGATGCAGTCGGAGTACTTTCCAATATTCCGGGGAAGGAGGCAGCGGTGCCCCATGTCCCTCCTCTTGTTACATTGGCGATTCAGCCCTTGGCGATTGTGCTGAGGGGTTGAGGCTTCCAGAGGGGTTAGCAAAGGGGGATTGTATGCCGATGATTTGCTGTTGTACATTTCGGACCCAGGCTCATCGGTGACGGACATAATGGCGTTGTTAGGGAAATGTGGGGTGTTTTCGGGGTATAAATTGAATTTGGGGAAGAGTGAGTATTTTGTCGTGTAGGAGCAGGAGTGGAAAGTTACCATTCCGGGTTGTGACAACACACTTTTGGTACTTGGGGTGCAGGTGGCGCAGGATTGGGCGCAACTCCATAAGTAAAATTTCACGCACCTGGTGGGGAAGGTGAAGGAGAATTGGGAAGGCGGGATAGTCTGCCTTTGTCGTTGGCTGGCTGGATGCAGGCAGTCAAAATGAATATTTTGCCATGGTTCCTGTTTTTGTTCCAGTGTCTACTTGTCCTTTTGCCAAAGGCATTTTGCCAAGGGGTCGATAGGCTGGTCTCATCGTTTGTGTGGACAGGGAAGGTTGTGGGGATAAGGAAGGCAGTGCTCAAAAGGGGGCTGCAGTTGGTCGCTTGGTTTTCCCGAATTTGCTACACTACTACTGGGCGGCGAATGCGGAGAAGGTGAGGGGCTGGAATAAGGAGACGGAAGCTTTGTGGGTGCGAATGGAGGTTGGGTTCCTGGAAGGGGTCTGGGCTGTGGGCGCCGCTCGCCCTGGGGAGTATTCCGGGAATCCGGTAGTGGCAGCCACACTGAGGATTTGGAGGCAGTTTTGAGAGCACTTCAAGTTGAGGGCAGGGTCGAGGACGATGCCGATAAGAGGGAGTCATAGGTTTGAGCTGGGGAGGATTGATGCAAGGTTCCGGGGATGGGAGGAGAAGGGGTAAAACAGATGAAGGATCTGTTTCTGGAGGGGAAATCTGCAAGCTTTGAGGAGTTGGGGTGAAGTATGGGCTGCAGTGTGAGGAAGGCTTTAGGTATGTGCACGTACTGAATTTTGCAAGAAAGGCTTGCCCGAGTTTTTGGCGCCGTCCTCCTCGTTGTTGGAGGAGGTGCTGTTGGTGGGGGAGGGGGGTTGGGGGGTGGAGTTGTTTGGTGATCGTTAGTAGGATTATGGAAGTGGATAAGGAGCCCATGGAAGAGATTAAGGCCAAGTGGGAGGAAGAGCTGGGAATGGGGCGGGAAGGAGAAATTTGGTGCAAAGTGCTGTGACGGGTCAATGCCTCGACCCCGTGTGTGAGGCTGGGGTCGATTCAACAGAAAATGGCGCACTTAATGAAGGCGAGGACGAGCCGGCTGTTTGAGGGGGTGGAGGATAGCTGCGGACGGCGTGGGAGGGGCCCACCTAATCATGTCCCTACGTCCTGGTCCTGTCCGAAGTTGGAGAGCTATTGGGGGTCATTTTTCAGCACCACGCCGAGCTTCTGACTGGGTACCTGGAGCCGGGTCCCCAAGAGGCCATATTCGGGGTGTCAGACTCGCCGTGTTTGCAGACGGGAGTGGGGGCAGACGTTTCAGCCTTCACCTCGATGATTGCTCGCAGGCGGGTTTCATTGGGGTTGGAGGTCAGTTTCTCCCTCAGTGCCTTGGTCTGGCGGGGGAGGGGCCTGTTGAGGTTTCTGTCCTTTGAAAAGGTGAAATTTGCTCGGAGAGGAGTGGATGTGGAGTTCCATCAAAGGAACCTGGTGCTGTCGGTAGGGGGGGGGGGGGGGGGGGGGGGGGGGGAATGTGGGGGGGGGGGGGGGATGTGGGGGGGGAAATGGGGGTGGAGATGGGGTGGGGTGATGGGGGGGGGGGTTGGGCAGCGTTGCTCTAAAAGGTTGAAAATGGTGAATAAAAGAACAAAGATGAGAACTTTAAACTCGAGGAAGATGTGGAAGACTGTGAGATCTACAGGCAGAAGGCGTGAGACATTCATCGCTCGAAAGAAGCAGCCGGAGAGCACCTCCAGTGTCCACACCTCCAGGGACAAACCCAATTGTAACCACAGTGTTGCAGGGACCCCAGTGACCCACAGAGGATGTGAAATGAAAAAAATGAAAATCGCTTATTGTCACAAGTAGGCTTCAAATGAAGTTACTGTGAAAAGCCCCTAGTTGCCACATTCCGGCGCCTGTTCGGATTTCCCCATTAGAGGGCACGGCATTCATTTTGGCACTGATGCACTGATGCAGTGTAAAATCTGCCAAAACATGACCATAACAACCAAGCCAAAATTCTGCTGCACCTAAATTGCCCAATTTGTTTCTGTTGACATTTATGACACCATTTCCTGGCCTGACCCACATGTGCTGCGTTCACTTTTCTCGATACTCCTTCTGGCCTCTGTGTTAATGACATTTGTCATAAAATGTGGACTGGCAGTTATCAAAAATGTTACGTCCTGGAATGGTTGTGCCTATCCTAAAACAGAAGGTGGTCACCTCACGTGCGTCTCACCGTGTCGCAGTTATCACAAACACGGATCCTGAAATGAAACATTACCGGCAGGGTCATGAGGGATGCAATAAACAATGGGGTAATTTTGCAAAAGTAGGTCTTGGCTGCCACTTAGAGAGAAGGCAAGACTCCTGTGTCGCCTCTTTTTCAGAAGGCCCATCTTGTGCCAATCAACAGGCCTGTGGCCGACCTTACCCGGGGATCGAAGGCCCCAGGGGGTGGGATGGCCCTCCTACCGAGAGGTGCTGGACAATCAGAGGCCGGCAAAACCTGCCATGCTCAGCAGTGACACCAGTGGCTGCTGCTGGTACTGCACCCACATGAGGCCTCAGATTGAGGAAGGACCCCGGTGAGTGTCGGAGGGAGGGGAGTCGCAGGGTAGGAATAACGGGTGAGGGGGGATTATGGGAATTGGCAGAAAGGAAAGGGGGAGCAGCTTTCAGAGGGTTAGATGAGGCACTGAGTACCTTTGAGAGAGGGCCTCTTCCCCCCCAATTCCTGTACTTCCCACATGCCAACCCCCTCACTGTCCTATTAATTGTCCACTTAAGGGCCTCAATTGGCAACGGAGCATATAAACGGCCAGCTTTCACAGGGCGAATTGGACACTTGACACCGGTCTCCCCTCCAAAGGAGGCCCATTCTTGGCCATTGATATGTTACTTTTGGACATCAGTTAGCCCATTCTCCAGTTGCTAGTATTATTGCAATGGAATGGGGCAGGTGGTTAGGTGGCAGGTATGGCATCCAATTTTGCAGGCGGTGGGGGGAGGGGGGCATAAAATCCAGACCCAGAACATTTCACAATTTTCTCAGGTTGGGACTCTAGCCCCCCTTGGTGCCCCCCCCCCCCCCCCCCCCCCCGGCAGCAGGTTACCCCGTGGCGGCGGGATCTCCCTGTGCCACCGATGTCTACAGCATTTTGTATTGCTCACCCCTCCCGCTGC
Source organism: Scyliorhinus canicula (assembly GCF_902713615.1). Lineage (NCBI taxonomy): Eukaryota > Metazoa > Chordata > Chondrichthyes > Carcharhiniformes > Scyliorhinidae > Scyliorhinus > Scyliorhinus canicula. The sequence continues at coordinate 149,945,673 of NC_052158.1, read as the reverse complement.
CAGGCCACCCACCGCGAGGGGTCACCCTCGGCAGGACCAGAAGATCCAGCCGCTGGGAAGGGCTGGAATATCCCGCCCTCTGGTTTTCATTGATTGAGAAATGAATGGTTGTCCTGGAGATGGCTGCAATGGGTGGGGCAGGTGTTTGAATGAAAATAGTAACGGCAAGTTGAATTTATGTGGCACTTTTAAAGTCGTGAAACTTTCCACAGGAGAGTGATTAATCGACTTCTGACCAAGCCACAGATCTGTTCAGAGGTCGGCTTCATGGACGGTCTGAAAGGAGAGAGGGTTGGAATGGTTTAGGGAGCTCAGAGCCTCAGCAGCTGAAAGCAAAGCTGCCAATGGTGGAGAAATGATAATCCGAGGCCCACAATATGCCAGAATTGGAGGAGCACCATGATGTTAAAGACTTGCGGGACATGCAGTCCAAAGGTGTGCAGGTTAGGTGGGGTTACGGGGATGGGGCAGGGGATTGGGCCAAGGTAGGGTGCTCTTTCAGAGGGTCGGTGCAGACCTGGTGGGCCGAATGGCCCCTTTTTGCTGCACCATAGGGATTGTATCACTCTAAGACTACAGGAGGTTAGAAATAGGGAGTTGCAATGTTTTGAAAGTATTCGAAAATGTGGATGACAATTCTAAAATTGAGGCATTGCCGGCTTTGGAGCCAATATGGTTCAGCCAGGTAATGGATAAATTGGTGCAAGTTAGGATCCCGGCAGCAGGCATATGATGATCTCAGGGTTTACAGAGGGTAGAACCCCAAGAGGGCAAAGTTGCACAGATGTTACTTCAACCACTGAGTTCAGAACTTCAGCCAGAACTAAAGACAAGCATTTTCCCTGAAGCCCCAAAGGCACATTTTTCATAAAGATTTGTCAAACATTCCCTGAGCAGTCGGAAGGGCCTGTGTAGCCTGATTTGTCAAACCACCTCTAATCAAAGTGATCGATGTGAGCAGTTCCACGGGAGGCTGGGGATTCGCTTTGTCTGGATTGTCTAACCTGCTGTCCCTTTAGCCAGGTATAATTTGCACTTACAATAGTGACCCCTGAAACCGAACTGACATCCAAAACAAATCTGACCATCCGCCCAGCAGGCAGTTTATCCTGAGGGCCTCTGTTTTCAAATGGGATAAAATAAATCAGCTCCCTTTTTACCTGCAGTTTCAATGATGCAATTGGTGTTGCATTGTTTAAAATGCCATAAATTGTTAGTGCATTGTCATGTATAAGGTGTGGGAGCTCAGTAAAATCTTTAGCGATACTACGACAATTTCCCTTTAAGGAGCGGACGAAAGCACAGGGCAGCTATTCCCACTCCTGCACCTGGGAACTGTCGGACTCCCTGGAGATACGATACACGATACTGGGTTAGGTGGGGCTCACACCCCCAGCAGAGTCCAGGCCATTGTCCATTAACTTAAATGAATCGACAGAGACCCCTGCCGTCTCTATGAGTGATTTGAATCCTCACCATCCGATCATCCTGTTTTTATTGCACCTCAGAAGCAAGCAGACCTATGCTCATGTCTCTTTCATCAAAGAGACTTAAGCCTGTAGACCCCACCAACATTTAATTAAGCCACTCTGTCTTTGAGTGTAATAATAAACAGCGCTTCCTTATTACATATGAGCCAACAGTGTCTCAATTGGTAGCAAGTGAGCTTCTGAATCAGTCCTGAGGGCATGTGGCACTGTCGGAGTTTCAGATGACAACCTGAGACTCCCTCTGTCCTCTCAGGTAGATGTGAAATGTCCCTTGGCACTATTTCAAAGAAGAATTGAGGGGGTGAGGGGGGTTGGAGGGGTGGTGACCTGAAACAATATCATGTGGGTCCTAGTTCGGGTTGCTAGGAAGGAACCTTTCCCCTGAGTAGAATTTTACAGTGCAGAAGGAGGCCATTCGGCCCATCGAGTCAGCACCGGCTCTTGGAAAGAGCACCCTACCCAAGGTCAACACCTCCCCCTATCCCAATAACCCAGTAACCCCACCCAACACTAAGGGCAATTTTGGACACTAAGGGCAATTTATCATGGCCAATCCACCTAACTTGCACATCTTGTGGGAGGAAACCGGAGCACCCGGAGGAAACCCACGCACACACGGGGAGGATGTGCAGACTCCGCACAGACAGTGACCCAAGCCGGAATCGAACCTGGGACCCTGGAGCTGTGAAGTCATTGTGCTATCCACAATGCTACCGTGCTGCCCCTGTAGAGGGGTAGAGGGGTCAATGACCAGGGTGCATAGATTCAAGGGGAAGGAGATTTAGAGGGTATGTGAGGAAAAACAGTTTCACCCATAGGGTGGAGGGAATCTGGAGCTCAATGCCTGAAAGGGGGGTAAAGGTGGGAAACCTGACAGCATTTAAGAAGCACTTTAATGAACATTTTAAACACCATGGCATACAAGACTATGGTTCAAGTGCTGGAAAGATCAGAGTCGATAGGTGATTGATCGAAAGCGCAGAGCAGAGGCCATGTGCGGAAGGGTCCCTTTTTGTGCTGTAAGACTCTATGACTTTACAACAGATTATTTGCTCATTATCACGTTGCTCTTTCTGGGAGGTTGCCCATTGTGTAAACATTGGTTGCTTTTTTAAATGTACTTCATTGGTTTGCAATCACGTGACAGGTGCTGAGGTTGAGAAAAAAATATAAATGCAAGTGTCTTTTCTTATGTGAAAGTGAATTTTTTTAAAGATAAATTTAGAGTACCCAATTCATTTTTTCCAATTAAGAGACAATTTTAACATGGCCAATCCACCTACCCTGCACATCTTTGGGTTGTGAGGGCGTTACCCACGCAAATATAGGGAGAATGTGCAAACTCCACACAGACAGTGACCCAGAGACAACCAAACTCAATCATACCCTGACCTGATCATTCTCTGCATACGCATTGCCAAGTTATGTTCTATCCTCATCCCAGCAAACAGGAATGGGAACACTGGCAGAATTCCCCCCTCTCCAGTCTCGAGTTACCCTCGAGATACTAAACGGATGCTCTGGCCACGATTAATTGATGCAGCACTGACTTACAAGGAAGGTTATTTACTTCTGGGTGAAGGTTCAAGGATCTAATTGTAGTAGTAAAGTTTTATAAGCATCCCAAATGTTTCCTTGTCGGTATTCCACGTTTAATGATGTTCCCTAGTTATTATTGGTTTTCAGAGTTTCTGAGGACAATATTGCTGACATTACAGGACATTTGACACGACTACAAACTATCATTCAGTTGTCTTCTTCATCCTGGGGGTGAAATCAGCCATAGTTCATGATGGAACCATCAATTCACCAGACACGTGTTTCCGATATGAATTTAGGCTTTAATCGACTTACTTCAGAGCCAGCCTGTTACCCGTTGATGAACTCTTAGTGAACTCAGGCTGACTCTGGACAAGGGTATTTATACAGCTGAACTAGGGGGAGGAGTCATGGGCGGAGCCAAGGGTGGAGCCCAGTACAAGTTCCTGAGTACTCCCAGAGTTACTCCCCCTAGTGGTAGGATAGCACTACTGCACTTACAAAGACTTTTTTTTTTTTTAAATTTAGATTACCCAATTATTTTTTCCAATTAAGGGGCAATTTAGCGTGGCCAATCCACCTACTCTGCACATTTTTGGGTTGTGGGGGCGAAACCCACGCAGACACGGGGAGAATATGCAAACTCCACACGGACAGTGACCCAGAGCCGGGATCGAACCTGGGACCTCAGCGCCGTGAGGCGGTTGTGCTAACCACTAGGCCACCGTGCTGCCCTACTTACAAAGACAGTGTGAATTATCATATATACATATATATATTACATTCACCACATTTCGCACTTCCAGTTTTCATCCAAGGGGAGGTGTCAGGTGAGCACCGGTTTTGGCTTGTTTGTGATGCTCTCCTAGGCAAATTGTCTATCATACTCAACACCCACACATATAGTGAAGTATAGCATAACTAAAGATGCACTTTCACACACTTCATTAGTTTCATCATTTATTTTTATTTTATTTTTTTAATTTAGAGTACCCAATTAATTTTTCCAATTAGGGGGCAATTTAGCGTGTCCAATCCACCTACCCTGCACATTTTTGGGTTGTGTGGGTAAAACCCATGCAAACACGGGGAGAATGTGCAAACTCCACACAGACAGTGATCCAGAGCTGGGATCGAACCTGGGACCTCGGTGCCGTGAGGCCGCAGTGCTAACCACTGCGTCACCATGCTGCCCGGTTTCATCATTTATTAATAAGAATTGTACAACAGCCTCATGGCTGTAGCTCGCTCCCAAAATGTCTGAACCTAGGTGCTTTTTTCACCATGTGATTCCAAGTGTCCTGATTGGTCCCCATGTGACCCTTTCTGTTGTGGTCAATATTTACAAACATTGGGGCTTCACCACTTAGGCCACTGAAGTTGAAGGGATATGAATAGGTCAAAGTTGCAGATGGTTTTTACGAGCTGTCAATCACAAACCACTACTCCAAAGCCATGAATGGATTGCAGATAGTGAATCACACCACACTCTAACCTATCCTGTGATATGTCATTTAGGGTGGCTGCAGAATCACAAAATTCTGACAATTGCTTCAGTTTAACAATGTCAGTCACGATCAATCTGCCTACGGTCCTCACCTTTGAATTAAATTTGAACTTCTGAAGTGTAACTGATGGTTGAGGTTGCAATTCACAAAATTCCACGAGCTCGCTAAATAATTTGTGTTCGGGTGCACTTGCGGCTGGTAATACTGCGGATAAGGTTATGGGTCTGAATTCTACAAACATTTAGGAGAATTGCTTTGCCTTTCGCCTCCTCCTCTATTTAATTTGCTTGATAGTAATACCCAAGGTGCTCGACATATTGTGTCCAGCCCTCCATGGAGGAGTCAAATGAGTCTATTTGCCCAAAGAGAGGCATTCTGGTGAGTACTTTTTTTTCCAGACTTTAATTAAAGTAGGATTCTCACAACAGTCAGGCCAGGTGCAGTGTCACGATAATTTATCGTTGTTGCCAGATGTAAAGATGCACTTTCACAGACTTCATTAATGAACTCATAAGGCATTTATTAATATGTATTGTACAGCAGCCTCATGGTTGTCGCTAGTTCACAAAATGTCTGTCTCAGGGCTTTTCTCAGCATAGGGTCCGATTGGTCACCCAGGTGATGTGACCCTTACTCTGCTGTGTTGCCCTTGAAGGGACAATCATACACAGATATCTACATTGGTGAGACATGTGGGCCCGTAATGCAGGGGCACCAGAAACTTACAGCTGAGAAGGGATCAACAGGGATAAAATAAATGATCTTGATTGTTTCATTTGTCTCTTCTACCTCTACAAAACAAATGTATTTTGAAGAAAGATTTGTATCCCATCGTTCAGGTGGCAGAGTCTACAGATCATGGATGGAATTTTCCATTTTTTCTTGAAGCCTGGGAAGAATCCAAATGTGCTAATGATATTAAAATGTATTTAAATGGGGTTCCTGTCATCACATGATGGAAACCCCATCACATGATGGAAACCCCATTACGTGACTGGCGGGGCGAGGGGGTTGTGGAGGGGGTTGCGGAGACAATCGCATTGTGAGATCACGCAGGCCCAAATCTCGTTTTTGAGCCTGGTGAGATCTTTTAGAGCCACGTCACCATTTCCACCCATGGCAAACGGGGACGCAAAATCCGGCCCACGTGTTGCATTTATCGCATCAGAACCCATTGACTGGGAGGGAAGCAAGCCACCCTCGATCCCTGGGGGGGGCTGTCTCAGAGGAAGAGTAGTTCCACAAACAAGAGAAGCTGGGCCAGGTTCAGAATTGGACAATCTAAAGTAAACAGCAACCAACAGTTTGGACCGCCGGGCCTGATGGGAATTTGGACAGGCCTGATAAACACAGACACTAATCAGAGGCTGAACTTGTCCTGGAAGTCGGGACCAAGGGTGGTCCGCCTTGGCCACTGTTTTGTGAGTTGCTGGTACTGGCCAGACTCCCAGGCATTTCAGGCCAAGTATCGATCAGGTTCAACAGTGCCTCAACACCATATATAGAAAGGGCTATGTGCACTCTGTACACCTGAGAATGGACCTCAGAGGGGGGGTCCTGGCATCTTCCAAGCTTGGAATCTATGGAATCAGCAATCCCATTGGGTGCTGCGCCGCGCCCCCCCCCCCTCCCCCCTCCCCTCTCTCCCCCTCCAATAACCCTATTGCCTGGAAGCCAGAGAACCTTCCAGAAAGGTGAGAAAGAGAGGAGGGGGGGTGGATAAGAAGAGACACCTCGAAGCCACCCTGGCGAAGACTCCACCGCAGTGAAGAGAAGAACGGCGATGACTGGAGAGGGCTTGCGAGATCCCGTTTTGCGAAGAAGACCCAGAGTTAAGGAAGCAAGGTCATCGGGATCAGCAGAGTTCTGGGGAGAGCGGTACTTGGCGGAGCAGCCTGGCCAAGCTCAGCTTGGTATGAGAGTAGTATCTCACTCTCAGATAGACAACAGTATTTATATGTTAATTTAAGGATTTAGATTGGGAGTGCAAATAGAGCTTTGATCATAAGATTCAGTAATGAAATTGGGTTGAACTCTGAATCTACTCTTGCCCTATGTCCCCTGAGTAAGGGCACCTGGGTAAATGAGTGATGTTCCATCAATTAATCACAAGACGAGTAGTGAACGAAACTGAGGCTTTAATAAGCTGAACAGAAAGCCTCCTGGCCTCTGATCCTGAACTGGGGCAGGGCCGGAGGTCAGCCACCTTTATACCGAGCCTGAGGGGAGGCGGAGCCATCAGGCAGTGGTTTACCACAATACATGTAGTACAGTAACAGTTTACCACCATACACATAATATACTAACAGTGGTTTACCACAACGCGTTTTAAGATAACTGGTCAAAGTGTCTGAAGCGTAGACAACACACTGAATAACCTGTCATTATATTTTAAACAGTATTAGTTATGGGAGATGATCTGGTGAAGGCAGTAGAACACAGGCTCTTGTTGCAAGAATGTTAAGGAATTTCCAACATACAAGCATAATATCACAGAATTATACAGCACAGAAAGAGACCATTTTGGTCAAGGTACCAGCTCCACCTCTGCTAGAGCTATCCCACTCACCTACTCTTCTTCCAGAATTCTTCACTTGATATTTAACCAATTCTCCTTTTGAAAGTTGCTGTTGAATCTGCTTCCTCCTCTCTCTCAGGCACAGCATTCCAGATCACAACTCACTGTGTCAAAAGCTTTCCTCATTGCCTCTGGTTTGATTTTTGGCAATCACTTTAAGCGATAGTCACTTATTTACTCGATCAAAGCCATTGATGACTTTGGACACCTATCAAATCCCCTTACTCTTCCCTGTCCGAAGGAGAACAAACCCCGGCTTCTCCAGTCTCCCCGTGTAACTGATGTCTCTCATTCCTGGTACACTGGGTAGGCAGTTCAACACCCCGTCCAAAAGACAGCGCATCTGTCAACACAGCACTCCTCTCATTATTCGGTGTGGTCACGGCTTGAACTCACTCACGCCCTATTGTGCAGTGAAGGATATTATGCAGCAAAGGCCGGGTAAATGTGGTGCAGTTGAACCATCATCTAGCAGAGCTAGCCCGAGGGGCTGAATGGCCCATTCCTGTTTCTCTGACTCAGAAGTGAGAATAACATGAGCTGAACAAACGTGACAATTTAAACGCTCGCAAGACATTGCTGACTGCAACAATGTGTAATCAGTCCCCTAAGGGGTCCTAGCTTTATCACAAAGCTTGACACTGATGGAGATGTGGGCAGGTTAGTGCCTATCTGAAGGTAATAGTCTCCCTGGGCCCTGCTTTCAGTGAGTGCTGCAGGGTAGGAATTTATTCAGCCTGCAATAAAACAATCCATTTTATTCCTCCTGCACACACCGACACTGCGGACAATGTGTGTCTTCGCCCCCAGACATTACGGCTATCGACCTGCCTGAAATGAGTCATCGTGTAACCCTTTGCAGCCTGACATTTAGTTGAGCTGATGGCAGTAGACGCTGTGGCAGTGCAGCACAGTAAATACTGTGACCACGAGAGCAGGCTGGGAATTCCACACTGAGTAACTCACTTCCCGAGTTTCCAAAGCCTGCCCAGCATCAATAAGCCACAAGTCAGAGGTGTGCCGGAATACTCTGCCCGTGCCTGGATGAAGGGAAACTCCAACAGCACTCAAGAAGCTCAACAATATCCAGGATAAAGCAGCCTGCTTCATTGGCACCAATCCACCACCTGAAACATTCACTCCCTCTATCGATGCCCAGTGGCAACAGTGTGTACCATCTGCAAGTTGTACTGCAGGAACTCAGCAAGTCTCCTTTCACAGCACCTTCCGAATCTTCTACAGCCAAGAAGGCAAAGGGCAGCAGATGCACAGGAACATCACCCAGTTCTCTGCCAAGCCACATGCCATTCTCACTTGGAGCTATGTGCTGAATTTTGCATGTCCCCAGTGGGCATGTTTCTCATGAGAACAGGCACGTAGAATAGGGTGGGCGCACATCCTACCATCTTCCCGCCCACCTCCAAGCTCTCCCCCAACATATGGGAGATGGGCTGGCAGCTTAATCGCCAGCCCAGCCGCCGAATTTAGACAAACAATCAGGGGTCAATTTGACTTGCCATCAACTCACAACCTGCAGTATTTTTCAGTCCCATATCTCTGTTACATCACTGGGTCAAAATGCTGGAACTTCCTCCCTAACAGCACTGTGGGTGTGTCTACACCTCATGGACTAGAATGCAGCTGACCACCGCCTTCTCAAGGTAAATTTGGGATGAGCAATAAATGCTGGCCTTACTGGCAATGCCCACATCCCAAGGTCAAATTTACATAACAGCTAAATGCCGTGCTGTTAATAAGGCAAAACTTTCCCTTAAATGCAAGTTGCCTGGCACATTAAAATAAGCATTTTTGGGTTGTCCTCCTCTGATGGAAGGGTAGCTGGATGGACTTCTGCTCCAGCTTGAATCCAAAGCCAAATGGCTGGGGAGGGGTTATCTACACAATAGGGACAGACTCATATGTTATTTCTGGCAAAATTAGGACACACAGCAGATGAACAGGATGAAGCCCACCGTTTGGAAAGGCTGGGCTTCATCCACTCTGTCACTAAGGTGACCGAATTACACCCCTATTACATTTCCCAACTCTTCCCTCCCTCATTCCATCTTTCTGCTGAGGTCCGTACTTATGCATATGTAACCTTTAGCTTCACCCTTTCCTGTGCATCCTGCCTCACGTCCCGTCATTCGATTCTGCAGAATACTGATAGCACGTATCTTAAACTACACAATATTCTGCTGGTCAATCACCTCTGCCTTTGCTGACGTAAATTAGCATCTTACCATCTTACACTCCCCACATTGCCATCTCTCCATGACCTTGCCTTCACCACTTTTGTGGGCTTCCAGAGCACTATAAATATCTTGCCACAATCCAAACCCGCCCCTCCAACGTGGTCCTCCGGCGCGTGCCTTCTCCCTGTACCCCATTGTGGCCACCATGACTTTACTACACACATCATGCCCGTTACTCTGGGATCCCTTCTCTAGGCCTCTTTATTTCTCTACCTCCCTATCCGCCTTTCAGACTTTCTATAAACCCCACCTCTTTGACTTGTCTGTTGTTGTTGATGATAATGTGCGCATTTGAAAGTGAATTCACGGTATTGGAGCCAGTGGAATTACAAACAAATGTAATGTCTCTGCTCATCTCATTTCAATCTGGAGTAAAATCAGTTTCAATTCAGGCTACGCCATGTAATTAAGCAACCGGAACCAAGAGCAAAAAGGCTCCTAACTGAGATGCACAAGCATACAAAAGATAATCCCAATACAATGTGATTTTTTCAACCAAGACTTGAGGATGCTAAATTGTCAATATATTGTACATTAGCTTTCATGGCTCACCACAAATCACAACAATGCAACACAAGACTTAAATTGAAAGATAGTTAAAAGCCTGAAGTCGGAACGCTGTAGTGGTAGAATCACTGCAGTGCAGAAGGAGGCCATTCGGTCCATCGAGTATGCACCGACACTTCGAGGCCATTGCTTCTACCTATCTCCGTGACCCAGTGACCTCACCTAACCTTTTGGACACTGAGGGGCAATTTAGCATGGCCTCACCTGCACATCTTTGGACCGTGGGAGGGAACCGGAGCACCCGGAGGAAACCCACGCAGACACGGGGAGGAAGTGCAGACTCCACACAGTCACCCAAGCCGGGAATCAAACTCAGGTCCCTGATGCTGTGAAGCGGCAGTGCTAACCGCTGTGCCACCATGCCGCCCAGTCAGCTCGGCTTCACTGCTACGTTTGTAATAAATACAATTAAAATCGCGACTGGAATAGATTGGAAGATTGAGTGTGAAATTGCTGTAGCACAAGACCCTACCACATCCAGTGGTGAATGGGGGTGGAAAATTAAACAACTCACTGGAGGAGGAGGCTCCACAAATATCCCCATCCTCAATGATGGAGGAGACCAGCACATAAGTGCAAAAGATAAGGATGAAGCTTTTGCACCAATCTTCAACCAGAAGTGCCGAGTGGATGAAGCATCTCGGCCTCTTCTGGAGGTCCCTAGCATCACAGACGTCAGTCTGCAGCCAATTCAATTCACCCCACGTGATGTCAAGAAATAGCTGAAGGCACTGGATACTGCAAAGGCTATGGGCCCTGACAATATCCCGGCAATATTACCGAAGACTTGTGTCCCAGAACTTGCCGCACCCCTAGCCAAGCTATTCCAATACAGCTACAACACCGGCATCGACCCGGCAATGTGGAAAATTGCCCAGGTGTGTCCTGTACAGAAGAAACAGACAAATCCAACCCAGCCAATTGCCGCCCTATCAGTCTACTCTCCATCATCAGCAAAGTGATAGAAGGGGTGATCAACAGTGTTATAAACCGCCAGTTGCTTAGCAATAATTTGCTCATTGACACCGAGCTTGGGTTCCACCAGGGCCATTTAACACCTGTCCTCATTACAGCCTTGTTTCAACATGGACAAAAGAGCTGAACTCAGGAGTGCGGTGAGAATGACTGTCCTTGACATAATGGCAACATTTGACTGAGTATGGCATCAAGGAGCCCGAGCTAAACTAGAGTCAATGGAAATCAGGTGGGAAAACCTTCCGCTGGTTGGAGTCATAACTGGCACAAAGAAAGATGGTTGTGGTGGTTGCAGGTCAATCAGCTCAGGAGTTCCTCGGGGTAGTGTCCTCGGCTGCTAAATAATATAAGAGCCCATAGTGTTTGGGGCAAAGAATAGAGGACTGACTGACTGGCAGAGAGTTGGGAAAAAAAGAGGTCTTTTTCAGGATGGCAGCCAGTGACTAGTGGATTTCCGCAGGGGTCAGTGTTGAGACCACAACTATTCACGATATATATTAACTATCTGGAAGAAGGAATTGTGGGCATTGTTGCTCAGGTTTGCAGATGATATACAGATATGTAGAGGGGAGGTAATGTGGAAGAAGCAGGGAGGATGCAAAGGGACAGTCTAGGAGAGAGGGCAAAGAAGTGACAGATAAGACCATAAGACATAGGAGCAGAATTAGGCCACTCGGCCCATCGAGTCTGCTCCGCCATTCAATCATGGCTGATATTTTCTCATCCCCATTCTCCTGCCTTCTCCCTATAACCCCTGATCCACTTATTAATCAAGATGGAATACAATGTGGAAAAATGTGAGGTTATGCATTTTAGTATGAAGAGTAGAGGCACAGACTATTTTCTAAAGGGTAAAATACTTCAGAAATTCGAAACACAAAGGGACTTAGGAGTCCTAGTTCAGGATTCTCTTCAGGTTAATATGTAGGTGCAGTTGGGAGTTAGGAAGGCAAATGCAATGTTAGCACTCATGTCGAGAGGGCTAGAATACAATAGCAGGGATGCACTGCAGAGGCTGTATATGGCTCTGGTCAGACCCCATTTGGAATATTATGAGCAGTTTTGGGCCCCGTATCTAAGGAAGGATGTGCTGGCCTTGGAGATGATCCAGAGGATCCCCGGAACGAAGGACTCATCATTTGAGAAGCGTTTGAGGACTCTGGGTCTGTACTTGATGTAGATCAGAGGATAAGGGAGGATCTCATTGAAACTTACAGAATACTGAGAGGCCTAGATAGAGTGGATGTGTCTACTAGTAGGAGAGACTAGAACCCGAGGGCACAGCCTCAGAATGAAGGGACGATCCTTTAAAACAGAGATGAGGAGGAATTTCTTCAGCAGGAGGGTGGTGATTCTGTGGAACTCTTTGCAACAGAGGGCTATGGAGGCCAAGTCACGTAGTGTCTTTAAGACGGAGATAGATAGCTTCTTGATTCATAAGGGATCAAGGGTTATGGGGAGAAGGCAGGAGAACTGGGATGGTAAACCTATCAGCCATGATCGAATGGTGGAGCAGATCCGATGGGCCGAATGGTCTAATTCTGCGTCTATATCTTATGGTCTAACCATCTTCAGCTGCTTTGTCACTGACCTTCCTTTCATCAGAACGTCGGAAGTGAGGATGTTTTCTGATTGCACAATTTTCAGCACCATTCACGACTCCTCAGATACTGGAATAGTCCATGACCAAATGCAGCAAGACCTGGACAACATCCAGGCTTGGGCTGACAAGTGGCAAGTTACATTTGTGTCACACAAGTGCCACGCAATGACCACCTCCAGCAAGAGAGGATCTAACCATCACCTCTTGACCTTCAATGTCATGACCATTGCTGAATCCCCCACAATCAATATCCTAAGGGTTCCCATTAACCAGAAACTGAATTGGACTAGCCATACAAATGCTGTGCCGACAAGAGCAGGTCAGAGGCTAGCAATCTTGCAGCGAATAACTCACCTCCTGACTGCCCAAAGCCTGTCCACCATCTACAAGGCACAGGTCAGGAGTGTGATAGAATACTCCCCACTTGTTTGGCTCAGTGCAGCTCCAACTCAGGAATCTCAACATTACCCAGGACAAAGCAGCCCACTTTGTACCCCCTTCCACAAACACTCAAACCCTCCACCACCAACAAACAGTGGCAGCCGTGTGTACCATCTACAAGATGCACTGCAGTAACTCACCAAGGCGCCTTACACAGAACCTTCCAAACCTACAACCGATAAAGTTACAAGAACAGCAGATACATTGGAGCACCATAACCTGGTGATTCCCCTCCAAGTCACTCACCTTCCTGACTTGTAAATATAGCGCTGTTCCTTCAACGTCGCTGGTCAATATCCAGGAACTTTCTCCTCAACAGCACAGTGGGCGAACCTCCACCACATGGACTGCAGCGGTTCAAGAAGGTAACTCACCACCACCTTCTCAAGGGCAATTAGTGATGGGCAATAAATGCTGGCCTAGCCAATGACACCCACATTCCATAAGCGAATAAAACAAATCTCAGAGGAGTTGACAGGGAAGATCCTAAGAGGCTGGTTCCTGGCTGGAGAGTCTGGAACAAGGGGGAATAATCACCATAAATTGGCAGCCATTTAGGGCATAACTGGCAAGAAGTGTCTTCACTTAGGGGCATGTGAGTCTTTGGAATTCTCTATCCCAGTGGCAGGCTCAGTAGTTGAGAATATTGCAAAGGAGAGAAATCAAGGGATATACGGATAGGGCAGGAAAGTGGAGTTGAGGTTGAAAATATGCCATGATCGCAATAAAAAGTGAAGCAGGCTCAAGGACTTATCCCCTTTCATCATCAATTTCGCCCACAATGCATCAGTGTAGAAACAAATTAGCATGAACATTCAGGTCAACATAATTTTAATACAGATGTAAATGATAACTGTTCGACCTTTTTTGGACAAGGTTAATGCTCCTAAAATGAACATTTCCTGTCCACCATTGTCATGTGTTTGTCAATCATGTAGTTTGGACAATTCCAGCCACATAAGTACAGAACAACAGCGTGAGGATCCAATCCAGTTGACCAAACATTTGCTAAATTTTCCAATTTTGGCGGATAAGCAAGGGAGGGAGATTATCAGGCACAGGGATTGAAACGAGACAAAACTTCAAGTGAGAAACACTCGAGCACTTTACCAATGGGTGGGATGTAACCATTGGATTGCACCCGGCGTGGATCTAGGCGTGAAGGGTAAATAGTATTCCGAGATTCTCACAAGTTCTGGATCTTGCTCAAAAATGGCGAGCAATTCATTAACCCTCATTTGCATTCATTTCCATCACATCAGCGAGACTGAAATTAAATGCAACGGCTTCCCGACTCCCCAGCGAAAAATCACACGGCCACTGTTTCGTGTACTCCTTATTACAAACGTGAAGCTGGAGCAATGGCTGCTGAGGGGAAGTGAACAGGTGATTAGCCCTTGTAACTTCCAGGCATGCAGCTCAAGGCACCGGAGCTGCTGCCCCACTGCTCGGGGGAGGGGGGTGGGGGTAGGCTTGGTCAGGGGGCTGAAGCGTTCTAGGTCAGGGGTCGCCCGGTGCCGGGGTGGGGGCGGGGGGGGTGGGGGAGGGTGAGTGGCTTTGCATCTGTGAGGCCTTCAAGCCATGTTTAAATATTGTGGAGACTTACAACAGGGACAACTACAGCTGCTGCCAGTCTGCTCTATCAAACACTTCCAGGACAGAGCCCTGCTCTTGGTTCTATGCTGAAGGCCACGTTAACTCCCTTTGACTGTGAGCAGCCTCTAGCTTCACAGCTGAAGGTTATTGCTAATGAGGAATTGGCCTTGTTAGTTGTCAGATTACTTCACAGCTCTCAAGTGGTCCTGCAGGTTGAATTTGCTGCTCCCTCCTGCTTCAGCTGCAAATTGCTGAAGGCCATGGGCTGGATTCTGTGTTCTGGAGATTAAGTCCCCACGCTGGCGTGAAAATGGTGCTGTTTTACGCCGGGAAAACTGCCGCAAAACAGCCACCGATTCCCTGCTCTGGGGGGTCTAGCAGCCAGGCAGTGTAGAGCACCCGGCTCTATCTGCTGATACGGCCTGGAGACTTGCCGGGTCCGTGGCCGCGCATGCGCACGGTGGCGGCCAGCAGCAGCCACCCCGTGCTGCACAGCGGATGCCGCTCGTGGATCCGGGCCACAAAATAGTCCCCCACTTCGGCCGGCTCCCACGCCCCGGACCGCCCCATCACAGTGCCACCAGCACCGAATAATGCCCCCCCCCCGACCACGGATCAGCCCTCCCCCGACTGTGGCAGCGTTGGACTGAGTCCGCAGTCGCCACGCTGAGTTAGTGACGGGTGAGACCACACATGTCCCACACCATCGGGAACTCGGTCGGTAGGGGACAGTGCATCACGGTGCGGGCCTCAGCCAATGTAAGGAGGCCATGAGGGGGCGGAGCATCGCGAAAGCGGCACCACCCCCGTTGTCTTGTCATCGGGGATTCTCCGCCCCGCTGCTGAATGCGATTTTGGCATCAGGGATCAGAGAATCCAGCCCCATATGTTTGTTTGCTGACACCTATTTTGCTTCTGTGACCTGGAGTAATGAAAGAGAGGGTGGAAGATGATCTCCTGCAGGAAGGGGTGCCTTTTCTGCTTTTTCTCTCTTCTGGTGTGCTCTGCGTCGGTGTTATTTTTAGTTTGCTGAGGAGTTAACTGCTCGAAGCTGCAGGACGGAGGGAGAGAGGCCTAATGATCCAAATGAGCAACTTTATGAAGGTGTTGAAGAAATGATTTTGCAAATTGCTGATGATTTTATTGTACTGTTAATTTTGTTTTCTTTGTGTAATTGAATTGTTGTAGTTTTGCGTTTAGTATTTATTTCATGGCGAAAAGGTGCTCCCATGTGAATGGCACAGTGCCTTTTCCTTGTTGATTAATAGTTAGACTGATGTGTGGACTGTTCAGTTTGTTTTGTTTTCAGATTTTTTTATAAAGTTATGGTTGACCGTTTCATAAACAAAATATTTTGAAGTGGCTTCCCAAAGACAAATATACCAGGCGGGATTCGCCGACCCCCCGCTGGGTCGGAAAATCCCCAGCGGGCAGCACGAATCCCGCCCCGCCGCTCCAACGCCAGCTGCTGTATTCTCCGGCGCCGGTTTTCGGGCAGAGGCAGGAATCACGCCACACCGGTCGGGGGCCGTTGGCAGTGCCCCCCCCCCCCCCGGCAATTCTCCGGGGCCTGATGGGCCGAGTGGCCGTCGGGTTCTAGCCAGTCCCGCTGGCATGGATTGGACGTGGTCCCACACGGCGGGACCTGGCTGATAGGCTGGCTGGTGTGGTCCTCAGGGGTGCACGGGCGGATCCGGCCTCGGGGAGGGCCCCCCACGGTTGCCGGGCCCGCGACTGGGTCCCACCGATCTGCGGGCGGGCCTGTGCCGTGGGGGCACTCCTTCCTTCCGCTCCGGCCCCTAAGATGGACAGCAGTGAATACAAAATGGAAGACTGCAAGGAGTGCAGGGAAAAACGGACATGGTCAAAAGCAAACAGCTTGCAGAAGCATTAAGCATTGGGACAATTGCAGAAACCAGTTTCCCGACAGCTGCAGAGTTCAGGCAGCGCTGTAAAAGGGAAAGCCATTTACATAGTAATGAGGTGATACCGGGCCGTCCCAGATACAAAGGATACACTTAGGTATCAATCGATACTTTTAATAGAGAACCAGACACGATGGAGCCAACGAAACCAGGACAATGAGTCCTAAGAACCGCCCCAGCCATCAAGGAACGGCCCTAGGATAGGGGGGTTCAAATCATATTGATTGGGAAAGGGCCCAATCGATCCCCAGCAGGTGAGGAAGCCCACCCCAAGGGGCACGGACCCCCTGGGACCTATAAAAGAGAGGTTCCGCACATGGTTCAGTCTCCTGTCTCTGGCCTCCGACTCCAGCCTCCAGACTCCTGTCTTTTACACCAGCCGTCGAGCAGCAGCCATCGATAAGTAATTGCCAAACGACGATCGCTACTTGACCCAGGCATTACTTATACCGTTGCCGACCGATAGTAACCCGAAGTTGCAGACCAGAACGGAACAAAGGCCTTGTTCCCTGACCTTGCCTGTTCCTTCTTAGATAAGTATTAGTCGTTTAATGGTAGAAGTAAGTTAGTCTTTAGCGTGTGTATGAGTGTTATTATAATTGTTTTATAATAAACTCTAATTGTTTTGGACTTACTAATTGGTGTACAGCTTTATTGCTTTGAACTTGACCTTGATACTTGTGACGGTGTCTTTTACGGCACCTGGCGACTCCAGAGCATAGAAAGAGAAACAGAGCCAAGTGAGTGTTAAGCACACGTACTCAGAATGAGCAACAGCTCCATCATGGCAGGCGTGGAGAAGACACCCCCCTGCTCATGCGCCAGAATATGCCAGCCAGTCTGTGCATGCGCTAAACCACGCCGGTGGTTCTGCGCATACGCGAACTCGTGCAGTCCCTTCGGCGCTGGCTGGCGTGGGGCCGACCCCTCCAGCGCCGGCCTAGCCCCTGGAAGTGCGGAGAATTCCGCAGCTTCCGGTTGGCCCAATGCCGGAGTGGTTCACGCCATTCTTTGCGCCGGCGTCAGGCCAATTCGGGGATTGCGGTGAATCCCGCCCACCATGTCTCAGAGGAATGATCATTGCATAACATTTCAATCAAACTTTGATGCCTGAACATTTTGCCTGAACTTTACGAGTGTCAGATCCATAGAGGCAGCAGCCAACAATCAAACACTAAAGGTCAGGGCTCCAGCACTGGGGATCTTCCCACGGCCAAAAGGTGTGGATCAGGGGAGGACACCTGTGCACGGTCTCCCGAATGTTCTCGGCAGAACTCTGGGGTTTAGGGGCTCCTAAACCTATATGTGGCGACTAGGGGCTTTTCGCAGTAACTTCATTGAAGCCTACTTGTGACAATAAGCGATTTTCATTTCATTTTAATTTCAAGTACAGTACATTCACCAGTTCCCCTTTATCCACAGTTCACGTTACTTCCTCAAAGGACTTCAATAAATTAGTTAAACCTGGTTTCATTTTCATAAAACTCTTATGACTCTGGTCGATTGCCTTGAATTTTTCCTAGTAACCCCTTATCATATCTTTAATAAAAGTTTCAAACATTTCCCATAAATTGGATGTTCAGATAAGTGGCCTGCTTTCTGTCTCCTGCCCTTTTTGAATAATGGAGTCACATTAGCTATTTTCCAATCTAATAGAACTTTCTCCAGATCGAGGGAATTTTGGAAATTTGAAACCAACACATCAACTACCTCACTAGCCATTTTTTCCGAGGCTCAAGGCTGAAGACTATCAGGACCCAGAAACTTATCAGCTCGGGGTTCCTGCAATTTACTGTCTCACTTCCCTGGTGCTGTGATTTTCTCGAGCTCCTCACTCCCTTCCATTTCCTGATTTACAGCCGTTTTCTGGGGTGTTACATGTGTCCTTTATAGTGAAGACCGATGCAAAACAGGGGCTGGTTTAGCACAGGGCTAAATCGCTGGCTTTGAAAGCAGACCAAGGCAGGCGAGCAGCGTGGGTTGAATTCCTATACCAGCCTCCCTGAACAGGCACCAGAATGAGGTGACTAGGGACGTTTCACAGTAACTTCATTTGAAGCCTACTTCTGACAAGCAATTTTCATTTCATTTTTCATTTCAAAATATCTGTTCAATTCATCTGTCATCTCATTTTTCCTTATTAATTCCCCACATTCACCTTGTTCATTCATTTCTTTTCCAATTACTTAGAGAAACCCGTGCTGTCTCTTTTTGTGGTTTAGCTCGTTTTCTCCCGTACTCTGATTTTTGCCTCATTATCAATCTCTCAGTCATTCTTTGCTGTTTGTTAAAATTCTGTCCAATCTTCAGACCTCCCACCATCCTTGTGTAACTATGCGCTTTTTCTTTAAGTTTGATACTGTCATTAACTTCCCTTGTTGAGCACGGGAAGTGGGTGGGTCCTTTTTCCAGGGGCTGGTTTAGCTCACTCAGCTAAATCGCTGGCTTTTAAAGCAGACCAAGCAGGCCAGCAGCACGGTTCAATTCCCGTACCAGCCGCGCCAGAATGTGGCGACTAGGGGCTTTTCACAGTAACTTCATTGAAGCCTACTCGTGACAATAAACGATTTTCATTTCATTTCTTCCTTGCTGTAATGTATCTATTCTGTGCATTCTGAAACAGAGATAGAAATTCGCCACCTCGCGATGTGGCAGACTCGGGCGTCCGGTTAAAATCGAGGTCGGTGGCCGTTATCGTTTTGGGCGCCATGCCCCGGTTCCTCGCTGATGCCAATAATGTAAAAGGCAGCACGGTAGCATGGTGGTTAGCATCAATGCTTCACAGCTCCAGGGTCCCAGGTTCGATTCCCGGCTGGGGCACTGTCTGTGCGGAGTCTGCACGTCCTCCCCGTGTGTGCGTGGGTTTCCTCCGGGTGCTCCGGTTTCCTCCCACAGTCCAAAGATGTGCGGGTTAAGTGGATTGGCCAGGCTAAATTGCCCTTAGTGTCCTAAAAAAAATAATGTTAATGGGAGTTGTTGGGTTACTGGTATAGGGTGGATACGTGGGCTTGAGTAGGGTGATCATTGCTCGGCACAACATCGAGGGCCGAAGGGCCTGTTCTGTGCTGTACTGTTCTAAAAAAAAATGAGGTTTGCATCCCGCGCGGTTGGCAGCATGCAAAACCAGCATTTGCATGGATTTAAATGTGTTTTTTTTTCTTGGGATGTGGGCTTCGCTGGGCTGTACCAGCATTTGTTGCCCATCCCTAATTGTCCTTGAGTGGCTGGCTAAGTATTTCAGAGCGGGACAGTTAAGAGTCACATGTTAAGCCAGACCGGGTAAAATGGGCAGATTTATTTTCCTGAAGGGTATTAGCGGTGGAACCTTCATGCTCCCGCGCTGCTCCGCTTCTCTCAGGCGGCGGTCTCTCAGGCGTGAATTACTACAAGTATTGACAAACGTGGACTGGGCACCATGGCTGTGGAGGAGGAGCTGGAGGCTAAAAAAAACACTGAAAAAAATGGCTGACTGGGAATGGCTGCCTTGGCCGGGGGCAGTAGTTGGTAGTGACTTGGTGCCAACTCTCTAGACTTTAAGTATCTCCCTTGGGGTTGGGGTGTCCTGGCTCAGACCACCATCTTATAAATCCATCCCTTTGGTGCTATAGGCTCCTGGCTGCTCAAACAGCTGAGTGCTGCCTGTGTCCTTTAAATGCTCAGAAAGCCTCTGGTTATCTGGGAGCCTACCCAGGCAGCCCCTCTGGACACCCTCATCAAGGGCCAAGCTCAATCAGGAGCCCACCAGGTGTGGGCACTCCTCAGAAGCGCTGCCCCATTGCGGATGAAGCAGGGGATCAAAAGAGCATCAGAGGAACCAGAGGGCACCTGCACCGCAGTCATTGGAATCCTCCCTGGTTCTCTGCCCCGCTCGGTGCTGACTGCCTCTGCCATCACCGCGCAGGCGGTGTTCAGGAGGGCAGGCTTGAGTCTGTAGCTCACCTTGGGGAAGAGGGCATCCCTCCCCTCCTCACTGGCATGGAGCTGTGGGTCCACCGCGGCCTCCCGACTTTGGGGGCAGATCTTCTCTCATCCATCTTGGTGGCTGCAGTGAATGTGAGGTAAGTGGAGCACTTAAAAACAGCTCCAGCTGCTAGGCTCTTTGGCGTTAACTCAGATCCCAGCTGTTAGAATGCTCGCTTGGCCGGGAATTGCTCGGAATTCACACCAGCAGAGTGTTGGCCTATTATCCTCCTGAATTGCTGCACGGATAGCGCCCCCAACAGGAATGTGAACAGCAGGCAATTCTGTCCTGGGTGTCCAAACCTAGTCTCCCAAACGGGGAATTTCACCCACATCCTTAAATGTCCTCATAATTGCTATTGCTTAAGTTTAAAATACTAGTCTTAGACCCACTCTTCTCTCCCTCAAACTGAATGTAAAACTTAATCATGTTATGATCACTGCTATCTAGGACCACCTTCACTGTGTGCCCATCAATTAATCCTACCTCATTGTACTTCACCAGGTCTAGTATATAGCCTGCACTCTGATTGGCTCCAAAATATGCTGTTCTAATAAAATATCCTGAAAACATTCTCTGAACTCTTCATCTGATTACCTTTGCTCATCTCATTTTTCCAATCTACATGTAGATTAAAATCTCCCATGATTACCACAGTATCTTTTCGACAAGCTCCCATTTTTTCTTCCTTCATACTCTGTCCGACCGTAAAGTTATAGTTAGGGGGCTTGCACCCCACTCCCACAAGTGACATCTTAGAATATTATTTAATCACTGCATGTATTGTGCGGTCTGCACATGGTGGGTATTGGGAGAAGTGCAAGGACGATGGAAAGCATTGGCTGGGATAGGTTGGCACTAAATTGGCATTTGGGCTATAAAGTACAATGGGGGTGGGTAGAGGAGCTATAAAGTTCCATGGTAAATGAAGAATATGTGGGGCCATGAGGTGTGAGTGGTGGCATGGGTTGGCATGGGGAATGGAAGATGCCTGGGTGGTGTGAGGGCTGTGCAGGTTGAGAGCTGCTTTTGTTTCAAAAAAATTAAAGATCGGACAAAGCCCCAAATCACTAACATGGGCCTTTCACACAGCCCATCTCCGCATTGGGTAGCTGCTGTGCTGCCTCTGTACTCTTCCTGGTGATGGCCAACCCTACTCTGGTGAACACCTTCCTCTCCAACCTTCAGGTTGAAAATCCAACCGTTCAGCGCATTTTCTCCTGCATTGGTTTTGCGCAACCAGAAATTTTCTCCACTCTGTGCTCTCAACTCAGGAGTAAAATTCAGGTCAATAAATATACATCACAGACTTCGCTCTACAGTGAAAAAAACATTCATTCATGAAAGAGCATTCACTACATTTAAATACCCTCAAAGCCTCAATCCCTTTGTATTCATGACTGCATATCAAAGACAGATAATCCTTTAATAACCTCTTGGAGCTGTCAATCAAACTGCCTACTTGCAGCTCCCCACTGTGATAAATACAGGTTCTGGAAGCAGTTGAGCAGTAATCATGTTAATCATAGCCCTCAGAGATATGTCAACAAACACCTATCGAAACTGCAAACACTGACTTTTTTCATCACACGGCTGTTTTTTTTTACAAATGTAAAGGGCTGGTCATCAAAATAACTTGACAGCTTGGCAGTTCCGCAGACTTTATCCACGCCTTGCAAACACTTTCGTCTGCTCTAAAAAAAATTGTAACTCCCGCACTGCAGGATATGGCCCTTGCTCCAGTGATGGTGAGGGGCGGGGTTCACCGTCCTATTGCACCCGTTTACCGGTGCGGCGCGCCCCGGCGGGCAGCAGGATCCTTTGTCCCAGCAGCGGACCAGTGGGGTTTCCCATCACGCCGTCGTCAAATCCGCGGGCGTGAGTGCGCTGCAGGCAAAACGGAGGATCCCGCTGACGGAGAAGGCCGCCCAAGGTCTAGGGGTTTGTTTGAACTCAGCAATGAGTTCAAGCCTTCCATCTGAATTTGGGTTTAACCCGTGTGTGAACCACACCTTGCCCCCCCCCCCCCCCTTTCCATCCAGCAAAAATTGGTGGCGGGATTCTCTGTTCCTGAGGCCACATGTTGCCGGATTCGTGAACTTCCACGACAGCAAAAATTCAGCTACTGCTTAGTGGCTAGCACCGGTGCCACGTGGAACACGATTGATTCCGATGAGAAACGGTGTGGGATTCGCCGGGTCTGTGATTGACTCTCGAGAGGCTCCCCACACACACTATCCCAGCCAACAAGGTGGTACTGGATGCCCTCGAGTGCACCCGTCCTCGGGGGCATGCCCTGGAGGGGAGACCCATATGACCTTTGGTCCTTCGTTCACAATGGGCTGTTAGCGGCTAGTGCATCTGCATGGCTGCCTTGCACGCCTGCGGGAATGGCGTTCCATGCCCACCCCCACCCCCGCCCCTGGCAGAAGCCCTCGGCCAGCGGTACGATTACCAGTAAACTATGGTGATGTTGGACACATTCCCTACCCCCTCTCTCTCCTACGGCAGCCACGGCGCCTGTTTCCCGGTTTTTAAAAGCACAAGTGAACCTCGCCGGCGGGAACTCGCCCAGTGGAAGTGAGGAATCGCGGAGGCTCCGGAGAATAGCCGGTCTGGCCTGCTAGTGATATGCCAATGCCGTTTACTCTCCGCGGGTCCTGGGATGCATTAACGCCGCTGTTGAGGGCACCGGAGAATTGAGATTTGGCGTGAAAGAGGCGACCGCCACGATTACGTCGTCAAAACCGATTCTCCACCCAATCGCGTTTCCCGATTCCGGAGTCAGTCGATAGACAATCCCGCCCAGGATCTATTGGAAATAGGGGCTAGACATGCAGCTTCAATTTCCCGGCACTATTTTGGATAAACCACAGTGTCCACTGCTCCATGAATATCTCGGCCTACGTATCTCTTTATTTGAGTTGGCAGCACCCTCCGCTCTGAATCAGAAAGCTATGGGTTTGAATCCCATTCCAGAGACACCAGCACAGAATCTAGTCTGGCGCTGGTACAGTAGTGAGGAACTGCTGTACTGTTGGAGGAACTGTCTTTCCAATGAAAGATTAATTTGAGGCCCTGTCTGCCCTCGCAGGCAGCCATAAGATATTCCATAGCACTAATTCGATGAAGAAGATCAGAGAGTTTAAAAAAATAAAAATTTTGATTACCCAATTATTTTTTCCAATTAAGGGGCAATTTAGCGTGGCCAATCCACCTACTCTGCACATTTTTGGGTTGTGGGGGCAAAACCCACACAAACACGGGGAGAATGTGCAAACTTCACATGGACAGTGACCCAGGGTCGGGATTCGAACACGGGTCCTCAGCGACATAATCCCAGTGCTAACCACTGTGCCATGTGCCGCCCCTCTTCATTGCAGTGTTAATGTAAACCTACTTGTGACAATAATAAAGATTATTATTAAATATCAGCTAAATAAACAAAGGAAAGAACATGCATTTATTTAGTGATTTTTCATGACATTAGAATATCCCGAAGCTGTCAATGAAGAACTTTCTGGAGTGTCGTTGTGACCCCAGAGGGGCTGGTTTAGCTCACCAGGCTAAATCGCTGGCTTGTAAAGCAGACCAAGCAGGCCAGCAGCACGGTTCAATTCCCGTACCAGCCTCCCCGGACAGGCGCCGGAATGTGGCGACTAGGGGCTTTTCACAGTAACTTAATTGAAGCCTACTCGTGACAATAAGCGATTTTCATTTAATTTTCAGTGTAGGAAATGTGGCAGCCAATTGGTCCACATCAAGGTGCTGGAACACAGTCATGAGTTGATGATTAAATAATCTGTTTCACTGAGGCATTGAGGGATAAATATTGGCCATGGCATTCCTGTGGACAACTCTCTGATCTTCTGTGGGCAGCACAGTGGCCTAGTGGTTAGCACAGCTGCCTCACAGCACTGAGGTCCCAGGCTCGATCCCGGCTCTGGGTCACTGTCCGTGTGGAGTTTGCACATTCTCCCTGTGTCTGCATGGGTTTCGCCCCCATAACCCAAAAATGTGCAGAGTAGGTGGATTGGCCATGCTAAATTGCCCCTTAATTGGGAAAAAAAATAATTGGGGACTCTTGAAAAAAAACACTGCAATGAAGTTACTGTGAAAAGCTCCTAGTCGCCACATTCCGGCACCTGTTCGGCTACACGGAGGGAGACTTTAGAATGTCTAATTGACCTAACAGCACGTCTTTCGGGACTAGTGGGAGGAACCGTAGTACCCGGAGGAAATCCTCGCAGACACGGGGAGAACGTGCAGACTCCACACAGACAGTGACCCAAGTGGCCGGAAATCGAACCTGGGACCCCTGGCATTGTGAAGCAACAGTGCTAACCACTGTGCCACCATGCCGCCCAACTCAATACCAACACTTAGCTGGTCGCACTGACAGTAAAAGCATAGCTGATAACTATACTGGGAGTATATTTGTCCCTTTGTACACAGTGGTAAGGTCATGAGAGTCCATCTTTCTCTGTACCCATAGAACTGTAGAATTCCTACAGTGCAGGAGGAGGCGATTCAGCCTATTGAGTCTACACTGACCTTCTTAAAGAGCACCCTATCTAATCCCAGTCCCGCGCCCTATCCTCATAGCACCACATAGCCTAAGCATCTTTGAACACAAAGGGGACAATTTATCATGGCCAATCCACCTAACCTGCACTTCTTTGGACTGTGGGAGGAAACTGGGGCCCCCGGGAGAAAACTCACGCAGACACGGAGAGAAAGTGCGAACTCCACACAGACAGTCACCCAAGGCAAGAATTGAACCTGGGTCCCTGGCACTGTGAGGCATCAGTGCTAACCATTATGCCACCCCTTCCCCTCCTTCTCCAGTCACACAATTTTCTACATTCTTAAAAGCTTGGCACTTTGCGCATCACTGATTTTTATCATTCCGCGAGTAGTGGCCGTGCCTTCAACTGCTCAGCCATAAGTTCTGGATTTTCCTTCCTGAGCCCCTCTATCCTCCTTTTAAATGTTCCTTAAAAACTACCTCTTTGAGCAAGCTATTGGCCACCCGTTGTAACATTCCTTTGAATGTCTCTGCTGTCTAATGTGGTCCCATTATCCTCCTGCGCAATGACTTGGGATGTTTATCCTTTGCTAGGGGTGCAATATTGTCATTGGTGCTCCCCGATTTTACAGCATTGATCCCTGAAACTGTTCCCAATCCGTTGTCACACTTCCACTAATGTTACACCAGCCGGAGAGACGGCAGCGACCTTTTGGAGAATGTTTCGACATAACATACCCCAACATTGGAGCCATATATAATCCTCGCCAGGGGTTAGTGACCTTTACCAGAGGACTGACCCACTCCTTTGTCACAATTCACCTCTTGCACCAAAACACAGGAGGCGAACACAATCCGTCAAGAGGGTAGAGAAGACTGGGAGTGGGATTCTCCATCAGGTGACGATAAAAATTCAGGAAGGGCGATTGAGCGGAAATTGGTTTTGACGCTGAAATCGTGGCGGACACCGATTTCACGCAAAATTGCAATTCTCCGGTGCCATGTTCACGGCTCTCTGCTCTGCCGCGGTGAGGGGCCACAGGTCCGGCAATCTCCCTCCAGTCTTCCGGCAGTTATAGACGGCCTTCTCCTGATGGGGGGGGGGGGGCCCTAGGGGGTGGGTAATTGTTGGCATCAGTGGCCAGGGCACCATGGCGGTACGGATGCTGGCATGTGGTGCAGACTGGGGCTTTGGCTGCTCTCCGGGCGGGGGAGAGGCGTTGCTCTGTTATAATCACAGTGTGTTTAACCCGTAAAAGATGGACAAATGATCACACAAGTTGTTTAGTACAATAATATTTATTTGACACACACACACACAAGATTGTTTACTTAATTAATCACACGTTCATGCACATTGGACTGTAACTAACACACTTAAACGATCTTAAATTAACTTCCAGGTGACCGGCACATACAGAGTAGATAAGGCCTTATCTGGTTCCAGTAGCTGGCGGAGGCTGCAATTCTTGGAGGTAGTGTGTGTTCAGTTGTTGTCCTTCGGTGGATGGTATGGGCCCTTGAACTTGGCTGGTGTTGGTAGCTGTCGTGCTGCAGTCGACGATCAGTCGAAAGAGAGCGAGAGATGGCCTGCGCAGTTCCTTTTCTTTTCCTCTCTTTTGCACCCTTTTTGGCGGTCCAAGGTGAAGGTCGAATGGATCGATATGGCCTTGATCACCCTAATCGATCCTGACCAATTAGGAGCGGATACCTTGATGGCTGGGGAGGTCCCCATCGGCCATGGCCGTTAGTGTCCAAGGCACGTCGGCCTTCCCAAATAAGGAAAGATGCACCGCTGAGTCTGCCACTTATTGTTAGTTCTACCTGAAGCCATTGTCCCGGGAAGACCTCCAAATGGTCTTTTGCAGTTGTGAGTTTCTGCATAAAGTCTGGGCTGCAGTTTGAATATTTGCAGGCTGTAGCCTGTCTGTGTTCCAACATGGCCAAATTTCCCATCACCCTTTGCGGGCAGCCATTTTAGATGGCCACAGAGGGGTAGTCATGCTGACTACTTACCTTGATCTTACCGAGGAGGTCGTGAGTTTTTCCTGCACTGCTGGTCGGTTCGGATGGTGTTGCTAATGGCGTTTAGAGCCTCTGACACCTGCGCCCAGGGACGGCGAACGGTGGCAGCTGGCAGCCTCTTTCCCGAGCCAGGGTACAGGATTGTCCGCCTCAGCTCCACGGCATCCAGCAGTGACTCAACCTTGCCGTCCGTGAACCTTGGTGCCACTCTCTCTGTGCTGCCATCTTGTTGGCTGGGGTGGTGGGTGTGGGGAGTGAAGTGTGCGGCTGCAGCTTGCCAGCCTCCTGAGTGTCAATTGTGAATCCGGTGAATCCAGCACCGTTTCTCATTAGAATCGATTGTGTTCTACGTTGCGCCGGTGCTACCTCCTCAGACGTCATTGAATTGGTCCATGTGCGGCGCCAGTTTTGCTCATAAATTCATCAGATGTAGGAGCAGAATACGGCCATTCAGCCCATCTGAACCGGCCTCAACTCCACCGTCCTGCCCGTCCTCCATAACCCTTCAACCCATTACCAATTAAAATCTGTCTAACTCCTCCTTAAATTCTCACTGTCCCAGCATCCACCGCACTCTGGGGTAGCGAATTCCACAGATTCACAACCCTCTGGGAGAAGTTGTTTTTCCTCAAATCTGTTTTAAATTTGCTACCTCTTATTCTGAGATTATAGAGTACCCAATTAAGGGACAATTTAGCATGGCCAATCCACCTAACCAGCACATCTTTGGGTTGTGGGGGTGAAACCCACTCAGACATGGGGAGAATGTGCAAACTCCGCAGGGAAAGTGACCCAGAGCCGGGATCGAACCTGGGTCCTCAGCGCCATAGTCCCAGTGCTAACCACTGCGCCATGTGCCGCCCTCTATTCTAAAATTATGACCTGTCATTTTCGAATGCTCCACAAGAGGAAGCATCAGCTCTACTTCTACTTTATCCAAACCTTTTATCATCTTGTATACCTCAATTCGATCTCCCCTCATTCTTCTTCACTCTCGAGACTATAGGCCTAAATTGTTCAATTGTAGAACTCTGTGAATCCTGCCCTGGCGCCATCACTTAGTCTCAGGGACGGAGAATCCGGCTGCCGAGGTTTTGTAATACGTGTGACGCTTCCTGGGCCTTACACATGGCAGGTGGTATCAGGTCCATTACAGAGGGACAGCGAAGGATCTTTCAATGAGCTACCCACTGCCCCGTGGGGGTCGGGGGCGGGCACATTATGTCAGCATAACCTTTCCTTCCCGGCGCTCCCAACATATTGGTCTGACTTCTTCCCTTCTAGATCTGTGAAGTCCACCCTTTGTGTATTCCTGTCATTTTCTGCCCCCACTCCGGGATCCCCTGCCCCTTTTTCCCATTGCAGGGGGACGGAGGTGCCAGAAAACACGTCATTAAACTGCGACTTTGAATTGCTAACCTTCGTTCATGTTTGAATTATTACGCGGTTAATTCAAAGTGAATCAGCTTTCATTCACGCAAAGTATTTGAAATCCCCAGACGTTATCCCAATGCCGCCATCTGCATAAAAGCCTCTTCAGACTAAGACGCTGAGATATCAGTAGTCATGCAACTTCCAGACGTACAGCAGCGCAGCTCCCACCTTCGCAGCGTTTCGTCAGATGTGCCTTGTTAACACACTTTGCACATTCCCCGTTTTTACAGAATTGTCTCTTTAGCAAATCGACCACAGGGGACCCAATCATATTTACCCCCCCCCCCCCCCCCCCCCCCCCACCCACCCCTCCCTTCTCTATACTA
Source organism: Scyliorhinus canicula (assembly GCF_902713615.1). Classification (NCBI taxonomy): domain Eukaryota; kingdom Metazoa; phylum Chordata; class Chondrichthyes; order Carcharhiniformes; family Scyliorhinidae; genus Scyliorhinus; species Scyliorhinus canicula. Next base: position 149,916,922 of record NC_052158.1, on the reverse strand, counting down.
ACAAGGATAATTAATTGCCGCTTTCCTTGTGGATTACATTCACAGGAGAGTCCCCCGAACATTACTGCAGAAGCAAGTACTGGTAAATTGATGCCCTAACCAGCATCCTGCTGACTTTGAATTGCATTAAGCCGATTGAAATAGTTAAGCAGACCCTCCCCCTTCTGTTTGGCGGGTGTTGGAGTCAGACATTTTCTCAGGTGTTCGTCTGGATATTTCAAATATGAGGAGCAGCAGAGGAAGGAGGCTGTTCATTCTGCCATGTCAGTGTCAGCTCTTTGAATGAGCCACCCAGTTAGACCCGTTTGTCTGTTCCAACCCAATAGCCCAGCAACTCCTCCTCTTCAGAGCACTTCTCTCAGTGCGATCCAGATCGGAGCGAAAGACATTTCTCCTGATGTTGCATTTGGTTGTTTTGCTGATCCCCTTAGAGCTGTCACCTTTCATTCTGCCGCCGGGAATATGGGGCGGCATTCTCCATTACCCGACACCGAAATTGTATCCGCCGCTCAGGCGGTGAATCCCCGTTTGCGACCGAATCGGGGTAGGCGCTGTTTTTCGGATGCTCCATCTTCACCAAGTCGGTGTCATCTAGGAGCGCGCCGCACGCCATTGAAACGCCTTCAGCGCGTCGCTTTGAGGTCCTCCCCCAATGCTCCGCACCCCCCGATGGGCCGAGTTCACGACCGCGCGGGTCGCCTGTGGTCTGGGTTTTCGTAAACCCGGCTGTGGACTGTGTTCAGTGTCTCCACAGTCGGGGGTGGTGGGGGGGAGGGGGGCGGGGGGGGGGGGGGGGGGGGGGAGCCATGCTGCTGGCACGGGGGCTTTGGAGAGGGCAGGGGGGACTGGTGGGGGGGGGTGGTCTGGGGGTGGCGAGGGTATGTCCAGGGGGATACTATTTGGCTTGCCGTGTCCGCGCGCGGCAGGCGCCATGTTGTACGCATGCGCGCCCATGGACCTGGCAATTCTCCAGCCGTTTATGTTGGGAACGGCGGGGGTTTTCCTGGCACCGCTGCCAGGCCCCCCACTGGGCGGAGCATCGGTTCGGGTGGGGTGCTGACTATTGCATTGTAAAACTAGACAGTTCCTCCGGACATAGTCTCAGAATCAGGGAATCCCGCCTGAAGTGCTGACAGCGGGACTGAATCGGGTGAGTTCTACGGCCCCGATGGCGGAACCAGTCCCAGAGGGATTCATGACATTCTAATGGACCAGCATCCGGCACTATGTGGAACAAGTGCGACTCCAACGAACACCGACGTGTGATTTGCCGGGGTCGGGATTAGCACCGGAGAGCCTGGCAAGCTGCAGCCATATATAATCACTCTACTTCCTACCCACTCTCATTCCTGCCAAGACAATGCCACCCCGAAGAGCAGCTTCGAGGTTAGCCGATGCAGAGCTGGAGATTTGTTGGATCCCTTGGAGGTGATGCACCATCGATTGCACGTGAGGCGAGTGATTTACCAAAGTCAGGCTTTAATTAACTAGAACACAGCCTGGCGAAAAACCCCAGGCAGCGTTTGAGAGATTTGGGGGTATTGGGGAGAGGGAGTTCCATCAGGGGGCGCATGCGTTCGGGATCGGGGCCTATCACTCCGTTACGCACTACGTAGCCGAGGATGGCTAGGCGGTCGGTGCTGAACACGCATTTATCCTTATTGTACGTGAGGTTAAGGAGTTTTGCGGTTTGGAGGAATTTCTGGAGGTTGGCGTCATGGTCCTGCTGGTCGTGGCCGCAGATAGTGACATTATCAAGGTACGGGAAGGTAGCCTGTAATCCGTACTTGTCGACCATTCGGTCCATCTCCCGTTGGAAGACCGAGACCCCATTCGTGACACCAAACGGAACCCTAAGGAAGTGGTAGAGGCGCCCGTCAGCCTCGAACGCGGTGTACAATCGGTCACTCGCGCGGATGGGGAGCTGGTGGTAAGCGGACTTAAGGTCCACAGTTGAGAAGACCTTGTATCTCGCGATCTCGTTTACCATGGTAGAGATACAGGGGAGAGGATACGCGTCCAGTTGCGTAAACCGATTGATGGTTTGGCTGTAATCGATGACCATCCGGTTTTTCTCCCCCGTCCGGACCACCAGCACTTGGGCTCGCCAGGGACTGTTGCTGGCCTCGATGACCCCTTCCGTCAGCAACCTCTGGACCTCGGACCTGATGAAGGATCGGTCCTGGGCGCTGTACCGTCTGCTCCGTGTGGCGACGGGTTTGCAATCGGGGGTGAGGTTAGCAAACAGGGAGGGAGGGTCCACTTTGAGGGACGCGAGGCTGCAGACAGTGAGGGGGGGTATAGGGCCGCCGAATTGAAAAGTCAAGCTCTGCAGGTTGCACTGGAAGTCCAGTCCTAGGAGTGCCGGTGCGCAAAGGTCAGGGAGGACAAGGAATTTATAATTTTTAAAAACCTTCCCTTGGACCGTGAGGTCCGCGATGCAGCACCCGGTGATGTGGATGGAGTGCGAACCTGAGGCTAAACCGATTTTGCGTGTTACGGGATGGACAGGGAGCGCGCAGCGTCTTACCGTGTCAGGGTGAACGAAGCTTTCCGTGCTCCCGGAGTCCAGCAGGCAGTCCGTCTTGTGGCCGTTGAGGTGGATCAGCGTAGTCGTTTTGGCGAGCGTGCGTGGATGAGACTGGTCGAGCTGAACGGCCGCGAGCCGTGGAGAAAATTCGTCGTCGCTGTCCGATTCCATGCTGGAGGGACCTTGCGTGGCAGATGTGGAAGTCGGTGGCCAGGATCCATATGTGGGGTGAATGGCCGCGAGCCGTGGAGAAAATCCGTCGTCGCTGTCCGATTCCATGCTGGAGGGACCTTGCGTGGCAGATGTGGAAGCCGGTGGCCAGGATCCCCAGGTGAGGTCTGTTCCCCAAGATGGCGGCGCCCAGGACCCGCACGTGGGGTCGGCACCCCAAGATGGCGGCGCCCAGGAAGCCCTCGTGGCCGCTGGAGGCGGAGCTAGCGTTGCCGGCGCTGTGAGCGGAGAGGTGCGCAGGCCGGCTCCAGGACGCCGGCTAGGTGCATCAGCTGTGGGGATGCACAAGCCGGCTCCAGGACGCCGGCTAGGTGCATCAGCTGTGGGAGGAGGTAAGGCGCGCGGGCCGGGTGCGGGGGGCCGGGGGGGGGGGGGGAGCCGAGTCGCGCTGCGGGCAGGCAGGGACCGGGGGGGCCCGGAGAGGCGAGCCGGTCGGGCGCCGGGGCCCGGGGGTGGGGGGAGCTGGGGTCCGGGAGCGAGGGAAGCAGGGCCGCTGCGGGCAGGCAGGGACCAGGGGGGCCCGGAGAGGCGAGCCGGTCGGGCGCCGGGGCCCGGGGGCGGGGGGGAGAAACGTGCGCGGCGGGCAGGCAGAGGCCTGGAGGGGCCGGGGAGGTGCGCATGTCGGCCGGCGGGGCGCGAGTCGGGAGCGGCTGGAGGGGCCCTGGAGGAGAGAGGGAGGCACACAGGCCGTTTGCAGAGGCCTGGGGGAGGGGGGGAGAGTGCTGCGCAGCTTCCAGAAACGCTGCAGCCAGCGTTTTGGCCTGGCAGACCGTGGAGTAGTGGCCCTTCTTCCCGCAGCTCTTACAGAGGGCGGAGCGGGCTGGGCAGCGCGAGCGAGGGTGCTTAGTGTACCCACAAAAGTAGCAGCGGGGCCCCGCGGATTTATCGGGTCGCCCCGCGGCACAAGCCTGAGGGAGGCCGGGAGCGGTGGGTAGCTGGTGGGAAGCGTGCCAGGAGGCGGCCTGGCCAGGGTCATAGGTGCGAGCGCTTTGATCTGCGACCTCCAGGGAGGCGGAGAGAGTCAGCGTCTCCGTTAAACTGAGTTCGTCTCTTTCCAGCATCCGCTGGCGGATCACGGGAGACAGCATCCCAGCCACGTAAGCGTCTCTGACGAGTAGCTCCATGTGCTCTGTAGCGGACACCGCTTCACAGGTGCAACCTCTCCCCAGGGCCCAGAGGGCCCGGGCGTATTGGTCTAGAGACTCACCGGGGACCTGCTTTCTGGTGGCCAGCAGATGTCGAGCGAATACCCTGTTGATCGGTTTGATGAATTGTCCTTTTAGCTTTTGTATAGCGTCATCATAATCTGTTTCGTCTTCGATTATTGAGTAAGCGTCAATACCCACGCTGGAGTGGAGGACGTGCAGCTTCTGTGCCCCGGTGGGGGGGGTGGTTGTAGATGCCAGGAACCCTTCGAGGCAAGTCAGCCAGAGTTTGAAAAGTTCTGTAGAGTTCGGAGTTTGCGGGCTGATGCGGAGGCATTCGGGCTTTATGCGGAACTCCATCTTCAAAGTTGTAGTTAATTAAATTGATGCACCATCGATTGCACGTGAGGCGAGTGATTTACCAAAGTCAGGCTTTAATTAACTAGAACACAGCCTGGCGATCGTCTACAATGGAAAGGACAATCGTCAGGCTTCTGAGCATTTATACCTCGTTGATAGAGGCGTGGTTAACTCAGCCTCTTGGCCAATCGGTCGAGAGGCACATGACCGACCAGGGCCAATGGTAAGCCGACGTTCTGGCCCAATGGCAGACGAGTATGCAGATCATATCATCACAGGAGGGAAGGCGGCTGCCACCCACCGGGACCTGGGCAGAGTCCGAGGCCGTGAGCGACGTGGGCCCCACCGCCACCACTGGCCAGAGGTGCAGGAGCTGCACAACCTCCTCAGGGTGACCTGGGTGAGTCATCACCACTGTGCCCCTGGCACCAACCCCTGTCCCACATACCTGTAGCCCCTCCCGCCCATCCCCCCAGAGAGCGATTAAATCTCACCCGCCGGCGGTCCGCACACACCCCACCCTGCACCAAATCTCAACACCCATACTGCCTGCTCTGGCCGGGGGCCCTACACACACAGGCCACTACAAGCTACAGACTCCCTGTGCTCTCCGCGTGTCTCACACTGTTCATTATCAGCTCCCCCTGGAGAAGGAGGCCCACAACCACAGGGAGAGAGAGAAGACTGGAGGGGTGCCACCCTGTGGCCCTTCACTGCCACAGAGCAAAGGTGTGGGACCTGGCCAATGGGGTCGGAGAGCCGCCAGTCGGAGGTCGACATCGGAGATGCAAGTCAGTCCCCAATGAATTGAAATGTCCCTATGGCACAAGTGTCACCCCACCCCCCCCACCCCCCCAACCCCCCACCCGCATGAAGTAACCATGCATCTTGCCTTTTGTCTTGCAGGATTACCTGGTGACAAGGTGGGTCGCCCCAGCCGCAACCCGGCATCTCACTGGGCATTTAGTCAGGACCTGCTGGTGACCTGCACCCCCAGACCCCTCAAGGGTAATTCGGGATGGGCAATAAATGCTGGCGAAGAAAAAAAATAATTCCTGGGATGACACCGACTTCTCCTCACCGCTGTCACCAGCACCCTCCACCATCCCAGACACACTCACCTTGACTAGTGAGGAGGCTCCTGGGGCAGTGTGTAGTGCGCTCCGCACACATGCAGTGGGACGTGAGGTGGAGGTAGGACCCTCTGAGGGGGAGGGCAGCCCGACCCCAGGGACAACCTGCCATCCAGGTGGGTCTTGTGTTTCTGCAGAGGGCGGTCCCGTCGATGTTGGAGATGCACAGCCAAGGACTACATGAGTGACGTGGCACAGTGCCTGCGCTCCATGGCCACGGGTATCGAGACCCTGGTTGAGACGAGTGTGCGTCTCCAGGACTAGCAGCGCCAGGTGTTGAAGGGGCCCCTGGAACCCGCTCTCGCCAACCCCTCCCCCCGTCCCAAAGAGTAACCAGGGGGCCATTGGAAACTCTGAGGAAGGAGGAGGTGATGGAGCCCATGCCGGTGACACTCGTAGTCGAGGTGCTGGAACACCGCAGCGCTTCTGAATCCAACCCACATGTCCCTGGTGCATCCGATGGTCAGCGGGAAGATCAGGGCGGCACCATACCACCTATGACACCGGAAGACTGTTGGGGGCTCGGTCGCTAACCGAGGTCAGCCACCAAAGGGTGGGAATCACAACAGGCCGCCTCCACTCCTGTTGTACCGCCTGGGGACCCATCAGTGGAGCATGAGGGCACACAAGGCTCAAACGTTAGACACAAGTTGAGTTGGCATGGGTGAAACACACAGATTAGCATTAGGGGCTAAGTCACAATAAACAGCTGTTCACCAATGCTCTGAGCTGCCTTGGCGCTCCGTCAGAAGGGTGTGAGGGCTGGGCTGGGAGCAGAGGGTGTGCTGGGTGGAGTGGTGGGAGGCCGGTGGTGTGGAGAGCCGGTGTTGGAGTTGGGCACGAGCCAGGGTCCCCAGGGCAGTCGGAGGCCATCACCGGTGTCACCCTCGGAGGTGGCAGGGGATGGGGCCAGATATGTGGGGGTGCGGGGGGGGGGGCTACCCGGTGAGTGACCCATCACCGCACACTGCCCTGGTACCCTCTGTTGGAACCAACAATTCTACGGACACTAGCTTGTAGGATTAGAATAGCGGTTTTAATATACTCACAACAGAGCCAGCCTGTTAGCCATTGAACTTTCGGTGAACTGGCCGGCTGACCATGTGGCACTGATCTTTATACAGCAGCTCCAGGGGGAGGAGTCCTGGGCAGAGCCAAGGGAGAAGCCCAATACAATTCTCGAGCATTCCCAGAGCTACTCCCCCTGGTGGTCAGGTAGTGCAACTGCACTTACAATATAGACACATGGATATACAGATTATAATCCGGTGTGAATCACATTCAGCACACCCTCCTCCACCACACCCCGCCTCCCTACGCCCAGATACCCAGCCTGGATCCCGTCCCCACCCCTGACACTCTTGTGGAGGAGTAGAATGGGGGGGCATAGCGCCACTGACTGGTGCCATGCATAGCTGAGTTCAGGGCCCACAGGTGGCCCTTGTCCAGGCGGTAGGTACCTGTTGCCAACGCGGCTGTGGTGAGCTTCAGGCCCTTTCTACGGCACAACAGCTGTGCCTACTTGTTGGAGGCAGGATGGATGGAGACACAGACACAGTGGGCAGTCGGGGTTTGGTGACCACCAGTGGCCCTGCAGGGTGGGCTAGCTGATGGTGTCACTGGCGCGATGACTGCCCTGCGAGTGGCAGCATGCCAGATAGGGTGCCGACGGCCACGGCACATGTTTCCGGCGGTCGGGACACACTTTACAGCCCCATCACCTTGCTGCCCCTGGAGTGGGGCAACTCCTCGGATGGATGCGCGGAGGTGTGCCAGCACCTGGTGAGCCACGGGCTGCGCTGAGTCACGCCCATCCTGTTGTTGGGTCGACTGGGGTCTATGGGCCTGGGGCGGGGTGGGAGGGTGGGTGGCATGGTCTGTGGGCTCCTAGGGTGGGGTGGCCTTGAGGAAGGGGGCACCCATATGGCCGGTGATGCTTTTCGCAACCAGGGGTCACGGTGGGCAGCCTGTGTGGTGCACAGCTTGACATCTGCCATGGAAGCTGTGCAGACTCCGCACAGACAGTGACCCAAGCCGGAATCGAACCTGGGACCCTGGCGCTGTGAAGCAACAGTGCTAACCGCTATGCCACCCTGCTGCCCGTGCTTCACATGGAGTGAATCATATTGGCTGCAGACTGGCTGGGAACTCAGGAGCTGGCCGAGATGGATCATCCAATTGGCGTTTCTGACTGAAAAATGATGCAGATGCTTTAGCCTTGTCTGTTTGCATTGATGTGCTGGGATCCCCCATCATTGAGGCTGAGGATATTTCTGACTATCCTCCACCAGTGAGTTGTTCAATTGTTAACCACCATTCACGACTGAATGTAGTAGGTCTGCAGAACTCAGATCTGATCCATTGGTTGTGGAATGGCTTTGCTCTGTTTACCACATACTGCTTTCACAGTTTAGCATGCAAGTAGTCCTGTGTTTCACTGGTTTGACCGGCTCTCTTGCATTCTTCATTGAACCAGAGTTGGTCCCCTGGCTTGGTGGTAATTGTCATGATATGCACTCATGCACATAATGAGATACAGACAGGCATGACAGACACCCAGGACAGCCAATCAACACACAGGACAGAACACAACCAATCACCAGGCAGAATACTAGAAGGTGGTTTCCCATTATAAAACACACAAGGCATCAGCACTCTGCCTCTTTCCACTAGTGACAACTGTAGTGACAGTCAGGGTGTATATATCAGTTAGCACCTTCTATATGTGGTTCAGAGCTAGTCTGGTGTAGTTAGTTATAGAAAGCACGCTTAGATTAGTAGAGTGTCAAACCCACAGCGAACTGTGTGCACTGCGTAACAAGTTCAATAAAGCGTATTGAACGAACATCAAAGTTAGGAGTCTACTTTCAAGTACAACTGCATCCTGTTGCAGTCCGTGTTACCCCAGGGTGATTAACACAACAGTAATGGTAGAGTGGGGGATGTGCCGGGCCATGAGGATCTAGACTATGACTGAGTAATATTCTGCTGATACTGATGGCCCTGAATTTGATTTAAACAACTATTTTTAATTTGATTTCAGATCAAGAGGGATAAATAGTATAGGAGACATTGGATATAATCTGACACAAAAATATCTTTCAAAAGTTTAACTTAAAGGAATGAATCATGGCAGGACAGCTCCAAGGCGCGGTTTTCTCCTCTTGCTCCATGTGTCAGGCTGGGGACAGGAAGTGTCTCCAGTTACAGCTCCTGGATGCTCGAGTTTCAGAGCTGGAGCGTCGGCTGGAGACACTGTGGAGCATCCGCGAGTCGGAGAGCATCGTGGATAGCACGTATGGAGGGGTGGTCACACCGCAGGCTCAGACTCCGCAGGCAGGAAGGGAATGGGTGACCACCAGACAAGCAAGAGAGTGAGGCAGGTATTGCAGGAATCTCCTGTAGCCATTCCCCTGCAGAACAGAAATATCATTTTCTTTACTGTTGAGGGGAATGGCCTCTCAGGGGAAAACAACAACAGCCAAACTGGTGGCACCACGGTTGGTTCTGCTGCAGAGGGGAGGGGTGATAAGTGTGACAATGGAATAGTTGTAGGGGATTCAATTGTAAGGGGAATAGGCAGGCGTTTCTGTGGCCGCAAATGAGACTCCAGGATGGTATGTTGCCTCCATGGTGCTAGGGTCAAGGATGTCTCGGAGCGGGTACAGGACATTCTTGAGGGGGAGGGTGAACAGCCAGTGGTCGTGGTACACATCGGTACAAACGACATAGGTAAAAAAAGGGATGAGGTCCTAAAAGCAGAATACAGGGAGCTAGGAAGGAAGTTAAGAAATCGGACCTCAAAGATAGTGACCTCACGATTACTACCGGTGCCACGTGCTAGTCAGAGTAGAATTGACAGGATAGATAGGATGAATACGTGGCTGAAGAGATGGTGTCAGGGGGAGGGTCTCAGATTCCTGGGGCATTGGGACCGGTTCTGGGGGAGGTGGGACCTGTATAAACTGGACGGGTTACACCTGGGCTGGACTGGAACTGATGTCCTATTTGCTAGAGCGGTTGGGGAGGATTTAAGCAAATATGCCAGGGGGATGGGAACCGATGCAAGGAGTCAGAGAAAGAGGGAGCAAGGACAAAAGCAAAAGGTAGAAAAGTGAGTAAGAAAACTGACAGGTGGAGAAACCAAGGACAAAATTCAAACAGAGGAAAATATTGGAGCAAGACACACAATGCGAAAATGACAAACTTAAAGGCTCTGATAGTGCCTGAATGCCCGGAGCATTTGCAATAAAGTGGATGAACTAATCACGCAGATAGATGTAAATGGGTATGATATAATTGGGATTACGGAGTCATGGCTGCAGGGTGAACAGGGATGGGAACTGAATGTCCCAGGGTTTTCAGTACTTTGGAAGGACAGGCATAAAAGAAAAGGTGGTGGCGTGGCACTGCTGGTTAAAGAGGAAATTAACACAGTAGCGAGAAAGGATATTGGCCGGGATTCTTCCTTCTGACGGCAGAGTGTTGACGCCTTCGTAAAAACGGAGAGTTTTACGACGGCATCATCGGACCGCTATGTTTAGAGATCCACTGCCGCACAGGAGACCACCACGGCACTGGAGCGACTCACGCCGCTCCAACTGCCGATACCGGCGTCAAACAGGTGCCACGGGTCTGCACAGGCGCGCGCCAAACTCGCACATGCACGGTAGCTCCCTTCTCTGCGCCGGCCCCAATGGAAAATGGCATAGAGCTACAGGGGCTGGCGCGGAGTAAAAGAGGCCCCCACCAGGAGAGGCCGGCTCGCCGGTCGGTTGGCCCTGATCGCAGGCCAGGCCACGGTGGAGGCCCCGCCCTGGGGTCGTAACCCTCCTCCCCCCCACCAGGCCGCCCCCCAACAGGATGGACGCCAATGTCCTGCCACATGTAAACGGCGCCAGCAGGACTCTGGCTACCTTGGCAGCCGCACGGCCCATCCCGCAAGAGAATCGCCGGGTGACCGGAGAATCGGTGGACCGATGTCGGGGCGGCATCACGTGAATCGCGCCGGGCCCGCCAATTCTCCGACCCATCCCGGGGTCAGAGAATCCCACCCATTAGCTCTGGCAATGTGGAATCTGTATTGGTAGAGTTGAGAAATACCAAGGGGGAAAAACATTAGTGGGTGTCATATATAGACCCCCAAACTGCAGTGGTGAGGTTGGGAATGTCACTAAACACAAAATTAGTGATGCATGTAATAAGGGAATATCGGTGATCATGGATGATTTTAATCTTCACATAGATTGGGCAAATCAAATTATCCACAATGCCGTAGAGGAGGAATTCCTGGAATGTAAATGGGATAGTTTTCTTGACCAATATGTGAGAGCAGGCCATCTTAGACTGGGTACTGTGTAATGAGAAGGGAATGATTACCAATCTGGCTGTACGAGACCCCTTGGGGATGAGCGACCATAACATGATAGAATTTTTTTTATCAAGTTGGACAGTGAAGTACTTGATTTGGGGTGCTGAATCTTAATAAAGGGAATTATGAAGATATGAGGTGTGAGTTGGCCTTGATAGATTGGGGAGAGTTTTTAAAGGGATGACAGTGGATAGACAATGGTAAACATTCAAGGAACGCCTGAGGGAACTACTGCAACTGTTCATTCCTGTCTGGCAGAAAAGCAAAGGGGGTAAGAGGGCTAATCCGTGGCTTACAAAGCAAATTAGAAATAGTATCCAATCCAAAGAAGAGCATACAGATTTGCCAAGACAAATAATAGGTCTGAGGATTGGGAGCCGTTTAGAATTCAGCAAAGAAGGACAAAGGGATTGATTAAGAAGGGGAAAGTAAAGTACGATAGGAAGCTTGCAGGGAACATAACGACTGATACTAAGAGTTTCTATAGATATGTGAAGAGAAAGAGGTTGGTAAAGAGAAATGTTGCCCCCCTACAGTAGAAACAGAGGAATGCATAATAAGGGACAAAGAAATGGCTGAGAAATTGAATACATACTTTGGTTCTGTCTTCACAAAAGAGGACACAAATCAGATACCAGAAATGCTGAAAATGAAAGGTTTAGTGAGTGGGAAGAACTGAGGGAGATCGACATTAGTAGAGAAATGGTCCTGGGAAAATTGATGGGATTGAAGGCAGATAAATCCCCAGGGCCTGAGAATCTGCATCCCAGAGTGCTTAAGGAGGTGGCTCTAGAAATAGTGGATGCATTGGTCGTCATCTTCTGGGTCTATAGTCTCTGGAACTGTCCCTGCAGATTGGAGGGTAGCTCATGTCAATCCGATATTCAAAAAGGGAGGTAGAGAGAAAGCAAGGAATTATAGACGAGTAAGCCTAACATCGATAGTGGGGAAAATGCTTGAATCCATTATCAAGGACTTTATAGCAGAACATTTAGAAAGCAGTGGCAGGATCAGTCAGAGTCAGCATGGATTTCTGAAGGGGAAATCATGCTTGACAAATCTGATGGAATTCTTTGAAGATGTAACCAGTACAGTAGACAAGGAGGAGCCAGTCGATGTGATATATTTGGACTTTCAGAAGGCGTTTGACAAAGTCCCGCATAAGAGATTATTGTGCAAAATGAAAGTGCATGGGATTGGGGGAAATGTATTGAAGTGGATAGAAAACTGGTTGGTAGAGAGGAAACAAAGAGTAGGAATTAATGGGTCCTTTTCAAATTGACAGGCAGTAACTAATGGGGTGCCACAGGGATCGGTGCTGGGACCCCAGCTATTCACAATATATATTAATGATTTGGATGAGGGAACAAAATGTAACATCTCAATGTTTGCAGATGATACCAAGTTAGGTGGGAGGGTGAATTGTGACGAGGTGCAGAGATCCTAAAGCAAGATCTGGACAGGTTGGGCAAGTGGGCAAATCAATGGCAGGTGCAGAATAATTTAATAATAGTGTGAGGTTATTCACTTTGGAAGCAAAAACAGGAAGGCAGATTACTATCTGAATGGTTGTGAATTGGGAGAGGGGAGTGTGCAGCAGGACCTGGGTGTCCTTGTACACCAGTTGCTGAAGGTAAGCATGCAGGTGCAGCAGGCGGTAAAGAAGGCTAATGTTATGTTAGCCTTCCTTGCAAGAGGTTTTGAGTATAGAAGCAGGGATGTGCTGCTGCAATTGTACAGGGCCTTGGTGAGGCCACACCTGGAGTATTGTGTGCAGTTTTGGTCTCCTTCTGAGGAACGATGTTCTTGCTCTCGAGGGAGTGCAGCGAAGGTTTACCAGTCTGATTCCAGGGATGGCGGGACTGTCATATGAGGAGAGATTGACTAGGTTGGGATTGTTCTCACTGGAGTTCAGAAGAATGAGCGGAGATCTCATGGAGACTTATAAAATTTTAGCGGGACTAGACAGGGTAGATGCAGGGAAGACGTTAACAATGATGGGTGTGTCCAGAACCAGGGGTCACAGCCTGAGGATTCAGGATAAACCATTTCGGACAGAGATAAGGAGACATTTCTTCACCCAAAGAGTGGTGAGCCTGTGGAATTCATTACCACAGGAAGCAGTTGATGCTAAAACTTTGAATATATTCAAGAGCCGCCTGGATATAACATTTGGGGAGAATGGGATCAAAGGCTATGGGGAGAAAGCAGGATTAGGGTATTGAGTTGGATGATCAGCTATGATGGTAATGAACGGATGGAGCAGGCTCGAAGGGCCAAAAGGCCTCCTCCTGTTCCTATCTTCTATCTATCTATGTATCTATGAATGCCTCATGCGTGTCTTGTTATGAGTTGCTAGATCGGTTTGAGATCCACCCATTTAGCACAGTAGTAGTGCTACGTGACTTGATAGCTATTTTCGTCATTGTGAAGATGAGACTTTGTCTTCACAAGGGATCACTCCTACTAATCCTGTCATGCATCTGCAAGTGGTAGATTGGTGAGGGCCAGGCCAAGTAGGATTTCCCCTCTTGCTGGTTCCCTCACCACTGATGCAGACCCCGTCCAGCAGCCTATGTCCCTCAGGACTTGGCTGGCTCAACCTGTGGTGGTACGACCAAGCCACTCTTGGTCATGGACATTGAAGTCCCCACCCAGAGTCCATTCAGTGCCCTTGCCACCCTCAGTGCCTTCCTCCATTTTAACATTCAGAAGCACCGATTCATTAGCGTATAGGGGTGGGGTGGTTAGGTGGGATAGATGGGAACCACCAGGTGGACGCACCGAGTGAACTTCGTTGTCGACCATCTTCGATCTGATGCCATAAAGCTTCATGGGGTTGACAGTTGGTAACGAGAAGTCTCAGGGCAAATTCCCCCCCCCCCCCCCCCCCCCCCCCCCCCAGCCCAGCTGTATACCAATGCACCTCACGGATGGGTACTTCCTGAAAGATACTCCAGAAACAATTACAAGACATCATTATAGACCAAAAGAACCATGGTCCCTACACCGAACTAGAGGCACCCTGAGTGCAAGATTCCCTCCAGTTGAAAAACAATGGGTAGTGTTCTCCGATCTGCGAGTCGGATGTTTCTTGGCATCGCGCCGCTTGTTGACGTCGGGATTCTATCATCCCGACGCTGGTAAATGGGAATTCCCGTTGAAACCAGGCCACGCCGCTGCGAAACCCGCGGGTGGGGCGGGAGGAGGGTGACCAGAAGGAAAAGTGAATCACAACGGCCAGAGAATTACAGCCAACATCTGTCAGAAGAGGGGAAAATACTTTATGTTAAAGACGAGTTTGGACTTTGATCATTATTAATTAGTGTGCATGTGATGGATTGATTATTATTGATTAGTGTGGGTGTGATAATGATTTGGTTATTATTGATTAGTGTGCGTGTGATGGATTGATTATTATTGATTAGTGTGGGTGTGATGATGATTAGGTTATTATTGATTAGTGTGGGTGTGATGCATTGATTATTATTGCTTAGTGTGCGTGTGATGATGATTTAATTATTATTGATTAGTGTGGGTGTGATGATGATTTGGTTATTATTGATTAGTGTGGGTGCAATGATGATTTGGTTATTATTGATTAGTGTGGGTGTGATGATGATTTGATTATTATTGATTAGTGTGGGTGTGATGGATTGATTATTATTGATTAGTGTGGGTGTGATGATGATTTGGTTATTATTGATTAGTGTGGGTGTGATGACGATTTGGTTATTATTGATTAGTGTGGGTGTGATGACGATTAGATTATTATTGATTAGCGTGGGTGTGATGATGATTTGATTATTATTTATTAGTGTGCTTTTGATGTGAGAGATTATTATTGACTCGGTTGGATATGACCATGATTAGATTATTATTGGTTAGTGTGGGTGTGGTGATGATGTGATGATTATTGATCAGTGTGATTCTGATAATGATTTGATTAGTGTGTGTATGATGGTTATTTTATTATTATTGATTAGTGCGTGTGTGATGACGATTTGATTATTATTGATTAGTTTGGATATGATGATGATTTGATTATTATTGATTAGTTTGGATATGATGATGATTTGATTATTATTGTTAGTGCGTGTGCAATGACGATTTGATTATTATTGATTAATGTGGGTGTGATGATGATTTAATTATTATTGATTAGTGTGGGTGTGATGATGATTTGATTATTATTGATTAGTGTGGGTGTGATGATAGTTTAATTATTATTGATTAGTGTGGGTGTGATGATGGTTTGATTATTATTGATTAGTTTGGGTGTGATGATGATTTGATTATTATTGATTAGTGTGGGTATGGTGATTATATAATTATTATTTAATAGTGTGGGTATGATGATGGTTTGATTATTATTAATTAGTTTGGGTATGATGATGATTTTATTATTATTGATTAGTGCGTGTGTGTTGATGATTTGATTAGTATTGATTAGTCTGTGTATGATGATGATTTGATTATTGATAATTAGTGTGGGTGTGATGATGGTGTGATGATTATTGATTAGTGTTGTGTGATCACGAATTGATTATGAATGATTAGCGTGAATGTTAATACAATTTCATTATTATTCATTAGTGTACGTGCGATAATAAAGTGATTATTATTGATTAGTTTGGGTGTGATAATGATTTGATTATCATTGATTAGCGTGGGTGTGATGATAATTTGATTATTATTGATTGGTGCTCTGAGTTGGGACGATTACCCGGGCTCCCCATAATAGGATACCGTCTTCTACGGTTATTTGGTCCCTTCTGCTCCAGTATGGGTGCATCTGGGGCTCCACTGGTCTTTCCAGTTCCCCTGTTAGCAGTAAATGCTTCATCTTGGCTAAAACTGGGTCTTTTTGCGTCCACAACCGAATATGTTGTCTACTGGTAGGGTGTCCAAAAAATTTAGAGTCATTGCTGTCTCCTCTACTTTTGGTATTTGCGGTGGAGTGTCCGGGAGGGGAAGTCTGCTCAAAGCATCTGCATGTGCTACTCGCGTTCCCGGTCTGTGCTCCAGAACGTATCTATATGCCGCCAGTAGCAACGGCCAACGTTATTATTGATTAGTGTGGGTGTGATGACGATTTGATTATTATTGATTAGTGTGGGTGTGATGATGGTTTGATTATTATTGACTAGTTTGGGTATGATGATGATTTTATTATTGATTAGTGCCTGTGCGATGACGATTTGATTAATATTGATTAGTCTGTGTATGATGATGATTTGATTATTGACAATTAGTGTGGGTGTGATGATGGTGTGATGATTATTGATTAGTGTTGTGTGATCATGAATTGATTATGAGTGATTAGCGTGAATGTTAATACAATTTCATTATTATTCATTAGTGTATGTGTGATAATAAAGTGATTATTATTGATTAGTTTTGGTGTGATAATGATTTGATTGTGATTGATTAGCGTGGGTTTAATGATGATTTGATTATTATTGATTAGTGTGGGTGTGATGATGATTTGATTATTATTGCTTCGTGTGGGTGTGATGATGACTTTATTATTGATTAGTGTGGGTACGATGATGTTGATTTGATTGTTATTGATTAGTGTGGCTGTGATAATTATTCAATTATTAGTAATTAGTTTGAATGTGATTACAATGTGATTATTATTTATTAATGTGGGTTTGATAATCATGTGATAATTATTGATTTGTGTAGGTGTGATGATAATTTGATTGTTACTGATTATTGCGGGTGTGATGATGATTTGATTATTATTGATTAGTGTGGGCGTGATGATGATTTGATTTTTATTGATTTGTGTGTGATGATTGTTCAAACAGTAGTGATTAGTGTGAATGTGATCACAATTTGATAGTTATTTATTAGTGTGTGTATGATGTGTGTGATTATTACTGTATTGATGAGATTGGATTTGACCATAATTTGCTTATTATTGATTAGTGTGGGTGTGGCGACGGTTTGATGATTATTGATTAGTGTGGGGTGATGATGATTTGATTATTATTGATTAATGTGGATGTGACGATAATTTGATTACTATTGATTTGTGTGTGTTTCCTCACGCTGCTCAATATGTTTCAGATCTTCCTGTCATCTGAGAAATTGGAAGTTTTGTTCTTAAGACCTGCGTCAAGGTGTAAGATGTGAGCTTTTTTCAAACAGCTACCTCAGAGATTGTTGGATTTGTGAGGTAACAGTGCCAATGTATATGGAGGTCTGGCAAGTTTAGCAAGCAATTAGGAAGGAAGATGGTATACCAGCTCTAATTATACAGGAAATTGGAGTCTAGGAGTTAATAAGTCTTATACAGTTATACAGGACAGTGGTGAGGCCATGCCTGGAGCAATGTGCATGGTTTTGATCTTCATACCCAAGGGAATATGCACTTGCTCGAGTAAGATTGTAACAGAAGGTTGCATTTTCTATTCTCGTAGACATTGGGAATTTGTGCATAGTACGTGATGCTGGCCTAATTAATTATGCAGTCCTGGCTTTCCCGACGTGGCAGAGATGGCTGGATGGTTCATGCCCTGTCATCATGTCCGGGCACCATATTTTGACCCACCATATACAACTGACCATATATAACCCACCAGTAAAGTCAGAAACTCCACTTCCTGGAAGCTCCTGAAGATAGAAGATGCAAATTTTAAATGCCTCACTCAACCACTGCTGCAGGTGGTCGCTGCTGGCCATCATCTTCCCTCCATTTTTCCCTTGGCCTTCTTGCAGGTAAGTCTGACACATGCATGTCACATTCAGACCAGAATGAAAACACCTTGGCGACAAAGAAAACTGGCTGGGGATGGTGGGGGAAATAAGACCATAAGACCATAAGACATCGGAGCAGAATTAGGCCACTTGGCCCATCGAGTCTGCTCCTCCATTCAATCATGGCTGATATTTTTTCATCCCCATTCTCCTGCCTTCTCCCCATAACCCCTGATCCCCTTATTAATCAAGAACCTATCTATCTCTGTCTTAAAGACACTCCGTGAATTGGTCTCCACAGCCTTCTGCGGCAAAGAGTTCCCCAGATTGGCTGACCACCCTCTGGCTGAAGAAATTCCTCCTCAATTCTGTTTTAAAGGATCGTCCCTTTAGTCTGAGATGGTGTCCTCTGGTTCTAGTTTTTCCAACAAGTGGAAACATCCTCTCCACGTCCACTCTATCCAGGCCTCGCAATATCCTGTAAGTTTCAACAAGATCCCCTCTCATCCTTCTAAACTCCAACGAGAATGATTCTGGTTGGCCCTTCATTTGCATCCCATTGCAGATCTAAGCTCTGCCGTCCTGCCACATCCAATGGTGGTGGACAATTAAACAACTCACTGGAGGAGGAGTCTTGACAAATAAGCCCATCCTCAATGATGGAGGCAACCTGAAAATCAGTGCAAATCTCAACAATCTTCAACCAGAATTGTCGAATGGATGATCCACCTCAGGCTCTGCCACAGTTTGACATCCTTCTAGAGTCAGTCTTAAGCCAATTCGATTCACTCTATTGAGAAACATCAGGATACTGCAAAGGATATGGGCCCTGACAAAATTCCAGCAACAGGAATGTGGCAGAAATTGCCACACACCTAGCCAAGCTGTTCCAATCCAGCTACAACACTGACATTAACCCGGCAATGTGGAAAACTGCCCAGGTGTGTCCTCTACACAAGAAACAGGAGAAATCCATCCCAGCCAATTACCGCACCTTCAGTCTACGATCCACCTTCAGCTAAGTGATGGAAAGAGTCATCAACCGTGCTATCAAGTGTCACTTACTCAGCAATAACTTGCTCACGGATGCTCAGTTTGGGTTCCACAAAGTCACTCAGCTCCTGGTCTCATTGCAGCTTTGTTTCAAACACGGCTAAAAAAGTTGAACTCCAAAGGTGAGGTGAGAATGACTGTCCTTGACATGGACAAGATCTGGACAATATCCAGGCTCGGGCCGACAAGTGGCAAGTAACACTCGTGCCACACAAGTGCCAAGCAATGACCATCTCCAGGAAAAGTGGATCTAACCATTGCCACTTGGCATTCAATGTCCAGATCGTGCTGCATTTAGGCATGAACTGCTTCAGTGTCTGAGGAGTTGCGAATGGTGCTCAACATTGTGTAGTCATCTGCAAACATCATGTCAAGGACAGTCATTCTCACCCCACCTTTGGAGTTCCCATCACTGAATCTCCTATATCAACATCGTGGGGGTTACTTTCATAGAATTTACAGTACAGAAGGAGGCCATTCGGCCCATCAAGTCTGCACCGGCTCTTGACCTAAGCCGAAATCGAACCTGGGACCCTGGAGCTGTGAAGCAATTGTGCTATCCACAATGCTACCATGCTTACCATTGATCACAAACTAAACTGGTACTCACCTCCTGAACCCCCCTCCCGGCCTCAGGTGGCTGTGTGGATCTGCACTTTCTCCCTGTGTCTACCTGGGTTTCCTCCGGGTGATCCGGTTTCCTCCCACGGTCCAAAGATGCAGGTTAGGTGGATTGTCCATGCTAAATTGCCCCTTAGTATCCAAAAGGTTATGTGGGGTTACTGGGTTACAGGGGGCAGGGTGGAGGTGTGGGTTTAAGTTGGGTAATCTTTCCAAGGACTGGTGCAGACTCAATGGGCTGAATGGCCTACTTCTGCACTGTAGGGATTCATACCTCTTTGCACCTTTAGAGTCTAGAAATCTATTTATTTCTTACATATATTCCATGTTTCTCGGCCTCACCGCCTTCTGTGGTAGAGAATTCCACATGTTTATCACCTTCTGAATGAAAACATTTCTCCACATCCAAAATGGCCGACCCTGTGCCCTGAGACTAACTTCTTGATCTCTCCCCCCCCCCTCCCCCCTTCCCCCCCCCCCCCCCCCCCCCCCCACCACAGACAGGGAAAACAACATCCCTGCATCCACACCAGTCAGAATTTTATACTATTCCATGAGATTCCCTCTCATTTGCCTTGTGGAGCAGACTCGATGGGCTGAATGGCCTACTCCTGTTTCTATGTTCCTAGTACAGGCAGCCCTCTTGCTGGACTGGTATATTTTTCAAAATGTTATCCAAATTACCCATTCAAGGACTGATTTTCTTTGGTTGCACTCATCAGCATGGTTTCTGAAGATTGGAAGGTTTTTCCACTTCAGCAAATAAGCGTCAATATAAAGTATTCCTCGATGAGGAATGGCAGGGGTAAGAATTAATCAGTCCCGGGCCACACGGTGGTGAAATGGTTAGCACTGCTGCCTCACGGCACCGAGGGCCCAGGTTCGATCCCGGCCCCGGGTCACTGTCCGTGTGGAGTTTGCACATTCTCCCCGTGTCTGCGTGGGTCTCACCCCACATCCCAAAGGTGTGCAGGTTAGGTGAATTGGCCTCACCAAATTGCCCCTTAATTGGGAAAAAAAACGAATTGGGTGCTTTAAATTTAAAGAAAGAATTAATCAGTCTCTAGTCTCTGACCAAGGGCCTTTAGGGAAGCACAGTGGCACAGTGGTCAACACGGTGGCACAGTGGTTAGCACTGCTGCCTCTCAATGCCAGAGACCCAAGTTCAATTCCATCCTTGGGTGTCTGTGTGGAGTTTACATGTTCTCCCCGTGTCTGTATGGGTTTCCTCCGGGTGATTTGGTTTCCTCCCACAGTCCAAAGATGTGCAGGTTAGGTGAATTTGCCTTGCTAAATTGTTCCTTAGTGTTCAAAGATGCGGGGTTACGGGGCATTGGGCCTCGGTAGAGTGTTCTTTCAAAGGGTCAGTGCAGACACCCGCACTGTAGGGATTCTATTCCACTCACAATTGGCTGGCGGTGCATATTTTGTCACTGGACGGGGGTAATTTGAAAAAGGCCCTCCACTGGGTACACGAATCGTGCTACGCAGAGACGCTGTGCATGGTCCCGTTGAGGCAGGCAGTTAGAATGCAAATGTCCTGCTCGTCTTACTGCTTTCAGTGAGCACCCGAACTTGGAATGCACTGCTGACTGGCAGCACGCTCAGCAGGGGGCCCAGCAGCGTGTGGTCCTTTGAGGATTATGGCTAATTACTCACTGAAATACTTAATGACTAGCGGAAATCTTCCCATCACCGGCCTTAACTCCAACCTTAGGACAACATTTGATACCCCACCACATTGTGCGTTGCCTGGCAACCAACCATTTGAGATTGATACATTGCGAGACAATCTCTGTCTCCATGCGCTGAATTGCCAAATACCTTTTCAATGACTTTTATACTGTGCTATTGCTACCAACTGCAGGTTCCCTGCAACCAGGCACTCACAACCAGTGGCAACACCGGAGCGGCAGAAAGAGAGAGGGAAATGTAGTGATACTTGCATTTATAGGGCACCTTTGCCAATCTCAGGACATCATAAAGTGCTTTACAACCAATTATGATGTATAGTCACAGTTTACATTTTAGAAAGCCGGCAGACAATCCATATATAGCTAATGACCAGGCCTTCCCCGCAAGGATTTGGTGATCTGCCCGGCTTCTGGCAGAGGTTTCATTCTCTCACCTGTAAGTCAGAAGGTTGTGGGTCTTGAGCCCACTCCAGCCACATGAGCACATAATCTAGGCTGATATTGCAGAGCAATACTGAGGGAGTGCTGCATTGCCAGACCTGCCACCATTCTGATGAGAGCGTCTGCCTTCTGTGGCTAATTTGAAGGATTGGCGCGGCGGGTGGGGCTTAATACCCCGCCCACGATTGATCCATCAAGTTCCATCGTTGTAACACCCGTTGCCACATTGCTTGTGGGATATTGCAACAATGACTACACTTAAAGCACAGTGGTTAGCACTGTTGCTTCACGGCGCCAGTGACACGAATTCGATTCCCGGTTTGGGTCACTGTCTGTGAGGAGTCTGCATGTTCTCCCCGTCTCTGCGTGAGTTTCCTCCGGGTGCTCCGGTTTCCTCCCACAAGTCCCAAAAGACGTGCTTGTTAGGTGAATTGGGACATTCTGAATTCTCCCTCTGTGTACCCGACCAGACGACTAGGGGATTTTCACAGTAACTCCATTGCAGTGTTAATGTAAGCCTACTTGTGACAATAATAAAGATTATTATTAAAGTTACCTCATTGGTTACAAAGTATTTTTGGATGGCCTGAGATTCAGTAAGGTGCTGGAAAATGTGAATATTTCTTTTGTGAACATGGGGAAATTTCTTTTGATTGTAAAAGCAATTTTGCTTCGAAACCTCACAACGGCGGTAGCAGCATTTTTTCATATCACCAGCCTGGGCTACATAGTGTGACAATTATCTGTACAACCTTACATCAGGCTCTCTGAGAAACTACAAAGGCTCTCAGTACGACACTAAGATTTTCTCTTGTTAATTACTGATAATTATTCTCTCTGCCAATTGTGCCTGCAGTTTCGAAGAAGAGGAACTGCAATATTCATGACAAAGCTTTCTTTCTGAAGTAGCTGAGATGAATGAAAATATTGCACGGGTTCCTTAAACCGTAGACACAAGGGGCAGGAATCGCCAACTGTTCAACATCTGGTCGATCAGCGCTGGATCGTCTGAATGGATTTTAATCAATTAAAGACTGAACAAAATTAACTGTTGAGATCAACATTAGGCAATAATGAAAATAATCAGGTATCAGCGGGTTGATAACAAGAAAGCTCTGTTTTGTTTCAAAGATTGAACAGACTGGGGTTGAGAAGATCGAGAGGAGGTCATTAAGATTATGAAAGAAGTAGAGGAGATGTGAGCGTGACCACAATTAGGGCCAAAGATGTAAGACCGTAACGAATGAATCCAATAGGGAATTCAGGAGAATCCTCTTTAGGGAAGCAGGCTCGAGAGGCCGAGTGGCCTGCCCTGGCCACTAATTCATACGTTTAGGCAGAGGATGCTGAGAATGCAGAACACACTATGGAATCGGTGAGGCGTCACGGTAGCATAGTGGTTATCACTGTTGCTTCGCAGCTCCAGGGTTCCGGGGTCGATTCCCAGCTTGGGTCACTGTATCGGTGCGGAGTCTGCACATTCTCCCCGTGTCTGCGTGGGTTTTCCTCCGGGTGCTCCGGTTTTCTCCCACAGTCCGAAAAATGTGCGGTTAGGTCGATTGGCCACGCTAAATTGCTCTTTGTGTCCAAAAAAGGGTTAGGTGGGGTTAATGGGTTACAGGGATAGGTTGGAGGTGTGGGCTTAAGTGGGGTGCTCTTTCCAAGGGCAGGTGCAGACTCGATGGGCCGAATGGCCTCCTTCTGCACTGTAAATTCTATGATTCTATGAATAACACAGATTGATTCAAGGTGAAGCTAGATAAACACAGGAGGGGGAAAGAATAAAAGGATATGCTCACGGAGTGGGATGAAGTTGGATGGGAAATGGCTTGTATGGAGAATAAACGCCACAAAGACCTGATGGGCCGCATGGCCTACTTCTGTGCTGTAAGCACTTTATAATATAAATAACAAACCCTAATAATATTCAGCTGGTTGGACGGCGTCCGTGGCGAGTGACACAAATGGTTGGTGACGAACGACCTTTCGTCAGAGAGATCCTTCTTGTGTCTGTCTACCTGCCTGCCTAAATTTACATTGTGAGACAAGTGCGTCACATTTCACGGTCACACCGTCAAACGTGGAAATAACTGTGACGCGTGGGAAATAAAAAGGCTAAGAGATGGAAATCTGGCTACAGAGTTGGTTGGGCAGTTGGTTCGTGACACAGAGCAAGGCCACCAGTGCGGGTTCTATCCCCTTGCCCCTTGCCTGAGGTGTGGTGATCCTCAGGTTATCCACTACTAGTCAGCTCTCCCCCTCAAAGGGGAAAGCAACCGATGGTCATCTGGAGCTCTGGCAACTTCACTTTAACAATCCCACTCTGGCAATGCTGACATACTGCAGTCAGGCACTGGTCGAACACCCTCTTGGTGCCAAATGTCCCAGCGTGCACATCATTGAAACCAGAACACGTTTTGAATTCTGGTACGGAAACATCAGCCAATCTGCAACTCCTACAAGCAGCAATGAAATAAAATAACCAGGTACTAATTGAAGGATACAAATCGAGTACTCCCTGGCTCTTCTATCCTCGTAGTTCCATCTGAGTGCTCAGACAGGGACCTTGGTTTAAAACCTCACACAAAAGATGGCACCTCTGACAATACTGCGCTCCCGCAGTACTGCACTGGAATGTCAGTCTGGATTATTCACTGCACCTAATGACCTCTGGCTCGGCATCCCATTCAGGGTTGTGAAGGTGCTGATCCAAACTCCTGGCCGACTAGAACACACGGCTGAGCATCTTCAAGGAATTTGGGGAAAAAGTGTGTTAGAAAGTGAAAAATAGTTAAACATTCGGCACTGTACCACCGTGGTTAGCACTGTTACTTCACAGCGCCAGGGTCCCAGGTTCGATTCCCGGCTTGGGCCACTGTCTGTGCGGAGTCGGCACGTTCTCCCCGTATCTGCGTTGGGTTTCCTCCGGATGCTCCGGTTTCCTCCCACAAGTCACGAAAGACGTGCTGGTTAGGTGAATTGAACATTCTGAATTCTCCCTCTGTGTACCCGAACAGGCGCCTGAGTGTGGGATTTTCACAGTAACTTCATTGCAGTGTTAATGTAAGCCTACTTATTATGACAATAATAAAGATTATCATTATTTAAGAAATAGTTCTGAGTTCCATTCTGCCATCCTGGGTGTGTTATTAGAGTAATTGTCTTTGGAGACAGTGTCCACTTAAGTCCAGCGAAGTTCAGAAAGCAGGGCAGCTCTCGATAATGGGCGACAAAGTGAATGAGTTTAGCTCCAACCCTAAATTGCAGGGTTGCTGCCCGTTACGCCTCAGCCCCAGGGCTGTCAGGACTAATCTGTAATTCCCAACGTGAGTGGAACTGTTTCCCTGACCAATAGCAACCCTGTCAGGAAGAGGCAGGCTGTGCAATCTAGGCCACAAATTAAGGTAGGATCCTCCCTGAAGTGCTGATTCTGAAAGAAAATTAATACTCTGATTTTAATACAAAACAGGCATCCATGGAGAGGGAGGGGCCAGAGTAGGGGCTTGCAAATGACCTACTTCTATGATTAAATAGAAAATGCTGTAGACAATTGATGAGAATGAAACACTTGTCTCCCTCTCTGTTCATTCTCTTCTATTTGTAAGTCGTCTCCTGAACCAGATATAAAGCTTTGTACTTCCTAACACAATGATTCTAATTTGCACTTCCCACTGGGAGTATCCAGGTTTAATGATGAAGTTGTTCCCCACTGACAGAGATAGAAACAAATGATTAGCTTCGATCGGCCAGATAGCCTTTCCCATCTCCAGTTTTTCTTGCGTCTTTCGTGACTGAAGTGGATATGGTTTTGCGCTTGAAGGTACAAGATAGAAACAGAAGTAGGCCATTCGGCCCCTCGAGCCTGCTCCACCATTCAATAAGATCATGGGCAGCACGGTAGCGTCGTGGATAGCACAATCGCTTCACAGCTCCAGGGTCCCAGGTTCGATTCCGGCTTGGGTCACTGTGTGTGTGGAGTCTGCACATCCTCCCCGTGTGTGAGTGGGTTTCCTCCGGGTGCTCCGGTTTCCTCCCACAGTCCAAAGATGTGCAGGTTAGGTGGATTGGCCATTATAAATTGCCCTTAGTGTACAAAATTGCCCTTAGTGTTGGGTGGGGTTACTGGGTTATGGGGATAGGGTGGAATTGTTGACCTTGGGTAGGATGCTCTTTCCAAGAGCCAGTGCAGACTCGATGGGCTGAATGGCCTCCTTCTGCACTGTAAATTCTATGATTCTATGATTCTATGGCTGACGATCATTCCCATCTATCCCTGATAACCTTTGATTCCCTTGCCTAAGAAGAATTGAACCACCTCCGCCTTAAATATATTCAGTGAACCCGTTTCCACCGCCTTCTGAGGCAGTGCTCCAAAGTTGCACAATCCTCTGGGAGAATAAACGTCTCCTCATCTCTGTCCTGAAAGGACGACATCTAATTTTAAAACAGTGCCCCGTGGTTCTGGACTCGCCCACGAGAGGAAACATCAATCCTATGTCCACCTTGTCAAGACCATTCCGGATCTTATATCCTTGATTGAGGTCACCCCCTCCCTCTTCTGAACTCAAAGAACAACATTTAGATATTCGACTAAGCGTCTCTTTTGTTGTAGTCTCAACCCACCTATTGGCAGCCTCATTATATATCCCTCAGTCTCTTCTCACCCCAGATGTGAATCTGTTTCTCTTTTGAACCCATTGGGGATTGGGCCTAGGTGGGGTGCTCTTTGGGAGGGTCGATGGGCCCACTCGATAGGCCGAATGGCCTCCTTCTGCACTGTAAGGATTCCACAATGATATTGCCTGGCTCCGTCAGCGTGGGAAAGTCAAAACGAAAAAGAAGTGCTTGCATTTATATCGCACTTTTCATAAACGCAGGATATCCCAAAGTTATTTACTGTAAATGAGGTACTTGTTGAAGGGCGGGGTTGAGAAGGCAGGGCCTCCGGGAATCACCTCAGTCCAGTAAGGGAATTGAACCCACGCTGCTGGCCTTGCTCTGCATCACTAAGCAGCTGTCCAGCCAACTGAGATAAACTAGCCCCCAAAGACATCCATCAGCATAGATATATCGGATCATAGTGTTTGCTTTATACATTGTATGCAATTTTTCATCTTCAAACATCCCACTGGGGCCCTCCTCGTCAATCATAGTTTCCCCACTTCGGACCCTTCACACTTTCCCATTTACTCCCAGTGTCCACTTGTCACCCATTACTCTGGGAATTGTTCTAAAATGTATCTTTTTTTGCATGCAATGAGCATAATAAAACTGTCAGTTTCTGTTACGCACAACATGAATATTCAGAAAGCGACTAATCAACTTGCGGCACGTTCCAGTGCCCTGATAGGCCACCGGTGTTGAGGGCCAAGTGCTCACCTGTCATCACCAGCGTGAGAGACTCCCCCCCCCTTCTCTTTATCAGTTAACATTACTTTCAATTACCATGACTCTTATCCTCCCGATTTCCAGATTCCTGTACACAACGCATAAAAGGATTCGGTAATGAAGTGCCATTGAAAAAGCTTCTTTGCATATGTTCCAGTCAAATGGATCAGAAGTCAAGCACTATCCATGTAATCCTGCCTGATTACAACTTGTGTGATATTTAATAATTAAATATCACACTGCGAAGTACACAGATATTACAGTTTGTAAAAAGTCAAGGGAAGAAGGCTTGTGTTCATGTGGATCGTGAAATTAGACATGAGGAGGGATGCAAAATGGTCGGTATGACGTCGGTTACCACGTGATATACCTCACACGCCACACTCAGTTGCACCAACTATGATTCTATTAGGAAATCTATGCTTGTATGAGGAAACGTTTAGAGGGATATTGGCCAAATGCAGGCCAATGGGGTTAGCTGGGATGCCTTTTTAGTTTGGGCCAAAGGTCCTGTCTCCGTGCTTTAGATTCTACAACTTCAGGCACACCAAATATCACGCATCGCATACCGTAAGCTGTTCTAAAGTGCTGCCACTGTTAAGTAGACAAATGTGCCAGGGTGGCACGGTAGCACAGTGGTTAGCACTATTTCTTCACAGCTCCAGGGTCCCAGGTTCGATTCCCGGCTTGGGTCACTGTCTGTGCAGAGTCTGCACATTCTCCCCGTGTCTGTGTGGCTTTCCTCCGGTTTCCTCCCACAAGTCCCAAAAGATGTACTGTTAGGTGATTTGGACATTCTGAATTCTCCCTCTGTGTACCCGAACAGGAGCCGGAGTGTGGTGAATAGGGGATTTTCACAGTAACTTCATTGCAGTGTTAATGTAAGCCCACTTGTGACACTAATAAAGATTATTATTATTTTGGAAACGGTGTTTTCTGCACTGTCGAGACCTCACAATTCTCAGTGGGATAACCTGGAGTTTTTTCGGCTATGAGTGGAGCGAGAAACGTGTAGTTGCAAAGGGAATGTTTATGTCAGGCTATGTGGAAAGAGGTAGAGGGAAAGGGACGAATTAGATAGACTTCTAATGTCCATGAGAGAAGCAAATCTCCCGCCCTCCCCTGTCTGGTCGGTATGGGATTCCGACTCCATAACCATATGGTTGGCCCTGAACCGCTCCGTGAAGTGGCCTGACACGTCACTCAATTCAAGGGAAATTACGGATAGGAGGCAACAAATGTTGGCCTCCTATGCCATGAAAGAGTAAAGAAAAACAAGCAGCGGGATTCTCCGTCTGCGGGATCCTCCAATTCGCCGGCGGCCACAATGGCAAATCTCATTGGTCGGCTGCGGGAATGGAGAATCCAGCCTCTGGTCCAGTAACCCAGGTGGACTACTAGCTTCACCTGAAAGATGCACTTTGTGCGACGTAAACAGACTCCGGCCTCCGAAAAACATCTAAGGACAGTCTCGAGATTTACTAAATGTTCCTGCTCTGACGTCCCTGTAATCAAAACGTCGTCTAAGTAGGCAGCAACACGCGGTAAACCTCTCAAGATGCCCTCCATGACGCGTTGAAAGGTAGCGCAGGCAGAGGATACCCCAAAGGGCAACCGTGTATATTCAAACAGGCCCCGATGTTGTATTAATCGTTACATATGGCCGGGAGGCAGGGTCCAGCTCCAACTGTAGGTAGGCGTGACTCATGTTTAATTTAGTTAAAGAGAGTCTGCCTGCAAGCTTCGCGTAGAGGTCCTCTATGCGAGGCATTGGGTATCGGTCGAGTCGGGAAGCCGTATTCACTGTAAGTTAATAGTCACCGCACAAGCGAACTGGCATTTGGCTTCATTAGAGGTACAATTGGTGCTGCGCAGTCAGCTAAACGGACGGGCCTGATAATACCCAAAGACTCCAAACGACTGAGCTCCCCTTCTACCTTCTCAAGCAAGGCGTAAGGCACCGGGCGTGCCCAGAAATAGTGCGGCGTGGCTCCTGGTTTGACTTGGATACGGGCTACAGCCCCTTTTATTTTCCCCAAACCGGGCTGGAATACATCTGGATACCGTCCTACCTCCGTCAACCCTCCAGAAACTGTTTGGAGGATTTGCTGCAACCGCAAATGGCACAACCAGTCCCGACCCAACACGCTGGGCCCGTGGCCGCGCACCACGATAAGTGGGAAACGCCCCTCCTGGCATCCATAAACAACAGGGGTCATCGTAGTTCCCGCAATGTCCAATGGTTCCCCCGTGTAGGTGGCCAAACTGGCCTGTTGAAAAGTCAATGTTGGCTCTGCTCGCAACTTTCTCTGGGTGGCCGCGTTGTTAATACCACAAACCAAACGATCGCGTAACATTTCTGACAGGGTCTCACCATACTCCGCAATCCTGCGTAGCCTGGATAGAAACTCCGCAAGGGATTCTCCTGGGGTCCTCTCCACGGTATTAAACCGGCAACGCTGGACTATCCTGGACGGGGTTGAGTTAAAATGTTGCCCCACTAAGTTCACAAGTTCATCAAACGTCTTGGTGTCTGGTACAGCTGGGTACGTAAGGCTCCTAATCACCCCAAATGTACGCGGGCCGC
This sequence comes from Scyliorhinus canicula, assembly GCF_902713615.1. Taxonomy (NCBI): domain Eukaryota; kingdom Metazoa; phylum Chordata; class Chondrichthyes; order Carcharhiniformes; family Scyliorhinidae; genus Scyliorhinus; species Scyliorhinus canicula. The sequence continues at coordinate 149,887,660 of NC_052158.1, read as the reverse complement.
AGGCAGTGAGCAATATGACCACCTGCCGCTTGTTTACAGTGACGTTGTTTGCCCAGAATTGGTAACGCAACCGTTGTGCGTACTGGTTCCAAATTTGCAGCGCAGCATCAAAGACATCCAAACGTCCATACAGAGGCATGGTGTAGCAGAAAAAAACCATCCAACCTGTATCCAACAAAAATCCAGGGAGGTGGCTTCAGCAGCGTAGACAGCTATCCACGTCGCCAGTTTTCTGAGGGCCACGAAGAATCCAGCATGAGTTGTTGAACAGAAGGAAATAACATTTATTTACAATTACATATATATACAACAGCAGCAGCAGCAGCAGCAGCAACAGCAGCAGCAGCAGCAGCAGCAGCCGCAGCAGCAGCAGCAACAGCAGCAGCAGCAGCAACAGCAGCAGCAGCAGCAGCAGCAGCAACAGAAGCAGCAGCAGCAGCAGCAGCAGCAACAGCAGCAACAGAAGCAGCAGCAGCAACAGCAACAGCAGCAGCAGCAGCAGCAGCAGCAGCAGCAGCAGCAGCAACAGCAGCAGCAGCAGCAGCCGCAGCAGCAGCAGCAACAGCAGCAGCAGCAGCAGCAGCAGCAACAGCAGCAGCAGCAGCAGCAGCAGCAGCAGCAGCAGCAACAGCAGCAGCAGCAGCAGCAGCAGCAGCAGCAGCAGCAGCCGCAGCAGCAGCAGCAGCAGCCACAGCAGCAGCAGCCGCAGCAGCAGCAGCAGCAGCAGCAGCAGCCGCAGCCGCAGCAGCAGCAGCCACAGCAGCCGCAGCAGCAGCAGCAGCAGCAACAGTACTCTCTTGCTGCTCACTCCTATCTAGCTGGTTCCATACTGGCCAGCTCTATTTATGCAGGGACTCTGCTAATGATTTCTCCGTCCTCCTCATTGAGGAAGCTCATACTCCCGAAGGATTGTGGGATAGCACCATTTGCGACTCCTCAGATACTGAAGCAGTGCCCAGCCAGTGGTGAGCAGGCGGGTCGTAGCACTGGCAATGTGTAAAATTGCCCAGCTTTGTCCTGTACATAAGAAACAAATAACCTGCTCACGGACTTTCAGTTTGGGTTCCGCCAGGGTCACTCATCTCCTGACCTCAATTCAATCTTGGTTCAAACATGGACAAAATCTCGGAGGTGAGGTAAGAGTGACTACCCTTGACATTTGATCGAGTGTGGCATCAAGAAGACTGATCAATAATGGAATCAATGGGAATTAGGGAGGAAGTTCTGTACTGCTTGGAGTCATACTTGGCACATAGGATGGTGTTTGCAGTTGTTGGAGGTCAATCATCTGCAGGAGTTCCTCAGGGTAGTGTCCTGGGCCCAACCATCTTCAGCTGCTTCAATGACCTCCCTTCCATCATAAAGTCAGAAGTGGAGATGTTCGCAGATAACGGCACAATATTCAGCACCATTTGCGACTCCTCAGGTAATGAAGCAGTCCATGTCCAAGTGCAGCAAGACCTGGACAAAATCCAGGCTTGGGCTGACAAGTGGCAAGTAACATTCGTGCCACACAAATGCCAGGTCATGACCATCTCCAACAAGTGAGATACAACCATGCCCTTTCACATTCAATGGCATTACCATCGCTGGATCAACACCCTGGGGGTTACCATTGATCAGAAACTGAACTGGACCCAGCCATATTAATACTGTGGCTACCAGGGCAGGTCAAAGATTAGAAATCCTACGGTGAGTAATTCACCTCTGACCCCCCCCAAAGCCTGTCCACCATCTACAAGGCATAAGTCAGGAGTGTGATGGAATACTCTCCACTTGCCTGGATGAGTGCAGCTCCAACAACACTCAAGAAGCTCGACACCATCCAGGACAAAGCAGCCTACTTGATTGCTACGCCCTCCACAAACATTCAATCCCTTCACCACCGAAGACGAGTGGCAGCTGTGTGTACCAGCTGCAAGATGCACTGCAGTAACTCACCAAGAATGCTTAGGAAGCACCTTCCAAACCCACGGCCGCTACCATTCAGAAGGGCAGCAGGTATCTGGGAACCCCACCACCTGCAAGTTGCCCCCCCCCCCCCCCCCCCCCCCGCCCCGTCACTCACCATCCTGACTTGGAAATGTATCGCCATTCCTTCACTGTCACTGGTCACAATCCTGACACTCACTCCCCAATAGCACAATAGGGGTACCAGCACCACTTGGACTACAGCGGTTCAAGAAGGCAACTCACCACCACCTTTTGAAGGGCAATTAGGAATGGGCAATAAATGTTGGCCTAACCAGCGAAGCCCACATTCCGTCAATGAAAACTGCAGTGCCCACGTGGTTCCGTAAGACTGTTACAATCACGTTTCATTGTTTAAACCCTCCATTCTTTTATCAATGTTGAAATCACAGAAAACAATGGGACTTGATTAACACTCAACACTTACAATTGCCAGAGCTTTCAGTGCTGGTACTTTCACAAGACGCCATTCAATGCAATGTAAACAACACCCGTGCCTGAACAAAGCCCTTGTGTGTTGACTTGACTTGCAGAATGAGATGGCTCAGGAATACTAACGGTGGAAATTGTGACGGAAGCAATCGTCTGATGATAGGCGAAGCAGAGCCAGAGGAGACTGCTGAACATCAACTCTCGGGTTTCCTGTTGCTTGTTATTTTGAACGGCGGAGAGGAAGTGGAGGAGACCCAGTTAAAGGAGCAAGCCTTTGTGAAAGGACTAGATCAGTCGAAGGAAACCATGAGGTAGGCAAAGGGGAATTCCGTGAATACAAATGAAAGCACAAGAATGTGGCGCACAATATTCAGCGGTGGGCAGAGAGAGACAGAGGCCAAGGAGGGTTGTCAATCTTCTCGCATTGTCCTGGAGACCCAGGAATTCAAGATTAAAATCCAGGGAGAAAAATCATTTGGAATTGTGTGTTTGCTTTTCATTTTCTTCGGACATCTCAGTTCATTAACTGTAAATGTGCCGCAGATCACAGAATTTAGAATCATAGAATTTACAGTGCAGAAGGAGGCCATTCGGCCCAACGGGTCCGCACCTGCCCTTGAAAAGAGCGCCCTATCTAAGAGCACACCTCCAACGCTTTCCCCGTAACCCAGTAACCCCCACCTAACCTGTTTTTGGACACTAAGGGCAATTTAACATGGCCAATCCACCTAACCTGCACATCTTTGGACTGTGGGTGGAAACCGGAGCACCCGGAGGAAACCCACGCACACACGGGGAGGACGTGCAGACTCCGCACAGACAGTGACCCAAGCCGGGAATCGAACCTGGGACCCTGGAGCTGTGAGGCAACTGTGATAACCACTGTGCTACCGTGCATGAATTTGCATGGCAAGGGTGCGAGACCCGTGTGATTCTACTCTGATGGGAGAGTCTCTCAGACAGAGAATCCTTCCTTAACTCTGGGTGGATTGCAATGGGAATCAAGCCGGAATAGCTGACGGGTTTCGCATCGGTTTTCCTGCCCGGAATGGCACTGTGGACGGAATTCTCCGGCCTTTCGCTGGCGGTGGGATTCTTTGGTCCCCCACCGCCAGGGCTCCCCCACCCGTAAGTTTCCCGGCACCATGTGGTGGCTTCAAAGGGAAATCATGGGCTGGATTCCTCATTTGGGAGATAAAGGGTTCCCGCCAGGTCTGAGTAGCGTGTGATTCATGGTCCTGTTGGGAGCGCTATTCGTTCCTCGATTCAGGACACGCAGATATTTGGGCCAGCACTTTGCGAGGGTAAAGCAGAAGCAATTCCCAGCCCAGTGGGCAGTGTTACTGCTGGGGCCGGAATTAGTGCTACAGAGCCTGACAAGCTGCAACTGCTGAGAATCACTCCATGCCACACACTCATTGCAGCTACAAAGGATGGCTCCGAGAAGGCCTTCACCCTGATTTCGGGAGTCTGAAGTGGATCCACTGCTCGATGCCAATGAATAGACCCTCTTTCCCAGAGTGGGCCGCATACTCAAGCCTGCCCTCCTGAACAGTGCCAGGAATGAGGTGGCAGGGACAGTCAGTGCTGCCAGCCTCACCAAGAGGAGACAGCTCGTGATCCTGGGCAGCACGGTAGCCCAATCGGTAGCACTGTTAATTCACAGCTCCAGGGTCCCAGGTTCGATTCCCGGCTTGGGTCAATCTCCACGTTCTCCCCGTGTTTGCGCGGGTTTCCTCCGGGTGCTCCGGTTTCTTCCTTCAAGTCCCGAAAGATGTGCTGTTAGGTGAATTGGATATTTTGAATTCTCCCTCTGTGTACCCAAACAGGCGCCTGAATGTGGCGACACAGGCTTTTCACAGTAACCTCATTGCAGTGTTAATGTAAGCCTACTTGTGACAATGAAGATTATTATAACCTGAGGGGTGGGTGTCACTGGTGAGGGCACTGCTGGGGAGGTTCCATAGTCGCTTGGCCGCATTGAGCTCTGCTTCTCCGCAGCGGGATAGCGTTTCTGAGGAGTTCACTGAGGAGTGCCAACACCTGGTGGGCCAGTGATTGAGAATGGCCACGCCCATCCCCTGGGGTAAGGGGGTTTCCAGGGGGGGGTGGTCTGGGTGGGCTCCCACATTATCAGAGGCTCTCTGAACATTTGCAGGACACAGTCAGCAATGTGCATGGCCTGTAAGTAGCACCAGAGGCGTTGAAATCACATACTGTAGCATTGGTGCTCTGATCCAGGCCATCGATCTTGGTTTCGGACAAAGCTCTGCACAACATCGAGGGCCGAAGGGCCTGTGCTGTACTGTTCTATGTTCTATATATACCCCGAACCCGAGGGGGACACCCCGAGTGCATGGACTTGGCTCCAATTTGTTCCTCACTATTCCACACGGCCCAGGCAGCCACCCCCAGCAAGTCCAACAATGTTGAGAGTTTTTCAGAGTTTCCTGACCTTCTCGCACCCCCTCAACAGCCAGGGTGCCCATGTCCTGCTGGAAAATACTTGCACCAATTTGCACCAGTGTGACTTCGCCTGGGAGGGGTGGAGCAATGCAGAGGGTTGGAGCATCGCAGAGGGGGTGGAGCATCACAGAGGGGTGGAGCATCAGAGGGGGTGGAGCATCACAGAGGGGTGAAGCATCACAGAAGGGGTGGAGCATCACAGAGGGGGTGGAGCATCACAGAAGGGGTGGAGCATCACAGAGGGGGTGGAGCATCACAGAGGGGGTGGAACATCACAGAGGGGGTGGAGCATCACAGAGGGGGTGGAGCATCACAGAGGGGGGTGGAGCATCACAGAGGGGTGGAGCATCACAGAGGGGTGGAGCATCATAGAATCATAAGGGGCAGCAGAATGGCGCAGTGGTTAGCACTGTTGCCTAACAGCGGTGAGGACCAGGGTTCGATCCCGGCCCCGGGTCACTGTCTCTATGGAGTTAGCACATTCTCCCCGTGTTTGTGTGGGTCCCACCCCCACAACCCAAAGATGTGCAGACTAGGTGGATTGGTCACACTAAATTGCCCCTTAACTGGAAAAAAAGAATTGGATACTCTAAAAAAAAAATTATTTTTAAAGAATCATAGAATCCCTACAGTACAGAAATAGGCCATTCAGTCCATCAAGCCTGCACTGACAGTTCAAAAGACCACACTACCTCGGCCCAATCCCACCTACCCGTATCCCCACCCAAAAGGGCAAATTAGCATGGTCAATCAACGTACCTTCCCATCTTTGGTCTGTGGGAGGAAACCGGAGCACCTGGAGGAAACCCATGCAGACACGGTGTGGGGGCTCTTATTTTACCTTATAATAAGAATCGATAGTCCGGAGGTATCAAAATATGATTTTATTGCTAATTATTCACTTGAATACACTTGGTTAAGAACTGAAATATCAAATGACACATAAAAGGGTCAAACTCATGGCAAAAAGCATAAAACATAGTAGCATAAAGAAAACACTTTAAGCACAAATGAACAGGTAGATGATTCAAGTATTTGGAATGAAGGAATTCAGGAACAAGACCTCAACCACAAGGTCCGACATTTAAGGGAATTCTTAACTCTGGTTTAATCCCTCATTTACTCTCATTGGTTTCTAATTCTCAGCTGAAACCTCCTGATTTGCTGAAATCAGTGACTGTTACTTACAGGATTATTTATTCATCAAACATTGTACATTACTTAAGACTGACTGGTGCCTATCAAAACTAGCTCATGTTTGCATGCACAGTCTTACGAAAATTACAGGATAGTTTTCTCATGCCACAGCTCGGCCCAGAGACCTTGCTGTAACTGATTAATTGATACATTCTTATTGCTGAATACACCAAAATATAATGGCTAATTCATTATGTGAAACATTGACTGAAACAATGCCTAGATTCCCACAGTCAAGGCACTGGAATACAATGGCTAATTAATTATGTGAAACAATGACTAGATTCTCATAGTCAAGGCACTTTTAATAATTTTGCTTTTTGCTATATGCATTCAATTAGCACCTAAAACTCTGAATAAATCAATAAATCAATACTCTATTACATGGGGAGAATGTGTAGACTCCATGCAGACAGTCACCCAATGCCGGAATTGAACCCGGGTCCCTGGCACTGTGGGGCAGGAGTGATAACCACTGTGCCACCGTGTCGCCTGAGAAGGGTGGAGCATTGTGGAGAGGTGGAGCATCATGGAAGGGTGGAGCAACGCGAGTGGTGGAGCATCGCAGAGGGGTGGAGCAACGCGAGTGGTGGAGCATCGCAGAGGGGTGGAGCAACGCGAGTGGTGGAGCATCGCAGAGGGGTGGAGCAACGCGAGTGGTGGAGCATCGCGGAGGGGTGGAGCAACGCGAGTGGTGGAGCATCGCGGAGGGGTGGAGCATCGCGGAGGGGTGGAGCAACGCGAGTGGTGGAGCATCGCGGAGGGGTGGAGCATCGCAGAGGGGTGGAGCAACGCGGAGGGGTGGAGCAACACGCGTGGTGGAGCATCGCGGAGGGGTGGAGCAACGCGCGTGGTGGAGCATCGCGGAAGGGTGGAGCAACGCGAGTGGTGGAGCATCGCGGAGAATGGAGCATCGCGGAGGGGTGGAGCAACGCGAGTGGTGCAGCATCGCGGAGGGGTGGAGCAACGCGAGTGGTGGAGCATCGCGGAGGGGTGGAGCAACGCGAGTGGTGGAGCAACGCGAGTGGTGCAGCATCGCGGAGGGGTGGAGCAACGCGAGTGGTGGAGCATCGCGGAGGGGTGGAGCAACGCGAGTGGTGGAGCATCGCGGAGAATGGAGCATCGCGGAGGGGTGGAGCAACGCGAGTGGTGGATCATCGCAGAGAATGGAGCATCGCGGAGGGGTGGAGCATCGCGGAGGGGTGGAGCAACGCGAGTGGTGGAGCATCGCGGAGGGGTGGAGCATCGTAGAGGGGTGGAGCAACGCGAGTGGTGGAGCATCGCGGAGGGGTGGAGCATCGTAGAGGGGTGGAGCAACGCGAGTGGAGGAGCAACGCGAGTGGTGGAGCATCGCGAGTGGTGGAGCATCGCGGAGGGATGGAGCATCGTAGAGGTGTATTCAACCGATTACATGTTTAACCCATTAATCAGATCTGAATCCATGTAATAGATGGTTTTGAATGGGCACTGCCAGCACATAGTTCAAACCTCATGACTACCGCCAGTGGGGGAACAAACCTTGGCGTTGGAATCGGCGCCGGATGCAAATCACGATTGTTCCATTGCACGTTATTCTCTGTCTGATCGCAATTCTTTCTGCTGGTGTCGGGATGCTGGGAATTCAGTCCCATTGTGTTCACAGAATTTACAGTGCAGAAGGAGGCCATTCGGCCCATCGAGTCTGCACCCGCTCTTGGAAAGAGCACCCCACCCAAGGTCAACACCTCCACCCTATCCCCATAACCCCACCCAACACTAAGGGTAATTTTGGACACTAAGGGCAATTTATCATAGCCAATCCACCTAACCTGCACATCTTTGGACTGTGGGAGGAAACCGGAGCACCCGGAGGAAACCCACGCACACACGGGGAGGATGTGCAGACTCCACACAGACAGTGACCCAAGCTGGAATCGAACCTGGGACCCTGGAGCTGTGAAGCAATTATACTATCCACAATGCTACCGTGCTGCCCACGGAGCAACGCGAGTGGTGGAGCATCGCAGAGGGGTGGGAGCAGAAAATCCCGCCACCAACTAACGGCATGCCTCCTTCTTCCACCGAGAACCATGTGGTCGGGAGGCCAAGAATCTGCCCTCAGTCATTTGTTTCGGGAGAATCGCACCCTGCAGCCTGCGGCCTTGGTTAGTGAGTGTCAACTCAGTTGTGACTGTCCCAATATGGTGTGGATGTTTGGCATCACAGCTCAGGTGGACACCTCAACCCTTCAATTTTATCCTGCCGTATGATCTTCAGGAGCTTCTTGTTATGGGCCGGGGCTTAGAGAACCCCAAAGTGTATCGTGGAGTTCACCTGACCCACAACTTTTAATAGATTGTGGTATGGGGAGCACACGGCCCACTCTACAGGTGTGGTACAGCAGAAATGGAAATGTAATTTTTAAAGCAGAACAATGTTTATTCTATGAACTCAAGTTAACCTTTTTGAAACATACAGTGAACATCTTCGCAACCATTAATTCAAATACAACCCCCAAAGAATACAACACCAAGTAATCCTTTAAGCTTTCCTTTAACATCCATATGACTTAAAACACCTTTTTACCAGAAGCACATCAGGTTAAAGTCACTAATGTTACTAGTTTTAAATCACCAGAATCGATTTACAGTCTTTAGATTACAGAGAGAGACTCTAATACGCCTTCTGGCTGTGACTGCAGCTATCCAGCTCTGAAAACGAAACTAAAACACACCCTGCAGCCAACAGCCTAAAACAAAAGTAAAAAGCTGACAGACAGCCCAGCTCCACCCACTCTCTGACATCACTGCAGTAATATGAGCAGCCAAACATTTCTTAAAGCGACATTCTCATGCCATACTGAAGGATCCCAAAAGAAAGTGGTTCGACATCTTGACATGACCCGGGTACACAACTCCACAGTTTGCATCCATGGAGCAGGGTGAGCAGACCGATTGTTCCATAGGTTTTGAGTTTAGTACGCAGACTTCCGTCACTCAGCCCTCTTTGTTACCAGATTGATGTTCAAGGTCTGCCAAAGGCCTCACTTGCTTTGGCAATCCTTCAAATATTTTTATTAAGGTTTTTACGCTTTATACACTGCACACTCTTTGAAGGTAGATGTGACAGTTACAATTTATAAGTTGTTATTTTTCGATCTGCCCCCCCCCCCCCCCCCTCCCCCCCCAACCTCCCTCCTTTCGCTGTTTCAAGGCCATTTCCTTATCCCTTTACTTTACCGTGGGTGGTTGTCTGGTGTTTATATGTGGGTGGTTTCCACCTTCCTGACCTTTCTGACCTGCAGATGTCAAAGTTCGCTCCCGTTCGGATGTTCCCGTCTCTCCGTCAGCTCCTCCAAGGTCGCTAGTCTGTCTCCCGTGTAAAAGTCCTCAACAATCAGTATCCCCTCATCCTGTTAAAGGTGGCATCAAGCATGGCTGCTGGAAACATGTGGTTGCTGCAGATGGGGGCCATAGTGGATACCTCAGTCAGACCAAAGTTCTGCCTCGTCTGGTTCTAGGTTCTAAGTGTTGCTACAGCCACTGGGCTTGTTGAATGTTTCATTGGCGGGGATTGGAGCGCTGCCATGCAAGGGCCCGGAGGGTCATTCCTGTAGAGGAGGACACCTCCATCCTCACCCATTTTGTGTGTGGTTCCTTCACCCACCCCTCACTCTTTCGGCCGTGACTGTCTGGTGGTAATATAGCAAGATTGGAGGGCCAGGCCTCCCATGTTGCTTCTCCTTTGCAGTATTGCCTTGGAGATTCTTGAATTCTTCCCCACCCTCCAAATAAATGCTATAATCATTTTGCCTATCGCCTGGAAAAAGGCCTTGGAGATGTAGATTGGTATGGATATGAACAGGAAGAGAAACCTGGGCAGTACGTTCATCTTGATCATCTGCACCCTCGCCACCAGAGAAAGTGGAGCATCCCATCTCTGTAGATCCTTTTTTACTTCCTCCGTCAGACTGGTCAGGCTCCATTTGTAGATCCATGTCCAATCATCTGGATCCCCAGGTAGCGGAATTTGCTTTGGGCTATTTTAAATGGTAGACCCTCCAGCCCTGCCCCTCCCCCTCTCGGGTTCACTGGGAAAACTTTGCTCTTGCCCAGGTTGAGTTTGTTGCCCGCGTAGGCTCCAAACCCACCCAGGAGCTTCATGATTTATTTTGTGTCGTTTGCGGGTCCGAGATGTAGAGGAGCAGGTGATCCGCATAGAGTGAGACTCTGTGCTCTCTGCCTCCTCTTCCGATTCCCTTCCAGCCTCCTGCCTCTCGCAGAATCATCGGCAGGGGTTCAATTGCTGGGGCGAACAAGAGCAGGGACAGCGGGCATCCCTGCCTTGTGCCTCTGTGCAGCTGGAAGTATTCAGAGTTGGTGATGTTGGTCCCTACATTCGCCTTAGGGGCGTCGGACAGGAGTTTCACCAATGAGGTGAATCCTGTCCCCAGGTACGGAGTTCTCCAGTCTCTTGGCCAGGAATTTTGCCAGTATTTTCACACCCACATGGGTCTTTATGATCCACATTCTGTCGAGTCTTTGTCTTTTTTGGGTATCAGCAATATGGTGGTCTGTCGTAACATTGGAGGCAGGGTGCTACTTTCTAGTGAGTCAGCGAGCATCTCCCACAGGTGTGGGGCGAGTGCCAGCACAAATGTTTTGCCTTCCCTGCCTGCATGGTGTTGATATTCTCCATGACCTCCCCCCGTCCTTGTGGTGCATCTAGCTTCCTCCATCTATTGCTCCCCCACGACTGGCATATCCAGCCCATCGAGGAACCGCGTCATCCCCGAGTCCCCCTCAAGGGAACTTGGAGATGTACAGTCCCTGATAGAAGGCCTCGAATGCTTTGTTGACCTTTTTTGCTTTGGTTACCAGTCTGCCTCTGCAGTCCTTCACCTGCGCGATTTCCCTCGGGGCTGACTGCTTTCTCAGCTGGTAAGCCAGGAGGTGGCGAGCCTTGTCTCCATGTTCATTATTGGTCCTTCGTGTCTGCCAGAGTTGATATGCTGCTTTCCTGGTGGACAGCAGGTTAAAGTCCATTTGTAGCTTTTTCCTCTTTGCCAGAAGCTCTACGGTCAGAGCCTTGGATGGAGTTGATCAGTTGTCGCCTAGCTTCCTTGTCTCGATGAGCCTTGTAGTATTAAATTTCTCCCCTAATCACAGCCTTCAGTGCCTCCCAGAATGTGGAGACTTCCCCGTTCCGGTTGTTATTAACGTAATCGTCAATGGCCTGTGATGTTTTCTGGCAGAAGACCTTGTCGGCCAAGAGGGTCGTGTCCAACCTTCATTTTTTTAAAATATATTTAGTGTACCCAATCATTTTTCCAATTAAGGGGCAATTTAGCGTGGCCAATCCACCTAGCTTGCACGTTTTTGGGTTGTGGGGGCGAAACCCACGCAGACACGGGGAGAATGTGCAAACTCCACACGGACAGTGACCCAGGGCCGGGATCGAACCTGTGACCTCAGCGCCGTGAGGCGGTTGTGCTAACCGCTAGGCCACCGTGCTGCCCGTGTCCAACCTTCATGTGGGCCATTGGTAACTGCCCATCTCTAACCTCAAATCCATGTAAAGTGGAGTATGGTCGGAGATTCCAATCGGAGTATTCCAATCTGGCCATTTCTGGAAGCAATTGTGTACTGGTGAGAAGAACGGGAATTCCTTCTCACCTGTCAGCATGAATTACCATAGGTCCACTGCCCCCATCTGCTCCATAAACCTTCCCAGTTTCCAAGCCATGCCTGCTGTTTTCCCCTTTCTGGGGTTTGATCTGTCCATCAGTGTGCTCTATACATAGTAAAGATCACCCCCCACCGCTCCCCAATCAGTCGGTACATGTCTATGTCAGGAATTTCCGCCATGGTCTTCTTTATAAATTCCATGTCATCGCAGTTGGTCATGTACAAGTTCACCATGACTACTGGTGCCCCATCTAGGACATCGTTGACCATGACGTACCATTCCCCTGGGTCGTGACCGTCTTTATTGCTGTGAACACCGTCCTCTTGCTTATCAAAATAGCTACCCCCGAGCCCTTGTCTCGATGCAGGAATGGTAGGTTTGTCCCACCCAGCCCTTCCTTACCCGCAGTCAGTTCTTCTCCCTCCGGTGCATCTCTTGCTTTCATACTTTTCAGATGGGCGAAGACTCCAGATCTTTTACTGGTCCGTTAACTCCCATGAAGTGCTAGGTGGCTATCCATGTGGGGTGTTCTGTCTCCCCTTTTCTGCGGAATCAACCATGCTTACCTGGTGGATGCGCACGTACGCACGTACGCACGTACGCACGCACGCCGGGATTTTCGTTTGTTAGGGGGCAGTCCAAGATGGCCACGGTCACCATTCTCACCATGAGATCGGGTCCCTGCACTTCGGGATTCCCTTTGTCAGGGAAGATCTTGGTCTACAGGCGCAGCTTAATGAGAGACGCAGAGCATTGCTGCTCACTGTAGCAGGTCCACAAGCAATAGAAATATTTAATATGTTTGTTTTTGATAACGAGGTGGATAGCAGGAACTTCGGCGAAGTTGTAAAACAATTTGATCCGCATTGCACTCCAGAAAAAAAAAGATGAAATGAAATGAAAATTGCTTATTGTCACGAGTAGGCTTCTAATGAAGTTACTGTGAAAAGCCCCTAGTCGCCACATTCCGGCGCCTGTCCGGGGAAGCTGGTACGGGAATTGAACCGTGCTGCTGGCCTGCTGGTCTGCTTTAAAAGCCAGGGATTTAGCTCAGTGAGCTAAACCAGCCCCAGATGTTCGAGCGCTGCATATTTAACATGGCACCCAGAAGGTAGGCGAACCGTTTGATAGTTCGCTGACCGATTTGAGATTGAAGACGCAGTCGTGTAATTTTGCTACCCTACAAGCATTGATGATATCAGATCGTATTCGGGATTTGTCGCGACAAGGTGCGGGGGATGCTGTGAAGAGAAAATGAACTTGAACGTGATGATGGTGTCAACATTTGTCAGGCGAGCGAGCTGGCTGCACACCAGATTAGCACGTTGAATCTCAGACATATTGACCGAAAATAGGCGAGGCAGCCGACGTCATTAGTGTAGTGAGGCACTCGAGTTCAAAACGTGGTCCCAGCACTGGCGGAAGCCATTTTAAGTGACCGATCGAAACCTCCATTTCATGCAGGAGATGCAACAATCGCCATTTTCCAAGGCAATTTCCAACATTTGGAAAGATATGCTCCAAAAGTAAAGGCAAAAAAGATTTTGCTAAGCAATGCTATACCAGTAAAAAAGCGGAACAAACAAAATCAACCAACATGGTTGTTGAAGTATGCCTTGGAGACACGTTCTTCATCAACATGATTTCTAGCGAGGATAAAGATAGTCAAGGCATGCAAAATGATAATGTTTCAATGACGATTTGCAGCAATGGTGAAGTAAATGCAGAAACTCCAAACAACAAATGGACAATTCCATGAATGAAATGAAATGAAAACCGCTTATTGTCACAAGTAGGCTTCAAATGAAGTTACTGTGAAAAGCCCCTAGTCGCCACATTCCGGCGCCTGTTCGGGCAGGCTGGTACGGGAATTGAACCGTGCTGCTGGCCTGCCTTGGTCTGCTTTCAAAGACAGCGATTTAACCCTGTGCTAGACCAGTGATTAATAACACAATAATTAACTTCAAACTCGACACTGGAGCGAGGGACAATCTTATCAGCTTGTCAGATTTCAATGAGAGGAAAATTAAACCGCAAGTGTTAAATAAAACAATACTACAGAAAGACATGGGGGGCGATTCCCAGATATTCAGGCCAAGTGTTCGCGCCGTCGTGAACACCGTTGCGTTTCACGACGGCGCGAACAGGGCCCGGGCATGACCTATTCTGGCCCCCACATGCGCATGCACAGTTGGGGCAGCTCAATCCTGCGCATGCGTAGTTGGGCCGTGCCATCCTGCACATGCACGGGGAACTTCTTACATGCGCCGGCCCCGACCCAACATGGGGTCAGTGTTCTGGGGCCAGCCATGCCAGGAGTAGGCCCGGGGGGGGAGAGGCCAGCCTGCCGATCGGTCAGCCCCGATCACGGGCCAGACCCCATCGGAGGCCCTCCCCCCCGGTGAAGGAGCCCCCCTCCCCCCACCCACAGGCCGTCTCCCAAGCATTCCCGCAAAGTTCCCGCCGGCAGCGACCAGGGGTGAACAGCGCCGGCGGGACTCTGTCGTGTCGGAGCGGCCGCTCGGCCCATCCAGGCTGCAGAATCGGGAGCCCCGCCGATTCCAGCGGCCCACGGCTGGCGCCACGCAAACGCGCCACCGCAAATGGCGCGATTCCCTGCACCTCGGAGAATCGCGCGCCGGCATCAGGGCATCGTGGCGCAGTTGCGGCGATTCTCCAGCCCGGCGCGGGGCTCAGAGAATCGCCCCCTACAATGGAAATTACATTAGTACGCGAGTAATGAAAAATGAAATGAAAATCGCTTATTGTCACAAGTAGGCTTCAAATGAAGTTACTGTGAAAAGCCCCTAGTCGCCACATTTCGGTACCTGTTCGGGGAGGCTGGTACGGGAATTGAACCGTGCTGCCTGAGGCCTGCCTTGGTCTGCTTTAAAAGTCAGCTATTTAGCCCTGTGCTAAACCAGCCCCATAACATGCAAGCTCAATGCAAATCTGAAGAACAAAGTTCACACAGCACAATTTTCCATTGCAGAGGTGGAACATGAATCTGTACTGGGAGTGGAAGCATGTGAAGCACTTGAGCTGGTTAAGCAGGTTTACAATGCAGATTCTGCTGTAACTGGACAAAATTCACCAGTCAGATTCCACCCTGAAGGAATTTCCTGGGATATTTCAAGCCTTTGGCACCTTACCTTTCATGTACAGAATCCAATTAAAAGAGAACGCACAACCAGTAACACACACACCAAGACGTGTAACAGCTCCATTGAAAGACAGATTGAAAGATGAACAAGAAAGGATGATGGCTTTAGGCATAATAAAACGCATTGAAGAACCGACAGATTGGGTAAATTCTATGGTCGATGTCAATAAGAGGATCAACGAGCTACGTTTCTAGATAGAGCCCAAAGATCTGAACCTCAACATTAAAAGAGAACATTGTCCGATTCCGAAGAGGGAAGAAATCACAGTTGAGAAAAGGACGACAAAAGGCTTCTCAGAATTCTGAAGAGCATTAAGTAGAATGGCATGCAGCTGAATAAAGCCAAATGACAATTTGGTGCTGGCAGTATTATGTTCCTGGGAGTTAAGCTTTCTGCGAAAGGTATACAGTCTGATCAAGAAAAATTAAAGGCAATCTCGAATATGCCACCTCCCAATGACAAAAAATGTGTACTTAACATATTAGGAATGCTAAATTCCGTTGGCAAATTTATTCCTAACCTCGCTGCGCAAACGTCACACTCAGTGAAACAATCAAGAAAGACACGATATTCCAATGGTCTATGAGACGTGAACAGGAATGGCAAGCATTGCAAGAAGCATTGACTACACCGCCAGTGCTAACATTTTTTGACCCAACAGGAAGACGAAAATATGGACAGACGCAGCAAAAGATGGGTTGGGAGCAATGTTATTGCAAAAAGATAATGATGAAAACTGGCTTCCGATTGCCTATGCTTCCAGGTCAATGTCTGACACACAGCACAGGTATGCTCAAATTGTAAAAGTATGCTTAGGTTTAATTAATGGTCTTACTAAATTCCATGACTATGAATATGGGCTACCAGCTTTTATTGTGGAAACTGAACACAGACGACTGGTAGCAATAGTTAGAAAATGTCTGAATGAGATGTCCCCTCGGATCCAGCGCATGATGATGAAATTACAAAGATATGATTTCAATCTAATCTACACACCAGGCAAGCACCTTATCGTAGCAGATACACTATCTTGAGCCACAGACATGGAAGAGATACATTAGATGGATGAGAATGTTCACGTCCATGTGAATATGGTCACTGAGTCGCTTCCTGTATCTGATGACAAACCAAGATTGATAAAAGCAGAAATAACTAAGGACACAGTCGTACAAAAGGTGATAAAATATCTCCACGATACGCCTGAAGGTTCCTGCTTCAGTTATTACAATGTGAGGGCAGAATTGAGCGACGCAAATGGTTTTTTACTTCGACAACAAAGGATTGTAATTCCACAATCGTTAAGATCGACGATTCTTCAAAAAACTTCATGCAGGGCACATGGGAATAGTAAGAAGTCTTATAACACCAGGTTAAACACCAGGAATAGAGAAGTGCAAGAGAAGAGCCAAAGAGTTTACTGGACAGGCATCAACTGAGATGTTCAAGTAAATGTAAAAAAAACTGCACACAGTGCAGGAAGGTGAACAACTGCACAGTGCAGCAAGCTTCAGTCCAAACTGCCGAAAGAACCAGTTGATCTAAGATTGGAGAGGAAACGTATTCTTCAAAAAAGGAGGCAGAAAATTACAAAACCACAAGAAGACATCGCCAGCACTCCTAAGACAGTTGAAAAAGAAACATTTCAGCATACAGAGCAAGGTCAAAATAAACAAATACAACAACAAGAAGCATCAACAACGACAAATGAACATGAAACATGATCACAAGTTGAACCAGTACTCAGAACGTCAACAAGACGGAGACAGAGACGAAAACCTGAGAGATTGAATTTGTGATGGACTGTAAATAGTTACATGTTATAATGAGTTATCATATTGTATTGTAAAACAAAATCATGAATGTGAATAATTACGTTTCCAAAGAAAAGGAGATGTAATGATTTGCATAAGCTATCATGTATATAACAATGAAAATGATTTTCCCCTGTAGGTAGCAATGTAAGTCTACCACGTGACTTGGTACCTCGAGGAGTTGGGAGTAAGTCGTGTTAATGGGTAGTCATACTTGCAGTAGCTCAAGGATAATTTATCAGTGTTAGTAGTTTTTAATATATTTATTATAGTTACCTTTATCACGGCTTTATTTTATAATAAAATACTTTAATTAGTCAAGAAGTAGACATTCTTCTGTGCATCATTCCTACCGACCAAGCTCAAGAACATAACACCTTCTATCCCCCTCTCTGCCCTTCCCAGCCCCCCTGTACCCCCTCTTTTCTATCTGCCCCCCCACCTCCCCCCCACCTCCCCCCCCCCCCCACCTCCCCCCCTCCCCCCCCCATACGTATGTAAAGTAAAATCATCTTTATTGTCACAATTAGGGTTACATTAACACTGCAATGATGTTACTGTGAAAAGCCCCTAGTCACCACATTCCGGCACCTGTTCAGATACACAGAGGGAGAATTCAGAATGTCCAATTCACCTAACAAGCGCGTCTGTCGGGACATGTGGTAGGAAATCGGAGCACCCGGAGGAAACCCACACAGACACGGGGAGAACGTGCAGATTCCACACAGACAGTGACCCAAGTCGGGAATTGAACCTGGGACCCTGGAGCTGTGAAGCAACAGTTCCACCCTCTGTGCTACCGTGCTGCCCACGCTACGTCCCTACATGTCTACATCCCCCTTGCCAGGTGCGCTCTCCCCGTTGGCGCCTCCTTCTCTCTCATGCTTCCCAGCGTTAGCTTTCCCACTCGTGTGGTGGCCTCTCTCCCAGGGTCGATCTGACCCCCTCCTCGGTCTCCTTTCTCACCCTCTCATGCGCTCAGCTGCCCTCACGCCTTCCTTCCTATGAGGTGGTTGCCTGACTCACCGTGAGGTCGTGCAATCCTGCGCAAAATTGTCCATTTCATTCACTTTCTCTGTGGTCCTCCTCACCGCTACCTCATTTGTCGTTTGTCTTGTTCGCTCGTATGGGTGAACCCGTCTGCCTAGGCTGTGGTAGTAAAATAGTGCTCTCAGTTCTGGTACGTTCTCCAGAACCTGGCTGGAAATAACATCCTGGATCTAACATTGTTTTTGTACAGGGCCGACTTTGCATGGTTGAATTCAGCCCTGCGCTTCGCCAGGTCTGCCCCAATACCCTGGTGTACCTCAACTTGTGTCCCTCCCAGCTGCTTGCCTTCATCTGCCGAGCTCAGCGCAGGATCCTCTCCCAATGCTAATATCTGTGCAGCTTGGCTATCACCAGCTGATCCCCGGCCCTGGGATTTGGTCAGAGCAACCTGTGGGCCCTGTTGATCTCCGGCGGCTTAGGCAAGCTGTCCATTCCAACCAAGTTGCCCAGCATCTGGGTCACTTAGTTGGTTGGGTCACTGCCCTCAATTCCCTCTGGCAAGCCCACTATTGTCGACAGGATCGCTTTGCCTGGTCCTCGGCCTTCCCTTTCAGGCTCCCCTGGGTCGGAACCAACCTCGACCTCGGCCTCCATGGCAATGATTCCGTCGTTCTGATCCGATGATATCTTTTCCAGTTCCGATAACGTTTTCCCTTAGGCCTCCAGCCTCTTTCCCAGTCGTCGACTGCCGGCTGCATGGTAGAGACTCCGCTACCACCACCTTGACTATGTTTGAATCTCCGCCTTAATCTCCTCCTTCATTGTGGCTAGTTCCTTAGATAGGAACGTCTTCCGACCATTTCCTGGTGAGTAGAATGGGGCCCGCTGTCCGGGTCGCCGGTCTCCCTCTCTCGGAGATGGCCGGCGACCTCTCACCTTGTGGGTCCGCTGACCCGCTTGCTCGCTGCACCGGCCGTTTGCTGCAGCTTCTCGTTTCCCTGAGGCCTCTCGAACTACTGGTTCCTGGTATTATTTTCCTCTCTGTTGTCTTTGTGGGTGAGGAGATGAATGGGTCTGATTTTCTGGGTTTAATTCAGCCAAAAGTGCCTGTTTTGCTTTTTTCTGGAGGAGAGCCACTTGATGTGCGACAGCTCAGCACATCCCCATCGTTGGAAGTCTGCTTTGGTAATTCTTGCACGTGTCTCATTGTGAATACAGTCAGCTGGGGGGAATGTGTCGCCGAGATAGGTGATCTGCTGTTGACGGTCTGATTATGGACTGAAGCATTGTGGGTGGGATTCTCCGTTTCCCGATGCCAAAATCGTATCCGGAGATCAGGCGGAGAATCCCCGTTGGCGGCTGAATTGGGGTGGCCGCCGTTTTTCAGATTCTCTGCCCCTTCCAAATGGGTGTCATCTAGGAGCCGTTGTGACGCCGTTGCGACGCCATCAGTGCGTCACTTTGAGGCCCTCACCTGATGCTCCGCCCCTGATGAGCTGAGTTCACAACACGGGTCGCGTGTGGTCTGAGTTTTCGTAAATGGCGTGACGGCTGCGGACTGTGTCCAGCGCCGCCACATTCAGTGGGCGGGGTGGGGTGGGGCTCATGCTGTTGGCGGGGGGGGGGGGGCTTTGGAGAGTGCTGGAGAGACTGTGGGGGGGTGGTCCAGGGGTGGCAGGGGGGAGTACAAGGGGGACACTATTTGGCTGGCCGGGTCTGTACGCAGCCAGCGCCATATTGTACGCATGCGCAGCCACGCACCCGCCAATTCTGCAGCCGTTTGTGTCGGGAACGCCGGGATGTTTACTCACTGCTAGCCCCCCATCGGGCGGAGCATCAGTGCGGGGGCAGCGCGGGGGCAGTGCGGGGGCAGTGCGGGGGCAGTGCGGGGGCAGACTTATTCATTATAAAATAGACACTTCCTCCAGTCATAGCCTCAAAATCAGAGAATCCAGCCCCGAGTTTGAGATCGGGCTATTCTGGAGCAGGCTTCATTCCCTCCATTCTCTTTGTGCCGAGGTGGTCACATGCAATGGAGAACAAGTCCATGTCTGACCCATAAGCTCGAATAGGGTCATCAGGAAATTGGAAAGTATGTCCTTGGAGACCTTAGCCTTTGCCCAGTGCCATCTCAGATTGAGCAATTTCCTGTCCATGCAATGGGCGCAATTCTCCATTTGGATTGGATGGATTGGATTTGTTTATTGTCACGTGTACCGAGGTACAGTGAAAAGTATTTTTCTGCGAGCAGCTCAACAGATCATTAAGTACATGGGAAGAAAAGGAAATAAAAGAAAATACATAATAGGACACAACAAGATATACAATGTAACTACATAAGCACTGGCATCGGGTGAAGCATACAGGGTGTAGTGTTAATGAGGTCAGTCCATAAGAGGGTCATTTAGGAGTCTGGTGACAATGGGGAAGAAGCTGTTTTTGAGTCTGTTCGTGCGTGTTCTCAGACTTCTGTATCTCCTGCCCGATGGAAGAAGTTTGAAGAGTGAGTAAGTCGGGTGAGAGGGATCTTTGATTATGCTGCCTGCTTTCCCCAGGCAGCGGGAGGTGTAGATGGCGTCAATAGATGGGAGGCAGGTTTGTGTGATGGACTGGGCGGTATTCATGACTCTCTGAAGTTCCTTGCGGTCCTGGGCCGAGCAGTTGCCATACCAGGCTGTGATGCAGCCCAATAGGATGCTTTCTATGGAGCATCTGTAAAAGTTGGTGAGGGTTAATGTGGACATGCCAAATTTACTTAGTTTCCTGAGGAAGTATAGGCGCTGTTGTGCTTTCTATGTGGTAGCGTCGACGTGAGTGGACCAGGACAGATTTTTGGAGATGTGCACCCCTAGGAATTTGAAACTGCTAACCGTCTCCACCTCAGCTCCGTTGATGCTGACAGGGGTGTGTACAGTACTTTGCTTCCTGAAGTCAATGACCAGCGCTTTAGTTTTGCTGGCATTGAGGGAGAGATTGTTTTCGCTACACCACTCCACTAGGTTCTCTATCTCCCTCCTGTATTCTGACTCATCGTTCTTCAAGATCCGGCCCACGATGGTCGTATCGTCAGCAAACTTGTAGATGGAGTTGGAACCAAGTTTTGCCACGCAGTCGTGTGTGTACAGGGAGTAGAGTAGGGGGCTAAGTGCGCAGCCTTGCGGGGCCCCGCTATTGAGGACTATTGTGGAGGAGGTGTTGGTGTTCATTCTTACTGATTGTGGTCTGTTGGTCAGAAAACTGAGGATCCAGTTGCAGAGTGGGGAGCCAAGTCCTAGGTTTTGGAGCTTTTATTTTGGGAGCGTTTTGAAGCAGGGACAGAATGGTGGTTCGCATTTCCATTGTGGAACAATTCAGGATATCCTAATCCACCAGCATTCTACAGGTACGAATTTTGAGCAATTCCTGGCCCAGCGGACATTCTTACCGTTGGTGCTGGAGTTAGCACCAAAGAGCCTGGCAGCTGGAGCTGTTTTAAACGCTCCACAGGTCACACACTCACTGCAGTCATGAAGATGGCTCAGAGAAGAAGTCAGGAATCTGAGGTGGACCCACAGCTCCATGCCAGTGATGGAGGGAGGGACGCCCTCTTCCCCAAGGTGGGCCGCAGACTCAAGCCTGCCCTCTTGAACAGCACCTGGAAGGCGATACCAGAGGCAGTCAACACTGCCAGTCTCACTAGGAGGAGACAGCTGGTGATCCGGAGAGGTGGGAGTCACTGGTGAGCTCTCTGCTCTGAGGGGGGGGAAGAGAACCAGGGAGGGTTCCAAAGGCTGTGGTGCAGGTTGGGGTGAGCTCTGTTGATCCCCTGCTTCCTCTGCAATGGGGCAGCGCTTCTGAGGAGTGCCAACACCTGGTGGGCTCCTGGTTGAGTTTGTCCCTTGATGATACAGCAGAGGTATGAGGATGTCCACAGGGGTTCCCAGATGACCAGAGGCCTTCTGAGCATTCAAAGGACACAGGCAGCACTCAGCAGTGTGAGCAGCCTGCAAGTACCACCCAAGGGGTGGGTTTAAAAGTCAGACTGCAGCAATGGTGGTCTGAGCTAGGCCACCCCGATCCTGAGGGGGATACCACAGGTCCATGGACTTGGCACCAAATCGCTACAGGCTACTGCCCCCGGCCTGAGTAACCATCCCCCAGACGCTCGACAGTTTTCAACGGTTTTTCAGTGTTTATATATCTTCCAGCTCCCCCTCCGTAGCCATGGCGCCCTGTCCACATTTGTAAATACTTGTACTTCACGCCCGCGAGACTTCTGCCTTAGAGGAGAGGAGCATCGTGGAAGGGCAGAGCGGACTGTGTCCAACCTGCTAATCACATTTAAATGCATGGAAATGCCGGTTTTGCACGTCCCCGCTGGTGCAGGGTGTAAACCTCATTATCGCCACCAACGAGGGACCGGAGCATGGCGTCCAAATCGGCGCGGGCACGGACCTCGATTTTGCCCGGAGGCCTGATTTTCCACCCCACCACGGTTCACGTTTGTGGCGTCGCGAGGCGGAGAGAATTTCACCCAGTATCTGATTTCAATACCGGGATTGCCATCACTGAAGACATCAGAGAGAAATGTTCCAGAAAGCAGCAGGTCAGCATCATGGACGCAGAGGAGACCTCCTGCGATTTTCACCAGCCATCTCTGCCATTGGTGCTGGGTGTGCATGGTCTAACCACAGTTAGAAAGAAACAGAGACGAACCTTGATGTGGGCCATTCCGCAGCCACATTTATGGGGGGGTGTTTCACTTCTCAAGCGCTTTACAGCCAATCAAGTAGCTTTAGAAGTGTAGTCACCGCTGCAATGTAGGAAAAGCAGCAGCTCGTTTGTGCACAGCAAGCTCCCACAAGCAACAATGTGACAATTAGCAGATAATCTATTCTGGTGATGTTGACTGAAGGATGAATATTGGCCAGGAAGCCAGGGGTAAATTAGCTGCTTTTTTTCCAAGATAGCACGATGGAGCCTTCGACGTCCGCGCGGGCAGCATAAAGGCTGATTCACAAGCAACACCTTTGACAATGCTGTACCCACTCGCGACTGCACAGGGGAGTCACCCTTGATTTTTATGCTCAAGCCCTGGAGTGCAACCTCAAGGCAGAACATTGAGACTTAGAAGCAAGCGTGGTGCCAACTGAACTGTGCCACACTGCTGATATTGGCATCTCTCGCGGAAATGGTTCAATGCAGAACAACATTGGCAAAGGTCAAGAAGCAAGTGTTAGTCACTGCGCTGAGGGAAATCATAAAGAAATGAATTATTATCTGTTCAAATTTCTGCAAAATATGACCATTGAGCCCCTCCTACCTACTCTGCCATTTAATGAGATCATGGTTGATAGAATCATAGCATTTATAGTGCAGAACGAGGCCATTTCGCCTATTGAGTCTACTCCGGCCCTTGAAAGAGCACCCTACCCAAGCCCACACCTTCACCCTATCCGCGTAACCCAGTCATCCCACCTAACCTTTTTGGACACTGAGGGGCAATTTAGCACGGCCAATCCACCTAACCTGCACATCTTTGGAGTGTGGGGAGAAACCGGAGCACCCGGAAGAAACCCACGCAGACACGGGGAGAACATGCAGACTCCGCACAGACAGTGAGCCGAGTCGGAAATTGAATTGGGTCCCCAGCGCTGTGAGGCATCAGTGCTAACAACTGTGCCACCGTGCGGCTGCGACCTGACTCCGTAGACCATAGTAGCTCCATTGCGGTGTTAATGTGAGCCTACTTGTGACTCTAATAAAGATTATTATTGTTAATATAATACCTACAAATGAAAGCAAATTACTGCGGATGCTGGAAACTGAAATAGAAAATCCAGGACAATCTCAGCAGGTCTGACAGCAGCTGTGGAGAGAGAAAGGAACTAACGTTTCGAGTCTGGATGACTCTTTGTCCACATACCTGCCATTGGCCCATATCGCTTCATATCTTTGCTTAATGAAAATCTACCTACCTCAGATTTGCAACTGATCCAGTTTCCGCTGCTGTGTGTTGGAGAGAGTTCCAAATCTCTACCTCCTTTTGAATGAAGAAGTGTTTCTTAAAATCTCCCCTGAATGGTCTTGTCCTAATTTTAGGCTCTGCCCCCTAGTGTTAGAATCTCCAACCAGTGGAAACAGCGTGAGCGGGATCCCACGTCGATGCGATCCTCGGTTTCGCCGGCAGCGCACACACGCCCACGGATTACCCGATGGCATGGGGGGTGCCCACAATGGGAAACCCCATCGGCCGGTGGCGGGACGGAGAATCCCGTTGCCAGCGGGGGCCTCACCATGCCGGAAAACGGGTGCGGCAGGACGGAGAATCCCATATCTTATCTTCATCTACCCTGTCTTTCCCCGTTTATGTCAATCAGATCACCCCTTAACCTTCTAAATTCTCGCAAAAGCAGGTTGAATTTGTGGAATTTCTCCTGGTGACTCAACACCTGTTTAACATTTTTGTAAACCTACGTTACACTCCCTCCTGTGGTGTTCTTTGTGTAGTTTATTTAGGATGGTTGGCATAGTGTTCCACAAAAACCACAGTATAGCTTTTACTTAAACAAAGCTAGGATTTTATTTACACTACTAAACTGGGTTTCGACACTTAGTCCTTTGGAATACAGAATTGATCAATAATATCTAACTGCTCTCATCTATCTCACCACTGGTATTAACTATAATCTCACTTTATCACACTTGCTGCTCTTATGACCTTCTCTAGCTATCTCCTGTATTCACTCTTCCCCTGAGGTCTAGCATCACTGCCTTATATTGTTGTATCTGCAGCACCCTCTAGTGGCTACTCTTGACACTACATTAACCCTTGTAATGCTGATAGTTATGATAATACCACACCCCCAAGGCCAAAATATCCTTCCTAAGGTGTGGTGCCCAGAACTGCTCACAATGACTCCAACTGCGGTCTAACCAGGGTTTTCGTTTGTCTGCAGCATAACCCCTGTGCCTTTGTATTTCAATCCTCCTGATATAAAGGTTAGCATTCCAGTAGCCTTTTTTGATTATTTTCTGCACTTGTTCGAGGCATTTTAAATATTGATGCACCTGACCCCAAAGTGCCTTAGGGCAGTGCATCTCAAAACTATCGGATGTGGCGTACTGGCAGTTTTTTTTTTCAATGTGCCAGGGACCGGTGAGCGAAACAAGCCAATCAAGGTCTCTTTCTTTTCTGGAAACACTCCAAGTACCGGCAGACGATGGCTCGCGTACCGGCACCGGTACGCCACTTTGAGAAGCACTGCCTTAGGGCATCCACTGCAACAGACCCCTTTCCATTTCGAAAGTAATCAAAGACCCCTCCCATAATCAAAGACCCCTCCCACCCGGCTTACTCACTCTTCCAACTTCTTCCATCAGGCAGGAGATACAAAAGTCTGAGAACACGCGCTAACAGACTCAAAAGCAGCTTCTTCCCCGCTGTTACCAGACTCCTGAACGACCCTCTTATGGACTGAGCTGATTAACACTACACCCCTGAATGCTTCACCCAATACCAGTGTTTATGTAGTTACATTGTGTACCTTTTGTTGCGTATTATGTATTTTATTTTTATTTTATTTTATTTTCATGTACTTAATGATCTGTTGATCTGCTTGCAGAACTATTGAGCATTACCAGCAGGATTGCTCTCTTGTACGAGATAAGATTCTTTGGAAACATCCCTTTCTTAGGGCCAAGTAAATTCATTCTGGAGAGAAGTAGCCTGCCTTGCTGGAAATACTAATGGAGTTACTTTTTTGCCCCTGCATCCCAGCTCTTCATTGTCCAGCTGCCAAAAACAAAGGTGTCTTAAAAATGGAAAGCTGGCCCGACGATCTGACATTCATCAAAATGCCAGCGAGCAGGAGACATATAACCCTCTGTTAGTCATATAGAATAGGGAGTCATCTACCTCCGAAACCGAGGAGATTGACAGGACAATTACCAGTCCAGTATGGCACGGCACACTGCCATGTGTTTCTGTGCATGACGGAGTTTGGAATTCCAATCGAAACTGAATCACTCTATAGCCCACGGGGCTGTGATGTACTAGTGTCTGTTAGTAGATGGACCAGTTTCAGCTTGAGACTTCACACTGTGATGGCTGACATTTGCTTGTTTCTGGGTTGTATGCAAACTCCAGGTGCTCCCTTTTCCAAACAAGAGCTAGTTTTTCTAAAGCACCTTTAGCATAGAAAAATGTCCCAAGGCATTCACAGAAGCATTCTAAAACTAAAGTTTGGCACGTAGCTGTTTGACGGGATGTTAAAGCGGAAATCCTGACCAAAGAGTAGGTTTACAATGTGTCTTAAGGGGAGGGAAAGAGAGGGTAGCGTGGTGGCGCAGTGGTTAGCACTGCTGCCTCACGGCGCTGAGGACCCGGATTCGATCCCGGCCCTGGGTCACTGTCCGTGTGGAGTTTGCACTTTCTCTCTGTGTCTGCGTGGGTCTCACCCCCACAACCCAAAGATGTACAGGATAGGTTGGTTGGCCACGCTAAATTGCCCCTCAATTGGAAAATAAAAGGTGGGCAGAGAGGTTTAGGGAGGAAATTCCAGCGTTAGCGCCAAGGCAGCTTTTGACTGCATGACCGCCAATGGTCGAGCGATTAATTCGGCAATGCTTGAAGCCAGAATTAGAGGAGTGCAGAGATCTCCGAAGGAGTTTTGGCTCCTGTTTCAAATTACTTCACTAAGAGAGATTCCCCTCGGTTATCTCTCGGGGATTGATCCTCTAGCCATTCCTGCCACGTATGTAGCATGGCCATCATTTTTGCTGACGTGCAGTTTTGGTCTCCTTCTCTGAGGAAGGATGTTCTTGCTCTCGAGGGAGTGCAGCGAAGGTTTAGCAGACTGATTCCAGGGATGGTGGGACTCTCGTATGAGGAGAGATTAACTAGGTTGGGATTGTTCTCACTGGAGTTCAGAAGAATGAGGGGGGATCTCATAGAGGCTTATAAAATTCTAACAGGACTAGACAGGGTAGATGCAGGGAAGATGTTACCAATGATGGGTGTGTCTAGAACCAGGGGTCACAGTCTGAGGATTCAGGGTAAACCATTTCGGACAGAGATAAGGAGACATTTCTGCACACAGTGGTGAGTCTGTGGAATTCACTACCACAGGAAGTAGTTAATGCTAAAACTTTCAATATATTCAAGAGGCGCCTGGATATAGCACTTGGGGAAAATGGGATCAACGGCTATGGGGAGAAGGCAGGATTAGGCTATTGAGTTGGATGATCAGCCATGATCGTGATGAATGGGGAGCAGGCTCGAAGGGCCAAAAGGCCTCCTCCTGCTCCTATCTTCAATGTATCTATGTATCTATGAGAGGTTGTATGGAGCCAGCAGCATCCGTTGTCCTCACTGTTAAATGGTATAAGAGGCAGGAAAAGGGTGAGGACTTAGAGAAGCTTCAGATAATTGACTGAAGAAAAGTGAGTTCTGAAATGCACCAAATAATCAGTGGACTTTGCACATTTTAAGAGGCACCTTTGTAATCAACACTTAATATAATGGTGACTAATCAGCACTACCTGACTGATTTACCTAGCTGTCCATGATAAGCAATGATAGCGTCAGTGATGAGAACTTTATGTCAGTCCCCTGGGATTAGATATGCTGCTTGTGGCTTGGTTCTATATTATCTTCAGTTGTGAAACAGTAAAAATTGTTGCAACTTTGATGTGGTAACCCATAAGACCATAGGACATTCGGCCCATTGTGTCTGCTCAATCATAGCCATTCAATCATGGCTGATAAACTTCTCATCCCCATTCTCCTGCCTTCTCCCCATAACCCCTGATCCCCTTATTAATCAAGAACCTATCTATCTCTGTCTTAAAGACACTCAGTGATTTGGCCTCCACAGGCTTCTGCGGCAATGGGTTCCACAGATTCACCACCCTCTGGCTGAAGAAATTCCTCCTCATTTCGGTTTTAAAGGATCGTCCCTTTAGTCTGAGGCTGTGACCCCCAGGTTCCAGTTTTTCCTACTCATGGAATCATCCTCTCCACGTCCACCTTATCCAGGCCTCGCAGTATCCTGTAAATTTCAATAAGATCTTCCCTGCATCCTTCTAAACTTCATCCAGGTACTCGTCCAAAGCATTAGCAAACACCAAACCAAATGAGAAGATATTAAGATAGGTTACCAAGATCTTTGTAGATTTTAAGGACTAACTTAAGGAGAGAGTGAGAGATAGGGAGGCTGGAGGCTGTTGGTGCCAATTACTGAGACATTGTTACAAGGAGATCAGGTCTCGTAGTTGAATATCAAGGGTAACCATCCCAATAGTGTCACATAATGCAGAGGTTGTTGCAAAGGAGGAACTTAAACCAATTGCCATCATTATGGAAAACATACTGAGCAAGGTATTGGCATTAAAAGCAGTCAAGTCCCCAGGCCCTGGTCGCCTACTTCCTAGGGTCTGAAAGAAAGTGGCAGCAGAGATAGTGGAGGCATCTTCCTGGTGCTGCGGTTTCCTCCCACAGTCCGCAAGATGCGCATGGTGTATTGGCCATGCTAAATTGCTAGCTGGGTGCAACAGGGTTTGGCACTTGGGCCCCAACTATTTGCAATCTATATTAATTATTTGGGTGCAGGGATAGAATGTATTTAAGCCAAAGTTGCAGATTATACTGAGATACAGTAAGAAGTCTTACAACACCAGGTTAAAGTCCAACATATTTGTTTCAAACACTAGCTTTCGGAGCACTACTCCTTCCTCACCTGAGGACACCTTGTAATCAACACCATGGGCGCGATTCTCCGCTCTCACGCCGGTTCGGAGAATAGCGGGCCGCGCAAATTTTCACGGCGACGCAGGTCCAACGCCCTCCCGCTATTCTCCGAACCCCGCACAAACTACACGTCGGGATTCCCGACAAAGGCCTCGACCGCGCCCCTGACACGACCAGAATCGCTACTTATTGGCCCCCCGCTATTCTCCTGCCCCGATGGGCCAAAGTCCCGACGTCATCACGCACTGTTTTCACGCCGTCCAACACACCTGCTTTTCAAGTTCGTCAACCAGTCGTGCTGGCTGACGAGAGCTTCGATTAGGTGAGCGCACCGCTCAGCGCACCGCTCAGTGCACTGCTGGAGTCTGGCCACAACGGGGAAGGCATCCCCGAGAACGGGAGGGGGCTCCAGAGCGGGGGGAGTGGGGGAGACTGAGGGAGGGAGTGGGGGAGACTGAGGGGAGAGTGGGGGAGACTGAGGGAGGGAGTGGGGGAGACTGAGGGAGGGAGTGGGGGAGACTGGGGGGGGATTGGGGGAGACTGAGGGGGGAGTGGGGAGACTGAGGGAGGGAGTGGGGGAGACTGAGGGGGGAGTGGGGGAGACTGAGGGAGGGAATGGGGGAGACTGAGGGGGGGAGTGGGGAGACTGAGAAGTTAAGTCGCTCTTAACTTCTATGCGACCGGCTCCTTCCAGTCCGAGCGAGGACCTCTCCGGGATTTCCCAGTCATCGGTGCACAGGTGTATCCGAGATGTGACTGACGTCCTCTATGCCATCGCCGATCGCTACATCACCTTTCCCGAGGACCGAGCAACTCAAGACTCACGAGCTCGTGGATTTGCCAGCTTGGCCGGGATACCGATGGTACAGGGGGCAATCGATTGTGTTCACGTCCCCATGCACCCGCCTGCAGGGGACAGGGACGTGTTCACAAACAGGAGGGGGACATACTCCATAAATATCCAGGTGGTATGCGACCCCCACATGAGGATCATGAACGTCTGTGCAAGGTTCCCAGGGAGTGTGCATGACTCCTACATACTGGCACAGTCGTTCATCCCTGCGATGTTTAAGGGACGTCCCCCCCCGGCTGAGGGGCTGGTTGCTAGGCGACAGGGGTTATCCGTTGAGGTCTTGGCTGATGACGCCTATACGGAGGCCTCAGACAAATGCGGAAACCCGATACAACGATGCCCATGCAGCAACCAGGGGTGTGGTGGAGTGCTGCCTTGGCCTCCTGAAGATGAGATTCAGGTGCCTGGACCGCTCCGGAGGGGCCCTGCAGTACCAGGCCGACAGGGTCGCTCGCATTGTAGTGGTCTGCTGTGCGCTGCACAACATCGCGATGCAGAGGGGAGATGACCTGCTGCAGGAGGCGGAGGGAGAAGCCAGTGGCAGTGGTGCCAGCACAGAGGAGGAGGAGGAGGAGGAGGAGGAGGAGGAGGAGGAGGGGGCTGGCGGAGTGGTGGGCGCAGCACGCAGACACGACCCTGGTGCTGGTGGTGTCCAGGAGGTGGCACGACGGACCTGGCAAGGGCGGCGGGCACGCGACGCCTTGGTGGCAGCACGGTGCACGCGGCGTATGCGACGTCCCAGCTGAACACCAAACCACCACCTGCATCGCTAGTCGTGCAGAGGGTCAACACATAACTGCCACCACCACAACCCCCCCCCCCCCTCCCCCCCCACCCCCCCACCCCCTCTCAGTGTACACTGCTCCACTTCGACATCACCCTTACCACTGGGTCCAAACGGTATGGCACAACATTGATGGCTGTGTCAGCGGGTGTGATCAGTGCCATGTGGAATGATGACAGCCCGCTCTGCGAAGAGCTGTGAGCTCAGAATCGTTAGAGAGAGTCTGACCCATGGCAATAGCTGAACCATCCACCTTGGTGGCCGCTGAGATCGTCACGGACACTCCATCACGTGCCCGCGTGGGCTAGCTGTGGGAGGGGTTGGGGGGGAAGGGACTGCACACCCGGCACCAAAGTTTCACCGCTCGTCAACCCCAGCAACACTCGGTCACCATCACGATTCCTGTGGCTGTGCAAAAATCACACGGTATTACAAGTAAGGTGGAACAGTGCGTTTAATGTTAACAAAAATTTACAGGTGCCCTAGCCCCTACAACTAAACTGTGCCCTTCACCCGTGCCACCTTACTCAGTGTCTATCTTAGTTGCCTTACGGGCCCTACCACTACATCTACGTGATTCCCCAGATGATACAGCAGGAGTGGAGGAGGACTGCTGCGAATCGCCCCCTTCGACTCATTTCTCCTTCGGCAAGCGTTTCCTGGGGCAACCCAGTCTTGATGGGCCAGGCTGCTCTGCGGGCGTCTCGGGTGACGTTGTGCCACCCTGCTCTGCCTGCTGCCCACCCGATGCACCAGGGATGGGACGGGGGGAGGCAGAGAATTCCGGGGCGTCCCGTGATGGAGTTAATGGGACGGGCCCCGAAACCTCCTCCTCCCTCGGGGAACCCGGTGGCCCCCGGGCCTCACTTTGGGACAGAGGTGCGAGCGGGGAGGTGCCCCGTCGCACCACCGACACCTGGCGCTGCCAGTCCTGGAGGCCTGCAACGGTATCCACCAGGATCCGAAGGTTTGCAGAGACGGAGTCCAGGGAGTTAGACATTCCCGCCAGGGACTGTGCGATCTCAACCTGTGTGTGCACGACGCCATCCAGCACATGTGTCAGGCGGTTGATGCTCTCCGCGACTGACTGCTGGGACTGTGCCATCGACTTCTGGGACTGTGCCATCGACTGCTGTGACAGTGCCATGGCGTGCTGCGACTGGGCCATGACCTGCTGAGACTCGGCCAAGGCCCGCAGCGCGCCGGCAATGTCGTGTTGGCTCTGGAGCATTGCTACCTGTGAGGGGGCAACCCTGTCCAGGGCCGAGGATGACGCGTGCACATTAACCCCAACGCCTTGCATAACCTGACCCATTGCCTCCACCGTGGATGCCACCTGTGCGGTGTCGGCCTGGGTTGCTGCCATGAGCGGTACCACTCCCTGCTCGTGGACGCGGTTCGACTCCTCTAACAGAATCTGCAGAATCTGGAAGACAGGCCTCATCCCGTCGTTGTTTCCCTGGGTTTCTTGATGCACGGCTGTGCGGGTGGGTTGAGAAATTCCAGGAACTCGGAAAACGTCTGGGAGCCAGCTGCATGCTGGGCCTGGCCTGGCCTCCGCCAGTCCGGGCCCTCGGCTGCTCCGACCTCCACCTGCTGTACCTGCTCAGCTGTGATGTGCGACCCAGACTGTGACCCAGGAGCCTCATCACTAAATAGGCCAACCGGGGTGAGTGTCTCTGGGATGGTGGATGGTGTGGGAGATAGCTGTGCTGCAAGCTCGAGGTCGTCTTGGGTTGACGCCTCCTCTATGTCATCAGCCCGCTGAGAGGCCGCAGGGCGTTCATGGGCCATTTCTCTCTCTTGCTCTGTCGCCGCCCTCTGGGCGTCCTGCTCCACAGATTCGGTTGGGGAGGATGGGACTCCCCGCTGATCGGGCACCCTCTGTTGTGCGGCTCTGGGTGAGGTGGGGGCAGATGCCTGTGTCTGCCTGGAGGCAGACGGCCTTGGTCGTTCGGCATCACGTCCTAGGGAAGAGAATGAAACGGGTTATTTAGATTCGCTTGGCCGGGCGCTGGACGGTCCCAGTGGGCAGGGTGTGTGAAGGGACAGAGGATGGGGGAGGTGTCCCGGTGGGCAGGGTGTGAAGGGACAGAGGATGGGGGAGGTGTCCAAGTAGGCAGGGTGTGAAGGGACAGAGGATGGGGGAGGTGTCCAAGTGGGCAGGGTCTGAAGGGACAGAGGATGGGGGAGGTGTTCCAGTGGGCAGAGTGTGAAGGGACAGAGGATGGGGGAGGAGTCCAAGTGGGCAGGGTGTGAAGGGACAGAGGATGGGGGAGGTGTCCAAGCGGGCAGGGTGTGAAGGGACAGAGGATGGGGGAGGTATCCCAGTGGGCAGAGTGTGAAGGGACAGAGGATGGGGGAGGTGTCCAAGTGGGCAGGGTGTGAAGGGACAGAGGATGGGGGAGGTGTCCAAGTGGGCAGGGTGTGAAGGGACAGAGGATGGGGGAGGTGTCCAAGTGGGCAGGGTGTGAAGGGACATAGGATGGGGGAGGGGGGGGGTTGTTTGTCATGCAGGGTTGTCTCACTTGTTGCAGCTCCGCCAACCTCCATTGCGCGATCTCCCGGGTGGCAGATCCCCCAACAAGGTCCAGTGCCCTCTGCTCAAACGTGGTGAGGGGGCGCAGGATGGGCGAACCCCCTCCAGTCTTGTTCCGCTCACGGGTGTTGTGAGCGGTCTTGTCCTGTTGGGGGAGGGGGCATAGGTATATCATTATAATACGGCAGGTATCAGCAGGCCGTTCAGATACTGGCACAGTTTGGGGGTCAAGTTATAACAAGACCATTGCATCTCTCCACGGGGGCCAGAGCGCTGGGTCTGTGACTACTTTGTGAACCACCCTCAACTCACTCTGCCCCAATCCCCCTCCACCCCCCGTGCTGGAGGGGGGGGGAGGTGGGTGATTAAGTTAAGGGGGGAGGGATGGTTGTCACCCGGGGGCACCCTCTTGGCACTTACCCTGGCAGCCCTGGTGAGTTTGTGCATCTTCTTCCGACATTGGTCTGCAGAGCGAGGGGTCTGCCCCACAGCACTAACGGCAGCAGCCACCTCACGCCAGGCCTGGCGCACCGCGCTGGCAGGGTGGCGATGCCCTCCGCAGCCGCCACGCCGGGTTCCCGACCACTGAGACCACAAGTGAACTACGTGGTCGGGTACTCGGCCCATCGGAGGCGGTGAATGGCGGAGGCCCCGGAGAATAGAGGGTCAGGCGCGCTAATGATATGCCAACGGTGCTTAAACGCCGCACGGCGAGCAACGCATTCACGCTATTTTTGGGGTGCCAAAGGATCCCGATTTGGTGTGAAACCGGCGCCTTCCGCGATTTTGGCGTCAGAGGCTATTCTCCGCCCATTTGCGTTTCGTGATTTGGCGTCGGCTGACGGTGAATCACGCCCCATATCCACCGATGTTGATTCAAGCTGGAGAGGAGCATGAGTCCAAATTGAAGAACGCACAGACCTTGAATGGTGGTAGAGCTCAAGACAAACTCTGACCAGATTCCCTCCAAATATACAGATTATTGGCAGTTGTTGATATGATCAGAACAATCCATGCTGGAGATGCACATGGTATTCTGGAATCATTTTGTGCATCGTTCTCTGTCTCTTTACTTCAGAATTCCTGATGGATATCAATAGAGAGAAGCTCTCTTCCCATCAATCACTGACAACAAATTATTTTATTAAAGCTCCAAATTGCTACAATTATCTTGTGATAAGAGCATGTGACTGATTGCTCCAGATTATTTGACAATTGTTCATGATCAGTAGGAAACATTCACTTTTAAGATGATAAGTGTAGATGAGGTGCAGCAATCATGTAGCATTGGGAATGTAATATTAGAGGGGTGTTTCCTAGATTAGGTACCTTAAACCTTTACTCCTGGGCGGCACGGTGGCGCAGTGGTCGGCACTACTGCCTCACGGCACCGAGGACCCGGGTTCGACCCTGACTTGGAAATAAGTCGCCGCCCCCTCCCTGTCGTTGGGGCAAAACTCTGGAACTCCTCCATACAGATAGTGGCCCAAACTGGGAATCGAATCTGGGACCCTGGAGCTGTGAAGCAACAGTGCTACCCACTGTGCTACCATGCCGCCAGATTCTGAGACTAAGTGCGGAGGAACCGTGGCGTTTTGCATGGAAGGAATCAGCGACACCCCCTCACCGATGCTGCGACCGGTGGCCGCGCCAGGTAAAACACCTGGCCTCCACAAAATAAACGGCCGGAGAATTGCCGAGTCCGTGGCTGTGCAGGCGGACCCGACCTGGACACCCCCTGGCCACCCACCACCAGTTCCCCCAACCCTCGCCGAAGCCCCTCCGGGCAGCAGCACGGCTCCTGCCCAACTCAGCCACCTTGCCGGGTTCCCGCACGGCTGGGACCACACGTCAACCACGCCTTAGTGAACTCGTCCATCGGAGATGGAGCATTGGGGGGGGGGGGGGGGGTGTTCAAGGCCTGAGGCCGTCCCAATGGCGTGCGACGCGCTCCACAATTATGCCATTTTGGAGGGGGCGGAGCATGCAAAACCTGAGTATAACAGGTTCCCGATACCATCAGAAAAATGGATTCTCTGCCCGACCGACGATTACGAAATTGCCGTCGGGAAATGAAGAATCCAGCCCTTAGTCTCAGAAATGGAGAATTCCAGGGCAACACGGTTTGATCCCGGCTCTGGGTCATTGTCCGTGTGGAGACTGCGTGTTCTCCCCGTGTTTGCGTGGGTTTCCTCCGGGTGCTCCGGTTTCCTCCCACAAGTCCCAGAAGACGTGCTTGTTAGGTGAATTGGACATTCTGAATTCTCCCTCTGTGTACCCGAACAGGCGACATAGTGTGGCGACTCGGTGATTTTCAAAGTAACTTCATTGCAATGTTAATGTAAGCCTACTTGTGACACTAATAAACATTATTAGAACGTTAGCATGCTGGTTCAGCACGTAATAAGGAAGGCATATGGAATTTTGGCATTTACGGCCGGAGAATTGCCGGATCCGTGCGTACCCGACCTGGACACCCCCTGGCTATCACCCACCAGTCCCCCCAACCCTCGCCGAAGTCACTCCGGGCAGCAGCATGGCTCCCGCCCAACGCAGCCTCCTCGCCGGGTTTCCGCACGCCCGGGAACCACGCCGTAGTGAACTCGCCCATCGGAGGTAGGGCATGGGTGGGGGGGGGGGGGGGGGGGGTGGGGTTGGCGGGTGGCTTCAAGTGACATCCTGAGGCCGGCCCAACGGCGTGCGGCGCGCTCCACAATGATGCCATTTTGGAGGGGGCGGAGCATGCGCAACCTGCGTAAAACAGGTGCCGCCTGCGAATCCCTTGTAAAAATGGATTCTCCGCCCGATCGACGATTACAAAATCGAGGTCGGGAAACAGAGAATCCAGCCCTTGTCTCAGAAATGGAGAATTCCAGGGCAACACGGTGGTTAGCACTGTGGCCTCACGGCTCCGAGGTCCCAGGTTCGATCCCAGCTCTGGGTCACTGTCCGTGTGGAGTTTGCACATTCTCCCCGTATTTTTGTGAGTTTCACCCCACAATCCGCAGGGTAGGCGGATTGGCCACGCTAAATTGCCCCTTAATTGGGAAAAAAAAGATTTGGGTACTCTAAATTTATTTTAACAAAGAAATGGAGAATTCCGCCACACACCTTTAGCCTTTCATTCCTTAAACACTACAGACATTCTGACTCCAACAACCTCTCCTTCGATTAACCCTGGACACACACAGACATAACTTTACCCATACCTACACAGAATATATACATAATCACAAAAATATAAAAATAAATGAATATCATCACATTTAAAACACCTCCATTATATCACACCTCAACCTTCTATACTCAAGGAAATATGAAATGATTTCATAATTAAACCCTCAAAGCCCCGATAACTTTCCTATCTCTTATGAACTACTGAGAGAGGCAATCAACGCCTTGGTTTAACATTTCATTCGAAGTTGGTATTGATCACAAATACCACGCCTGAGTGACAGCCCAGATTATGTGCTTAAATCCCAGAGTGATTTGACTCCATAGCCTTTTAGCTCTGAGAGTGCTAGCAACTGAGCCTAGTTGACAAAAGGGCTGAAAAGATGTTGGAGATGGAATTGAATTTTCATAAATTTAGAGTGCCCAATTCATTTTTTCCAATTAAGGGGGCAATTTAGCGTTGCCAATCTACCTACCCTGCACATCTTTAGGTTGTGGGAGCGAAACCCACCCAGACACGGGGAGAATGTGCAAACTCCACACGGACAGTGACCCAGAGCCGGGATTCAAACCTGGGACCTCGTCGCCATGAGGCAGCAGTGCTAACCATGGTGCCACCATGTTGCCTAACAATACTCCTTTCATTACTAAGTGTAGCAACATTGCAAACACCTTGGTGAAAGCTGCCTGCCTCTGGAATTTCAGCAGATCTGCATCACAGATGAGCGCGTATTAGTCTGATTCCTGAAAATGCTACTCATGAAATCCATTCCCCTCTGCCCTCTCTGCCTATTCTTTCATAGGACCATAAGACATAGGAGCAGAATTAGACCACTCGGCCCATCAATTATGGCTGATATTTTTCTCATCCCCATTCTCCTGCCTTCTCCCCATAACCCCTGATCCCCTTATTGATCAAGAACCTGTCTATTTCTGTCTTAAAGACACTCAGTGATTTGGCCTCCACAGGCTTCTGCGGCAAAGGGTTCCCCAGATTCTCCACCCTCTGGCTGAAGAAATTCTTTCTCATCTCTGTTTTAAAGGATCGTCCCTTCAGTCTGAGATGGTGTCCTCTGCTTCTAGTTTTTCCGACAAGTGGAAACATCCTCTCCACATCCACTCTATCCAGGCCTCGCAGTATCCTGTAAGTTTCAATAAGATCCCCCCTCATCCTTCTAAACTCCAATGAGTACAGATCCAGAATCCTCATCCGTTCCGCATACGACAAGTTCTTCATTCCAGGGATCATTCTCAGTTCCTTCTTCCAGATCATCAATGTATATGGTGAACGGTTGTGGTCCCAGCACAGACTCCTGAGGCCCACCACCAGTCACCGGCTGCCATCCTGAAGAAGACCCCTTTATCCCCACTCTCTGCCTTCTGCCAGTCAGCCAATCCTCTATCCATGCCAGGATCTTACCCTTAACACCATGGGCTCTTTCAATGTTTAACTTTCAAATATTTATTCGAGTGAGCTTATTTTAAAATGTTATGGATTCTCCTTCCAACATGATTTCTGGTAAGATAGTCCATGTTTTCTCAAAGCTCCAAGCCAAACCTGCTAATGTCTTCCTTTGTCCTTGGTCTTAAGTTTACTCTTTCGAGCTGACAACTCATCAAATAGTTCTCATTGATTTCCTTATCCAAAGTATTAGAACATAGAACATAGAACAGTACAGCACAGAACAGGCCCTTCGGCCCTCGATGTTGTGCCTAGCCATGATCACCCTACTCAAACCCACGAATCCACCCTATACCCGTAACCCAACAACCCCCCTTAACCTTACTTTTTAGGACACTACGGGCAATTTAGCATGGCCAATCCACCTAACCCGCACATCTTTGGACTGTGGGAGGAAACCGGAGCACCCGGAGGAAACCCACGCACACACGGGGAGGACGTGCAGACTCCGCACAGACAGTGACCCAGCCAGGAATCGAACCTGGGACCCTGGAGCTGTGAAGCATTCATGCTAACCACCATGCTACCGTGCTGCCCATGGTATTGTGACTTGGGCGCCATTGTGAAGTCTCCTCTTCCTCTTCCTCATTTTACGAAGCCCCGCTTCTCTTTTCCTTTTTCATAAATATAGATTTTCTTTCTTGGTACCATCTTAGCCAATCTCCTCTTCACTTACTTTCGAGACCCAAGATTGGACACTCTTCTCCAAGGGTAACCAAAACCAATCATTCGGTGGTATCAATATTACTTCTTTGCTTTTCACAAAATTGCCGAACTGATAAACTTCTGTTGCATGTGAAGCTTTGACAGAGAACCATAGGATAGAATCACAGCATGGTTAGAACATGGAAAGAGGCCCTTCAGCCCATCCGCTCCATGCTTTTTCTCTCTGGCTCCATTTTGTACATCTCCCCACAGCCCTGCAATGTAGTTCTTGTTCAGATAATTATCCAATTCTATTTTGAAAGCTACAACTAAGCCTGCATCCACCACACCCTCAGACACGACATTCCAGATCCTAACGACACACTGCATAAAACACATTTTTCCTTCTGTCACCTTGGATTCTTTGCCATTGACTTTAAATCCCCTGATTCTCAAACACTCTGCCAATGGAAATTGTTGCTCCCTATCTGCTCTGGGGTGCACCATGGCGCAGTGGCTAGCTCAGCGCCAGAGACCCGGGCTGAATTCCAGCCTCAGGTGACTGTCTGTGTGGAGTTTGTGCATTCTCCCCGTGTTTGAGTGAGTTTCCTCCGGGTGATTCCGGGTTCCTCCCACGGTCCAAAGATGTGCAGGTTAGGATTGGCCATGCTGAATGGCTCCTTCGTGTCCAAAAATGGGAAGGTTAACGCGGCGTTAGGGTTGGGGAATAGTCCTAGATTGGATGTTCTTTCAGAGGGCCGGTGCAGACTCGATGGGCCAAATGACCCTCCTTCTGCACTGTGGGGTTTCTATGAAATTCTACAAAATACTTTGTCCACACCCTTCAGGATTTTAAACGCCTCTGTCATATCTCCTTTCAATCTTCTCTTCTCTAAAGTGAGCAACCTAGCTTCTCCAATCTATTCACGGAACTGAAGTCCCTCATTCTTGGAATTATTTCTGAGATTGTGATCATATTAATGGGTGACTAATGAGCAATCAACAGCCCTGAGAGCTCTGCCACTGAGAAGGACAAGAGCAGCAATTACCATTATCTCCCAGGTTGCCTTGTATCTTTAAATTGGAATCAGCAAATTGCAGACGTGGCAAAAAATGCTTCTCGTTGCTTAGGAATATTGTGTACACTAAAATATCATTTGCCAGTTCAAAAATTATTCACTGTACTTGATGCTATTCTCTTGCTACACATAATTTACCGTAACAATGGATGGAATCTTCTGCTCGGTGATTAAGTTCCCGTGACAGGGCGACAGAGGGACTCCCAGTGCAGAGCGCTACGGGTAAATCCACCAAACCACATGTTGCCCTATTCATTCATTTTGCAATCGCGAGGTTCCCGTCAAATCTCATGGTGGGACCGACGGGAAGTCAACCGCCCTGCTATCAGTAGTTCAGTGGTTAGTACTGTTGGTTCACAGTACCAGGATCCCAGGTTCGATTC
The DNA here is from genome assembly GCF_902713615.1 of Scyliorhinus canicula. Lineage (NCBI taxonomy): Eukaryota > Metazoa > Chordata > Chondrichthyes > Carcharhiniformes > Scyliorhinidae > Scyliorhinus > Scyliorhinus canicula. The sequence goes on along the minus strand of NC_052158.1, from coordinate 149,848,314 downwards.
CTGCTTGGGTCACTGTCTGCGCGGAGTCTCGACCTTCTCCCCGTGTCTGCACGGGTTTCCTCCGGGTGCTCCGGTTTCCTCCCACAAGTCCCGAAAGACGTGCTTGTTGGGTGAATTGGACATTCTGAATTCTCCCTCTGTGTACCTGAGTAACCATTTACTTATCATTTTTCTATTCTACTTCACTAAGAACAGTTGAAACTGGGCGCCGGAATGTGGCGACTAGGGGCTTTTCACAGTAACTTCATAGCAGTGTTAATCTAAGCCTACTTGTGACAACAATATAGGTGATTTTCCTGTCCAGATGCCATATTTAAAAGGTACCTGGACCACCCCCCCTTGCAGTGCTGCGCTTCCCCAGAGCTCACCTTGCAGATTTGCCCATCACCTACCCACCCAGATCTCACCGCCTGACGCCCCCCCCCCCCCCCCCCCCCCCGCCCCCGCCCAGTCCTTTCATGTGTTTCAACCTTCTCCCCTTCCTTTGTGTGCATGGCACCCCCTGCTGAATAGACTGCCAGCATCTGGGAGAAAAGCGTTACGAACGGCAAAGGCAGCCCCTTGAGGCGGTGCGTGAAAGCAATCTCCTGCACCGGGGGGGGGGGGGGGGGGGTGGGGGGGCACATCACATTTGTAGATCGGGAACTAGAACGGTCTGGTTTCTCATTGGCGAGGCAGAAGGCTTTCAGGTGGCCACGAGATTCTAGTCTGTCGCCTCATTTAAAAAAAAAAAAATTTATTAAGTTTTTGCAGAATTTTTCATAATAAAACAGTAGTAACAATAATAACAAAACAAAGTAGAGTGAACATTAGCATAGTGCAATAAGAATTGAATAGACATTACCCCACATGGCTCAATCTTCCCACTCACACCATCCTAATGAAGCACTCACCCCCCCCAGCTCAACGGATTGTTGCTGCTGACATTTTAATTTTCCCCGAGAAAGTCGACGAACGGCTGCCACCTCCAAGAGAACCCTAGCGTGGACCCTCTTAAGGCAAACTTTATTTTCTCGAGGCTGAGAAACCCAGCCATGTCATTAGCCCAAGTCTCTACAGTCGGGGGCTTCGCGTCCCTCCACATTAATAAAATCCGTCTCCGGGCTACTAGGGAGGCAAAGGCCAAGACGTCGGCCTCTTTTGCCCCCTGAACTCCCGGGTCTTCTGACACTCCAAAGATCGCTAAGTCTGGACTCGGCACCACCCGTGTGTAAGCACCTTGGATATTGTCCTCGCGAACCCCTGCCAGAACTCTCTAAGCTCCAGGCATGCCCAAAACATGTGGACATGGATTGCTGGGCTTTAATGAATATTCATGACCTGCAAAATACAGTCCCCACGTTCACCCGCGAGAAAGGTGACTTACCCTGAAACGGCCGTGAAAGTCCTGAGGACGAGCTGGGGACCTGTTTTCCCCGCTCACAGATTTTCGACTTTTAGCCTCACTCCGAATTTTCCCGTTCCGCCCACCATTGGAGGGACTGGAATATTCCGCCCATTGCGTGGGCATGCCATAAATCCAACACCCTATTACAGATGGCGGATGTACAAATTTGTGCAGGCGCAGACTGTGTTGACAACACTGCTCCATTATTTATTCGCTATAAAGTTTTGAGAATTGAAGATATGCAAGTGCCCTTCTTGGTCTGGACTTTCTGCCGTCCTCTGCGGAGGGCTTTCCAGCAGCAGAAGCGGCTGCTGGCAGGATCTTTCGCTTGAATGTTCGCTGGCCGCCGGAGAACCCTCCGCAGCGGGGGCGGGGGTTGGGGCCACCTTTGGCGGGATCAGAAGATCGCACTGCCAGGAAGGGCTGGAAAATCCCGGCCCTTCTGCTTCGATTCCATTCCGATCAACTGCTATCTTCGTTCGACAAAATGATTCCATTGAGTTGTGCCATTCACAATTAGCCCTCCTCGAAGTTCCTGTATCGTATCTCTGGTCAATCCAAAAACTGGTTCAACACAAAAATCAATAAGACACGTCAGTGTAGATGTGTGAAATTCAATCCCCCTGGACATACAAACCTACCCACTATATTTTAAATTCTTGCTCTGAGGTAAACTCAAGTTTTGCTTTTAATATACACCCTTTTAAACCATTGTAAAAGTGTTAACTCACGTTTGACCATTAACTGTGGGATTCAGGATTCTATTTTCCTTCTTTCCAATCAGTTTATCAGAATTTAGTTATCTCTCTGTTGTTCTCTCCCTCTTTCTCTCCCTCTCATATGACTCATTTAAATACCCAGATGCCGGATTTACCCGATTCCCAGGACTCAACGGCTGTGCCTGGGAGACATTGCCAGGGCGCCGCTTAGCGTGGCCCACACAAATGTGGACCGGGCGTAGTGTCACCTGGTAGGTCCCCCAGGCCATTGGAGGCACACGTTGGGGACAGGGCAGGATGACACCCTGGCACTCCATTGAAATCCAGGCACATTGGCACGGCTAGCCTGCACCCTGCAGTACCAGCCGGACATCCTGGCAGTGCCATCCTATCACTACCAAGGTGGCACTGCCAGGGAGCCAGGCTAATTTTGCCGGGGTCTCCTGGTATAAGGTTGGTACTGCCAGAGGTCGGGTCTATCATAGAATTTTCTATCATAGAATTTACAGTGCAGAAGGAGGCCATTCGGCCCATCGAGTCTGCACCGGCTCCTGGAAAGAGCACTCTACCCAAGCCCACACCGCCACCCTACCCCCATAACCTAGTAACCCCACCCAACACTAAGGGCAATTTTGTACACTAAGGGCAATTTATCACGGCCAATCCACCTAACCTGCACATCTTTGGACTGTGGGAGGAAACCGGAGCACCCGGAGGAAACCCACGCACACAGGGGGAGGATGTGCAGACTCCACACAGACAGTGACCCAGGCCGGAATCGAACCTGGGACCCTGGAGCTGTGAAGCAATTGTGCTATCCACAATGCTACCTTGCTGCCCTAAGACTCAGCTGGGGAAACAGGATAGGGGCCGCAGAGCATGTCGCTGACACAGATTGCGGCAGCCACCGGTACTCTGATTCACAGGGATAGGTGGTGAGGATAGAGTCTGGAGGGGCTTTGCCAGGTAGAGGAGGGTGAAGGCGGGTGGGGTGCCTGGGTGCATGCCAAAGTTGGGGGGGGGGGTAAAGGAGGACTCACCGAAATGGGGGCATCCGGTCAAAATGGCACCCTGATCTGCGAGGAGCCTTTCTTGTTGGCGAGCTTCTGTACGGTCTCAGCGGAGAAAACCTCCCCAAAACAATGATGGGGTGTTTCTCAGTGCCGCAGCGAGAAACACCCGCTAAGCACACCGTACAGCCAACTGTAACTTAAGTCCATGGTCCGGCAGCTCCTCGAAGGACAGACGGCGGCGGTATACACGTGCCCTGATTAGGTGCTCCTTTTACACCACCTCCCCGGCCTGTTGGACCCTCGGCACCCGAGCCTCACTGGCTGGCACCTGCTATTCTGGGGCAAGCCCCTCTTGTGCAGGGTCCTCCCTGAGCAGGCCCTGTTGCCTCCAGCCTCCATTGCTGGCTGTACTCCGAAATACATTTCTGCAGGGGAGGGAAAGTGAAGACATGTTAGCAAGACGAGTATTCCGTTTACCATCCACCGCCAACAGACTACACGGTGACCCTGAGTAGCACTTCAGTGCCCCCCTCAATATGTCCCCCACAGCCCCACCCCCACCCCTCAGCTGTTCCTCCCGATATGTTGCCGTCCGCACTCCACCCCTGTCCCCATCAGTGAGTGGCACTGTGAATCAGAGTACCGGTGGCTGCTGCAATCTGTATCAGCGACATGCTCTGTGGCCCCTATCCTGTTTCCCCAGCTGAGTCTACTGTAGGTTTCCTCTTTGGCTGGGCCATGTGTTATACCACCAGCAGGGTGGCACCTGGCTGAACGGTTGAGTAGGTGGCCTTGTGCACAATCACCTCCATGCTTGGAGGCTTGTGCGTGGGCAGGTCCTACAAGTGGGGGTGTGCGAGGGAAATGTGCATTTGCAGTGTGATGAGGGTCGTGGGTGTGATGCACCATCAATTGGACACGAGACGAAGGTATGATTCAAACGATAGGCTTTAATGCACAAGATGTGTGCCCGGCAGCAGACGTACAGAAGAATGGCCGACTGCCGGGGAACACGGGTTCTTATATCCTGCCTTGTAGGCGGAGCTACCTACCTCCCAGCCAATCGGCTGAGAGGCAAATGACTTACCCGGGCCAATGGGCAACGAGTTCGCTGCACCAATAGTAGCTCACTTCTGAGGTACCGTAATACCCCTAGTCATACTACCACAGGGTGTGACACAGGTTGTGACAACTGACCAGGGTCAGGATGGATGGGGGCAGGGGCACGGTGGGGAGGCAGGGCTTGGCGACCGCTGGTGGTCCTGAGGGATGGGCTAGTGTCAATAGTGAGGCCTCTGCACTGAGAGGAGCGTTGTGCCAGGGAGGGTGCCAAATACCAGGGTGCATGGGTCCTTTGTTTGGGGTGAGCTCTACTATTCCCCTGCTTCCCCTGCAGTGGGGCAGAGCTACTGTTGGGAGCGCTGTGGAGTGGCAGCCCCTGGTTGGCCAGCGATTGAGCTTGGCCATGCCCATCCTGTTGTTGGGGTCTGAGGTTTTCCAGAGGGGCGGCCTGGGTGGGTTCCCAGATGATCAGGGTCTCTCTGAATATTTACAGGACACAGTGAGCAGTCAGCAGAGTGAACAGCCAGGGGCCTGTAGTAGCACCAATTACTGAAGCAATGGTGGTTTGAGCCAGGCCACCTCGTCACGAGGGGGAGACCCCGTGTCCAGCGGCTCGTCAGCAAGTCGCTCCCCACTACTCCCCCCTCAGCATGCCCAAGGCCTGGGGCAAACTGTGCAGGCACTGGCCGAGGCCCAGGACAGGGCTGCTCTATAACAGGCAGCCATGTGTCAGAGCCATCTGGAAATAGCAGCGGCGTCTCCTCGGCAAGGTCCAGTTACAGCAGCCCATGGCTGGGAACGTCGGCGGCAATGCTGGGTGCTGGCCAACGTGGCCCGGATACAGAGGGAGATGGCCCAGTCCCAGAGGGAGATGGCGCAGTCGCTGGCTGATGTGGCACAGCTCCAGAAGGTGGTGGCACAGTCACAGCGTGATGTGGCGCAGTCCCAGACAGAGGTAGTCTACTCCCTATGCCCCCTGGCTGTGAGAATGCAAACACCGGTTGAGACAATAGCAGGTCTCTGGGAAAATCCAGCCCAATATTGAATAAATGCATTTTGTCTTGTTGAAAAATCGACTCTCTGTGGCTACGAAAATACAAGGGAGCTTAGTTTGGGTAGTACGCAATTAAAGCAGGCCGAGCAACTAATTTAGCTGCTTTATTAATAATTGCATCTGGACAAATTACAGAAAGATGTCTTCACAACTGATCAGAGTTCAAGTCAAATGTGCAGTAAACCACATCAAAGGGCAGGAACTGGATTCACCCCTGCTGACCGTCCCCAGCACACCAACACACAGAAAGTGCTTTGTCCAAATTTTACTGCATACAGAATATAAATTCATTCACGTAGATTATTAAATCTTCCCCATGTTCACCAGCGACACAGACAATCCCAGCGATTAATAGCATGGAACTTCTAAATTGTCAGTGTCAGATAACGCTGGGCGTTTCGATTCCGAAACCAGGCCAAATACACATCACAAACGTCAAAAAGGCTGTGCATGCGCCTGGCACTGAGCAAAGCAGACTAGAAGATGCAAGGTTCCAATGTAAAAAGTCCCAGTGGGCCATAACTTCCTTGGAGTGGCGATCGGCATCACGTTGCCACTCCATGCCCGCTTCGCTGTGCCAAATGTCTCCAGTGCCTGACTCGCACGTCCTGTCTCAGGCTGGGTGAGGTGGGGGCCGCACAACTGTCCTCGAAGCCCACTGTCGAGGTGTAAGAGAGAGTCGGAGTGCAGGAGGACACACCCCTTCCTTTACAACGCTCGCTGCTGGGAAACAGGTCGGTTTAAAGGTCCAATTGAAAATAACAGGCCAGGGGGAAGGTAAGTCTCTCAGGAGAGCGGATAGGAATTGGGGGCGGGGGTGGGAGGGATATGGGAGGTTGGGTGGGTGGTGGGGGATTTGGACATCGGGTTGGGGCAGGGGGATCGGACATCGGGGTGGGGGGGGGGCGGCATGTTTTGTGGGGTGGGGGTGGGTCAGGTTGGCGGGGAAGTCCGGTCGATGAGGTGGAGGGAGGGGAGGTGTCGCTGTCTCGGGCTGAGTCAGGGATTTGGGGTGGGCCCACAGGTTGTGGGAGCAGTGCCATGTGAGTGCGGGGTTGTTGGGGGGGGGGGCACAGGGGTTCCAATGGGGGTGATCAGGAGGTGCGTAATACCGTGGGGGTTGTGGGTGAATACCCCGGTGGGCCAGGGATGTTGGGGCAGACCCATACAGGGATGGGTCTGGGTGTTGATTAGAGTTGTCAGGAGTTAGAAGAGATCTTGGCTGTAAATTCCTCATAATGGTAATCAGCGTGGGACTGATACTCCGTACCTACTTATCTGTGCCAACTTCCTCCTGTGCCAGTCTTGCCCGACCTTCCTGTCTCAGGCCGGGTGGGATCCACGCACCACAACTGTCCTCGAAGCCCAGGGTCAGTGTCTGAGAGAGTTGGAGTGAGGGGGATCTGTCCTCGAAGCCCAGGGTCAGTGTCTGAGAGAGTTGGAGTGAGGGGGATCTGTCCTCGAAGCCCAGGGTCAGTGTCTGAGAGAGTTGGAGTGAGGGGGATGAGGGCCCCCGGGGGGGGGGGGGGGGGGGGGGGGGGGGGGGGGGTCAGGGGTTTGGGGCAAATCCCATGCAGGAATCGCTCTGGGTGTCTAAAATAGTTAGACAAAAGTTAGAAGTGGTTTCAATTCATCTGACCTTTTCAGAGTATCCAAAGTTAATGATTTAAATCACATTTTCGGATGGTTCCTAGCGTAATCGCCCAGGGGAAGTTAGTGCTTCTGGACAATTGCTGTGTGATGCCTTACCTGGGTGGTTCCAAAAGGGGTTCCCCAGTCCATCGTTAGGGTGCACCCCCCCCTCCAAATCTGCTGCTGGGAGAGCCTGAAAGTTACTGCCCATCACTGTTTTCAAATCCCCTCACAGCCTCTCTCCTCCTTAATTGTGGAACCACTTTCAGCCGTAGAACATTCTGAGATCTCTGTGCTCTTCCAATTCTAGCCACTTGCACAGCCGCAACTTTAATTGCTGCATCTTTGGTGACCGTGCCTTCAGCTGCCTGGGCCCAAGCCGCAGAATTCTCCCCTTCAGACTTACTGCCTCTCCACGTCTCTCCTGCTTTAAGACACTCTTTAAAAACTACCTCCTTGACCCAGTTTTTGATCACCTGTCCTAATACCTCTGCAGGGGCTGGTTTAGCACAGGGCTAAATCGCTGGCTTTGAAAGCAGATCAGGGCAGGCCAGCAGCACGGTTCAATTCCCGTATCAGCCTCCCCGAACAGGCGCCAGAATGTGGCGACTAGGGGCTTTTCACAGTAACTTCATTTGAAGCCTACTTGTGACAATAAGCGATTTGCATTTCATTTTTCATTTCTTTGCGTGACGTGCTGTCGAATTGATTAGAATTCCTGTGAAGAACTTTGGGATATTTTTTACTGCAGGAGAGCCACAACATTAATGTCAGATCTTGTCAGTGCATTTTCCTTCACAAACATGGCCGCCATTTCATGTTGAAAGACTACCATATTACCACTTTAAATTACCTTGGCCTTTTGGCCATTTTCTGGCCACTTATTAGATTGCTGCTTGTGGGGGCTTGCTGTGCGTGCCTTTGCTGCCCGTTCCCACATTACAACAGTGACTGCACTCCAAAAGTGTTTCATTTGCTGTAAAGCGCTTTGGGCGTCCTGCGGCCTTGGAAGGTGCAAGTCAGTTTTATTGGGGAAATCACAATAATCTCACAGGGTAACGTTACGTGTACCTGCTCGTCACAGGTTACCTTGCCCACAGGCCAGGCAGCTTGGAATAATGCGGAATGAACTATCTGTGATTTTCTTGATAGAAAGAGTCTAACAAACGCAATTCGGCAATATTGCACAATTGCACGTTTCATCTCGAAAACCACCGTTGTGTTGCAAATATATCATTCCAAGAATCATGATGTCTGCTTGTTTTCAAATCCCCCCCCCACCGCCCCCACCGCCCCTCCACCCGGCCCAACCTCACCACCATCTTCGTAACCTCCTCCAGCTGTACAGCTGTCCAAGTATACCGCACTCCTCCAAGTCAGGCCTCTTGCACATCCCCTGTTCTAAAATCTACATCCTTGGTGGACATACCTTGGGTTTTATTTCTGGAATTCCCTTCCTCAGTCTCTCCTCCTCTCTAGCCCCCACCCCCCTGCTCTTCTACTTTATGATGTTCCCTGAAACCTACCTCTTCGAGTTTGTTTTTGATATCATCATATGTAGCTTGGCATTAAATTTTGTTTTGCTAACCGCCTTGCCTTGTGAGATTTTATACATTAGGGGCGGGGGTTTGGGGGGCCGGTGGTGGTGTAGTCACACTATCACCGAACTGTGTGGAGTCTGCACACTGTGCGGAGTCTGCACACTGTGCGGAGTCTGCACGTTCTCCCCGTTTCCTCCCACAGTCCAAAGACGTGCAGGTTAGGTGGATTGGCCGTGTTAAATTGCCCTTGGTACCCAAAAAGGTTAGGAGGGGTTATTGGGGTAAGGGGATAGGAGTGAGGTCTTAAGTGGGTCGGTGCGACTCGATGGGCCGAATGGCTTCCTTCTGCACTGTATGTTCTATGTTCTAGTAACCCAGAGGCCCAGGCTATCGCTGCGTTCAAATCCCAGCCCGGCTACTGGTGTTTGAATTCAATTAATAAAATCTGAAATGTCAAACAGGGCTCAGTAATGGTATCATCAATCGTTGCAAAAACCCACCTGCTTTGCGAATGCCTTTTAAGGAAAGAAGTCTGCCGCTCTTATTGACCCACATGTGACTCCAGACGCACAGCGATGCGGCCGACTCTGAGCTCCCCTCTGAAGTGGCGAGAGAGCCACTCATTTCAGGGGCACTTAGATGCGACACCCCAATCCCCTGAAAGAATAAAGAAAGAGAAGGCGCTGTTTAAATGCAAGTTGTTGTTGTAAAAATGACGCTTACATAAATGCGAGCTGTTCTACCTTGCCAGAGGGTGATGGTCCCCGCTTAAACAACAAAACAGGAAGTGGTGCAGGGTAATATAACTACTGGGTTAAGATACAAGAGCAAAAGGAACTGACAGCAGTTATAATTAGAGAAGTCACTATTCAATGTGATCTCCAATAGTAGCAGTGAAACAGGAAGGGAGATAACAGTTCGAGCTTCTCTTTTTGATTATATTTAATATATACATTTATGTAGAAAGAATGTGCAACCAATTAAGTACTTTTGAAGCCTATGCACAATATTGGGAACATGGCAGCCTGTTGGCAGATATCAAGCTCCGATAAGCAACGATATGACCGATACTTCTTTTTGACACTGAAGTTGGTCCTGGGATAAATATTGGCCACGACATGGGGCGGGGAGGGGGGGGGGGTGTGAGTGGGGGGGACCTTCCTTTTCACAATAGTGGCATGGAACCTTTGATGCCATCTGGGAGAGCAGGTGGAACCTCAGTTTAACATGGCACAACTCACATCCTTGCCTCATCCCAAATAGCCTCCTTCTGTGCTGCAAATGATTCTACGGGCGGGACGTTCCCGTCCTGCCCGTTCCGGATCTGGAATTTCCCACCCGAGGTCAATGGACCGTTTGATTGTCCATCAAATTCTCCATCCTGCCCCAAGGTGATTCCCGCAACGGACTGGAAGATTTAGGCCATGACTCTATATAGTGTCCAGGTAAAAGCATAGCATTTCACAGCTGTTTTTGAAATGGACTCTTCGTTTTAGCGGCAAACCTGGCCGCCAATTTGCACAGGGCAAAGTCCTTGAAACGGCGAGGTGAATGACGGGTTTTTCTGGCCCAGCGGTATTGGTTGAGGGGAGAACTTTCAGGGAGTCGGCAGAAACTCCCTGCTTTTCTTCAAACACAAAACCTGGTGATCTTTTAGGAGCATTCGAACAAACCCAACAAATCACCACCCAAGGGATGACGCACATGTTAATGCAGCAGTTCCTGATAATGAGAGAACAGAGAGGTCTCTACATTTCTAAAGGAGATTAAGACAAAGATAAATGTCCCCTCCTCGCCCTTCTCGACCTTTCTGCAGCTTTTGACCAGGTTGACCGTACAATCTTCCTCCAATGCCTCTCCACTGTCGACCAGCTGGGTGGAACTCCTTTCACTTGGTTGAATTTTTGTCTGTCTAATCATAACCAGAGTATCACTTCCAAATGTTGTTCTTGCTCCCCGCTGTGTTGTTCTCTGCCTTGCTCTAACCAGATGGCTTTGATGTGTAGTGTTGATCAGAGAGCAACAAGTCTTGTAAACTAACAAAACTATTTATTAAACACTACGATTAGATTTGACACTTATCGCTCAGAAACAAACAGTTGATTAAACACACATAAACTATACTCATCTGACATCTAACTCAGTAACAGATTAACTACTCTCTTGCTCGCTCAGTGCTCCTAGCCAGCTCCTGCTCCCACCACCTGCTCCAACCTTCTGTCCCACAAGGCTCAGAGTCATCCCTTATATACTGCTAGGATTAGCTCTCTCTAGTGGCTGGCTGTATCCATTTCATTAGCCCTTACATTACCTTTATGTATGATAATACCACACCCCCACACTGTTAACTCTGGTGTTCCCAAGGATCAATCCTCAGCCCTCTGCTTTTTCTCATTTACATGCCGCCCCTTGGAGACATCATCTCCATACACAGCATCAGATGCTACATATCATAGATTCATAGAGGTCTACAGCACAGAAAAGGCCCTTTGGCCCATCACATCTGCGCTGGTCAAATCAGCCACCTAACTATTCTGATCCTATTTTCCAGCACTTGACCCACAGCCTTGTGTGCCATGGCATCACAATTGCACATATAAATATTTCTTAAATGTTATGAGGGTCTCTCCCTCCACCATCCTTTCAGGCAGCGAGTTCCAGACTCCCACCACCCTCTGGGTGAAAAGGGTTTTCCTCACATCCTCTCTAAACCTCTTGCCCCTTACCTTAAATCTATGTCCTCTAGTCAAGTGTTTTTCAAACTTTTCTTTCCCGGGACTTACATTTACCAACTGACCAACCTTCGCGGCTCACACCGACCAACCATCGCGACTCACACCGACCAACCTTCGTGACCCACACCGACCAACCTTCGCGACCCACACCGACCAACCTTCGCGACTCACACCGACCAACCTTCGCGACCCACACCAACCAACCATTGCAACCCACACCGGCCAACCATTGCGACCCACACCGGCCAACCATTGCGACCCACACCGACCAACCTTCACAACCCACACCAGCCAACCATTGCGACCCACACCGACCAACCTTCACAACCCACACCGACCAACCTTCGCGACCCACACCGGCCAACCTTCGTGTCCCATTATTTTTTAAATTTAAAAAAAATAAATTTAAAGTATCCAATTATTTTTTCCAATTAAGGGGCAATTTAGCATGGCCAATCCACCTACCCTGCACATCTTTGCGTTGTGGGGGCAAAACCCAGAGCGAATGTGAAAACTCCACATGGACATTGACCCAGAGCCAGGATCAAACCTGGGACTTCGGTGCCGTGAGGCAGCAGGGCTAACCCACTGCGCCACCGTGCTGCCCTCACTATTTTTGTTTACCTTTAATGCGACAGGTGAGCCTGCTTGGTCCTCGCGATTTCATTTGCTTTGTCAATCAATGTTACATTTCCGCTAAGGACTTCAGCTGACTGTTTAAGTTCTCACTACATCTTTTGAAAAATATCTTTTTAACTTTTGAAACTTTTTTCCAATTAAGCAGCAATTTAGCATGGCCAATGTACCCACCCTGCACATTTTCTGGTTCTGGGGCTGAGACCCACGCAGACATTTTCAAACTCCGCAGGATAGTGACCCGGGGCCAGGATCGAACCGGGTCCTCGACGCCGCGAGGCAGCAGTGCTAACCACTGCGCCAACATGCCACCCTTCCTTTGAAAAATATCAAGGGGTTATCCTCAAACTCACTATGCTTCAAATGTCTTTGATGTTTTAAGCGATTTAAACTTTCATTTGCCAGTACTTCCCTGCATATAACACACTTGGGCTTTGCAGTCTGATTTGCATTGGCAAAAATAACATCGCCATACATCAAGGGCAGCACGGTGGCATGGTGGTTAGCACTGCTGCCTCACAGCACCAGGGTCCCAGGTTCGATTCCCCGCTGGGTCACTGTCTGTGCGGAGTCTGCACGTTCTCCCCCAGTGTGCGTGGGTTTCCTCCGGGTGCTACGGTTTTCTCCCACAGTCAAAAGACGTGCAGGTGAGGTGGATTGGCCATGATAAATTGCCCTTAGTGTCCAAAAAGGTTAGGTGGGAGTTACTGGGTTACGGGGTTAGGGTGGAGCTGTGGACTTAAGCAGGGTGCTCTTTCCAAGGGCTGGTGCAGATTCGATTGACCAAATGGCCTCCTTCTGCACTGTAAATTCTATGAAATCATCTTTCGACAGCTTTGTTCCCGATTTCAGTTTTTTCTTTCTTGGGTGCGCTGCTTTGTCCTGCTGTGGACCCTCCTGAGCAGTTCTCTCCAGCAGAATTAGTTGTGAGATCTTGGCCTGTTTGTGTCTGTGGCCCTCACTTCCTTATTACAAAATGATCCATTTTAAGTTCTCCAATCCTGTTGCTTGCTTGCTAGCTACAAAATGAAGGAATTTATCTTCAGTAATTTTGCGCCCAGAGCATGTGACATCAGTGTACGGGACGGGTTACCTGCTCCCTGCTGCCGCTTCTGGCGGGAAGACTCCATCGAATTCTTAAAAACTCTGCTCCTGGGACAGTGTGCTGACGTCTGGAGCAGGCGTCTGCCCCACTGGGCTTGGGTCTGCGCCCCACTAGAGGCCTCACATGCATGGGACACCCAGCATTCCTGAAAGCCTTCTTTAAGTTGCCACGGCCAATGGGCACTTCTTCCTGGGAACGCCGTGACCAATCACTTCACAGTCTTCCTGTGGGTCGCGACCCTGGGTTTAAAAATTACTGCTCTAGTCAATGACCCCCAACAAGGGGAAAGGTTTCTTCCTGCCTATTCTATCTATGCTGCTCATAATTTTATACGTCTCAATCATGTCTTCCCTGCTCCAAGGGACATATCCCCAGTCTATCCAATCGCTCTTCATAACTAAAACCCTCCAGCCCAGACAACATCCTGGCAAATCTCCCCTGAACCAATTCCAATGCTATCACATCCTTCCTATAGCCAACATTTTATACAGTTCCAGCATATCCTCCCTGCTAATAAATGCAAGTATACCATATGCTTTCTCAACTGCAGTATCCACCTGCTCTCCTTCCTTAAGGACCGGTGTACATGCATACCAAGGTTATTCTGATCCACGCTACTTCCCTGGGTCCTACCATTCACCATGTGTTCCCTTGCCTTGTTTGTCCAGCTCAATGGCATCATCTCACATTTATCCGGATTGAATTCTATTATCATTGATCAGCCCATCTGACCAGTGCGTCTATATCCTCCTGTACTAAAAAGCCACCCTCCTCACTATTTGCCACCCCACCAACTTTTGTATCACCCGCAAACTTACCAATCAACCCTTCTATATTCATATCTAAGTAATTTATATAAACCACAAACATCAAGGGGCCAGACACTGATCCCTGCAGGACCCCACTGGACACAGACGTCCAGTCAGAAAAACACCCTCAACCATCACCCTCTCCTTCCTGCCACTCAGCCAATTCTGGATCCAATTTGCCAAATCTCCTTGGATCCCATGGGTTCTTCCCTTCGCTATCAGTCTCTCATGTGGAACCTTGCTTAAGTCCAAGCAAACTACGTTAAATGCATTTCCCTCGCCTGCACACCTGGTCACCGCTTCGAAAAATTGTTGACGCGCAGTTCTGCCTCACCACCACTTCTCTCAACTTTTCCATTGTTGCTAAATTATCACACGGCTTATTCAATGTCCCGCGGTAAATGAACTGAAATTTCTTCAGGTTAAATTTTGGGAACACTTTCAGTCCATACTCCAAACTCAGTTCCCTCACTACCAATTCCATCCCTCCCCCAAGCAATAATCTGATAAGGTCAGCCTTTTAGCAACATTGGTGTTTAGCTCAGTGGGTTAGACAGCTGGTTTGTGATGCAGAACTACACCAGCAGTGTGAATTCAATTCCTGTACTAGCTTACCTCAACAGGTGCTGGAATGTGGTGACTAGGGACGTTTCACAGTAACTTCATACTTGTGACAATAAACAGTTATTGTTATTACATTAGACTTTGAAATGAGCTCCCAATCTCACCACACCATCACTAAGACCGACTTTTTCCATCAACCTAATATGGCTCAACATGACCCCTGTCTTAGCTCTGCTCGAACTCTCACCCATACCGTCACCAGGGGCTGGTTTAGCACACTGGGCTAAATCGCTGGCTTTGAAAGCCGACCAAGCAGGCCAGCAGCACGGTTCAATTCCCGCACCAGCCTCTCCGAACAGGCGCCGGAATGTGGCGACTAGGGGCTTTTCACAGTAACTTCACTGAAGCCTACTTGTGACAAAAAGCGATTTTCATTTCATTTTAGGGGCTGATTTAGCTCACTGGGCTAAATCGCTGGCTTTTAAAGCAGACCAAGCAGGCCAGCAGCACGGTTCGGTTCCCGTATCAGCCTCCCTGGACAGGTGCCGGAATGTGGTGACTAGGGGCTTTTCACAGTAACTTCATTGAAGCCTACTCGTGACAATAAGCGATTTTCATTTTCATTTCATTTATCTCTAGATTTAATTATTCCCGGCTGGTCTTCCACTTTCTACCCTTTGGAAACTTGAGATCATCCAACTCTCTGCTGCTCATGTCTTAACCAGATCCTGTTTTCTTATCGTTCCTGTGCTCACTGACCGACACTGGCTCCTGGTGAGACAGCATCTTTATTTTAAAGATAAAAGCAAATGACTGCAGACGCTGGAATCTGAAACAGAAACAGAAAATACTGGGCAATCTCACCAGGTCTGACAGCATCTGTGGAGAGAGAAGGGAGCTGACGTTTTGAGTCTGGGAGACTCTTCAAAGCTGGAGGGAACTGGAAATAGGATCAGATTGTGTGGGGTTGCATGGAGCTGCGGGGCTGGATAGGGGGCCAGAGATAGGGGGAGATTGAGAAAGATATCGTGCACAGAAAGACAAAGGGAATGTAAATGGCAGTGCTTAAGGCTAAGAAGGGTGCTAATAGTGGCACATAAAGAGATTAGAATGTGTTAATGGCAGAACAAAAATAAACAGTGTGCCAAAGGGCATTAGGAACAGGGAACAAATGGGGTGGGGCGAGGGGGGGGAGGGGAGGCACTAGTGAGGGGAAAAACAGATTGATGGAGGAAATGAAAATTAAGTGATAGAAATGGGGTGAAGGTGGAGGAGAGAGTTCACAGTCTGAAGTTGTTGAACTCAATGTTAAGTCCGGAAGGCTGTAACATGCCTCATCAGAAGATGAGGTAGTGTTCCTCCAGTTTAAACTGGGCTTCACTGGAACAGTGCAGCAGGCCAAGGACAGACATGTTGCCGTGAGAGCAGGACAGTGAGTTCATCTTGATTTGAAAATTCCCGCCCTTATAAGTCCCTCCAGTGCCTTGCCCCTCCCCTCTTTCTGTAATTCCGCCAGTCCCTCGATTTTCCACATTATCTGCACTTCTCTAATTCTCTAATAATGGTTCACTGTCTGTGCGGAGTCTGCACATTCTCCTTGTGTGTTTCCTCCATGTTCTCCGGTTTCCTCCCACTATTCCCAAAAGCTGTTACGTAATTTGGACATTCTGAATTCTCCCTCCCTGTACCCGAACAGGCGCCGGAATGTGGCGACTATGGGCTTTTCACAGTAACTTCATTGCAGTGTTAATGTAAGCCTATTTACGACAATAAAGATTATTATTATTCTGGCCTCTTGAGAATTCCCGGTTATAATCGTCCCGCCATTGGTGGTCATGACTTCAGCTGCCTCAGCCCCAAGCTCTGGAATTCCCTACCGACACCTGCCCACCTCTCTACCTCGCTTTACTCCATTAAGACTCATCTTGATACTTACTTTTCTGGTGGCGCAGTGGGTTAGCCCTGCTGCCTCATGCCGCCAAGGTCCCAGGTTCGATCTCGGCTCTGGGTCACTGTCCATGTGGAGTTTGCACATTCTCCCTGTGTCTGCGTGGGTTTTGCCCCCAGAACCCAAACATGTGCAGGCTAGGTGGATTGGCCATGCTAAATTGCCCCTTAATTGGAAAAAGTGAATTGGGTACTCTTAAAATTATTTTTTAAAAAGGGGGAAAAAAAACTTACCTCTTTTAGCAGTTTCCCCATCCCCCACCCCATCATTCCTGTCCCCTCATCCCTGGAGTGTTTTCTAGGGGCAGAGACAACCCGCCATTGGCCGCGGTCAGGAATGTCCGGTCTGAGGTGTTTCCATCCCGCCACCGGGAAACCTTCTGTGGCACTGGATGATCCTGCCAGTGGGAAGAGCCACAATATCTGTCTATTGGTGTAGTTCGGTGTCGCACTTGGCCTCATAATGCTCGTGAAGGGCCTGGGGACATGTCACTAAGATAAAGGGGCTATATAAATCTAAGTTGTTGTTGTCAAACCTAAAGAGGGTGGCTGCACTTGTGCAGAAGTCCAAATCTAAGGTTCATTAATACATGATAGTCACTGATAAATCCAGGAGGGGAACTAAGAGAAACTTCTTCATTCAGGCAATAGTTTGAAGCTGGAACGTGCTGCCGTGTGCCGTGACCAAGGCAAATAGCACAGATACATTAAAGAGAACCGAGATAAGTACAAGAGGGAGAAGGGAATAGGAGGCCGTGGGGTGAAGTGTGGGAGGGTGAGATGGGGGTTCAGTTGAAGGGTAAACACTGGCAAAGGCCAGATAGGCTGAATGGCCTGCACGTTCTATATGGTGCATCGTGGTGGCACAGTAGTTAGCACTGCTGCCTCACAGCGCCAGGGACCAAGGTTGAATTCCAGCCTTGGGTCACTGTCTGTGTGGAGTCTGCACTTTCTCCCCCTGTCTGCGTGGGTTTCCTCCAGGTGCTCCCGTTCCCTCCCACAGTCCAAAGATGTGCAGGTTAGGTGGATTGGCCACGATCAATTGCCCTTTGGGTTGAGGGATGTGCAGGTTAGGTTAACGGGCTATGGGGGTAGGGTGTCGTGGACGGGGTGTGGACGCGGCTAGAGTGATCTTTTGAAGGGTCGGTGCAGACTTGATGGGCCGAATGGCCTCCTTCGCCACTGTAGGGATTCTATGGATTCCAGTTCTCTCACTAACGGACTGGAAGCTCATTCGGGGCTGGAGTAGGACTTGAACTCTCAACCTCCATGGCTTAAATTCAAACGTGCTACGAACTCAGCAAATCTGAAACTGCAACAAATGTTTAGTGGCGGCAAGTGGCTTTCAACTGTCAGCAGGTCTCATTGCATGCATTAAAATACAAATAAAAGCAGTGACGTGTTGGTGCGTTGCCATGGCTGCATGGCTGGACATTTGGTTCTCAGTTAAAGACCAGAAATAAATCCAACAACTTCTGTTTTGGTGACTGCTGTGCTGAAGTGTCTGGGCCAGGTGGTTGTGATCTTCCAACATTCAGGAAACTGTGGTGGGTTACAGGAACACTGCAAAGCTGTGTACGGGGAAGGAAGGAGATTAGAAAGAAACAATTTGACACCTGCAACCCAAAACTCTTATGCTGGGTGTGGGGGGGGGGGGGGGGGGGGGGGGGGGGGTGTGCTGATACTCCTAATGCGCTGTAGAATCGGTCACGGTGGGACCCCATCACTATCACATCAGCAGCCTGCCCGATACCAATTAAAGGGGTAATTCAACTCATTTAAGAGACAATTCAACCCAATTTTAAGCAGCATGCGCTGTTTTAAAATAGGCAGGGGCTCCACAATGAACACTTCCTCAATCTAGAATGGGATATGAGGCAGAAGGAGCAAATGTTCCGCAGGTAACTGTGCTAACCACAGTGGGGCAGTGGGTTAGCACTGCGGCCTCAAGGCGCTGAGGTCCCAGGTTCGATTCTGGGTCACTGTCCGTGTGGAGTTTGCACATTCTCCCCGTGTTAACCCAAAAATGTGCAAGCTAGGTGGATTGGCCGTGCTAAATTACCCCTGAGTGTCCAAAAAGGTTAGGTGGGGTTACTGGGTCCAAACTGCCTCCTTCTACACTGTAAATTCCCTGATCTTCATTACCTAAGTTTTGTCTTTCCAGATTGTTTTCTGAACCATCTTGTTGAATTTATATTGGGGGTTGGGTAAGGAGACGTCTTTAAAGAGCCAGGAACAGAATGGCCATAACATCATTCCATCCGCCTCTCTGCAATCCAATTGCATTATTAGGGGGATTGTTCTCCGAGGTGGAGGCTCTCCCTCAGGTGAAAGAAGGCCGCTGATCACCACCTTCTCAAGGGCAATTAGGGATGGACAATAGCCAGCAGCACCCACATCCCGTAAATTAATTTATAAAATGGAGAGGAAAGGAGAAGTAGGGAGAGGAAATCAGCTGAAGACAGCATCAATCCACCCAGCCATAGACAACAAGCCAGCGAGGCTTGTGAAGGAGAAGGGGGGTGGCCAGTGGAGGTGCCACTACCCCGCTGACAGAGTGTATGAGTTGCTTTATGATTCCATAGAATCACTACAGGGCAAAAGGAAGCCATTTGTGTCATGATATGCAGACATGCAGATAATGATATACAGACAGGCACAGACAGGCAGCTAATGAACACAGAGAACAGGACATGACCAATGAGCAGGCAGGACACTCAGGGGTGGTATCTCACTATAAAAGGCACGAGACGCTCACACTCCACCTCTTTCCACTGATGAACATCTACAGTGAGTCAGGGTGTATGTACAGTATCACACCTCCAGCAGGTGGTTTAGAGCTAGTCTGGTTCAGTCAGACAGAGTAACCACACTTAGGTTAGCAGAGAGTCGAACTCATAGAGAACTGTGCTAACTGTGCTGGTTAAATAAATCAGATTGAACTAACTTCAAGGTCTGGAGTATCTTTTGGTTAAAGCTGCATCCAGTTGCAGCCTGTGTTATCCCAGAGTACAGTACACATCATGCTACCAGGAGACTGCTTAATCTAGGTGGTTTACCTCAGTCCAAACGTGACGACCAGCAAATGTATCCCGGCACCATGGAGAAGATTCAGGCTCCTCACCAGCTCAGGACCTCCGGCAATCTCAGTGCCAACTGGCGGACATTCAAGCAAAAGTTTCTGCTTTACATCGAAGCATCAGACCTCGTGGCTGCGTCTGATGCAAGGAAGATCGCGCTTCTCCTCTCAACAGCGGGTGATCAAGCCATCGAACTCTTCAACTCTTTTCACTTCACCGAAGGCCTGGACAAAACAAAGTTTCAGACCATCCTGGACAACTTTGACAGTCACTGTGAAGTGGACACCAATGAAATCTTCGAGCGCTACATATTCAAACAGCGTCTAAAATCTTTCAACTCCTTATTAATTAGCCTCCACCTGCTAGCGCTGTCCTGCAATTTTGGTGATATTGCTGACTCCATGATCAAAGACCAAATCGTTTTTGGAGTTCACTCTGATCCTCTGAGAGTGCAGCTTCTGAAAATCAAACATATGACCCTGTCAGTCGCGATTGAAACATGCACAGTGCATGAGCACGCCAAAAATCGCTATGCCCAGTACATATTGGCTGAAAATGAGAAACTTGCCTCCCATGAGGCAGAGTGTGTGCAGGCCATCTCCGTGACGCAGCGCCTCGGCATTGGTGAAAGCGGCCATTTTGCATGTTTTTCCCTGGGCCCCACGCATGCGCGATGCGAACGGGATAACGAAGCGGCCGACACCTGCACTGCGCATGTGCGACGACGCGCCGAGCATTAGGATGCCAACGTCATAACGTGCTTGAACTGCGGCAACGCCCACTTAAAGAAACACTGCCCTGCAATAGGGAAGCCTGGACACTCTGCAGCCGTGTGCAGGTCTGCACCACCAGTTAGGGGCCAGCGCTCCCAATTCCGACTTGGCATTTCTTGACCCAGACAGGGCGACGAAGATCTCGACAGATGCGAGCCAGGATGGCATCGGTACGGTGCTGCTTCAACGCGATAACACTTCATCCTTGCCACCCGTAGCCTACGCATCGAGGGGCATGATGCCCACCGAAACAAGGTATGTGCAAATAGAAAAGGAATGCCTGGGTCTTCTCACTGGCATTCTCAAGTTTCACAACTATGTCTATGGCCTGCCGATATTCACTGTCGAGACGGATCATAGGCCTCTGGTCCACATTTATCCACAAAGACCTTAACCACATGACGCCTCTGTTGCAGCGCATCCTCCTCAAACTCAGAAGGTACGACTTTGACTTAGTGTACATGCCTGGCAAGGAGCTCATCATCGCTGATGCATTATCCCGCTCCATCACATTGCCTAGTGAACCGCTGGAAAACATCTGGCAGATTTAATCACGGGTGCAGTTGTGTGCTAGCACCCTCATCAATGGCTGGCAGAAAGTGCAGTGCCCTCAATTTTACAATGTAAAGGACAACTTGATGGTGATTGATGGTATCCTCCTCAAGCTGGACCGGATTGTCATTCCACTCAGTCTCCAGAGCCTGGTGAGCCAAATCCATGAGGGACACCTGGGCGTCGAGAAATGCAGACGCAGAGCCAGGCAGGCTGTCTACTGACCCTTTATTAGCAGGACATCTCGAACATGGTCCTCAACTATGCGACCTGTCAACGCTTCCAGCCAGCGCAGAGCAAGGAGACGCTCCAGCAGCATGAAATTGGGACTTCCCCGTGGTCCAAGGTTGGCACCGACCGCTTTCATGCGAAAGGTCATGACTACGTGTTGATTATTGACTATTTCTCCAATTACCCTGAAGTCGTAAAGCTCTCAGACCTCACATCTCGGACAGTCATCAAGGCCTGTAAGGAGATGTTCTCCAGGCATGGTATCCCACTCACTGCCATGTGTGACAATGGCCCGTGCTTCAACAGCCACGGTGGTCTGTCTTTGCCAAGTCATACCATTTCAAACACGTCACTTCCAGCCCACACTATCCTCAGTCCAATGGGAAGATTGAAAAAGGGCTGCACATTGTGAAACAGCTCATCTGCAAGGCAGTGGATTCTGTTTCTGACATCTACCTCGCGCTGCTTGCGTACAGGGCGACTCCGCTGTCCACTGGCATGTCGCCGGCTCAACTCCTGATGAACAGGGACCTGCGGACGACACTTCCAGCCATACGCTTGCCCAACCTGGATCACCTCCTGGTGCTGCAGAAGGTGCAGCAGCTCCGAAACCAGCAAAAGCAGGGCTCTGATGCTCATGCCCCCGATTTACCAGTGTTACCCCGGCAGACACTGTCAGGATCAAGATACCGGATGGTGGCTGGTCTGCTCCAGCTGTCGTTATTCGACAGGCTGCGCCCCGCTCGTATCTGGTACGTATAGCTGATGGTTCTGTTGTGCGACGAAACAGACGGGCACTGCGCAAAGTTGCCTGCCCGTAACCGCTTTCTCCTCCGTTTCCGTCCATTGTTTTGCCACCTCCTGATACCTCGAACTACGAGGCCACCAGTCAGACTTCCGTCCCGCCTGTCAAGGCGCCATCGTCCTCACCACCACCTCTCCGGCGGTCGACAAGGATCAGATGCAAGCCCCAGAGACTGGATTTACGAATATTTGTTTTGTTTGCTATGTTCTGCTTTCTCAAATTAGACAGCTGTCTTCACATGTAAATACGTTCACATATGCCACCGCTTGTAAATATGTTAATATATGCCATCACATGTAAGCACATTCCCATGTGCCAGCAAAACATTTAAAAAAAGGGGGAGATGTCATGATATGCAGACATGCAGATAATGATATACAGACAGGCACAGACAGGCAGCTAATGAACACAGAGAACAGAACATGACCAATGAGCAGGCAGGACACTCAGGGGTGGTATCTCACTATAAAAGGCACGAGGCATTCACACTCCACCTCTTTCCACTGATGAACATCTACAGAGTGAGTCAGGGTGGATGTACAGTATCACACCTCCAGCACGTGGCTAAGAGCCAGTCTGGTTTAGTCAGACAGACTTAGGTTAGCAGAGAGTCAAACTCATAGAGAACTGTGCTAACTGTGCTACTGTTTCAGTAAATCAGATTGAACTAACTTCAAGGTCTGGAGTATCTTTTGGTTAAAGCTGCATCCAGTTGCAGCCTGTGTTATCCCAGAGCACATAACACATCAATTCGAACCATCGAATCAGCACCGACATGGAATAGACCTCTCCCCATCTCAGTCCTAAATGATCGGATCCTAATCCTGAGAGTGTGTCCCCTCATTTCAGATTCCCAACCACTGGGAACATTCTCTCAGTATCCAGCTCTTCAGAATCGGACAGGTTTCAATGCAATCGCCTCTCACTCTTCTAAACTCTGGAGAACAAAGGCCAAATTTACTTAGCCTCTCACCACAGGTCAACACTTTCATCTTCGAGACCAATTTAGTAAACCTTCGCTGTATCTCCTCCAATGCAAGTAAATCCTTTCTTACAAATGGAGACTGAAAATACTCCAGACACGGTTTGCTGAGGAATCAACAGGGCAACAGGTTTTGGAAGCCAGGGGGAGCAGGGAAGCTCTCATTCAAAGGCTTTTTCAATAAGCTTTCAAAGTCCTCCGGCTTTGTCAGTAAAAAGAAGCAGTTACATCATTGCTCAGACCATATGAACCTTTCCTGATACCCTCCTCGTGTGTCTCCTCCAAGAAATAGCAATGTTCATGCTCAATTATTTCTAGGTATTGAGTTGCAGGCATCCAAACTTCATGTTCCTCGTAGCACAGGAAGAACATGAAATATGAAATATCAATTTTTAAATACGTATTTTTTAAATTTAGAGTACCCAATTATTTTTTCCAATTAAGGAGCAATTTAGGGTGGCCAATCCACCTATCCTGCACATCTTTGGGTTGTGGGGGTGAGACCCACGCAGACTGATGTGACCATCAATTCAACCAGAGACACGAGTTGGAGTAAACTGTGGCTTTAATCGGCTTACAACTGAGCCTGCCTGCGACTATGCTGAACTGAGGGCGGACTCGCAGGACCGCAGCACTTATACTTCCTGCTGGGGGCGGAGCCCTGTACATGCTCCTCATCTCCCCCTATGGGCAGAGCCGCGCAACAGCTCACAGCTGGAGCCCACAGGGACACAGTAATGTACAGTGTGAATTATAGTGGTTACACATTCACACACAGACATAGGGAGAATATGCAAACTCCGCATGGACAGTGACCCAGGGCTGGGATTCGAACCCGGGTCCTCAGCGCCATAGGCAGCAATTCTAACCACAGTGCCACCAAGCTGCCCGTCAATTCAATAACAACTAAACACAAGCTACACAACCAAATACAGCACCAGTGATTGTCCCCCTGTGTTCAGTGTGATTTCTTAGGGGTTTTTCACAGTAACTTCATTGCAGTGTTAATGTAAGCCTACTTGTGACGATAAAGGTTAGTATTATTAAACTGTTTACACATGCTTTACCTTGGTTCTCCCCTTCCATGGGAGGCTGGTTGCTGACTCAGGCATTGGCCTGGATGATCTTGGCAGTAGTTCTCTGGTTGCTGCAGTCTGTGAGGACCCTGGCTGTGCGTGGGGAGTCCTGCGTAGTGACAGGACACTGCTTGGTTGCTGCGGCAACACTAACACAATACTGTCGCTGGCAGAGGGACAGAGGAGCTGCTGTCACATTCGGAGTGCCCTGAGAGGAGCACCAAGTTGCAGATATCTGCCGTTTCTCCGCCAACATAAGGTTTGCTCGGACCTCCCTGCCCACCATCGATGGACAGGCAGGCGGCAGAAACACCAGATGCGTCACGATTCTCTCACAGTGGCGATGCCCTGTTGAGGTCACTGCCTGTGTGTGGACATGTGAGTCCAAAAAACACAACCCCAGAAACCCTTCAGTTGAGCTGTTGGAACTGACTCGCCACGAGTGGGGAGATGACCACCTAAATGTTCCCCTTCAAACCTCACGTCCTCCTGACTTGGAACTATACCGCCGTTTCTGCACTGTCACTGGGATAACATCCTGGAACTACCTCTCTAACAGCACTGTGGGTGCACCTACACCACATGGACTGCAGCAGTTCAAGAAGGTGGCTCGCCACCACCTTCTGAAGGACAATAAAGGATGGGTGATGAATTCTGGCCCCACCAACAACACCCACATCTCATGAAAGAACGTAACAAAGTCACCAATCCCTTGATGGAGGATGCCGTGCGTTTAGAAGTGAGTGTTCATGCCCTATAAAGGTACCTTCGTTGCACAGGCCAGGGCCTGCATACCCTCTAGAAGCTCCAGCAGACCTCCGTGTACCACCCCCTGGACCAGCATTGGGCAGCCTGGTGGACGACTCCAGAGGCTGGACATCCTTCCGGGGATCAGCATCTTCCTGGTCTCCAACACGCCTCTAACTGTTGGGGACCCTCAGCCTCCAACAGCTGCTCAGGCAATAGTGATGTGCTGCACCCAGTCTGGGCTACTGTCTGTATGGGTGCACCCAACCCACTGAGGTGCCAGTACTGAGCTGTGAGGGCGGGCATATGACGCGGCAGAGCGTGTTGTGGTGGAAACGCATATTAAATCTGCTTCTTGTTCCACCGGCCTGACCCACAGGCTGAGTGTAGGATTCAGGCCAACGTTCCATGAGGCAAAATCCAAGCAAATATGAAAAGGGATCTGAACAGAGTAGCATCAAAAGGGGGAATCGGGGTTTTTTTTTTTGAAATTCATCCAATAGTAGAAGGGTTCAGGGGTCAGAACATATGTTTTTAGGGTGGTGGTGCTGTATTCCAGTTCACTCAGGCAGTCCAAGTTGCTGTGGTAACGTGAATTTTTAACCTGCATGTCTGGAGCTGTGGGCAGTGATGGCGAAAGCTCCAACTTTCTTTGCATTGCATTGTGGACCAGGAACCTTTCCTGCTCCGGTGCATTGGAAGGATTTGAAGGTTAACGCTCAAGCTGTCTGGCTGCATCCTGAAAACGCCTTCCTCGGCCTTCAAGACTTGGGGTGGGTGTCGAGCTCGAAGGAAAGGAGTCTTTAATTTGGGCTCAAGTCTTTGGAGCGAGACATAAATCCAGAACCCTCTGATTCAGACAGTGAGAATACCGCCTGTTGAGTTTCCAACTCAGCTAAGGTAGTTCATGGTTCTACAATTTTGCACAAACCAACGTCCGTGACTGATATCAGAAATCCCGCCCTCACAACGATTGACGGGTGGAATGGTGTCCCGGTTAGTGTGACAGGGGCTGTTTAGCTCACAGGGCTAATCGCTGGCTTTGAAAGCAGACCAAGGCAAGCCAGCAGCACGGTTCAATTCCTGTAACAGCCTCCCCGAACAGGCGCCAGAATGTGGCGACTAGGGGCTTTTCGCAGTAACTTCATTTGAAGCCTACTCGTGACAATAAGCGATTTTCATTTCATTTAGTGGCAGAAACCCCGAGATAATCGGATGGTGCTTTGCCGAGACCATGGCATAGTTCTGAAAGTGAATCAAGGTGGGGAATGGCCGTAGTCAATTTTGCAGCCAGCGAACTATCTAATAATAATAATCCTTATTATTGTCACAAGTAGGCTTACATTAACACTGCAATGAAGTTACTGTGAAAAGCCCCTAGTCGCCACAGTCCGGCACCTGTTTGGGTACACAGAGGGAGAATTCAGAATGTCCAATTCACCTAACAGCACGTCTTTCGGGACTTGTGGGAGGAAAGCGGAGCACCCGGAGGAAACCCACGCAGACACGGGGAGAACGTGCAGACTCCGCACAGACAGTGACCCAAGCCGGGAATCGAATCCGCGACTGTGGAGCTGTGAAGCAACAGTGCTAACCACTGTACTACCGTGCCGCCCTTCTATCTGACCATGCTTCCATTGCAGGCTACGTCGTCTTGCCCTCATCCAATCTGCAAGGATCGCCATTACTCAGCAGGGAGTGGTTAGCAAGCAGCAAGCAGGACAGGACAGGACAGGACGTCCTGGCTGATACTTGCCTGCCGGATGCCAGTGAAGCTGCTCACCAGAATGTCTCAGTGACATCAGCAAAGGCGTGTGAGCAGTCAGACAGTTTCACAGTTCATTGCCAGCTCCATTTCGTACAATCCTCGTGTCATCACTGAGGAATTACAAATTACCATCGATGGAAGATTGTGTCTTTTTTTCCAAATGTTTTGGATTCCCAAACACATATCTTGTCAGGGCTTGTCATTTCGCAATCCCGAGTCTCCAGAGGAGAAAGGCAGCTTCCTGCTTCCTGTTATTAAGTGGAAATCATGCAGCATTTTAAATGCCGTGTGGGACATGTTACGATTACGCAGCCCTACAAATTAACCAGGCCACTAAAGACAAGTATTAAACGGAGTCATCTAATGAGTGTTTTAATGGACTGCAGGATGATGAAAGGCACCACTCGAAACAGCCCTCACTTGGTGCTTCAAGACACAGCCACATACCAGATCATCTGATCTTGGACAACCTACGCAGGCTGGAGGAGAGGCGTGCACCCCTCAGAATTACTCCCCAATCTGTCCATTGCTGTTCATCGCCAGAAGCTAATGCATTGACGTCAGAAGGTGCCTTTAAATAAAATTTCTCAGGATCCACAGAAACGATTTTGAATACTATTTGGTGCCGAGTCACCTCAGGAGCTGAATTTTACAGCCTGCAGCCCCACCATAAATGTCAGAGGCTCACCCTGCTGACGATAAAACGCAGGGGAGAGGTGTTACTTGCTTCAAGACTGGATTCCCCCCCCCCACCCCCACTTCCCCACAATCCCCCCAATCTGGGCAACTGTTGCTGACTCAGCAGCGCCACCAGGTGCGATGGCCACTGCTGGGAATGACACCCTGCTACGACGATCTGAGGAAAAGCTATGTTCAGAGGGTATTGCTACTGCCAGGCTGGCAGGCCCAATGAAGTGGGCAAAGTGGGGGGGAGTGGGGAGCTAACCGGGGTGGGGAGGGGGGTGGAGCACGGATGGCAGGTAGGGTGACTGTGCGGCCTCCGATGGGCTGAAAGGGTCTGATAAAGAGGTACTCCCCGTCTTGCTGCATAAGCTGCTAGGCTGCATGTCTGGCAGAGGCCTCTACCCCCGACCCCTCCGACCACCTCACCTGCTGGGTAAATCCCAGCAATGGCAGGATGAGGCCCTTAGCCGGACATGCTACTGAAGGGCCACTACCGCAAAAGGCAAAGCATAGAAATGACATGCCATGTTGTATGTATAATAATGATATAAAGAGACCAATTGCTCATCAGGGATTGTGCAAGCATGTTGTGGGTCCATTTATTAACAACGGGCACATGTGAACAGATATACATGGATAGAGAGGTTGAGGACATCAGCAGGAGAGCCGTTCATAGAATAGAATCACTACATTGCAGAAGGAGGCTATTTGGCCCATCAGGTCGGCACTGACCTTCCGAAACAGCTCCCTACCCAGGCCCACTCACCCCCACTCCATCCCTGTAACCCAGTCACCCCATCTAACCTTTGGACACTAAGGGGCAATTTAGCATGGACAATCCACCTAACCTGCACATCTTTGGACTGTGGGAGGAAACCGGAGCACCCGGAGGAAACCCAGGCAGACACGGGGAGAACGTGCAGACTCCGCACAGACAGTCATCTGAGGCCGGAATTGAACCCGGGTCCTTGGTGTTGTGAGGCAGCAGTGCTAACCACTGTGCCGCCCCAGCTGGGTGTGCTGTGTCCTACTCCAGGCCGAAGTGAAACTGAAGCTGGATCAGATGACACATTTCCCTTAAGACGATGGCATGCTGCTGTCCCTGAAAGCAAACCTAAACAACTGGAGGCCCCGAGCTGAACTGTGGCCCGTGAAACCGCTTTATGTTGCCCCCAGAGCCACTGGTCCAAATGCCGCAAAGACAGGCAAATACAATCTCAGATTTTGAAAGGGGCTGCTCCTCCAAACACAGGCTCACGAATGAGGAAGAGAAACAGTCTCTGATTGGAGCTTCTGCTTCACAGGGCCAGGGTCCCAGGTTCGATTCCCGGCTTGGGTCACTGTCTGTGCGGAGTCTGCACATTCTCCCCGTGCCTGGGTGGGTTTCCTCTGGATGCTCTGGTTTCCTCCTACAAGTCCCAAAATACGTGCTCGTTGGGTGAATTGGACATTCTGAATTCTCTCTCGGTGTACCCGAACAGGCGCTGGAATGTGTCAACTAGGGGCTTTTCGCCGTAACTTCATTGCAGTGTTAATGTGAGCCTACTTGTGACAATAATAAAGATTATTATTATTATAAAGATATTATGCTATAGCACAGCAGTGATGACACTTCATAAAAAGTACTTCATTGGATGTAAAGTGCTTTGTAACTGCCTCAGGTTGTGAAAGGTGCTATTTAAATGCAGTATTCTTTTATGAATATTTTCTGAAATGTATTGAGTATATTGTGATCATAGGCACAGTTAAAATTAAAACTATGAATGGCAGTTGTAGTAAGATGCCTTTAAGAGTGCTTTTTCGGAGGCTTGGTGCAGACATGTTGGGCCGAATATCCTCCTTCTGCAGTGTAGAGATCCTATGATTCTACAGAAAGCCATGGGAAAACTTGTTACATTAGTGTTGCGTAAACACAGAATTTTGTTGTCTGGACGGCACGGCAGCACAGTGACTAGCACTGTTGCTTCAAGGTCAGCACGGTGGCGCAGTGGTTAGCCCTGCTGCCCCACGGCGACGAGGTCCCGGGTTCAATCCCGGCCCTGGGTCACTGTCCGTGTGGAGTTTGCAGATTCTCCCCGTGTCTGCGTGGGTTCCGCCCCCACAACCTAAAGATGTGCAGGGTAGGTAGATTGGCAACGCTAAATTGCCCCTTAATTGGAAAAATGAATTGGGTAGCGCTGTTGCTTCACAGCGCCAGGGTCCCAGATTCGATTCCCGGCTTGGGTGACTGTGCGGAGTCTGCACGTTCTCCCTGTGCCTACGTGGGTTTCCTCCGGGTGCTCCGGTTTCATCCCACACGTCCCGAAAGACGTGCTTGTTAGGTAATTTGGACATTCTGAATTCTCCCCCGGTGTAACCGAACAGGCGCCGGAGTGTGGCAACTAGGGGATTTTCAGAGTAACTTCATTGCAGTGTTAATGTAAGCCTATTTGTGACACTAATAAAGATTATTATTATTATTCATAGATTCATAGACTTTGCAGTGCGGAAAGAGGCCATTTGGCCCATCGAGTCTGCACTGGCCCTTGGAAAGGGCACCCTACCTATTCCCACACCTCCACCCTATCCCCGTAACCCCATCTAACCCAGCCTTTTTGGACACGAAGGGCAATTTATCATGGCCAATCCACCTAACCTGCACATCTTTGGACTGTGGGAGGAAACCGGAGCACCCGGAGGAAACCCACGCATACACGGGGAGAACGTGCAGACTCCACACAGACAGTGACCCAAGCCAGGAATCGAGCCTGGGACCCTGGAGCTGTGAAGCAACTGTGCTAACCACTGTGCTACTGTGCTGCCCTATGTCGTTGGAATGTGGGCACAGCAAGTTACCGCGTGGTGAGTAAATAACCAGATAATCTGTTTTTGAGCAATTGGTTGAAGGATAAACTTCACGGGGAGGATTTCCCCTCTTCTTCCTTTGAACTGTGTCGTGGGAGTTCTTGTTCCCATCCCGTTGAGCCATTTGGGATTTGAAATTTACTTAATTGCTCCAGAATTTCAGGCCCAAGTATCAATTTCTAAAGTGTAAGCAGTTCCCCTTCCTCCTTCCGTGTCTCAGCCAGTGGCTTCTCTGAGCTAAAGCAGAAGCTTGCTGTTTCTTCACGACTCGGGCTGAGCTAGCCTGGCAGAGCTGCAAAAACTGCATCAGTGACTCACACAGGCAAAGGCAATCTGATTCAGATCCACCCTTCCTTCCTGCCTCACCAGCTCCCCAGCCACTCGCTGAAACCATGGGCAGCTCGCTGAGAAGCTGCTTCTGCACTAGAGCTATCTGTCTGCACCAGTTCCAGAAGCGCAAACCTGCTTTTTAACCAAAAGGCCACTGTTTCCTCCAGAAATGAGTAGATCGACGGAGTACGGTAACTTGTCAGCACATTCTGGTCAAAATTCCACAGTGGTACTAATTCACTCCATCCTTTTTTAAAAAATAAAATGTTTCCCTTGCTCCCAGGAAGGTACTCATTTGCGTTGGGGAGGTAAACATAGGAGAAGGTTGTGCTCTTCAGGGGTGATCGTGTCCCTCTTTTAGCCCCTCCCCTGAACACAGGAGTAGGCCATACAGACCCACAACAACAACCAATGTAGGCCAAGGCATCTGCAAACATGGTGTAATAATCTTTATTATTGTCACAAGTAGGCTTACATTAACACTGCAATGAAGTTACTGTGAAAAGCCCCTAGTCGCCACACTCCGGCGCCTGTTTGGGTACACAGAGGGAGAATTCAGAATGTCCAATTCATCTAACAGCATGTCTTTCGGGACTTGTGGGAGGAAACCGGAGCACCCGGAGGAAAGCCATGGAGACACAGGGAGAACATGCAGACTCCGCACAGACAGTGACCCAAGCCGGGAATCGACCCTGGGACCCTGGCGCTGTGAAGAAACAGTGCTAACCACTGTGCTACCGTGCCGCCTAATATCCAGCATGGGACCTACGGGATGGGAATGCCCAGTGCTCCTTGCGGAGTACGAGTTCCCCTCACTAGGGGCGGGGCATCTCAATTAACCAATGTCGGCCAGTGAGGCACAAACCAGGTTAGGAAGCCGGTAGGAATCTACCGGTTTGTGTAAGTAAAACTTGGTTTCTTATTTTACCTGATGTGGACTCCCCGCGTCCTTGTCAAATATGGTCAGAGCTATTCAACCAGGAATTCAAACGAGGACAGAAACGGAGGAATGCAGAGATCTCAGGGGGGTTGTCAGGCTTGATGAGATTACAGAGATAGAGAGGGATGAGGCCAGGAAGGGATTTGAAAAAAAGTAAGAATTTTAAAATCGAGATGTGGCCAGTCTCCATTGGCCCCAGTCTTTTTATTAAGTGTTTTTATTGGCGTTTCATTACTTACATGAGCAGAAAATAATGGGGAAAACATGGTAATAAAATAACAGAGAAAAACAAAACACCAAAATAACAATAAATAACAGAAAATAGAAAACACGTGAAATGAGCTAGCAACTAACACACAACTATCAATAGGGCAGCACGGTAGCATAGTAGTTAGCACAGTTGCTTCACAGCTCCAGGGTTCCAGATTCGATTCACACTGGGTCACTATCTGTGCGGAGTCTGCACATTCTCCCCGTGTGTGCGTGGGTTTCCTCCGGGTGCTCCAGTTTCCTCCCACAGTCCAAAGCAGGTTAGGTGGAATGGCCAGGCTAAATTGCACTTAGTGTCCAGAAAGTTTAAGTGGGGGCGACTGGGTTATGGGGATAGGGTAGAAACGTGGGTATGAGTAGGGTGCTCTTTGTAACGGCCAGTGCAGATTCGATGGGCTGAATGGCGTCCTTCTGCACTGTAAATTCTATGATTCTATGAATAGAAAACTACACCAGGAAGTCACCGGTGATCTATTTACATTGCATCAATTGACTTTAAAAGTGCAGGTGTTGGCAGATGGCTTTATTCTCTGAGCCCTCTTCTGTTTCTTTCCGTTTCCTGGGCCCACCTACTGTCTGGGCTACAGCAGGACATAGATAGGTTGGAGACTTAGGCAGAGAAACAGCAAATGGAGTTTCATCCACACAAATGTGAGGCCATGCATTTTGTTAGGCCAAGCATTGAGAGGAAATATACCGTAAATGGCAAAACTCGTAGGAATATAGAAAGTCAGAGAGATCTGGGCGTGCAGGTCCACAGATCTTTGTAAGTAGCAACACAAGTGGACAAGGTAGTCAAGAAAGCATGCGGAATGCTTGCCTTCATTGGACGGGGCATCGAGTATAAAATCTGGCAAGCCATGCCACAGGTGTATAAGAATCTTGGTACGGCCACACTTGGAATATTGCGCACAATTCTGGTCGCCACACTACCAGAAGGATGTAAAGCAGGGGTGGCAAACTTTTCCGTGCAAGGGCCACATTCAGAAATTCACAATTTTAAAGGGCCGCATAGTATATTAATTAATAGTCCCGGTTGTAACCAATTAGCGTGCGGCATATACCTCAGCGCTTCCCCCGGCAGCATCCTGCATTTAGCCCTCTTTTTCTCTACTTTTCAAAAATGGCGCTTCACCCGGTTATGATTCTGGGCGGCCCGCGGGCCGTAGTTTGCCCACCCCTGATGTAAAGGCTTTGAAATGAAATGAACTGAAAATTGCTTATTGTCACAAGTAGGCTTCAAATGAAGTTACTGTGAAAAGCCCCTAGTCGCCACATTCCAGCGCCTAATCGGGGAGGCTGGTACGGAAATAGAACCGCGCTGCTGCTTTATTCTGCATTACAAGCCAACTATTTAGCCCAGTGTGCTAAATCAGCCCCTTGCTAAATCAGCCCCTTAATGAAGTGAAAATCACTTATTGCCACAAGTAGACTTCAAAACGTTACCTCCCTTTCTCTGGTTGTTCCTCCCTTCTCCCCCTGCACCCTCCCCTCTTTCCTGCTCCCCCCGCCCACTCCCTCTGCCCCCGAGTCGCTGGTCACAAACTGGTCTTCGAAAGGTTGGTGAATTTTTTCCACGTATGGTGGAATCTTAATCTGATCCCTTAATTGCAAATTAAATTGTTTCTAATTTTAGGAACTCCGCTAGGTCGGAGAGTCAGTCTGAGGCTCTGAGTAATGCATCCGAGCAGAACTCTCCGCTGGGCAATCAGGGAGGCGAAGGCCAGGGCGTTGGCCCCTTGCCCTGTAAAGAGCACTGGATGTTCCAATACCCCAAATCCTGCCACTAACGGGCATTGCTCCATCTTTAACCCAACCACCCTGGGCATTGCCTCAAAGAAGGCGACTGAGAACCCATTGAGTCCATTGGCCCAAATGTTGAGCATGCTCCCCTCATTCATTTTTTTAAATATAAATTTAGTGTACCCATTTCATTTTTTTCCCAATTAAGGGGCAATTTAGCATGTTCACGCCACCTGCCTTGCACATCCTTTTTAGGTTGTGGGGGCGAAACCCATGCAAACACGGAGAGAATGTGCAAAGCCCACATGGACAGTGACCCAGAGCCGGGATCGAACCTGGGACCTCAGCGGCGTGAGGCAACAGGGCTAACCCACTGCATCACCGTGTTGCCCTGCTCCCCTCATTCATAAAGATTATCTAATTCAATTCCATTTTCCTGCCTAAACTCCATATTCCTTTCATAAGCTAACCTTGACTATTTCACTTGACCTCCTGAACTTCACGGTCATATGTGGGGTAAGCAGGGCCCAGAATTCCACCAACCTTCATTTGAATAACTGGTTCCTGATTTCACTTCTGCATGGCCTAACTCTGATTTCTTCTGGATTTCCCCCTCCAGAGGGAGTCAATCCCCTGTAACCACCCGATCAAATGGTTTGCTATTTTAAACATTTCAATTAGTTGCCAAGTCCGGTCGCTCCTCTGAAGTGCTTGCTCACTTGGCAGGAACAAAATCTTCCGATTTGCCTCCTCATCATCTAAAATGGTGACTTCAAACATGCGCACAATCAACTGCCACCGTTCAGCCTGTGTCCGTGTCTCCTTTTACTTGCTTGTTACCACCTGCACAACTTACTGTGTCTCCGAACTTAGTGCAAACTTGGATGTCCAACTCTACACTGCTTCATCCAATTCATTGGGACGTGTTTTAGTGAAAATCTACGGTACTGGTCTCTGGGGAAGGTCAAAACTAAAAACAGCAAATGCTGGAACTACTCAGCAGGTTCAGCAGCATCTGTGGAGAGGGAAACAGATCAAAAATAGAAAAAGTTAGAGATTTAACAGGTTTTTCTGTTAAATTTCTTTCCTCATCTGGGTCCCAAATGATTGGTCCCTAATCCTGAGACTGCACCCCCATGTTTTAGAGTCCCCAACCACCTGACAAACCCCTTCAGAATCTTAGGGGTAGAATTTTACACTCACCAAGGCAGGTTCTGAGGTTCTGAGGCGGTGGGGTTGGAGGGTTGGGGGGGGGGGGGGGGGGGTCCTCAATCTGAAGGCCCACTGAGAGTTGAGGTGCCCTCTGTTCAAGGATATTGGAGCTCCAGGGACCCCTCCCATCTTGTCTACCTCCCGATGCCGCAATTGCTTCCCCCCACCCCCAAAACACGCCTACACTTCTTCCCCCCAGGAGGAACATTTCTACTGCTATACCTATGTTTCCAAAGGCCCCGGGATGTCGTCCCAGGCAGAGCACTGCAGTTCTACCTCTGGCCACTGCAGTGCTGTGCCTGGTTGGGTTGGAGCAGCAGTTCCTTCCGAGGGTGTGTCGTGTTAATCACCCTGGGGCAACACAGACTGCAACTGGATGCAGTTGTACTTGAAAGTAGACTCCAAACTTTGATGTTCATTTAATACGCTTTATTGAACTCGTTAAGCAGTGCACACAGGTCGCTGTGGGTTTGACACTCTACTAATCTAAGCGTGCTTACTATAACTAACTAGACCAGACTAGCTCTGAGCACGTGTAGAAGGTGCTAACTGATATATACACCCTGACTGTCACTACAGTTGTCATCAGTGGAAAGAGGCAGAGTGCTGATGCCTCGTGTATTTTATAGTGGGAAACCACCTTCTAGTGTTCTGCCTGATGATTGGTTGTGTTCTGTCCTGTGTGTTGATTGGCTGTCTGTCACTGCCTGTCTGTATCTCATTATGTGCATGAGTACAGGGTGGACCAAAGTCCCACCCGCTCCACGTTCAAGTGAGCATCAGAAGCCAGTGGGAGGAATTCTAGTGTCATCAGTTACCCTGTTCGGCACAGACTCTCAGATGGTAAGCGTCAATCGTTCACCAACTTTAAATATCCTACCTGATATATTTTGATGAGGGCGCCTCCCATTCTTCTGGGCGGCATAGGACAGCTGTCTCACATCTACATTCATGTTTAGTGAACCTTCTCGCTGTACTGCCTCCAATGCAGTATATTAATACTGGATAAACTCATCATCGGGGCTGCTTTCCTCTTTGAGAAGAGCTGACAGGGGGTGACTTAACCTGAGGATCACCACACCTCAGCAAGGGGAAAGGTTGAGGGGTGATGGAACCATCAATTCACCAGACACGTGTTTCCGATATGAATCTAGGCTTTAATCAACTTACTTCAGAGCCAGCCTGTTACCCGTTGATGAACTCTCGGTGAACTGCAGGCTGACTCTGGACAAGGGTATTTATACAGCAGCACAAGGGGGACGAGTCGTGGGCGGAGCCAAGGGTGGAGCCCAGTACAAGTTCCTGAGTGCTCCCAGAGCTACTCCCCCTAGTGGTTGGATAGCGCTACTGCGCTTACAAAGACAGTGTGAATTATCATATCATATATTACATTCACCACAAGGGGCGAAGGTTGAGAAGGCAGCCGGTGCGGGAATTGAAACCAACACTGCTGGCCTCACTCTGCATCACAAACCGCTGTCCAGCCAACTGAGCGAAACCGGCCTGTACAGAGCATGTACAGAAGCAGGGAAAGACAAGGATGAAAGAACCAGAAGAATGGTGCGTGATAGAGTGAAAGGCAGGAGAGATAAATTGACGAGGGGCTAACAGTGCAAGACAAGAGGAGCTGGTAATGGGATACAAGATGTGTTCGAAGGAACTGTAAATGGGAAAAGCAACACCATTCCTAAACAGCTGCTACCTGAGAAAATGAAACCGAGGGTTATGATCTAAAATTGTTGAATTCAATTTTGAGGTGAAATTGTTGAATCTGAAGAATATCAAGTCCTCTGTTTCTATAACCAGGGCAAATTTTCCTTCATCCCTTCCCCTCTGCGACCTCCGAAACAATTACCAATCACCAAGCCAAGGCCATCCATCATGAATCAGCTTAGCAACGAGTGTCGATGGGCTGGCTGATAAAAGCAAAATACTGCCGAGGCCGGAAATCTGAAATAAAAACAGAAAATGCTGGATAGAACTGAAGAGGGATAGAAATGTGATGAATTATATACTTGGGGGGGGGGCAGAATGGAAAATCAGTGATTGGTCGGAGCAAAGGAAAGATTGACAAAGATGTCATGTACATAAGACAAAGGTGCTGTTCATGGCTATTTGATAGGTTGTTCGAGCTTGCTCAATTCTCTTCTCACCTGAAACACGTACATATCAAAGGAGAACCTCATAGAGTTTACTGTGCAGAAGGAGGCCATTTGGCCCATCAAGTCTGCACCAGCCCTTGGAAAGAGCCCCCTACTTAAGCTAACACCTCCACCCAATCCCGCAACCCAACCTAACCTTTTTGGACACTAAGGCCAATTTTATCATGGCCAATCCACCTAACAGGACATCTTTGGACTGTGGGAGGAAACAAGAGCACCCGGAGGAAACCCACACAGACATGGGGGGGAACATCCAGACTCCGCACAGACAGTGACCCAAGTCAGGAATGGAACCTGAGATCCTGGAGCTGTGAAGCAACAGTACTAACCACTGTGCTACCGTGCCGCCCACGGGCATCCCAGAGTATTTCACAACCCATGAGCTGATTTATTAAGTGTCAACACTACTGCTTTATGAGCAAACAATCTGCAATCAGAAAGATCCCACAAACAGCGAGAAGATAAATGTCCATGTTAATCTGTTTTTTAAGGTGTCTTATTCAGAATAAAATATTAACCAGGAGAAATCGGGAGAACTGCATTGGTCCTTCATGAGTGGTGTGCAGATGGGATCTTTTATATCCACACTAAGCAGGCAGACAGGATATTTGGAAGATGAGAGTTTCTGCATCGCAGCCAATGGGGAGATGGTGAGGTAGTGGTGATATCACAGGAATGGGAATCTAAAGCCGCAGCGGTAATGCTCTGGGGTGACAGCACGGCAGATGGTGAAATTTGAATTCAATAAAAATCTAACCAAACCTATCTAGTTCAGTAATGCTCTGCAGGGAAGGAAGAAAACAGACTTCTAACCCACAGTTCTTCAATGAACGATGGAAGCATAGAATAATACAATATAGCAACCCTTGCACTGGCTCCTTTAAGGTGTTAACCCATATCCATGTAATTTTTTCATCTCGTCAGGGCGGCACAGTAGCACAGTGGGTAGCACTGTTGCTTCACAGCACCTGGGTCCCAGGTTCGATTCCCGGCTTGAGTCCCTGCGTCTGCGTGGGATTCCTCCGGGTGCTCCGGTTTCCTCCCACAAGTCCTGAAAGACGTGCTGTTGGATGATTTGGACATTTTGAATTTTCCCTCTGTGTACCCGAACAGACGCCGGAGTGTGGGGACTAAGGGCTTTTCACAGTAACTTCATTGCAGTGTTAATGTAAGCCTACTTGTGACAATAAAGATTATTATAATAGAATGTATCGAACTTCCTTCCACAAGCCTTTCAGGCAGTGCATTCCAAATCCTAATCTCTTGCCGCGTATTTTAGAATCTCTTGCGTACAGAAGGAGGCCATTCAGCCCATCGAGTCTGCACCGACCCTTTGGAAGGAAGAGGCCCATTCCCCTGCCCTATCCCCGTAACCCCAGATAATTTGTACAGCCCTGGACACGAAGGGGCAATTTTATCCTGGCCAATCCACCTAACCTACACATCTTTGGACTGTGGGAGGAAACCGGAGCACCCGGAGGAAATCTATGCGGATACGGGGAGAACATACAAATTCCACACAGTCACCCGAGGTTGCACCTGGGTCCCTGGCGCAGTGAGGCTCTTTTGCCAATCACCTTAAACCTGTGCCTTCCAGTCACCAACCTTTCAGCCATTGGAAGTACTTCCTCATTATTTACTCTATCTAAACCCTTCTAACAAGAACACAAGAAGCAGGTGCTGGGTGAGGCCTGAGAGACATTCGAACCTGCTCCGCCATTCAATATAATCATGGCCAATCATCAGCTTCATCTCCACATTCCCATCCACTCCCCAACCAAAAGACAGAAAAAACAATAAAACCTGAGAGTGGCTGGTACTGCTCCGAATTGAAGTTCCATTTTAAGGAATACAAGACCAGTTCGGAGCAGAACCAGCCGTTTCCCAAGCTTTCCCATCTGGGATATTCCTTGATTCCCTGAGTGTCCAAAAATCTGTCTATCCCAACTTCAAATTTGTTCAATGGTGGAGCACCACACCTTCTGGGATAGAGAATTCCCAAGCTTCTCAACCCTTTGAGTGAAGAAAGTTCTCTGTATCTCAGTCCTAAACGACCGGCCCCCGTATCCTGAGACTGCGTCCTCGTGTTTCACAATCTCACTGACAGTATGGAGTTTAATATGTTCATATAGATTCCTGCCATTCCCATTTTAATAAGGCTTGGGGAGCCCAATGTTGTGGGCCAGGATTTAGAGAACCCCAAAGTGTATCATGGAGTTCACCTGACCCACAACTTTTACGAGATTGTGGTATGGGGAGCACACGCCCCACTCTACAGGTGTGGTACAGCAGAAATGGAAAAGTATTTTTTAAAGCAAAACAATGTTTATTCTATGAACTCAAGTTAACCTTTTTGAAACATACAGTGAACATTTTAGCAACCATTAATTGAAATACAACCCCCAAAGAATACAACACTAAGTAATTCTTTAGGCTTTCCTTTTAACATCTATAAGACTTAAAACACCTTTTACCAGAAGCACATCAGGTTAAAGTCACTACTGTTATTAGTTTCAAATCACCAGGATCGATTTCCAGTCTTTAGATTACAGAGAGATTCATACACCTTCTGGCTGTGACTGCAGCTTTCCAGCTCTGGAAACGAAACTAAAACAC
The DNA here is from genome assembly GCF_902713615.1 of Scyliorhinus canicula. Classification (NCBI taxonomy): domain Eukaryota; kingdom Metazoa; phylum Chordata; class Chondrichthyes; order Carcharhiniformes; family Scyliorhinidae; genus Scyliorhinus; species Scyliorhinus canicula. Next base: position 149,809,295 of record NC_052158.1, on the reverse strand, counting down.
ACCCTGCAGCAAACAGCCTAAAATGAAAGTAAAAAGCTGACAGACAGCCCAGCTCCACCCACTCTGATATCACTGCAGTAATAAACACCCATTTCTTAAAGGTACTCTCGCTATAGATACTTATATACACACCCATTTATAAACACTCATTTCTTAAAGGTACCCTCACATGACACCAAAGTAAGCAAAAGTAAACAACATGGGCGGGATTCTCCGTCCAGTCGCACCCGTTTTCTTACCACCCTCGTCGGCAGCGGGATTCTTCGTCCCGGCAGCCAGCCAATGGGGTTTCCCATTGTGGGTACCCCTTAGCTGTCAGGAAATCCGCGGTTGTGAGTGCGCTGCCGGCGAAACGGAGGATCCGCCAATGGAGAGTCCCATTTATTTTACAACATTCTTCTCTCTCTCTCTCTCTCTCTCGTGTCAGTCAGTTCCAGAATGGCCGACCTATTGTACAAGCACGGGTAAGCTAACCCGCCCCTATCGGGGGAGCTCGGACTCCTCAAGGAGTATTGGGTTAAGTCCGATGATCTCCTTGAAGGACGATGATGAGGAGAAGATGACGAAGTTGCAAGAATCATTGACGAAGAAGAAGAAGAAACAAGCTCAACAGTCGGATGGCGAAGAGGTTTCGGCTCGGGAAGGTCGAGCGGAGGGGTAGGATCGATCGGCGTGTACGTTGATGGCGAACGAGGTTTACGGCAGGAGCATCTAGGTTGTAGAACCATGACGTTGGCATTGGAGATCCCAGGCGTTTGCGTCTCCATGTTGGTGTCTGTGGACAGGACGTCAGTCATGTCTGCGTCGCAGGAAAACAAAGGTGTTGCAGCAGCAGGCCGTACCGGCAATGGAGCCGGAGGATCGAAAGAGGAGGTCTGCCACGGTACCGGATGAAAAAGAGACGGCCAGGAGTGGATATAATCCAGGTGTCACCGCATAAGCCTCCCACGAACATGAACCCGGTAAGACCCAGGGACCGATTGTCGGACGATGATCCCAGTGAGCCAGCGAGCACCTTAGGCAAAGTTACAAATGTACACCGAGTCGGCAGGTGTGAAGCATCAAACAGGTCGACTTCAAGCTGGACAACGCCCTTGCAATTTTTGGCCAATGTCCAGTGTCAGCAAACGCAGTCTCGGCTGAAGCCATCGACCCATTAATAGGTTGGCAGAGGCCACCCCAGTCACTGCGTAAGGAGTGGTACTATACGAAAACAGGGCCCCTGCCAGCCGGGTATCCGTCAGGCTCACACCGTATGTCCCGTGCAGTTTATTACACCCAACCTGTGGCATGGGAATCACTGGGACTGGGAGTGCAATGTGATACATGGAGGGGAGGAGTGGACGGCGAGCTTGGGTGACGGGGGGAAGAGGGGGGATTGTCTGCGACAGAAAAATGTAAATGGCTGCTTTTTGTCAACATTCGTAAAGTCTTTGGTAGTGACTGAATGAAGGGAGATACAGCACAAAAACACAATCTTTCAAGGTAAAAGGCACAGGGAAGCTGATTGGCCCTTTCCATGATCAGCATAACAAAAGATTAAAAATATCTTCTCAGTTGGCAAGTTTCACCCCAGGAGGGGATTCTCCTGTCCCCCAGCCGTGTGTTTCTCTGCAGCATGATGTTCACTAGTGGTGGGATTCTCCCTTTCCATCGCTTATCAATGGGATTTCCCATTGAAGCCTCCGAACACTGCCGGGAAACCCGCAGGACGGATTGCATTGCCGGCAGGAACAGAGGGCGGGATTCTCTAATAATGGGGCTATGTCCCCACGCCAGTGTGAAAACAGATGGCAATGACTCCAGCATCAATGGACCCCGAAAATGAGGAATTCCCACCTTTCTTGGGGGCTAGGTTGCCGTTGGAGTGGACCACGCAGTTCCAGCCGGCGCGGAACGGCCCGTGCGGCGGTACGGCCAGCATATTTCCGCGCATACGTGGAATGGCCGGCGTATTTCCGCGCATACGCTGAGGTTCCCTTCTCCGCGCCGGCCCCTGGGCAATATGGCGGAGACCTACAGGGGCCCGGCGTGGAGTAAAGTAGGCCCCCAAAGAACCAGCCCGCCCACCGATCGGTAGGTCCCGATTGAGGGCCAGTCCCCATGGGGGGCCCTCCCAGGGTCAGATAACCCCACCCCCCCCTCAGGACGGCATCCCCACACTCACCTTCCAGGCCCGCCGTGTGGGAGATAAGTAATCCACACTGACAGGACTCGGCCAAACCTGTCAGCCACTCGGCCCATTGGGGCCCGGAAAATCGCGGGGGGGGGGTGCGCTGTCAACGGCCCCAGACCGGCGTGGTGGGAATCCGACGGGCGCCCGAAAAACGGAGCCGGAGAATGGAGGAGCCAGCATCGGGACAGCGGGGTGCGATTCTCACGCCCCACCGGGGATTCTCCGACCCGGCACCGGGTCAGAGAATCCCGGCCAGAGAATCCCAACGACTGGAGAATTCCAGCCCGGAATGAGGGCTCTCCCCCCACACCACCAGCATTCTTCACTGGCATTCCCTCCCACCCCTGCCATTCCTTGCCGGCATACCCCCCCCTCTCTCACCCCCTCCTCACCAGTATTCCTCAGTGACCGGGCTCTTTCCACAGGGATTGGGATGCCCTGATCTCAAAGTGCAATTAAGGCAACTCCCCCCGGACATTGGGATCGTCGACAGAGGGGAACACCCCCAACCCTCGAACCCAGAGGGTCAACCTCCCTCCCAGCATTCAATGGCCTAGTCCACACGGGCATCAGGGTGACCCATATTCTTCCTTATTCACCCCCCCCTCCCCCACTGCACCCTCCGCCCCAGCATCGCCGTAACACGGGATGTACATCCCAGCTGACTTGTGCTTTTTTGAGCAGAAAGTGCTCTGCATGATCCGCGATTGTCTTTCAATAAAACCTGTCAGGCCTCAAATCAATGGCTGAAAGATTACAAAAACACTCTATCTTTACCCTTTTTGAATGATGATCAACCTGCTGGATATATTTTTTTAAAGGAACAACCTTCAGCTGGGACATTTTACTAATACTCTGACAGATCAACCTGGATTATTCCATGAATTGGAATTCTGACGTGCAAATGATTCGTGTGGTAAAATTAGATTTTTGCAATCTCAAACAGTGAATGTGTCACTGGGGAAATTTGTTAAGACTAGTTTAATTCCAGGTAGCATTCTGAATTAAAAGCGTTAAAATAGCTACTGGCACAGATCCATAGACGTCGCTGCGTTAGATTCTGGTTTAGCTCAATTGGCTGGACAGCTGGTTTGTGATGCAAAGCAAAGTCAATAGCATAGGTTCAATTCCCGTACCAGCTTAGATTTCCCATAAAGGCCCTGCCATCCCAAATTTGTCCCCTGCCTGAGAGGTGGTGATCCTCAGGTTAAATCACCACCAGTCAGCTCTCCCCTGTCAAAGCAGAAAGCAGCCCATGGTCATCTGGGACTATGACGTTACTTTAGTGCAATACTGAGGCCGTGCTGAACTGTTAGAGTTGCCAGCTTTCGGATGGGAGGCTATTTCGAACAAGAGCAGGGGACATCTCCCCGGTGCCCTGAGACTTTGATCCGCCGATCAGCATTAATTTAAAATAAACCTTTTTGTTCAATAAATTAAAATAATTTTTTTTTCCACAATTAAGGAGCAATCTAGCGCGGCCGATCCACCTACTCTGCAAAATCTTTAGGTTGTGGGGGTGAGAACCACGCAGACACGGGAAGGATGTGCAAATTCTACACGGACAGCGACCCGGGGTCGGGATCCAACCCGGATCCTCAGTGCCGTGAGGCAGCAGTGCTAACCACTGCGCCACCCTGAAACAATCAATATCATTCGAATTTTAATTAAATTCAAATTTCCCCAAGTGCCATAGCGAGATGTGAACCCAGGTCCCTGGAGCATGATTCTGGTCCAGCGATAGTACCACTGCACCACTGCCTCTTGTAATTTCAAGTAATTTCCTGTATCTCCAAGGTTAGGGGGGGGTTACTGGGTTACGGGGATTGGATGTGGGCTTAAGTAGGGTGCTCTTTCCAAGGGCCAGTGCAGAGTCGATGGGCTGATAGGCCTCCTTCTGCACTGTAAATTCCATGATCTATGATAATTTACAATAAATCTGCCTGTTATCACTTTGCTCTTTGCTGGAGATTTCTGTACAAAAATCAGCTTCATTACAAAAATGACCACAGTTCAAAAGTGCTTCATTGGCTATAAAGCACCTTAGCATATCCTCAGATGGTGAAAGGCATTGGTTAACTGCACGTTAATTCTCCAGCAATGCTGGCAAGATCAACAGTTATTGTGCATCCTCATTCGCTCTGTCTTGCTGATATTCCTCTGATGTTCTTAAGTAATGACGTGGAGATGTCGGCGCTGGGCTGGGGTGAGCACAGTAAGAAGTGTTACAACATCAGGTTAAAGTCCAACATGTTTGTTTCAAACACTAGCTTCCGGAGCACTGCTCCTTCCTCGGGTGAAGGATGCACCTGAAGAAGGAGCAGTGCTCTGAAAGCTAGGGCGCGATTCTCCCGAGTTACGAAAACTCGGGAAGCTGGCGTCAAAAACGGGCGCGTTTGATGCCAGCCTCCGCCCCCCCCCCCCCGACCAGGGAACCGATTCATCTCCCCGGTCGGGGCTAGCATCGCGCGGCCGTGAACTCCGGCATCGCGGGCTTAACGAATTTCGTTAAGCCTGCTAGCCAAAGTTAGCGACGGCTGACGCGTCAGATGACGTCAGCCGCGCATGCGCGGATTGGACGACTCCAACCCGCGTATGCGCGGATGACGTCATCACGCATATGCGTGAAACCCGCGCATGCACGGGCTGTTATGCCCCGCAGAAACCCATCGGGGATTCATCGGGGCGGCGGAGGGAGAAAGAGTGCGTGGGGTAAGTACCCGCTGCCCGCGATCGGTGCCCACCGATCGCGGGCCCATGGCACCCTTGGCACGGCCGTGGTACCCGAGAACGGGACTTTACGGCCGTTTTTATGAACGGTCAGAGCAGGTGTGTTTTACGCTTGTAAAAACGGCCGTAAAGGCCTTGGAAATCGGCCCATCGGCGAGGAGAGAATCGCTGCTCGCCGTAAAAAAACAGCGGGCAGCGATTCGTGTCGGGAGGCGGGCATGGGGGGGGGGGGGGGGAGAATAGCGGGAGGGCGTCGGACCAGCGTGTCCGTAAAAATTTACGCCGCCCACTATTCTCCGAATTTTCGTGAGAGCGGAGAATTGCGCCCCTAGTGTTTGAACCAAACATGTTGGACTTTAACCTGGTGTTGTAAGACTTCTTACAGTTCTTAAGTAATCATTACTGTGGTTTCATGATTTAACATTGAGATAAATTGCACTGAATAAACCAATAAGCTGTGAATGCGCCTTTTTAAAATAGTTCTGCTGTCCGCAGTTAAACGTCCTGGGATTGCCTGGACGTTGTCTGATGTGAAGATTTATTTAACTGTAATAAGATGGGCCACAGCCAATCTTTGCGATAAGGAGGACATTTCCTGATTGTGAATGCATTAATTACTCGAGAAATTGTCCAAATTTGGCAATTAAACAGGGAATTGGGTTGGATCATCGATGAGTTTAATTTTTTTTGTTGCAAATGCGTAGATGTTTCCGTGTATAGGGTTTTATTTTAAATATGTTAATCCGTCCATTAACATGGCGGAGGAAGAACATGCTGTGTGGACGTGTTTGTGTGCTGTTAGCATCAACTGTAATATCTAGCCCCACTATTGCAGCGTGAAAATAATTCCTGTATCTCCAATCTGCTCGTAATGCAAGCAGATGATTCTGGAGAATTCATTCAAGAAATACGCTTGTGACAATTCTCCGACATTCTTAAACACAAACATTTTTTTTCCAACAGTAAGTTACTAAAATGATCCATAGATTCAAGAACAATGGGCGGGATTCTCCGATCCTGGGGTTAAGTTGTAAACGCCGGACCATTTTACGAAGGTGTTAAATGGACCCAAGGATCAGCGATCCTGCGCTGCACAGGGAGCCAGCATGGCACTGGAGAGCCTTATGCAGTTCCAGCTGCCTATAAGGGCGCCAGCTCGGGCTGCGCGGGTCCGCGGATGCGCGCCACGGCCAGCGCAAGTTCACGCATGCGCGCCACGGCCGGCGCGAGTTAGCACATGCGCGTGGGTTGCAGTCTCCGCCCCAGCCCCAACGCAATATGGCGGAGACCTGCAGGGGGCCGGCACGCGGAGGATCATAGGCCTCCACCGGGATAAGCCTGCCCGCCGATCGGTAAGCCCCGATTGCGGGCCAGGCCACCGTGGAGGTCCCCTCTGAAGTCAATAACCCCTCCAGGCCACCCCCCGCAGCATGAACGCCGAAGTCCCGCCAGGTAGTACCACACGAGAACAACGCTGGCGGGACTCAGCTGAACTCGGCGGGAGAGTCTACCGGTGCTGCGCCGACAGCGCCGACGCCATTGGCCGGAGAATCGGTGGACCGACGTCGGAGCGGTGTTGCGTGATTCACGCCCCCCCCCCCCCCCCCCCCCCCCCCCCCCCCCCGGCGCGGCGATTCTCTGCTCCTACGTAGGGTTGGAGAATCCTGCCCCAGGTTCTCAATGATGGGAAAGTCCAGAACTATGATCATAGTTTGAGGATAAGGGGTGTTTGTCACAGGTAGGCTTACATTAACTCTGCAATGAAGTTACTGTGAAAAGCCCCTAGTCACCACATTCCGGCGCCTGTTCGGGTACACTGAGGGAGAATTCAGAATGTCCAATTCACCTAACAAGCATGTCTTTCGGGACTTGTGGGATGAAACCGGAGCACCCGGAGGAAACCCACGCAGACACAGGGAAACATGCAGACTCCACACAGACAGTGACCCAAGCCAGGAATCGAACCTGGGACGAACCTGCAACAGTGCTAACCACTGTGCTGCCGTACGTTTTAGGACTGAGGTGAGGAGAAATCTCTTCACCCAGAGAGTGGTGAATCTGTAGAATTCACGCCACAAAAAGTAGTTGAGGCCAAAACATTGTGTAATTTCAAGAATGAATTAGATATAGCTCTTGGGCTAAAGGGATCAAGGAAAATGGGTGAAAGGCAGGATCAGGGTATCGAACTTGATGATCAGCCATGATCATAATGAATGGCGGAGCAGGCTCGAAGGGCCGAATGGCCTCCTCCTGCTTCTATTTTCTATGCATCGATCTAACATTGATTCATCAACCAATACCAGTAAATATAGCTGCTGTGGTCCTTTGGCAGATTGCTGTTTGTGAGGCCCTGCTGTGAGCAAACCTGTGATTGTGTTTGAACCAGTGAAGCCCGATGCAAGTGGAAGGAGCAGTATCCCATCTTCCGGTTGGGCACGTTGCAGACCTGGGGGCGCAACGTTGAGTTCGGCAACTTCAGATTGTGATCTTACTCCTCCATCTTAAACCCTTTTCATAAAATATCCCACACATGTGTTGCCTCAATGCAAATAACCCCCCCCCCCCACCCCCCACATGCTCCCCCTCCCACACCAGGCCATTCGCCTTTTGTTCTTAAAGTTGCTACTTTCCATTGCAATCTCTCATTGCTCGAACGTATTCTCCCTTCCTTTCAGTTCTGACGAAGAGCCAGAGGACTCAAACCATTAATTCTGCTTTCTCTCCTGAAGGATCCTTCCGGGCCTGCTGAACTTTCCCAGCATCCTCTATTCTTGTGTCTGACTGCGTTTGCGATTCAATAGTGACTGCAATTCGACAGTGTTTTATTGGCTGCGGAGGGGTTGGCACTAGAGAATTTTCAAACGGAGGTGTTGCTGGACTGGGAGCCAATGCTGATCAGTGAGTTCAAGGGGTTGTGGGTGAACAAACCTTGGTGTGTGGTAGGTCACGGGATTTTGGATGAAGATCCGAACCTTAATACGGACATAAGAACCAGGAGCAGGAGTAGGCCTTCTGGACATTTGATAAGACCATGTCTAATCTTTTTTTTTATAAATTTAGATTACCCAATTATTTTTTCCAATTAAGGGGCAATTTAGTGTGGCCAATCCACCTACTCTGCACATTTATGGGTTGTGGGGGCTAAACCCACGCAGACACGGGGAGAATGTGCAAACTCCACACGGACAGTGACCCAGAGCCGGGATCGAACCTGGGACCTCAGCGCCGTGAGGCGGTTGTGCTAACCACTAGGCCACCGTGCTGCCCCAGACCATGTCTAATCTGACCTCAACTCTACCTTCCTGTCTGGCCACAATGCCCTTTGACTCCCTTCCAATAGACTATCCACTAATATCCACTACAAGCCCACTGACTCCCACAGCTATCTGGACTACAGCTCTTCACACCCTACACCCTGTAAGGACTTCATCCCTTTCTCTCAATTCCTCCGTCGCATTTGTTCCGACGATGCCACTTTCCAAACACATTCGAAAATGTGTTCCTTCTTCCTCGACCGTGATTTCCCACCTACAGTTGTGGACAGGGCCCTCAACAGTGTGCGGTCCATCTCCTGTGCCACTACCCTCGTCCCCTCCATTCCCTCCCAGAACAAGGATAGAGTCCCCCTCATTCCCACATTTCATCCCACCAGCCTCCGTATGCAAAGCATAATCCTCCGCCATTTTCGCCAACTCCAGCGTGATGCCACCACCAAACACATCTTCCCCTTCACTCCCTCTGTCAGCATTCCGCAGAGACCATTCCCTCCGAGATAATCTAGTCCATTCCTCCACCATACCCAGTACCTCTCCCATCACCCATGGCACCTTCCCATGCAATCGCAGAAGGAGTAACACCTGCCCATTTACCTCTTCCATGCTTAACATTCCAGGCCCAAAACACTCATTCCAGGCTAAGCAGCGTTTCACTTGCATCTCTTCAAATCTGGTCTATTGCATTCGCTGCTCCCAATGTGGTCTCCTCTATATCGGAGAGACCAAACGCAGACTGGGTGATCGCTTTGCTGAGCATCTTCGGTCTGTGCGCATTCAGGATCCTGACCTTCCTGTTGCTTGCCATTTTAACAAAAGACCCTGCTCCCATGCCCACATGTCTGTTCTTGGCCTGCTGTAATGTTCCAGTGAAGTGCAACGCAAACTGGAGGAACAACATCTCATCTTCCGGTTAGGCACGCTACAGCCTTCCGGCATGAACATCGAATTCAACAACTTCAGATGATCAGCCCCACCTCGATCCATTTGTTTTCATTTCATTTTAACTGTCTTTTACCATTTCTTTCTTAATATACATTAAATTTTTCCCCTGCCCAATCTTATCCACCTTTCCTGCACCTTTCTCCTCTTTGCTTCCCCCTTCCCCTCCCCCCACACCTACAGTTCATCCTCTGATGTTAGTTTCCCTGCTGTTTGACCTTTCACATCTTTTGTCCTCTCTGGGGACTGCCATTAACCCTCTTTCCCCTTGGTATCTGTGGCCAATAGCACCCAGTTTCCCTGGGTTTTTGTGGCTTTGACTCATCTTTCATTCTCACTCCACAGTATCAATATTTCCCACTCTCTCTGTCTGTTAGCTTTGACAAAGAGTCATCGGACTCGAAACGTTAGCTCTTTTCTCTCCCTACAGATGCTGCCAGACTTGCCGAGATTTTCCAGCATTTTCCCTTTCGCCTTTGACTCCCTTGTTGTCTAAGAATATAGCTCAACATGTGCCATCCGGGTGGGCAAGCTTACCTAGCCCGAGAAGCCATTCTTTAAGTTTGCCGTGATAGAGTATGCGTGCTGTTTGGCTGTGAGATGGATGGTGAGCGTAATTGAGAATCTCCTTACTGGTTTTACTCTTCCCCGACCTCAGTGTATCACTTTTCAAACACCAGCCGTTGGATAAAATTCAAGAACACAAAAGTCCAGCTGATATTGTTTTCCTTCTCGAGTCCTGTGATAAGCAAGTCCGCTGCCCAGACTGAAGTCAGCGTCTTCAAGGTCCCAAGAGTCTGCTCCACCACTAAATCATGGCTGATATTTTTCTCATCTCCAATCTCCTGCCTTTTCCCCATAACCCCTGAGCCCCTTATTAATCAAGAACCTATCTATCTCTGTCTTTTAAAAACTAAATTTAGAGTAGCCAATTATTTTTCTTTTCCAATTGAGAGGCAAGTTAGCATGATCAATCCACCTAACCAGCACATCTTAGGATTGTGGGGGTGAAACCCACGCAGACATGGGGAGAATGTGCAAACTCCCCACGGACAGTGACCCAGGGCTGGGATTCGAACCCGGGTCCTCAGCACCGCAGTTCCAGTGCTAACCAGTGTGCCACATGCCGCCCTTATCTAGCTCTGTCTTAAAGATAGTGATTTGGCCTCCACAGCCTTGTGCGGCAAAGAGTTCCGCAGATTCACCACCCTGTGGCTGAAGAGATTTCTCATGCTGGCTCCATTGTCTTTATTAAACCCACCCTGTGCTGGGAGCAACAAAGAAACTAACAACGTTCACGTTCCCTTGGACGCCTTTACCAGACCCAAACGTTACGTTTTTTAAAAACGTGCCAATTTAATCAGGCCTTCTCGAGTTAAGATAGAGCAAGTTTATTAATTATTATAAGGGCAAGGAGAAATGGCATTTTTATCTTCTCATTTATCTACATCCGTATTGATTAGAAGTAAGAATTGAGACCAATGGTAAGAAAATAAAAATGGAAACTCACACGGAACAAACTCCAGGTTGCAAGAAGTAGACAATGAAGCGTTTTAAAACTTGTAACCATTACAGATCGATTTGATACAGTTGGCTTTTGCAGGTGAGGGCTTGATTCTTCAGTCCTGATGTTCTGTGGCTCGGTAGAGAGATTTCAGTTCTTTTACCAGCTGCCATCCTTTTTCTGACTGGTTAACTTTCCAACGATCCTAAACCAGAGCCAAGTGTGGCTCGGATACTGGTCCAAAACCCCCAATATTTTAATCTATATTATAAGGCTATGCGGAAAGAACACTTTGATCAAGGGGTCGTTGCACAAAGAAATAGTGATCGCATGGTTAAAAACAAAACTTTATTAAAACATTATTAAACTCTTTTACATCACGCCTGAAAATTGCTGACGATTACCCCTTAGACAATACTACTCAATACAGTAAATACCATACCTTTAATTACTATCTCCATTCACAATTAAACAACAAGAAAGGAAAAACATACAGCTCTCAATCCATCCTACAGAAGTATTAAAATGGGGCGGAGAGGCACTCTTGACAAGAAAGGTACAGAGTAATACTTGTTTTCCAGAATAGATTTGGCTCCTGTTAGAACCCCTACAGATTCTGTTTCAAAAGCTGTTTTAACTGATTTGTTTCAGCTTTCTTCTTTGTGGTGGTATGATTTGCATAGCTGTCTGCCATTGGTGCAAAACACTGGCTTACCATTGGCCCTGGTCGGTCATGTGCCTCTCGACCGATTGGTTGAGACCAGTCATGTGACGGCACCCCGATTGGTCGAGAGGCTGAGTTAACCCCGCCTCCAGAGCGAGGTATAAATACCCAGAACGCCCGGCGGTCGTCCATTTACTGTAGTCGACCGCAGGGCTAACTTCTAGCTTATTAAAGCCTAACGTTTGTACAGCAACTCGTCTCGCGTTCGATTGATGGTTCATCATTCTTGTCCTCTCACAGGTCTGCACCTCACAGCTAACCTGGCGACAACCAACAAGCCAGAGTTGCAGAAGACCCCCAGCGTCTGGTCCGCCTTAAAAGCCACCATAGTCAGCCCCTGCGAGGAGACGATCGTTAGGCCTCTCAACCAGGAAATACCAAGACTGGTTTGATGAGATCCAGGATTCTGAGCTGGCAGCTCCACCAGAACTCGAGTGAGAAGGAAACAAGCCTACAGGCAACTGAAGGCTGAGGTGCAACAAAGAACCCGCGACCGTAAGAACAGATGGTGGGTGGAAAGAACGCAGAAGACTCAGCAACTCACCAAGAACTACGATGTGCGCAGCTTCTTTAGCGCAATCAAAACCATCTATAGTCTGAGTATCCAGTGACCCACCCCACTGAGAGCCACAAACGGAGAGGCGCTCATCAAGGACAGAGAGGAAGTCGCTGCCCGCTGGAGAGAGCGCTTTACGGACCTGCTCAACCAAGGCACAGCCTTTGACGCAAGTGCCCATGACATCATCGCGCAACATGCTTCTTGCCACCATCTCAGCGCAACCCCAGCTCGCCATGAAGTTTAAAAAGCCATCCGACAGCTGAAAGACAACAAGGCCTCAGGCACAGATGGAGTCCCCGCAGAAGTATTAAAATGGGGTGGAGAGGCACTCTTGACAAGAATCCACAACCTCATCACCCTTGTCTGGAAGGAAGAGAGCATGCTGGGTGATCTCAGAGATGCCTTAATTGTGACCATGTTCAAGAAAGGAGATGTCCGACTGTGGAAATTACAGGTGGATTTTCCCATTCTCCGCCACAGGAAAGGTCAGTGCAAGATTACTCCTCCACCGTCTCCTCCCAGTGGCTGAAGAGCTCCTCCCTGAGTCTCAGTGCAGCTTCTGCCCATCAAAACAGCCAATGGACATGATCTTCAGCACACGGCAAATCCAGGAAAAGTACAGGGAGCAGCATCAGCCTCTGCACATGGCCTCCTTCAATCTCGCAAAGGCCTTCAACTCGGTTAACCATAAGGGATTGTGGGGCATCCTCCTCAAATTCAGCTGCCTGTAGAAATTCATCACCATTCTCTACCTCTTCCATGATGACATGCGAGCCGTGGTCCTCGCCAATGGAACCACCACAGACCCAATATGTGTGCAAACTGGAGTCAAACAGGGCTGCGTCATCGCACCAATGCTCTCCTCCACCTTCCTCACAGCAACGCTCCACCCCGTCACCTTGAAGCCCCCACTGGAATGGAGATAACCTATCAGATAAGTGGGAAACTGTTCAAATTCCAACGCCTCCAGGTCAGAACCAAGACCACTGCAGTGTCTGTCATCGAGCTGCAGTACGCAGGTGATGCCCGTGTGCATGTGCGCACAGAGACCGAGCTACAAACCATCATTGATTCATTCACAGAGGCATATGAGAAAATAGGCCTCAGGCTAAACAAAGGCTCTCTGCCAGTCCACTCTCACTACACAGATCTGCCTCCCTGACCATCATGTTCCACAGCGAGCCCCTGGACAATGTGGATCATTTCCCATACCTCGGGAGCATCCTCTCGGTGCGAGCAGACATTGATGACGAATTCCAGCGTCGACACCAAAGCGCCTTTGCAGTCTTCGGATGCCTGAGGAACAGAGTATTTGAAGACCAGGGCCTCAAACCCAACACCAAGCTCATGGTCTACAGAGCAGCCGTGGTCCCCGTCCTCCTGTATGCATCAGCTATATGGACAAGGTACAGCAGGCACCTCAAATTCCTGGATCACCAACATTGCCTCCGCAAAAACCAGCAATTCCACTGGCAGGATAGGCGTACCAACGTGAGCGTCCTCTCCCAGGCCAATATCCCCAGTATCAAGGTACTGGTCACCCTTGACCAGCTGCGATGGGCCGACCACATCGCCCGCATGCCCGACACAAGCTCCTAAACACGGTCTACTCAGAGTTCCGCAATGACAAACGATCACTAGAAGGGCAGAGGAAACACTACAAGGACACTCTGAAAGCTTCCCTAAATAAATGAAACATCCTCATCGACAAGTGAGAATCGCTTGCCTTAGAACATGGCACAGTGGCACAATGGTTAGCACTGCTACCTCATAGCTCCAGCGACCCCTGGGTTCAATTCCGGTCTGTCTGTGTGGAGTTTGCGCATTCTCCTCATGTCTGCGTGGGTTTCCTCCGGTTGCTCCAGTTTCCTCCTGCAGTCCAAAGAAGTTAGATGGATCGACTAAGCTAAATGAGTGTTTCACCATTAGGTGGGTTACGGGGAAAGGGCAGGAGAGTGGGTCGAGGTACGGTGCTCGTTTAGAGGGCCGGTGCAGACCTGATGGGCCGAATGGCCTCCTTCTGCACTGGAGGGATTCTATGAATCAACGTAACAAAGGTCCTTCCATGGGTGGCGCGGTAGCAAAGTGGTTGGCACTGTTGCTTCACAGCACCAGGGTCCGAGGTTCGAGTCCTGGCTTTGGTTACTGTCTGTGCGGAGTCTGCACGTTCTCCCCGTATCTGCGTGGGTTTCCTCTGGGTGCTCAAGTTTCCGCCCATAAGTGTCGCTAGACGTGCTTGTTAGGTGCATTGGATATTCTGAATTCTCCCTCAGTGTACCCGAACAGGCGCTGGAGTGTTAATGTAAGCCTACTTGTGAGAATAACAAAGATTATTAATCTTCAACACATCGATCAGGTTAGTCCTCAGTTTTCGATTCCCTACATGAAAGAAACCCCCAGCCTTTGCAATCTTTCCTGAGAGATAAAAGCTTTCTTTGTACCTTTTCCAGGGCTGCTTTGCCATATTTATTTTAAGAATAAGGGGATCAGAACTCTGCACAGCATTCCAGTGCGGTCCAAGCGAGATTCTATTGAAGCTCAGAGCAGGGTTGGTGTAGAGCAGGACCTGATCAAGTGGCGCATCTTTACCAACTGTGCCAGGCGCTGGTCGGATCAGCTTTTGGCACTGATTAGGGTGACTCACACAGGATGGGACATGGCCATCACTGAATGCTGAGGTGAAATCACCCTTGTGCTCATCTTCTGTGGCCCATGACCATCATTTTCCTTCACAGTGCTCAGTGTTCTAGCTGAAATTGAAGAGATAAAATGACATTGACCACAGCGGCGAGATGTCATTTTCAAGGTAATCGTTACAAAATAAATGCTATTGAGGATACTGCAGCCGAAACCCAAATGGGCATAGCAGCAATTTACAAAGCAACTACTGAATTGCTGATGATAAGCACTGAGCACGAAGGTCGAGTGATTCACAATATTCTCACATCCTGAGATTCAATTATTACCCCCTGCCCCTGCCGTCTTTGTTCTCGTGATAATCTATCAGGGTTGAGGTTTTTGTAAATTATTAAGTTCAGCAGTTCTCCTGCTTCCCAGATCTGGAGACTGTGGGTTTGGATCCATTGTGGGGGAGACAGGACCATGTGGCAGTAAAGGAGGATAGCTGATCCTCCAGCACAGGACTTGGAAGGCTTGATGGAGGAAACCGGGGATGCGATTCTCCGATCGCGGGGCAGAGTGTCCGCGCCATCGTGAACACCATCGCGTTTCACGATGGCGCCAAACGGGCACTAGTGATTCTGGGTGTCACAGGGCCGGGGCTGGAGAGGCCGGCCCGCCGAACCGTGGGCCCCGATCGCAGGCCAGACCCCATCCGAGCCCCCCCCCCCCGCGCACTGGTCACCCCCCGACCCTACGCGCAGAGTTCCCGCCGGCTGCGAGCAGATATGAACGGCGCCGGCGGGACTCTGCTGTTTCCACACGGCCGCTCGGCCCATCAAGGCTGGAGAATTGGCAGCCCGGCCGCGGACAGCGGCCCACGGCCGGCGCCGCGCCAAACTCGCCGGCGCAAATGGCGCCGATTCGCCGCTGCTCAGAGAATTGCCTGCCGGCGTCGGACCGGCGCCGTGGGAAAAAATGGCACGAGCGCCAATTCTTCCATCCCACCCCAGGACTTTGCTGTTTGAGGGAGTTCGCTGTACATACATTAGCTGCCACTTTTCCTGCACTACAACAGTAGCGGTGCGTAGAATCCCACAGTGCAGAGGGAGGTCATTCAACCCATTGAGTCTACGTCAACCCTTTGAAAGAGTATCCTCCCTATGTTCACTCCCCATCCACCCCGCCCTATCCCCATAACCTACACATCCCCGGACACTAAGCGGCAATTCAGCGTGGCCAATCCACCTAACCCGCACATCTTTGGACCTCGGCAGGAAACCGGAGTACCCGGAGGAAACCCGCGCAGACACGGGGAGAACGTGCAAACTGTACAAAGACAGTGACCCAGGGCTGGAACTGAATCCAGGACCCTGGCGCTGTGAGACAGCAGTGCTAACCACTGTGCCACCATGCCGTCCAACTTCACAAATGGGAACAGGGGTGGGCCAAAGAGTCCCTCAGGTCCCTCAGTATCATTATCGTTGATCTTGGACCTCAACTCAAGTTTCCTGCCCCAACCCCCCACACAAGCCGACTCCTTCAGAGCCTAAAAATCTTACGATCTTGTCTTGAATGCACTCACCTGCAGAACATCTGTAACTCTGCATTGGGGAATGGCAAAGATCTATAGCTATCTGGGTGAAGCTAGAAATGTCTCCTCATCTCAGTCCCCTTTCGTTAAATCTGGAGAACACCGTATCACTGAACAATCAAAGGTCCATATTCTGTCATGGCGAAAATCCTGGAAATGGCCAGGAATTTTAAATGCCACCCATGGACACGTAATTTCCTATTTTCATGGGGAATGGGAGTTGGGCCCAGGTACACCCGTGCACTGTCTGCAGGGGAACCTGGCCATTTAAATCACCTGCTGCCTCCAGTGGTGTGGGAATTTGGTGGGCCAGTGTGAAACCCTGAGTGCGCCGATTAGACCGGGTAAGAGATCGTCTGCACTTTATGGATTAATTTGGAAAGCTGGGTCCCCATTTGGAGAGGTAAGGTATCCCTTTGGATATTGTCCCGGGACATCTTATGGAAAAGTAAGGTACCCTTTGGGATTGTTAAAAGCAATTGTGATTGTGCATAAAAGGTGCATTAACTCATAGGCACTGTCAAGGAACTGACAAAGGGTACTAGAAGAGTGAGCAAAGAAGGTAAGGGATAAGGGTGGAATTGGGGGCATGTTTCAGCACCAAATTGACATAGGGGCTATGATGGGTGTTGGAATGTGGGGGGCAGGGGGGGATGAGGGGACATGAGGATTTGGTGAAGGGGCATAGGTTGCCTCAGTAATAATAATCTTTATCAGCGTCACAAGTAGGCTTACATTAACACTGCAAGTTATTGTGAAAAGCCCCTAGTCGCCACACTCAGGGAGAATTCAGAATGTCCAATTCATCTAACAATCACGTCTTTCGGGACTTGTCCGGAGTGCCCGGAGGAAATCCACGCAGACACGGGGAGTACGTGCAGACTCCGCACAGACAGTGACCCAAGCGGGATTCGAACCTGGGACCCTGGAGCTGTGAAGTAACAGTGCTAACCAGGGGGGGGGGGAGGAATGGGGGGTGGATATGAGGGGGTGGGGGGGAGGTTGTGGGGGGCATGGATTGGCATAGAGGGTGTGAGGGACATGGGGGTGCGTGGTGGGCATGCAGTTAAATGGATGGAGCATGGGGAGTGTATGGCGGAGGTGAGGGCTGGAGGCTGTTTTGGTATTATTTGTGTTTTAATTTATTTCAGCAAATTTTAGAAGCACCGAGGCAAGCCTTCTGCCCAACAGTCTCCGCACTCATCCCAGGCGCAGTGGGCCTGACGTCCAACGAACCCACCCGGAACAGAAACCTGACCATTTCTGAAGAATTCCCCCCCGGCCCCGGTAACAGATATCCGGGCCTAAGAATATGTTCAGCCATGGCGAGGTTAAAAGTTTATCTCTCGGCCACTGCCACGACAACCCACTTAACTCTGTGATATCACCACCAGCCCTGACAGTATCGAGTGACAAAGGCAGCCTTTTAAGACAAGTCACTTTTGTACATTTTTTGGCCTCGCCGATACAATGGACAGAAAAAGGGAAACGCTTTTAAAAAAAAAAAAAATAACATTTCAATGAACGAGGTTGCAGACAATGACCAGGGCAAAGTCTTCAAGTTCTGCTACGTGGCCCTTGACCTCTGCAGGAAGTGAGCCAACTTGTGTCTGACTGTAAACTGTGCTGTTTATTTAGTACGGCTTTTCCTGCCAGGCACTCGGTTAAATCTGATTGTGTACAAGCTCAAGAAGATGATATTAAAAAAATTAAATGATTGGGTTTTGGCAGTGTGTTCTGTCTGTCCTTTGTCTCAGGGCCTCCCCCCCCCCCCCCCCCCCCCGCCCCCAATGCTGCCCCACCCCATTCCCCCTCCCTGCAAAACGTCTTTACATAAACTGGAGAAATCATCCCAAAAAAAGACAACAGAATATCCTGGGATTCCCATCACAGCGTTTCAGGATTCTTTGCTGTTTTGAAAGAGTCGTTGGCAGCGCTTATCAGCTTTGTGCATTAGAGGAACGATTGCAGACCCTGCATCACTATCATCTCAGAAATTACTTTCCACTCTACCTCCCCGAGGGGGCTGTCTCAAAAGGGTCTTAAAAACCTTGAATTCTACCCCCCCTTCCCCCGCCTCCCCCACCACCGACAAAAGATTGTGGAGGCTAGTACATAGAATCACTGAATCTAGAAACGTCCAGCTCAGAAGGAAGCCATTCAGCCCAACCTAGCCCGTGACAGCCCTTTGAAAGAGCTGTCCGATTTAGTTCCACATCCCCCCGTACCGCTGCAAATTGTAGACCTCTTCTGTTGTGTGCTCAATTGCCTTTTGAAAATTCCAATCGAATTCGATTCAGAGAATCATATAACAATAGAATTTACAGTGCTGAAGGAGGCCATTCGGCCCATCGAGTCTGCACCGGCCCTTGGAAAGAGACCCCTACTTAAGCCCACTCCATCCCCGTAACCCAGTAACCCCCACTTAACCTTTTTGGACACGAACGGCAATTTAGCATGGCCAATTCAGTTAACCAGCACATCTTTGGACTGTGGGAGGAAACTGGAGCACCCGGAGGAAACCC
Organism: Scyliorhinus canicula; assembly: GCF_902713615.1. Lineage (NCBI taxonomy): Eukaryota > Metazoa > Chordata > Chondrichthyes > Carcharhiniformes > Scyliorhinidae > Scyliorhinus > Scyliorhinus canicula. Next base: position 149,790,650 of record NC_052158.1, on the reverse strand, counting down.
ACGCAGACAGGGGGAGAACGTGCAGACTCCGCACAGACAGTGACCCAAGCTGGGAATTGAACCTGGGGCCCTGGAGCTGTGAAGCAACTGTGCTAACCACTGTTACTGGATTACAGGGATATGGTGGAAGCATGGGCTTCAGTCGGATGCTCTTTCAGAGAGTCAGTGCAGACTCAGTGGGCCCAAAGCTTCCTTCTGCACTGCATATTCTATGAAAATGTAGATAGTCCTGGTTGGGTGGATTGGACACGCTAAATTGCCCCTTAATTTGGAAAAGAAAAATAATTGGCTACTCTAAATTTATTTAAAAAAAGAAAATGCAGGGCAGCACGGTGGCCTAGTGGTTAGCACAACCGCCTCACGGCGCTGAGGTCCCAGGTTCGATCCTGGCTCTGGGTCACTGTCCGTGTGGAGTTTGCACATTCTCCCCGTGTCTGCGTGGGTTTCGCCCCCACAACCCAAAAATGTGCAGAGTAGGTGGATTGGCTACGCTAAATTGCCCCTTAATTGGAAAAAATAATTGGGTAATCTAAATTTTAAAAAAGAAAAGAAAATGGAGATAGTCCATGATCTAATTGAATGGCAAGAAGTCTTACAACACCAGGTTAAAGTCCAACAGGTTTGTTTCAAATCACTAGCTTTCAGAGCGCAGTTCCTTCCTCAGGCTCCTTCACCTGAGGAAGGAGCAGTGCTCCGAAAGCTCGTGTTTGAAACAAACCTGTTGGACTTTAACCTGGTGTTGTAAGACATCTTACTGTGTTCACCCCAGTCCAACGCCGGCATCTCCACATCATGGCAGCACGGTAGCATGGTGGTTAGCATAAATGCTTCACAGCTCCAGGGTCCCAGGTTCGATTCCCGGCTGGGTCACTGTCTGTGCGGAGTCTGCACGTCCTCCCCGTGTGTGCGTGGGTTTCCTCCGGGTGCTCCGGTTTCCTCCCACAGTCCAAAGATGTGCGGGTTAGGTGGATTGGCCGTGATAAATTGCCCTTAGTGTCCTAAAAAATAAGGTTAATGGGGGTTGTTGGGTTACTGGTATAGGGTGGATACGTGGGCTTGAGTAGGGTGATCCTTGCTCGGCACAACATCGAGGGCCGAAGGGCCTGTTCTGTGCTGTACTGTTCTAAAAAAAAAAATTGAATGGCAGCACAGGCTTGAGGGGAAGAATGGCCTACCCATGCTCCTGTGTTCCTAGGCTCTTGCTGAGCTTTGATTCCATTCAGCAAACGAGGGTCACCGGGCCTTAAAAAAGTAGTCATATTCTAAACATTACTCTACTTTCTGCTTTATGTTTGGCGGACACAGATAGCTTTATTTCTGTGGTGCGAACATCATTTTGCCTTGAATTGCAAACAAGCTGGCTTTTAGGATTTCGGCTCAAGGTTTACTGCAAGTAAGTCAATGACGACAGAAAGTCCTTGGGAGCATGTCGATATAAATACGGGGGAGGTTCCCCAACAAAAGGAAAGTTTAGAAAAAAGGAATGAGAAACCCAATTCAGAGAAAAGCTCACAAGCTTTTGAATCGACTCACTCATTTCTTGTTTTTAATTGCCCCAAGTTTTCATCTTGAATGGCCAAGCATACATCGCCAGCTCTCCTCACCATTTTCCTGGCACTTGCTAATTGTTTTTTGCTAATTCTTTTAAATTAATTTTTCTTAAATTAAGGGGCAATTTAGCATGGCCAATCCACCTACCCTGCACATCTTTTGGGGTGAAATTCACGCAGACATGGGGAGAATGTGCAAACACCACACGGAGAGTGACCCCCACGGCTGGGATCGAACCCGCGTCCTCGACACCATGAGGCAGCAATGCTAACCACTGCGCCACCGCGCTTCCCTCTTTTTTTTTAATTGATTATTTTGCAGAGGCCCATTGCCTTCAGAAAAAAAAAACATCTGTATAGTTCAGATCTCGTAGATCAAGAGCTGAGGTCCTGGAGTGGATCTCCTCTGGAAGAGACACTGCTGAGTGATCTCATAAGGGTCCCTTCAGACTATGAGAGGGACTGATGTGATAAACGTAGAGGCTGGGGTGAATTTAAAGGGGGGTGCATTGCTCACACCCTGCTCCACAACCCAGTAGAAAGGTTGGTTGGCATCGCGCCAGTTCATAGGACATGGTTTCATTGGGGATGGGTGTCCCCGGTGGGCACAGGAGACCCCGTGCCCACCTTCCTTCCCATCTTATACCCCAAATTGGGAAGTGTAGTAATCCACGGGAGGCAGGAGTTCCGTCACCACACCAATATTTATTTACAATAACGATATTACAGGAGCAGCTACAAACAGTGCTGCTAGCAGTCCAGTCAACTTAAGACTGGCTCACAAAGCCTACGCAGGTGATTATATGGGCCCCCTCAATGAGCTATCATTGAGGGAGCTCATACTCCAATTGGTCAACCAATAAAGCCAATTGGAGTTCATTACACCCCTCCCCCCCCAAGGTCCGAGGAATTCCTGCCAGCTGGCATTCCTCTGAGCTTCTTCCTGCTCCTCATATCTGGGTCTGTCACCTCTATGTCGTCCGCCGGGTCGTTCTCCGAAGTGGGCGGGGTGTGCCTTATAGGTGCCCGTCTTTTCCTTGACGACCTCCTTGGAAGTTGTTCTTCCTCCTCCTCGGGGAGAGGTGTCGCGGCGGCCTCGTCGAGTGTGTCCATCTCCGACTCTGATGACTGGATGACGGGGTCTGGAGAAATTGCTCGGGGCTGGGGTGTGGGTATCCTTTCCATCTGGGCTATCCCAGCTTGAGGCGGTCCTGCTTCGCCTGCCTCCAGGTGTGGTTCCGCTGCCCTTATTTGGTCTAGGTGTTTCTTCAGCACCTTACCTCCTATTGAAACCTCATAGGATATGGGCCCTGTTCGGGACTCTACCGTGCCTTTGACCCACGTTGGTCCATTCCCATAATTCTTGACCCAAACCGATGCCCCCACCTGGAAATGTCCCTGCTGCCGACTATTATCATGCCCCCTGCGTTGGGCCTCCTGTTGTTTCTCCACTTTCCCCGTTAAATTTGGGAAAAGGAGACTCAGCCTCGTTCGCAGCCGCCTTCCCATTAAGAGTTCAGCTGGCGGTATGCCCATTGTGGAATGCGGTGTGGTCCTGTAATCAAACAGCCAGCGGGGGAGCTTGTGTCCATTGACGCTGCCGGTTGCTTCTTGAGTCCCGCTTGAAGTGTCTGGACCGCTCTCTCTGCCAGGCCATTGGTCGCTGGATGGTAAGGGGCCGTTTTGATGTGACGGACTCCGTTTTCCTTCAGGAATTTTCCAAATTCCCCACTTGTGAATGCTGTTCCGTTGTCCGACACCAATACCTCCGGAAGTCCATGTGTTGCAAACGAGGCCCTGAGCTTTTCAATTGTCGATGCTGTGCTTGCCGTGTTTACCCAGTGGACGTCCAACCATTTAGAGTGGGCGTCCACTATCACCAAAAACATTGAGCCCATGAAAGGGCCGGCGTGGTCAATATGCAGGCGGGTCCACGGTCTGCCTGGCCATTCCCATGGGTGCAATGGCGCCGCTGGTGGCACTCTTTGCCCCTGTTGGCACTCCTGGCATCGACGTACCAATACTGCTATGTCTGTGTCCAAACCTGGCCACCAAACGTAGCTTCGAGCTAGCATCTTCATTTTAGACACCCCTGGGTGTCCGTGATGTAACTCAGTTAAGATTGCCTGACGACCCTGAGCTGGGACGATTACCCGGGCTCCCCATAATAGGATACCGTCTTCCACGGTTATTTGGTCCCTTCTGCTCCAGTATGGGTGCATCTGGGGCTCCACTGGTCTTTCCAGTTCCCCTGTTAGCAGTAAATGCTTCATCTTGGCTAAGACTGGGTCTTTTTGCGTCCACAACCGAATATGTTGTGCATCTACTGGTAGGGTGTCCAAAGCATTTAGAGTCATTACTGTCTCCTCTACTTTTGGTATTTGCGGCGGAGTGTCCGGGAGGGGAAGTCTGCTCAAAGCATCTGCATGTGCTACTCGCCTTCCCGGTCTGTGCTCCAGAACATATCTATATGCTGCCAGTAGCAACGGCCAGCGTTGGATTCTAGCTGATGCAATCGGGGGTATTGACTTGTCTTCTTTTAATAACCCTAATAACGGCTTATGGTCCGTCACTATGGTGAATTTCCGCCCGTACAGATACTGGTGAAATTTTTTTACTGCGAATATCACCGCTAGTCCTTCCTTCTCGATTTGGGCGTACTTCCTCTCAGCCATCGCCACGGTCCTCGAAGCATAGGCTATTGGCCGTTCTTCCCCATTCCTTCCTCTATGGGCTAAGACGGCTCCTACCCCGTAGGCGGATGCATCACAAGTGACCACCAACTCCTTCCTTGGGTCATAATGCTCTAGGATATTTTCGGATGACAGCTGTTCCTTAATGTCCCTAAATGCTCGGTTTTGGCGGGCGGACCATTTCCATTCTTGCCCCTTTTTTAGTAACTGGTGGAGGAGTTCTCGGATGGATGCCCTATTTTCAATAAATTTTCCATAATAGGTTACCAACCCTAGAAATGATCGTTAACTCCTGGACCGTGGTGGGAGCTGGGGTTTTTTATTGCCTTTACTCTGTCTTCTAATGGATGTAAGCCTGACTCGTCTACTTTATATCCCAGGTTCGTCACTTGTGGGGCCAGAAAAACACATTTTTCCCTTTTTAGCCGTACGCCTGCCTTTGCGAAACGCCTGAGCACTTCCTCCAGGTTCCTTAAGTGTTCCCTGTTTGTCCTACCCGTGATTAAGACATCGTCCAAATAAATCGCCACCTGCGGTAGTCCCTGTAGAATATTTTCCATCGTACACTGGAATATAACGCAGGCTGATGACACTCCAAAAGGTAGCCTAGTATAACGAAAAAGGCCCTTCAGGGTGTTGATCGTAGCGAACTTCTGGGAGCCCTTGTCCAGTTTTAACCACAGGTAGGCGTGGCTCATGTCTAGTTTCGTGAACAAAAGCCCACCTGCCAATTTGGCATATAGGTCGTCTATTTTCGGGATTGGGTATTTGTCCAGCAGTGCGTATTTGTTTACTGTCTGTTTGAAATCTCCACAGAGACGTATCGAGCCGTCTGGCTTCAAAATTGGTACCACCGGCGCTGCCCATTCTGAGAACTGTACTGGTCTGATAATGCCGTCGCGCCGTAACCTTTCTATTTCGTCATCTACTTTCTTCCTTAATACAAAAGGTACCGGCCTGGCCTTACAAAATTTCGGAAGGGCTTCTGGGTCCACGTGCAAAGTTGCTTTGGCTCCTATGATTTCCCCCAAACCTTCCTGGAAGACCTCCGGGTATTTTTGGAGTACTCCACTCAACTGCCCGCTTCCACTCTGGAAAATTTTCATCCAATCTAATTTTAGGTCTTTCAGCCAGTTCCGTCCAATTAAGCTCGGTCCGGAGCCCTCTACTATCGTCAACGATAATCTGAGCAATTGTTTCTTATATTCCACAGGTACATGAGTCGTGCCTAGAACTTCCAGGGATTCCCCCGTGTAGGTTTTCAGTTTTGTCGATTTTTTTGTTAGTGGCTGGAGTCCATCTTTGATTTTTCTAAATCCTGCCACTCCCATTACTGATACGGCCGCACCCTTGTCTATTTCCATTATTGTCAGCCGCCCGTTCACCCGTGGGGTAATCTTAATGGGTTCTGCTTTCTTTGTTGTAATATTATATAATTGTTCCCCTTCGGAGGAGGATGGGGCATCTAGGTTGTGTACTTCCCTGCGTCCCCACCTGCTATTCCTCTTTTGCCACCTCCGTCTAGGGTTTCTGTCATTGTTACCCCACTCTGTCTGGTGCCAGAAACGGTCCTTCTCTGTTGGGGGAGCCTCAGCCGGTACTTCCCTCTGTCTCCAGTTAGTCCTGGCAGACTTGGGGGCAGTTCTGGGGTTTTCCTTTTTCCCCCTATTCCTCAGGTTTTTCCTGAGAGCGGCTATCTGGTAGCAGGACCTGTTGTGGTAGTCCCTCTCACAGGTATCTACCTCCATTGGCGTGCCCTGTAGTTCCTGCGCTCCACTTGCTGCCTTTTCTAGGGACAGTGCGAGCTGTAACACCTGCCTGCAGTCTAGCTCCGTTTCCGCCAACAGGCGTTTCTGTATTGTGAGGCCGTTTATACCACACACTAACCGGTCCCGAAGCATTTCATTTAGCGTCGGGCCGAACTCACATTTTTCCGCCAGTCTTCTCAGGCGGGTCAAGAAATTCGTGACTGACTCCCTGTCTTCCCGCTTCGCTGTGTAGAATCTGTACCTACGCAAAATGAGGGGTGGTTTTGGGTCGTAGTGCTCTTTCACCAATTCCGTTACTTCTTGGAAAGTTTTCGTGACCGGCGCATCGGGATAAGTCAGACTACGTATAATGGCGAAAGCGGAGGGTCCGCACGCCGACAGCAGGATAAGCCGTCTCCTTTCGTCCGTCAGTATATCATTTGCCCGGGAGAAGTAACACATTCTCTCCACATACTGGGACCAGTCCTCAATAGCCGGGTCAAATGCCTCTAACCTCCCAAAAAACGGCATTTTTAAAATGGCAAGGCTTACCCTCCGAGTGCGGCAGCTGGTCTCCGCAAAATTCGTAGTTTACCTCGTTGCCACTGTAGTAATCCACGGGAGGCAGGAGTTCCGTCACCACACCAATATTTATTTACAATAACGATATTACAAGAGCAGCTACAAACAGTGCTGCTAGCAGTCCAGTCAACTTAAGACTGGCTCACAAAGCCTACACAGGTGATTATATTGCCCCCCTCAATGAGCTATCATTGAGGGAGCTCATACTCCAATTGGCCAACCAATAAAGCCAATTGGAGTTCATCACAGGAAGGTTCCGGGATAGCTACTTTCCTTCTGCTTTCCTCCCATGAGACATATGCGGAGGAGGAGGAAGTGAAACAGGCCCTCAAGTGACCTTTAGTTGACAGCGTACAGGCCTCAACAGGCCTCAGGTCATGTAGGTTGGCTGTCATTGTGATATGAAGGTGAGCTCAGGGGTGGGCAGGGATGTGGTGGGATAGCTGCCCAGTTTACTTTACCTGTCGGCCTCGCTTTCAAACACGCCAGCGGGGTGACATAAAATCCCCACCTAATGTCCCATTTGTGGGGAGACCAACGTTAGGGGGCCATAAATATAAAAGTCCAGCAAGAAATTCGAGGGAAATTCTGTCCTACCCAGAGTCTCGTGAGAATGTGGAACTTGCTACCACATGGAGTCGTTGAGGCCAATAGTCTAGATATGTGTAAGAGGAAACTGAATAAACATAGCAGAGGGAAAGGAATAGAAGAACCTGCAGATTGCATGAGGGCACCATCTTCTCACATTTATATAACAAAATGGGCAAATGGTCGACAGGAACACTGTCCAGGATTATGAATTGATGTCAATTAATTCTGAGATGGGCATGGCTGGCAAGACTGACATTTGTTGCCTACCTCTAGTTTCTCTGGTCTAACCAAATGACCTGTGACCCCACTTCACGGGGGCAAATAATCAACCACTTTGCTTTGGTACTTGAGTCACATGGCGGGCCTCCTGTTAAGACCTTGCTCTCTCCTTCAAGGACAGTGTGTTTTTAATGACAACGTTGCTCAGTTATTTTTGGTGGTGCGAGTTTTTTTTTGATGATCTTTCAACAGAAAAAGCCTCATTACAGACACTCACAATGGGTTTGAATGCACCTTCTCTGATTAGTTCAGGCCTCTGCTCTTAGTAATCCGTAACAAGTGGTATGAATGGCCAAATGTGGGAGGCAGTGGTGGCTGCTGCTACTTGGGGAACTCTTGACTCCACTTATTGTGTTCGATATGTGCAGCCTTTGTGAAAGTCTTCAACTTCTTTACAGCTGCATAAGCTTGCTAAGGGGATGAGTCATGATGGTGAGTCTTATGCAATCACTATCACCTCCCCCTCCTCAAGTTGCCTCAGCAGACATCAGGAAGATAATTAATTGTCAATATGTTTTGAGGGGCAACAGCTCAGCACGGGCCGAGGTAAGGAGGCAGTCCTCCAGGATCTACCAAAGCTGGGTTGAACCCACGTCTTTGTCATCATAGTCTAGCCAATTTAGCTCACTGTCCCCTCCCCACGACAGCTTTGTGATAACTCACCAATTACAAAGTAGCGCCCACAAAAATGTTGCTGTGGTTTCAGCAATCGCTCTCTCCCCCCACCCCTCACCCGCCCCACAACCCTCACCCCACAATGTTCACCCGCACAGGGAAGTCGCTCAAAACAGCCACGGTAGAAGAAGAATCCCTGGGAGATTTTCAGCCTCTGTGATTCTTCAACTCAAAGTTCTCAGTGTGGGGCCCAGTGCCCCAGCATGCCTTGGGGAGAGATGGTGGTACCAAGGTAATGATGATTAATTCAGAGCCCCAGGTTAAATGATCTGGGCACCTGGAGTCAAATCCCACCCTTGTAGCAGGTGGAATTTGAATTCAGTGAATAAATCTGGAATTGAAAGCTGGTCTCATTAATGATGACCGTGAAAGTATCAGTGATTGTCACACAAACCCATCTGGTTTGCTAATATCCTTTAAGGAAGGAAATCTGCTGGTTTTACCTGGTGTGGCCTACATGTGACTCCAGGCCCACAGCATAAAACCATAGAATCCCTAAAGTGCAGGAGGCCATTTGGCCCATTGAGTCAGCACCGACCCTCTGAAAGAGGCCCTTACCTAATCCCCCCTCCCCCACCCTATCCCCGTAACCCATCTAACCTCGACATCTTTGGATACTAAGGGGCAATTCAACATGGCCAATCCAGCTAACCTGCACATCCCTGGACACTTGAGCGCAATTTAACAATGCCAATCCACCTACCCTACACATCTTTGGACTGTGGGAGGAAACCAGAGCACCCGGATGAAACCTTCGTGGACACGGGGAGAATGTGCAAACTTCATACAGTGACTCAGGGTCAATGTCACTGACTTTGAAATAGCCTCAAGCCGCTCAGTTCAAAGACAAAAAGAGAATGGGGTGGGCAACAAATGCTGGCCTCGAGAGTGGCTCCCCCAAAAAATGAATTTTAAAAACTCATCCCTTCAGCATTTGACAGACTCATTCAATCTTTCACAGGTTCAAGGAATCTGTTGACGCTGGTCTGAGACGAGGTTGGTGTGCAATGTGCCTCGCCCACATTATTGGCCACTTTGAGCCTTGCTTCCCCGCATTCCGCTGGAGATATTGCCTTCCTGTGGGTCAGCGCCACCTCCTTAGCAACATTGGCTGATACTGGGGGTAAGAGAAGGCCATCCCAATCCTGGGAACTACAGCGCCAATGCTGGTGAGGATGTGCACTGCAGAACCTACGGATGAGCTGGAGGGTGGGTGCAGTGAGGCCAGTGAGTGGCTTGTGGACCCAGCGAGATGAGACCCAATCTCATGGCAAATCAGCATGTTGGGTGGAGGTGGGGAGTATTCCCAAATGTGCTTCAAGATTTTAATAGCAGGCAATCATATATTCCAAGAGAACACAAAAAAAAGGTCTTCTGTTCAGGTGTGATGAGTGTCTCCTGTGTCGGCTTGCACAGAATCTATATTCGCTGTATTTGACGGTGCATCATAGATTATATTGGGTTCAAAAAAGAATATGGGTTTATAAAGTGCCTTTTACAACCTTAGAATTTATCAACAACCTTCATGGACAATGAGATGAAACCCAAGATGTGAACAGAAATCTCCCACAAACAGGAATGTTTCGAAGATTCAGAGATGTTGTTTTCAGAATACATGCTGGCCAGATCATTGGAGAAGAGCTTCCCTGCTCATCTCCTAAATGGCGCTGTTGGATCCCTTATGTTCGCCAGACGGGGCTTTAGTTGAATATCGCATCTGATAGATGGCACCTCCGACATTACAGCACTTCCTCAGTAGAGCACTGCGGGTTCGAGCCAAGACAGTGCAGCACCTGGAGTGAGATTTCAACCCACAACCTTCTGACTTGGCGGCACTGATGCTCCATAGCACCAACCCGAACAGGCGCCGGAATGTGGCCACTAGGGGCTTTTCACAGTAACTTAATTGCACTGTTAATATTAGCCTATGTGGTGAATGTATTATACCAATAATCCACCAGTGTATTTGTATCTGTGCTGTTGCCCTTGTATTTCTATCTGTCCCACACTGTTGCCCTTGTGGGCTTCTCCTATGGGCCATTGTATGGCATTATCCATTGGGGAACATGTTGGGGCATGTATGGGCTCCGCCCATGGCTCCTCCCCTTGAAGGGAGGTATAAAGAGCAGTCTGGAAAATCTCAGCAAGTCTGGCAGCATCTGTAGGGAGAGAAAAGAGCTAACGTTTCGAGTCCGATGACTCTTTGTCAAAGCTTTGACAAAGAGTCATCGGACTCGAAGCATTAGCTCTTTTCTCTCCCTACAGATGCTGCCAGACTTGCTGAGATTTTCCAGCATTTTCCCTTTCGATTCAGATTCCAGCATCCGCAGTAATTTGTTTTTATAAAGAGCAGTCGACCTGCAGGCAGTTCTCAGTATTGGTTCAGTCGCAGGCAGGCACTGTTCTAAGCTGATTAAAGCCACGGTTTACTTCTATTCATGTCTCGAGTGAATTGATGGTCGCATCAATTTAATCAACTTAAACGCAACTATGGAATCGGCCCTCAAACCTGACCGACTGGAACTCGATCCGCAGGCCGCGGAGGCAAAATAAATTTTTTCGCACTGGCTCTGCTGCTTCAAGGCCTATCTCGCAGCCTTCTCCACGCCTTCCGTCACCGACGAACAGAAGCTGAGCCTCCTCCATGCACAGGTGAGCCATTGAATCTCTGTTCAACTCGATGAGGCCTCCTCCTACACAGACGCCCTCGCGATGCTCGAACACCTTTATGTACGGCCCGTGAACGAGGTCTACACGCGACACATCCTCATGACTCACCGCCAGCATCCCGGGGAATCGCTAGAAGACTACCTACGCGACCTCAAAGTCCTCGCACGCAGCTGCAACTACCAGGCCGTTACGGCCACTCAACATATGGAACTCGCCGTCCCGAGACGTTTATGTGGCGGGAGTTCGGTTCAACTATGTGAGACAGTGTCTACTTGAAAAGGGGGCCCTGGACCTGGATCAGACAGTAAAGTTAGCCTCCTCTCTGGAAGTAGCGTTCCAGAACCTTAACGTTTCCCAGCTGATCACGCAACCCCCTCGTGGACCCCCAACCAAAAACTACCCCAGGCCTGTGCTGCGTGGCTGCCCGCCAACCATGGGGGGGCTACCCTGCTATTTCTGCGGCCAGTCCCAACACCCCCAGCAACACTGCCCGGCCCGTAATGCAAACTGCAGCAGCTGTGTGAGAAAAGGACATTTCGCCAAAGTTTGCCTGGCCAGGTCCAAGAACTCTAACTCACAGGCCCGATCCTCAGACTCACAGGCCCGCAGACCCCGCAATGTGGCAGTCCCCTTCCAGGTGGAGAACGACGCATCAGAGGTCGCTCTCGCCGCTACCCTCAATCAAGCAGGCAGACCGGTAGCGTTTTTTCCGCACACCCTCACCACCTCCGAAATTCAGCACTCCTCAGTCGAGAAGGAGGCCCAAGCCATCGTGGAAGCCGTGCGGCACTGGAGGCACTACCTTGCTGGTAGGAGGTTTACCCTTGTCACCGACTAACGATCGGTAGCTTTCATGTTTGACAAATCGCAGCGGGGCAAAATCAAGAACGATAAGATATTGAGGTGGAGGATTGAACTCTCCACCTATAATTACGATATAATATATCGTCCTCGGAAGCTCAACGAGCCCCCAGATGCCCTGTCCCACGGCACATGCGCCAGGCCGCAAGGTGACCAACTACGGGCTGTCCACGATGATCTCTGCCACCTGGGGGTCACCCGGCTTATCCACTATATCAAGTCCCACAACCTGCCCTAATCCACCGAGGAGGTCAGAGCCATGACCAGGGACTGCCAGATCCGTGCAGAGTGTAAACCGCACTTCTATCGACCAGATAAGGCCCACCTGGTAAAGGCATCTCGGCCTTTTGAGCGCCTCAGTATCGATTTCAAAGGGCCCCTCCCCTCCAATAACCGCAAAACATATTTCCTCAATATTAGTGATGAGTTCTCCCGCTTCCCCTTTGCAATCCCTTGCCCCAACATGACCACGTCCACCGTCATTAAAGCCCTACATAGTGTCTTCACCCTGTTTGGTTTCCCCAATTATGTCCACAGTGACCGGGGCTCGTCGTTCATGAGCGTCAAAATGCATCAGTACCTGCTCAGTAAGGGCATCGCCTCGAGCAGGACTACCAGTTATAACCCCAGGGGAAACGGGCAGGTGGAGAGGGAGAATGCGACGGTCTGGAAGACCAGCATACTGACCCTGCGGTCCAGGAATCTCCCAGTTTCTAACTGGCAGGAGGTCCTCCCCGATACGTTCCACTCTATTAGGTCCCTACTTTGCACGGCCACAAACGAGACCCTTCATGACCGCCTATTCATCATCCCAAGGTGGTCGACCTCAGGGGTCTCGCTTCCGTCCTGGCTGAAGACACCGGGGCCAGTCCTACTCAGAAAGCACGTCAGGAGCCATAAGTCAGAGAGGGTCCAGCTCTGGTAGAGAGGGTCCAGCTCCTACACTCCAACCCCCAGTACGCTTATATCGAACACCCCGATGGCCGACAGGAGACGGTCTCCCTCCGAGACCTGGCGCCCGCCGGTTCCACCACCACTGCCCCTCCACCATATCCCGCCCAACCTACCATGACCAGCGCCTACATGGCTCTCGCACTCCCTCCCGCCCGCCATCCCCCCTTCACCGATCCACAGGAATGAAGCTCCAGAAGAGACGCTCCCGGAGTCCACGTCTGCACCCACACCGGCGCCCTCACTACCGATGCCAGCACGGATGAGTTCGACACCTGGGCCAGCAACAACGCTTCGGCGATCACAGCGCACATTGAAGGGCAGCACGGTGGCGCAATGGATGGCACTGCTGCCTCACGGCACTGAGGTCTCAGGTTCAATGCTGGCTCTGGATCACTGTCCGTGTGGAGTTTGCACATTCTCCACTGTGTTTGCATGTGTTTCGCCCCCACAACCCAAAGATATGCAGGGTAGGTGGATTGGCCACGCCAAATTGCCTCTTAATTGGAAAAAAAATGAATTGGGTAATCTAAATTTATTTTAAAAGAAATGTAAGCCGACTTGTGACAATAATAAAGACTATTATTATAATTAGTAAAGAGTGCGAGCACTGAGTCACCACCGACACTGACCCTTGATGCCTGGAGGTAGAACTGGACGTTGCGCGTTGGGCACTGAAAACCCCTTGGCTTTCATTTCCATAATGATTGTCATTCTTGCTAACTCACTCTCAGGGCAGGAAATTGGGTCAATTAAACCACCACACGGTGATGGGCAACGGGGCCAATTGTTGTGTCTCTACTGCCGCCACGTCAACACAAACTGGATTCAAACTCAGCGGCTTCCTGGTCTGTACAGCCCAGTTCCACACTGGAGGTTGAACTGGTCATGATATCCCGTAGCTGAGCAATTAAACAAATATTTCTATGTTTACAAAATGCCAAACAGCTTAAAATATTCCATTGTTTTCAGCGCTACAGTAGTTCCACCAGTCCTGCAGCAGTCTTAGGTTATTAAAGGTTACAGTTAAAATCCAGGTCTGCACAGGAAGTCTCAGTATGAACTCTCAAGTTGAGTCACTCTTAGATAGTAGGCCAGGGGTGCTGGCTGCAGGTGAGTGTTGGGTGCAGCGAATGTGACCACACATGCATTACATTGCTTTGCCTAATCCAAAAAAAAAAGCAACTCCAATAAACCTTTTTAAAAAAACAGTTCCAAGAATGGCTCAATATACAATTCCCTGGAATTCAAGGGGACAGCAGGAATACTGGCAACCTCTACACGTCTGGGCTGGGGGCATGGAAATGCAGAGCTCGCTCTCTCCTGCTCCTATTCCACTCCTCAATCCCAGCCATGCTCCATGGGTTTCCTGCTGAAAGAAAATCAAAAGGATATCTTCTCTTTTCGATAATTCCCTGGAGGTCGGGGAGACGTTCCTGGCCTGCAGCCTCTCACCTGGGGGGCGGGTGGGGGGGGGGGGGGGGTCCCACTGTCACCCACCTAGCGGCTGGCAGCCACCCAACTACAATGGTACTCCGAGTCCAGCAGGCCGGAATTAATGGTACTCAAAATCCCCCTTGGCAGCTGACAATGTGTCGGGAAAGTTCCATAGACAAAGGGATCACCGACGAGTGCTGGTCCCTGTCACCAGGAAGGGGTTCCATCGGCACAGCTGCTAACCAAGGTGAACGCCGACTAAATCTTTGTTTTTAAATTACGAGTACCCAATTATTTTTTTTTCCAATTGAGGTGCAAGCTTAGCATCCCAATTCACCTACCTTGTACATCTTTGGGTTGTGGGGCTGAGACACACGCAGACACGGGGAGAATGTGCAAACTCCACACGGACAGTGGCCCGGGGTCGGGATCGAACCTGGGTCCTCGCCGGGGAGGGGAAGAGATCGGGTGCACAGGATAAAAGTTGTTTCCCTTGGTGGATTCTAGAACCGGGGACATAGATTCAAGATAAGTGGCAGAAGGTGGGGGGGGGGGAGGACTTGAAGAAGAACTTTTTTTACACAGAGGGCAGTGGGAGTCTGGAATTCACTGCCTGAGTTGGTGCTGGAGGCAGAGACCCAAACTCTTTTAAAAAGTGCCTGGATCAGCACCTTAAGGGCTCTATGCTACAGGGCTACGGAACGGGTACAGGAAGGTGAGATCAGAACGAGCACCTGGGTATCCTCAAGCTGGAATGGACAAGATGGGCCGAGTGGCCTCCTTCTGTGCTGTAACTTTTCTACGGTCCTCCGAATGCTTAGTAAAACTAACCAGGGTGAGTGCCTGGGACATCTGTTGCAAACTGGAAGCAGAGGCTACTGCCATCATTGGTTTCCAATGAATGGGGAACCGAGGAGACACTCTCATCGAGATGTTTCATTCTCCACGCTTCACTCCTCCAGTCCCTGGCAGAATGACAGTGGGGAATCTGGCTTGTGAATTAAGGTGTGAACGCCCAGGCTGAATGCAACTTGGAGTGAGCTTCAGATTCATTCATGGGACATGAACATCACAGGATTGTTACGGCGTAGAGACAGGCTATTCGGCCCCTTGTGTCAGCACCGGCTCTCCAAACGATCATCGTGACTTGGTGCGATTCTCCTGCCTTTCGCCGTAACCCCTGAAAATCGTCAAGTAATCCCCTCATGGCCCCTTGAATGCCTCGGTTGAACCTGCCTCCACCACACTTCCAGGCAGCGCATTCTAAACACCCTTTTGCGTATAAAGGGTTATTCGCACTTCATTTGCAAGCCCCTTTAAATCTACGCCCTCTTGTTTTTGATGGGAACAGTTTCTCCCGCTCTACTCTCGGCGAGGCCAGCATTTATTGCCCACCCCTAACTGCCCTTAAGGTGGTGATGGTGGTGGGGAGCTGCTTTCTCGGACCGCTGCAGTCCGTGTGGTGTAGGCGCACCCACGGTGCTGTCAGGGAGAGAGATTCAGGATTTTGATCCAGCCACAGTCAGAGAATGGGAATACTGTTTCATGTCAGGATGATGCGGCTTGCAGGGTAACGTGGAGATGGCGGCGTTCCCATGCATCTACTGCCCTTGTCCTTCCAGACGGTAGAGGCCGGGGGTTTTGAAGGTGACGTCGCGTAAGCCGAGGTAAATTCCCTACAGTGCATCTTGTAGGTGGTACACACTGCTGCTACTGTCCGTCAGTGCTGGGCTGGTTTAGCACTGGGCTAAATCGCTGGCTTTGAAAGCAGACTAAGGCAGGAATAGCAGCACGGTTCAATTCCCAGCCTCCCCGAACAGGCGCCGGAATGTGGCGACTAGGGGCTTTTCACAGTAACTTCATTTGAAGCCGACTTGTGACAATAAGCGATTTTAATTTCAGTGGTGGAGGGAGTGAATGGTTAAGATGGCGGGGCAGGGTGGGGTGCCAAACAAGTGAGCTGCTTTGTCCTCTCCCGTTTGACTCCACTTTGCTTAAGTGCCTCCCCAGTATTAAAGCTTTCAGCTCCGACTGCTGCAGTGTCAGTGTGAAGCGGGAATGCTTTGTACCAATACTATAGCTACAGTAACGTACTGAAAGGTTCTAACCTAGTGTGGAAAGAGAGACTGATTCCACTGGCGTATCAATCAGCAGTCAGAGAATCCAGAGTTCAGGCGTTTGGCAAAAGAAAACAGTAACCTGAAGTGATTTTGTTTTCTTATTGTCTGGAACGAGCTGCCTGAAAGGGGTTTGGGGGGTTGGTGGAAACATATACAATTAAAATAAAAATCACGGACCTGGGCTATAAAAACACTTGGGAGAAAATTGCCGATTTGTGGTTAAAAAAAAACCAGGGCAGAGATAATCGGATGGCTCAGAGCCAGCACAGGAATGGTGGGCCGAATGGCCTCCTTCTGTGATGTAGGTTCTATATTTCTATTCCCCGTTGTCAATAAGATGGAAGTGGAACTATGGAATGGACTTACTATTGGCTTTGATGTCGAGGTCAATCAGAACTGAAAAGCGCGGTTCCTTTTAATCAAGTTCCATTTTAGTGCCTATCTCGCTGTGAATCCTGTTTGGATGTCAGCGGATTCAATTAGGCAGTTCTTTGTTGACTGGACAATAGTTGTGTCCTTGCAAAACTATTCACAAGGATTTTCTGTGTGAGAGATCTGTCAGAACGATGTGCGCGCACATGACAACGACAGACGTATAACCCAAGGTAACGTGTCAAAAGCTCCAGGTGGGAGGTGCGGAGTCAATCCAAACACTCACCTATTAAGCACTCAAGTTCGTCACAGGTAACATTTTCCTCATGGCCATCTGTGTTATTCAATGCACGGGGTGGCCAGGACAAACGTGGAGGGTTGACAACCCTATCGAGCCATCAGTAAATGCTGAAAATATTCAGCAGCTCTGGCAGCATATGTAAACAGTGAAAATTAGAGTTAACTGTTCAACCTGAATGGTTGTAAATTGGGAGAGGGGAGTGTGCAGCAGGACCTGTGGGTGTCCTTATGCACCAGTTGCTGAAGGTAAGCATGCAGGTGCAGCAGGCAGTAGAAAAGGCTAATGGTATGTTGGCCTGCATGGCAAGAGGTTGAGTATAGAAGCAGGGATCTGTTGCTGCAATTACACAGGGCCTTGGTGAGGCCACTCTGAGAATATTGTGTGCAGTTCTGGTCTCCTTTTCTGAGAAAGGATGTTCTTGCTCTCGAGGGAGTGCAGCGAAGGTTTACCAGACTGATTCCAGGGATGGCGGGACTGTCATATGAGGAGAGATTGACTAGGTTGGGATTGTTCTCACTGGAGTTCAGAAGAATGAGGGGGGATCTCATAGAGACTTATAAAATTCTAACAGGACTAGGCAGGGTAGATGCAGAGAAGATGTTCCCAATGGTGGGTGTGTCCAGAACCAGGGGCCACAGCCTGAGGATTCAAGGTAAACCATTTCAGACAGAGATAAGGAGACATTTCTTCACCCAAAGAGTGGTGAGCCTGTGGAATTCATTACCACAGGAAGTAGTTGATGCTAAAACATTGATATTCAAGAGGCAGCTAGGTATAGCACTTGGAGTGAATGGGATCAAAGGCTATGGGGAGAAAGCAGGATTAGGCTATTGAGTTGGATGATCAGCCATGATCGTGATAAATGGCGGAACAGGCTCGAAGAGTCAAAAGGTCTCGTCCTGCTCCTATCTTCTATGTGCCTCTGTAAATCCATGACCTTTCCTTACAGCAGGTCATGGACGTGAAACATTAATTATTTCTCTCCCCAGTTTTGCTACCAAACTGAATGTTTTCATACTTTTCTGTTTTTAGTTCAGATTTCCAGCATCTGCAGTATCTGGAATGAATTCCCAAATCCCTTGGACGCGCCAACATTTCTCTTCACCATTCAAAAGCATTGTTTCTTCTTAATTCAAAGGCCAGCATTTGTTGCCCATCCCTAACTGGCCTTGAACTGGGTAGCTTGCTGGGCCATCTCAAAGCGGAGGCAGCTAAGGGTCAACCTCATTGCTGTGGGTCTGGATCAGATACAGGCCAGACTAGGTAAGGACGGCAGATTTCCTTCCCTAAAGGACATTAGTGAACCAGCTGAGGTTTTCCAATGATCGACAAAGGTTGCATGGTCATCATTAGAATTTTATCTCCAATTTTAAAAAAATTGAAGTGAAATGGCACCAGCTGCTGTGGTGGGATTCGAACCCGGGGCCCAATAGTCCGGGTTGTTGGATCACTAGCCCACTGACAATACCACCACATCATTGCATCCCCTAACTGAAGGTCTGTTTGCTAAGAAATTCCCACCCTGAATCTTCAAGTCCTTACGTGTTGTCAAATACCTCATCCTCATCCCCTATCATGGTGGAATTAAAAAAGATGTTTTCTTTCCCTCAAAGGCAGGCAGGGGAGCAGCGATGGGAAGAGAAGAGGAAAGACTTGCAATTAATCACCGTTTTCATAACCACTGCTCATCCAAAAAATGCTTTACAGCAAATGAATTTTTTTTTAGGAGTTTAGTCATTTTTTAACATAGTAACCATGATGCTCCCTGAAGAAGGAGCAAGTGACGTCTATGGAATGGCTGATGCCTTCAATGCCCAGTGGGCACCATGGGAACTGGGGTGCCTTATTGACGCTCCTGATCACATTTTGGTTTAATGTTTTAAGTTTCATTTGTGATTTATTTGTGTTTAAGGCAATATCCCTTTAAGGGGCTGACCCTTTAATTTGTCTCAGTTTATTTGATTTAGTTTAGTTGGCTATTGATTTATTTGAAATAAGAGCAAATGTGGTGTTGTGCACGCTGTTGTTGCCGGCTTCATGAACGGTTTATTCATTTGACAAAATCACGGAATATTACAGCAAATGTAGGAGGCCATTCGGTCCATCAACCTACTTCTAGGTGCTTTGACAGATGTATCTTCTTTGGTCCTTCTCCTCCGTCCTTTCCTTAGAGTCCAGCCCATTTTCCCACTTTCAAGTATTCATCTAATTTCCATTGCGAAAGGTTTATTAAATCTGCTCCTACCTCCTTTTCCGGCCATGCATTCCAGACCATAACAACTCGCTGAATAAAAGATAAACTCATCTTCCCTCGGCTGTTTATTCCGCTCCCCTCAATTATCTTAAATCTGCATCCTCCGAGTTACCGACCCTCCTTATTTATTCCGTCAAATCTGTTCATAGTTTAGAATGACTCGATCAAATTTTCCCTTAACCTTCTCTGCTCTCAGAAGATTTGCTCATCTCTCCAACTAGCGTTTCTCTCAGACCAATGTTGTGAGTCCCTCAATGTAAAAAAAACTTTTAATACAAATTTTGCCTTTAAAAGGGGAGGGGGTGGGGGAAGTGAAAGCTTCTTTAATGAATCAAATCCACTTGCCACGTGATGAGGACAATGTGCTGGTGAGTCACAGAGAATTTTCCCCTCACTAACCAGAACACACTCGTGGTGCATTCTGAGCACTATGCAGCTGTGCCACTTTCGACAACATTTTTGCTCTGGAATGAAGTGCGTCTTTGTTTTGCATTTTGAATTAAGCTAATAGTTCTGTACTCCAGTCGTAAGCCCAGCTGAGGGGCAACAAGCCAAACAAGGGTGACATCATCGACACCCAGGATGCACGGCACGTCAAGAGGACTGATCCTATTGATGGCGAAAAAAGAAACCATGTCACGGACCACGTTGCCATAGGCAAAGGGTTTCTGGAAGAGTTCTGGGAAGTGCTAATTGATCAAACAAATTGAGCGTTACGTTGTGAGGAGTTAATTGCTATCTATCCAGACAGTTTGTAAACTTCAGCATTCTACCTGATCTGTCCACCCCCCGATCCTCTCCAGCACTAAAACACTTCCTTCCCCACCCCTGCCTTATTCGGCTGGTTGCTGAAACCCTCAGCCGGACTTGAGTTACCTCCAGACTAGTCCAAAATTCTCCTGGCCAGCTTCGCGTCATCTACTCTCGTCACAAAAACAAGAGTACAATTTGTTGTATGTCAAATAATGATTTTTGATTCATCAGCCTGAAACTCGAACTGAACCTTCTTTTAAAAAAAAAGACACAGATTCAAAATGGCGACTCGGACTTGAGCCCACAACAAAGGTGGCTACTCTAATTTGCATCACTGCACTTCCCACGGTGCAACCCACTGAGATGGAGACACCACACCTGCAAAGACCCATCAAGGACAGTGGGCTCAGAAGTGGGCACCCAGGGCAATCGCCTAGCACAATCATTCAGACATCATCCGATTAAGTTACATGGGGGTATACACGAGTCATGGCCACAGGCCAATCGGAGTTTAAACTTGTGCTTTCTCAGTATCAAGAGGTCAAGCTGCTGAGGTGCTGATGGGAGAAGACCAGAGTTGCATTCCTCATCCCTTCCTCCCTCCCCCTTCTCTCTCTCACTCTCTCTCGCCAACCCACCTTGCAAGCTTTGAACCCGGTTTGTTGAATATGACCATCCAGGGATACCCCTGCTGCTCACAAGAGATTTCTTAAAATAATTCAACCAGCACCACTATCTCGAAGAGAATAGCCAAATCTGCCATTTACCTCTTTGTACTGGAAGCATGGGGACCACCAAAATAGTTGCAAGACCAACAAATTTAGCCCAAAATCAGCCAGCACAGAAAAACTACATTTTATTTCTCTCAACAATTTGACAAATCTATCTTCGGCACTCTAATCTACTGGCTTGGAGGTGGGAAATTTGAGCGCGTGTGCACAAAGGTCAGAGTGTGTTTTATTATTTTATTAGTTTAAGTAGAACAAACCAATCTCTTTCTTTGTTAAACTTGAGGAAAGCAGTCCAATCAGTCCTTTTTGATCACAGGGCAGAAGCAATTGAACACTCATTGACTTGTCAAGTATATTCTTTTCTGGCAGCACGGTGGCACAGTGGTTAGCTCTGCTGCCTACAGCGCTGAGGACCCAGGTTCGATCCCAGCCCCGGGTCACTGTCCATGTGGTGTTTGCACATTCTCCCCGTGTCTGCTTGGGTCTCAGCCCCACAACCCAATGATGTGCAGGGTAGGTGAATGGGCCACGCTAAATTGCCCCTTAATTGGAAAAATGTTTTTTATTTAATAGTATATTCTTTTCAAAAATATAGGGCGGCATTCTCCCCTACCCGGTGTGACGGAGGGTCCCGGACTAGGGGAGTGGCGCCAACCACTCAGGGGTCGGGCCTCCCCAAAGGTGGGGAATTATCCCTTTGGGGGGCAGCCCCGCGCCGGAGCGGTTGGCACCAGAAGACCGGCGCAAAAAACCGGCGCCCCCGGCAGCGGGGCTGGCCGAAAGGCTTTCGCCAGTCCGCGCATGCGCCGGCAGTGACGTCAGCGGCAGCTGGCCGCTGACGTTACTGCCGGCGCATGCGCGATGTGGGGTTCTCTTCCGCTTCCGCCATGGCGGAGGCCGTGGCAGCCGCGGAAGAAAATAGTGCAGCCAGGGCACTGGCCCGGAGTCTGAGCGGGGGGCCCCGATCGTGGGCCAGGCCATCGTGGGGGCACCCCCCGGGGTTCGATCGCCCCCTGCCCACACCCAGGACCCCGGGGCCCGCTCGCGCCGCTGAGCCCGCCGTTCCAGAGGTGGTTTAAACCTCGGCGGAGGGAGAGGCCTCCCAGCGGCGGGAATTCGGCCCATCCGGGCCGGAGAATCACCGCAGGGGCCTCTCCGATCGGAGTGGCGAGATTCCGCCGCCGCCACTTCCCGGGTGGCGGAGAATCTCTGCCACGGCGGGGGCGGGGTTTTAGGCAGCCCCAGGCGATTCTCCGACCCTGCTGGGGGTCGGAGAATTTCGCCCATAGTCTCTTGCGGTCAAATAAGGGAAAAGAGACCCCTCCTCACCTGATCGTAACAAACCTCTGTAAATGGAGCTCATCCAAATTCCCCTCCCATATTCCAATCTGCACCAACATGCGTCCACACATCACCCATGCTTGTCCACCTGCCCTGGCTCTTGGTGGATGCTTTGGAGAGAGTTCATAGGTTACCAGGATGTTGCCTGGTCTGGAGGGTGTTAGCTATGAGTAGGGGTCGAATAAACTCTGACTGCTTTCGTTGGAAAGACGGGAGGCTGAGGGGAGACCTGATTGAGGTCTACAAAATTAGGAGAGGTATTGACAGGGTGAATAGTCAGAAGCTTTTTCCCAGGGTGGAAGTCTCAATTACAAGGGGGCATATGTTCAAGGCGAGAGGGGGAATGTTTAGGGGAGATGTGTGGGGAAAGTATTTGACACAAAAGGGTAATGGATACCTGCAATGCGTTGCCAATGAAGGTGGTGGAGGAAGGCACAATAGCAATGTTTAAGATGTATCTTGATATAGACATGAAGGGCAGGGAATGGAGTGATACAGATCATTTGGGCCTTAAGCAGTAAGTCTAAATAAGGATCTGGAACAGCACAGGCTTGGTGGGCCGAAGGGCCTGTTCCTGTGCTGTAGTGTTATTTGTACTTTGGCGTTCTAGCAACGCCTTTTTAAATTCTCTTGGCGTGTTCAAATCTATCAATGGCAAATCGACAATCACTCTCTATTCCTCCAACTCTGACCCCTTCTCTTTCCATTGGCAGCCGGTCCCTCAAGTCATCTAGTCTCAAAACCCCAGAAGTCCCTCCCTGAACTTTTCCACCTCTCCCATCGTTCGCACTTCTGCCAAGATGCTCTTCAAAACTTACCTTCCGAACCAACCTTTCATTTGCCCTGCCCAATATTTCCTTCAGCGCGTTTTTTTCTTCCTTAAAACAGCTACATGAAAACAAGTTGCAGCTCAACATAATTTATCAGTCAAAGCTTGGATATTGCCAATTTGATGTTTTATCATTTTGGCACAGGAAAATGATTAATTATATAATTGTAGTCACACTTGTGCAGCAAGCTTCAAATATGTGGTCATGAAACAGGATGCTCAAGAAAGGTCACCACACATTTTCACAGACACATCCTGACAGTGTATTGTAACACAATCTAAATATGGCTGAGCTTGACTAAAGATGGCCTTACACACAACCCAGTGCAATGGTTCATTTCTGGCTGCCATTTCAAGCATTCCTCAGGAAGCAAGTTACAGCTCTCTCCCCCCCCCCCCCCCCCCCCCCCCACCCCCCCACAAGACCTGAAGAAACAGAAGCAGTCGTAGACCACTCGGCCCATCGAGCCAGTTTTGTCATTCAATAAGATTACGGCTGGTACCTAATCTAAGCTGCCATCATCTCCAGACACATTTATCTGCCACGAGCAACACATTTCAGGCTAAGCAACAAATTGCATTTACCTTGTACATATAATTTATTTTTTAAAATCACATTGCAGGGCAGCACGGTGGCCTAGTGGTTAGCACAACCGCCTCACGGCGCTGAGGTCCCAGGTTCGATCCTGGCTCTGGGTCACTGTCCGTGTGGAGTTTGCACGTTCTCCCCGTGTCTGCGTGGGTTTCGCCCCCACAACCCAAAAATGTGCAGAGTAGGTGGATTGGCCACGCTAAATTGCCCCTTAATTGGAAAAAATAATTGGCTAATCTAAATTTAAAAAAAAAAATCACATTGCAAAGCATTTAACAGATGAGCCTCTGCTTCACTCACTACCCGAAGGCAGGTCCGACCCATAGCACCGCGACTTCTGCCACGTGACTGGCAAGGAGGCAGCTCCCAAATCCATCCCAGTCAGAATGGGTATCGGGCCTTGTGCTGTAGGTAACACTGGCTGTGGAGCCAACCAATCCCCCCCACCCCCCCATGGAGCCCAAGACGCTGTTGTAACATGCATTTTAGGTTTTTAGGTGTATGTTTTGAGCAGCACGGTAGCATGGTCATTAGCATAAATGCTTCACAGCTCCAGGGTCCCAGGTTCGGTTCCCGGCTGGGTCACTGTCTGTGCGGAGTCTGCACGTCCTCCCCCTGTGTGCGTGGGTTTCCTCCGGGTGCTCCGGTTTCCTCCCACAGTCCAAAGATGTGCGGGTTAGGTGGATTGGCCATGCTAAATTGCCTGTAGTGTCTTAAAATGTAAGGTTAAGGGTTGTTGGGTTACGGGTATAGGGTGGATACGTGGGTTTGAGTAGGGTGATCATTGCTCGGCACAACATCGAGGGCCGAAGGGCCTGTTCTGTGCTGCACTATTCTATGTTCTATGTTGTACTCTGCAGCTATGCTTCGTGATGGCGTTGGCTCCAATTTCGTGCCACCAAATGGCTGACCAGGGAATTCTCCCACTTACTCTTGCTGCACGTAAGGATCGACAGGCTGATATTCAACATGATTGACCACACTATGAGCACACCTTCCTTGCCCATCTTGCCCTGGAGTGGGACTTGAATCCAGAGCTTCTGGTTCAGAGGTAGGGACACTACCCACAGCACCACATGACCTGCCTCAACAGATGTGCTATCAGAGAGTATTTTGACACCAAGTCACCAAAGGAGAGATTAGAACTGGTAGCCAAATATTTGGTTCAAGGGTTTAATGGAGTACCTTGAAAGGAAAAGAAGTTCAGAGGGGGAATTCCAAAACTTAGGGCTCAGATACTGGAAGGCACAGCCA
This sequence comes from Scyliorhinus canicula, assembly GCF_902713615.1. Classification (NCBI taxonomy): domain Eukaryota; kingdom Metazoa; phylum Chordata; class Chondrichthyes; order Carcharhiniformes; family Scyliorhinidae; genus Scyliorhinus; species Scyliorhinus canicula. Next base: position 149,766,066 of record NC_052158.1, on the reverse strand, counting down.
TCAATGGTGAGACAAAGGTTGTGGAGGATGGGCTGGACCGCAGAAACACAGATCTCAAAGACTTCTATGGGCCTGCCCATCTGCACCTAGATCGACCCCTCGCAGTTTTAGAACCAGAGAATTCCCACAGTGTAGAAGGTAGCCATTTGGCCCATTGAGTCTGCATCGGCCCTCTGAAGAGGGCTCTACCTAGGCCCATCCCCCAGCCTATCCCCACCACCCCACCCGACCTGCACACATTTGGACAAGAAGGAACAATTCAGCATTGGCCAATCCACCTAACCTGCACATCCTTGGACTGTGGGAGGAAACCGGAACGTCCGGAGAAAAACCACGCCCACAGGGAGAGAAAGTGCAAACTCCACACAGTCACCCAAGGTCGGAATTGAACCCCGGTCCCTGGTGCTGTGAGGCAGCAGAGCTAACCATTGTGCCACCCACAATGGATTCGCTTCAATGGATTGAGTAGATCTGGGATCCCAGTGTGTCTGTCAGGAGATAAAACAGCATCAAAATACAAGCGCAGACAATGACTCCTCCAATCCCACAAACCTCCAAGATTTCTATGCTCCTCCAATTCTATTCTGTCTCATAACATTCCTGTAAATTGCCTTGGTACATTTTGCTTTGCCAAAGGCGCTAGATAAATTCAAGTAGCTGTTGAATTCATGAACAAGGGTCCATAATGCAAAAATGCTGCATGAAATATCTAACTCTCAGTCGAAGCTGCCAAAACGGAGATTGACAGACGTGTGATGGGTTTCAAAGGATACGGATCAAATGCTGGAAAAATAGAGTTGAAGTACAGATGAGCCATAATTTAATTGATTGTCAGAGCAGGCCCCAAAGGGCTAACAGGCCAACTCTTGCTCCAATGTTCTTATACGGATATCTAATAAGTTCATTCCAAATTGCTCCCTGCAGTATTTTAACAGGTGTAGATGTGAGTTAATGCAATGTAATAAGCAGAACACAATCCCGCATATATAAAAGTGAGCCTCGATTTCCCCAGACTTGCCATCGATACAGCATCATAACTTAAATCGGAAACCTTGTTTTGGAAACTTCCAGTGGAGTTATATAATCACATCAGAAACTCTGAGGAAATTTAGGGCCTGTGTGTACAGGAAGCAAACTTCCATCTTATGATTCTGGCATGGACCATTTCAGGTCGAAGGGCCCATCTCCGTGCCGTGGATTCTATGATTCTATTCATATGCACCATTCTAATTTATTTTCTTCTGCAGTCATAATAATAATAATAAAATAATAAAATCTTTATTGTCACAAGTAGGCTTACATCAACACTGCAATGAAGTTAATGTGAAAAGCCCCTAGTCGCCACATTCCGGCCATTGAGGGAGAATTCAGAATGTCCAAATTACCTAACAGCACGTCTTGAAAAAATTCATTTTTTCCAATTAAGGGGCAATGTAGCATGGCCAATCCACCTAGCCTGCACATCTTTGGGTTGTGGGGGCGAACCCACGCAAACATGGGGAGAATGTGCAAACTCCACACGGACAGCGACCCAGAGCTGGGAACGAACCTGGGACCTCGGTGGCGAGAGGCAGCAATGCTAACCACTGTGCCACCGTGCTGACCTGAGGTGACACTTGACCTCTCCCCTCGCTTGTTCATTTTATGAACAAATGAAATCGGAGTAGGCTGTTAGCCTGCTCCACCATTCAATATTATGACAGATCCGTGGCCTACCACCCTCCACTTCTCTTCACCCCCCCCCCCACCCCCCTCCTCACCCTCAACTCCCTTCTAGATCAAAAACCTGTCCAACCCAGCTTTTAATCTATTCACTCAGACAGCCTCCAGCCTCTGCTGCGCACTGTGGAAGAAAATTCCTAAGGATAACGATTCTCAGAAGACGTTCCTCCTCATCTCCGTCTTAAATGGAAGACCTTATTCTTAAACCTGCAGCCCTGGTTCTGAGTTTTTATTTAATTTACGCACAGGATGTGGGCATTGCTGGCTGGACCAACATTTCTTCCCCATCCCTAACTTCCCTTGAGAAGGTGGTGGTGAGCTGCCTACTTGAACCGCTGCAGTCCTTGTGGTGTCGGCGCAGCCACAGCGCTGTTAGGGAGGGAGATCCAGGATTTTGACCTGGCGACACAAGGGAATGGTAATACTGTTTCAAGTCAGGATGGTGCGCCTTGGAGGGGAACTTGCAGATGGTGGTGTTCCCATGCATGTAGGGAATTCTAGGACTTTGACACAGCGACAGTAAAGCAACGGAAGATATATTTCCAAGTCAGAATGGTGTGACTTGGAGGGGAACTTCCAAGGTGGTGATTTTCCCATGTATTTACTGTTATGAGGGGAAACATTCACTCAGATTCTACCTTTCAGGATCTTGAATGTTTCCATACGATCACCTCTCGTTCTTCTAAATTCCAATGTTTACAGCTCCAGCACTGCCATTTTCAAGCAAAGCTGATTTAATGTCTGAGGCCTAACCATCCACCTCAATAAAAATCACTTATCATCACAAGTAGGCTTCAATGAAGGTACTGTGGAAAGCCCCTAAACACCACATTCCGGTGCCTGTTCAGGGAGGCGGGTACGGGAATTGATGCCGCGTTGCTGCCTTGGTTCTGCATTACAAGCCAGCTGTTTAGCCCACTGTGCTAAACCTGCCCCGTAATTGCCCAGTCTAACTGGATCGAGTCCAGTTCTGCGGTTACACGCAAGACGGGATTTTCCACCCTCCCCACATTGTCATTTTCAGCGTCAAGAGGCAGCTCCCCACTGGCCGGTGGGTGGGATCGTCCAGTCCCACCCACATCAACAGTGGTGAACGTTGTTCACCGGTCAAGTGGCGGAAGTGGCCATTAGCAGACCAGGCAGATCTCAACCAGCGGGAAGGATTGGAATATTCAGCCCCAATAGATTGACCCGTATTTACATTACAGGCCTTTCCAAAGTTTCATATTACACCCTCATTCAGTTTATGCAAGTTTTATAACTTTGCGATTAATCCAAACTGCAAACTGGTAAATGTCAGAGCAGGATATTTAATCCAGCCCACTCTCGTGTTTTTTTTAAATAAATTTAGAGTACCCAATTACTTCTTTCCCCAATTAAGGGGCAATTTAGCAAACCAATCCATCTGACTGCACAAAAGACAGAGACTTTTACCCAGGGTAGAGGGGTCAATTACTAGGGGGCATAGGTTGAAGGTGTGAGGGGCAAGGGTTAGAGGAGATGTACGAGGTAAGTTTTTTTTTGTTTTTTTTTCACAGAGGGTAGTGGGTGCCTGGAACTCGCTGCCGGTGGTGGTGGTGGAAGCAGGGATGATAGTGACGTTTAAAGGGCATCTTGACAAATACACAAATAGGATGGAATTGAGGGATACGGACCCAGGAAGTGTAGAAGATTTTAGTTTAGACGGGCAGCATAGTCGGCACAGGCTTGGAGGGCCGAAGGGCCTGTTCCTGTGCTGCACTTTTCTTTGTTCTTTGACACGGGGAGAATATGCAAACTCCACATGACCAGTGACCTGGGGCTGGGATCGAACCCGGATCCTCAGCGCCGTAGGCAGTAGTTCTAACCACTGCGCCGCCGTGCCATCCCAGCCCACTCTATTGGAATAATTATTGATGTGGAAATTGCACATTAAATAATCTAGTACCTGCTGCAGGAACACATGAAGGCCATTCGGATCATCAACACTGTAACAACCCTCTGAAAGAAAGCGGCCCACTTCCCCGCCACCCCACCTAACCTGTACCTCCTTGGGCACTAAGGGGAAGTTTTATCATGGTCAATCTACCTAACCTGCCCATCTTTGGACCATGTGAACCGCATTATAACCTGCATGTCTTCAAGTACATCTCTGTGGAAAGTGATCAATGAGAGAATACAGTCAGTATTTTAACATTCTCCTTCCTCATGCAAAATAAATCTAATCATAAATGAAGATTTTTTTATTCCTACTAATGCACAATGGTCACTTTTGAAAATTAATTGGTAGTGGGAGGGGGAGGTGGTAGAAGGCTGAAGGTTCACCAGGAGCATCTAATACTCCTGCACCAATCCTGCTCAAAAATACATCAAGGATCTAAGTTGTAAATAATGCCTGAAAAGAGCAGAGAGAGGCAGAAAAAATTAGGGTGGGCATGCTAGAGCTTAGGGCCTTGGCAAATGAAGACCCTTGACATTCAATGGCATTATCACTGCTGATTCCCCCTACGGTCACCATTATGGAGTTTGCCATTGACCAGAAACTCAACAGGTCCAGCCATATAAATGCCGTAGCTACAAGTGCAGGTTAACAGCTGGGAGTTCTATGGCTCACAGCTCACCACCCAGCTCCCCAAAGCCTGTCTATCTGCAAGGCAGAAGTCAGGGGGGTGATGGAATACAGTCCAATTGCCTGGATGAGTGCAAATTCAACAACATTCAAAAGGTTCAACATCACCATCAGGACAAAGCAACCCGCTTGATTGGTGCCCCTACCCCAAATCCCTCACATTAACATTCACTCCCTCCATAACTGACACAAATGGCAGCAGTGTCAACCGTCAACAAGATGCATTGCAGCAAGGCCCCTGCGATAGCAGCCTCCAAACCCGTGACCACTACCATCTGGAGGAACAAGGGTAGCAGACGCATCGGAACACCATCAACTGCAAGCACCCCTGCAAGTCAATCCATCCTGCCTTGGAACTGCAATCATCGTTCTTTCACTGTCACTGGGTCAAAATCCTGGAGCTCCCTTCATAACAGTGATGCGAGTTGGACTGCAGGGGTTAAAGCAGCAGCTCCCCATCGCCTTCACAGGTGCTGTTAGGGATGGGCAATAAATACTGGCCCTGTTAGTGACCCCACGCATAAATTTAAAAACATGACCTCCATTCAAGTAACAAAATGAGTTGCATTCATTTAGTGGCTTTGACCACCTCAGGATGCTCCATGTAGCATTCCAGCCAAAATGAAATACATTTGATTTGTAATCGCTGCTGTAATTTAGGAAATGTACAGACAATTTGCATTTGGTCAATGCCAACATCAGACGTATGGCCGGCCAGATAATCTGGCTTTCTTTCTAAAAAGGTGCTCCAGTTTCCTCCCACACTCCAAAGATGTGCAGGTTAGGTGGATTTGCCATGCTAAATTGCCCCTAGTGTCCAAAAAGGTTAGGTGGGGTTACTGGGTTACGGGTGTGGGCTTAAGTGGGGCACTAATTCCAAGGGCAGGTGCAGACTCGATGGGCTGAATGGCCTCCTTCTGCACTGTAAATTCTATGAAAATGCTGCCATTTGAGCGATAAATAGTGCCCAGGAAGGAACTCCCTTTCTTCTTCACAATAGTTGCATGGGCTCTTTTGCACGTTTTATAGAGCACATGGGGATCTGGTTTAAAGACTCAAAGTGCCACATTCCCTTAGGCTTACACTCCAGTACAACTCTGTTTTTCTTTGCTCAAGTCTCTGGTGCGGGACTCAAACTCAACTTTCTAACTCAGGAAAGAATGCCATCCACTTGAGCTACAGCTGCCCTCTTGGGTTTTCATCTTTTGTGCCTGGACCCGGAGCGTCAGCAGGCTATCTTGCTGGAATGGGGAAATCGCAGCAAAGCCTTTATCTGATGTCACCCAACACGGCCAGACCCTCACCATGTGAAATCTCTTCTTTCTTTTTCCTGGGCTCGATGGCACTGGAGCCAACACAAACACCTCCACCCCAGCTTTGGCCAAGACCAACTAACTCAGCGCTAACTGGAAACAGAACCTGGCTAAAAATCCTAAAAATCGGTGTCTCTTCACAACACATCATCCAGAAAAGCTACGAGGGAGCTTAATTAAACAAGACCTACAGTGCAGCAACAGGCAATTCTGCTGGGTTTTTGACCTCTGCAGGAGCCTTCTCCCACAAGATCACAAGACACAGGAGCAGAATTAGGCCACTCGGCCTATCTAGTCTGCTCCGCCATTCTATCACGGCTGACATTATTCTCATCCCCATTCTTCTGCCTTCTCCCCATAACCCCTGATCTCCTTATTAATTAAGAACCTATCTGCCTTAAAGACACTCAGTGATTTGGCCTCCACAGCCTTCTGTGGCAAAGAGTTCCACAGATTCACCACCCTCTGGCTGAAGAAATTCCTCCTCATCTCTGTTTTAAAGGACTGTCCCTTTAGTGTGAGTGATGTACCATCAATTGGACGCGAGACACGATGAAGATCCAAACTGTGGCTTTAATCAGCTAGTTGTTAGCTCGGTGGTCGACTACAGAGAAAGGCCGACCGCCGGGAAACCTGGGTACTTATACCCCGCCTTGGAGGCGGTGTCTACTAGCCTCTCGACCAATTGGTGAGCAGTCACATGACTAGTCCCAGCCAATCAGACGAGAGGCACATGACCAGCCAGAGCCAATGGGAAACCAATGCTCTGCACCAATGGCAGTGCTCCCACTCATATCACCACAGTGAGATTGTGTCCTCTGCTTCTAGTTCTTCCAACAAGTGGAAACATCCTCTCCACCGCCACTCTATCCAGGCCTCTCAGTATCTTGCAAGTTTCAACAAGATCCCTCCTCATCCTTCTAAACTCTCAACGAGTACAGACCCAGAGTCCTCAACCGTTCCTCATTCGACAAGCTCTTCATTATAGGGATCATTCTGGTGAGCCTCCTCCGGACCTTTTCCAAGGCCAGCACATCCTTCCATAGATACAGGGCCCAAAACTGCTCACAATACTCCAAATGGGGTGACAGTCCACCGTATTGCATCCCGTCAACATATTAGTCTGTGCCTCTGTCCAAGCTATTCACCTGAACTGTGGTTAAAATAAATGCTTAATTTATCAATTAAAGCATTGGGATGCTAGCTGATGTTATCAAGAGGCTGTTCCCCATAATACTTGAATAAAAAGCTGAAAGAATAGAGAGAATGTCAAATGGTTATGGGAGGTTTCCTTTAAGCTGCACACATCATGAACCAGCCACAATTTGTTAATGCATAATAAAAATGTATTTATACTTCTTTAAAACATTAGCAAAAAACAACAGTTCCACACAAACTATTCTAGGCCCAGTACTGAAGAGGCCACCAAGTTGCTTATCTGACCAGTTACAGGAGGTGGAATTGGTTATGATAAAGGCAGATAAATAAAATCGAGGATACTTGAAAGGAAATGGCTCAATGAGTCTTACTTTTATCCAGCTGTCAACAAGCCATTGCCAAGTTATGACATGGGTTCAGGCACAAGTGAAACCCATACCTTGTTTCAATGTTCTCCTGGCCGGTTCTCCCACCCTCCAGGAACTTGAACTCAACCACAATTTGGCTTTCCACATCTCAACTCTCACCAGGTCCAGTTTGCCCACCACCCCTGGTCTGGCAATAACTCAATTTCACAATTTGTATACCAGTTTTGAAAATCCCCCCCCCCCCCCCCCCCCCATGGCCTCCAATCACCCTCAAAGTTTGAGCACACCTCCAAGTCACGTATTCACAATTTTTCATCTCTCCACCATTAGCAGCCACGTCCATCTTCAACTGCCTGGTCCTCACCAAGCTCTGGGACTATCTCCCTAAATCTCTCCATCACGCTCTCTCTCTTTCTGTTTTTCTAAGAAGTTCCATACAACCTGCTCTAATACCACCTTGCGTGGCTCAGTGTCGAACTTTGATTCACCGTCACCATTATGAAGCTGTTTTGTTATGTCAAGCTCTACAAAAGGTAAATTGTTAGTTATTATTCCCATCTCCCTATGTACAGGAATATTTGGCCTCATGACATGTCATGTCACTCAGCTAAATCGCTGGCTTTTAAAGCAGACCAAGCAGGCCAGCAGCACGGTTCGATTCCCGTACCAGCCTCCCCGGACAGGCGCCGGAATGTGGCGACTAGGGGCATTTCACAGTAACTTCATTGAAGCCTACGCGTGACAATAAGCGATTTTCATTTTCAGTTTTTCATTCATTAAAGACTTGACCCTTGCCCAGAATAAGAAGTTAAGTTAGAGACTGGAGGAGTGGGCCGCAGCAGCGCCCCCCCCCCCCCCCCCTCAAATTGGCTCCACTATTTAATAAGATTATGGTTGACCTTCAAACTAAGTCCACTTTCCCACCAGACCCCTATGTAGGAGCATGGATTCTTGATTGGAGGCGAACAATGGAATCAACAGCCTGTTTTGCATCGCTTCAATTCTTGTGTCTTCAAATGGGAATTAAAATCAAAAATCAGAAGGAATCTAGAACTGGCCAATTCACCATCGAATGAAAAATCAAATTTAGCCCTGCCTCACCATCCCACCTGAGTTTTACAAAAATTAATTGTATAATTGGGGCTCGCGATCGCAGCATTTCGCCTTTTGAGGCACAGAATTGAGCACCAAAATTAAGGCTAATTCTTTGCTGGACTACTCAGAGTGCAACATTTTCAGAGCAGCTGCCTTTTCGGACGAGATAATAACTGGAGAGCCCGTCTACCATTTCAGGTTTAAGTTACCCCATGGTAACTAGTTCAAAAACAAAATGAGGGAGTTACCCAATATTTATCCCTGAACAGGCATCGGGCCACAACCACACTGCTGCTTGTGGGAGCCTATTCTGCCCCAATTGGCTGCCATAGTTCTGACATTGCAACAATGGCCAACCACACTTTGAAATCATTACTAAATAATAAAGAGATATATTGCTGTAGCGTTTTGCCTCACATATTAGGGCAAAGGCAAGAATGTCAAATTTCAAACAATCACAACAATTAATACTGCAGGAGAAAAGTGTGCCAATTGGCTGCCTAATCGATTTGGCTGAGGGATTTCCATGGAGTGAGCAATGCTAACTATAGGTGCCCAGGGCGGCACGGTGGCACAGTGGTTAGCACTGTTGCCTCATGGCGACGAGGACCTGGGTTCGATCCCAGCCCTGGGTCATTCTCCCCGTGTCTGCGTGGGTCTCACCTCCACAACCCAAAAATGTGCTGGGTAGGCGGATTGGCCACACTAAATTGCCCCTTAATTGGAAAAAAAGAATGGAGTACTCTAAATTTATTTAAAAACAAAAACTATAGGTGCCCCAAGTTGACGGGTAATTTAAGAAGAGCCACAGGACTGGAACATAGTCCTTTTGCTTGCAGAGAACGGGTTCATGCTACACGGATAGCCAATTAAAGATAATAGCCAAGATCATAACGTGATCCGTTTTCCTTGCTGGGAAGTGACAAGGACCCATTCTCTGCAAACAAAAAGGGATATGTCCAAGCCTTGCACCGTTTTTGAATTACCTTGGAGTTTAGGAAGCCTATAGCTCCCCAGTGTTTTCTCCATAGAAATGCCTCAGCTAGAATCGATTTGCCAACAACACCCTCTTTAACGGTCATGCAAATTGTTGTGATTGTCTGAAATTTGGCACTCTTGCATTTGCCTTAATGAGTACAAGTCAAAAAACTTCAGCAATATGTCTCTCTTTTCAGTAATATTCAAGCGTACTATTAAGGGACTTCAAAAATATTTAATTGGCACTTTGGGATATCCTGAAGTCATAACAGGCCCCCCCACCCTCCCCTCACAAATGGTAGATTCCAAACTTTTCTCTGGGACCAATAGCCAGGTGTTTTGATTTTAGGATTGCTAATTCTGTTATGTTCCTGGAAACCAAATGAAAAAACCTCCCTAGCTGCCACCAGCTCCCCCTCCCCCATGCACTCTTCATTGGTTGCCTGACCTCAGTGCCCACAACCAATTGAAAAAGGAACCATTGTCATTATCGAATTGGATGATACAAGTTGGGGCAGCACGGTGGCACAGTGGTTAGCACTGTTGCCTCACAGATCCAGCGGCCAGAGTTCAATTCCGGCCTCGGGTGACTGTCTGTGCGGAGTTTGCACTTCCTCCCCCTGCCTGCGTGGGTTTCCTCCCACAGTCCGAAGATGAGGGGTGATTGGGGTTAAGGGGGATAGGGCAGGGAAGTGGACCTTGGTGGAGTGCCCTTTCGGAGGGACGGTGCAGACTCGATGGGCCGAATGGCTTCCTTCTGCACTGTTGGGATTCTGAAACAAACATTTGTGCCTCTGATGGGTTTTTATAACAATCGACAATGGTTTCGTGATCATTTTAGATTTTTATTGAATTAAGACTTCACCATCTCCAGCGGTGGGATTTGAACCTGGGACCCCAGAGCATTACCCTGGTTATCTGAATTACTGAACCTGTGACAATACCAATAAGGCTCTGTCTCTCCTCATCATTACAACCACCACAAAAGCTGATTCACTGACTGAACTTACCTTTTAAAAAAAAACACGATTAAAAGCATTGCAGATTTTATCATTCAACGTTGCCGAAGATGCAGGCACCACTGCTGAGGGCAAGATTTTTGCGAGATACCAGTTTCCTCCTCACCCCACCCAAACACTACCTTATCCCTTATCTGGTCGCTAGTTCCTGTTACCAGTTATTTTGCTTCTTTTCAGTTAATACGCGTCAACACCCATCTGCTGCAGTGCGAATGGGCTTGTGCACAAAGCAGACCCAGTTTGGTGTCAACTATTGTCATAAAGCAGCAACACTGCATCTAACTACCACTGCTACCTTGGCAACTAGCATTCACTGCCGCCTCGTCTGAATGCCTTGCCTCTTCTGCTTCTCTCTTTCCCCTCTCCCCTCTTCTGCTTCTCTCTTCCCCTCTCCCCTCTTCTGCTTCTCCCTTCCGCTCTCCTGAAGATCACTATCACATACAACAGCACACCTCCTAAAATGCCGGTCCACCTCAGGAGAGACCACCCATCCTGCACTCCGGACTCAAGCACGTAATCTGACCCACTCGCTGCAGCACAGAGGGCGTGCCGCACTGTCAGAGGCACCGTCATTCATACGAGAGGCTAAACAGAAACCTCTCTGCCCTCTCCGGTAGATGCAAGTTCCCAATTACCTATTCCGAAGAACAGGACAGCTATGCCTGGGAGTTCTGGCCAATATTTACCCCTCAACCAACATCACGAAACAATTATCCTTCAGGGTAGAGGGGAGACTGAAGGGAAATGCTGAAATTTAGGAATGTCCTTATCAAAACCAAACTACCTACGGAAGGAGATGGCTTGAAAATCAAGAGGACAGATTAAGATATCCGTCAGCCTGAGCTGAGACAGAGGAGGATTCTTATTGGATAAATACTTTAAAAGGCCTCTGGGGTTGTGGGAATAATTGGGCAGCTCCTTCTAACACAGTGGGCCAAATGGCTTCCTTCTGTACTGTCCGAGTCCATCATTTAAACTACTGGACCAGTTCCAAATTGAATTCATCACTTAACTGAAGCTGAAGGAGTTCCACTGTCCTTTTGGATTTGGTTGGATTTAAAGGTATCTAGCTGACAGCCGAGTGTTTTGCTTGCGGTGGACGGAGTAATGGCATGGTTGGCACCCACATTCCTCCTCTGGGAATGGTTAGAACCATCACTAAGCAGGTCTCCTGGTCCTGATTGCTACCTAGTCACCTCCGCTGCCAAGGGTTTATATGCACCTACACAGAGCACTGAATGGGATGAATAGTGTACTGGCACTCCATGTCAAGGCTCAGCCGTGGAGTAATAATCTTTATTATTGTCACAGGTAGGCTTACATTAACACTGCAAATGAAGTTACTGTGAAAAGCCCCGAGTCGCCACATTCTGGCGCCTGTTCACAGAGGGAGAAGTCAGAATGTCCCATTCACCTAACAAGCACATCTTTCGGAGGGCAGCACGGTGGCACAGTGGTTAGCATTGCTGCCTACGGCGCTGAGGACCCGGGTTCGAATCCCGGCCCTGGGTCACTGTCTGTGCGGAGTTTGCACATTCTCCCCGTGTCTGCGTGGGTTTCGCCCCCACAACCCAAAGATCTGCAGGTTAGGTGGATTGGCCACGCTAAATTGCCCCTTAATTGGAAAAAATAATTGGGTAATCTAAATTTTTTTTTAAAAAGAACATCTTTCGGGACGTGTGGAAGGAAACCGGAGCACCCGGAGGAAACCCACGCAGACACAGAGAACATGCAGACTCCGCACAGACAGTGACCTATGATGGGAATCGAACAGGAGACCATGGCGCTGTGAAGCAACGGTGCTAACCACTGGGCTGCCGTGCTGCCCATGTGTCTGTGGCAGCAAGACAGGGCTGTCAGCCAGCTTTACAGCCATATCCGAACAACGGTCAGGATCTTCAGGCAGAGATACGAGCAAATTTCTGCAATGGCGCTTTCCAAACCCCGAAAGACAAGGGCACCAAATACTTGGAACACCACCAGCTGGAGGTTCCCCTCCAATCCACAACACATCCTGACTCGGAAATAGATCGCCGTTCCTTCACTGATGTGGAGCCAAAACTCCCTCACAACACTGTGGGTTTACCTACACCTCAGGGACTGCAGTGGTTCAAGTATGCGGCTCACCACCACCTTCACAAGGGTATTAGGGAAGGGCAATAAAAATGCCGGCCTAGCCAGCGACACACACGTTCCGGGAAAGAATACAAAACGATTAGCAGTACAATGCCAATTGATCACTTCTTAATATGGACTTAAAATGTAAAGTTTTACTATTCAAATCACAGATAGCACAAGGTTATCCATCAATCCAAGAGCTCTCAATGTTATACATTTATAACAAAAACAGAAAATACTGGACAATCTCAGCAGGCCTGACAGCATCTGTGGAGAGAAAACGGAGCAAACGTTTAGAGTCTGGATGACTCTGTCAAAGCTTACAAAGAGTCATCGAGACTCAAAACGTTAGCTCCCTTCTCTTTCCACAGATGCGGTCAGGCCTGCTGAGATTGTCCAATATTATCTGTCTTCATAGAACATAGAACAGTACAGCACAGAACAGGCCCTTCGGCCCTCAATGTTGTGCCATGATCACCCTACTCAAACCCACGTATCCACCCTATACCCGTAACCCAACAACCCCCCTCAACCTTACTTTTTTTGTAGGACACTAAGGGCAATTTAGCATGGCCAATCCACCTTACCCGCACATCTTTGGACTGTGGGAGGAAACCGGAGCACCCGGAGGAAACCCACGCACACAGGGGGAGGACGTGCAGACTCCACACAGACAGTGACCGAGCCGGGAATCAAACCTGGGACCCTGGAGCTGTGAAGCATTTATGCTAACCACCATGCTACCCTGCTGTTTCAGATTCCAGCATCCGGAGTAATTGGCTTTTAATACATTTAAATAGTCTAAGCTACAAATAACAGGTATGCCAGAAAGACTGACTTTTGCCGACTTATGGAGATCGCAGCTCAGATGATAGAAGGTTCAAGACTCATTTTTCGAGAGCGAGCACAAAGACCAGGCTGACACTCCTGGTGCAGTATTTTAGGAATGCTGCGCTGTCAAAAGGTACCATCTTTCAGAAGAGACATTAAACTGAGGGCCCATCTAACCCTTTCAAGAGGACATTAAAGATCTCATGGCACTTAACTCGAAGAACAGCGGAGGAATTTGTCCTGGCTAATATTGATCACCTCAACCGATGTCACATAAACAAGATTACCTGAGCTTTATCACAATGCGGTCTGTGAGATCATGCTGTGCATAAATTGACTGGTGAATGTGTGTCACAGCAATGAATACCCTTCAGAGTATTTCTTCAGCACTTTGCGACATTGAGGTCACCATAAGACATAGGAGCAGAATTAGGCCACTCGGCCCACCGTGTCTGCTCCGCCATTCAATCATGGCTGATATTTTCTCATCCCCACTCTCCTGCCTTCTCCCCATAACCCCTGGTCCCCTTATTAATCAAGAACCTATCTATCTTTATCTTAAAGACACTCAGTGATTTGACCTCCACAGCCTTCTGCGGCAGATTTCCACAGATTCACCAGCCTCTGGCTTAAGAAATTCCTCCTCATCTCCATTTTAAAGGATCGTCCCTTTAGTCTGAGATGGTGTCCTCTGCTTCTAGTTTCTCCTACAAGTGGAAACATCCTCTCCACGTCCACTCTATCCAGGCCTCGCAGTATCCTGTAAATTTCAGTAAGATACCCCTCAAGGAAGGAACTAAACAAATGCAAGCTTTCCTTACAATTCATTTCAAAAATAGACTCCACTCTCAATGGCTTCAACACTTATGAAAACGTGAAATATCTCCCCCCCCACCACCAAGACTAAAAGGATTCAGAAGCTGCGTAATAACAAAAATAAACTGTCGGCAAATGTTACTTTTCATTAGCACCATGGCAGATGCAAGGAATCTCCAGCACCTCAGATGCTCATGGGTTGGTCTCACAATAGACAGCCAATTGAAAATCTGAAGTCAATCCCAATTGCTGGCAAGCGGATCACATTGGAAAATCCCAAACTTTTTGTCAATGTGGACTTTCTAAAGAGCAATGAACAGGTGCTGGTCTGGGGAGGGACTGCATTAGTCTTCTGCAACGGGCACAGTTCCCAAGGTCAAGCGCTTGAATTCGGCCGAATCTCTGCTGCCCTTACCCTATCTCACACTCTCAAAGTTCCATTTATCGATCATCCTTGTGCTCACTAACGGACATTGGCTCTTGGTTCAACAAGAGTCTCACTCTTCCCCGTCTGCATTAACTCGAGCCCTACAGGGCGGCAATGTGGCCCAGTGGTTAGCACTGCTGTCTGATTGGAAAAAAAATAATTGGGTACTCTAAATTTATTTTAACAAAACTCGAGCCCTACAAATCTCCGAGAATAGAGCAGTCTATAGTGCTCTATAAGAATGAAAAGAAAATCGCTTACTGTCACAAGTAGGCTTCAAATGAAGTTACTGTGAAAAGCCCCTAGTCGCCACATTCCGGCGCCTGTTCGGGGAGGCTGGTACGGGAATTGAACCGTGCTGCTGGCCTGCCTTGGTCTGCTTTAAAGCCAGCTCTTTAGCCCTGTGCTAAACCAGCCCCTAACAGAGGCTAGAAATGAGGGGCTGGTTTAGCACACAGGGCTAAATCGCTGGCTTTTAAAGCAGACTTTTAAAGTCTACTTTTAAAGCAGACCAAGGCAAGCCAGCAGCACGGTTCAATTCCTGTACCAGTCTCCCCGAACAGGCGCCGGAATGTGGCGACTGGGGGCTTTTCACAGTAACTTCATTTGAAGCTTACTTGTGACAATAAGCGATTTTGATTTCATTTTCATTCATTTCACACCTCCCATTCGGAACTCCCAGGTTTTATCCATGCCATCAGCGACAAAGGCCCAAAGCTGGAGAATCCCCTGCCTAAAGCTCTCCTTTAAAATGCTCCCCAAGTCCTACGGATTTGACCATGTTTTTGGTCACCTGTCATAAAAGGTGTCAACTACCATCTGATAGTGTTCCTCTTGACACATCTCGGGATGGTTCCCCACATTAAAGACATAATGAAAATGCACGGTGTGTTGTAATATAAAAATAGAGGCAATTTCCTTTTCACTGTTTACAGGGCTGACAGTGTTGGTCAGATTATATAGTTAAAGATAACAAAGGGCTACAGATTTAACAAATTTCTGAGTACTGGAGGAAGATATTGCAGAATCTGCAATTCAATCACGACTGCCAGTGATTGGACGCTCCCTATCTTAAGTGACTGGGATTTGCCTGGACTTGCCCAAGCTGCTATATGGATTACTCCACACAAGGCGAGATACTACATTGTAGAAAAGGGAGGGGGAAGAAACAGAACAGAACCTCTGAAGCAACGTGGTGGCAAATGGCCCACAAAACAATGGAGAACAAGCCTTAAGAATAAATAATTTTACAAGTAAATCACTTTCAGGCAGCTATACCCACATTAACTTTAACCCTCTCATTTCCAATGCCTGACACATCAGGAAACTCGTGCCTTGGGCTGCTCACCCATCCGCTGACCCAACTCCAGGACAATGAGAACTCGCAAATTATCCCCTCACCAAATATTCTGGCTTTCAGCATCTGACACCACTCAAAAACAGGTCAGTTAGCATCACGCCGCAGCTATTGTCCAAACCCTCCTTCAACAGCACCTTCCAAACCCGCAATCTCCTACACCGAGGACAAGAGCAGCAGGTGAATGAGAACACCACCACCTTTCTGAGTCGTACCTGGATAAAATTAATGGCTGTACCTACATCATTAGTGGGTCAGAGCCCTGGAACTCACGACATAACAGCAGACAGACAGTGCCGCCTTCGCCACATGGACTGTGGCGGCTGAAGAAAGGCAGCTTATTACCAACATCCCAAAGGCAACTAGGGATGGACATTAAATACTGACCTTGTTAGCAACACCATGACTTAATTTTTTTTAAAATTGCTCTCCAAGGAGGCCACAACATTCAGCATTGCACACTGTTTTTCCAAGCGCGATCAAAAGAATCATTACAATGTGTAACACAATTTACAATGAGATATTATGTAATCTTGCATGCAAAATTCCTACAGCACAGGCTCTTCACGTCATCACCACCATTTTATGGACCGTGGCGACCTTTCTAAGTTCAATACCACCCTTTTATCCCTCTTATTATCCTCAGCTCCCAAGTTATCTGCCCAGTAACAGTATAACAATGTAATGCATTGCTCACAAAGTGCATGGTCGCATTTCTCAGACAGGTCACAAACAAGGCACTATAGAAATGCAAGTCATCCTTTCCTTTCGAATGGTTCACAGTTCTGCAAAACTGTTTTCCAAGTGGCCACAACATCCAGTATTGCACATCCCCCCCCCCCCCCCCAACCAGGCACAGTTAAAATAGGAGGTATCACAATGTCTAAAAACAACATACAACATACATTCAGACTGACGATGGCAGCCTTCTGTTGCTATATTTGAAACGGCAAGATGCACAATAAAATATCCAACACTTAATTGTTTTTGTTTGGGGTTTTTATATATAAAAATGCATTTTGTATTAAAAGTCTTGGAACAGACACAGCTGTTAAATGCATGTCTGGATGTATAACATACAGAGGATGTCCGAATTCCTTGGTGCGTCAGAATAAGAATTCCAACCCCCCCCCCCCAACCCACCCCCCACCATCCTCCATCTCCCTCCCTTCCCCCGGCCCTCCCACCCTCTGTCATTGTTGGCCTGCAGAGAGAGCGAGATTAGATTAATACACGGAACAGCAAAGTGAGGGTGACACAGTTCCTTTGGAAACGAGAAGAGGAGGAATTTTAAAGTAAAAAAAAAAGAGAGGGGAGACACGCGACGCGCCAACAACCCGAAATGCAAGGCAAAGCGAGGAGAATAAAAACGAAACGGATGCGGAGATTCTGTCGAGAGAGTCTTTTAGCTTTGCCATGCTTTGTGTGGGGGACACTCGAAAGAAAATTTGTTAAGTACTTTCTTTTTTTGTGCGCTGACAGCTAGTGGGATGGCACAGAGGCTTTCACAGATTGGCACGTACTGCATTGACAGCGGAGTCTCAAAGGCACTAGACACAAGGGTGATTGGTGGCCTGTGATCAGCCGGTTTGGGGACCATAGCAGTTATTTGTATGCACCCTCCTGGGCTTGCTAGTTGTCCATTTCTTCCCTCCCCCCCACCCTCCCTGCTTGTTTGTACAAGTCCACGGTTGTCACATTCACAGCACAGCTCAAACAAAAAATACCATTGTTGCAGCATTTTTTTTCCAAATGTTAAATAGGTTTGCCCTACCTTTCCCCTTTCCTTTCAACTGGGGTGTGGGGTTACGGGAGCGGGGAGAGAGGTTAGAGGGTCATGGAGGCGGGGAGGAGGAAAGGGGGGGAAGAGGGGGCAAAAGAAAATGAAGTCACAGCAGTTCAACAAAAAATAGATGTACTTTCCCCCCTCATCCCATGAATAAAACAGCAGTAAGATGGAGCTCTGATCCACATCGTGGGGCATCTGTTACAGTGTCTCCAAGTATAGGTGGGTGCCACCAGAAATGGGATGCCAAATATCCATATTTCCAACTTTGCATAGAAACTCTGTGCCTACGGAAGGGGACACACAAAAAAAACATCAGTTAAATAAACCAACAAATTCATCATTCATTGAGATTCACTTACAATTCATCCCTCCCCTCACAGTGAACAAAAGAACAGATTGTACAAAATACCATCAACTGAAATCTAAAATAAATCATTTCCCCCTCCCCCTTTACAGTTCTAATGCTAATCTGTGTCTGCTAACTCTCATCCCATTCCCTCCAGACACCCACACACAGAGACACCCCCCACACACTCACCATCAGACAGACAGAGAGAGACACACACAAACATGGAGAGAAAGAGAGAGAGACACACACACAGAGACACAGGCAGAGAGGGAGAGAGAGAGACAGGCAGAGAGAGAGAGAGGCAGAGACAGGGAGAGAGAGAGAGAGACAGAGGCAGAGCGAGAGGCAGAGACAGAGAGAGAGAGGCAGAGCGAAAGAGAAAGGGGCAGAGAGAGGAGAGAGGCAGAGAGAAAGAGAGAGGGGCAGAGAGAGAGAGACAGAGAGAGAGACATAGAGAGGCAGAGAGAGAGACACAGAGGCAGAAAGAGAGAGAGAGGCAGAGAGAGAGAGAGAGAGAGGCAGGCAGAGAGAGAGAGCAAGAGAGAGACACACACCGGCAGTGAGAGAGAGACACATACAGGCAGAGAGAGAGACACACATACAGGCAGAGAGAGAGACACACACACAGGCAGAGAGAGAGAGACACACACAGGCAGAGAGAGAGAGACACACACAGGCAGAGAGAGAGAGAGAGACACACACAGGCAGAGAGCAAAAGAGAGAGAGAGACAGACAGACACAGGGAGAGAGAGAGAGATACAGACACGGAGAGAGAGAGACACATACACACAGGCAGGGAGAGGCACAGGCAGAGAGAGGGACACACACAGGCAGAGAGAGAGAGAGAGAGGGACAGGCAGAGAGAGAGAGAGACAGGCAGAGAGAGAGACAGGCAGAGAGAGAGGAGAGAGAGAGACAGAGAGACAGGCAGAGAGAGAGAGAGAGAGAGACAGAGAGACAGGCAGAGAGAGAGAGAGAGAGAGAGACAGAGAGACAGGCAGAGAGAGAGAGAGAGACAGAGAGACAGGCAGAGAGAGAGACAGGCAGAGGGAGAGAGAGACAGAGGGAGACAGGCAGAGAGAGAGAGAGAGAGAGAGGGAGACAGGCAGAGAGAGAGAGAGAGAGACAGGCAGAGAGAGAGAGAGAGGCAGGCAGAGAGAGAGAGAGCGACAGGCAGAGAGAGAGAGAGAGAGACAGGCAGAGAGAGAGAGAGCAGGCAGAGAGAGAGAGAGGCAGGCAGAGAGAGAGAGAGGCAGGCAGAGAGAGAGAGAGGCAGGCAGAGAGAGAGAGGGCAGGCAGAGAGAGAGAGAGACAGGCAGAGAGAGAGAGGGCAGGCAGAGAGAGAGAGGCAGGCAGAGAGAGAGAGACAGGCAGAGAGAGAGAGGCAGGCAGAGAGAGAGAGGCAGGCAGAGAGAGAGAGGCAGGCAGAGAGAGAGAGGCAGGCAGAGAGAGAGGCAGAGAGAGAGACAGGCAGAGAGAGAGACAGGCAGAGAGAGAGACAGGCAGAGAGAGACAGGCAGAGGAGAGACAGGCAGAGGGAGAGACAGGCAGAGGGAGAGACAGGCAGAGGAGAGACAGGCAGAGGGAGAGACAGGCAGAGGGAGAGACAGGCAGAGGGAGAGACAGGCAGAGGGAGACAGGCAGAGGGAGACAGGCAGAGGGAGAGACAGGCAGAGGGAGAGACAGGCAGAGGGAGAGACAGGCAGAGGGAGAGACAGGCAGAGGGAGAGACAGGCAGAGGGAGAGACAGGCAGAGGGAGAGAGAGAGAGACAGGCAGAGAGAGAGAGAGAGACAGGCAGAGAGAGAGAGAGAGACAGGCAGAGAGAGATAGAGACAGGCAGAGAGAGAGAGAGGGAGACAGGCAGAGAGAGAGAGAGAGAGAGAGAGAGAGGCAGGCAGAGAGAGAGAGAGAGACAGGCAGAGAGAGAGAGCGACAGGCAGAGAGAGAGAGAGCGACAGGCAGAGAGAGAGAGAGAGAGAGAGGCAGAGAGAGAGAGAGAGAGAGAGGCGAGAGAGAGAGAGAGACAGGCAAAGAGAGAGAGAGAGAGAGACAGAGAGAGAGAGAGAGAGAGAGACAGGCAGAGAGAGAGAGACAGCAAGAGAGAGAGAGAGACAGGCAGAGAGAGAGAGAGACAGGCAGAGAGAGAGAGAGACAGGCAGAGAGAGAGAGAGACAGGCAGAGAGAGAGAGACAGGCAGAGAGAGAGAGACAGGCAGAGAGAGAGAGACAGGCAGAGAGAGAGACAAGCAGAGAGAGAGAGAGAGAGAGAGAGAGACAGGCAGAGAGAGAGAGAGAGAGAGAGACAGGCAGAGAGAGAGACAGGCAGAGAGAGAGAGAGACAGGCAGAGAGAGAGAGAGACACGGAGTGGGGGAGAGAGAGAGACAGGCACAGAGAGACATGCAGACACAGGCAGAGAGAGAGAGAGACAGACAGACACAGGCACAGAGAGAGAGAGGCACAGGCAGAGAGAGAGAGGGGCACAGGCAGAGAGAGAGAGAGAGAGAGGCACAGGCAGAGAGAGAGAGAGAGAGAGAGAGAGAGGCACAGGCAGAGAGAGAGAGAGAGAGAGAGCAGGACAGGCAGACAGAGAGAGAGAGAGAGACAGGCAGAGAGAGAGAGAGGACAGGCGAGAGAGAGAGAGAGAGAGAGAGAGACAGGCAGAGAGAGAGAGAGAGAGAGAGAGGCAGAGAGAGAGACAGGCAGAGAGAGAGAGTGAGAGACAGACACAGGCAGTGGGGGAGAGAGAGACAGGCACAGAGAGACATGCAGACACAGGCAGAGAGAGAGAGACAGACACAGGCAGAGAGAGAGAGAGAGGGAGGCACAGGCAGGGAGAGAGAGAGAGAGAGACAGGCACAGGCAGAGAGAGACAGACAGAGACACGCACGCAGGCAGACAGAGACATGCACACGCACACACACAGACAGCCACACACACACAGACAGACAGCCACACACACACAGACAGACAGCCACACACACACGCACAGACAGCCACACACACACGCACAGACAGCCACACACACACGCACAGACAGCCACACACACGCACAGAGATAGACACACACACACAGATAGACACACACACACAGATAGACACACACACAGACAGACACAGACAGACACACACGCACAGATACACACACACTCGCACAGAGATAGACACACACACACAGACAGCCACACACACACAGACAGCCACACACACAGAGATAGACACACACACAGAGATAGACACACACACATATAGACACACACACATATAGACACACACACATATAGACACACACACACATAGACACACACACACACACACATATAGACACACACACACACACACATATAGACACACACACACACACATATAGACACACACACACACACACACACACATATAGACACACACACATATAGACACACACACATATAGACACACACACATATAGACACACACACATATAGACACACACACATATAGACACACACACATATAGACACACACACATATAGACACACACACATATAGACACACACACACATAGACACACACACATATAGACACACACACACAGACACACACACACATATAGACACACACACACACATATAGACACACACACACACATATAGACACACACACACACATATAGACACACACACACACATATAGACACACACATATAGACACACACACACACATATAGACACACACACACATATAGACACACACACACACATATAGACACACACACACATATAGACACACACACACACACATATAGACACACACACACACACATATAGACACACACACACACACATATAGACACACACACATATAGACACACACACATATAGACACACACACACACATATAGACACACACACACACATATAGACACACACACACACATATAGACACACACACACACATATAGACATATAGACACACACACACATATACACATATAGACACACACACACATATACACATATAGACACACACACACATATACACATATAGACACACACACACATATACACACAGACACACACACACACACATAGACACACACACACACACATAGACACACGCACACACACATAGACACACACACACACACATAGACACACACACACACACATAGACACACACACACACACATAGACACACACAGATAGACACACACAGATAGACACACAGTGAATATAGACAGTGTCTAACACATACGGTATTATCAGCCCCACCATTTTAAGTGAGGAGGCTGTCTTTCCTGGTGTTACACACACAGAGAGAGGCTGCTGGTTGGAACTTGTCTGCCTAACAGGAGCATCACAGCTGGGAGGGGGTTTAAATGTGTCTCCCCATCCCCCACACGCCCAGCCTCAGCTCTTAAGACTTTTTTTTTAAATGAGAGAGAGAGAGAGAGAGAGACTTAGAGAAAATGGTTCACACTTCCCCCTCCTTCATTTTAAACAACAAAAAAAGTTGCTTTGAGAAGCACAGCCCCTGCATCAAAAAGAAAATAAAATAATAAAGTGAGAGGCCGCCTCACCTTTCACAATATATATTTTGTACAGACATTCCTCACAGCAGCACACAGGAGCAACACTGATCGTTCCCATTGGGCTGAGACACATAGTTCATCTGCCGCACAATCTCGGCGAAGAGTTCGTCCACAGAGGTTTTATTTTTGGCCGAGGTCTCCATGAAAGGGCAGCTCCACTCGTCGGCCAGCGCCTTGCCCTCGCCGAACGACACCTCCCGCTCGCCCTCCAGGTCCACCTTGTTGCCCACCAGCAGCATAGGCACCCTCTCGTAGCGCTTCACCCGGATGATCTGGTCCCGCATGGGGCGGATGTCCTGGAAGGACTGCTGGTTGACCAGGCTGTACACCAGGATGAAGCCCTGGCCGTTCTTGATGTACAGGTCGCGCATGGAGGCGAACTGCTCGGTTCCCGCCGTGTCCAGGATCTCCAGCACCGAGGGCGAGGAGTCCACCTCGATCTCCTTCCTGTAGAAGTCCTCGATGGTGGGGTCGTACTTCTCAATGAACGAGCCCGTCACGAACTGCACCGTCAGGGCGGACTTGCCCACTCCGCCGCTGCCCAGGACGACCACTTTGTACTCCCGCATGGTCCGTCACTAGCCTCCCTCCCTCTGCTGCCTCCTTCCCTCTCTCTCTGCTGCTGCCTCCTTCCCTCCTCTCCCTCCTGCCTCCTCTCTCTGCTGCCGCCTCCTTCCCCCTCTCTGCTGCCTCCTTCCCTCTCTCCCTCCTGCCTCCTTCCCTCTCTCCCTCCTACCCTTTCTCCCTCCTGCCTCCTTCCCTTTCTCCCTGCTGCCTCCTTCCCTCTCTCCCTGCTGCCTCCTCTCTCTTTGCTACCTTCTTTCCTCTCTCTGCTGCCTCCTTCCCTCTCTCCCTCTCTGCAGCCTCCTTCCTCCTGTCCCTATTACCTCCTGCCCTCTCTCCCCTTTCCCTCTCTCCTTCTCTGCCCTCTTACTCTCCTTCCTTCCCTCGGGAGGGTTAAAGCTCACCCCTGGGAGGCTTCTTCCAATGTCCCAAACACCCCCAACCAGCAGCAGCAAGAATTGATCTTTGGAGTGCAGGACAAATAATCTTTTTTGCCCCCTGTTATTTATTTTTTTTGCACCCCCTCCCTCTCTCTCTCCTCCTCTTCTCCCTCCCTCCCCCCGCTACCCCACTCCCCCCTCCAGTTTTTCTTTTGGGAGGGGGTTGTTGTGATTTTGTTATTTTAAATCCGGAGCCAGGCTCGCTGCAGTCTCCTTCTAACGTCGAGAGGATCTGTGGGGACTCCCAGCATTTATTCACCTCTGGTTTGCCGAGTCTCTCCCTCCCCCCCTCTCCAGTCTTTCCCTGCTGTACGAGACTGAAGCACAGCAATCTCTCTCTCTCCCACGCTCTTCCTTCTCATTGACATAGACACAAGGCAGGGCGTGAACGCATCGCAACAGCTCCGAAACTGCAGCGCCTGGGCGGAGCTGAGCTCTTAAAAGGGCATCTATGAAACCCTTCTGGGTCCCACCGTCATAATTCCAGAGAGAGAGTCAGGAAATTGTTGCTGCCTCTGACACGCTTGTATGCTTCACCCGATGCCTGTGCATTGTGTGTCTTATGTTTGACCTATTATGTATTTTCTTTTCATGTACAGAATGGGACGTGTCTGCGTCGGTTTCCTCCGGGTGTTCTGGTTTCCTCCCACAAGTCCTGAAAGACGCACTTATTCGGTGAATTGAGTACTCTGAATTCTTCCTCCATGTACCCAAACAGGCGCCGGTATGTGGCGACTAGGGGCTTTTCACAGTAACGTCATTGAAGCCTACTTGTGACAATAAGCGATTATTATTATTATGTGTCTGAACTGTACGCCGAACAATATTTTTTAAAATAATCTTTATTGTCACAAGTGGGCTTACGTTAACACTGCAATGCAGTTACTGTGAAAAGCCACTAGTCGCCACATTCCGGCGCCTGTTTGTACAGAGGGAGAATTCAGAGTGCCCAATTCACCTAACAAGCACGTCTTTCAGGACTTGTGGGAGGAAACCGGAGCACCCGGAGGAAACCCACGCAGACACGGAGAGAACATGCAGACTCCGCGCAGATAGCGACCTAAGCCAGGAATTGAATCTGGGACCCTGGCGCTGTGAAGCGGCAGTGCGAACTGCTGTCGTACCATATTTTTCAGTGTACTCCAGTACACGTGACAGTAAACCAATCCGATCCAAATCGAACCCTGAAGGGTGATGGAGGTTACGTACAATTCACAACTGGGGAAGGGGGGTTGTCACTGTTTAAAAATAAGGGGTTGCCCATTTATGATAGAGGTGAGGAGATTCTTTTTTTGGTTTCCCCTCTCAGAGGCTAGTGAGCCCTTCCGCAAAATGGCAGTGTGGAAGCAGAGTTTATGAATATCAAGGCTGAGGTAGACAGGTGTGTGATGACTAAGGAAGTCAGGGGTTATGGGGATAAGGCGGAGAAAGCGGAGTGGAGAGTTATCACATCAGCCATCAGCCCATTGAATGGCAGGGCAGACACGATGGGCTGAATGGCCTAATTCTGCTCCTACGTCTTTATGGTTTAAATTTTAAGGAAGAGCTGGATAGATTCTTGCCTAACAAAGGGGGGTGAAAGGTTATCGGGGGCATTGGCAGGAATGTGGGGTCCAGGTTACAATCAGATTGAACTGAGGAGCATACCCGAGGGGCCACGTGGCCGAATTCACAAGTGACTTACAGAAGACTGATTTCTGGGTTGAATCATGTTATTCACTCGCCCCGTTCCTGGCTCATCTCAGGAGGAAAGGTTGAAAAGGTTGGGCCTACACCCATTGCAGTTTAGAAGATTGAGAGGCGATCTCATTGAAACATATAAGATCTAAAGCTGATTTGATAGGGTAGGTTCTGGGAGGATGTTTCCATTTTTAAAAAAAATCATTTTTACCGGATGTGGGCTTTGCCGGTTAGGCCAACATTTGTTGCCCATCCCTAATTGCGGATGATACAAAGTTGGGTTGGAGGGTGAGCTGTGAGGAGGATGCAGAGATACTTCAGCGTGATTTCGACAGGCTGACTGAGTGGACATATGCATGGCACATGCAGTGTAATGTGGATAAATGTGAGGTTATCCACTTTGGTGGCGAAAATAGGAAGGCAGATTGTTATTTGAATGGTTGTAAATTGAGAGAGGTGGATACTCAGTGGGACCTGGGTGCTATCCTGCATCAGTCGCTGAAAGTAACTGTGTAGGTACAGCAGGCAGTAAAGAAGGCATGATGGCCTTCATAGCGAGAGGATTTGAGTATAGGAATAGAGAGGTTTTACTGCAATTGTATAAGGCATCGATGAGGCCACATCTGAAGTATTGTGTGCAGTTTGGTGTCCTTATCTGAGGAAGGATGTTCTTGCTATGGAGGGAGTGCAGCGAACATTTACCAGGCTGATTCCTGGAATGGTGAGAATTTCATATAATGAGAGACTAAGTCTTTAGGATTATATTCATTGGAGTTTAGAAGTGACAGGGGATCTCATAGAAACTTACAAAATTCTAGCAGGACTAGACAGGGTAGATTCAGAAAGAATGTTCCCGATGGTGGGGAGTACAGAACCAGGGGTCATCTTTTGAGGATAAGGGATAAGCCTTTTAGCAATGAGGTGAAGAGAAATTTCTTCAATCAGAGAATGGAGAATCTGTGGAATTTGCTCCCACAGAAAGTAGTTGAGGTGAAAATGTTGTGTGATTTCAAGAAGGAATTAGATATAGCTCACGGGGCTAAAGGGATCGAGGGAAATTGGGGGAAGGCAGGATCAGGGTAATGAACTTGATGATCAGCAGCAATCATAATAAATGGCAGAACAGGCTTGAAGGGCCGAATGGCCTCCTCTTGATTCTATTTTCTATGCATGTTTCTATGTAATTGCCCTTGTGAAAGTGGTGGTGAGCAGACTTCTTTAGCCATAGAGTTTAGTCCATGGGGTGTAGGTTCACCCACAGCGCTGTTAGGGAATGAGTTCCAGGATTTTGACCCCAGCAACAGTAAAGGAACGGCGATATATTTCCAAGTCAGGAGGGTGAATGACTTTGAGGGGAACTTCCAGGTGGTGGTGTTTCCAGGTATTTGCTGCACTTGTCCTTCGAGATGTTAGTGGTTGTAGGTTTGGAACATGCTCTAAGGAGCCTTGGCGAGTTCCTGCAGTGCGTCTTGTAGACGGTACACACGGCTGCCACTGTGCATTGGTGGTGGAGGGAGTGAATGTTTGTGGAATGGGTGCCAATCAAGGGGGTTGCTTTGTCCTGGGTGGTGTCGAACTTCTTCAGTGTTGTTGGAGCTGCACTTGTCCAGGCAAATGGACACTATTCAATCACACTTGTGGGAGGGATTATAACCAAGGGACTCAGCTTCGGCATAAGAGATCTTACCATTTAAGATGGCGATGAGGAGATTTATTTCTCTCTCAAAAGCTTGTTAGTTCATAGAATTCATCTTCAGCAAACTCCCGGAGGGGGACTCCAAAATGAAGCAGTTCCTTGACGAACTGGGCATGCCAATCGTGGGGGAAGTTAAGAAAAGGGGCCTGGAAGCACCACTGGAACTGGAGGAAGTCATGGAGAGCACAACTTCATGCAGGCAGGGAAGGCAACGGTAACAGTTGAATTTCTGGAGGACGTCTACAACCGATTCGTGCCAGCACTGGCCCTGCACCTGCGGGAGATGTTCGCAGATTCATGAGTAAGGGGCACCCTGCCACCAACACTAGCCCAAGCCTCAATATCGGTGATACCGAAAAAAGACAAAGATCCGATGGAGTGCGAGTCCAACAGGCCCATCTCACTCCTTGACATGGACACAAAGAGCCACAAAGATTGGGCAGCACTGTAGCCCAGTGGTTAGCACTGTTACTTCACAGCGCCAGGGTCCCAGGTTCGATTCCCGCTTGGGTCACTGTCTGTGCGGAGTCTGCACGTTCTCCCCGTGTCTGCGTGGGTTTCCTCCGGGTGCTCCGGTTTCCTCCCACAAGTCCCGAAAGACATGCTTGTTAGGTGAATTGGACATAATTCTCCCTCTGTGTGCCCGAACAGCTGCCGGAATGTGGCTTCTACGGGATTTTCACAATAATTTCATTGCAGTGTTAATGTAAGCCTACTTGAAAATGAAAATCACTTTATTGTCACGAGTAGGCTTCAATGAAGTTACTGTGAAAAGCCCCTAGTCGCCACAGTCCGGCGCCTGTCCGGGGAGGCTGGTACGGGAATTGAACCGTGCTGCTGGCCTGCTTTAAAAGACAGCGATTTAGCCCAGTGAGCTAAACCAGTCTCTGTGACAATAAACCAGACTTGTGACAATAAAGATTTTTTTTTAAAATCCTGGCGAGGCGGCTGGAGAGCTGCATGCCAGAGTTAGTCGCAGAGGACCAGTCGTAATTTGTCACGGGCAGGCAGCTAACATTGAACAGCAGGCACCTGCGAAACGTGATAATGACTCCATCCGGAGAGGGAACACTAGAAGTGACCATCTCCCTGGATGCAGAAAAGGCCTTTGACAGAGTTGAATGGAAGTACCTCATCGAGGTACTGGCATGGTTTGGGTTTGGGTCAGGACTCACCCCTTGGGTCAAACTACTGTTCAGTGCCCCCATGGCAACCCAAAATCTAAAATTCTGCCCTTCTGGTTGCAGGTGCTATATAAATGCAAGTTGTCGCTGTTTTAGAACATTTTTCACAACTTGACGCAATTGACAGCCAAATCAATATTTTTAAAGAGTGGCCATTGTTGCAATGCTGGAAACACGGCAGCCAACTTGCATGCACACAAACAGCAACGTAATAAATGACTGAGTTACCTGCGTTTTGGTAACATTGGGTGAAGGATAAGTATTGGGCAGGACAGCAGGGAGAACAGCCCTGTTTTCAAAATAAGATCACAAGGGATGTTATGTCCACCTTAGGAGGCAGGTGGAGTCCTCAGCTTACCATCTCATCCAAAACAAAGGACCTAGATCACATTCATTTCAGGTCAGCACTGCTGTCTCACAGCGGCAATTGCAGCCTTGGATGACTGTGTCTGTGTGGAGTATACACGTTCCCCCGTGTCAGCATGGGTTTCCTACGGGTGCTCCAGTTTCCTCCCACAGTCCAGAGATGTGCTGGTTAGGTGGAATTGCCATGATAAATTGCCGCTTGGTGTCCAAAAGGTTAGGTGGGGTTACTGGGTCACAGTGATAGGGTGGGCGTGTGGGCCTAGGTAGGGTGCTCTTTTAAAGGGTTGGTGCAGATTTGATGGGCTGAATGGCCCCCTTCTGCACTGTAGAGATTCTATGATTCATAGGGAAAGGGCGGGGACTAATTGGACAACTCTTTCAAGGATACAGAATAGACACGATGGGCTGAATGGCCTCGTTCTGTGTTGTATGATTTTCAATAAATTCAATTGACAGACAACCCATCAGGTTGGTTTGGGGCTGGTTTAGCACACTGGGCTAAATCGCTGGCTTTTAAAGCAGACCAAGACAGGCCAGCAGCACGGTTCAATTCCTGTACCAGCCTCCCCGAACAGGTGCCAGAATGTGGCGACTAGGGACTTTTCACAGTAACTTCATTGAAACCTACTCGTGACAATAAGCGATTTTCATTTTCATTTCAGGTCTATGGAACTCATCACAGCCAATTAATTAATTTTGAAGTTCAGGCATTGTTATATAGATTTTTAAAAATAAATTTAGAGTACCCAATTATTTTTTCCAATTAAGGGGCAATTTAGCGTGGCCAATCCACCTATCCTGCACATCTTTGGGTTGTGGGGGTGAAACCCATGCAGACATGGGGAGAATGTGCAAACTCCACACGGACAGTGACCCAGGGCCAGGATTCAAACCCAGGCCCTCAGCGCTGTAGGCAGCAATGCTAACCACTGTGCCACCGTGCTGCCCTTTGTTGTTATATAGATGATCTCCTGGCAGAGAGCTTTGCCAATCCCACCGTGGAAGATTAAATAACTCTTCCTTTTGTTTGTGACACTTTCCATGAGAAAAAAACATCAGTTGACCATCAACCCCTGACAAATCTTGCTAAATCAATTGGCTCACTGCAAACTAAGGTTGCCCGCCAGTTCAAAGATATGCTTCTTGCTTGACAATCAATACAAACCAGTTTTCCCAGGGAGGAATTTTCAGTGTTACCCTAGTTTTGGTGGTGTTGATAGAGGGCGGAATATTAACTCGTAGGTGCAGATAGCCATTCAGCACCTCAAGCCTGTTCTGCCATACAATTAGATAATGGTTGATCTGTGCGCTAACTCTATTCATCCACTTTTAAACACATTGCTCGATATCCTTCACAAATAGAAATTCATCAATCTCAGTTCTGAAAGCTCCAATTGCCCCCCAACATCCAGAGCATGTTGGGAGAAAGCATTCCATATTACCGCTACCCGCAAGGTAGGGAACATTTTCTTCATATTTACCTATTTGGGCAGCATGGTAGCACAAGTGATTAGCACTGTGGCGTCACAGTGCCAGGGTCCCAGGTTCGATTCCCCGCTGGGTCACTGTCTGTGCGGAGTCTGCACGTTCTCCCCATGTCTGCGTGGGTTTCCTCTGGGTGCTCCGGTTTCCTCCCACAGTCCAAAGATGTGCGGGTTAGGTGGATTGGCCATGATAAATTGCCTTTATTGACCAAAGGAGGGGTTATAGGGTTACGGGGATGGGGTGGAAGAGACGGCTTAAGTGGGTCAGTGCAGACTCGATGGGCTGAATGGCCTCCTTCTGCATTGTATGTTCTATTCAACCTTTTTAATGTATGAAGTACCTCAGGCCAGATATTTGCACACCTCCAGTTCTGTCTTCTTGAACATTCCTGATTTCCATTGTCACGGCCACCGGGCTTTCATGGGGCCTAGGCTTTAGAATTCCCTCCCTAACCTTCTCTCGTTCTCTCTCTCCTTCTTCATTTCAGACAGCCCTTTCCTTAAAACCCACCTCTTTAACTGAACATTTGGTCATCAGTCCTAATATCTCCCTC
Organism: Scyliorhinus canicula; assembly: GCF_902713615.1. Classification (NCBI taxonomy): domain Eukaryota; kingdom Metazoa; phylum Chordata; class Chondrichthyes; order Carcharhiniformes; family Scyliorhinidae; genus Scyliorhinus; species Scyliorhinus canicula. The sequence continues at coordinate 149,735,581 of NC_052158.1, read as the reverse complement.
TGCATGGTTCAATGTCAAATATTGTTTGGGAACAGGCCTATGAGTGGCCTTGGGGATGTTTTACTACGTTAAATTCCAATTCTTTTCCCTCAACCTGAGGTGCACTGAGGCAGACTTTTGTCTGTTTCCAGAACTATTTATTCCTGGAACAAGTCACTGGTCTGTCTCTGGAGGCTTAAAGAATGAGTGGCATCGCTCCACACCATGTGCGGCCAACCCAGGAATCTCTCCTGCTCTTACTGCCGGCCATTTGCCAGTTTGGAAGGATTTGCAGATTGACCCACACTCAACCTGTTTTGGCCGCGTTATGGATGCACCATCCTTGGCCGTCAAGTCCTGGGATGGGAGTTGAACCCAGAGCTCCTGGCTCGGAGGGGGGGGGGGGGGGGGGGGGGACCCACTGCTCCACAAGGCCTCCATTAAAGGCTCTAGTTAAATGCAAGTTATTTTTGTTGGAGTGACTTTCAATTGGAGGTCTGCTGCCTTTGTGCCATCGCTCCCTTCTGTTTGCTGAAGCTGGTATTTTTGCTTCTAATCAAGGACATTGTGGAGATGCAGAGCTCCATATCTCCCAAAGAGGGGACGAAAAGTGTTACATTGGAAATTGGTGGCAACTTCTGACACCCAGGAAAATCCGAGTCTCTGACATCCCTCTGAATCCAGAGATTGGGGTGCAAGGACAATGATGCAAGATCGATACAGATGAGGAAGTCCATTTGGCTGCCTGAGCCACCCACTGAGGTCTGGGATCCTCAGATGAAGCCAGTGCCTCCTCAACCCCACCAAGAAGACCATTCCCATCACTGACTGCTCCTCACGCCTAACATCCGTTTGAAACTTTCCTACCACCGATTTCCTTATCTACCAGGACAACTTAAAAGAAAGCAAGAGAAAAAAACCCAAATGTTGGAAAACTGAAATCAACACAGAAGTTATCCATCGTCATTTGTTTTTAAATAAATGAGAGTACCCAATTCTTTTTTTTTCCAATTAAATGGACAATTTAGCGTGACGCTAAACATCTTTCTTGGGTTGTGGGGGTGAGACCCACGCAGACACAGGGAGAATGTGCAAACTCCACACGGACAGTGACCCGGGGCCGGGATTGAACCCGGGTCTTCGGCGCTGTGAGGCAGCAGTGCTAACCACTGCGCCATGTGCCGTCCTATCCATTGCCATTTATATATATATTTTTTTTATAAATTTAGATTAGCCAATTATTTTTTCCAATTAAGGGGCAATTTAGCGTGGCCAATCCACATTTTTGGGTTTGACCCAGAGCCGGGATCGAACCTGGGACCTCAGCGCCGTGAGGCGGTTGTGCTAACCACTAGGCCACCGTGCTGCCCAAATTGCCATTTATATAATGGAGATTATAGAATAACACAGCAACGGAAGGTGGCCATTCAGTCCATCATAAAAGCACCGGGTCTTTGAAAGGTCTATCTGATTAGACCCCCCTCTCTCCCACACACACCTCCTTTGGCCCTGCATATTTTTCATTTAAAAATATTTATCCGATTCACTTTCAGAAGTTACTGACGAATCTGCATATAATGAGTTAATAATAATCTTTATTATTATTGCTACAAGTAGGCTTACATTAACACTGCAATGAAGTTACTGTGAAAATCCCTTAGTCGCCATATTCCTGCACCTGTTCGGCTACACTGTGGGAGAATTCAGAATGTCCAATCAGATGGATATGGACACGTCATCAAAATTGGGATTGAAATGGTAGCTTGGTAAAGCTTGAGGTGGTGCTCCGGATGTGCCTAATGTGTGGGTCTCTTATGGAGAAGGAAGAAGCTTGGGGAAGAAAGTAGCAAACTAAAGCTGCACTTTTTTCTGACGATGTTGCCCTTTTAAGACAGGTTATGACACCAACTCAAGGAAGTTTTATTTGTCTTGTAAGTATCTCATCTCCATTCTAACACTTGTGATGTTAGAAGTCAGATGGTAACTGCATGGGAGTGAAATAATTTGCTACAGAAATGGGAACCATCCTGCATGCCCATCTCTTCAAACAATGGACTCAGAGTTCGGTTGAAGGAACGTCCCCTCCGGTATAATAAAAACCTTCCTCGCTGCAATGCCAACATGTAATACCTGGCTGGCCCCACTGAATTATCCCACGATGGTTCTCAGCTTAATATTGCAGGCCAACGCCAAGCAGAAGTAGCAACTTCGAATCGGAGGTGTCCATTTATGAGGGAGAAGGGGGGGGGGGGGGGGAGTGAGAAGTTGTACAGTACCCCAGGGTTTAAACACCTGCAGCATCTCAGAGAGGACCTGCCACCATTTACCTGCCGTGGGAATGTCTGTAAGGATTACAAGAGGGTTGAGAGCCCCTTGCAGTACAGCAAGGGAGCGATGGAAGGCGACTCCCTCCTCCTTCACCTCCTCCCAATCACGCACGGAACAGGCAAACCACGCAAATGGCCATTGACTTAGATGGGACTGGAAGTTCCTACGTCTTCACCGCCGGAATACATGCTGGGGGGGGGGGGCTTAAAATTCCACCCAAAGTGTCTTTCACAAACTCAGGACATCCAAAAAATTCACCATCAATGGAAAGTAGTCACTGTTGTAGAGCAGGAACAACAGTGACCAATCTGTGCACAGCAAGGTTTCACATATAACAAAGGGCTATTGACCAGGTAATGTGTTTTTTTTTGTGATGTTGGTTAAGGAACAAATAGGAACAGGAGGAGGCCATTCAGCCCCTCAAGCCTGACCCGCCATTTAATGAGAACATGGCTGATCTGTTGCCCAACTCTATATACCTTAATATCTTTGCTCAACAAAAATCTACCTCTCTCAGATTTAGAATTAACAACTGTTCCAGTTTCAACTGCTGTTTGTGGGCGAGAGTATCAATCTCTACCACCTTTTGAGTGAAGAAGTCCTTCCTCACATCTCTCCTGAATGGTCTAACCCTAATATTTTAGACTGTGCCCTCTAGTTTTAGAATCTCCAGCCGGTGGAAATAGTTTATCTTTATCCTGTCTTTCCCTATTAATATCTTGACTACTTCGATCAAATCACCCCTTAACCCAGGCATTGTCAAACTCGGGAGCGCGACCCGCAGGTGTGTCGCGGGCGGCTGTCGGGAGGGTCGCGGAGCCGTCCGTCGCGGCGCTCCCGATCGCGCAAATCTGCTTGCAATGGCTGCAGTAGCCGGGTGTTAACGCCGGCTGCAAGCAGACTTCAAAATGGCCGCAAACATGTAAAAAAACTGCGGCAGCACTGCGCATGCGCGCCAATGATCGGGCATGCATGCGCAGTGCAGCTGCTTTTTTTTTTAAGCAGTCGCAGCTTTTTGTTTTATAAGTTCAGGGGGAGGGGGTTTATTCATTTTATTCATTTATTTTATTCATTTTATTTTTATTTTTTTTACAAGTTTGGGGGAGTTTTATTTGATAAAATTTTACAGGAGAAAAATTCAGAACTTTGGACAGATGGAGACTCCATACTTTCCGACACCGGAAGGCTTCACCTTCATCCAACAGGTTCCATTGGAGGAGCGTGTACGAGGGCCAAAGGGACCCAAAACCATTTCCTCCATTTTTGTCAGCAGCAAACAAGTTAAGAGAAAATGGTGGGTCGCGCAGGTTGGCCGGCGTGGGTCGCGAAGGTCAGCCGGCGTGGGTCCCGAAGGTTGGCCGAGTTGGTAAAAATGGGTCGTCGGAAAAAAGATTGAAGAACACTGCCTTGACCTTCTCAATTCTACCGAAAACAGGTCTAATTTGTGCAATCTCTCCTTGCAACTCAACCCCTGTAGTTCAGGTATCATTTTTGTAAACCTACATTGCACTCCCTCCAAGACCAAAATATCTTTCCTAAGGTGTGGTGCCCAGGCTCCAGGAAGAACACACCTGATCTCCCCGCAATATTTTTCTTTTAAAATTTTTTTTAGAGTACCCAATTAATTTTTGTTCCAATTAAGGGACAATTTAGCGTGGCCAATCCACCTACCCTGCACATCTTTGGGTTGTGGGGGTGATACCCACGCAGACACAGGGAGAATGTGCAAACTCCACACGGCCAATGGCCCAGACCCGGGATCGAACCTGGGACCTTGGCGCCATGAGGCAGCAATGCTAATCACTGCGCCACACACACATTAAAGAGAGGGCTGTGGCTTAACCTCTCACCTGAAAAATAACGCATCCGACAGCACAGCGCTCTCTTAGCACTGGGGTGACTCGCCTTTTGGCCTTTTGGCTAAGGTCAAGTGTCAGGTTAGCACTGTTGCTTCACAGCTCCAGGTTCGATTCCCACCTTGGGTCACGATCTGTGCAGACTCTGCATGTTCTCCTTGTGTCTGTGTGTGTTTCCCCTGGGTGCTCCGGTTTCCTCCCACAAGTCCCGAAAGACGAGCTTGTTAGGTAATTTGGACATTCTGAATCCTCCCTCCGTGTACCCGAACAGGCGCCGGAGTGGTGATAATGTAAGTCTACTTGTGACAATAAAGATTATTTTTTAAAAATGAGGTGCAACCCATTTTCTTGTCAGCTTGGATCTTGTGTGTCTCTCTTGTGGAGACCATGAATTGGATTCAATTTGAATTTGATTTGTTTTTTTGGAGCAAGCAGTGGGATGGATTAAAGGTCTACCCTGTCCGCTCTGCGCATTGGCTTTGTAACTTTAAGAATGGAATAAAAACATTTTAGAAATTTTTTTTTTTTTAAATCCTCAAATTCCCGGATTGAGACTTGAACAATCTCGGTGGCAGGAAGAGTATCAAAGCCAAAGAAAGCCAAAATGCAGACATTAGAGAGAGGAGAGTCCCAAAGAACAACAGTACTTCAGCGGAGGACCAGAGCAACGAGTGGCGAAAGTGTGATAGCACTTTATGGTCACTGGTGGCTTAAGAAATTTCCTGACCTTAACGGCAAGGCAAAATAATTTAACAACATCGTGACCAAGGTATTGTAGACACTGACAGTGACCTTTCTGTTAAAATGGGTGAACTGCTTAGCACCAATGCCCTGAAACCAGGAATACATTTCTTGCAATAACCGCTCTAAAAGCCTCAAATGGACTCTTAATTGCATGGTGATTATGGACTTCTCACCGAAACCACAGAATGTGCAGGCTGCCCTGACATCTAAAGGCTGTTTTAATTTTACATTTTACAATTTTTCTCAAGAGGTCATGCCCCACCCCAAGCCACCTCCACACCACCCACCAGAAACATTACCACCCGACGGTAGGTGTGCATGCAGAGGGAGTCGCAGATGAGAAAGTAAAAAAAAGGCAGCTATCAGAGAAAAGGCCAATCTACCTGCATTGCACAGATCCTCATTTGCTGGAGACCGGTAAACACTGGATGCCCATACGCGTGGCCATAATGACAGAAAATGGAACATATGAGGTAACAGGAGTTATTTTAATCATTTGCAGGGTGTTGGCAAGGCTTGGCATCTATTCCCCCATTTTTAATTGCCCTTGAGAAGGTGGTGTTGAGCCACCTCCTTGAATCTGACTGAACGGCTTGTTGCGAACTACATTGCTATGGGTCTGAATTCACATATTGGACGGATCAGGTAAGGATTTGGCAGGTTTCCTTCCCCAGAGTCCATCAATGAACCAGATGGGTTTTTATGACAATCTGGTAGTTTCATGGTCCTCATGACTGAGACAAGCTTTTGTTTGCAAATTCCAGAAGTACTGAATTAATTTAATTTATATTTCCCCAACTGCCATGGTGGGATTTGAACTCCAGTCTCCAGATCATTAATCCAGGCCTCTGGATTAATAATAACCAATATGGTAATGAATGGTTTAAGAAATCATAACCCTGGTGTGATGTGACGTTGCCTAATTTCTACGCCTGTTTATTTTTCCCCCCCAAAATTGACAAAACAAGTGTGTTAAACCTTAGGGTGCACCATCTCGAGAGTTTGACTCTGCATTTGAACCATTGTTAACACATTCGTCTGACATTCCTTCCCGCCTTATTTTAACCTGCCGTGTTAATGATTAGTAAAACACAGGGTATGATCATAGGGTACCCATTTAAGACAGAGATGAGGAGGAATTTCTTCCCTCAGTGGGCAGTGAATCTCTGGAATTCTTTACCGCAGAGAGCTGTAGGGGCTGGGTCGTTAAGTATGTTCAAGGCTGAGAGAGACAGATTTTTAATCAGTGAGGGAATCGAGGGTTATAGGGATAATGCGGGAAACTGGAGTTTAGAATTGCCAGATCAGATCAATGATGATATCATTGAATGGTGGAGCAGACTCAATGGGCCGAATGGCCTACTTCTGCCCCCAAGTCTTGTCTTGAGTCCAAGGGAAACCCCAAGAGACACTGAAGAAATACGGGAGGTTAAATTCAATGTCCAGGTCTCAGTGACATGGAATGTAATTGAGCATACAAGAGATACATGAGGCAATTATCTTTCGGTGGCACTGTCATATTTTGCAATGTCAGGCATGTCTGCTATGAATTGTGAAATATAAGCAGGAAGTGCTGGAAAGATACAGTGGATTAATCAGCAACTGCGTGGCAAAAAAGGTATTTTAGGGTGAGGCCCAACAGAAATGATATCAATGTCACCTGTTTGCAAGTAAGCCTTATTATGATGATACACCTTTCAGAGCACACGCTGCACCTTTTGCATGGTTTGTGACATAAGTGGAGTTTTACGCAGATTTGAAGTCCTAAAAATAACCAGCTGTGTTGGCAAATTTGCAAAGTTCCCCAGTTAACATAGAACATCCAGTGCAGAAGGAGGCCATTCGGCCCATTGAGTCTGCACCGACCCACTTAAGCCCTCACTTCCACCCTATCCCCATAACCCAATAACCCCTCCTAAACCTTTTGGTCACTAAGGGCAATTTATCATGGCCAATCCACCCAACCTGCACGTCTTTGGACTGTGGGAGGAAACCAGAGCACCCGGAGGAAACCCACGCAGACACGGGGAGAACGTGCAGACTCCGCACAGACAGTGACCCAGCGGGGAATCGAACCTGGGACCCTGGCGCTGTGAAGCCACAGTGCTAATCACTTGTGCTACCGTGCTGCCCTTAATGAAATTTGTACATCTTTACTGAAATAAATGATGGCTTGCTTGCAGTTATTCAGTGACGGCACAAATGAATTCTCTTGTTGTTTAACCTTAACCCTTTCCTCGCTGAGGACCCAGTCGGCTGACATTCCCTTAGTCCAGCTCTTCCCTGGAGGACATCAGATGACATCACAAGGGCAGTCCGGCTGAACACGTGTTTAGTTCACAAACATGTTCCAATGCAGTCACTGCGTATTAACGGGTACGGTAAGAGGTAGAGGACAAAATTCAGACATACAAGCACACCAGGATATAAAACAGGCTACAGCCACACACAATATTGTTAGAGTCCCTATTTGTGAGCTAAATTCCTTGGGTTTGTCTCTGATAATCTAAACCTTTCCATAGAATCTAGAGAATCCCTACGTTAGAACAAAAGAACTAGGAGCAGGAATCGGCCATTTGGCCCTTCGAGCCTGTTCCACGATTCAATGAGATCATGGCTGATCTTTTGTGGACAACATAATCTTTCATGGATGATTTTGACGACGGATCATCCAGACTCGAAACGTTAGGTCCCTTCTCCCTCCACAGATGCTGTCATACATGCTGAGATTTTCCAGCATTTTTTATTTTTGTTTCAGTTTCCAGCATCCGCAGTAAGTTGCTTTCAGACTACTTTTCACTGTACCATGGTACACATGACAACAAACAAATCCATTCCAAATGATCAGGTGGTTCAAATTCCATATTTACTGGTTGCAATGACAGGATTTTCATTCATATTTTAGGTATGGCAACTCCCTGTTTATTCCCATTCACAATTCGAGACACTCCTTTATTCTGACTGAACGGGTCTGATTTTATTTCTGTATGAGTGGGCACGTTTTGAACTCGTTAATACCTTCTGCAATGAATCAAAGGTTTGTCCTTATTGTGTCAAATTTTGGAATTCTGAGTTTAGCATTTCATGTTAACATCAATGGGCATTTATAAAGCATCTTTCATTTGGCAAATTCAATCAAACAAGATTCACGGGAGCATGTCCGGACAAAGGTTGACACTGTTGAAAACAGTCAGTCATCGCGGGGGGCATAGGTTTAAGGTCCGTGGGGCAGAGTTTAGAGGAGATGTGCGAGGCAGGTTTTTTACAGAGAGGGTGATGAATGCCTGGAACACGTTGCCAGGGGAGGTTGTGGAAGCAGATACATGTGGTGGTATGGATATGAGCACTGCCACTGGTGCAGAGCACTGGCTTCCCATTGGCTCTGGCTGGTCATGTGCCTCTCGTCCGATTGGTTGGGACTAGTCATGTGACTGATCTCCAATTGGTCGAGAGGCAAGTAGGCCCCGCCTCTGAGGCGTGGTATAAGTACCCAGAGTTCCCGGCGGTCGGCCATTCTTTGTAGTCGACCACCGGGCTAACAACTAGCTGATTAAAGCCACTATTCGGATCCTAAATGTGTCTTGAGTCGAATTGATGGTACATCAATACATTAACGGCATTCAAAACGCATCTCGGCAAATAGGTGGATAGGATGGGTTTAGAGGGATTAGGAAGTGTTGAGGATTTTGGCCAAGGGTGGTATCATGACCGGCACAAGCTTGGAGGGCCAAAGGCTTTGTTGTTCTTTGTTCTTTCAGCCACATATAAAGAGATATCAGAACAGATGGCATAATGCCTGGACAGAGATTTGGGCAGGATTCTCCGGTCCGCTAGCCGAATTTTCCTGCACGGCACGCCCCCGTCATCACCGTTCCCGCAGCCGGCCAATGGGATTTCCCATTGTGGCCACCCCAAGCCATCGGAAGACGAGCATGGATGCACAGCCGGCGGACTGGAGGATCTTGACGACGGGGAATTCCGCTGTTGGTTTTAATGAGCCATCCTAAAGAGGAGAGAGTAAGAGATGATGAGGTTTAGGCACGAAATTCAAGAGCTTAAGGCCTGGGAGAGGGAAGGCATGACCGCTAATGCAGGGATAATTGGAGTGGGGAGGACACTTTGCAAAGGTCCATCTCCTTCCGAACATCATACTGGAAAACCTTATTTTTATTTATTCAATGTAAGTTGCTTTGAAGTACATCAGCGCAACACTTATTTTGAAAGTGGCACACAGAACTTCTGCCTTCCCCCAACACATATACTTGACAAGTTCTTTTCCACACAGACACCAACTTGAAAAGAGCAATGTTTGTTCCTCAGCTCCCACTAAAACAGATTAACTGGCCATTGTTGTTAGCGGGAGCTTGCCGTGCACAAATTGGCTGTCTTGTTTTACTCCATTGTCACAGCGACGGCCTTTAATTGGCTGCAAAAGAGCTTCAGAACATCCTGAGGTGATGAAAGGTGCTTTCTAATGCGAGTCATCCGTTGATAATTATGACACTGCTCACACATGAAAACACCCGAGGACACTTCATAAGCGAGAGGCGGAGATGAAAGGTGGAAAGCACCGAAACTTAATAGGTGAGAGATGGGAAGTTTGAGTAGGGATTTTTTTCGGGAAACTGAGGGAGAGGCGGAGGATAGAGAGTTCGGGAAGAAAAGTAATTTGAGAGGAATAAGACTCCTGCAGGCAGGAGGAATGAGGTAACTGAAAGATCAGCCACTGATGGCTGAGTATAACAAATGGGGAGAGAGTAACACTTCAGTATCAATGAAAGAGAAGGTTTCTGACTGGACATATGACTGGATTTGCCATGTAACACTGTGAAGTGATTTTAAAATAAGGATGAAGACTTTGAAACCAAGTTACTGGAATGAGAAGAGCTGCAACGGTGGGTGTGAGGGATGTTCTGCCAATGACGAAATGCATCCCCGAATCGTTTTTGCCTTGAATTGTCCAGCCATGCAATTTTCTTGACAAACCTCTCTTCCTTTCTCTCCCCCTCTAAAACACTCCTTGAAACCTCTCTCTTTCATAGAATCATAGAATTAGGCCCACCGAGTCTGCACGGGCTCTTGGAAAGAGCACTCTAGCCAAACCCACCCCCCCCCCCCCCCCCCACCCTATCCACCATAACCCAGTAACCCCACCCAACACGAAGAGCAATTTTGGACACTAAGGGCAATTTAGCATGGCCAATCCACCTAACCTGCACATCTTTGGACTGTGGGAGGAAACCGGAGCACCCGGAGGAAACCCACGCAGACATGGGGAGAACGTGCAGACTCCGCACAGACAGTGACCCAGCGGGGAATCGTACCTGGGACTCTGGAGTTGTGAAGCAATTGTGCTAACCACTACGCTACCATGCTGCCCTTTGAACAAGTCCATCTGTCCAAATGTATTATTTGGTGTTGAATATTTTGATTGATAGTGCTCCTGTAAAACTCCTCGAGTGCTTCACAGGACTCCAAGGTAGCATAGTGGTTAGCACTGTTGCTTCACATCGCCAGGGTCCCAGGTTTGATTCCCGACTTGGGTCACTGTGCAGAGTCTGCATGTTCTCCTCGTATCTGCGAGGTTTTCCTCCGGGTGATCCGGTTTCCTCCCACAAGTCCCCAAAGATGTGTTGTTAGGGGAATTGCACATTCTGAATTCTCCCTCTGTGTACCCGAACAGGCGCCAGAGTGTGGCGACTAGGGGCTTTTCACAGTAACGTAATTGCAGTGTTCATGCAAGCCTACTTGTGACAATAAAAGATTATTATTATTAAAAATTGGTATAGAAAGCTCACGGCGTCGAGAACCCGGGTTCGATTCCGGCCCCAGGTCACTATCCGTGTGGAGTTTGCACAATCTCCTTGTGTCTGAATGGGTCTCACACCCACAACCCAAAAAGATGTGTAGGGTAGGTCAAATGGCCATGCTAAATTGCCCTTTAATTGAAATAAAAAGAGAATTGGGTCCTCTAAATTTATAAATAAAAGAAAAACAAAGAAAGGTAAGATGTTGTTATGATGCTACTGGCTGTCTAAACACACACATACAGTCAGGCCATTTGGGGAATGCTATCTGACTAATAGGGTGTCAGAGTTGAACACAGCTGAGCTCCTTGCCTAACAAGTGCACTTTCCAGCAGAGGTCACTTGCACAGCACTTACAATCCAGTGAGGAACCTTGACACATCTTTCCACATTGAAGGCCAGATATAAATGCGAGTTATTATGGTTGCGACTGTGCCACTTTAAGACAGCCCCCTTTAAGAGTGATCCCATTCCAATTGGTTCAGGAAATGCTGCCTAAGCTTAATCACAGCCTATGAGGTGAGAGGAGAAATGCTTTCGTTTTTAAAAAAATCCTTACAGGGCGAAACGTTTACTTTGCCACATACCAAAATACAGCACCACCTTTGCTTACCAATGTAATTAAACCCTCGAACTTCAGACAGCTGTCTGGGTTCCCTCCTTGGGCCCGGCATACCAGGTTGAGCACCTTTGAGAGAAAACAAACACAGTGAATGACTCAGATTTGTGCATTTAAAAATTCACACAGGCACTTCAAAAACTTTTCTTAACCCTTCGCTCCCTAGATTCCCAGTCGGGGTTGCAAGTTATTCAGAATTGGCCGGGAGTGTCTCGGATACTGCAGGGGGGGGGGGGGGGGGGGGTGGGGGGGGCCGGGGCGGGGGGGCAAAACTCTGGCGGGGGGGGGGGGGGGGATTCACTGAGGTGAAATGAAATGAAATGAAAATCGCTTATTGTCATGAGTAGGCTTCAATGAAGTTACTGTGAAAAGCCCCTAGTCGCCACATTCCGGCACCTGTCCGGGGAGGCTGGTACGGGAATTGAACCGTGCTGGTGGCCTGCTTGGTCTGCTTTAAAAGCCAGCGATTTAGCCTGAGGGTATTCTTGGAAACTTTGAATTTATTCGTTATAAAACTATTGCCGATGTGGTGCAGAAGAACGACCATTTGACTGGCAATCACGGTTAATCCAATTGGTTAACAGATTGTGCGCATTTTCCAACTGGCCATCATAGGAAGGCAGGGCGCCCAGGACAATAGAACAATGGTGGGGCAAGGTGGTTGGAGGTGATGATGCGCCAATTAGAGTTGGGAGCCTAAGCTGCCAGGCCATCTCAGTCGCGTGAGCACCCCTGGTGCTGTAATATGTAGAGGAGGATTGCAGCTTTTGTCCACTATGGTCAGATTCAAAGTTGCACACATGAGGGAGATTCGGGTCCTGATTTTTGAAAGGGTTGCAGGCTGGGGTTCCTGTAACAAAGCGGCATCTGTCTTACCTTTAACCCCTCCCGCAGACCATTCTCATTGGACACTGTCTGTGCGGAGTCTGCACGTTCTCCCCGTGTCTGTGTGGGTTTCCTCCGGGGGCTCCGGTTTCCTCCCACAGTCCGAAGATGTGCAGGTTAGGTGGATTGGCCATGATAAATTGCCCTTAGTGTCCAAAAAGGTTAGGTGGGGTTACTGGGTTGCGGGGATCGGGTGGAGGTGTGGGCTTATGTAGGGTGCTCTTTCCAGGAACCAGTGCAGACTCAATGGGCCTAATGGCCTCCTTCTGCACTGTAAATTCTATGATTCTATGACAAGGGGTGGGTGTGAAAATCCTGCCCTTTCTTTCTGCCCTATTTCCCCACTCTCCTCAATCAGCTTTCAGGCAACACCTCAGCGATGAAGTTGGTCTTTGCCTAGTATCGAAACTTAGGCAGGCTGTCGATTTGCTATCGGCCACTTTCCAATTGGAAACCTCATTTTGAACCCATTGCCCTGCCACAGTATTCCACATCTTTTTGAAAAATACATTTATAGTACCCAAATCTTTTTTTTCCAATTGAGGGGCATTTTAGCGTGGCCAATCCACCTACCCTGCACATCTTTTTTGGGTTGTGGGGGTGAGACCCATGCAGACCCGGGGAGAATGTGCAAACTCCAGACGGACAGTGACCCGGGGCTGGGATCAAACCGGGATCCTCGGCACCGTGAGGCAGCAGTGATAACCACTGCGCCACCCTGCCGTCCTGGTATTCCATATCTTCATGCAGGACATTAGTTCCTTCCTGATGCCAGCTCCTTCTGTCATCTCTCTATAGTCTCTGGCTTTCCTATTGGTGAGAAGGCAGGGAAGACTTCACTATTATAAGCTCATGTCCCTGGACCCATTAGGGTGTGAAGTGGATGGTGGGTTGAGATGTGAACAGAACGACCATGTGGAACCCACCATCACTATCCCACACAGGGAAGAAGAGTGCCCACCTGCTGGATGATTCATAGAATTTACAGTGCAGATGGAGGCCATTTGGCCCATTGCTTGAAAGAGCACCCTACCTAAGCCCACACCTTCTTTATGGGCAGCACGATAGCACAGTGGTTACCAGAGGTGCTTCACAGCTCCAGGGTACGAGGGTCGATTCCCGGTTTGGGTCACAGTCTGTGCGGAGTCTGCACATTCTCCCCATGTCTGTGTGGGTTTCCTCCGGGTGCTCCGGTTTCCTCCCACAGTCCAAAGATGTGGAGGACAGGTGGCTTGGCCCTGAAAAAATTGCCCTTAGTGTCCAAAAAAAGGTTAGGTGGGGGTTACTGACTTACGGGGATAGGGTGGAGGCTTGGGCTTAAGTAGGGGGCTCTTTCCAAGAGCCGGTGCAGACTCGATGGGCCGAATGGCTTCCTTCTGCACTGTAAATTCCATGATGATTCCCCACCCTATCCCCGTAATCCAGCAACCCCACCTAACATTTGGACACTAGGGGCAATTTAGCATGACCAATTCACCTAACCCGCACATCTTTGGACTGTGGGAGGAAACCGGAGCACCCGGAGGAAACCCCACTCCGCACAGACAGTGACCCAAGCCTGTAATCGAACCAGGGACCCTGGCGCTGTGAGGCAACTGTGCTACCCACTGTGCGAGCATGCCATGATGAGCACGGTGGACTATAACACACTCAACTATCATGAGCCAGCCATTTATACTCTCCTCTGCCGATTTGTGTCTTTGACAGTGTCCGTGGTGGCTCAGTGGGTCACACTTGCACCGTTGAACCATCCGAGAGACTCCAGCGCAAACCTCCAGGCTGATGTTCCTTTGGAGCACTGAGGGAGTGCGGCATTGTCAGAAGTGCTGTCTTTTGGATGGTCTGTCCTCTCAGGTGGCTGACAAGATCTCATGAGCCTATCTCAAATTAAAACTGGGAGGTTCTATGTCATCATCTGGGCATTACCTCACTGTTGCTTGTGGATCCTTGCTTCTGTGCAGATTACCTGCTGAATTTCTGACATTGCAGCAGTGCCTTGACTTCAAAAAGTACTGCGTTGCCTGTGAAAGTGGTTTTGGACATCCTAAGGTCGCGAGGGGTGCCACAGAACTGCAAGTCTTTTATTCTCCCTTTCCATGTCTCCTTGGAAACCCAGCTCATAAGGTGCCTTCAAAGGCAATAGTGTGCTCTCTGTATCTGTTACACAACTTCTGCTTGTCTCTGCAGCAGGCTCGCACCTGGCAATGATGAACAACACATTTCTTTTTGTGGTTAACTGAAACCTCATGGAAAGGAATTCTGCCTCGAGACAGCTTGAGTGCTGCAAATTCTGCTGTTAACTCCCACACAGCCGGTGTTGAGCTGGCACTTGACCCCTGAGGGCACAAAGGGGCTCAGGGTGGGGAGACGAGGCATCCTCCTGGTGGTTTCCTGCACTGAGTTTGCCTGAGTATCTCAAACACACACAACGCACACAGGCACATGCGCTGCGTTACAGCGGTCTGGCACAGCTCCTGGGAAAACTTCAGGTTTCCCAGCTAGTGTTGGGCATTAATTTTCTGAATGTTTTCCATTGTTTCTGATTTGTCCGCCTGCTTCTTCATTCTGGATGTGCAGACATTTCCTCCAACGAAATTTTGGGAAGGCCCAAACTATTGGCTTTGGTTCCTAGCCGTCAACTCCTTACGTCTCCATGGCAACGCCCTGGAAGCTAACCCAGATCTACTTGGCTTTTGAACCGGAGGTGAGCTTCGGATCTCATTCCGCCCCGAGTCGCCACATTCCGGCGCCTGTTCGGGTACACGGAGGGGGAATTCAGAATTTCCAATTCACCTAACAGCACATCTTTCGGGACTTGTGGGAGGAAACTGGAGCACCCAGAGGAAATCCACGCAGGCATGGGGAGAACATGCAGACTCCGCACAGACAGTGCCCAAGCAGGGAATCAGACCTGGGACCCTGTCGCTGTGAAGCAACAGTGCTAACCACTTCGCTACTGTGCCGGCCATAACATCACCCGTCTCCACCCCCTGCCTCAGCTCACCTGCTGCTGAAGCCATCCTTCATGCTCAGGACTTGACTATTCCAATGCTCTCCTCACTAACCTCCCATCTTCCTCCCTAAATCAACTCGGGCTCGTGCAGAACTCTGCTGGCCCTCACTTAACTCAGTCATTGGCTCGCTGACTATCATACAAACCTCAACCTTAAAATCCCCATCTTTGTTGTCAAGTCCCTCCATGACCCCACTTCTCTCCATACCTGGAACCTCCTGCAGCCTGACAAGCCACTGAGATAACTGCACTCCTCCAAATCTGGCCCCTTGCACGTCCCCAATTTTACTTTCAGCTGCATTGGCTCCCAAGCTCTGGAATTCCCTGCCGAAGCCTCTCTCCCACTTTCTTCCTTTCAGATAATCCTTAAAACCTTTGGTCACGTGTCTTGATATCTCCCTCTGTGTATCGGTTTTGAAACGGTTTACTGATAACGTTCTCGTAAAGCAGGTTGGGTTATTTTACTTTGTTAAGGATGCTGTATAAACGTGTTGCTGTAAACTTAGATGTAGTTTTAAATTACCTAAATTGAGCCTTAAGACTCAAATGCTCAAGACTAGCTCAGCTGGGCTGTGAGCTTCGGTTGCCAACTCTGGTTAAGTGTATCCCTGGAGGTTCCATCACATGACTTGGTTTACCTCAGCGGGTCAGACAGCTGGTTTGTGATGCGGAACAAGGCCAGCAGCGTGGGTTCAATTCCCGTACCAGCTTAATCGAACAGGGGCGACTAGGGGCTTTTCACAGTAACTTCATTGAAGCCTACTCGTGACAATAAGCCATTTTCATTTCATTTCATTATTATTATGACCTCCTGCCTCCACTTCAACCCCACACTCCCGTCATTGACTCTTCCTCACAAGAAACTAATGGGAATGTGAGTAGATCTTTGTTACCCAGTTGATTAATCAAAGAACATTATATTTGACACACAGGCACAAAGACATACATACACACATGCACACACACATAGACTCACAAGAGCAGACACATGTGCACATACATGGACACATGCACACACACACAAAGTCGCACACGCACAGACATACCTATGAAAACACACACATATACGCATATTAACATAGGTACACACACAAACATATACAAGCGCCTGGTATACACACAGACACAAAGATACACACAGACACAACCAGAAATGCTCACGTACAGAGACACATGGACATATACAAACAAATGCACACTCAAACAACTACACATGCAAAGGCAGACACACACACATAGACGCACACTTACAGATTGACACACAAACACACCCACACCCAGACACACCCACAGACAGTCACACCAAACACTCTAGATGGGTCTGACACAATTTGGCCACATAAAGCAGTAACAGCTGCTAATGGGGTCTTTAAAGCACTTTATTAATAATGCTGTCAGATGATTAAGGTATGGCTTCTGCCATTTAAACTTCAAACAGAACATGCAGAATATTATCATTTCTGCTTTGTTCATTTTTGAGGCCAGGGCATTGGTGGCAAGGTTGGCATTGATTGCAGATCCTCAGGTGTCTCTTGCACAACTGAGTGACTTGCGCTTCAGAGAAAGGTAAAAGTCACCCATGTTGTCGTGGACTGGAGTCACATATAGGCCGAGATCAGGTATGGCCACGAACAACAACACAGTCAATGTACTCTGTCGATTATTCTTTTGTCTACTATGTACGTACTGTGTACGCTCCCTTGGCCCCAGAAACATGCTTTTCACTGTACTTCGGTACATGTGCCAGTAAATAGCAATCAATCAAGAGAATTATTTCATTTTTAAAATAAATTTAGAGTACCCAATTCATTTTTTCCAATTAAGGGGCAATTTAGAGTGGCTAATCCATCTGCCCCGCACATCTTTGGGTTGTGGGGGCGAAACCCACGCAAACACGGGGAGAATGTGCAAACTCCACACGGACAGTGACCCAGAGCCGGGATCGGACCTGGGACTTCGGCGCCGTGAGGCAGCGACGTTAAGCACTGCGCCACCGTGCTGCCCTCCAGAGTTGCAGTTCTATTTCACCTTTAACATAGTACAGCACCCATAAGGTGAGAGTTATCAGACAACATTTGACACCAAGCCCTGTAAAAAAACTTATTAGGATGGTTGAACTAATGCTTGGCCAGAGAGACCATCACTGCTGAACAGAAGAAATCCAATGTTATTATCTAAAGTACAGGAGTGCACCAGTACAGCAGGCTAACAGCCTAATGGTCATTTTCACTGGTACGTTTTCTTTATTGAATTCAAATTCTCAAATTGGCATGGTGAGATTTAAATTCATGTCCTCCTGTAAAATTTGCTGCTACAGAAAACATTTTTGTATGTTTTCACAAAGGAATTAGATATGACTCTTGAGGCTAAAGGGATCAAAGGATATGGGGGGAGGGAACAGCGAGAATAGGTTACTGCATTGGATCACAATCACATCTGCTATGATCACAATGAAGGGTGGAGTAGGCTCGAAGGGCTGAATGGCCTCCTCCTGCTCCGGTTTTCTACATGTTTCGATCCAGTGCTCTGGATTACTAACCGAATAACTGTACCAGCGGTTAGCAATGCTGCCTCATGGTGCCGAGGACCCGGGTTCGATCCTGGCCCCGCGTCACTGTCCGAGTGGAGTTTGCTTATTCTCCCCATATCTGCATGAGTCTCACCCCCACAAACCAAAAGGATGTGCGGGGCAGGTGGATTGGCCAAGCTAAATTGGGCAGCACCGTAGCATAAGTGGCTGGCACTGTGGCTTCACAGCGCCAGGGCCCCAGGTTCAATTCCCCGCTGGGTCACTGACTGTGTGGAGTCTGCATGTTCTCCCCGTGTCTGCGTAGGTTTCCTCCGGGTGCTCCGGTTTCCTCCCACAGTCCAAAGACGTGCAGGTTAGGTGGATTGGTCATGATAAATTGCCCTGATGTGTCCAAAAAGGTTAGGAGGGGTTATTGGGTTACGGGGATAGGGTGGAAGTGAGGGCTTAAATGGGTCGGTGCAGACTCGATGGGCCAAATAGCCTCCTTCTGCATTGTATGTTCTACAACACATCACATAGTTTCATAATGCTCCTGTGAAGCACCTTGGCACATTTCATTCTGTTAATTGTGTTTTTAATGTTGTGTCAGTTACAGTGTTACGGTTATGGGTATACAGGTAGAAGATATTTAGTGATTCAGTCCCTTGAGCACTGATGCTCGATCAATGACTCCAGAAGCGAGATTGGATGACAATTGAAGGCTTTATTGGACTAGATGTTTCCCCCAGCAGCGCAGGTACAGGATGCAGCTGCTGGGGAGACACAGGCTCTTATACTCCGTCTTACTGGGCGGAACCAGCAGGCAGGCTTCACCAATGATATTGCTGTCTCAGGTACCTCCCACACCAGTGGTCTTACAGCATCAACCTGGGTACCGTAATACCCCTAATACCGCCTACCATAAGCACATATGAAAAAGGATTGCAGGCCTTCCATGACCGGTGGGCACTGCGGGGGGGGGGGGGGGGGGGGGGGGGGGGCTGGGTTCCATCATCACCCTCGGAAACAACATCATTGTTCAGTTGGATAAGTTGCCTTTGACGGTTTTGACCTTGTCATTGTGCCCCATCGGGGCCTGTCACCCCCTGTCATTCTTGTTTAATTTGTTTTATTATTAAAAGAGCAGAAAGAGGGGATAGCTGGGACACGGAGCTGGTTATTATATGGCAGAGATTTGTAATGCTGCGTCCCGTAAATAAACCAAATATCAAGAGAAAGATTTGTGTTTAGGTTCATATTTTGCCATCAGTCTGCGGGCCCATTTAACAGGCATTTTGTTGTTGTTATATACCACTCCACCTCTGCCTTTCCCCCTCTTCAAGACACTCATTAAAACTTACTGCTTTGAGCAAGCTTTTGGCCATCTGCCGAACTATCTGCTTTTGCGTCAAGTTTTGTCTGCTTCTGCCACTGTGAATCACCTTGGGGTGTTTTACTATGTTTTAACACGCGATACAAATGCAGGTTGCTTCTTTTGTGAATGAAATTCACCTCAGCCAGCACCCTGCGCACAGAATGCAAACTTCCGCCCATAATATGAGTGGAAAATCTCGACCACAAGCGTTTACTCGGCGATTCCATACATATATTTCTGAGGGTTTTTCGTCAGAAAATGCTGCATAACTTTCTCCTCCCTGAACCTTTCATCCAGATACAGTTGAAACTATGAAAACATCAGCAGCAACTCATTTCTGTACGGTTCCTGTCAGCAAACATAGGGCTGCAAACTGGTAAAAGCGTCAAAATATTTAATAATCCAGCAGTGGTCTGTGGAATTGTCGGAGAGAATCTGTGAGTGACAGTACAGAACAGAAGCAATTTAATTTCTAGCAGCCCATACAGTTGCTGTCGAACCCAGTGATCAAGTGAATCCCGTGCAGTGTCAATGTGGGAGGCCAGTCTCCCCCTCCACCCCCCCGCCGGCGAACCCCCCTCCACTGCCCTGAGCTCATTTTGCCCTCGCCCTTCCACATCCCAACCGACACCTCCACCCGCCCCCACCACCCCACCCCACGCCCACTCAAAGGCATGCAGGAAAATGCGGGACAGATAATAATACCTGCCAGGCAGCGTGAAAACTGGCTCTGTGACTCAGAGAACCCCCCCCAGCAGGAGACTATTATGAAGATGCAGAACTTAATAACAAAAAGGAGCAGGGACACGTGAAAGGCAGATGCTACTGTTAAGTATCAGCAGGGGGTGCTTTGGAGGAAATCAATATGCGTACAGAAATACGATGCTGACAAACAGACAGGTTAGCAAGATTGCAATGCAGTTGAAAATAAAATGAAATGAAAATTGCTTATTGTCACGAGTAGTCTTCAATGAAGTTACTGTGAAAAGCCCCGAGTCGCCACATTCCGGCGCCTGTTCGGGGAGGCTGGTACGGGAATTGAACTGTGCTGCTGGCCTGCCTTGGTCTGCTTTACGAGCCAGCGATTTATCCCAGTGTGCTAAACCAGCCCTCAGTTTTAGAATCAGAGACAGCTGGAGCTCCAGCTGTGAACTTGACAACACTTTAGGTCAGGCCTGCCTTCAGGCAGAGCACTGAAGGAGAAGGGGGAAACGATACTGCACAGAAGCAGGCCATTCAGCCCATCCTACGTGTGCCTCGTCTTTGACAGACCTATCCCCCTTCCCTGCTCTTTCCCCCATTAGCCCCGCTAGCTTATTCCCCTTCAAGTATTTGTCCGATTCCCTTTTGAAAGTTACTGTCGAATCTACTTCCATTACCCTTTCAGGCAGCACACTCTGGATCATAACATTTCCAAAATGGAAAATTCTCCTCATCTTCCCTCTGGTTCTTTCGCCAATTATTTTGAATTTATGTCCTCCAGTTACGGACTTTCTTGCTCCTTAGAAATTAGAAATATAAATAACAGGATGATGCAAATGTCATTGCAAGGCCCCAGACTCGACAGAGAAGGGTTGGCTTCCGGGGATTCATTAGCCGAGCAGATATTTGCCTGTCACCAGCACATGCAGTGCCCAGTAAATTACCTCAAGCACAGGAATTTTCAAAGGTCCAATTTCATCAATATGTTTAGAAATGCTGGTTGCATACACGTAGGGAAGAACATTGATGGATGCATTTCATGAGGGCCCAGCATATTTCATAACCCATCAAGAACTTTTTGACGTGTAGTCATTGGTCGGGATTTTCAGTACCACGCCCCCCCCTCCCACCTTGATCCCGCGCGGTGGGTTTTCCGACAGCCGAGGCAGGTCACCATTGGCCGGTGGGCTCCCTGGCAGGGGAGGGGGAGATGGTAAATCCCGAACATTGTTTTTCTCACTCTTTCATGGGATGTGGGCATTGCTGGCGAAGCCAGCATTTGGTGCCCATCCAATAATTTATCATAGAATTTACAGTGCAGAAGGAGGTCACTTGGTCATAGGGCCTGCACCGGCTTTTGGAAAGAGCACCCTACCCAAAGTCAACACCTCCACCCTATCCCCATAACCCAGTAACCCCACTCAATACTAAGGGCAATTTTGGACACTAAGGGCAATTTATCATGGCCAGTCCACCTAATCTGCACATCTTTGGACTGTGGGAGGAAACCGGAGCACCCGGAGGAAACCCACGCAGACACGGGGAGGATGTGCAGACTCCGCACAAACAGTGACCCAAGCCGGGAATCGAACCTGGGACCCTGGAGCTGTGAAGCAATTGTGCTATCCACAATGTTACCGTGCTGCTCAACTGAGGCCAGGCCAGGTAAGGACGGCAGATTTCCTTCCCTAAACGACATTCGTAAACTGGAATGGTTTGGTGAATGGCAATCGACAGCAGTGATTGGCCACCATTAATACGAAAACGCGCGGCATTCCCCATTCTGAGTCCGCCACGCTTTCGCTGCTAGCGAGGACGGAGAATATGGCGCAATATTAGCTGGTGGTGGGATTCTCGACTCCCGTTGCTTGTCAATAGGATTTTTTTTTCAAATTCAGAATACCCAATTTTTTTTTCCAATTAAGGGGCAATTTAGCATGGCCAATCCACCTAACCTGCACATCTTTGGGTTGTGAGGGGTGAAACCCACGCAGACACGGGGAGAATGAGCAAACTCCACACGGACAGTGATCCAGGGCCGGGATTTGAACCTGGGTCCTCAGCGCCACCGTCCCAGTGCTATCCACTGCATCACATGCCACCCTGTCAATAGGATATTTCATTGAAGCCACCACATGCCGGCAGGAAACCCATGGGCAGGGGTTCGCTGCAGTGGGACCAGGGAATCCCGCCGCAAACAAACGGCTGGAGAATCACGCCCTCCGTCTTCACTTCCAAATTGTTCAATTAATTTGAGTTTTACCAGCTGCTGTGAAGCATTGCCCTGAGCCTCTGGATTGCTTGTCCTGTGACTTTACTGCAACATCATTTCAATATGGGAGGGCAGAACAGTGGCACAGTGGTTAGCACTGCACTCATACGGCGCTGAGGTCCCTGGTTCGATCCCGGCTCTGGGTCACTGTCTGTGTGGAGTTTGTGCATTCTCCCCGTGTTTGTCTGGGTTTCGCCCCACAACTCAAAGATGTGCAGGCTTGGCCACGCTAAATTGCCCCTTAATTGGAAAAAATGAATTGGGTACTCTAATTTTTTTTATTTTTTTATTTCAATGTGGAAAATGTGACAGCCAAAATGTGCACACATCAGCACTCTTTTCCTGACCAGATAGACTGCTGTAGGCTCAGGGATAAATGTTGGCCTTGGCACCAGACTGAACTCTCTCGCTCTTTTTCACAGTAATGTCGTGGTATCCTTTACTATCACCTGAGATAGGTTTATCTCACCTGAAGAAAAACACATCTGACAGCGCAGCACCACGAGTGTCAACTTAGGTCATGTGCTCAGGCCTTTGGACGAGGACTTTCGGCAGCTTGGGAGGTTTTTCAACATTATAGATGCTATATCTTGTTGGAAATGTCTCACTGTGGTGGTATGGATATGAGTACTGTCATTGGTGCAGAGCACTGGCTTCCCATTGGCTCTGGCTGGTCATGTGCCTCTCGTCCGATTGGTTGGGACTAGTCATGTGACTGCTCTCCAATTGGTCGAGAGGCAAGTAGGCCCCGCCTCTGAGGCGGGGTATAAGTACCCAGAGTTCCCGGCGGTCGGTCATTCTCTGTAGTCGACCACCAGGCTAACAACTAGCTGATTAAAGCCACAGTTCGGATCCTAAATGTGTCTTGAGTCGAATTGATGGTACATCACTCACTCCTCTCGGGATGTTTTGATGGTGTCTCAACATCACCTTGGGATGTGGCCTTGTACTTTTAAGCAGTTTTCTCTGCTTCAGTTCAAATTGCCAAAATTTCCATTCGGCTGAGAGATGAAAAATCACATTTACAAAAACAAAGCCTCCTAATGGTATTTATAGAACGATTGTCAGATAGGGAGTAAAAAGCATTGTTTAATGGAAATTGCAGAACACATCTTTAACCAGTGACCCTTTAACAAATGTTCAGGAAGGTGTAGTTTAAAACATAGTTTGTAAGAATACAATTTCATCCATAAGTCATTAATTAAACAAAGAAACATTCTTAAGAACATAAGGTGCAGGAGTAGGCCATCTGGCCCCTCGAGCCTGCTCCGCCATTCAATAAGATCATGGCTAATCTTTTTGTAGACTCAACTCCACTTACCTGCCTGCCCTTACTTCCTTGTCTATTCAAAGATCTATCTATCTTTGCCTTAAAAACATCCAACGAGGGAGCCTCAACTGCTTCACTGGGCAGGGAATTCCATAGATTTACAACCCTTTGGGTGAAGAAATTCCTCCTCAACTTAGTCCTAAATCTGCTCCCCCTTATTTTAAGGCTGTGCCCTCTCGACCTAATTTCACCCGCCAGTGGAAAAACCTCCCTGCTTCTATCCCCATTCTTCTAAATTCCAATGAATATAGTCCTAGTCTACTCAGTTTCTCCTCATAATCCAATCCTCTCCTTTCCGGAATCAACCTAGTGAATTTCCTCTCCGCCCCCTCCAGTGCCAGTACATCCTTTCTCAAGTAAGGAGACCAAAACTGTACACAGTACTCCAGGTGTCGCCTCTCCAGTACCCTATACAGCGGAGTTTACTGTCATTCACCTGAGCTTTAGTAAAGGAGACGTTTCATCTCAGGTGTGGGAATCGTTTTTGAAATCTGTGTTTTAATGGTAGAATTGTCAAATGAAGCGAGTATCCATTAAAAGGTACTCCGATAAGTGATTGTTTTAACAGTGATTCTCCATCGGTGTATCAAAGCATTGAGCAGCATTGAATTTGTCTGCTGTTTGACTCCTTCTACTGTTTACACATCTCAATGTACCTGGTGTCCTGAAGCATTGGCTCGTCCACGTGCATTCTGACATGAATAGGCTTGAATGCAGAGCATTATATACTCGGGGGAACTGATTTAGGTGGCGACATATTGATCTCCATTGAATCATTATAGTCAACCTCTTTTTGTTCAACTTCAACCGGTAACAGAATCTCCATCTGATGCAGGCAGTCTCAAAAAGGGCAGAGGTTCAGATCAGAATACTTATCAAGTCTTTCTCAGCGCACAACAAGATCCAGATACTTATTTTATCAGAGATCAAAGATGGATAACAGATTGGGGAGGGAAGTCGATTGGGCGATTGTGTACAATAAGCAACGTTAAAACGGTAATGCATCTTACCCAAACTCTGAGTTCCATCCTCGTGCCCTTGACATCATGCAGATTAAAAATAAATAAATTTAGCATTCCCAGTTCATTTTTTATTTCCAATTAAGGGGGAATTTATGAATGAAAATGAGCATAGCCAATCCGCCTAGCCTGCACATCTTTGGGTTGTGGGGTCGAAACCCACGCAACCACGGGGAGAAGTGCCAACTCCTCACGGACTGTGACCCAGAGCCCGGATCAAACCTGGGACCTCAGCGCCGCGAGGCAGCAGTGCTATCCATTGCGCCACTGTGCTGCCTGGTATCATGCAGATTATCATTGACTGTAAACTGGACCAGCCATATAAATACTGTGAATAAAAGAGCAGGTCAGAGGCTGGGACGTCCGTGGTGAGTAACTCACCTCCTGACTCCCCAAAGCCTGTCCACCATCTGCAAGGTACAGGAGTGTGATGGAATACTCTCCACTTGCCTGAATGAGTGCATGGCTCAGATAACATTCAAGAAGCCTGATACCATCCAGGACAAAACAGTCCACTTGATTGGTGCTCGACCACCTTAAGCATCCTCTCCCTCCACCACTGACACAGAGGATCACCAGTGTGTACAGGGGGAGACAGTAGTGTAATGGTAATGTCATGAGACTGGTAATTCAGAGGCCCAGACTAACACTGTGGGGCATAGGTTCAAACCCCACCACTGGCAGCTGGTGGAATTCAAATTCAATTCATTTATAAATCTGGAATATAAAGCTAGTCGCAGTAATGGTTTGATTGATTTATTGTCTCATGTGCCGAAGTACAGTGAAAAGTATTTTTCTGCGGCCAAAGGAACGTACACAATACGTACATCGTGGACAAAAAGAATAATCAACAGACTACATTGACAAATGGGACTGGTGCTCGATCAATGACTCCAGAAGCGAGATTGGATGACAACTGAAGGCTTTATTGGACGAGATGTTGCCCCCAGCAGCGCAGGTACAGAATGCGGCTGCTAGGGAAACACAGGCTCTTATACTCCGCCTTACTGGGCGGAACCAGCAGGCAGGCTTCACCAATGATATTGCTGTCTCAGGTACCTCCCACACCAGTGGTCTTACAGCATCAACCTGGGTACCGTAATACCCCTAATACCAACTACCACATTCACCCCTGTTAAAAAAAGAGTCCGGCCGGGGTGGTGGTCTCGCGTTATACAGTGGTAAAGGTCGAGGTTATGGTGGTACCCGGTATACATTAATACAGTGTTTTTCCTCGTTACATGTTGCAACTCTTTACAGTATTTATTTACATTCAACATGAAGCAATTAGTCGATCGGGGGCCCTGATCGTAACTCTGAGATCGTCGCACATTCGGCGGTGATGCAGGCGCCGGCTCGGGCATCCGTGGCTCCGTGAGCATGACTTCGGCTTCTACGGCAGCTTCATCACCCCTGGTTGGGACCGGTGGGAGGACCGATCCTCCTGGGAAGGGGACGGCTGTGGATGCGCCAGTGGGAGGGAGGGGGGTGGTGGTGCGGGTGTGGGTGGGGATCCAGCGGGCACCAGGTCCCGAAGGGAGACCGTATCCTGTCAGCCATCGGGGTACGCCACGTAGGCATATTGAGGATTAGCGTGAAGGAGGTGGACCCTCTCGACCAATGGGTCCGACTTGCGCGCCCGCATGTGTTTGCAGAGCAGGATGGGTCCAGGGGCTGCCAGCCAGGTTGGGAGCGAGGTCCCGGAGGAGGACTTCCTAGGGAAGACAAGGAGACCTTCGTGAGGTGTTTGGTTGGTCGTGGTACACAGCAGTGATCGGATGGAGTGGAGAGCATTAGGCAGGACCCCCTGCCAGCGGGAGACTGGGAGATTCCTGGACCATAGGGCCAGTAGGGCGGTCTTCCAGACCGTTCCGTTCTCCCTCTCTACCTGTCCATTTCCCCGGGAGTTGTGACTGGTCGTCCTGCTCGAGGCAAGGGTACCGCAATTCCCCTAATACCAACAACCACAGGTATATCAACAAATAGTGATTGGTTACAGTGCAGAACAAGGGGCCAAACAAAGCAATACACGAGGAAGAACAGCACAGGGCGTCGCGAATAGTGTTCTTACAGGGAACAGATCAGTCTGAGTGGGAGTCATTGAGAAGTCTAATAGCTGTGGGGAAGAAGCTGTTCCTATGTCTGGATGTGTGGGTCCTCAGATTTCTGTATCTTCTGCCCATGAACCTATCATCAGGATCACTAATGTCCCGTTAGAGAGGAAATCCTTACCCGGTCTGGCCTGGCCTACATGTAACTCCAGGTCCATAACAATGCCATTGGCTCTTAACTGCCCTCCAAAATGGCTTAGCAAGCCTTTCAGTTCAAGGTCAATTACGGACGGAGAACAAGTCAGCAATGTCCCCATCCCATGAAAGAATAAAGGACGAGACTTTCTGGCCTCCCCGAGCCACCATGTTTTTCAGCGGAGGGAGGCAGCCACCATTGGTTGGCAACAGGGTCTTCTTGTGCAGCTGCTAGGGTGGCACGGTGGCACGGGATTGCTATCAGTGGGGCTGGAGGACCTTGCCCAAAAATTTACAAGGTGCACTGCAGCAACTTGTTGAGGCTCCTTCAATACTCACAGCTTCTGTCATCTGGTAGAACATAGGTGAAGGAGCATGGGGACACACACCCACCAGCTGTGAGCTCCCCTTCAACTCGCTTACCATTCTGATTTGGAACTACATCACCGTTCTTCACTGGGTCAGGATTCTGGAGCTGTGTTCCCAACAGCAGAGCTTCAAGAAGGCAGTTCACCAACACCCTCCCAAAGACAATTGAGGATGGGAAATAAATTTTCATTTGCAACTATAGATCCGAATCCCTTTTGAAAGTTATCATTGATACTTCAGTTTGTTACAGTTCACAGCCAATTAATCTGGAAGGTTTCCTCATGGTGGATTTACGGTCCTTTCTTAATCGTCCTAAATCTATGTTGGCTGGTTCACTGCCATTCGGCTAATGGAAATAATCTTATCAAAACCTGAAGTAATTCTGAGCACCCCCCCTGTCCAATCTCTCCTCCATCTTCTCTGCTTTGGTGATGTCCTGTTTCGAATGAGATCCCGGCCGGGATTTCCCAGCCCCCTGGCTGCGGCGAGCCATCTGCCACCGACGGGATGTTCTAGTCCCACTGACGTCTACAGGCGTTTTGTGGGATTGCCAGCCCCGCCACCAGGGAACCAACCACAGGAGCTCGACTTAGATTGGGCCGGGAGATCCCGCCAGTGGGAAGGGCAAGAAGATCCTGCCCCCTGTAAAAGACCCCCTTTCCCTCCCCTTTTCCCTCCCCTTTCCCCTCCCTTTCACCCCTCCCTTGGCAATAGTTCTTGCCAATTTATATATTCTGGCCACATAAAAGCTAAAAGTGCTGGAAAAATACAAAAGTGTAAACCTTTCAGGTCGAGGGACATTTCATCATTTATATTCTGGCCAATATTTATCCCTCAACCAAAATTATTAATGCAAATAATCGATACACTTACTTTATTGCCATTTGTGGGGCCTTACTGTGCACAAAATGGCCGCCTGTTTCCCTACATGACAACAGTGACAATACTCCGAAGGTATTTAATTTACTGTGAAGTGCTTTGGGCTACCTCTATGTGAAAAGTGCTGTATAAATGCATGTTTTCTTTTTTCTCAGCATGTTGCAAACCGTTATTTCCAGTCTTTGATCACAAGCTTCTTGACAGGAGCCTCAGGATCTATGTCCCACATATTCCACTGACACGTAACTAATACTGTTAGTTCAGCTCTGAGAATTCAGGCCAGTGTGTCAGTGGAGCAGAGGCATTCCATCTTGCTGAAGCGCTGCAAAGTCATACAGGCCAGGCTGACTTCCCGCCGTGAACCTTCGCCCGCCAGTCACAGGCATCAGGAAATCGTCCACAACTAGTCAACGTACGGCCGCAAGGTAAAGCTCCCCACTTGCAAGGACCAGCTCTGATTGGGCCAGTCTCCATATTATCTGGAGCCACACAGGCTAGGTTGTTAAGGGAGCAAATCATGAGTAGGAGGTTTTGAGAGATTTGAGGGGAATTGTTTCTGCTGCAAACAGTTGGAGGCAGACCATGTGAGGTCATGCATTTTGATAGGTCTAGCATAGAGGGGAAATATACCGAAAATGGCAAAACCCTTAGGAATATAGAAAGTCAGAGAGATCTGGGGGTGCAGGCCCACAGATCTTTGAAAGTGGCAGTGCAGGTGGCCAAGGTAGTCACGAAAGCATGTGGAATGCTTGCATTCATTGGACAGGGCATTGAGTATAAAAACTGGCAAGTCATGCTAGAGTTATTTAGAACCTTGGTAAGGCCGCACGTGGAATATTCCGCACAATTCCAAGTGCCACACTAGCGGAAGGATGTGGAGACTTTGGAGAGGGTGCAGTGGAGGTTTACCAGGATGTTGCCTGGTCTGGAAGATGTTAGCGATGCGGAGAGGCTGAATAGACTCGGACTGTTTTCATTAGAACGGCGGAGGTTGAGGGGTGAACTGATAGAGGTCTACAAGATTATGAGGGTCATGGATAGAGTGGATGGGCAGGCACCCTTTCCCAGGGTGGAGGGGTCAGTCACCAGGGGGCATAGGCTTAAGGTCCGCGCGGCAAAGTTTAGAGGAGATGTGCGAGGCAGGTTTTTTACACAGAGGGTGGTGAGTGCCTGGAACGCATTGCCATGGGAGGTTGTGGAAGCAGATATATTAACGGCGTTCAAAAGGCATCTTGACAAACACATGGATAGGATGTGTATAGAAGGATACGACACAAGGAAGTGCTGAGGGTATTCACAGAGTATTAAGTAATGCACTTGAGGTGTTGTAACCTACAAGGCAAAGGGCCAAGAGCTGGAAAGTGGGATGAGGCTGGATAACTACTTTTCAGTTTGTGCAGACAAGGTGGACGAAGCAGACTCCTTCCGTACTGTAGATTTCTTTCATTCCATGTTCCTGTGAAATCCACCAAATGCCTCATGACTGAATTACTGAGGGGGAAGATTCATCAAGTGCCTTATGGCTGCATTCAAGGTTACAGCACGGGGCAGCACGGTAGCATGGTGGTTAGCATAAATGCTTCACAGCTCCAGGGTCCCAGGTTCGGTTCCCGGCTGGGTCACTGTCTGTGCGGAGTCTGCACGTCCTCCCTGTGTGCGTGGGTTTCCTCCGAATGCTCCGGTTTCCTCCCACAGTCCAAAGATGTGCGGGTTAGGTGGATTGGCCATGCTAAATTGTCCGTAGTGTCCTAAAAAGTAAGGTTAAGAGGGGGGTTGTTGGATTACGGGTATAGGGTGGATACGTGGGTTTGAGTGGAGTGATCATTGCTCGGCACAACATCGAGGGCCGAAGGGCCTGTTCTGTGCTGTACTGTTCTATGTTCTATGTTACGACTATGAGATTAGGTATCAGCCAGGTAACATTGAATACACTTAGCAGACTGCCCAACCCAGCAAAAACAGAAGGCGACCCTTGGATCACAAGTTGACTTTATTGGCATCAAACTTGAAGATTTTCTCCAAATGGATCCGGTCCATTTTGCACAATGAAAATGCCAGCATTGAAAGCGTGGAAGATTCCACCCTACAGAAGATGTGGAATACCATCATTGGAGGATGGTCAGCTTAAATTCAGCATGTCCACAAACGTGTGAACAATATTGACCTCTTGGGGACGGGACAGGCAACTCCTGAGAAGTTATTTTTCAAGGCAGGCTGGTCATCACACCAGAATCTTGTAGTAACCGAGCAAGGCCTAGATTTAGGCCCGATTAAAATTGGATATTTTAAATTAAAGAATTCGCCCGATTAAATTGGATATCCTAAATTAAAGAATTGGGCATTTTATAATCATACTACAGTCAAACCTCAGGCAGGCTTTGGAATTTAGATTGACCAAAGTCAAACACACAACCAACAACTAAGCTGCCAGAACATGTCTGGGCCTGTCCCATTAATCACCCATCGCACCCCATTGAAATGCCTATTGTTAGAAGCCCAGATTGGACCAGACTTTCTGTCACCTCGAGTTCCTGCCGTTACCTTATATGGCAACAGGTCACATGTCAGCAACGTCAGGGAGGCGGGCCCCAGTGTTCTGTCAGGCAGACATCAAAAAACCCACTGGGTATTGCGGCCCCAAGACTTCATTGGCCGGAAGCCAGAGATGTTTCTAGAAAGACGAGGAGAGAGGGGGGGGGGGGACAAAGGTAGGCATCTCAGACACACGAGCAGCAAAGACTCGGTGTGTGAGGTGACCTTGACCAGACCAGAAGGAATGAAGGAAGGAAGAGACTGCCAGCGAAAACCACCTTTGTGAAGACGGGCCAGAGGAATCCTAGCGATCAGACCCACAGTCTACCAAGCCATCTTTGCGGGTTGTATACTTGAATCTGGGTATCCTCTTATTATGTGGGTAATATAAGGGTTAATTGTGTTAATAAATATTGTTGAATTTTGAACGTGTTTGGTAGTTTGTTTCCTCGTTAATAAAGACATCACAGGTAAAACCGTTGAATAAGTAAACAGGTCGAAAGTACCTGAGGTTTTCCAGGACAACAATCTTTAAAACCTGATATTCTTCAACACCTTCATCCCTCAACACATGGGCATAGATCAGACGAATAGGATTGCAAGAGGAACAATTTATTGGCTGGAAGCGAGATGCACGTCAAAAGCATTTGCCAAGTTAGCACAAAGACATCTCATTCCACAAAAAGTTCCTACCTATCGTGGTCCAAGATTATACTCTCCCTCTTTCATGTCCATGGCACTAACTTCATAGTCATCGTGGATTACGTTATCAAGTACCCCATTATTGTCAATTGTGGGCAAATGTCAAGCACAACTGTGATGCGCAGTCTAAGTGCTATTTCCATTTTTTGGTTATTTTTCCAATTATGGAGCAATTTAGCGTGGCCGATCCACTTACCCTGCTCATCTTTAGGTTTGTAGGGGTGAGACCCACGCAGGCACGGGGAGAATGTGCAAACTCCACATGGACAGTGACCCGGGGCCGGGATTGAACCCAGGTCCTTGGCGCCGTGAGGCAGCAGTGCTAACCACTGCACCACCGTGCCACCCTGTCTATTTTCAATTTATTTAGTGTGTCTGGAGAGGTCTTCATGGATAATAGTCCACAATTTATTGGTAAGCCATTTCAGGATATGTGTGAGAAGTGGGATATCAATCACATTACCCTCCCATCCAATAGCCTGGCTGAATGAACTATTCACACAGTGAAATCCCTAATTTTCAAATGTAGGCAGACAAAGCAAGATCTACGCATTGCAATGTTACATCTCAGAGTGATACTTTTAAGGCCAATCATTCCATCACCAGCAGAGCTCATGGTTGGCAGACCAGTGTGTACCAATAATACCCACTCTTAGCCATTCTACTCTGTCAGAAACCAGACAGCATCTGTTGAAACAATAGGAGAAGATGGCCAATGTCTACAATAAAATGCAGAATTGGTAAGTTTACGTTCAGGATAACGGACTCATATCCGGGATCCCACTGAAGGTACGTGCCAACCAGCCGTGCTGACAAGGATTTATTCAGAACCAAAGTCCGGTGAAGTTACCACACAAAGGCACAAGGATGAGGCCCAGCGATGGAAAATCAGATCCACTCAAAATACTCAATCACCGTGCAGTCCTATTGCATCTAGGACAAGATCCCAAATGCAACCAGTAGCGATATCCAAGAACCATACTCCCAAAGATCACTGTGAACAATTAAAGAAACCTCCAGACAAGGCTACCATCACAAGATATGGACGCACCAGTATATTATCTCTACATTTTGGAGACTCTGATTCATTAGCTCAATTTCCATATGTAATGATAACTAAACTTGAACATGTATTGTAAATAGTTATACTTCTTTGGAAGTGGAGAAAATATCTTTAAAAATAAAAGGAGAGTTGTAATATGCCTTTAAGGGACATCACTAGAGGGAAAGTGTGTCAGGCGATCCAATCTTAGTTTCACTTTTGCTTTGAGTGGAAAACATGCACAACTCTGATGCCTTCAAGTTTTATGCCATCGTAGAAGTGTTCTCATGTGCCTCGTCTTAATAAATCAACCCACAATGTGTGTACCTAATCTCTTATGAGCGATTGGTGCCTTGCACAATAAATAAGCCCATGG
This sequence comes from Scyliorhinus canicula, assembly GCF_902713615.1. Taxonomy (NCBI): domain Eukaryota; kingdom Metazoa; phylum Chordata; class Chondrichthyes; order Carcharhiniformes; family Scyliorhinidae; genus Scyliorhinus; species Scyliorhinus canicula. Next base: position 149,702,997 of record NC_052158.1, on the reverse strand, counting down.
TATTATGTCATTTTAATGTACAACATCATATGGCCCATTTAATAAGGACACGGGAAGTCCACTCTGTGGAAAATAAAGAAATGTCGTTCCATATACAACGCGATGTGGATACTGCCCGGTAGATCCTTACCGGGATCCTGTTCTGGTCGGTGCCTTAGTGGCCAACCTCTAATACAAAAGTTAATGGAGAACCCCGCCCCTGAGCGAGGGAAGCTCGTACTTTGCAAGGACCACGGGGAAGATACTATTCTGTAGGCCATTCCGGAGGCTATTACAGTCCAAGTTGGACCTCTGAGTAGAGCTGCTATAAACATTGAGGAGGATCAACAGATATTGAAAGCTCAGTGGTTTATTTAATTGAGAATTGGCAGGAGTTAGACTCAGGGACAAGGCCAGGAGTGAGGGAGGGACAGCCTCTCTTGTATTGTGGTACACTAGTTCAGATCTTAAACTGCTTCTGATACGATTCCTCCACTGGTCCCTGGGGAACGTTTGGAAGGTGACATATGTAAACGTGTTTGAAACTGAATTGAGCTTGGGGATTAAGTCCACATCTGATGATGAATGGGACCACAATACAGTTCTCCTTGTCATGGGCGGGATAAGAACCAACAGACATGATGTAATCGGGCATCATGCAAACCCCAGACATTACTGCGAATTGTACTTGAAAGCAGGGCTATCTATATCAATTTTAATCATTACCTCTTTCACAGGAAAATCATTCATTCCGTGACAGTATTGGGAATCAATCTTTGGAGGAAGCATTATAAAAATATACCTTACAGAAATAATGACAGCAATTCGGATATTGAAGCCATTAATGTGCCAGTTTGTTACTTTAATGCAATTGAATTAACTCAAAAAACAATACCAATATCTAAAAGCAACAACATAGCATTGTCTCTCAGATCTATTACCCCAATCTCTCCCTCTCTCTATGTGTATTTATGTTGTGTGTTCACACATTTACCAAATAGAAAATGTCAACTTTTGATGTGTTGGAAGTATATAAAAAGAATTGAGTGACAGACATTGCCTGCTTGTTTCCTCTGACCTGGAACATGGAATTTATAAACAACAGTTACTCTAGATGAGGACTTCCGGTTGCGGTGATGCGGAGCTAAGCCGCATGTTCGGTAGCTCCCGCTATTTTTGGACTTTCGGGCTCTTTTAAGGGCACGCAGCGGTGCTGGTTGGACTTTTCCCCTGGTGGGAACACATCCACTGTGCTCATCTGCCGGTGGATGGACTTGACCAGGAGCGGAGCGGTCAAACAATCGGCTTTGGAGCAGAGAAAGGTGCGAGGCAGGAAAAACAAGATGGCGGCAGGTGGGGAACCGGCAGCGTGGCAGCAGTGGGCGCAGGAGCAGCAGGAGCTGCTCCATCGCTGCTTCAGAGAGCTGAAAGCTGAGATCCTGGAGCCGTTTAAGGCCTCGCTGGACAAGCTCATGGTGACTCAGGCGGCTCAGGGAGCGGAGATCCGGGAGCTACAGCAAAAGGCCTTGGAGAGCGAGGACGACCTCCTGGGCCTGGCAGTGAAGGTGGAGTCGCACGAGGCGCTTCACAAGAAATGGTTGGCAAGGAAGGAGGAGATGGAGAATCGCTCCCGTCGGAAGAACCAGCAGATTTTGGGCCTCCCGGAGGGGCTGGAAGGTTCAGATTTGGGGGCCTACGTGGTTGTGATGCTGAATTCGTTAATGGGCGCGGGGACGTTCCAAGGACCCTTGGAGCTGGAGGGGGCCCATCGAGTGCTGTTGAGGAAGCCCAGGCCGAACGAGCCGCCTAGGGCGGTGCTGGTCCGTTTTCACCGCTTCGGTGAGTGTGTGCTGAGATGGGCGAAGAAAGAAAGGAGCAGCAAGTGGGAGAATGCAGAGATCAGGATCTATCAGGACTGGAGCGCGGAGTGGCGAAGAGAAGGACTGGTTTCAATCGGGCAAAGGGAGTTCTTCACAGGAAGGGGGTGAAGTTTGGCCTGTTACAGCCGGCTCGCCTCTGGGTCACTTAGAAGGACCGCCAGCTCTATTTTGACTCTCCGGAGGAGGCCTGGGCCTTTGTCCAGGCAGAGAAGTTGGACTCGAACTGAGGACTGGGGGGCTGGGGAAATGATGTACATAGTCCGGAGGCTCTGTCCTCCTTGGTATCCTTTCGTTTTTATTGGCTGTGTTTGATGTTGCCTTTTCGCTGTTCTGGGGCGGGATTCTCCCCTACCCGGCGTGACGGCGGGTCACGGCGTAGGGGAGTGGCGCCAACCACTCTGGGGTCGGGCCTCCCCAAAGGTGGGGAATTCTCCCACCTTTGGGGGCTAGCCCCACGCCGGAGCGGTTGGCACCAGAAAACTGGCGCAAAAAACCGGCGCCCCCGGCAGCGGGGCTGGCCGAAAGGCTTTCTCCGGTCGGCGCATGCGCCGGCGGTGACGTCAGCGGCCAGCTGCCGCTGACGTCACCACCGGTGCATGTGCGATGTAGGTTTCTCTTCCGCTTCCGCCGTGGCGGAGGCCGTGGCGGCCGCGGAAGGAGAAAGAGTGCACCCAGGGCACTGGCCCGGAGTCTGAGAGGGGGGCCCTGATCGCGGGCCTGGCCACCGTGGGGGCACCCCCCGGGGTCCGATCGCCCCCCCCGCTCCCCCCAGGACCCCGGGGGCCCGCTCGCGCCGCCGATCCCGCCGCCACCAGAGGTGGTTCAAACCTCGGCGGCGGGAGAGGCCTCCCAGTGGCGGGACTTCGGCCCATCCGGGCCGGAGAATCACCGCAGGGGCCTCTCCGATCAGAGTGGCGAGATTCCCGCCACCGCCACTTCCCGGGTGGCGGAGAATCTCTGCCACGGCGGGGGCGGGATTTTCGGCGGCCCCAGGCGATTCTCCGACCCTGCTGGGGGTCGGAGAATTTCGCCCCTGCTTTTTCGCTTTTTGGGGCTGTTATTTATTTATTGGGGTGCTTTTTAGTTTTTTCACTGGTGGAGGGTTGGGGAGCTGCCTGCGGTCCCGCTGGGTCAGGTGCCCATCTTTTTCTCGCGTGTCGGGTCGGGGGGGGGCGGGGTTTGGGATGGAAGCGTGGGCTTTCTTCCCGCGCTGGAGGAGGAGGGGGCGGGGCCAGCACTGGGAAGGGGATTGGTGGTTGTGTTGCATCGGCGGGGGGGGGGGGGGGGGGGGGGGGGGGGGGTGGTCGTCGGGATGGCGGGAGCAGCCGGGGTCAGCAGGAGTCGGCTGACTTACGGAAGTACAATGGTAGGGGTTACGCAGCTAGGGCCGCCCTAGCTTGGGGGGGCGGGGGGGCTCGGGGGGGGGGGGGGGGGAGTGGGGGGGGGGGCACCGGGTTGCTGCTGCAGGGGCCATAGGGAAACGGCTGGTGAAGGGGGAGGCTGGGAGGGGGAGTCTGCCACCATGTGGAACAGGCCTGGGGGGTTCTCTGGGCACGTGGTGAGCCAAGGGAGAGTTATGGCTGACCAGCACAGAGGGTGGGGGAAGACCCCCCAGATTCGGCTGTTCACATGGAACGTGAGAGGGCTGAATGGACCGGTGAAGCGGTCCCGGGTCTTGGCACACCTGAAGGGGATGGGAGCAGACGTAGCTATGCTCCAGGAGACGCACCTTAAGGTGGCGGATCAGGTGAGGCTGAGAAGAGGCTGGGTGGGGCAGGTGTTTCACTCGGGGCTAGATGCGAAGAATCGAGGGGTGGCGATCTTAGTTGGCAAGAGCTTGTCGTTTGTTACGGCTAATGTGGTGGCGGACAGTGCAGGTAGATATGTAATGGTGAGTGGTAGACTTCAGGGGGAGTGAGTGGTTCTGGTCAATGTTTATGCCCCCAACTGGGACGATGCGGGCTTCATGCGGCGAATGATGAGCCGGATCCCGGACCTGGAGACGGGGGGTTTGATCTTGGGAGTGGACTTTAATACGGTGGTGGATCCGGCTCTGGATCGTTCGAAGTCTAGGACGGGCAAGAGGCCGGCGGTGGCCTCGGTGGTGAGGGGGTTCATGGATCAGATGGGAGGGGTAGACCCTTGGAGGGTTTTGAAGCCGGGGGGTAGGGAGTTCTCCTTTTTCTCCCATGTCCACAAGGCTTATTCCCGGATTGACTTTTTTGTTCTCAGCAGGGCGCTGATCCCGAGAGTGGTGGGGACGGAGTATTCGGCGATAGTCATATCTGACCACGCTCCGCATTCGGTGGACCTGGAGCTGGGGGAGGGGAAGGATCAGCGGCCGCTGTGGAGGTTAGATGTGGGGCTTCCGGCAGAGGAGGAAGTATGTGGGCGGGTCCGTAGGGGTATAGAGGGGTATTTGGAAGCCAACGATAACGGGGAGGTGCAAGTTGGGGTTGTTTGGGAAAGTTGAAGGCAGTGGTTAGAGGGGAGCTGATATCCATTCCGGCGTACAGGGAGAGGGGGGAGAGGGTTGAGAGGGAGAGGCTGGTGGAAGAAATGGTAAGGGTGGACAGGAGGCATGCGGATGTCCTGGAGGAGGGGCTTTTGAGGAAGCGCCGCAGTCTCCAAGCGGAGTTTGATATACTGACCACCCGGAAGGCGGAGGTGCAGTGGAGGAGGGCGCAGGGGGCGGTATATGAGTATGGGGAGAAGGCAAGTCGGATACTGGCCCACCAGCTCCGGAAGCGGGAGGCAGCGAGAGAGATATGGGGAGTCACAGATGCAGGAGGGAACTTGGTGCGGGGTGGCAGGGACATTAATGGGGTGTTCAGATCCTTTTACGAGGGGCTGTACCGGGCGGTGCCCCCTAGGGAGGTAGGCGGGATGGACCGCTTTCTGGATAGGCTGGAGTTCCCAAGAATAGAGGATGAGCGGGTGGAGGGTCTGGAGGCCCCAATCGAGTTGGAGGAGCTGATGGAGGCGCTGGGGAGCATTCAGACAGGGAAAGCACCGGGACCTGACGGGTTCCCGGTGGAGTTTTACAAGAAGTTTTCAGATCTGCTGGGCCCACTGCTTGTGAGGACCCTGAATGAGGCGAGGGAAGGGGGGGCTCTGCCCGCGACGATGTCTTGAGCAATAATTTCACTGATCCTGAAGTGGGATAAGGACCCCCTCCAGTGTGGGTCTTACAGGCCGATTTCGCTCCTCAACGTGGACACAAAGGTGTTGGCAAAGCTACTGTCCAGAAGGGTGGAAGATGTGGTCCCGATGGTTATCCATGAGGACCAAACAGTGTTTGTGAAGGGGAGGCAGCTGAATGTCAATGTACGGCGGCTTCTTAATGGTATGATGATGGCGTCGGTGGCTGGGGAGGCGGAAATAGTGGCATCGATGGATGCGGAGAAAGCTTTTGACAGGGTGGAGTGGAGCTACCTGTGGGAAGTGCTGAGGAGGTTCTGGTTTGGTGAGGGATTCATCAGCTGGGTGAGGCTGCTGTATAGCTCCCCGGTAGCGAGTGTAGTGACGAATGGGAGGAGGTCCGAGGACTTTTGGCTTTCCCGGGGGACGAGGCAGGCGTGCCCCTTGTCTCCCCTGCTCTTCGCGTTAGCGATTGAGCCCTTGGCCATGGCGCTGAGGGATTCGAAGAACTGGAGGGGGATTTTGCGGGGGCGGGGGAGGGGCACCGATTGTCGCTGTACGCGGATGATTTACTGTTGTTAATCTTTCCTCACTCTTGATTTATTTTATTCACTCACGGGATGCGAGTATCATTGGTAAGAGGTGGCAAGGTTGGTGAGCGTCCTTCTTGAATCTCTGCAATTACTGTGGCATACATAGGTACACACACAGTGCTATTAGGAAGGGAGTTCCATGATTCTGACACAGGAACAATGAAGGAACGGGGATATATCTTCAAGTCACGATGATGTGTGGCTTGTAGGGGAACTTCCAGGGAGTGGTGTTCCCATGCATCTGCTGCCCTTGATCATCTAGGTGGTAGACGTCATGCGTTTGCAGACGACCAAAGATTGGTGGAATTGCGGATAGCGATGAGGACAGTCAGAGGATACAGCAGGATTTAGATCATTTGGAGACTTGGGCGGAGAGATGGCAGATGGAGTTTAATCCGGACAAATGTGAGGTAATGCATTTTGGAAGGTCTAATGCAGGTAGGGAATATACAGTGAATGGTAGAACCCTCAAGAGTATTGACAGTCAGAGAGATCTAGGTGCACAGGTCCACAGGTCACTGAAAGGGGCAACACAGGTGGAGAAGGTAGTCAAGAAGGCATACGGCATGCTTGCCTTCATTGGCAGGGGCATCGAGTATAAAAATTGGCAAGTTATGTTGCAGCTGTATAGAAACATAGTTAGGCCACACTTGGAGTATAGTGTTCAATTCTGGTCGCCGCACTACCAGAAGGATGTGGATGCTTTAGAGAGGGTGCAGAAGAGATTTACCAGGATGTTTCCTAGTATGGAGGGCATTAGCTATGAAGAGCGGTTAAATAAACTCGGTTTGTTCTCACTGGAACGACGGAGGTTGAGGGGCGACCTGATAGAGGTCTACAAAATTATGAGGGGCATATACATGATGGATAGTCAGAGGCTTTTTCCCAGGGTAGAGGGGTCAATTACTAGAGGGCATAGGTTTAAGGTGCGAGGGGCAAGGTTTAGAGGAGATGTACGAGGCAAGTTTTTTACACAGAGGGTAGTGGGTGCCTGGAACTCGCTGCTGGAGGAGGTGGTGGAAGCAGGGATGCTAGTGACGTTTAAGGGACATCTAGACAAAAACATGAATAGGATGGGTATAGAATAGAGGGATATGGACACCGGAAGTGCAGAAGATTTTAGTTTAGACGGGCAGCATGGTCGGCACAGGCTTGGAGGGACGAAGGGCATGTTCCTGTGCTGTACTTTTCTTTGTTCTTTGTTATTTGTTCTTAGTTTGTGGTGAAATTAGAGGACCCCCCCCCCCCCCCCCCCCCCCCCCCCCCCCCCCCCCCCCCCCCCCCCCCACACACACACACACACACATATGTTACTACAGGAGGTCCTGTAGTGAGAGGATAGAGTCCCTGCATCTGAGCCAGAAGCTCCAGGTTTGAGTCCCACCACAGGACTTGATGGCGAAGAAAGGCCAGTTCATAACATGGTCAAATAGGTTGCTTATCAACCCCTGAAAACCTTCCAATGTGCCAATGGCAGGCAGTAAGAGCAGAAAAGAATCCTGGTCAACTCTGTTTGGTTACCAAGATCCTAGCCAAAAGGCGAGAAGATTGCGTACCAGAGGTGGTCGCAGAGGATCAAATAGGCTTTGTCAAAGGTAGACAACTAACATTGAACATCAGGCGCCTGCTGAACGTGATCATGACCCAACCTGGGAGAGAACACCCGAGGTGATCGTCTCCCTGGACGCAGCAAAGGCCTTCAACAGAGGCGAGTGGAAGTACCTTACAGAGGTTCTGGAGCGGTTTGGACCCGGAAAAGGATTCACCTCATGGGTGAAACTCATGTACAATGCTCCCATAACAAGCGTATGGATAAACAACACCAGCTCCCAGTACTTCCAGCTGCAGGCAGGGATGCCCGCTGTCACCGCTGTGTTCGCCCTAGCGATCGAACCATTAGCGATCGCTCTCTGAACAGCAAAGAACTGGAGGGGGATCCAAAGTGGAGGCAGAGAGCATAAAGTCTTGCTCTACGTGGATGACCTGCTCCTCTACATCTCCAACCCACAAAGCAGCAAGGAAGCAATCATCGCATCCTGAAAGTGTTATGAGCCAGGGTTTAGAGAACCCAAAGTGTATCATGGAGTTCGCCTAATCCTCAACTTTGAAAAGATTGTGGTATGGGGAGCACACGGCCCACTCTACAGGTGTGGTGCAGCAGAAATCGAAAAGTATTTTTCAAAGCAAAACAATGTTTATTCTATGAACTCAATTTAACCTTTTTAAGACATACAGTGAAGATCTTAGCAACCATTAATTCAAATACAATCCCCAAAAACTTCAACACTAAGTAATCCTTAATAAATTCCCAAACAACATCCAGAAGACAAAAGAAACACCTTTTAACAGAAGCACATCAGGTTTAAATTCAGTACTGAGAACATTTATAATTCTGAATTCACCAAATGATCAAGAGATAGTCTTTTCATGGCAGAGAGAACAACAATACACCTGCTTTGTCTGGCTTCAGCTCCAACACTGAAACAAAACCAAAAAAACACAGACACACCCAAGCTTTTCTCAAAGTGAAACTAAAAAGCAGAGCCAGAGCTCAGCTCCACCCACACTCTGACATCACTGCAGTAACATGAGCAACCAAACATTTCTTAAAGTGACATTCTCATGAAACCTCCCCCCAAGAAAAAAAATAAACCATCAACTTTAAGATGGTTTCATTTTTCACCTTCTCACTATTCTTCAAGAAATGCACACAGTAAATATATTTTCTCATTTCAAACACATGCAAACATGTCTAATAATGTAGTCCGTTTTTCTTCCTCCAACTGGAATCCTTCTCGATTGACAGTCCCTTTGAACAAGAAGGTCTCTGCACGATCCGTCCATTTATCTATGCCTCGGCATTTCTCTTTAAAGTCAGATACTTTAGTTCCATCTGATCACCACAGCTGGTTACCACAGCTTTCAGGCAGTCAAATGCCTGTTGAAACTCCGCTGTCCACTGAAATTTTCGACGTTTCTTCAGCAAGTCCATCAGCGGAGCAATCACGCTACAAAACGTTTGCACAAATGTTCGATCAAATCCACTCATGCCAAGAAATCACATTATTTCCCTTTGTGATGAGGGTATTGGAAACTCCTCAATAACTATTGTCTTCACATCCCGTGTGACCATTCGACCCTGTCCATTTGTATGACCAAGGAAAGTGTCTTGGGCTTTTCCAAATTCACTTTTGGCTAGGTTTATCACCAAACCCGCCTCCTGAAGTCGATCGAATAGCTCCATCAGATGTTTTAAATGTTCTTTCCATGTCTGGCTGAATATTACCAGATTGTCGATGCATACCGCACAATTGGGTAATCATGAAACAACTTTGTTAGTTAACCGGTGAAATGTGGCTGGGGCGTTTTTCATGCCAAATGGCATAACTTTGAATTGGTATATACCATGTGGAGTCACAAAAGCTGAAATCTTCTTTGCCCTTTCGGATAAAGGTACCTCCCAGTAACCTTTAAGGAAATCCAATTTGGAAATAAAAGCTGATTGTCCCACTTTCTCAATGCAATCCTCCAAACGTGGGATAGGATAAGAGTCCGTTCTTGTACCTGCATTAACCTTTCTATAGTCCACACACACCCATTGGGTATCGTCTGGTTTAGGTAACATCACTATGGGTGAGCTCCATTGTCTGCAACCCACTTCAATTATGCCATTTTTAAGCATACTCTTAATCTCTTGTTAACCTGTGCCAATTTTTTTTTTTTTTATAAATTTAGATTAGCCAATTATTTTTTCCAATTAAGGGGCAATTTAGCGTGGCCAATCCACCTACTCTGCACATTTTTGGGTTGTGGGGGTGAAACCCACGCAGACACGGGGAGAATGTGCAAACTCCACACGGACAGTGACCCAGAGCCGGGATCGAACCTGGGACCTCAGCGCCGTGAGGCGGTTGTGCTAACCACTAGGCCACCGTGCTGCCCAAACCTGTGCCAATTTTAAAGGGTTAAGTCTATATGGATGTTGTTTGATTGGAACAGCATTTCCCACATCTACATCATGTATAGCCATTTTAGTACTTCACAATTTATCTCCACAAACTTGCCCATGTGATATCAATAACTTTTTCAGGTCAGTCTGTTTTTCCTCTGGAAGGTAACTCAACAATTTATCCTAATTCTTAAGAACATCCTCATTTTCCAATTAAATTTGACATATGTCAAATTCACAGTCATCTGGATGTAGTTTGTCACTTTGAGTTAGAATCATTAAAACCTCCTCCTTTTCTCTCCTTCCCTTTCAAAGTACCTTTTAAGCATATTCACATGACACACTCGGTGAGTCTTCCTTCTATATGGTGTTTTTGATCACATAATTCACCTCACTTAATTTCCTTTCAATCTGATAAGGTCCACAAAACCTTGCTTTTAAAGGTTCACCTACCAATGGTAACAACACTAAAACTCTATCTCCACTGGCAAAACTGCGAACTTTAGATTTCTTGTCCGCGACCCGTTTCATCACATTTTGTGCAACTTTTAAATGTTGTCTCGCCAATTCACCTGCTCTATTTAATCATTGCCTAAAATTTGACACGTAATCCAATAATGTAATTTCCAATTTCTCACTCACCAATTTTTCCTTAATCAATTTAAGTGGTCCACTTACCTCATCACCAAAACTTAGTCCAAAAGGTCTGAATTTGGTTAACTCATCAGGTGCATCCCTAATTGCAAACAGTGCAAATGGAATTCCTTTATCCCAATCCTCTGGATAATCGTGACAATAAGCCCTCAACATTGTCTTTAATGTCTGATGCCACCTTTCTAACACTCCCTGCAATTCTGGATGGTACACAGTTGATTTAAATTGTTTTATTCCAAAGCTATCCATAACTTCTTTGAATAACTTTGAGGTAAAATTTGATCCTTGATCCGTTTGTATTTCTGGAGGTAGTCCATATTGAGTAAAGAATTTAAGTAACTCCTTCACAATCTTTTTAGCTGTAATATTACATACTGGAATGGCCTCCGGCAACCGAGTAGACACATCCATTTTAGTCAAAAGATATTGATTCCAGGGCAGCACGGTGGCACAGTGGGTTAGCACTGCTGCCTCATGGCGCCGAGGTCCCAGGTTCGATCACAGCTCTGGGTCACTGTCCGTGTGGAGTTTGCACATTCTCCCCGTGTTTGCGTGGGTTTTGCCCCCACAACCCAAAAAGATGTGCAGGCTAGGTGGATTGGACAAGCTAAATTGTCCCTTAATTGGAAAAAATGAATTGGGTACTCTAAATTTATAAAAAAAAAAAAAAAAAAAGATATTGATTCCCACTTTTCGTTTTAGGAAGCGGTCCTACGCAATCAATTATGACCCTTGTAAAAGGTTCCTCAAATGCTGGAATGGGTATTAAGGGCGCTGGTTTTATCACTGCTTGATGTTTCTCTATCACTTGGCATGTGTGACATGATTGACAAAATTTTACTACATCTTTATGTAGTCCAGGCCAATAAAAATGTTTTTGTATTTTAGCTTGAGTTTTCCTTACTCCCAAATGACCCTGGTACCTGATGTGCAACTCGCAACACCTTGTTTCTATACCCTACCGGCAATACTACTTGATAAACTTCTGCCCACTTTTCATCCACTTGCATATGTAAAGGACTTCATTCTCTCATCAAGCCATCACTTTTGCGGTAATAGCACTCTGGTATACACTCAGATTCCTCTTCCGAATATGCTTTCTGATACATCCGTTTTATTTCTATATCTTTTTATTTTAACTCTGCCAATTTTCCTGAACTAAAAATACCCGCCTAATCCTCCACCTGTTCTTGTTCTTTTTCAACCATCTGATCAAAAATCGTTTCTGATATTTGCACTTCACCTTTATCATCACTCTCTGATTTCTCCTCTTGTCTTAACCTGTGGCTTTGCGACCTTATTACTACACAATCTGGAAAAATCCTAGGATATTCGTCCTTCAACACTTCAGTTGTCTGATTTTCCACTGGCTTATCAACCACAGTAGGCATCACTCCCACCTGCGATCCAGCTATAGCATTACCCAAGATCAACTGTATTCCTGGAGAAGATAGTTTCTCTATTACTCCTACTACCACTTCACCACTCTTCACTGGACTTTCCAACCTTACCTTATATAATGGAACACTACTCCTCTCACCCTGAATTCCACATATTACCACTTTTTCTGGCAATATTCTTCCCAAACGACATAACTCCTCATCTCTTACCATCAAGAATTGACTAACTCCCGTATCTCTTACAATTGTGACTTCTTTACCTGCTCCTCCTGATACTGGCACCTTCTTATCAATCATCTCTTGATCAGACTGTACAATCTTTTGCACCTCCTTCGCTTCACTTGGGCTTTCCTTTACCACTTTAACAAACCCCACTGTCTTATCCTGTTTTACCACATCAGCCTTCCCCGTGCTTTTCTTCAACCACCAACACTGTGACTTTACATGGCCTAGTTTATTACAGTGAAAACATTTGAAACTTTTAATTTTTTTTCCACCCTGCTGGATTTATTTTTTTATCTGAGGTACACTCTCCTTTTAACTCCCATCAGATCACGTTTGCCTTTTCCACTTGAGTATTTCTCATGTCCCCAGTTTCTATCCTTCACAGGCTGAAACTGATGTCGGAAACCAAGCTTTGATTTATGAACTAATTCATAATCATCTGCCATTTCTGCTGCTAATCTCGCAGTTTTAACCCTCTGCTCTTCCACATGAGAATTCTCACTACATCAGGAATTGAATTTTTAAACTCCTCCAAAAGTATAGTTTATCTGAGAGCTTCATAAGTTTGGTCTATTTTCAAAGCCCTTATCCACCTATCAAAATTACTCTGTTTGATCTTTTCAAACTTTATGTATGTTTGACCAGGTTCTTTCCTTAAATTTTTAAGCCTTTGTATGTAGGCTTCAGGCACTAGTTTATATGCACCTAAGATGGATTTTTTCACCACCTCATATGTCTCAGATACCTCTTCCGGTAGTGATGCAAACACTTCACTAGCCCTACCTACCAGCCTCGTTTGAGTCAGTAGTACCCACATGTCCTGTGGCCATTTCATTTGTTTAGCTACCTTCTCAAATGAAATGAAAAAGGCTTCCACCTCCTTTTCGTCAAACCTTGGCAATGCTTGGACATATTTAAATAGATTCCCACCAAGCCTTCGGCTATGACACTCCTTCTCACTATCCTCATCACTATCATCCAACTGTACGTTTCCCTTTACGTATGCCAATTTTTACTGACTGTCATGTTTCATGGCCATGTTCAAACTCTCTCTCTTTGTCTTTTTACCTGATCTTTATCTCCCTATCCCTTTCTTTTTGTTCTGCTTGTGCTATTCTTTCTTTTTTTCTTTCTTCTCTCTCTCTTTTTCCCCACTATCTCTTTCATATTCAAGCTGCTTTAATTCTTTCTCATGTTCCATTTGTTTAAGTTGTAACGGATTTTTTGCCATTTCCAAGGAGTCAAACAGCATCTCAGGCAAATTTAAATGCTTAGCCATCATCTTTTTGCATTTTGTCAGGTAATGTTAACTGCAATGTTTTTGCCAAATCTAACAGTCTACTTTTAGTCTCTGTCCGCAAGGTACTGCGTGTGACCGTCTCCACCCCCAAAACTTCAGAGCCTCTGAAAGAGCCACTGTTCACAGCATCCTCCCCACTTAAACTGGAATACCAGACCTGAAAAGCCACCACAATATGCTCACCCCTCACTGTCTTTAAGTTCACTAAGCCAATCCAATAGATAGTCTTTTATCCCCTTCGAGCCCCCAATTTGTTATGGGCCAGGGTTTAGAGATCCCCAAAGTGTATCATGGAGTTCACCTGGCCCACAACTTTTAATCGATTGTGGTATGGGGAGCACACTCTACAGGTGTGGTGGAGCAGAAATGGAAAAGTATTTTTTAAAGCAAAACAATGTTTATTCTATGAACTCAAATTAACCTTTTTAAAACATACAGTGAACATCTTAGCAACCATTCATTGAAATACAACCCCCAAAAGCTTCACCACTAAGTAATCCTTAATAAATTCCCAAACAACATCCAGAAGACAAAAGAGACTGCTTTTAACAGAAGCACATCAGGTTTAAATTCAGTACTGAGAACATTTATAATTCTGAATTCACCAAATGATCAAAAGATAGTCTTTTCATGGCAGAGAGAACAGCAGTACACCTGCTTTGTCTGGCTTCAGCCCCAACACTGAAACGAAACCAAAGAAAACACAGACACACCCAAGCTTTTCTCAAAGTGAAACTAAAAAGCAGAGCCAGAGCTCAGCTCCACCCACACTCTGACATCACTGCAGTAACATGAGCAGCCAAACATTTATTAAAGTGACATTCTCATGACAAAAGAGTTTGGTGCCTTCTCGGGCTATAAACTCAACATGAGCAAAAGTGAGATTTTCCTGTTGAACCCGCAAGGCAGGGCAGTGCTGGTGGGACTGACGTTTGAACAAGCCCAGCACAAATTCCTCTAGCTGGGGATCCAAATCGTTTATGACTGGATCCACAAATGGAACCTGACCAGTCTGATAGAGGAAGTCAAAAAGAAGCTGCAGAGGTGGAACACACTCCCACTCTCCCTGGCAGGTAGAGTACAGGTGATCAAAATTAACGTACTACCTATACCTCTCCCTGCTAAGATCCATCCTGATCTATATCCCAAGGCCTTTTTCAACGCACTGGACAAATTAATCATAGCGTTTGTAGGGGGGGAAAAGAATGCTGGGATCACAAAGAAGGTTCTACAGCCCTCCCAAACCTACAATTCTGCCACTGGGCAGCAACGGTGGAAAGAGTGAGGGGATGGACAAAGGAGCCAGAGGCCAAGTGGGTGTGTGCGGAGGAGGCCTCCTGTGAGGGGACCTCTCTCCGGGCCCTCGCCACGGAGGCACTCCCATCCCCGCCCAAGAGACACTTCCAGCAGCCCAGTGGTGATAGCCACTCTCCAGACGTGGAACCAACTACAGCAGCATTTCTGACAGACCGAAATGTCCGACAAAGCCCCCATCTGCAAAAACCACAGATTCACACCAGCACTCACCGACGCCACCTTCAAACGGTGAAGATGGGACGAGGGACCATTGACAGTCCGGGACTGACAGTCGGGTCACAACACTGTGTAGCCATGCTGGCCACGCAAAATGGACACTGAGCCAAACTAAAATGGAAGGCTGCTGGGAAACAGACAGTTCAGCCAGAACAGCAGTCTGCAAAGAGCAGTTTGCATTCTGCAGCAGCAGAAACCAGTTTGGGCTCAGGTGAAAAGACCTTAGCTAGGTGCAAATGGCAAAACGCTTTGCATGCTAATGAGGCCATCAGACTTGAACACCCACACAATAGATACATTTGGTTCTGAATGGACACATTCCAATCAAGACCCAGACATCGAGGCACCAGAAACCTCCGAACAAAAGGACATAAGAAACGCCCCCTCCATCACGGAGACCCCCTCGCATTGGGGAATTAATCCAGTATCGATAAGAAATTGATCCAATAGGTAGAGCCCGCCCGGGAAGAGGGAAGGACAACGGAACCCCTATAAAAGATAGGGACCTCGTGTTGTCCGGTCTGTTAAACCCGTGCTCCGGCCCCGACTGACACCTGGTATCCTGACTCCAGCCGTTGAGCACCAGCCGCCGAAACCGTAAGTTCAACGCTCGCTACGCGATCCAAGCCCGCTAGACTCCCAAGTGCCAGAACGCTTGCTGAAGGCTGCAGACAAAACCAGGACGAAGGCCTCGTTCTCTGACCTTGCCTGTTCCTGTTAGATAAGTATCCTGTTTGCTTATGTTTAGTTGTAGCTTAGTCTCTTAGTGTGTGTGCATGAGTATTTATTATTAACTGTATAATAAATATTGATCGTTTGAACTTGACTAATCGGTGTATCGTCTTTATTACTTTGAATTTGACCTTGGAATACTTGTGACGTTGCCTATACGGCAACTGGCGACTCCAGAGCTAAATAATTACATAGAACAGAGCCTAGCAGTGTTAAGCACACGTCGAACTCGGAGGCGTGTTAATACACTCCAATAAACGCGTTTTACGCCCATAGTAAAACGTGCAACATTTAGTGGCGACATCCGCCGGGACCCTGTTTTAAGTGGAAACACCACAGTGTCCAGGACCCTGAAATTTGAATTAGAACTCCAAATTGCAGAGAAATAAAGAGATCACAAGTATTCAAGGTGTTCAAAATAATAAGCGTAATTCGGAAGTGTGTTTAGTGCATGCGTACTAACAGGGCTGTAAGGTAAAACTGAAAGCTTTTTGTTGCGACAAACTTTCGGTAGTTTTGTTAACGGAAAATAGCGTAAGCCGTACCCTTTTTTCGAAACACCACCCCAGCAACCCCCTGTTCCAAATTATAAAAAGAGAGTCAGAGGAAATGGCCATGCAGGCAATGGAACGTCTGATGGATCCAGCAAAGTTTGTGGTCGCAGCGACCAGCAGCAGTAGCAGAGTAGGCCAGTGTCCCACGTGGGAGCTGGAACTCCGCAAATATCTGCAGGGAAAGGGATGGCCCCTTTGGAAAGAGTTTTGTGCAAATGAGGAGACAGGTCCCGGAAGTATAGGTCATACTTGGTGGGAGAACCTCTCTCAAATACACAAAAAGAGTTTAGGTAAAGCACGCAAGCCGATGGCGATTGTGTCCTGCTTGGCACAGTTGCGAGGCGCAGAGGAGGTCATCAGGACGCTCCGGGCAGATTTAGAGGAAAGGAACCGGATGAGTAAGGTCGATGTCAGGGACATCGAGAAAGAAAACCTGGAATTAAAAGGGAAGTTGGCAGAGAAGGATAGAGAGGTGGATGATGCCAAGAGGGCTCACCAGTCTTGTCTAGCTCATCTGAGCAGTTCCCAGACCCAGTATGAGAAAGCCTATCAGGACGTGCAACGTGCCGTTCTGATAAGACAGGAATCGGAAAAGCAGGTGGAGGCATTGCAGAGGCAATGTTCCGATCTCAAAGCAGCTTTGAGAGCACTCCACGCTGCAACGACCGAACAAAGACAAAGCACAGTTGACCACGCGAAATGCAGGAAACAGATTGCGGAATTGCAATCTCTGCTTTCGGTGCAGAATGGCTTCCAAAGCACCTTTGGAGCACAGTTAGATGGGGAAAACGCCCCAGATTGGCAGGAATTAAGCGAGACAGCGCAGCGTTATGTTCAGGGAACATGTGCGCCCGCAGCTCAGCAGAAACGACAGGCACCCCAACCCCCCACAGCTCAGATCATAACCGCACCCATGAATCCCGTAACCACACAGAGGAAAGCCGAATCAGAAGGCGCCCCAGACATAACTTACACCACCCCTTTAACAGTAACCCAGCTAAGGGACGCTTGTGAAAAGATCACTCCGTTCCTCCCCACCGCAGACCCCCACCAGTTCTTCGCTAAAGTAAAACAGCAGGCTACCATGTACGGCCTGGATGAGAGAGAGCAGGTTAAGCTCACCGTGCTGAGCTTAGACCAGAGTGTAGTGGCAGCCCTCCCCGACCCACAGAACGTGGCAGGAGGCAGCCTAGAGGAGATGCACACTGCCATTTTAGATGCCATCGGGTACAATAGAGGTGACCCCGTAGAAGGATTGAATAAGTGCAGGCAGAAGAGATCCGAACACCCCACCGCATTCGCAGGAAGGCTGTGGATTCATTTCAGCGCAGTTTTCGGACAGCTAGATAGAGCGCATTTAACCCGCGAAAACATGGTTAAGTGGACGCGCACAATTATCTCACACGCAACAGAAGCAGGACAGAGCGCTTGCAATAGTTATGACCCCTCAGAAGAGGCCCATAACGAAAAATGGGTCCTGAAAAGATTGTCCCGCGCTTGGGAGCAATCGCTTCAGGCAAAAGGAAAGGTTAGATCCCCAGAAGAGGCTCAGGCTGCTGCAGATATCCAAGCAGTCAGAGAGCACCAGAAGCCCGCATGGGTAAATGAAGGCAAGAGCAGCCCTCAACAGAAAGGACAGGAATGCTATAACTGTGGACAGTTAGGGCATTGGGCAAAAGAGTGCCAAGCACCCCAGCGATCTCAGAGAGGCCAGCAGACAGGCACTCTGAACCGCAACAAGGCAAAACCCATCCACAATGTAGCAGTACAGTCAGGACCCACCAATGTGGACGAGACGAACTGACGGTGTTCGGGCTCCCCCACTTGGGTCTGTGACACACTATGGGACTCATCAGGGAGGCCCGTAGTCACGGCAAAAGTCAAAGGGAAGCCCATAGAGTTACTGTGGGACACAGGAGGATCCCGCACCACCATTAACTCCACAACCACGGCACACGCAGACACGTGGCCGACCACCTCCACCATCACACTTAGCGGGTTCACCGGACACTCGCAGCAGGGACATATCACAGCACCCGTAGCGATCCAGCTAGGGAACATTAGCACAAGGCACCCCGTAGTTTTAGTAAATCTTCCCCGGACAGCAGAGCACATCCTGGGGATCGATTTTATGAACGCTCACAGCTTGTCGTTCGACCCAGTGAACCAGTGTGTCTGGCGAATGGCGAGATCAGACAGAGCACCAGCCACCCTCACAGTAGGAGACTACGCTAATCGGATTAGCGCAGTGGGAGAGTACTCATTCGACCTGACTACACTCCACACCGACCGACAAATTAAGGCCCTACTAAACAAACACAGGACAGCATTTGCAAGTCACCGTCATGACTGTGGCAGAATGACTGGACAAGTTCATGTTACCGGACAGGACCCCCGACCGCAAAAGCAATATAGATTTCCCCTCGAGGCAGAGGTGGAAATAGAAAAGGTTATAGGCAGCTTGTTGGACCAAGGTGTACTGAGAACGGTAGCCTCCACCAACAATGCCCCTATTTGGCCAGTGAGGAAGCCCGATGGATCATGGCGTCTGACCATCGATTATCGGGAACTCAACAAAGTAACCCCCGCAGTAGCCCCAACGGTAGCTACTAGTCCCGAGACCATGCTCAAGCAGGGTCTCAACGCCAAGTACTTCACGGTATTGGACATCAGTAATGGATTCTGGTCAATACCATTGGCAAAAGCGTGCCAATACAAATTCGCATTCACTTTTAAAACACAGCAGTACACGTGGACATGCCTCCCACAAGGATTCCACAATTCACCCTCCATTTTCCACCGACAGCTGGCAAGTGGATTAGAGAAATTTTCCCGACCCGATTGTCTGGTACAGTATGTAGACGACCTACTACTGCAGACAGACACAAAGGCAGAGCACATTTCGCTTCTGGCCGAACTCCTGGAACTCTTAACTGAAATTGGCTGTAAAGTTAACCCGAAAAAGGCCCAAATATTGGAAAGTAAAGTGATGTATTTGGGATCAGTCATCACGCACGGCAAACGCGAGATCGAATTCAAAAGAATTGATTCGATCGTCAAATTGCCCCTTCCCCAAAATGTATCAGCCCTCCGGTCGTTTTTAGGACTGGTTGGCTATTGTCGGAACCACATCGACGGATTCGCGCCAAAAGCCGCCCCACTTTCAGACCTCCTTAAGAAAGGAGCCCCCTGGGAATGGCTTCCGCAGCATACAGGCGCTGTGGAAGAGTTGAAACGAGCCCTTAGTGCAGCACCCGCGCTGCTAGTCCCCGACCAACTTTCACCGTACGCAATAGAGGTAGCGAGCACCGATCTGACCCTCTCGGCCGTGTTGCTTCAGGAACGGCACGAGCAGCTAAGACCAGTGGCTTATGCCTCCCGACTGTTAGACCCAGTAGAACAAGGATTTTCGGCCTGTGAGAGGCACCTCCTTGCTGTCTTCTGGGCAGTGCAGTATTTCTCATACATCACCGGACTAAACCCCATCACCATTCTAACCGAACACACACCCACACAGCTACTACTAGACGGTCGACTGAAGGACGGTTCAGTTAGCCAGATTAGGGCAGCTAGGTGGACCCTACTTTTACAAGGACGGGACATTACTGTAAAACGGACACGCACCCACACATACTTAGCCGACAACCTCCAATACCCCGGACAGCCCCATGACTGTGAAATTGTAGCTCCCCTGCATAACACAGGACCCTTTTTAGCAAAAACACCCCCCAGGAAGATAGGGAACCCGAAACAAAGCCCCCAGCCCACAGACACGTGTGGACCCTTGAGGATTTATGTAGACGGTTCCTCCACAGTTTTAAATGGTGAGCGTATCACAGGATGCGGCATCTATGTAGAGGACGCGCAGGGGCGCGCTCTCGAAGAAATCGCTCTTAAGTTACCAGGTCACTTAGGCGCGCAGGCAGCAGAGCTAGCAGCCATAGCGTACATAGTGGACCACCCCGATTCTTTCCCCAGCCCAGCAGACATATATTCAGACAGCTTATATGTCTGTAATAGTTTGACCGATTTTCTGCCCCTGTGGAGGACACGAGGCTTTGTCTCCGCAGACGGAAAACCCCTTCCATCAGCCCCCTTACTCCAGCATATCCTAGAGAAAGCGAAGGACAGGACCTTCGGCATCATAAAAGTTCGAAGCCACCATAGGTCATCACCCCCTGGGAATGTAAAAGCCGACGCGTTGGCTAAGGCAGGTTCCAGGAGAGGACACTTATGGACCCCCCCAGCTAGCGCACCAGCTAGCGCCCCTGTGAGCGCAGTCCAAGTCTCACAGACTGATATTAAAGATCTCGTGGCAGCACAAAAACAGGACGGAGACCTCAGGGAGGTTTTCAAGGGAAACTTTGTGCCTGCTTACGAGCACTTTAAACACACACTGACCACACATGAGGGTGTGATCATTAAGGACCAACTTTATGTGGTCCCACAGCAGGACAGGAATCAGATGATTGCCTTGTTCCATGACGGACACGGGCATCAGGGAATTGATGCAACCACGAGGCACCTCAGGCAACTCTGTTGGTGGCCTAATCTCAGGAATGATGTAACGCACTACATTGAGAATTGCCTGATTTGTGCTCAGAATAACCCGGAGAGGTATTCTAAGAAAGCACAACTTCGGCATACTCGCCCAGTTAACGGCCCTTGGACAAACCTCCAGATCGACTTTATAGGTCCATTGCCCCCTTGTCGGAATGGCTATAAATACGTTCTGGTGGTGATAGATACCTTTACCAAGTGGGTAGAGGCATTTCCCTCACGAACAAATACAGCAAAGACAGCTGCAAAGATCCTGACCCACCACATCTTCACGAGATGGGGTTTACCCCGAAGTATCGATTCGGACCAGGGATCTCACTTTACAGGACGGGTCATGAGGAACGTCCTGACAATATTCGGAATCAAACTGAACTTCCACATTGCGTATCATCCACAGTCCAGCGGGATTGTGGAGCGCATGAATCGGACCCTAAAAACTACCCTTAGGAAAATGGTTCAACAGAACAATTCCACATGGGATTCAGTGCTCCCCTTTGCACTTATGTTCATAAGGAACACTGTCTCCACATCTACAGGATACACACCACATACACTCATGACCGGACGCCCTATGAAAGGTACAGAATTCCTTTTAGGACTGGACATGACAAGCCCCGAAGTGACGGCCCTCACACATGAAAAGGCAGTTAAAGATCTAGTTGAGACTGTGAGGTCTGCACAGCTCGCAGCCGCAGTCCAGCTAGGGAAACGCCGACAGCAACGGACTGCCTGTTTCAATAAGACCGTCCACACCACAGAATTCCAGGTTGGGCAACAGGTAATGTTATCTGTTTATAACCCCAGCAGTTTTTTGGCTCCAAAATATTCCGGTCCCTACTCAATTTCGGACAAAATTAGCCCCTCCGTATACAGGATCAAATATCCTAATGGGAAGACCGCGTGGTTCCATATAAACCAGTTAAAGGCATATGGAACACAGGCCAACCATGCTCACCATGTCCTGCTAGACGCAGCAGAACACTTCACCCCGCCCACCAGAAACACTTTTCCACCATCCCCCTCACAGACCAGTTCATCAACGGACTCGCCCACGACTCCGCCCACTGACCACTACAGACCACGCCCCGACACGCCCACAAGCTGCCACAGCAGAGACAGCAGGACTGACACTGCCTCTGAAGACAGCGACACCACACAGCCATACAGCCCACACTGCACCAACTACGACCCCGACTCCAGTGACCCCATGGAAGTCACTTACCTCAAAAACCCCGAACCACCACCCGACCCCGACTACCCCGACAACACACTCGACGCTACACAATGGCACAGGGACAATTCCTACAGACTTGTCCGCAATGACGAGAGTGACCCCCGGTCACACAACTCCAAAATAGCATGCCTGATCCACACAAGGGTGTGGGATCCGGGAGAGCAGGACGACACGGTGTCTGACTCCCGACACGGCAACCCCTTTGTGACCCTGTTCACAGAGGCAGAATCAAAGTGAGGTGTCCAGATGATGTAAGATAGGAATCGTTTGAGGGAAACGATGTCCTTTCTGATGGAACCTGCACGTATGTTTGTCTTCGTTTTATGTTTGTGTGTTTCCGGAATGTAAATGTTTCAGCTGGAGGATGGACATCTTCTTTTCAGCTGAAAAGATTGTGACCACCTCACATACACGTTAGCTTGTCTGCCGAAACTTTTGAGAACTTCGGTTTGATTGGAGATCCTTTCCAAAGTTGTAAGGCCACACGCCAAATAGCTTGTCCGCAGATATCTCTGAGAACTTCAGGGATGTCCTCAGTTGGAGCATCTTGGCTCCCTTGGTTTCTTAGGTGCCCCTCTATTCGGCGAAATAGAGGCTGCAAGTCATGGTAAACACATTCGTACCCGTTTCTTTCCAGGTTACTCAGGCAGTGGACAAACGGCACTGAGGACCCGCCCTGTCTGAGAACCAACCCTTGGTCAGCCAAGCTCGGGTATGGCACAGCACGCCCTACCCGGGGATTCCATCCAACTCGTACCCGTAGCGGCCCATACGCGACTCATTCGGATGTTTATTTCCAAGTTTGTTTTCATTTTACGTTAGGTAGCCCTTCGGCCACCATCCCACATGCTATTTACATCCGGAAACATTCGGATGGTAAATCAGCAAAGCCTGCGAGACGGCTCGCAGAAGGAAGGATTGTTAGGTGTATGCTGGTCTTTAAATTAGCTTTTTGAAAAAAAAATGAGGGGAGTCACAGGGTGTGACTTAGCCAGTCATTTTAAAGGGTCAATTGGGTTTTGAAAGACAGATGCACTAACAAGTAAAGGTCTTAAACTGTGTACTGACAGATACTGTGCTTGATCCCAAAGGTTTCAAAGGACGAGACAGAGGTCGAAGCCAGGATTGTCAATACCGGAGGAAGAAGGAAGAGAAAGAGGAAGAACAGCAAAATGATGGAAGCCCACTTATTACTATTTAATGTCATATGTATATGTGTGGAAACAAGACACGTTTCCCCCACAACCCCCACCGTAAATGTTTCCATTACAGCAAACCCCCAGTGCTCAGCTCTGATCAGCGAGGTTCAGACCTGGTGTACTAAATTCATGACGTGGTACTCCATGTCCTACATAATCGAATCACTGTTGGTGATCGCGATCCTCACCATCCTAGTGCAGACCCTCAGGTTGAGGAAATGGAAGAGGAGAGCCTCTCGTTCCAGCACCTCACCCATCTATAGAGTGCAATCCCCCATCTTCGGATTCCACCAAACCCCTCAACCCCTCACTGATTACAACACTCTGTAAATAAAATTCAGCCATGTATTATATTGTTCCATACTCGACTGCCGAGTTGGGAAGTGTGATGTTGTGGTGTGAATGGTTAAGGTTTAGAGTGATTAAATGTTTAAGTTAAGGTTAAGGTTAATAGTGATAGGTAGAGGTTCCCAATTGTAGTAATGCATGTCCCTTTTTGACATAGGGCCAAGTAGAAATGTTAGTTAAAATTTTTTTTCTCTTCTTCCCATAGTTTAGAACAGAGTAGAACAGGAACTGGCAAGAGGTCAGAACACAAGGAGGCAAAGTACATAGGTGATCCTTCACAATAGTACGATTGTGAGGATCACAAGGAGGGAATGTAGCCATGCTGGCCACGCAAAATGGACACTGAGCCAAACTAAAATGGAAGGCTGCTGGGAAACAGACAGTTCAGCCAGAACAGCAGTCTGCAAAGAGCAGTTTGCATTCTGCAGCAGCAGAAACCAGTTTGGGCTCAGGTGAAAAGACCTTAGCTAGGTGCAAATGGCAAAACGCTTTGCATGCTAATGAGGCCATCAGACTTGAACACCCACACAATAGATACATTTGGTTCTGAATGGACACATTCCAATCAAGACCCAGACATCGAGGCACCAGAAACCTCCGAACAAAAGGACATAAGAAACGCCCCCTCCATCACGGAGACCCCCTCGCATTGGGGAATTAATCCAGTATCGATAAGAAATTGATCCAATAGGTAGAGCCCGCCCGGGAAGAGGGAAGGACAACGGAACCCCTATAAAAGATAGGGACCTCGTGTTGTCCGGTCTGTTAAACCCGTGCTCCGGCCCCGACTGACACCTGGTATCCTGACTCCAGCCGTTGAGCACCAGCCGCCGAAACCGTAAGTTCAACGCTCGCTACGCGATCCAAGCCCGCTAGACTCCCAAGTGCCAGAACGCTTGCTGAAGGCTGCAGACAAAACCAGGACGAAGGCCTCGTTCTCTGACCTTGCCTGTTCCTGTTAGATAAGTATCCTGTTTGCTTATGTTTAGTTGTAGCTTAGTCTCTTAGTGTGTGTGCATGAGTATTTATTATTAACTGTATAATAAATATTGATCGTTTGAACTTGACTAATCGGTGTATCGTCTTTATTACTTTGAATTTGACCTTGGAATACTTGTGACGTTGCCTATAAGGCAACTGGCGACTCCAGAGCTAAATAATTACATAGAACAGAGCCTAGCAGTGTTAAGCACACGTCGAACTCGGAGGCGTGTTAATACACTCCAATAAACGCGTTTTACGCCCATAGTAAAACGTGCAACAACTGAAGATCTGATGCAGAGATTCCAACTAGCTAAAGGCAACAAACTCAGATACCTGCAGCTTAAAAACTTACTCCGGAGCACGGTAGCATTGTGGATAGCACAATCACTTCACAGCTCCAGGGTCCCAGGTTCGATTCCGGCTTGGGTCAATGTCTGTGCGGAGTCTGCATATCCTCCCCGTGTGTGCGTGGGTTTCCTCCGGGTGCTCTGCTTTCCTCCCACAGTCCAAAGATGTACAGGTTAGGTGGATTGGCCATGATAAATTGCCCTTTGTGTCCAAAATTGCCCTTAGTGTTGGGTGGGGTTACTGGGTTATGGGGATAGGGTGGAGGTGTTGACCTTGGGTAGGGTGCTCTTTCCAAGAGCCGGTGCAGACTCGATGGGCTGAATGGCCTCCTTCTGCACTGTAAATTCTATGATTCTATGATGAGACAGAAAATACCGTTGACCACCACGACAGACACTATTAGATTAGCTACTGGACGCAGACATCCGAAGCAGAGGGAACTGTGGTGACATGTACGAACGACTGCTAGAGAGGACCGACACCGAACTGAACATGACAAGGAGAAAATGGGAGGAAGGCTTGGGGTTCAAAATAGGGTGGGGATTCTGGAGCGAAGCACTGCACAGGATCAACTCTACCTCCACATGCGTGAGGCTCAACCTAACGCAGCTAAAAGTCGTACAGATAGCCCACTTGACCAGAACCCGAAAGAGCAGGTTCTTCCCAGAGGTGGAAGATAGATGTGAACACTGCCAAGATTGCCCGGCCAACCACGCCCACAAATTCTGGTCTTGCCCCAGACTGACTGGGTACTGAACAGCCTTCTTCGAGGCTATGTCCAAAGTGGTGGAGATGAGGGTGGAGCCATGCCCGAAAGTGGCGTTGTTCGGGGTTTCAGACCTGCCAGGGGAGGAGGGTGGATGCCCTTGCCTTTACCTCCCTGATCGCCCGCCATAGAATCCTGCTTGGTTGGCGATCAGCAGCACCACCCAAAGCTGCAGACTGGCTGTCCGACCTATCAGGATTTCTCCAAATGGAGAAAATCAAATTTACCATCCCTGGGTCGGAAGAGGGCTTCCACAAAATATGGGAGCCATTCACCTGACCGTTCTGCGACCTGTTTGTGGTCAATACATGAATAAATAAATAGCCAGTATCCAGGGGGAAATAGCCAGGACAAGATAGAAATAGGAAAGTGAGGGAAGATGGGGAGTGGGGGGGAGCAAGGTGAGGTAGCAAAACCCAGCAGGAAGAAATGGGGAGCAGCAGTGAAAAAGGGGAGGAAGGAAGGGGGTGGTCAAGGACAGAGGAGCTGGGAGGGGGGGGGGGGGGGGGGGGGGGGGGGGGAGTTGGGAGGGTTGAATGAGGAGCCAGACGGTGACAGACTGTAAATAGAGAAACATAAGAAGGAACATTTGTGACTGCACAATAAATGAAAACAAACACAATGTATATAATTTTGAAAATGCCAATAAAAAGATTTTTTAAAAAACTATAATTGGTGTGGGCAGCACGGTGGCGCTGTGGTTAGCAGTGCTCCCTCACGGCGCTGAGGTCACAGGTTCGATCCTGGCTCTGGGCCACTGTCCGTGTGGAGTTTGCACATTCTCCCCGTGTTTGTGTGGGTTACACCCCCACAATCCAAAGATGTGCAAGGTAGGTGGATTGGTCACGCTAAATTGCCCCTTAATTGGAAAAAATTCATCAGATACTCTAAATTTAAAAAATAATTTTTTAAAACTATGTTTGGTGGACTGGACGTTTTAAAGCAGGGGTGTCAAACTCAAATACACCCTGGGCCAAAATTTAAAAATCGGGACAAGTCGAGGGCCGGACTGGTTCAATATTGTTTTGCAAAACTTATTGAAATGAACTTATTGAACCTGGAACTAATAAAGCTTAGGTTATTGCCTATAAAAACAACATTAAATATTAAATAAATAAAAAAATTAGTTGCATTTATTTCTTATTGCTTTATCTGGAGCTTTTCCAGAGTAATTTCTTTTTTTTATAAATGTTTTTATTCAGTTTTCATATTTTATATTGAACAAATTACAAATTGTTAGGAGAGAAAAAAAAACAAAAAAAAACAAACAAACACGCAAAAATTAACATACATATTTACAGGTAAGCATCTTCGTAGTAGTAACTGCGCCCGCCCCCCCCCCCCCCCAACATGTTTATTTAGTTTGGTTTTGGGCCTTAGCTAGCCATCGAACCCCCGTACCGAACCTGTAGCCCCCCCCCCCCCCCTCCCGCTACCTTCCCCCGACTATTCTTCCTCTTGTACATTGGCCACAAATAGGTCCCGGAACAGTTGCATGAATGGCTCCCACGTTCTGTGGAAGCCGTCGTCCGACCCTCGGATGGCAAATTTGATTTTCTCCATTTGGAGAGATTCCGAGAGGTCGGACAGGCAGTCCGCAGCTCTGGGCGGTGCTGCTGACCGCCAGCCAAACAGGATTCTACGGCGGGCGATCAGGGAGGCAAAGGCAAGGGCGTCCGCCCTCCTCCCCAGGAATAGATCTGGCTGTTCTGAAACCCCGAAGACCGCCACTATCGGGCATGGCTCCACCCTCACTCCCACCACTTTGGACATAACCTCGAAGAAGGCTGTCCAGTACTCCACAAGTCTGGGGCAAGACCAGAACATGTGGGCGTGGTTGGCCGGGCCTCTTTGGCACCGTTCACATCTGTCTTCCACCTCCGGGAAGAACCTACTCATACGGGTTCTTGTTAAGTGGGCTCTATGTACCACTTTTAGTTGCGTCAGGCTGAGCCTTGCGCACGTGGAGGTGGAGTTGACCCTATGCAGTGCTTCGCTCCAGAGTCCCCACCCTATCTCCATCCCCAGGTCGTCCTCCCATTTCCTTCTTGTTGCGTCCAGTACGGTGTCGTCCCTATCTACCAGTCGGTCATACATGTCACTACAGTTCCCTTTCTCTTGGATACTTGCGTCCAGTAGGTCTTCCAGTAGTGTCTGTCGTGGCGGTTGTGGGTACGTCCTTGTCTCCTTTCGTAGGAAGTTTTTGAGCTGCAGGTACCGTAGCTCGTTCCCCCTAGCTAGCTGAAATTTCTCTGTCAGTTCGTCCAGTGTTGCGATCCTGTCGTTCGTGTATAGGTCCCTGACTGTCAGTGTCCCCCCGTCCTGCCTCCACCTTTTGAAGGTGGCGTCAGTCAGTGCTGGTGTGAACCTATGGTTGTTGCAGATGGGAGCCCTGTTCGACATTTTGGTCAGGCCAAGTTGCTGCCGCAGTTGGTTCCAGGATTGGAGGGTGGCTGTCACCACTGGGCTGCTGGAGTGTTTTTTGGGTGGGGATGGGAGTGCTGCCGTGGCGAGGGCCCGGAGGGAGGTTCCCATGCAGGAGGCCTCCTCCGCACGCACCCACTCAGCTTCTGGCTCCTGGATCCATCCCCTTACCTCGCTCGGCTGTTGCTGCCCAGTGGTAGAATTGTAGATTCGGGAGGGCTAGCCCTCCCCTGGTTTTTGTTTTTTGTAAGACCTTCTTTGGGATCCTAGCATTTTTACCCCCCCATACGAACGCCATGATGAGTTTGTCCAGCGCTTTGAAAAAGGCCTTGGGGATGTAGATCGGAATGGATCTAAACAGGAAGAGGAACCTGGGCAGTACGTTCATTTTGATCGTCTGAACTCTCCCCGCGAGGGAGAGCGGGAGTGTGTTCCATCTTTGCAGGTCCTTTTTAACTTCCTCCGTCAGGCTGGTGAGGTTCCATTTGTGGATCCCTTTCCAGTCATGGGCTATTTGGATCCCCAGGTAGCGGAATTTATGTCGGGCTTGATTGAACGGCAGCCCCTTTAGTGCTGCCCCCCCCCCCCTGCGGGTGTACTGGGAAGATCTCACTTTTGCTCATGTTGAGTTTGTAGCCCGAGAAGGCTCCAAACTCTTTCAGGAGCGCGATGATTCCGTCCATGCTGCTTTGTGGGTCCGAGATATAGAGGAGCAGATCATCCGCATAGAGTGAGACTCTGTGCTCTCTACCTCCCCTTCGGATCCCCCTCCAATTTTTTGCTGCCCTGAGCGCGATTGCTAGCGGTTCAATTGCTAGTGCGAACAGCAGCGGGGACAGTGGGCATCCTTGTCTGGTGCCCCTGTGCAGCTGGAAGTATTGGGAGTTGGTATTGTTGGTCTGTACACTCGCCATGGGAGCGTTGTACAGGAGCTTTACCCAAGCGGTGAACCCTGTTCCAAGCCCGAACCGCTCCAGTACCTCTATGAGGTATTTCCACTTGACTCTGTCGAAGGCCTTTTCTGCGTCCAGGGAGACGATCACCTCTTGTGTTCTCTCCCCGGAGGGGGTCATTATCACGTTCAGCAGGCGCCTGATGTTCGCGGTAAGCTGTCTACCTTTCACAAAGCCCGTCTGGTCCTCTGTGACCACCTCAGGTACACAGTCTTCTAGCCTCTTGGCTAGGATTTTGGCCAGTATTTTGGCGTCTGCATTCAGCAGAGATATGGGTCTGTATGACCCACATTCCGTTGGGTCTTTGTCTTTCTTAGGTATCAGCGAGATTGAGGCCTGTGCTAACGTGGGGTGGCAACGTGCCCCTAGCTAGCGAGTCTGTGAACATCTCCCGCAGGTGCGGGGCCAGCGCTGTCGCAAATTTTTTGTCGAAGTCCGCCGGGAATCCGTCCGGTGTCGGCGCCTTCCCCGCCTGCATGGAGCTAATGCTGTCCATGATCTCTCCCAGTGCTAGTGGTGCTTCCAGATCCCATTTTCTGCCCTCTCCCACAACTGGTATGTCCAGTCCGTCAAGAAACCGGTTCATCCCAGCCTTCCCCGTTGGGGGCTCTGAGGTGTACAGCTCTTGGTAGAAGGCCTTGAAGGTTTTGTTAATCCTCTCTGGTTCTGTTTCCAACGTGCCTCTGGTATCTCTGATTTGCGCAATTTCTCTGCTGGCTGCCTGCTTTCTCAGCTGGTGGGCCAACAAGCGGCTGGCTTTGTCTCCGTGTTCGTATAGGGCCCCGCGTGCCTGGCGGAGTTGGTGTACTGCTTTCCTGGTGGAGAGCAGGTCAAAGTTCCTTTGTAATTCTTTCCTCTCCGCCAGGAGTTCTACGGTCGGGGCCTCGGAGTATTTATGGTCTACCTCCAGTATGGAGTCGACCAGCTTCTGCCTAGCCACCCTTTCCTCCCTATCTCTTTGCGCTTTGTAGGCTATGATTTCCCCTCTTAGTACGGCCTTAAGCGCTTCCCAGAACGTGGAGGGTGAGACCTCCCCGTTTTGGTTGATCTCAGTGTACTCCGCTATGGCCTGCGCTATCCTTTCGCTGAAGGCCTTGTCAGCTAGTAAGGCACCGTCCAACCTCCATTTGGGGCGCTGGGCCCTTCCCGTCTCTAGCCGCACATCCATGTAGTGTGGAGCGTGGTCTGATATCACAATTGCGGAGTATTCCACCTTGTCTATCTCTGGAAGCACCGTTTTCCCCACCACAAAGAAGTCAATTCTGGTGTACACGTTGTGTACTGGGGAGAAGAAAGAGAATTCTTTCTCCCCCGGATGGGCGAATCTCCAGGGGTCTACTGCTCCAATCTGCTCCATATAGTGACTGAGTTCCCTTGCCATGTTTGAGGTTTTCCCCGTTCTGGGGTTTGATCTGTCCGTCGTTGGGTCCTGTACACAGTTGAAGTCCCCCCCCATGATTAGTCGGTGCGTCGCTATGTCCGGGATTTCTGCCATGGTCTTTTGGATGAAGCTCGTGTCGTCCCAGTTGGGCGCGTACACGTTAACTAGAACTACCGGCGCCCCATCCAGGGCCCCGCTGACCATGACATACCGTCCCCCTGGGTCCGTAACCGTCTTTGTCGCCCTAAACATTGTCCTCTTGCCAATCAGGATCGCCACCCCCCTGGCCCTTGCCCCATAACAGGAATGATAGGTTTGTCCCACCCAGCCCTTTCTTACCCGCAGTTGGTCCTGCTCCCTCAAGTGCGTCTCTTGGAGGAAGACTATGTCGGCCCTCATGTTTCTAAGGTGGGTGAGGACTCTAGATCTCTTCACTGGGCCGTTAAGTCCCCTTACGTTCCAGGTGACTATTCTGGTGGGGGGCTTCTGCCCCCTTGCTCCTGTGGGGTTAACCATATTTGTCCGGTGGACGCGCCCCTGCCCTCTGGGGTTTCCCTTTGTTAGGGGGCCGTCCAGGATGTCCACTATCACTGCTCTCCCCATGCGGTCGGGTCCCTGCGCTCCGGGGTTCCCCCTTGTCCCGGGGACACCCGCCATGGCCGTCCACTGTGTGTCCGCCACGCGGGTAGTCCCCTGCACTCCGGGGGGCCCCTTCACCCCACAGACCGTACTGGGTGGGTGCTTGCAGCAGTTCCCTGTTTCGAGCCCTTGTCTGTGGCACTTTGTGGCCCTATTCCCTTTCTGGCCTCTTTTGTCCCTTCGTCCCTGCATTTCCCCTCCCTGGTCTCTCGCCCCCCCCGTGCCCCCCCCCCCCCCCCCCCCCCCCCCCCCCCCCCCCCCCCCGCTCTATCCCTTTCGGGGATACCCCTGTGTACCCCTCCATTGCCCCTCTCTCCCCCATTCCTGTCCCCATTTGCTCTCCCACCTTTGATGGGTGATCCCCCCCCTCCCCTGCCTGGCGCCTTCCCCCCTGTTGGGGGTGCGCTGCGGCCCTGCTCTGTTGCGCGCCCCCTTCGCTAGCTTTCCTGCTAGCACGGTGGCTCCCCTCTCGGAGGTTGCTGTCCCGCTTCCCCTCTCCCCTCTCCAGTACTCCCGTTCCCTCGTGCCGGGGCCTGGCCTCCCACCTGGAGCGGGCCCTTGGGCATTGGGTTGTTTTTCCTGGGTGTTCCTGCCAGGGGGGAGGGGGCTGGCTTTGCCTCGCCCCTCCCCACCCCCCCGTCGGCATGACGTATCTCCTTGCCATGGGCCCCTCGTCCCTACTTCCCATGGCGTTTTTCCAGCCCGTGCTCCTCGACGAATCTATTCGCCTCGGCAGGGGCTGTAAAGAAATATTCCTTGT
The DNA here is from genome assembly GCF_902713615.1 of Scyliorhinus canicula. Lineage (NCBI taxonomy): Eukaryota > Metazoa > Chordata > Chondrichthyes > Carcharhiniformes > Scyliorhinidae > Scyliorhinus > Scyliorhinus canicula. The sequence goes on along the minus strand of NC_052158.1, from coordinate 149,671,461 downwards.
GTTGGTATGTGACCCAGAGTTTTGCTGGGTACAGCATACCAAAACGTACTTTGTTCTTATAGAGAGCTGCTTTTGCTCTGTTGAACTCCGCCCGTCTCTTAGCTATGTCCGCTCCAAAATCCTCGTAGATTCGGATGGCGTGCCCGTCCCAATTGCAGGCTCTATTCTCCTTGGCCCAGCGCAGGATTGTCTCCCTATCCCGGTACCGGTGCAGTCTGGCTATAACTGCTCTCGGTTTTTCCCCTTCCTTGGGCTTCGGGCGCAGTGACCGATGAGCTCTGTCCATTTCCGGTGGGGTGGGAAAAGTTTCCCGCCCCACTAAGGAGCCCAGCATCGCAGCCACGAATGTTGTGGAATTTCTACCCTCTATCCCCTCTGGCAGGCCCACTATCTTAATATTTTGCCTTCTCGAGCTGATCTCCTGGTCGTCTACCCTGCCCTTCAGGCTCCCCTGTGTTGCACTCAGTTTCGCCATTTCCCTCTCCAGGGACATGACCCGGTCGCTCACGTCAGTCGCTGCCTTCTCCAGCTCTTTAATGGTTGCCCCTTGGGCTTCCAGTATCTTCCCTTGGGCATCCACTTTCTCCTCCATTCTGGTCAGAGCCTGCTGCACCCCTGACATGGCCCTGGTCACTGCTGCCTGTGCTGCGGCCTCTGTGTCTGCTTTTAACTCTGCCTTGATTGCCTGCAGCTGCTCCCTCACCACCTCGGCAATGGCTTCCTTCCAATTCACGCCCCCCTCTAACCCCAGGGGAGAGGTTGCCCGCCCGTCCAGCTCTTTTGGATGCGGCGATACATTCTTCCCGCTGCTTCGCGTGTTGACTCGTTCGCCCAAGCTGGTTTGCCCTTTGCCCCGTCTACCTCCGGTGCCCCCTTTCTCTTGGGTCCCTTCTGGCATTTTTTTCTCCCCCTTCCCCTTCATCGTTTCTTCTCTCCTTGTTCTTCTTTTCCCCCTTTTCCGCACCCTATTTTAATTTTATTTATTAATATATATATATATATATATATATAAAAATATATGTATATATTTTTTTTTAAATGAAAAATTAATTTCCCCCCTTCTTTCCTTTACCCCTTTATTTTACCCCTTTTCTCTTTACCAGTTTTCTTTTGGGTTTTTATTTTAAAAAAGAACAGAAATATAAGTCTCTTTTTTCTTTTGTTTTCTCTCCCCACTCGCCCAGGAGAGAGAGAGAGAGAGTCCCTTTGTCCTTGCCACGTGGTGGTCACTGCAGTTGGGGGGGGGGGGGGGGGGAGGGGGCCGGGGCCCGCTGCTGGTTGGGGGGGGGGGGGGTGGTGCCCCCGCTGCTGGTTGGGGGGGGGGTGGTGTCCCCGCTGCTGGTTGGGAGGGGGGGGTGGTGTCCCCGCTGCTGGTTGGGGGGGGGGGGTGGTGTCCCCGCTGCTGGTTGGGGGGGGGGGTGGTGTCCCCGCTGCTGGTGGGGGGGGGGGTGGTGTCCCCGCTGCTGGTTGGGGGGGGGGGGTGGTGTCCCCGCTGCTGGTTGGGGGGGGGGTCCGCTGCTGGTTGTGGGGTGGGTCCCCGCTACTGGTTGGGGGGGGGGTCCCGCTGCTGGTTGGGGGGGGGGGGTGGTGCCCCCGCTGCTGGTTGGGGGGGGGGGGGTGGTGCCCCCGCTGCTGGTTGGGGGGGGGGGGTGGTGTCCCCGCTGCTGGTTGGGGGGGGGGGTCCCGCTGCTGATTGGGGGGTGGGTCCCCGCTGCTGGTTTGGGGGGGGGGAAAAGAGGGCCCGCCGCTGCCGCACCGTTCCCGGCCCGCGTGGGGGGGGGGGAGAGGGGTTGGACCTGCCGCTGCTGGGCCTCCCTGTCGCCGTTGCTCCTCGCCTCCGCCTTCCGCCTCTCCGCCGCCGCCTTCCGCCGCCGCCCGCTCCTCCTCCGCTGCCGCCCGCTCCTCCTCCGCTTCTCCTCCGCTGCCGCCCGCTCCTCCTCCGTTGCCGCCCGCTCCTCCTACGTTGCCGCCCGCTCCTCCTCCGCCGTTGCCGCCCGCTCCTCCTCCGCCGTCCGGCCTGTCGGGGGGGGGGGTTCCTTCCTGGCGCTTGCGGGAGCCCCTCTCCCTGCGACCTCCTCGCTCGCCGCCCGGAAGTCGAGTCCCCTCCAGAGTAATTTCTAATGAAAACATTTTTCCACAGGCCAACACTTTGTGATTCACACTATACCTGAATAAACTCAGCATCAGCCATATCATACGCCATAGGCGCTTCAATTGCTGGGGCCAGCTTTAATAGTAATTAGATATTATTAGGGCAGCACGGTGGCCTAGTGGTTAGCACAACCGCCGCACGGCGCTGAGGTCCCAGGTTCGATCCCGGCTCTGGGTCACTGTCCGTGTGGAGTTTGCACATTCTCCCCGTGTCTGCGTGGGTTTCGCCCCCACAACCCAAAGATGTGCAGAGTAGGTGGATTGGCCATGCTAAATTGCCCCTTAATTGGAAAAAATAATTGGCTAATCTAAATTTTAAAAAAAAGTAATTAGATGTTATCTCGCGGGCCAAAGATAATTCCACCGCGGGCCGGATTTGGCCCACGGGCCTTGAGTTTGACATATATGGTTTAAAGGGACCGCTTTCATTCTTTAAGGTGCTGTCAGGTTTACTGTGTATTTCAGCTTTCTCTTCACATATTTTGTCAAATTTTGAGGTATTTGTTCTTTTTTCAACTGATGGTATTTTATTGTTTTTAGATTTGAATTGAAGTTGTGGGGAAGGGGTGGCGCAGTGGTGTTATCGCTGTCATAGTAACCCTGAGACCCAGGGTAATGGCTCTGGGGACCAAGGTTCAAATCCCACAGGTGGGGTTGAAAAGAAAAATTCTTTAAAATCCTCTAATTTCCTCATGCTCATCCTTGCCTGGCCTACCTCCACTCAATATACAACAATGTAGTTGACTCTTAAACAGGCAATGAATGAGTGGGAGACAAATGCTGGCCCAACCAGTGATGGTCACTGGTAAATTTATAAATTCTTGGTCTACAGTTTGAGCCAGAAGTGACCACAGGGAAAGATCAGTTGTTTGGAATGTCTCAAGGCTAAATGGGGCAGGTTGTTGAAACCGCCACTCACTACCTCCTCCCAATGCTCCGCTGGGGCGGCATGATGGTGCTGTGGTTCGGACTGTTAGCTTGTGGCTGCTGTTGAGTAAAGAGTCAAGAGTTCTGCTCCTTTCCCAAACACCTTTATTTTCCTTGAACACTGTGCAAAACTCTATCACCACACCACTCCAAGCAAGTGCCACCTGCAATCTCTTCACATATCAGTGGATATCATTATTGGATACTTAACATCAATGAGACATCTAAATGGAATGTCTCTTAACCCATTCCTAACAAGCACTGTTGCTGCACAGCACCAAGGACCTGGGTTCGATTCTGAGCTCCGGTGACTGTCCGAGTGGAGTTTGCACTTTCCCTCCGTGTCTGAATGGGTTTCCTCCGGGTGCTCCAGTTTCCTCTCATTGTTGAGAGATGTGCAGGTTAGGTGGATTGGCCATGCCAAATTGCAATAGTGTCCAAAGGCTATGTGTGGTTACAGGGATGGGGCGGGATAGTGAGCCCGGGTGGTGTGCTGTTTCAGAGGGTGAGTCCAGACTCGATGGGCTGAATGGCCTCTTTCTGCACTGAAGGGATTCTATGAACATGTGCTCACCAAGAAAGCCTGTTGGTGCAATCTAATGAGTAATAGTAGTAATTCATTTTTATCTAGTAAAACTGTTCAACAAAATGCCAACTGAGGGGCGGAGAGATATTTGTTTAAGACAAACCTTGAATTCGGATTGTAAAGAAATCATATCGTTAAGGTTTATTTTATCCAATCAAACTTCTGTGTTTTGAAAGGATATTTACCTTTGGAAATCAAACTTTACCTCACCATTTCCTCATTTATTTTCCCGAGGACTATGGAACATCTATTCTACTGTTTCTGCCTTTCTGTCAGCTGTGACCCATCTTTGGAGCCTTGAGACTTGGCACTCCCTCACCCAGTGCAGTACTGGGGGAGTGCTGAGTGTCAGAGGGCATCTTGCAGATGAGATGTTAAACCCAGACCCCCACCTGCCTTCCCAGATGGACGTAACAGCTCCCCTGGTGCTGTTCCGAACAGCTGGGGCCCCAGGCATCCTGATCCATATCGTGCAAGTGACATCACGAAAGAAAGAAATCTTTAAGGAGAAGGAAGAGTTTAGAGAGAGAATTCCAGAGGAAACTGCCAAGGCAATAGAAACCATGACAGCTAACTATCATGAACATTAGGAGAGGTTAGCAAAGAACAAAAGTACAAAGAACAATACAGCACAGGAACAGGCCCTTCGGCCCTCCAATCCTGTACCAGTCATGATACCAACCTTGGCCAAAACCCTCAGCACTTCCTTGTGCCATATCCCTCTATACCCATCCTATCCATGTGTTTATCAAGGTGACTTTTGAACGCCGTTAATGTATCTGTTTCCACAACTTCCCCTGGCTACGTGTTCCAGGCACTCACAACCCTCTGCGTAAAATAAAACCTGCTGCCTCACAGCAGCGGGGAACCGGTTTCGATTCCGGCCTTGGGTGACTGTGTGGAGTTTTCACCATTTCCCCATGTCTGCGTGGGTTTCCTCCGGGTCCTCCGGTTTCCTCCCACGATACAAAGATGTGCAGGTTAGGTGAATTGGCCATATCAAATTGCCCCTCAGTGCACAAAGATGTCCAAGTTAGGTGGGGGTTACAGGGATAGGGTGGAGGAGTGGGCCTGGGTAGAGTGCTCTTTCAGCAGGTCAGTCCGGACTCGATGGGCCGAATGGCCTCCTTCCGCACCGTAGGGATTCTATGGACACGCTATGTGAAAAGAAGCACCGGCAGCAATGTGGGCGTGCAAATGAATTTCAGGTTAGATTTTGGATTGTGTTTCAAAATCGCAACAGCCCATGAGCCACTAGTCACCTTCTGAACATGAAAGAAATGAGAAGGTGCTTCGTCGAATCCAGTGGTTGCGATTAAGTTTGATGAGATACGACTCCATCACAGACAAGGGAAGTATTGAACAACAGCAGACACACTGTCACAAATACCGCCAGAAGGAAGCAGACAAGAAGATTTCCAGTTAATTGAGGATTGGAAACATATATGTCCTCAATCAGTATTTACCAGCGATTGTAAAATGGTTGGAGGAAATAAAACAAACCCAGCAACAGGATGATGGCTGTCTTCAAGTTCGAGATTATTGTCTGGATGGTTGGTCAGATGATTACCTCACTAACCTGCTACTGTGGCAACAGTTTGGGCAGCACAAGTACCTCACTGTCATTCAGAACTTTTGAGTCTTCGATAAGAGAATAGTCATACTGGGAGCACATCAGTTTGATATGCTTCAAATACTTCACCATGGTCAACTAGGAATGTCAAGATGTTGTGCAAGAGCTCAATAATCAGTCCTGTGGCTGGACATTACTCACTGCATAGGATAAATTACTTCTAAGCATCTTACTTGTGCCATAAACAGCCAGGAACAAGAAGCCATGATGTGGAGATGCCGGCGTTGGACTGGGGTGAGCACAGTAAGAAGTCTTACAACAACAGGCTAAAGTCCAACAGATTTGTTTCAAACACGAGCTTTCGGAGCACTGCTCCTTCCTCAGGTGAATGAAGAGGTACGTTCCAGAAACATATATATAGACAAATTCAAAGATGCCAGACAATGCTTAGAATGCGAGCATTTGCGGGTAATCAAGTCTTTACAGATCCAGAGATGGGGTAATCCCAGGTTAAAGAGGTGTGAATTGTCTCAAACCAGAACAGTTAGTAGGATTTCGCAAGCCTTGGCCAGATGGTGGGGATAAATGTAATGCGACATGAATCCCAGGTCCCGGTTGAGGCCGCACTCATGAGTGCGGAACTTGGCTATAAGTTTCTGCTCGGTGATTCTACGTTGTTGCGCGTCCTGAAGGCCGCCTTGGAGAATGCTTACCCGGAGATTAGAGGCTGAATGCTCTTGACTGCTGAAGTGTTCCCCAACTGGAAGGGAACATTCCTGCCTGGTGATTGTCGCGTGAATGAACAGGCATGAATTATGCTTAGAGACCAAAAAGGTTAGGAGGGGTTATTGGGTTCCGGGGATAGGGTGGAAGTGAGGGCTTAAGTGGGTCAGTGCAGACTCGACGGGCTGAATGGCCTCCTTCTGCACTGTATGTTCTATGTTCTAATCCTGCAAGAGAATTTTATGTACGGGCAGCAAGGTGGTGCAGTGGTTAGCGCTGCTGCCTCAGGGTGCGGAGGTCCCAGGTTCAATCCTGGCTTTGGGTCACTATCCGTGTGGAGTTTGCACATTGTCCCCGTGTGCAGGGTAGGTGGATTGGCCATGTTGAATTGCCCCTTAATTGGAGAAAACTGAATTGGGTCCTCTAAATTTTTTCAAAAAGAGAATTTATGTAACATATTCTGGACATCGTGGAGTCTGAACATGGGCAATTTGCGAATGAACTATTCCATCATTTTTGATCAATTATGGCTTTGTTCATTTAACTAGTTCCTTTCACTGTCAAAGATTTATTTAAGTTAAAACATAAAACCTGCAATGCAGAAGGAGGACATTCGGTCCATCAATTCTGCAACAGCCCTTGGAAATAGCTCACTATTTAAGATGACACCTCCACACTCTCCCCATAACCCAGTAACCCCACCGGTCCTTTTGGACACTAAGGTTCAAAATAGCATGGCCAATCCATAAGGAGGAACTGCAGCATCTTAATATCCTCAGAGAGAAATCTGATAGAAACTTGGGCTTATTACTCAGTTCCTGATGTTTAAGAAGAAAGACTTACTACAAGTTCTACAGTCCCCACCTATGTGAAGGACACTCACCCTGGCCGAAGGAAGTGCACAGAATATTATTGATATCAAAACGAGATCAGGGAGATTGGTCAAGACACTTCAGAGACCAACCACGTGAAGTTTGAGACATTGGTGTGAGATGTAGGGAGATGTAAATATGGTTGGGATGATGATTTGGGGATCAAGGGTTAGCATGAGAAGCATAATGTTGCTGATATAATAATGACATCAGATCACATGAATGAACAGTAAGAGAGATCTTCTGGAGTGTGGAGAAACTCCAACCTCGCGTAGAGGTCCAAATGCCCAAATGCCTGCTGTAAATAAAGAAGAATGGTCTTGACAAACTATTGACTTGAGCATCAAACTTTGGCTGGAATTCTCCAGTCGCCGGGTTTCACTTTTCACGCCAGCAGCGCTGCGGGTTTTGCAGCGGCCTGGGGGTGGGTTCAATGGGAGATCCCACTGCCAGACGGCGGGAAGATAGAAGCCCATCACCAGTGAACGAAACAGGGCCGAGAAACCCACGGCTGGGGGACAGGAGAATCCTGCCGTTTGGGAGAATAGGAAAAACCCAGAACCCCGTCCGGACGCTGACCACACAATGAAACACCAATGGCGGAGGAACGGAAGAAAGAAATTGGCAAAAGAAGCGGAAACAAAGTGAAAGAAAATGTTCAGTGCAGCAAATTGGTATCATCTGGAACACCTGCGATGGAAGTTGATTCAATAATAACTTCCAAATCGGAATTGGTATGTAGTTGAAGAGGACAGTTTAGCACACTGGGTTAAATAGCTGGCTTTTAAAGCAGACCAAGGCAGGCCAGCAGCATGGTTCAATTCCCGTACCAGCCTCCCTGAACAGGCGCCAGAATGTGGTGACTAGGGGCTTTTCACAGTAACTTCATTTGAAGCCTACTTGTGACAATAAGCGATTTTCATTCAGATTGGCAGGGCTATGGGGCGAGGGTAAGTAAGTAGGACTAATTGGTTAGTTCTGTCGATGGGTCCGCCCAGACACAATGGGCTGCATGGCTATATGATTCTGCAGTTTCTTCAATCATTCCTTCACAAATACTTAATTCATTTTACTTTTTAACTGAGATTGTAAACTCTGCCCCATCGATCGCTTACTGAATAAAGGTTGTGTGTACTAACGGGTCCTTTTTATGAAGAGGATAATCCTTTAAGTTTGTAATCATTTGGATTTTGATTTGTTTATTGTCACGTGTACCGAGGTACAGTGAAAAATATTTTTCTGTAAGCAGCACAAACAGATCACTTATTACATGAAAAGAAAAGAAAAAGAAAATACATAATAGGGCAACACAAGATACACAATGTAAATACATAGACACCGTCATCGGGTGAAGCATACAGGGGTGCAGTATTAATCAGGTCAGTCCATAAGAGGGTCATTTAGGAGTCTGGTAACGGCGAGGAAGAAGCTGTTTTTGAGTCTGTTCGTGCGTGTTCTCAGACTTTTGTATCTCCTGCCCGACGGAACAAGTTGGAAGAGTGAGTAAGCCGGGTGGGAAGGGTCTCTGATTATGCTGCCCGCTTTCCCCCGGCAGCGGGAGGTGTAGATGGAGTCAATGGATGGCAGGCAGGTTCGTGTGATGGACTGGGCTGTGTTCACGACTCACTGAGTCCCTTTGTTACCCATTCCCCCACCAGCAAAAGCAATTTTGAAAACCTCGAGCTTAATCTTAGCTGTCCTAGTGTTCAGAGAAGACAATATTGTCAGCCTTCCTTCATGACTGTGACATCTCTTGTGCAGCTAGCACATTTCAGGGACATTTGCGACTACAGGACGTTTGTCTCCGGTGTTCAGCTATGTCAGAACTTTCAACTCTCACCATGAAAAACTGATAAATCAGAGAGACCGAGAGAGAAAAATTAATGGCTGGTAATTTCTTTTTTGTTATCTGATGCTGAATCTCCGCGTTCGATCAATTCCACTAACACCGGTGACTAATGTCAATGCCACCTGTGTGATTGGTTGATTATTAATTAACTGATGATACAACAGAGATGTTCCTCCGCGGAGGTCATGAAGTGTGACTGGTTTCCTGAAAGTCGAACAGTATGACCAACCTTTACTTCGTACCCGTGTGTCATCTTGACAGAAAACATCCTGATCTCGGTCACAAGCTATACTCGGGGTGTGGCTCTCTGAGCATGCCACTTGTCAGACTGCAGAGGTTGCTAAACAATGATTCATGCAGGGACTCTCAGTGGCAATCACAGAGGATGTTGCAAACAAGCAGTTTGATGAGTAGAATGTGTTTGAGCTATCCGAGAGTATGACTCATGCTAGTCATTATGTTGTTAGCACAGTCCTGTCGACTGTTTGCTCTCAAGCAGCTCCAGCAATTTGTTCTTCCCATTTACTCTTTGATGGGATGTGAGGATTCACTGGAAAGTCCGGCCCTTGCTGCCCACCCCTTGTACAAAGTGGCTCGCTCGGCGAGTGGGAGGCTGAGCGTCAACCACTTTTCTTTGGGCCTGGAGTCAGGTGTGGTGACAGTAGCAGATTTCCTTCCCAGGTCGACCAGCCAATGAGCGTTGTCGTGGTCGCCATTACTGTGACTCCCTTTTTCCTCCAGAGTTCCAAATTGAATTTCAGTGTCAACAGATGCCCTGGCGGGATTTGAACCCCTTCCCTCTGACAGCACCTGTGGAGAGAGAAAAACAGAGTTATCATTTCAGGTCACCTATTTTCTGTTTTTTTTTCCGATTTCCGGCATCCATCTGCCGTATTTTGCTTTTTAGCACATGCTGATAATGACCAGAGAATCTTTATCTAGTGATCAGAGTTAAAAGATGACTATTGACCAGGATGCCAGAGAAAACTCCCCTGCTCTTCAACTCCGAGGTCAATGGAGCTTTGCTTCCACGTCTTATTCAAAAGGCAGCACTCAACGATACGTGGTATGGTGTGCATGTACCTTTAAGGGTACGCATCATAAAGTGCTGTCAGGCATTATTCACCTCAGCACAGGATGTGGTGTATTAGCCCTATGACTCTGAACTCAGTACGCTGCAGCATTGTCAAGGTCGGATGTACTATCTATAGCAGTGTTTTCCAAAGTTTTTTCCCGGGGACCCATTTTTACTAACCGGCCAACCTTCGGGACCCAACCCGGCCGACCTTTACGGCCCACTCCGGCCGACCTTCGCGGCCCACGCTGGCTGACCTGCGCGACCCACCATTTTGATTTTATAGAATTTACAGTGCAGAAGGAGGCCATTCGGCCCATCAAGTCTGCACCGGCTCTTGGAAAGAGCCCTACATTCACCCTATCCCCATAACCCAGTAACCCCACCTAACACTAAGGGCAGTTTGGACCCTAAGGGCAATTTAGCATGGCCAATCCACCTAACCTGCACATCTTTGGACTGTGTGAGGAAACCGGAGCACCCGGAGGAAACCCACGTGCACACGGGGAGGACCTGCAGACTCCGCACAGTCAGTGACCCAAGCTGGGGATCGAACCTGGGACTCTGGAGCTATGAAGCATTTGTGCTATCCACTATGCTACCATGCTGCCCTCTTAACTTTTCTCTTACCTCGTTTGTTGCTGACAAAAATGGAGGAAATGGTTTTGGGTCCCTTTGGTCCCCCGAACCTGCGAAAAAAAAGGCTGCGACCGCATTAAAAAAACATTTGGCCGCACTGCGCATGCATGCCCGATCACGGTGCGCAAAACTGCGCATGCGCACAGATGATCAGGCATGCATGTGCAGTGCGGCCAAATTATTTTTATCTGTTCCTGGCCATTTTGAAGGCCGCTCGCAGCCAGCATAGCTAAAAGCCGGCTGCTGCGGCTGTTGCGCACGGATTTGCCCGATCGGGAGCGCCGTGACGGACGGCTCCGGGACCCTCCCAACACACACCACCGACCCACCCACAGGTCGCACCCCAGAGTTTGACACTGCCTGATCTATAGTCTCCCAACATTGTTTGTATATAGTCCTACCTTCAAATATTACTATTGTTGTATGATTGGGACATCTATGTTGAATAGCAAAACGTAACATTTACAACAGTGAAGCATTCCGTTAATACTGCACTCGGATCATCAACCTGATTTGCATGCTCGAAAACAGAACTCAAACCCATGCCTTTCTGACTCAGAGTGCAATTCACTGAGGCCCATATACCCTGCATATTGCTGAAAAGAGAGACATGTTGTCAAAGCTTTTCATCTTATACTCACCAGGACAACAAATGCAAGGGTGCCAAATTTCAAATAATCACAACAATTTAAATTACAGGAGAAGAGGGTGCTGATTGGTTGGAAGGTAAACTCTGATTGGCTATGGAGAAAGCAATGGCGAACTATAGGCTCTCCAACCTGCCGGGTAATTCAAAAATGGCACAAGACTGGAACATATTCCTTTTGTTTGCAGAGGATATTGAGTGGCACGGTGGTGCAGTGGTTAGCACAGCTGCCTCATGGCGCCAAGGACCTGGGTTCGATCGCAACCCTGGGTCACTGTCCGTGTAGAGTTTGCATATTCTCCCCGCGTCTGTGTGGGTCACACCCCAACAACCCAAAAAGATTTGCTGGGTAGTGGGATTGGCCATGCTAAATCACCCCTTAATTGGGAAACCAAATAATAATAATCTTTATTGTCACAAGTAGGCTTACATTAACACTGCAATGAAGTTACTTGAAAAGCCCCTAGTTGCCACATTCCAGCACCTGTTCGAGTACACAGAGGGAGAATTCAGAATTCCCAAATTACCTAACAACGCGCAGACACAGGGAGAACGTGCAGACTCCGCACAGACAGTGACCCAAGCCGGGAATCGAACCTGGGACCCTGGCGCTGTGAAGTGACAGTGCTGACCATTGTGCTGAACAATAATTGAGTACTCTGAATTTATTTTTAAAAATTGTTTGCAGAGAACGTGTCCCTGCACTTGAATGGATGTCATACCCAGCCAATGTAAAAGAGCCACGTTAAAAGCTCATCTGATTATGTTGGTTGTTAGTGTAACACTCAGCCTTGTTCAGCACGTGCTGCCCAATCACAAAATGACATTAAATAGTAGCCGTTTTGTTTTTGCAAGCGTGGGCTGGTTCAGTACAGTCTGTATTCTGCCGATTATGAATAATTGAAGGAACATGTTCTTTAATTCAATCGGCTAACTGCTGCATTAATAAAAAGCCATTTCTCTGGTGATACTCAACGATCGTACCCTTTTCCCATCTTCACACTTCAACCCCCTCCAAAAGCACATTTTAGTTTTGGAGTGTAGCTACCAGAGTTATTCCTCCATGTGTGGAAGTTTACAAAGTGATTAAGATTTTAAAAATAATTAATTTACGGGATGTGAGCGTCGCTGGTTAGGCCAAGACTTATTTCCCATCCCTAGTTGCCCTTCAGAAGGTGGTGGTCAGCTGCCTTCTTAAACCGCTGCAACCCCTGAGTTGTAGGTACACCCACAGTGCTCATAGGGGGTGAGTTCCAGGATTTTGACCCAGCGACAGTGAAGGAACGGCAATATATTTCCAAGTCAAGATGGAGAGTGACCAGGAGGGGAACCTCCAGGTCATAGGGTTCCCAGGTATCTGCTGCTCTTGTCCTAGATTATAGTGGCCGTGGGTTTGGAAGGCGTTGTCTAAGGAACCTTGCCTGGCAACTGCAGGCGCATCTTGTAGGTGGTACACACGGCTGCCACTGTTCGTCGGTGGGAGAGGGTTTGAACAATTTTGGAAGGGGTAGCAGTCAAGCAGGTTGCTTTATCCTGCATGGTGTTGAGCTTTTTGAGTATTGTTGGAGCTGCACTCATCCAGGAAGTGGTGAGAATTCCATTACACTCCTGACTTGTGCTTTGTAGATTGTGGACAAGCTTTGGGGGGTCAGGAGGTGAGTTACCTGCCGTAGGACTCCCAGCGTTTGACCTGCCCTGGTGATAATATGGCTAGTCCTGTTCAGCTTCTGATCAATGGTAACCCCAAGGATGTTTATTGTGGGGAATTCAGTGATGGTAATGCTATTGAATGTCAAGGTCAATGGTTGGATTCTCTCTTGTAGGAGATGGTCGTTGCCTGATACTTACGTGGCACGAATGTAAAAGATACGATTTATAATCATCTAGATAGGAATAATATGATTAGGGATAGTCAGCATGATTTTGTGAAGGGTAGGTCATGCCTCACAAACCTTATCGAGTTCTTTGAGAAGGTGACTGAACAGGTAGACGAGGGTAGAGCAGTTGATGTGGTGTATATGGATTTCAGTAAAGCGTTTGATAAGGTTCCCCACGGTCGGCTATTGCAGAAAATACGGAGGCTGGGGATTGAGGGTGATTTAGAGATGTGGATCAGAAATTGGCTAGTTGAAAGAAGACAGAGAGTGGTAGTTGATGGGAAATGTTCAGAATGGAGTTCAGTTACGAGTGGCGTACCACAAGGATCTGTTCTGGGGCCGTTGCTGTTTGTCATTTTTATAAATGACCTAGAGGAGGGCGCAGAAGGATGGGTGAGTAAATTTGCAGACGACACTAAAGTCGGTGGAGTTGTAGACAGTGCGGAAGGATGTTGCAGGTTACAGAGGGACATAGATAAGCTGCAGAGCTGGGCTGAGAGGTGGAAAATGGAGTTTAATGTGGCGAAGTGTGAGGTGATTCACTTTGGAAAGAATAACAGGAATGCGGAATATTTGGCTAATGGTAAAATTCTTGGTAGTGTGGATGAGCAGAGGGATCTCGGTGTCCATGTACATAGATCCCTGAAAGTTGCCACCCAGGTTGATAGGGTCGTGAAGAAGGCCTATGGTGTGTTGGCCTTTATTGGTAGAGGGATTGAGTTCCGGAGCCATGAGGTCATGTTGCAGTTGTACAAAACTCTAGTACGGCCGCATTTGGAGTATTGCGTACAGTTCTGGTCGCCTCATTATAGGAAGGACGTGGAAGCTTTGGAACGGGTGCAGAGGAGATTTACCAGGATGTTGCCTGGTATGGAGGGAACATCTTATGAGGAAAGGCTGATGGACTTGAGGTTGTTTTCGTTAGAGAGAAGAAGGTTAAGAGGTGACTTAATAGAGGCATACAAAATGATCAGAGGGTTAGATAGGGTGGACAGCGAGAGCCTTCTCCCGTGGATGGGGGTGGCTAGCACGAGGGGACATAGCCTTAAATTGAGGGGTAATAGATATAGGACAGAGGTCAGAGGTGGGTTTTTTACGCAAAGAGTGGTGAGGCCGTGGAATGCCCTACCTGCAACAGTAGTGAACTCGCCAACATTGAGGGCATTTAAAAGTTTATTGGATAAGCATATGGATAATAAGGGCATAGTGTAGGTTAGATGGCCTTTAGTTTTTTTTTTCCATGTCGGTGCAACATCGAGGGCCGAAGGGCCTGTACTGCGCTGTATCGTTCTATGTTCTATGTTCTATGTCACTTGTCAGCCCAAGCCTGGATATTGGTCTTGCTGCATTTGGACATGGACTGCTTCATTATCTGAGGAGTCACAAATGGTGCTGAACATTGGGCAGTCATCTGCGAACATCATCATCATAAAATTTTAAAATAAATTTAGAGTACCCAATTCATTTTTTCCAATTAAGGGGCAATTTAGCATGGCCAATCCACCCATCCTACACATAATTACATAGAATTCACAGTGCAGAAGGAGGCCATTCGGCCCATCGAGTCTACACCGGCTCCTGGAAAGAGCATCCTACCCAAGGTCAACACCTCCACCCTATCCCCATAACCCAGTAACCCCACCCAACACTAGGGGCAATTTTGGACACTAAGGGCAATTTAGCAAGGCCAATCCACCTAACCTGCACATCTTTGGACTGTGGGAGGAAACCGGAATACCCGGAGGAAACCCACGCACACACGGGGAGGATGTGCAGACTCCACACAGACAGTGACCCAAGCCGGAATCGAACCTGGGACCCTGGAGCTGTGAAGCGATTGTGCTATCCACAATGCTACCGTGCTGCCCTTTGGGTTGCAGGGGCGAAACCCACACAAACAAGGGGAGAATGTGCAAACTCCACATGGACAGTGACCCAGAGTCGGGATCGAACCTGGGACCTCGGCGCCGTGAGGCAGCAGGGCTAACCCACTGCGCCACCGTGCTGCCCTTAAACATCATCACTTCTGACCTTATGATGGAAGGAAGGTAATTGATGAAGCAGCTGAAGATGGTTATTTCATAGATTTTACAGACTTATTTAGTTGGGCCTAGGTCACTATCCTGAGGAACTCCTGCAGTGATGTCCTGGAGCTGAGATGATTGACCTCCAACCACCACAACCATCTTCCTCTGTGCCGGGTATGACTCCAACCAGCGAAGAGTTTTCCCCCTGATTCCCATTGACTCCAGTTTAGTTAGGGCTCTTTGATGCCATACTCGATAAATCCTGCCTTGATGTCAAGGGCAGTCACTCTCACCTCACCTCTGGCATTTTGCCCCTGTTTGACCCAAGGCTGTAATGAGGTCAGGTGCTGAGTGACCCTGGCAGAACCCAAACTGAGTGTCTGTGAGCAGGTTATTGCTGAGTAAGTGCCGCTTGACAGCATTGTTGATGACTCCTTCCATCACTTTGCTGATGATGGAGAGTAGACTGAATTGGCTGGGTTGAATTTCTCGTTTCTTGTCTACAGGACACACCTGAGCAATTTTCCACATTGCTGGGTAGATGCCAATGTTGTAGCTGGGCTGGATTGAAGATTGACTGGTTGGCAGAAAACAGAGGGCGAGATCTAACAGAAAGGTTTCTAAGCGCCACTTATGGCAGGTTTTGCTGTGAGTTTCTCGCTGGCTTTGTTGGTGAGCTCCCCACCGCTATCTAACCACACTAAGGGCGCGATCTACCCTAATGGGGACAGAGTGCTGTAATGCGAAATTAGCCGGGTATTTCCTGGTGCTCAGAGTACCAAGAATACCCCGCTATCTAACACCCATCCAGGTAGATGGGAGGCCTCAGTGGGGAACTCTCCAACGAGGCCGCACTTAGTCATGTTTCCTGCACTGAGAAGCTCTCCTCACTGGAACCCCTCAGTTCAGGAAGAGATCAGACGCCATCTTTTAATGGCGCCCCATTCGCGCGAGCCCCTGGCGTGACCCTAGATCCCCCCCCCCCCCCCAAGCTCCAACTCACTGTAAGGGGGTCCAAAGCCTCCCAGCCCAGGTGGCACCAGCCGTGGCAGGGTATCACCCTGCCCAGAGGGCATTCACCTGGGGGCGCCCCACGAGTGGCGTTCCATGTGGTCGCTGATTGTGCAGACCGGCACTGAGGGGCGTTTGCCCGAGATCGCCAAGGTGAGGAAGTTCGAACCCACGCCTTGGGCAGATTGAGGGAATGCATATTAGAGTGAGACTAGCTGCCTCGTTCTGATGTGCTGATTTGCCAGAAAGTGATCCCGCCCACAATTGGCAGGTTTCACGTGATGTCTCGTGAGATTGCGTTAGATCTTGTGAGGCGTGGCAATCCGGGTAGATTCTAGAAGTGGGAACTCCTGGCAACTATCGGTCGTGTTGCACCGCGCCGTGCTGCTTTTCGGGCACATCACGACTGATAAATCTTGCCCTAGGTCACTGCTTTGGGCCCTGGGGAGTTTCTCACTGGTTTAGCCCACACTCAGAATTATTTTCATCACTGGGAAGCTGAACTCACTGACCAGGCCAGTTCCTTCGAGTTTGGGCCACCATTTTGAAATGGTGCCTCAATCTCTAAGACGACTTGTGGGTTTCTCACCCGCCCCCCCCCCCCCCCCCCCCCCCCCCACCCATGGGCAATGTCACCCCCCTCCCCACGCATGGGCTTTACCTCAAAACCTTCAAGTAATAATAAGTATGCCGGCTAAAGGGGGGAGGCCACAGTTATTATTACGAAGATGCTTACCTGTAAATATATATGTTAATTTTTGCGTGTTCTTTTTTTTTTCTCTCTCTCTAACAATTTGTAATTTGTTCAATATAAAACATGAAAACTGAATAAAAAACATTTATTAAAAAAAAGTAATAACACCCCATTATGTACTCACTGACCACCACCCCATTCTCAGGTTTTCCCAAGCCCCCTTTCAAGCCCCCCTTCCTGGACTCCCACCTTTCATCCTGCACCCTTCCAGAGTCCCTTGCAACCCCCACCCTTCATACACCTTCCACCCTCCTTTTATGGGCATGGCTCCCCTAGGCCCTGCTCCACGTTTGTGTGGGCCAGTAGTAAACTGGGCCTGATCGAGGCCTCGCTGGATAGGGCATTAGTTCCTGGGCGGCAGGAGAATTTGGCGCATTTAAATGTGCATATCTGGATCTCACCCAGCACGGGCGAGATTCAGATGATGACATCTCCCGAGGTTCGGTTGAATCTCGAATCTCGCGAGAAGTCTTGATGTCTTGCCAGAGGCCTCTGGCGTGAGTGTACAGCATCGTTGCGACACCAAGTTGGGTGCGACGAGGCTGGTAAATCGCACCCATAGACTTTGATTTACATATCCATCTGCCGTTATCTTGAAGTGTGGACTATCTTTATCTCAATTCCACAATGTGAATACAAAACGCATTTAAAGTGAAAACTCAGGTGAACTGCAAATCTGTTCTATGCATTCCACCATCAGTCGAGGTAACACTGTCACAGAATCCAGAATAGTTAAAAAATGTTCCTTTGTCAACATGAAGCGCAGCCTGCGAGGAGCAAAAACAAACACCGACTTTTACTTAATATTAATCTGTGTCTGCGGCAATACGTCCCTGTGGACATAACCACTTTAAGTCACTTAATGTCAAGCCTCTTCCATCAGGCACCAGACAAGAACATTTGAATGTTTGCGATGCATTTGTGACATAAATTATTAAAAACCTGACAGAGGCCAATGGCATGGAAAATTTCCTGAAGGGAATAGTTTGACAGCGCACTGGGTGTGTGTCATGAGAATGTCGCTTTAAGAAATGTTTGGCTGCTCATGTTACTGCAGTGATGTCAGAGTGTGGGTGGAGCTGAGCTCTGGCTCTGCTTTTTAATTTAAGTTTGAGAAAAGCTTGGGTGTGTCTGTGTTTTTTTGGTTTCGTTTTTCAGTGTTGGAGCTGAAGCCAGACAAAGCAGGTGTACTGCTGTTCTCTCTGCCATGAAAAGACTGTTTCTTGATCATTTGGTGAATTCAGAATTATAAATGGCCTGAGTAGTGACTTCAACCTGATGTTCTTCTGTTAAAGGTGATGATTTTTGTCAGTCTTCTGGATGGTAAAAGGACAGCGTACGTATTACATAGATACATAGAACAGTACAGCACAGAACAGGCCCTTTGGCCCTCAATGTTGTGCCGAGCCATGATCACCCTACTCAAACCCACGTATCCACCCTATACCCATAACCCAACAACCGCCCCCCCCTAACCTTACTTTTATTAGGACACTACGGGCAATTTAGCATGGCCAATCCACCTAACCCGCACATCTTTGGACTTAGTGTTGTATTCTTTGGGGGTTGTATTTGGATTAATGGCTGCTAAGATGTTCACTGTTTGTTTTGAAAAGGTTAACTTGAGTTAATAGAATAAACATGAAATGAAATGAAAATGAAAATGAAATGAAATGAAAATCGCTTATTGTCGCGAGTAGGCTTCAATGAAGTTACTGTGAAAACCCCTAGTCACCAGATTCCGGCGCCTGTTCGGTGAGGCTGGTACGGGAATTGAACCGTGCTGCTGGCCTGCCTTGGTCTGCTTTAAAAGCCAGCGATTTAGTCCAGTGTGCTAAACCAGCAAAACATTGTTTTGCTTTAAAAAATATTTTTCCATTTCTGCTGTACCACACCTGTAGAGTGGGCCGTGTGCTCCCCATACCACAATCTATTAAAAGTTGTGGGTCAGGTGAACTCCATGATACACTTTGGGGTTCTCTAAACCCTGGCCCAGGATTCATTGCAGAAAGTGCTCACTTTCCCCAAAGTTGGCAAGATCATGAAATGTTTGGCACTTTGCTGAATATTCCTCACCTTATCAGGGTTTTGCCACTGATTCTGTACAACTCTCCAAGCATTTTAAATGCTTAGCAGTAGAGGTGACGAGATCCTCAAATTTATTATCTCTTTTTCATAATTTCTGTGAGTGTGTTTGCCGATATGGACATTGGCCATGATTTACCGGTCCCATTGATCGCAGATGCTGTATCCATAATGACCACGACGTCTCACGGGCGATCAAAATGGGATTAGCATCAGCGAGATCTCAGTTTCAGATCTTACCCACCCACCGCCCACCGGTAACGTGATCAGATTCATGCCCCTGTCTGCGTAGGTTTCCTCCCACAGTCCAAAGATATGCAATTCCGGTGGATTGGCCAAGCGGAATTTCCCCCAGGTTGGGCAATGGGGATAGGGTGGGGGGCTGGGCCACGGTACAGTGCTCTTTCAGAGGGTTGGTGCCTCCTTCTGCACTGTAGGGATTCTATGATTCAGCGAGATGGTTTCTCCTCATCTCAGCTCCTAAACGATCGACCTCATATCCTGAGATTGTGCCCCAATGTCTTAGCTTCCTTGACCAGTGAAATAGATCTCTCAGTGTCAACCCGAAAAAAAAACCTTCACTGCAAAATCTTCTTTTTAAAATTTAGAATACCCAATTTTTTTTTTCCCAATTAAGGGGCAATAAGCCCCTCATAGATTCAGAGAATCACACAGTACAGAAGAGGCCCTTTGGCCCATCAAGTTGCACCGACTAAAAAAAACTTCTCTAATCTACACTAAACCCACCTCCAGCACCTGGCCCATAGCCTTGAATGTTATGACAGTTCAAATGCTCCTCCAAGTACTTGTTAAAGATTGTCAGGTTTCCTGCTTCAAGTACACTCCAAGGCAGTGTATTCCAGATTCCCACCATCCTCTGCTGAAAAAAGTTTCCTCAAATCCCCTCAAAATCTCCTACCTTCCATCTTAAAATTATGCCCTCTTGTTATTGACCCTTCAACTAAGGGGAAACAGCTGCTTTATATCCACCCTGTTCATGCCTCTCATTATCTTATACACCTCTATCACGTCCCCTCTCAGCCTTGTCTGCTCCAAAGAAAACAACCTGAGCTTATCCAGCCTCTCTTCATGGCTAAAATGCTCCATCCCAGGCAACATTCTGGTGAATCTCCTCTGCACCCTCTCTAATGCAATCACATCCTTCCTATAGTGCAGTGACCAGAACTGAACACAGCACTCCAGCTGTGACCTAACCAAAGTTTTGTATAGCTCCAACATAACCTCCCTGTTCTTATAATCTATGCCATGACTGAAAAAAGGTAAGTGTCCCGTCAGCCTTCTTAACTATCCTATTAACCTGTCCTGCCGCCTTCAGGGATCTGTGGACAAGCACCGCAAGATCCCCCTGTTCCTCTCAGTTTCTTAGTTTCCTGCCATTTGAGTTCTCCCTTGTCGTGTTACTCCTTCCAAAGTGCACCACCTCACACTTTTCCGGGTTAAATTCCATCTTTGGACAACCCCCTCAACCCAGGGACCAATTTAGTGAACCTTTGTAGCGCTTCCTCAGGTGCAAGCATATCCTATCTTCAGCTTAGCAGGTCTGACAGTGTCAGTCCGGAAAGGAACAGTGCTAATGTTTCTAGCCCAGGATCTATCCTCTGAACTGCTCCAGTGAAATATCTTCACCCCAAAAATGTTAATTTTGTTTCTCTCTCCTCAGATGCATCAGAAATAGAGGCAGAAATATAATACTCATGTCCTTTCTAACATATCAGGTTGGATTCTCCGCAGCCCCGCACCAAAACCACATTTGGCGTGGGGGCGGAGAATCCAATTTCACGCAGAAATCGGGCCCGGCGCCGATCCAGCGATTCTCTGGGACCCGAGAATCGGGGTGTTCGTGGAGTACTCCGCACGGCTGGGGGCCCATTGCACGAGGTCCGCCCAGCGATCTTCCGCTCCCGACCGGCCGGGTTCCCGACGACGTGG
Organism: Scyliorhinus canicula; assembly: GCF_902713615.1. NCBI lineage: Eukaryota > Metazoa > Chordata > Chondrichthyes > Carcharhiniformes > Scyliorhinidae > Scyliorhinus > Scyliorhinus canicula. The sequence goes on along the minus strand of NC_052158.1, from coordinate 149,650,716 downwards.
TTCTAACCACCTATTGCCATTTGGGAAGCTCGCATGGCGGCTGCAGACTCAGACTGTGGCCGCCCTCGTGGGGGGCGGGGGGAATTGGATACCGGGAGGAGCCTTATGGGTGGCCGGGGGACAGATCGGCGCGTGTGACCGATCGGGGGTGTCTACATTCATCATCTGCCTCCGCAGTCCGAGTCCGCCATGATGCTCGACGCAGCTGCTGGAGACCATGGCCGTACGCATGCGCGGACTCAAAACCGGAGATGCGGGGGCCCGTATCCGCAGCTAAAGCTGTGTGAATCACTCTGGGTCCCTGCTAGCCCCCTGCAGGTCAGTAGGGCTCTGCCATATTCCCCGTGTCCGGCGCAGAGAAGGAAACCCTTGCGCATGCGCGCAATCCGCGCCGGCTGGAGCTGCAGGGACCACTCCGGTGCCGACCTAGCCTTCTAGGAAGGGGAGTATTCTCCATTATTGGGGACTGTTGACGCCGGAGTGGTTGGTGCTGCTTTTCACGCCGGCGTGGGGACGTAGCCCCATTATTGGTGAATCCCTCCCTTGATTCTTGGCCTCTTCCGTCATTTTCACAATGTCGGAGAGGCTGTCCATCACAAAATTTAGGTCAATGAAACTTCATCAGAACTGAAAAAAGTTAGAGATTTAACAGATTTTTTTTAATGCTCCCTACTGAGCCAAATCTGATCCGTACCTCCCCTTTTCCCTTCCATCCATCCTCACTTGCCTCTCTTGGCTTCTCACCTCTCATTTAGTTCATCCTTACCAGTGAATTCTTCCATGATTTTGCATGTTAAGTTTTTGAACCTACAGCTCCATATTCCCTTTCGAGTGCTTTGTTGCAATCTTTTATTCATTGCCCTCCCTGCCCACTTTCCCCCAGCGTCGCTAACCCAGCTTTTCAACCACCTTATTTCCACTATCTGGAAAATTAGCCTTTCAACCTCCCCAAGTGCCTCTCCACCTTTTCAAAACCTTCTTCAAACCCATCTCTGTAATCTCCTTGAGCCCTACAAATCTCCAATTTTGATCTCTTGAGCATCCTTGATTTGAACCCCTCCATCATTGATGGCAGTGCCTTAAGCAGCTTGGGCCCGAGGCTCTGGAATCACTTCTCTAAACCTCAGCATCTCTTTACCACCCTCCCTTCCTTTCAAACATACTTTGCAACATACCACTTTGACAAAGCCTTTGGTCATTTACCCTAATATCTCCTTACATAGCCCTGTGTCAAATTTTGTTTTAGGGCGACACGGTGAGCACTGTAGCTTCACAGCGCCAGGGTCCCAGGTTCGATTCCCGACTTGGATCAATGTCTGTGCAGAGTTTGCACGTTCTCCCCGTGTCTGCACGGGTGTCTTCCGGGTGCTCCGGTTTCCTCCAAGTCCCAAAAGACGTGCTGTTAGGTGAATTGGAAATTTTGAATTCTCCCTCTGTGTACCCGAGCAGCGCCGGAATGTGGCGACTAGGGCCTTTTCACAGTAACTTAATTGCAGTGTTAATGTAAGCCTACTTGTGACAATAAAGATTATTATTATCATTATAACTCTCCTGCAAAGGATGTTTTACCACATATATCATGTATTTACTACATTTGTATTTACTACATATTCTAATGTTGACCTTCCTAACTTGCAACGCATAATTGTGAGAGGAAATGATTTTTCTAGATAAAACCGTTCAGCAAAATTGATCAAAGTTAAATGTTGAATTTCCTATTGGATTTCTTGGTGACTATCTGATATTGATGACCAAAAGTGCTCTTCCCCACCAGGAGGATCCATTGGTGTGATTCTCCAGCCAATTTCCCAGAAAACAACATGCTTTCTGAGGGCAGAGTCATTGGTCCCGGTGGGGTCGTCTGGTTCCACTGCTGGCTGCAGTGTTGTGCGTGAATCGCCGCTGGGGAACCCACTGTCAATGTGGGGGGGGGGGGGGGTCGCCTTTGGCGGGCCCAGAGGATCCTGACAGGAAAGTGTGGTGAATGTAACTGCGTAATTCACACTATTGTATATACATGAGACCATGCATTGATAAGCGCAGTTGCGTTGCCCGACCACTAGGGGGAGTAGCGCTGGGAATGCTTAGGAGTTTGTACAGGGCTCCACCCTTGGCTCCGCCCACGACTCCTCCCCCTGGACTGCTGCATAAATACCAATGCTCAGAGCCAGTCGTTCAGTTCATCGAGAGTTCAACGTGGAACAGGCTGGCTCTGTTGTAAGTAGATTAAAACCACTGTTCATATCTTAAAGCAGGTGTCTAGTGAATTGATGGTTCCATTAGAAAGGCCGGAAAATCCCTCTCATTCTCTGTGTATCCACTCTATCGAAACCTTTCAGAGCTTTCGAGACCTCAATTACGTTACCCCCTCTGGCTTCCTTTTCCCAGGGAGAGAAAATCTCCAGCTGGTCAACCCTTCCCTGATATGTGCATTCCTGGCATCATCTTTGTAGATCCTCACTGTACGCTCTCCACATTGCCTCTAAAACCTTTTTCAATTATGGGGGACAGAACTGCCCACGGTTCTCTAAGTGTGGTCAAAGCGAGGATCAATATCATTTACTTGGACTGCGCTACTTTTTAATTCTGTCTCTATGGAAGTGAAGCCAAGTGCTTGGCTTGCTTAGTGTATAGTGCAGGGAGTGGTTGAAGTGAATGTAGCGTTTAAGCTGACACGCATGTGAGGAAGAAGGGAACAGATGGATACCATAGTGTATTTAGATGAGAAAAGATGTGGACTCGAATGGAGCAGAAACACCAGCATGAACTGGTTGGGCTGAATGGCCTGTTTCTGTACTATATAGACCATGTAATTCTATGTACATAAGTATCATAAGGTAAATCGAGACACATTTACTACCTCTTATTTATTTTTCAGCAATAATTACGAATGAGGGGCCATAAACATAAGATGGTCACCGATAAATACAAGGAGGAATTCAAGAGAAACTTTTAATGTGATGTGAAGTAGATAAGGGAGTTGGCGCATGTGGATCATTAACACCGCTTGGATCTGGTGGGCCAGGCCTGTTTCTGTGCCATAAAGACATTGTAATACTTTATACCTCTCCTCTCACCTACTGCCAATTTGCAGCACTCTTTACATTCATGGAACATGAATCCGGGGTTATGCAAAAATAATTAACAATTGCATTTGGTTCTTTCCAAATCGACAAAGAAATGTGACTTAATTCATAGAATTTACAGTGCAGAAAGAGGCCATTCGGCCCATCGAGTCTGCACCGGTCCTTGGAAAGAGGACCCCACCCAAGTCCACATCCCCGTAACCCAGTAACCCCTCCTAACCTTTTTTTTGGACACTAAGGGCAATTTAGCATGGCCAATCCGCCAAACCTGCAAATATTGGACTATGGGAGGAAACCGTAGCACCCGGAGGAAACCCACGCAGACACGGGGAGAATGTGCAGACTCCGCACAGACAGTGACCCAAGCTAGGAATAGAACCTGGGACCCTGAAGCTGTGAAGCAACTGTGCTAACCATTGTGCTACCGTTCCGCCAAGTTCTGGGTGTTCTAGTCGGCATAGCACCCCACAATCCGAAAATGGAGAAAGCTTACTATTGTTTCTGAAGTAACGACGGCGATCGCAATCCAATACAGTCCCAGGTGATACTTTGGGTTCAGAGTCATTCCCTTATCAAATTTTAGACTTTGAAACCAAGGCAGAAGATTAAAACCTCATACGTCATCGCACGGAAACTATGGAAAAGGTGAAGTCACCGAGTCACCACAATCTGTAATGACTCATGTGCCGGTTTCTGTCAGTGAAACGGAAATTGGGAGTGGGGAGTTAAAACACTACTTACTTTGCAGGTAAAAGAAGCCAGAATGAATTGGGATGATACATCGCGCTGGTGTGAAGAGTTTCTGTGAGGCCCCTTCCTCCCTCTCTCTCCAATCATGATAAACCTTTCCATCTCAAATGAAATGAACAAAGACCTGCATTTATATAGAACCCTTCAAGACTCCAGGACGTCTCAAAGTACCTTAAAACCAGTGAATTGGTTCATTAAACATGTAGTCACTGTTCGATGTAAGGAATATGACAGTAAGATTGCTGTCCCTATCACCTGTGGGTCGAGTGCAAGTGGTTAAAATGAACGTTCTACCGCAGTTTTTGCTTTTATTTTGTGGGGGTGGAACGATTGATCTCTTTGTTTATAGGGGCTGGGAAGGCCCTGTGGATTTGTCAATGGTTGCTTCAGAGGGGGCGATAATTGGGCGGCCTAGCCTTACCAAGTCTTATGCACTGTCACTGGACAACGAATGCTGAGAAGGTTTGGTCCTCGGTTAGGGAACCAGATATGGTATGGGTTTAGATGGAGGAAGGGGAAGTAAGGTGTCGGGGCTGTGGACGCTGGTTACAGCGCCACGCCTGTTGACGCTGCGGAAATACTCGAAGAGCCTGGTTGTGGGGTCAACCCTGAAGATATGGAAGCAGCTTTACAGACATTGTAACTTAGGGGCAGGGTCGAAACTGATCTCAGTCTGAGAAAACCATCAGTTCGAAGTGGCAAAAATAGACGGTGGGTTTCAGGAAAAAGGTGATCACGTTGAAAGACTTGTTCCTGGAAGAAAGTTTTGAAACATTTGCAAAATTGAGGGAGAAATACAAGCTCTTGAGGAGGGAAGCCTTTACATATTTGCAGATACGGAACTTTCGTAAAGAAGACCTGCCCTACCCCCTTCTTTGTTGGAAGAGGCGGTGATGATTTAGCTGGAAGGGGCTGGTTTAGCTCACTGAGCTAAATCGCTGGCTTTTAAAGCAGACCAAGCAGGCCAGCAGCACGGTTCGATTCCCGTACCAGCCTCCCCGGACAGACGCCGGAATGTGGCGACTAGGGGCTTTTCACAGTAACTTCATTGAAGCCTACTCGTGACAATAAGCCATTTTCATTTCATCATTTCATGATGTTCGGGACAGAGGGAGGGGTTATCTCGGCTGTATATGGGAAAATTATGGAAGCAGGATCAGAATCCCTGGATGAGGTGAAAACCAAATGGGATGAGGAATTGAGGGAGAGGTTGGAGGAAGGACTGCGGTGTGAAATTTTACGGAGGATTAATGCATCGACTTTGTGCGCGAGGTTGGCACGAATACAATTGAAGGTAGTTTACAAAACACATTTGAAGAGGTCGAGAATGAAATGAAATGAAAAAATGAAAATCGCTTATTGTCACAAGTAGGCTTCAATGAAGTAACTGTGAAAAGCTCCTAGTCGCCACATTCCGGCGCATGTTCGGGGAAGCTGGTACGGGAATCGAACCGTGCAGCTGGCCTGCCTTGGTCTGCTTTAAAAGCCAGCGATTTAGCCCAGTGTGCTAAACCAGCCCATGGTGAGTCGCCAGTTCGAAGGGGTTGAGGACATTTGTGAAAGGTGGGGGTAGGGGGCCGGCCAATCATGTGCACATGCTTTGGTCGTGCCTAAAACTGAGGATGTTCTGGGGCACCTTCTTTCGCCCCATCTCGACAGCGTTCCGGTTGGACCTAGAACCCAGTCCTCTGGGGGCTAAATTCAGTGTGTCGGACTTTCTGGAGCTCCAGCCAGGTGCAGGGCCAGATGTCTTACCCTCTGCCTCACTGGTGGTGAGGAGGCGGATCCTATTAGGGTGGAGGTTAGTTGCTCCACCCTGCGCTTCTGTTTGACTAGGAGACTGAATGGAGTTTCTCAGCCTAGAGAAGGTTAAATTTAGCTTAAGAGGAAATGAGGAGGAGTTTCACAAGAGATGGTGTCTGTTCATATCTCACTCTATGGAATAACCTTAGTCAGCCGCTGAAAGGAAGGGGGTAGTTAGTTAGCTGATGAATTGTTTTTGGATTGAGGGAGGGATTGTTAGCTTTTTTTGAAAAAGCTAATAAAACTATTTGTTGCCAAAAGAAATACCACAGCCAATTTGCATCAAGCAGGTCCCCACAAATAGCAATGTACTGATGACTAGATATTTTATAAAATGATGTTGGCTGGGAGACTGGGGAGAGATTTACTGATCTCTGAGATAGTGGCAAGAATTCTTTCACAGCCATCTGAAAAGACAATTGGATCTTGGTGGTCGGGGTCGTGGGTTTGGAAGGTGCTGTCGAAGGAACTTCAGATATCTTTTAAAAAGTATTCCTGAGATTTGGGCATCGCTGGCTAGTGATGGACATTTTTTGTCCATCCTTTAGAACATAGAACATAGAACAGTACAGCACAGAACAGGCCCTTCGGCCCTCGATGTTGTGCCGAGCAATGATGCGCTTGAGAAGGTGACGCTGAGCCACCTTCCTGAACTGCTGCCATCCCTGAGGTGTAGGTACACCCACAGTGCTGTTAGGGAGCGAGTTCCAGGATTTTGCAGGAACAGCGGTATAATTCCAAGTAAGGACGATGAGTGGCTTGGTCCAGGTGGTTGTGTTCCAAATATTTTTGCTGCTCTTGTCCTTCTAGTTGGCGGCAGCCGTGGATTTGGAAGGTGCTGCCAAAGGAGCCTTGGTGAGTTCATGCAGTGCATCCTGTAGATGGTACACACGGCTGCCACTGTGCATCGGTGGTGGAGGGGGTGAATGTTTGTGGAAGGTGTCCAATCAAGAGGGCTGCTTTGCGGGCAGCACGGTAGCACAATGGTTATCATTGCTGCCTCACGGCGCCGAGGTCCCAAGTTCGATCCCGGCTCTGAGTCACTGTCCATGGGGAGATTGCATATTCTCCCCGTGTTTGCGTGGGTTTCGCCCCACACAACCCAAAGATGTGCAGGGTAGGTGGATTGGCGATGCTAAATTGCCCCTTAACGGGAAAAAAAAATTGGGTACACTAAAAATGTAAAATAAAAAAGAGGGCTGCTTTGTCTTGGATGGTGTTGAGCTTCTTGAGTGTTGTTGGAGCTGCGCTCACCCAGGCAACCCTCCAGAATTATGTCTCATAGATGTGGGATAGGCTTTGGGGAGGTAGGACGTGAGGTACTCGCTGTGGGATTCCCAACCTCTGACCTGCTCTTGCAGCCACAATATTTATATGGAAGCGCCGATTGTTCGCCATCTTTAAAATTATATATGTTACAATGATGGCATTGGTTAAATGTAACATTAAGCTCTCCATTCACTGCCCCTTTATAGTGTATCCCCAAATCCAAATGTAGCAACACAAATGACAGTGTCACACAGCGTGATGAAGGGTATCCTCAATGTGATGACAGGACTTCATGAGGTCCAGAATCGGTGATGTGAATTCCCAGGGCATCTCCTTCTTGATGGTTTACCGCTGTGCTGCCACCACTGCTCGATCTGTCCTGCTGATGAAACAGGACATACCCAGGTACAGGGATGGCAATTCCCCAGGAGAGAAAATATCACAAGTGTGCATTTGTGTTGCTCTGATTGGATTTGGGGATACATTATCGGGGCCAGTGAATAGAGAGCTTAATGTTACAATCGGTGTAGTAATCCACGGGAGGCAGGAGTTCCGTCACCACACCAATATTTATTTACAATAACGATATTACAGGAGCAGCTACAAACAGTGCTGCTAGCAGTCCAGTCAACTTAAGACTGGCTCACAAAGCCTACACAGGTGCTTAGATGGGCCCCCTCAATGAGCTATCACTCATACTCCAATTGGCCAACCAATAAAGCCAATTGGAGTTCATTACAATCGGCATCCCCACAATCGGCAGCTAACAGGCAGCCGCCGACTCTCTAAGTCCCAATACCATTTAACGCTCACTTGAGCATTGATTAACAGTGGGTGTATCTTCCATCATTCTGTGATAGCTGTCGGCCAGTCAGATTGGCCGAATGCTGTTCAACCTGGCTAGGCATAGCGCTGCAGTGGTTGGAAGCGGTATTGCAGTGCTCTGTTTGGGGCTAATTCCCGGGACCTTTAAAAAGGTGAGTCCCGAGGATCCCTTTGGTACCAGGGGGCAGGAGGGTAGGGAACAACCGGGGGTGCGGGAGGCTTGGAAGGGGGTAGTATAAGACTGCGGTTTATATAAATGATTTAGACATGAATGTAGGAGGGTTGATCAGTAAGTTTGTGGATGATATGAAAATTTGTGGTAAATAGTGAGGAGGATAGCCTTCGATTACAGGAGGATATAGATGGGCTGGTCTGGTGGGCTCGTCAATGGCAAATATAATTCAGTCCAGATAACAGTGCACTTGGGCAGGAAAAACCAGTCAAGGGAATACATGATAAACGGCAGGATCCCGGGAAACACCGAGGATCAGAGCGGTCTTGGTGTAGATACAGTGGTTAAGAAGGCATACTGGCCGGGCAGCACCGTGCGCAGTGGTTAGCATTGCTGTCTCACGGTGCCAAGGTCCCAGGTTCGATCCCGGCCCTGGGTCACTGTCCATGTGGAGTTTGCACATTCTCCCTGTGTTTGCGTGGGTTTCACCCCCACAACCCAAGGATGTGCAGGGTAGGTGGATTGGCCACGCTAAATTGCCCCTTATTTGGAAAAAATGAATTGGGTGCTCTAAAATTACAAAAAAAAGGCATACTGGCCCGTAACTGCCTCTCCAATCCCAGATTTAAGTCGATGGTACGCTGCACAAGCGTGGCATGGTGCCCCGGAATGTGGACGCACAGACATGCGCGTTGGAAGCACGCGGCGTTTAAACTGTCGCACAGTGGTTACTACTGTTGCTTCACAGCGCCAGGTTCGTTTCCCGGCTTGGGTCACTGTCTGTGCGGAGCCTGCATTTTCTCCCCGTGTCTGCGTGGGTTTCCTCCGGGTGCTCCGGTTTCCTCCCACAAGTCCCGAAAGACGTGCTTGTTAGGTGAATTGGACATTCAGAATTCTCCCTCGGTGTACCCGAACAGGCGCAGGAATGTGACGACTAGGGGCTTTTCACAGTAACTTCATTGCAGTGTTAATGTAAGCCTACTTGTGACAAATAAAGATTATTATTATAACTCCCAGCCGGCTTTTGTTTGATTGATTGAGTGAAGTGTTGCACTGAACCCAGAGTGTGAAAATAAAAGGGGCGGTGCTAACCTGGCCGACTTGTCCCGATGTTCGGTAAGTTTTTACACTTTTTTATTTGTTTTTTTGTTTTGGTTAATCGAGGAGAGGCAGGAGGTATCAGCAACTATGCTTTTGGTAGGTTACTGTTTGATATTATCCATATTTAGTGTTTATAAATATGGTTTAAAATGCATCGAAAGTGAAAGGAAGATATGTATTTTTTTAAACTTTGGTTTGTCGTGAGGCTGTTAATTCCATTAAACGAACTATAATGGATAAAATAGGTTTGGAATGTATGTAATCTCCAGCGATCTCTAGCTAATGAGTATGATTGTCCACCTAAGATACTCCGTGATACTGGCCACGGATTGCTTGGGTCCTTGCATGGCTAATGAACCCGATCCTAGAGCCGCATCTTCAGTCACTCACTTAGTAGGAGTTTCCAAAACTTGGGATCGGTCCTTGGACGTTAGGTCGCGGGAATTCCTTTCTCAGGCTCCTTTTCCGGTTTCCCTCTTGCCGTCAGGTTTTCTCGAAGAATTGTGTCCCTTCAATCAGAAGGTTCCACCAAGTAGGTACATTCAGAGCAACAGTCTCCCAGGCCTTGACCTCTATGTTCCATTTGTTCCTCTTGTTCGGGATCCTTCCTGGAAAAGGATTTGCTTTGGCAGTCGGATTCTGACATTAGGATGTGGGTTGGCAAGCAGAGTTGGTTTTGGATGATCATGGCCTTGATACTGATGCTATTGACTCCTTCAACAACACTAACATTAGCAACCCTGTCTCCCTCCTCATCTCACTCTCTATCTTTCTCCCCTTTCCCTCCTCTCCCCCCACCCCATTTCCCTCTCCTCCCTCCCCTTCTCCCTTCCCTCTCCTCCCTTCCCCTCTACAAATAGACAGAACCGTTGTGTTTATGTGGAAAAATATAGGGCGGGATTCTCTCAGCCCGGGGCCGGGCCGGAGAATCCCCACGACCGGCGTGAATCGCGCTACGCCGCCCCATCGCCGGCACGCAGAGCGGAGAATCAGCATCATTGGTGCCGGTGTGGTTGGTGCACCGCCAATCGGGGGCCGCTCTACACAGCCGGCCCGCCGATTCTCAGCCCGGGATGGGCCAAGCGGCTGTCGTAAAAACACCGAGTCCCACCAGCGCCGTCCACACGGCTCTCAGCCGGCGGGAACTCAGCGTGGAAGGGTCAGGGGGCAGCCTGTGGGGTGGGGGGCCCACTGATCGACGGGCCGGCCTCTGTGGTCGGGGCCGGAGCGTTGAAGGAAGCCACTACGCAAGCGCGTGTTGGCGCCGGTGCCACTGTGCATGTTGACGCCCAGTTGACACCGGAATCAGCAGCTGGAGCGGCGTGAACCCTGTAGGGGCCAGAATTGTTGATCCTGAGGCTGTGTTGACGCCGTCGCGGAACGCGATGGCGTTTCCGACGGCGTCAACACTTTGCCTCCGGATCACAGAATCCCGCCCATAGTTTATTGACCATTCTCATTAAGTGAAAAAATATATTTTATAGCAAGTAATTTACAAAAGTTGTTCAGCTAATAAAGTCAAACGTTAATTTAAATGTTAACTGGCTTCAAAGTTTGACATTTATAAAATTATTTTTGTTGTTTTCCATTAAACTTCACAAGCTTCGACAAATGTCTTGCTGAAACATTAGAGCACAACATTTAATTATGAGATTATAAATGAATAAGATGATTGAAGTAAACAAGGCAGAAACATAATAACACAGTGGCATGATGGTTAGCTCTGCTGCTTCACAACACCAGGAACCATGTTCAATTTTGACCTTGGGTGACTGTCTGGTGCTTGTACATTCTCCCCATGTCTGCATGGGTTTCCTAGAACCATGGAATAGAACCATAGAATTCCTACAGTGCAGAAGGAGGCTATTCATCCCACCAAGCCTGACCGACCCTCTGAAAGAGCACTCTACTTGGGCCCACTCCCCCGTCCCATCCCCGGAGCCTGACCTGTACATCCCGTTACACGAAGGGGCAATTTAACATGGCCAATCCACCTAACCTGCACATCTTTGGACTCTGGGAGGAAACCGGAGCACCCGGAGGAAACCCATGGGGAGAATATACAGACTCCACACAGACAGTCACTCATGGCCGGAATTGAACCCAGCTCCCCAGTGCTGTGAGGCAACAGTGCTAACCACTGTGCAGTTTCCTGCAGGTGTTTCGGTTTCCTCCCGCAGTCCAAAAATCTTCAGGTTAGGTGGATTGGCCATGCTAAATTGTCCCTTAGGGTCCGAAGGTTAAGTGGGGTTACAGAGAATGGGTGGGGGCCTGTGTCGGGTGTTCTTTTGGTGCAAACTCGATGGGCCGAATGACTTTCTTCCGCACTGCAATGATTCTGCAAACACAAATAAAAAGAATTGGATGTTACAAGGACAGTGACAGCAATAGCCCTGGAGCGCTTTTAAAATCTCAGGACCATAATCTAACGTAAAACGTAGGAACACTTCTAAACGTGCCACACAAAAAGTTACAAAATAATACAGTGCTGATTTAAATAGTTTTGGGGATTTAAAGCAAATAACAAAACCTATGTTCACCTAGAAATAATCACCTTTCAATTAAAAAATGTAAAACTATTAAAAAGAGCCAATGACAACAGCAATGCCTGTATAAAAGAGCAAAACAAACTGTTAAAACAAACTTCTGCATACTATTAAAACACTTGTTAAATATGTTGCCTGTTTATTTCAATATGAATCTGCAGTTTAAATGCCTGTCCTCAGTGGGCGTTCCCAACAACGACCCTGTCATAAGAGGGCAGGGCTGCACTCCCCCTGCGTCACGCAGTGTAGACTGTCGCCCTGGAGGCCCAAGGCTGCCGCTGGGACAGGAAGTGCCGCCGTGATATCTGAGGACAGCAACATGCGTATTTTTCTATCTCAGAATCGGCGGCCCGTGGCGTTCCACTGCTAGCCGGGAGTTACGGGCCATGGTATACCTCCCTTTATTAGCCGAGGCATGGAGTTTAGGAACAGGGAGATTATTTTTTTCAAATAAATTTAGATTAAAATTATTTGGTTTCCCAATCAAGGGCAATTTAGCATGGCCAATCTTTGGGTTGTGGGGGTGAAGCCCATGCAGGCACAGGAAGAATGTGCAAACTCCTCACGGACAGTGACCCGGGGCCGGGATCAAACCCGGGTCCTCAGCGACGTAGGCAGCAATGCTAACCACTGTGCCACCGTGCCACTCAAGGGCAGGGAGATTATACTGGAACTGTATAACTATTGGTTAGGCCACAGCTAGAGTATTGTGTGCAATTGTGGAATCCACAATATAGGAGGGATGTGATAGCACTGGAAAGGGTGCCAAGATATTCTCTGGACTGGAGAGTTTTAGCTATGGAGAGATATTGGATAGACTTGCATTGTTTTCCTTGGAGCAGAGGCGACTGGGGGGGGGGGGGGGGGGGGGGGGGGTGGGGGGGGGGGTCATGTATAAAATTATGAAGGGCATAGATAGAGTAGACAGGACCAAACTTTTCCACTTGGTGGAGGGGACAATGACCAGGGTGCATTGATTTAAGGTAAGGGGTAGGAGGTTTAGAGGGTATGTGAGGAAAAACCAGAGGGTGGTGGGAGTCTGGAATTCACTGCCTGAAAGGATGTTGGTGACAGAGACCCTCATAACTTTTAAGATGTATTTAAATGTGCACTTGCGAAGCCGAGGCATGCAAGGCTATAGGCCAAGTGCTGGAAAATGGGATTAGAATAGTTAGGGGGTGGTGGATGACTGGCGCAGAGGCGATGGGCCGAAGGGCCTTTAATGGGTGGTAGATCTCTATGACTCTGTAACTCAAAAGGCCTTATGAATAAAATGAATGAAAATCACTTATTGTCACAAGTAGGCTTCAAATTAAGTTACTGTGAAAAGCCCCTAGTCACCACATTCCGGCACCTGTTCGGGGAGGCTGTTACGGGAATCGAACCGTGCTGCTGGCCTACCTTGGTCTGCTTTCAAAGCCAGCGATTTAGCCCTGTGCTAAACAGCCCCTTAATAGTTGAATGGACGGTTTCTTACCCGAGGCCCTACCCGCCCAAATGTGAAATTGTGTCTGGGTTTAGGTTGGACGAGTTCCCAGAGGAAATCCTGTCCATACAATTATTGTATACTCACACTCCCCACTCTGCTGCAACCCCCACCCCCTGGCCTCAGAACCTAAGTTTGGGGTTGTGATGAATGTCACTTAGTAATTCACACTGTATTTACCAATACTATTGTAAGCGCAGTAGCGTTATCCGACCACTAGGGGGAGTAGCTCTGGGAATGCTCTGGAGTTTGTACAGGGCTCCACCCTTGGCTCCGCCCACGACTCCTCCCCCTAGACTGCTGTATAAATAACCGTGTCCAGAGCCAGCCTGAGTTCATCGAGAGTTCAACGGGTAGCAGGCTGGCTCTGAAGTAAGTAGATTAAAACCACTGTTCATATCTGAAAGCACGTGTCTCGTGAATTGATGGTTCCATCAGGGGTGAAGGTACAATTCTTCCCAGAGAAATTTTCAGAATGGAAGAAAACCTTCCATTGATATCTGACATGGGGAGATGGTAGAATACCAAGACAGAGGCATTATCACTGTCCCAGAGACCAAGGCTAATGCTCTGAGGACACCAGTTTAAATCAGTTAAGAAATATGGAATGAAAAGCTAGTCTCAGTAATGGTGACCGTGAAACGATCATTGATTATTATAAAACCCATCTGGTTCACAAATTTCCTTTGGGTGAGGGCAGCAGGTTCAATCCCGGCTCTGGGTCACTGTCCGTGTGGAGTTTGCACATTCTCCCCGTGTCTGCGTGGGTTTCGCCCCCACAACCCAAAAAGATGTGCAGGGTAGGTGGATTGGCCACGCTAAATTGCCCCATAATTGGAAAAAAATGAATTGGGTACTCTAAATATATTTTTTTTTAAAGAAAAAAATATTTCCTTTGGGGAAAGAAATCTGCCATCCTCACCTTGTCTGGTCTACATGGGACTCCAGACGCACAGCAAACTGGTTGACTCTTAACTGCCCTCTGAAATGTTGTGCCAAGCCACTCAGTTCAAAGGCAATTAGGGATGGGCAACAAATGCTGGCCTTTCCAGTGACATCCATGAAAGAATAAAAAATGTTGGTGACACTGGACACCTCTCCATGATTTTGAAAGGAAACATCGCTGTAAATCCAAACCGCTTTCCCATTATCCGAAATGATAAAATGAAGATTTCACCTCAGCCGGTCACTTTCCAGACGGGGTATGTGAATGGAAATTGGGACCGAGGTGGATTTTCCAATTCCTGAAGGACACTGAAGCCAGTCCATCGGCAGCCATTCCTCGCCCACCAGAGATCCGATCGGTCACACACCAAGGATCGAACGTGGGGTATTCCTGCTCAGTTGAGTTCCTAAAGCACTAAGCAATGCAGTTACCAGTCAAACCAACAAATAATCAAGACTTCCAGTTCTACGGAGCTTTTCATGTCCTCAGAATCTCCCAAAGTACTTTACAGCATAATGAGATACTTCTTCGGTTATTCTCGTCTGCAGAAATGCAGACCTATTTGTTCAAAACAATCTCATACAAACAACCCAATTAAATATTTTCTGAACATTAGCCAAAGAGTAAATATTGACCAGAGCATGACGTAGAAATTCCCTGCTCTGTGTACATCGCTACAACCCCTTATTTCCACCTCTGTAACATCGCCCGAACAAGCCTCAGCTCATCAGTTACTTCAACCCCCAATTACAGATTGTTTTTTAACCTCCAGACTTGATGATTCCAAAGAGCTCTTGGCTGGTCCACCACATACTACATTCTATAAGCTTGTGACCATCTAAAACTCTGCTGCTCATGTCTTATCTTGTAACCAGACCCTTTCCCCCAGTACCCCTGTGCTAGTGGGATCACATTAACTGCTAGTCAAGCAATATCTTGATTTTAAAATTCATTCCTTCGTTTTCAAGCTCTGCACCCTCGCCCTTCTTCATCTCTGTGATCTCCTCCAGCCCCACAACCATCTTAGATATTTGCATTCCTCTAATTCTTGTTTCATGACCATCCCTGATTTTAATCACATTTCATTGTCGCATGTGCCTTTGGTTACCATAGATCCGAAACTCCGGAATACTCTTCCTACACTTCTCCACCTTTCTATCTCATTTTTTTCCATTAAGGTGCTACCGTTTTGGTCATGTTTTTGGTCATCTTGAAAATGGAATATTTTCTATGTGGTTGGGGTTATATTTTGTTTTATGACACTGCTGTGAAGCTCCTTGGGATGTTTCAGCAGGGTCCATTTTGCACCCCCGTTCGGCGTGAGCTCAAACGGCAACGTTTGGCAATCTCATGAGAATCGGAAAACAAGATTCTCATCGGAGAGATCTCGTTTTTCGATTTTTCCCGTTCCTAGCCGGTGACGTAACTTTCATTTAAATAAATTAGAATGAATTGAAAGGACTTCCTGGCCACTTGTTACTTCCCGGTCAGGGATTACCCGCTCGCTGATGTATTGCAAAACAGAAGTAGTTGAAAATTAAATGAAATGAAAATCGCTTATTGTCACGAGTAGGCTTCAATGAAGTTACTGTGAGAAGCCCCTAGTCGCCACATTCCGGTGCCTGTTCGGGGAGGCTGGTATGGGAATTGAACCGTGCTGCTGGCCTGCCTTGGTCTGCTTTAAAAGCCAGTGATTTAGCCCAGTGTGCTAAACCAGCCCCTAGGGAAGGGAACCTGCTGGGGCCACAAAGTTAAGTAAGGCCCCCGGGGAGGGGAGAGGGTTATGCCCGGGCAGTTCCCTGGCACTGCCAAGTTGGCACTGCCAGGGTGGCACTGCGAGAGGGTTATGCCGGGGCAGGCTCTCTGTGGAGCCATTGGGAGGATTCCCCTTATGTGCGGGGGTGGGATTGCTCTTGTGCTTGTGAGGTTCAGGGTGCTATCCTGGTGCTTGTGTTGGGGGGGGGGGGGGTGGAGATTGCTCAGGTGCTTGTGGGTGGGGGACTTTTCCAGATTCATGCAGTGGGGGGACCTCCCTGTTCGTGTAGCGGCGGGGGGAGTTTCTTTTCAACGCAGAGCTAGGCACCCTTTAAAGATGGCATCCCGATATAGAGAAATACAGCACAGAACAGGCCCTTCGGCCCACGATGTTGCGCCGAACTTTTGTCCTAGGTTAATCATAGAATTTTGGACAATTTTTCATGGCCAATCCACCCAACCTGCACATCTTTGGACTGTGGGAGGAAACCGGAGTACCCGGAGGAAACCCACGCAGTCACGGGGAGGATGTGCAGACTCCACACAGACAGTGACCCAAGTCGAAATCGAACTTGGGACCCTGGAGCTGTGAAGCAATTGTGCTATCCACAATGCTACCGTGCTGCCCTTAAGAAGTTAACCTACACTCCCTTATTCTACCCTAATCCAAGTACCTATCCAATAGCCGCTTGAAGGTCCATAAATTTTCCGACTCAACTACTACCACAGGCAGTGCATTCCATGCCCCCACTACTCTCTGGGTAAAGAACCTACCTCTGACATCCCCTCTATATCTTCCACCATTTATCTTAAATTTATGTCCCCTTGTAATGGTGTGTTCCACCCAGGGAAAAAGTCTCTGACTGTCTACTCTATCTATTCCCCTGATCATCTTATAAACCTCTATCAAGTCGCCCCTCATCCTTCTCCGTTCTAAAGAGAAAAGGCCTAGCACCCTCAACATTTCCTCGTATGACCTACTCTCCATTCCAGGCAACATCCTGGTAAATCTCCTTTGCACCTTTTCCAAAGCTTCCACATCCTTCCTAAAATGAGGTGACCAGAACTGCACACAGTACTCCAAATGTGGCCTGACCAAGGTTTTGTACAGCTGCATCATCACCTCACGGCTCTTAAATTCAATCCCTCTGCTAATGAACGCCAGCACACCATAGGCCTTCTTCACAGCTCTATCCACTTGAGTGGCAACTTTCAAAGAACTATGAACATAGACCCCAAGATCTCTCTGCTCCTCCACATTGCCAAGAACCCTACCATTAACCCTGTAAACCGCATTCAGATTCATCCTTCCAAAATGGACAACCTCACACTTGTCAGGGTTAAACTCCATCTGCCACTTCTCAGCCCAGCTCTGCATTCTATCTATGTCTCTTTGAAGCCGACAACAGCCCTCCTCACTATCCACAACTCCACCAATCTTCGTATCATCTGCAAATTTACTGACCCACCCTTCAACTCCCTCATCCAAGTCGTTAATGAAAATCACAAACAGCAGAGGACCCAGAAATGATCCCTGCGGTACGCCACTGATAACTGGGCTCCAGGCTGAATATTTGCCATCCACCACAACTCTCTGTCTTCTATCGGTTAGCCAGTTTGTTATCCAACTGGCCAAATTTCCCACTATCCCATGCCTCCTTACTTTCTGCATAAGCCTACCATGGGGAACCTTATCAAATGCCTTACTAAAATCCATGTACACTACATCCACTGCTTTACCTTCATCCACATGCTTGGTCACCTCCTCAAAGAATTCAATAAGACTTGTAAGGCAAGACCTACCCCTCACAAATCCGTGCTGACTATCCCTAATCAAGCAATGCCTTTCCAGATGCTCAGAAATCCTATCCCTCAGTACCCTTTCCATTACTTTGCCTACCACCGAAGTAAGACTAACTGGCCTGTAATTCCCAGGGTTATCCCTATTCCCTTTTTTGAACAGGGGCACGACATTCGCCACTCTCCAATCCTCTGGTACCACCCCTGTTGACAGCGAGGACGAAAAGATCTCTGTGAAGCCAGAATTCTCGGCTCGATCAAGCCCCGCTCCGCCAGAGTGATGGCGGAAAGCGCGCCCCCCGGGTTTTGGTGCACAGAGAGACAGAAAATCTGGAGAGAAAACTTGGCTGTGCAGCTGGAGAGCTACATCCCTGTTTTCTCTCCCCAGCCCTCAATCTGCGCGCACAGTGTAAGATGCTACCCATTATGTTAAAGGGGCTATGGACATACAAATTATTCTTCAAAATTATGCTGCAAAGGGGCAGCAGGGTAAAGCAGTGATTAGCACTGCTGCCTCACACTGCTCAGTTCGATCCCGGCCCGGGTCACTGCCTGTGTGGAGTTTTCACCTTCTCCCCGTGTCTGCATGGGTCTCACCCCCCACAGCCTAAAGATGTGCAGAGTAGGTGGATCGGCCATGCTAAATTGCCCCTTGATTGGAAAAAAAATAATTGGGTACTCTAAATTAATATTTTGAAAGAATTGTCCTGCAAGATCTTTTACTGACCCTTCAAAGGGAAGATGAGGCCTTGTTTCATCTTGTCAGCAAAAAGATGGCCGCCCTGACAGTGCAGCACTTCCTCAGTACTGCACTGGAGTCTCAGCCTGGTTTATGTGCTCACGTGTCAAGTAAAGAGCAGCAACATTTGTTGCCATGGCGATCTGTGCTTTACTCAAGGCCTCCCCCATTTTGCCGTTCCCGCAAAAAAATATTTTTGGATGAAAGTCCCTAAAGAGCTAGTTTATTAATGAACTCCTGTATACATTGCCTTATCCTCAATCGTACTGGTGACTTCAGAGAATATATAACCCCCATCACAGGTTACCTGTCTGAAGCTGCTATCGGGCAATCACCTTTTCTTTCAAGCAAAGAGCTGCTGAAAACTTATCGCCTGTATTTGAAATTTCATTTACTTCTATAATTGCACACTGACGGATTTCTGCATTTACAATACTGTGGAGCAAGAAATCTTTTCAAATGTAATTTACGCAGACTCAGATGAGAGACAGCACCTTAAAAGAGCCTTGTAATGAATAATGCAGACAGCACTGAGATGCAGAGGTTGGTGAGAGTCTCCATGTTTGTGTCAATGATGATGGAGGGAATGGAAGGGGAGGGGGACTTGGCATGAAGGGAAAGGGCCTTGTTTCCAGTTCAACCAATATCCAGTTGAACTGTGCACAAATCAAAACAGGTCTGTTGTAACCTGCCTGCTTACCACTGGCTGGGGACGAATGACAATCCCGCAACCCTTTGGGAGTATGAGCTTCCCCAATGAGGGGGGCGCAGAAATCATGAGCAGATTCCCTGCATAACTAAAGCTGGCCAGTTTGGAACCAGCTGGAGAGGAGTGAGCAGCAAGGGAGTTGCTGCCGATATGTTATTGTGAATAAATGTTAATTCTTTCTATCCTTCAACTAGTGCTGGATTCTTCGTAGCCCTCACAAAACTGGCGACGAGGGTTAAAGTGGATAGCTGTCTACGCTGCTGAAGCCACCTCCCTGGATTTTTGTTGGATACAGGTTGTATGGTTTTTTTTCTGTTACACCATGCCTCTGTATGGACGTTTTAAAATGTTTTTGATGCTGCGCTGGAAAGCTGGAATCAGTACGCACAACGGATTCGTTACTATTTCCGGGCAAACAACATCACCAAAAATGAGCGCCAGGTGGTCATTGTGCTCACCGTCTGCGGCTCGCATACGTTTGGGGTGATTAGTACCCAGCTGGGCCGGACACCAAGGAGTTGGATGAACTTGTGAACTTAGTGGGGCAACATTTTAACCCAAACACTCCCACGATAGTCCAGCGTTACTGGTTTAATACCGCTGAGAGGACCCCAGGAGAATCCCTTGCCGACTTTCTATCCAGGCTACGCAGGATTGCGGAATATTGTGACTATGGTGAGACCTTGTCAGAAATGTTATGCGACCGTTTGATTTGCGGTATTAACAATGCGGCCACCCAGAGAAAGTTGTTAGCCGAGCCAACGTTGACTTTTCAACAGGCCATTCAAATAGTATTGTCCCGAGCGAGCACAGAACAGGGAGTGCAGGAGCTACAGGGAATGGAGGTGCATGCCTTGGGGCGCCACCCTTTCCATCCGAAAGCGTCTCCACGCACCCCTGCGGTAACTTGGGCGAGGCGACGTCCGGATCGACGCCAGTGGCCGTCGGACATTCCTCCCTGAAGGGAGCCTTCTCCAGAGCCAATGCATGAGAAGCCATGTCAGTGGCGAACTTGTGGGCGCGACCACGTCGCGGACGCCAGTCCTGGGGGCGCCAGAGGCGCCATCATTCCGACAGAAACTGGGGCCAGCCCAGGGGCCGTACCTTCCATTTGAATGAACCTGCGGCGAATACCCCCAAGGATGTGGAGACAGAGGACGACTGCCTGCAGCTGCATTGTGTGGCAGCTCCCCATGTGGCCCCCATTAAGGTGACAGTACAGGTCAATGGTCACCCGCTTGAGATGGAGTTGGACACTGGCGCAGCGGTCTCCGTGATCGCCCAGAGGACATTCGACCGCATCAAGCAGGGTATACAGACCCTTGCATTAACCGACACACAGGCCTGATTGGCCACCTACATGGGGGAACCATTGAACATTGCAGGAACTACGATGACCCCTGTTGTTTATGGACGCCAGGAGAGGCGTTTCCCATTTATCGTGGTGCGCGGCCATGGGCCCAGCCTGTTGGGTCGGCACTGGTTCCGCCATTTGCAGCTGCAGTGGCAGCACATCCTCCAAACAGTTTCTGGAGGGTTGACTGAGGTGCTAGGACCATACCCAGATGTATTCCAACCTTGTTTGGGGGAAATAAAAGGGGCCATAGCCCGTATCCAAGTCGAACCAGGAGCCACGCCGCGTTATTTCCGGGCGCGCCCGGTGCCTTACGCCTTGCTCGAGAAGGTAGAAGGGGAGCTCACTCGCTTGGAGACTTTGGGTATCATCAGGCCCGTCTGTTTCGCTGACTGGGCAGCACCAATTGTACCTGTAATGAAGCCAGATGCCACAGTTCGCTTGTGCGGTGACTATTAACTTACAGTAAATACGGCTTCCTGGCTCGACCGATACCCAATGCCTCGCATAGAGGATCTCTACGCAAAGCTTGCAGGCGGACTCTCATTTACAAAATTAGATATGAGACACGCCTACCTACATTTGGAGCTGGAAGTTGCCTCCCGGCCATATGTAACTATTAATACAACACCGGGGCCTATTTGAATATACACGGTTGCCCTTTGGGGTATCCTCTGTCTGTGCTATTTTTGAACGCATCATGGAGGGCATCTTGAGAGGTTTACCGCATGTCGCTGTCTACTTAAACGATATTTTGATTACAGGGACATTGGAGCAGGAACATTTGGAAAATTTTGGAGGCTGTCCTTAGACGCGTTTTGGAGGCTGGAGTCCGTTTACGTTGCACAAAGTGCGTTTTTCAGGCGAAGGAAGTAGTCTACCTGGGTTATCGGGTGGACCGCGAAGGTTTGCACCCCGTCGCAGAGAAGGTGCGCGCAATTCAACAGGCTCCCGCCCCGACTGACACTTCGCACCTTCGTTCTTTTCTTGACCTCGTAAACTATTACGGAAAGTTCCGCCCCAATCTGGCAACTACACTGGCCCCGTTGCACCTTCTGCTAAAGAAGAATCACACCTGGGTTTGGGGTCAGCTGCAAGAAACCGCTTTCCGGCGGGTAAAACAACAATTGTCATCATCTGGGTTACTAACCCACTATGATCCTGGAAAGCATTTGCTCATCACGTGTGATGCATCCCCTTGTGGTATTGGGGCCGCCCTGTCCCACAAGATGGAGAACGGGGCCGAGCAGCCGATAGCTTTCGCCTCCTGCACACTGACTGCAGCGGAAAAAAAGTACGTGCAGATCGAGAAGGAGGGCCTGGCGGTGTTCTTTGCAGTGAAACACTTCCACCAGTATGTATATGGCCGTCACTTCACTATCGTGACTGATCATAAGCCTCTCCTGGGACTTTTCCGAGAGGATAAGCCAATACCGCCCATTGCTTCCGTACGGATCCAGCGCTGGGCTTTGTTGCTCGCTGCATACGAGTATTCTCTGGAGCACAAACCAGGAACCCAGATAGCGAATGCCG
The DNA here is from genome assembly GCF_902713615.1 of Scyliorhinus canicula. NCBI lineage: Eukaryota > Metazoa > Chordata > Chondrichthyes > Carcharhiniformes > Scyliorhinidae > Scyliorhinus > Scyliorhinus canicula. Next base: position 149,628,842 of record NC_052158.1, on the reverse strand, counting down.
ACGCACTGAGCCAATTGCCTTTATCGACCGGCTCCATGTCGACCCCCACGACCGGTAAGGTGGTTGCAACCCAAAATTTTATGGACACCTTGCCTGTCACGGCATCACAGATCCGTGAGTGGACCCAGACGGAGCCAGTCCTGTCAAAGGTTCAGCACATAGTCCTGTATGGTGCGCAGCATAGACAGCTCCCAGGCAAGTTGCGGGTATTTTCCTCCAAGCTGTCAGAATTTAGCGTGGAAGACGGCATCCTTTTGTGGGGGACGCGTGTGATTGTCCCGGAAAAAGGACAGGAGCTGATACTGAGAGACTTGCACAATGGGCATCCAGGTGTGACCAAAATGAACATGTTGGCCCGGTGTTATGTCTGGTGGCCAGGCCTCGACACCGACATTGAGAAGGTGGCCCAAAATTGCTCCATTTGCCAGGAGCATCAGAAGCTTCCGCCGGCAGCGCCCCTACATCACTGAGAATGGCCAGGGCGGCCTTGGGCGCGCTTGCATGCGGGTTTCGCCGGCCCTTTTCAAGGATCCATGTTCCTGCTATTAATCGATGCCCAGTCTAAATGGTTAGAGGTGCATAAAATGGCAGGCACAATTTTGTGCGCAACAATTGAGAAGATGCGTTTGTCTTTCAGTAAGCATGGCCTCCCCGAGGTGCTGGTCACAGACAACGGCACTCCGTTCACAAGTGAGGAGTTTTCATACGCCATATCTGCACCACTCCATACCACCCGGCTTCCAATAGGTTAGCGGAGCGCGCAGTGCAGACATTCAAACGAGGCCTAAAAAAGCAGCCTTCCGGGTCTATGGACACGAGACTGGCTTGTTTTTTGTTTGCATACAGAACCACTCCTCCACATACGGTGACTGGGGTAGCTCCCACAGAACTCCTAATGGGCCGGAGACTTTGCACCCGCGTTCGCATGGCCTTCCCGGACATTGCCGCAAAAGTACGGCAGGGACATGGTTTTTCTTGGCTTCGGCAGTTTGTGCCCGGTGACTCAGTGTTCGTTCTAAATTTTGCTGGTGGTACCCAGTGGGTCCCTGGCGATATCTTTCGCTGAACGGGCCCTATCTCTTACCAGGTACAAGCCCAGGGTCGTCTCCAGCGCCAGCATGTAGACCACGTTCGGTCCAGAAGACTATCCCTTCCAAAGATTCCCCGCATCCAGAGCTCATTTCTACAGCCACAGAGACCAGACACAGTGGAAAGTATTCCTCACAATCTTCCTCTGGTGCCTCACTCAAAGCCTGCGCAGGTCGTTGCAGAACCGCGTGGAGATAGGGATGCCCAGATAACGGAGGCAGCAAACTCCGACTCTGAGATGGAGACACAAGACACCTCAGAAGGTGAATCCTCGCTCCCACGGGCCGTGGATGCACAACCGTTACGCTGTTCACCACAGAAGCGCCGTTCATCACGGAAACGCCGTTCTATGTGTCGTTTCACACCACCTGATCCAACGCCTCATGCGGTGTCCGGCCCGTGGCAAAACGAGTCCGCGCCATCCTTCACCAGGGTCTTCGGTGGATTCCTTGGACTTTGGGGGGGAGGGATGTTATAACCTGCCTGCTTACCACTGGCTGGGGACTAATGGCAATCCCACAATCCTTTGGGAGTATGAACTTCCCCAATGAGGGGGGGGGGGGGGGGCGGAGAAATCATTCGCAGATTCCCTGCATAAATAAAGCTGGCCAGTTTGGAACCAGCTGGAGAGGAATGAGCAACAAGGGAGTTGCTGCTGCTGTGTATATATGTTATTGTAAATAAATGTTAATTCTTTCTATCCTTCAACTCGTGCTGGATTCTTCGTGGCACTCAAGAAAAGGTCAATCACTCAACATGTTAGAGGTTCAGGCCCACGGACCCTGTTGGAGATCATAAACCAGATACATTGACTGTCTGATTGCCCCGCCCGCTCTCCCAGAAATGAAAGATTTGCATTTCTGTGGTGCCTATCATGGCCTTAGGATGTCTCATGGTGCTTTGCAGCCACTGAAATACTTTGAAGTGCAGTCACTGTGGGCACGTGGGGAAAATGGCAGCAGACCATTTGCACACAGCAAGGTCCCACAAACAGTTGGAATTTGCTCTAGTTCTCACACATGTCGGGTGTGATATGATGGCCGCATTGCGCTTAAGCGAGAGCACAACAAGGCCGTTAAATCACGGGAGAGGCCAAAATCCAAAATCGAGAACTGGACTGGGCGCCAATCTGTTCACGGTCTAACCGACTCACCCCGTTAGCAAAATCAGGATCCCTCCATAGTGTGGCGATAAAGCAAGACTCCTTATTGACCCTCTTATGGACTGAACTGATCTCTACGCATCTTCTCTACTGTTGTAGCACTACACTCCAAGTGCTTCACCCGATGCCTGTGTCTATGCATTAATATTGTGTATTTATCATATGCCCTATACTTCTCCTGCCTGGACTGTACGCAGAACAGTACTTTTCACTGTCCCCTTGGTACACATGACAAAAAATCAAAATCTAATCTAAATAATCACCACTTAAGGCCGATCATACAATTGGGTGCCCCCATGTCTAACCGTCTCCCCAGGAAATGGTCACGCGGGCGCCGGTTAGTGCTCCTTTTTAAAAACGTGAAGCTGGTGGTAGGGCTGCTGCGGGGACGTGAGGAGCTGAGCACCCATCTTTGCTCCTGAACAATGAGCCCCAGGGCACTGGGGTTGCTGCCCTGTTGCTCGAAGGGAGGTGTGGGGAGCTCTCAGGGGACACGTCTCGGTCGGGGTGGGCCGCCATCCTGGTGGGGGGAGGTTCAGGGGAGGGGGAGGTTGCGGAGCAGGGGATGGCCAGTCATGGCCTCGGCTGGGGTGCGGGGAGGGTTGGGGTCTTAGCACACGTGGGGCTGCCATGCCGCCACCTGGATTGTGTCTTCCCATTACTGGGGTAAGCCCAACTCCAGCCCCATCTGGCCAGCCACACCGATCCCCCACTGACCTCGGAGGCCTCTGGCCGAGCGTGTTGAAGGCTAATTGGGAATTTGCTATCATAGTTAAGTGAGCACCTTACACCTCCCAAGTGGATTCCCGTGGGTGGGCCATGGAGCAAGTGGAAGTTATTGCCCAGCACCCCGATCAGACCATGATGCCCAGACATTGTGCCGGAACACAGCAGGAAGCAACACCACGGATGCAGCGGTAAACACCCAAACATCCAGGGATTGGGCCCCAGCACAGGGGACATTTCGCGACCAGAGAGTGGGTGTGTGGACCGGGGAGGTGACCAGCGCCCAGTTTAGGTAACATTACATGCTGGTGTCTGGGGTACAGGGTGTGAGGTCTGGTGAGATGGGCCCCCCGCTTTGACCAGGGCTGTGTGGGGATGGCTGGTTGGATGCCATGGGATGTGGTGGGGGGGGGGGGGCAATGGAGGGGGGTGGCAGGGGGCAGGGCGGAGTGCATTAGGGGTTCAATGGGGGAATGGAGGGTCCCAGGGTGGGGACACCTCTGGTTGTCAGTCTCTCACCCTCTCCATTTCCTTACAGATATTACACGGTATGGATGACATCATTCACCCTGCGGAAGCTGCCCCCGTGGTGCTGTTGGCAGGCCAGGTGGCCAGATGCCAAAGAAGGAGGCAGCAGCGTCAACATTGACTCGAGACGGCGGCTCATGTGCAGGGCCCCGCCCCACACACCGAAGCCCCGGCCGCCCATCAGGCCAGGGTGGCGTGGGTAGTGCTGCTGGTCATGGGTGGGCTGGGGCGGTGCCAGGTGCATTCTGGGGGCGAGTGGTGTTCGGGGTCTGGTGCAAATCCACCCCTGCGGCCCAGTGGAGGTCATTGATCTTCATATAGCACTGGGTACCGGTCCTCCTGATCATGCTCTCCGAACTGACTTCCTCTTCCTCCCAGGCGGCACTGGTCTCCTTGTGGCTGCCCCTCCAGCCCCTCGGGGGAACAGGGCATCCCTCTGGCCTCTACCGCATCCAATAATCTGCTCACGGCGGCACCCCCGAATCATGGGGCTGATCTCCTCGGTGGCATGGCTGCCAGCTGAGTGGGGTTGGCTGTGCAGGGTTGGTTTAAGTGCTGCTCCACTTTGTTGGCAGGGGGCTGGCGAGCGCAGTCCCGGCGAATCAGCCGGCGGGACCATCGTTTGCGAGGTGAAGCCCTTGGGGCCTCGTTAAGTGGACCAATTAACGTTGCATAGTGGTGACGGCCTCGCCAGTCCGAGCGTCAGGAAGCTAGCGGCAGTTCCCGCTCGCGACCACACTTTAGTAGGTTTTGATGAATCAGACCCATGATTTCCCACGGTGCTTGGTACCAAATCCCTCCACACCTTAACCCAGGAACATTGGCCAACTGTGGTAGTCCATCTGGTAGCTATCACATCACCACACTCTTTTACAGAGAGATGCGGTAGATAAGGTCAACACTAATGGATCAAATTGGGATTTAAATCTGTTCACAGTTGGTTGAAGCACCTGCCTGCAGTTAGGAGAAGCATTTCTGTTTTATTTTAATCCTTGTGACCTTAAAATTACACTGAGTGATTGAATATTTGCTTAACACATTTGCATGGGGTTCCTCTGCTATGTTTTGCCATGTGGCCACAAGCCCATGTGCTTCCCACTAATTAACACCTCTTAAAAATAATGGATAAGGAATTTCAAACAAACTCATTAAGCGCTCATATACTTAATGTGCTCATTTGGAATTTCAACGCCCGAGAGACATCCAACACACTGGCCTGCACATCTGATAGAGAGTTGATCCATTTTGACAGTATCGCAGATATGCTGGGTGAAAGTGCAAGCTTGCCAAGATTTTTATGATATAGGTGATTTAAGTCTAAAATATTTCCCTCTGCGGTTCATGGACCGTAAAAAGCTTTTGCATTGCACATTGTAAATTGGCGTCATCTACTTTGCCCAAAAGTAGGAGACAGCAGCAGGTCTGACTAATTACGCAGTAAATGTTATATTACTTGTTTGTAATATGCCTTTACCCTTTGCTTTACACTTCCAGAATGGTCTGATGGTTAGATTCAAACCAATCTTCAACTTAAAGCAAATAGGTTAAATTGAATAACGAATTAAATAATGTTGAGTTGAGTTTGTTCACTCTTACAGAACTATAACTGGTGATAAAGTAACTCAGAATAAGTATTAACTTACACGTGCTAACTATGCTATATCTCTCTAACACTCTGTTGTCTAGTCACTCCTGGTTCGAAGAGAGCCAAGATCCTTTGAGTCCACATATATATACATGAATCTAGTGCTGCCATCTAGTGGTTGTCTTACACTATGATGTAGTCATTACCCTTTTATATATCTTCATATATACATATTACTACAGTAAACATTTCCCCTTTTGTGCACTGCTTAGATTAAAGATTTGGTGAGTTTTTAAAACTGTCGGGAAAAGTCTTGATAAATCGTAGCTGGCTTGCATTTCACATCATCCTCATCCCATTACGTGAATGAAGCAAACAGTGACCTACAAATAATGCCCACGCAATAAAAATCTCCAGGCCTTTTAAACCGGAAACTACCGATGATTCCATCAGATCCCTGGGTCAGCAGGAATGTCCCATGGAGTGATTGAGGAGACTGGACCTACATTCTCTAACGTTTAGTACATGGTGCCATTGAAGTCGCAAAGTTTTTACAGGGCTCGACAGGGTCGATGCAGGAAGGGATGTTACCCCAGACTGGGGAGTCGAGAACCAGGGGACACAGAATTAGAGGTGGGCCATTTAGGACTGAGTTGATGGTGATGAATCTTAGAGTCATACAGTTTTGCAGCACAGCAAGAGGCCCTTCAGCCAATTGCATCTGTGCCGGCCATCAAGCACCTGTCTATTCTATTCCCATTTTCCAACTCTTGGTCCGTAGCCTTGTACGCTATGGCGTTTCAAATGCTCCTCTAAATGCTTCTGAAATGTCTTGAAGATTCCTGCCCCCCAGCCCCCTTTCCCGGCAGTGTTTTCCTTATTCCCGCGGGGTTAGAAAGTGTTTCCTCAAATCTCCGCTAAATCTCCTGCCCCTTAGCTTAAATCTGTGTCCCCTTATCTTTGGGTTCTTCACCCCAGTGGGCTGTGGAGGCTCAGTCATTGTGTATATTCAAGACAGAGATGGATAGGTTTTTGGATGTTTGAGATATCAAAGGTTATGGCGATAGTGCAGGGAAAATCGCATTAATGTGGAAGTTTGACCATGAAGAGCAGAGCAGGCTGAAGGGGCTGAATGGCCTGCTCCATATGGTCCCAAAAGGCCACAGGGCAGAAACAGAACTATTTATGTCTATGAATGGATTCAGCAGAATGAGTGTACCTGAGGCCCTATTTTATGTACGCCTCAGCCCCCTGCTGGACAGAAGTCACCCCACGTAGAAAATGGATGGGATTCTCCATCCCGGCAGCCGGCCAATGGGGTTTTCCATTGTGGGCACTCCGACGGCGTCGGGAAATCCGGGGGCGTGAGTACGCTGCCGGCGAAACGGAGGGTCCCACCAATGGACCCACCAACTGTGCAAACGGTGCAGTGTAAGAGGTTATGCATTGTGCGAGATCCATCTATCCTGGCTTTTTGTAGAATTGTGAAGGTTGCGACCTCTGTTTTGAAACAACGGTTAACTCCTGACATCATTTGGACTCTGCAGTCAGAGAGGATTTGCTTTTGGCAACAAGAAGGGAAGGCAGACTCTCAGCCTCCACGTCCTAATCAGGAGACCTTAAAAGCCTCACACAAGAAGTAGATAAACATCTGATAATGTCAGGCAATATATCTAATTGACTGAAGATCACCCAAGCCAAGCAGATAACCACATTTCTACGTACAAAATCAATTACTTGATTTAATCACCATGAAAATTGGGTGTAATCAAGAAACAAAGGAGATTACTGGCCTGATGGGAATCGAATGGGATTAAGTACAATACAATCGCAAAATTTCCTAGAATTTTATCTCCTTGGAAGCAAAGACAGACCTTTGCCGAGTAATTGATTAGGGTCAAAATAGTGTTTGCATTGGTCAGGAAAATTCTTAAAGACAAAAATGCTCTCCGATTGAAAGTAAAAAGTAAAACTGATAATCTGTCTTCCTGGGTTTTTCATCTATAAACAACTGATTTGGTTTCGGAATGGCCAGTTTTGGCCACCGTTGTTCAGGAATGATGTCAAGGCCTCAGGATTCTCCATTTCTGAGACGAAAGGTGTTGATGCCAACGGAGAATCCGTGGACTTTTACAACAAAAAAAAAACAGCGCCGCACATGGACCGATTCCGCTATCGTTGAGGGGCTAGCACCGGTGCAGCGTGGAACACACTCAAATCCACTGAAAAATGGTGCGGAATATGCTGGGTTGTGATCGACACTCGGGAGGCTGACAAGCTGCAGCCGCACATACACATTACACTCACGACACACACTCATCCAAGCCAAAAAGGTGGCACTGGTTGTGCTGGAGTGCGCCCATACAACTGATGGGCCGGCTGGGGCCAGAGGGCATCCAGGGCGCTACCCTCGGGAGACACCTGAAAGACCCATGGCACCAGGTTCAAATTGGCCTGTTAGCGGTATGTGCAGCTGCACCATGGCGTTGCCGGCTGCACCAATGTTGTTCCGCATTCGTCCACCCTGACCCCACAGCCCACCTCCTGGTCACTCCTCGCTACTCCCCGCGCGCAGACCTGGCAGAAGTCCCCCCCGGCCAGCGGCACAACTGTCAGCAAACTATGGCCATGTTGGACACCCCCTCTCACTCCCTCAGCAGCTGCCATGGCGGTTTCACAGTATTTTAAAGCACAAGTGAACCACACTGTCGGGAAGTCAGTCCATCGGAGGCGGAGAATCGCAGAGGCCCTGGAGAGTATCGGATCAGGCCCGCTAATGATATGAAAATGGAAAGAGTGAAATGCATTGACGCCATTTTCGAGGTGACGGAGAATTGAGATTTGGCGTCAAATCGACGCCTGCCACGATTTTGCCGTTGGAAGCAATTCTCCGCCAAATCGTATTTCCCGATTTCGACATCAGCCAACGGAGACTGGTGTTTGTCCTCTTTGGAGAAAATGGTTGGGATTCTCCATCCCGGCAGCCGGCCAATGGGGTTTTCCATTGTGGGCACTCCGACGGCGTCGGGAAATCCGGGGGCGTGAGTACGCTGCCGGCGAAACGGAGGGTCCCACCAATGGAGGATCCATTGGCAAAGGTGTAGAAGACTATGACAGGTTTAAACAGGGTGTAATGACACACTTTCACAGACTTCATTAGATAGACAAAACATATTTATTAATAAGAAAAACTGTACAGCAACCAACATCTGCTTAAGAGAGGACTCCAGCTGCTGCCACCACACGGCGAAATTCGTGGTCAGCGAGGTGTCTTAACCCACCGCACGGGACATAGGGGATGGGAATGTTTGTCTTCTCCGCGTCTCTTGCTGAGTATGAACTCCCTCGTTATCTGGGCAGGAGGAACTCGATCTTAAGGTCAGCCCCGTTGGGAACTACCAGGAGCTGTACATTATAGCAGTCATTTTCAAACTCAGGGATGCGGCCCACGAGTGGGTCGCAGGCGGATGTCAGGAGGGATGCTGAGCCATTGGTTGCGGCGTTCCCGATTGTGGGATGCGATGCCGTTTGCGACCTGCTTTCAGAATTCACCATGGTTAGCCTTCAAATGTCTTTGAAGTTTTAACGGTTTTCATTTTTCATTTGCCAGTACTTCCCTGCATATAACACTCATAGGCTTTGCATCCTGATTTGCATTGGCACAATTAATAAACCCCAATGAAACGTCTTTATGGGTTGTTCACCAGAGGCCCTGCAGTTCACACCAGCACTGCCTGGCATCTACAAAATGGTGGTGCGTCGCGCATGAATACGGGGCTTGCAGGACGGAGAATCTCACTATTGGCGGGGGTGCGCCACGCCGGAATACAGGGCTGCCTGGACGGAGAATCCCGCTGCCGGCGGGGGGGGTGCCGAGCCGGAAAACGGGGCTGGCGGGGCAGAGAATCCAGCCCCTGATTTTTAAAAGTTTCACATTTTAACCTGAAGAATTTTAGAGTGGTTTGGTGTTCTGAAGCTATAATGATTTCTCAAATTTATGAAGGAAATATAAATTTAATTCAATAAAGCTGATGTCGGATATTTTATTTTCAATGGTTTAGTCTCATTATTCTACACTGGCAGTTACATCAATTTCAGTCCCTGTTGAACTCAAATTACAAATTGCTGAAAAAACACTCGTGCTGTACTGCAACTGAATTCAAGATCAGAATAATGCGGCCCATTTCCTTCCCCCCCCCCCCGCCCCCCAAACATACATTCACTCATAGCTCTTCCACTTTCTCAACTATTAAATACAAGTATTTTGAAATGATAGGTTTATTACTGGTGCATGTACTCACCAAATATTGCCCACAAGATCATTTTTGGGAGCACACTCACGCACTATTATATTAGAGAGTTTATTACTGAAATCATGGTCATGACTATGGGGAAAATTCTTTTTTTAAATAAATTTTGAGTACCCAATTATTTTTTTCTCCAATTAAGGGGCAATTTAGCTTGGTCAATCCACCTGAACTGCACATCTTTGGTTTGTCGGGGTGAGACCCATGCAGACACGGGGAGAATATGCAAACTCCACAGTGATCCAGGGCCGGGATTCGAACCTGGGACCTCGGTGCCGCAGTCCCAGTGCTAACCACTGCACCACATGCCTCCCTGACTATGGGAAAAATCCTGGTAGTAAATTGATGTGCCATCCTTTGTGGGAACAAAAATATGTGCTCTGAAAGTATCCACAAATCAATTCGAAAACAGAGCGGCAGAGTGGCACAGTGGTTAGCACTTCTGTCTCACAGCGCCAGGGAGCGGGCTTCGATACCAGCCTTGGGTGACTGTCTGTGTGGAGTTTACACTTTCTCCCCTTGGCTGCGTGGTGCGGCAGGGTAGCACAGTGGTTAGCACAGTTGCTTCATAGCTCCAGGGTCCCAGGTTCGATTCCCAGCTTGGGTCACCGTCTGTGCGGAATCTGCACATTCGCCCTGTGCCTGCGTGGGTTTCCTCCGGGTGCTCCGGTTTCCTCCCACAGCCCAAAGGTATGCGAGTGAGACTTGCCATGCTAAATTGCCCTTAATGTTCAAAAACGTTAGATGGGGTTACTGGGTTGCAGGGATAGGGCAGAGGTGTGGGCTTAGGTAGGGTGCTCTGGTGGGCAGTACGGTGGCACAGTGGTTAGCACTGCTGTCTCACGGCGCCGACGTCCCTGTTTTGATCCTGGCTCTGGGTCACTGTCTGTGTGGAGTTTGCACGTTCTCCCCGTGTCTGCGTGGGTTTCGCCCCCACAACCCATATGTACAGTGTAGGTGGATTGGCCATGCTAAATTGGCCCTTAAATTGGAAAAACATGAATTGGGTATTCTAAATTTATTTTAAAAAGATAGGGGGCTGACGTCACCAGCGGCGCATGCGCGCTGGGGGATTCTCTTCCACCTCCGCCATGGCGGAGACCGTGACAGCGGCGGAAGCAAAAGAGTGCCCCCACGGCACTGGCCCGCTGGCCGATCGGTGGGCCCCGATCGCGGGCTTGGCCACCGTGGGGGCACCCCCGGGGTCCGATCGCCCCGCACCCACCCCTGGACCCCGGGGACCCGCTCGCACCGCCGATCCCGCCGCCACCAGAGGTGGTTCAAACCACGGCGGCGGGAGAGGCCTCTCAGCGGCGGGACTTCGGCCCATCGCGGGCCGGAGAATCGACGTAGGGGCCTTGCCGATCGGCGGGGCGTGATTCCCGCCCCCGCCAATTCCCGGGTGGCGGAGAATTCCGGCCACAGCGTGGGCGGGATTTACTCCAGCCCCGGGCGATTCTCCGACCCTGCGGGGGGTGGGAGAATTTCGCCCAGGGTGCTCTTTCCAAGGGCCGGTGCAGACTCGATGGGCCAAATGGCCTCTTCTGCACTGTAAATTCTATGATTCTATGATTCATCCTGGTGCTTTAGTTTCCTCCAACATTCCAAGAATGTGCGGGTCAGATGTATTGGCCATGATAAAATTGCCCCTTAATGTCCAGGGATGTACAGGTCAGGTGAGGTTACGGATTTAGGGCAGGGGAGTGGGCGTGAGTGGGGTGCCCTTTCAGTAGCTCAATACAGACTTGATGGGCTGAATGGCCTCCTTCTGCACTGTCGGTATTCTATGCTTCTATAAGTAGGAATTAGGGGCAGGAGTAGGCCTCGAGCCTGCTCTGCGTCAATAAGATCATAACTGATCTGATTATGAGCTCAACCCTAAACCCTACATTCCCGCCAACCCCCGATAACCTTTCACCCCCTTGTTAATCAAGAATCGATCCAACTCTGCCTTAAAAATATTCAAAGATACCGCTTCCACCGCCTTTTGAGGAAGAGAGTTCCGGAAACCACTGACCCTCTGTGCGAAAAAAAATCCTCCTCATCCTTATTTGTGTTAACAGGTGTTCAAATGATATTCATAGAAGCACAGCGATACAAAATACTAACTCATCAATATCGAAATATACAAGTTTGAAAGTTTAATGATGAAGGGTCATTGGGGCAGGGGCGATCTATTTAGTTTGCCTGCATTACGTCATCAAGATATCAGCAGACTCAATCCATTGAATCAGGAAAAGTGAATGCTCCACATATTTATGTCTTACAAATCAATCTCACGCTAACGCAAGGAGGCAGATACCGTGTTGTATCTGTCAGCGTGAAGGTGACAAGGTTGGTGTCGCTACACGGCTGCTTCCAACCGAGGCTGAGATGCCGCTGGAGTGGGAGAGTTGCCCTGAGGTCTGGAACAGATTGTCACTCCGGGGAAGAGATAAGTCAAAGGGAACCAAGGAATGAAAGCCAGTGCCCAGGTTTGAGAGACTGTGATCATGGATCCTCGTTTGGCAAATTGATTCAGCGCGGATGACCAAATAATGCCGGCTCCATCTTTTTCAAGCAACCGGAGAGCTCCGGGTTGATTTGGGGGCGAAGCGGGTGCACACGAGAGGTCCTGGAATGTGGCGCGGGTATCCAGGGAGCAGGGCAGAGGGAACATGGGACGGAACAGTGAACAGCTGAGACTAGAGCGAGAGCAGGCCGCCAAGAGCAACTACCTGGGCATTTTTTAAAATGAATTTGTGTTGCATGTGTGCGTGTGCATGCATGAGATTAATGCGGGAGGTACGCCAAGCTGAAGGCCGGGTTTCCATAAGGTTGCCAAAGAAAAGCTATTTCCGTCAGTTGATGGCACAAAGACTCCAGGCACCGATTTAAGTTTTTGGCAAGAGGGGCAGAGGGGATATAATAATAATCTTTATTGTCACAAGTAGGCTGACATTAATAATGCAATGAAGATACTGTGAAAATCCCCTAGTCGCCACATTCCGGCGCCTGTTCGGGTACACGGAGGGAGAATTCAGAATGTCCAAATTACTGAACGCGAGGAAGAACATTTTTAAGAAGTGATTGGTAATGACCTGAGACTCATTGCCTATGAGTTGGTGGAAGCAGAGACCAGCAATAATTTCAAAAGGGAATTTTGGCAAATAAACTTGCAGAGCTAGGGAGATAGAGTGGGAGAATGGGACTGACCAGATTGCTCTACAGAGCTGGAACGGTCTCAATGGGCCAAATAGCCTCTTCTTTGCTGTAATTATTCTATGTTCACCAGAAAGGTACCAGAGAGGAAAGAATTTGGGTACACAGAGACATTAAGTGAAGTTGGGATTGTTCTCATTATGACAGATTTGATAGAGATGTTGATGGGGTAAATAAGAAGAAGCTGGACAGCATATAATGGAAGTGCCGGGATTCTTGTTTTCCCGCCTCTTTTCCCAGCTGAATTAAGTGCCTCTCAAGAATCAAGGACCCCGGGGGCAGCAATCCGGACTCGTGGCACTGCCCGCCAGTCAAAATCCACTTGGGAGCCCTGAAATGCTCCCACAAACAGTAAGGCCAATTCCTTATTAGCAAAAACCTTCAGCTGTGAAGCTAGAGGCTGCTCACAGTCAAAGGGAGTTAAATTGACCTCCAGTAAAGAACCAACGACAGGGCTCTGTCCTGGAAGTGTTTGGTAGAACAGACAGGCAGCAGCTGTAATTGCCCCTGTTATGGATGTCCACAATATTTAAAGATGGTTTGAAGACCTGATAGACGAAAAGTCCCTCACTCCTCCTCCCCCCCCCCCCCCCCCACCCCTACGGCCCAGGGGTGACCCCCGACCTGGAATGCTTCAGGCACCTGACCAAGCCCTACCCCCTCTGCCCTCCGAGGAGTCCCCCACCTCCCCCGAGCACTGGCGCAGCAGATCCGGTGTCTTTGAGCTGAAGGTTCAAGAATGGAAATGGCTCCTCACCTCCTCAGCTACCCTCAGCAGCCATTGGGCCAGCTTCATGTTTTTCACAAAGGAGTACGAAACGACGCCCGCGTGATTTCTCGCTGGGGAGCTGGTTAATTCCCGGGAGGTCATTACGTTCGACTTCAATCTTGCGAATTAGATTGAAATGAATGCAAATTGGGGTTAATGAAATGCTCGCGATCAGGAGCGGGCCGGTTAAATGGCAAAGTGAATCTCGATTTTGGCCTTTCCCACAATTTAACAGGAGAGGCCAGATCCATGCCAGGTGCCTCACGGTAGTTAAATCACACCCTAATCTCTGCAGTGTACTGACTATGCAGACTAATGCAGCTAAATATATCTTCTTTTACAATGTCTCTCAGTTCACTGAATGCACTTCCCCTTTAATGCACACAGGTTCTCTCATGCTAACATTTCGTTATCCTTCTGTAACTCACTCGTATATGTCTAGAACACTGCAGGAAGCAGAAGTCATTTCCTGTACAATCTAGACGATGGAGTGGTTGAATCTTACTGCTGCTTGAAGGGAAAGACCACTGAACCCAATAAAGAACAAAGAACAAAGAAAAGTACAGCACAGGAACCTCGAGCTTCGGCCCTCCAAGCCTGCGCCGACCATACTGCCCGTTTAACCTAAAATCTTCTGCACTTCCGGGGTCTGAATCCCTCTATTCCCATCCTATTCATGTCAAGATGCCCCTTAAACGTCACTATCGTCCCTACTTCCACCATTTTCCCTGTCAGCAGGTTCCAGGCACTCACTACCCTGTGTGTAAAAAACTTCCCTCACATATCTCCTCTAAACTTTGCCCTCATGTCCATGTCCCCTAATAACTGACTCTTCCACCCTGGGAAAAAGCTTCTGGCTATCCACTCTGTCTGTACCCTCATAATTTTGTAAACTTCTATCAGGTCGTCCCTCAACCTCCGTCGTTCCAGTTTGAACAGACCGAGTTTATCCAACCTCTCCTCCTAGCTAATGCCCTCCATACCCGGCAACATCCTGGTAAATCTCTTCTGCACCCTCTCCAAAGCCCCCACCTCCTTCTGGTAGTGTGGCGACCAGAATTGAACACTGTACTCCAAGTGTGGCCTAACTAAGGTTCTATACAGCTGCAACATGACTTGCCAATTTTTATACTCAATGCCCTGGCCAATGAAGGTAGACATACCGTGTGCCACAAAACATTTTCCAGGGGTTAATTCTTGCTGTAGTCATTTTACCGACACAGTTCCAGAGGAAAGGGGTTGCATCACTGTTACCAGCAGACAAATCTTTTCTTTTCAACCCTTTCCCTTGCTACTCTCTTCGATGAATTCTTCATGCGTAGGCTCCCAGGCGGCAGGTGTCGTCAGGTTACTCGACTGCGAGGGCATCACAATTTGATGCCTGATCTTCTGCCATTGACCCACATGCCCGCACTTGCAGCAAGGGCGACTAGATAGTGGTCAGAATCAGGCCATTGGAGGATTTCCCCACACTGTGTGGTGTTCTTTGTGATTCTGTATCCAGGAAGGATGCTGTAGTGTTCAGCAAGACTGCAGAAGCTAAGTTCATTAACGGAGCAAACTTTTATTTACACTACTTAATTAAAGCTCGACCATTTACTCCTAGAGTAAACAATAATCCAGTAATCTACACTCTGCACTCAATTAACACGAGTCACTGCGCTCTATCGATAACTGTACTCTACACCAGTGCATCTCAAACTATCTGATGTGGTGTACCGGCAGTTTTTTTTTTCAATGTGCCAGGGACCGGTAAGCGAAACAAGCCAATCCAGGATTACTGTCTCTTTCTTTTCTGGAAACACTCCAAGTACCGGCAGACGATGGCTCGAGTACCGGCACCGGTACGCGTACCACACTTTGAGAAGCACTGCTCTTCACTATCTCGACCTCTTCTCTGCACTCTCTCCAGCCCTCTCCAGCCTTCTCCCAGAAGCCTGTGATTCAATGCTGAAGATAGTTCTGCATCTAGCTCCATCTAGTGGTTAATTATGATATGACATTAACCCTTTGTACTGAACATAATGTCATGCATTGCACTGTCATTTTACACCCCCCCCCCCCACTCCCCCCCCCCCCCCCTCACCGCCAACCACCACCCCTCCACCACACACTAAAAAAGGAAACAAAAAAGGGCAGCACGGTAGCATGGTGGTTAGCATAAATGCTTCACAGCTCCAGGTACAGTTCCCGGCTGGGTCACTGTCTGTGCGGAGTCTGCACGTCCTCCCCGTGTGTGCGTGGGTTTCCTCCGGGTGCTCCGGTTTCCTCCCACAGTCCAAAGATGTGCGGGTTAAGTGGATTGGCCATGCTAAATTGCCCTTAGTGTCCTAAAAAAATAAGGTTAATGGGGGGGTTACTGGTATAGGGTGGATACGTTGGCTTCAGTAGGGTGATCATTGCTCGGCACAACATCGAGGGCCGAAGGGCCTGTTCTGTGCTGTACTGTTCTATTTAAATATTTCATAAAGCAAATTCAAAAGAGGATTGGGTAAATATGTGGAAAAATTGCCCATTTATGGGGCAAAGGTCAGCTGAATGGGACCACTAGGTTGCGTTTTTCAAAGAGCTAACATTGAAACAATGGGCTGAATGTCCTCCAGTATTGCAAAGTTCTATAATTCCATCTGACCACTCTCTCTCTCTCTCTCTCTCTCTCCCAGTGGCAATGAAGAGAAACACTGCTGTAAATTTTGCTGGTACAGCATCATTTCAGACAGTCATTGGGCAAATCTCTGAATCATCAGCCATACAGCAATGTGTACTGTCATTCAGTTACCGACTCCCTTTTACAGCAAAGCGTCTGGGTGAGAAATATGTCACGGATGCTGGAAACCAGAAAGAAAAGCAGAAGTTGCTGGAAATGCTCAGCATGTTTGGCAGCGTCTGTGCAGCGAGAAGCCAGGTTCAGCTCAGCCACCTCCGTTCCAGCGAAAGGGCAACAACCCGAAATGTTAGCTCTGGGCTCAATCCACTGGCCACTTCCCGCCGGTAGAAGCTTCTCCCCGGGCTTCCTGACAGCCAGAACGCCTTGCCAGATCTACCCAAGGTGCCATGTGTGTGGGGAATGATATTGGCTGTGGGTGGAGGATGTGGGGGACCCTCAATCCCACTTAGAGAACAGGGCACCCTTTCAAAATGGTGGCCCGATCTCTGAGGAGCAGGTCTGGTCAATCGGTGCATCTCCCCGGTGATGAAAATAATACCAAGAGTGGACTTGCCCATTGATAAACTAACCAGGGCCCATAAAAGTGACAAAGTGCACAATCTACCGGCCGCGACGCGCTCGACCAGGAGTGTGGCGTGGCAGGTAAATACCGGGTGAAGTCTCCCATGGGCTTCCCGGCAGCCACTACGTCTCTACCCAGATCTCGCAAGGCGTCAAGATCAGGATCCCACCCACAATGGCACTGCCAAGGTGCCTAGGTGACACTGGAAAGCCGGCTGGAGCGCTGCCTGGGTGCCAGGGTGGCACTGTCAAGGGTCAGTGCCTGAGTGTGCGATGCCCATGAAAGGAGGGTGGGTGGTATGGAGGTGCGTGGGGGGGAATAGGGCAGGTAAGAAGGGGCTTCTGGGAGGTTGGGGGTTGAAGGAAGTGGGTTCTGTAGGGGAAGGGGCCTGTAAGTGTGTGTAGGGGGTCTCCGCTCGCTGGAACTCCTCAGTGCAGCGAGAGCTCGGGGCACCATTTCTCAATGACATCCTGATCTCTGGAACCCCCCGACACGACCCCCAACTCCCCTAAGATCCAACTCACAATAAGGGGTCTGCAACCCCCCATGGCACCCTCAGCACGATCACCACAACGCAAAACGTGCCAGGTTGGAAGCTTGGCAATGCCCACCTTGCACCCTGGCAGTGCCCTGGATAGCTGGCAGTGCCACCTGTGACCTGGCAATGCCAGGTTGGCACCGTCAGGGTGCCAGGCAGGCAATATCATGTGCCAGGGTGCCCAGGTGGCACCAGCAATGCAAGGATATCACCAGAGGGTCTGCGCCTGGGGGCCTCCACAAGTCCGTTCCATCTGGTCCCTATTTGTGGAAACCAGCACTGAACGGCGCTCGCCTGAGGTTTCCATGGCGAGAGGTTAGATCCCACGCTTTGGTTAGGCGCTGGAACGCATATCACGGTGTGACTAGCTGCTTTGTTCCAAGGTGCAGATTTGCTAGAAATGGATTCTGCCCACACGATCTCGCGAGGCATGGGCGAGCCGGGTAGATCCTGGCAGTGGAATCTCCTGGGATCTACTGGTCGCATTGCACCGCTCCGTGCTGCTTTTCAGGTGCAAAGCAACCTGTGGATCCCACCCTCAAACTTTTCTGTTCAACCATGCCCTAAGTGTGTTTAGATAGCAGTGGAAACTTTCTGACAGAGCCGGGGAGAAACTCCCAGCAAAACCCGCTACAAATAACGCTTAGAGCGTGATTCTACGGAAATGTTTCGAAGTGTGGTAGTGAGCGAGAACTGTGGCAAGCTTCCTGGTGCTCGGCCTGGCAAGGCCGGCAAAACTATTTGACATTAATTGGTCCACTTAACGAGGCTCCACGGGCTTGAGGCCGCAAATGAAGGCCTGAAGCCAGCCATGACCCTCCCCACCCCTCCCACCCGTCGAACAGCACTTAAACAGCCAATCCCACTCAGCTCGCAGCTATGACGCTGAGATGACCAGCCTCACTATTCAGGGATGCAGACCAGGTTAGGCCCTGAGATGCAGTGGAGGCCGGAAGGGAAGTCCTGTCCTCCCGAGCATCCCGGAGGGTGAGCCACAGGTAGCCAGTGCTGCCTGGGATGAAGCCCGGCTGTAAGCTCGGTGAGTGTGACCAGGAGGACTGTCCTCCAGTGCCAAAAGAAGGTCAACAACCCATACCGGGTAGCACGGGTAAATTGACACCACCCCGCCCCCACCCTTGCCCACCAGAACCATCCCAACTCACAACGCGATCAGCAACCCCTCACCCCAAACTTCCATCTGCCCCCCCAACCCATCCTTCACCCCCCCCCCCCCCCCCCCTCCCTCCCAAGGACCCCTGCAAGTTCCTAATGATGCTCTCTCTGCAGTCACCAATGTGCTGCGGACGTGAGGGTCCACCGGGCCCCACCCAGATGGACTGTCACATGTGAGTTATTATTGCCATACAGACTGGCCCATCCCTCCCACTGACCACGTGTACATTCCCTCGCAGGTCCTCCAGCTGACAGCGCCGGCACATCCGGGGTGGGGCCACCACCCCCTCCCATGAGACCACTTTCGAGGAAAGCTCAGAGGACGCCACATTGTGTCATCCCTATCCTCCACCAGCGTTGGTGGGAAATGTTAATGGACAGGGTTCTGAGGCACAATCTGGTGAGCACCACACAGTTGCTGATGCGCATCAGGTGGAGGCAGGAACCCCCCAGGCGAGACAGCAGTCAGACCCAGCTGGGCCCCAGCCTGATGCTGAGCCTCTGATACAGGGTTACCCGGAGCTGATGGAGATATTAGGGAGCGGTCAGGACATTCAGAGGGAGACGTCAGCATCACTCCACCAGCTCCATAGCCGATTGGAGGAGTCCCAGAGGCTACGGGCACAGGAGATATCACCGGCAATGAGTGGCACTGAGGCCAACACTGCTAGGATGGCGACCGCAGTGGAGAATCTGGTGCACGGCGTCGTCACCATTAGTAAAGGTGCCCAAGGTGTCACGCAATCAGTAACGGCCATGGCTGAGGTCCTTGGCAGGCTGTCGAAGGGGAATGTCACCCTGTACCCGGCCGACCTTGATGAGGTTCTGCGGGACATGTCCCGCTCTCAGATGGGAATGGCCGAGGCACTATGAAGGTGGCCCAATCGCTGTGGAGCATTGCCGAGGGTGTTGACATGACGGTGGAGACCGTGGGGAACTGCCAGGGCTGGCAGAGCCAGACGATGCAGGGGCAGCCAAGCTTAAATCAGCTGCCCCTCCATCTTGGGGTGAACCCCAGAACCCATTGGGCACTGACCTAGGAGGCAACCCAAGGTGGTAAGCAGCTGGCTACCTCCACTTCTGATGTGCATCCTGGTGACAGACCCAGCGTAGAGCAAGGAAGGTGAAGCACATCGAGGATCACTGAGAGCATTGGGCGGGGCGATGGTAGGTGGGGGGGGGTAAAGAGTGGAATGTGTGTTGGGGGGAAGGGAGAAGTTGGGGGAGAGGGAGGGAGGTTGGGGATAGTGGGGCGGCACCATGGGGATAGTGGGGCACTGGTGTGCATTTGGTCGAGGAAAATTAAAATACCCTCAACACAATCAGTATGGCACATCAGGCTCTTTGTTCCAGGATTCGGGTCAGCCACCAATCAACCATCACCCAAAATGTGCCCCCCCCCCCCACCCGACATGCCCTGCCCAGGCACACCCGGCCACGGACATGAAGGGGCTGGTTTAGTACACTGGGCTAAATCGCTGGCTTTTAAAGCAGACTAAGGCAGGCCAGGAGCACGGTTCAATTCCCGTACCAGCCTCCCTGAACAGGTGCCGGAATGTGGCGACTGGGGGCTTTTCACAGTAACTTCATTGAAGCCTACTCGTGACAATAAGTGATTTTCATTTTTCATTTTTTTCATGTGTCTGGGTCTTTGGCCCACCCCCTGGGTGTTCGGAGGTTGGCTGCTGCATCTGTAATGCCGCCTTCCGCAATGTTAAAGCACAGTGTCCAGGCATTGAGGTGTAATAGGGTTGCTGGGCAATAAACCCCACATTCTACATGACTCGCAATGTGTGAAGTGCTCACTTAACCATGGTTGCCAATTCCCTATTAGTGATAGCCTTCAGCCGCACGGCCAGAGGCCTCCGCGGGCAATGGGTGTTATGGGTGGGGCAGACAGACAGGTGCTAGGGTTACCCTGGTATGGGAACACATGGTACAGGGGTTGGAATGGCAGACCCAGGCGGCACGGTAGTGCAGTGGTTAGCACTGCTGCCTCACGGCGCCGATGTCCCACGTTCGATCCTGGCCTCGGGTCACTGTCCATGTAGAGTTTACACATTCTCCCCGTGTCTGCGTTGGTGTCACCCCCACAATCCGAAAATGTGCAGGGTAGGCAGATTGGCCACATTAAACAACCACTTAATTGTGGAAAAAAAGAATTGGCGGGCCCACGCTTGTCCAACACCCCTGCCCCAACCCTCTGCCCCTCAGGTCCCTGCTCAGCCTGGTTATCCACAACCCCCCATGGCAGCCCAACCCCAACCAGGACTGCATCACCCGGATGCCCCCTCACAGCCCCCCAAGCAGAGGGGCAGCATGCCCAGTGTCACCGGGCTCTGTGCCTGTGAGCGGAGATGGCTGCTCCCCTCCTCGGCTCCCCACTGCAACCCATCCGCCAGGGTTACCAGGAGTACTAATCTGCGCCAGCGGGATCACTTGCTGGAGAGGTCTCTGAATCACAGGAGGCCGTTGGATGTGGTGTACATTAATTGTATCGATATAGTGCTAAATTGGTGATAATTGGTTTCTCTCCACGCTATGGCGAGATCCCGGGGGTGGGCCTGTTGCGTCGCAAATGGTTTGACGCCTGGCGCAGTTCTCGTTTTTCGCCTCATCTCGCTTGAGAGCGCAACGAGGCCTGCTGACTGTGCATTCCGCTTTTTATTGTAGCTCAATTCATAGACTAGGGCGTCGCAGCAAGGCAGCAGGGAGGTCGCGATATACATCCCTATTGCTGCAAAGCAATGTTTTGGGAGGGCCACGAAGTATCCAGCATGAGTTTTAAGGATACAAAGAAATAACATTTATTTACAATAACCAGCAACAGCAACAGCAACAGCAACGTCCCTTGCTGCTCACTCCTCTCTCTGGCTGGTTCCAAACTGACCAGCTCTATTTACGCAGGGAGTCTGCTAATGATTTCCCTGCCCCCCTCATTGGGGAAGCTCATACTCCCAAAGGATTCTGGGATTATCATTAGTCCCAGCCAGTGGGAAGCAGGCAGGTTATAACACAATGTTACGCTCATTGAATTAAGGTTTTCCCACTGAACAAACACACAGGTATCCCAGTAGGAAGAGGTTCCACTTGCTCAGAGTGGAAGGGGATTCTCCATGGCAACACCCAATGTGCAGGAGGTTGCTGTGATGCCTTAATGGATTGTCCTTCAGCTCTCCATGTCCCTGCTGCTGGCAGGGAATCAGGTGCATAGGTGACAGCGACGTCAGTGTTTCTCAAACATGTTTGCCTGGGATCCATTTTTAGCAAATAGCCAACCTTCATAACCCACGGTGGCCGAATTTCACAACCCATGCCAGCTAACCTTCGGTAACCATGCCGTCCAACTTTCACGACCAACACCATCCGAACCTCACAACTCATCCATTTTCGCTAACCTTTAATGCAACAGGTGAGCCTGCTTGGTCCTCACGATCTCAGTTGCTTTGTCATTTAATGATGTGGAGATGCCGGCATTGGACTGGGGTGGGCACAGTAAGAAGTCTTA
The DNA here is from genome assembly GCF_902713615.1 of Scyliorhinus canicula. Lineage (NCBI taxonomy): Eukaryota > Metazoa > Chordata > Chondrichthyes > Carcharhiniformes > Scyliorhinidae > Scyliorhinus > Scyliorhinus canicula. Next base: position 149,607,026 of record NC_052158.1, on the reverse strand, counting down.
CAACACCAGGTTAAAGTCCAACAGGTTTGTTTCAAACACTAGCTTTCGGAGCACTTGCTCCGAAAGCTAGTGTTTGAAACAAACCTGTTGGACTTTAACCTGGTGTTGTAAGACTTCTTACTGTTGTCATTTAATGTTATATTTATGCTAAGGTCTTCAGCTGATGATTGACGTTCTCTCTGCATCCTTTGAAAAAAAATCAAGAAGTTTGTCCTCGAACGTGCCATGCTTAGTCTTGAAGTGCCTTTGAAGGGTTGAGGGTTTTAATCTTCCATTTGCCAGTACTTCCCTACATCTAGCACACACAAACTTTACATCCTGTTTCGCAATGGCACAATTAATAAACACACACCTCAAGAAATAATCTTTATACTGCTTTGTTCCTGTTTTCTGCTTCTTCTGAATGGGTTGTTCCCCAGATGCCCGGGAGCTCACACCATTACTGGCAGCTACAAAATGGAGGAATCTCTCTCCTGCCCAGAGCACGTGACGTCAGCGTATGGGGCGTGTGACCTGTTCTCTTCCGCTGCTTCTGGGGAGAAGACTCCAATGATTTTTTTTTTAAAGAATCTGCTCCTGGGTCAGCGCGCTGATGTCAGGAGGAGGCCGTCTGCCATGCTGGGCTCCGGGCCTGTGCAATGCTGAGGGGGCCACGCATACGGGGGATGGGCGCCGTTCTGAACGCTGGCAACCCTCCCGCGACCCGACTGCCGGTCGCGACCCTGACTCTCAGCGAGGTAACAAATGCTCCCCACGGACGGTGGTCCAATCAGAGTGTCTGAAACTGAGGTAAAGGACTGATACAATAAGACACACGGGGACTCTGGTTCTTTCCTCGGGGCCACGTGACCGGCTCGGGGTCAGTCATACGGGAGCGTGTGAACCCTGACCAATGGAGAGAAAGCGCAGGGCACAAAAGTCTGGGTCGTGTGGGCCACGGAGCCAGAGTTAAGGGGCGGGATTCCCCATAGGCCGACGCTGAAATCGGGATTGGCGATTGGGCTTGGAATGGCTCCCGACGCCGGAATCGGGGCAGGCGCTGGTTTGATGCAGGTTCGCGATACTCCGTCGCCTCCAAATCGCCGTCATTGAGCCGCACGCTGCGTGCAGTCGCATTGCCATTGGAGCGTCATCAGCCGTCCCACCCGCAATGCTCCCCCCCCCCCCCCCTCCCCCGATGGGCCAGGTTCCCGACTGCGTGGGCCACGTATGGTCCCAGTGCTCAGGAACCCGGCGTGCTGATTGCAGAGGGTGCCCGGCGCTGCCACACTCAGCCGGGATCTCTGCCGCTGGCGGAGGGACTTCTGCTCGGGTTGTGGGGGAGTAATGGAGTGGCCAGGGGGTGGGCTGTGTGGTCAGGGTCGGCGGGTAAGCGGTCCAGCACGGCCGGCGCATGTTTACCCGCGCATCCGGTGCGAGTGTAGGCATGCGCGGCTGCAGCTTGTCAGCCCTGCGCATGAGCGGCCCCGGCACCCGTCGATTCTCCGGCCGTTCTCCCTGCGATCCGCCCATGTTCCACGCTACGCGCGGTGCTAGCCCCACACCGGTACCGGAATCGGTGAGGTGTTTGCGCCGGTTTTCCTGTCGTGGAGCACCGCGGATTCTCCGGCACTTAGCCTCAGAAACGGAGAATCCGGCCCCAGACCTTTTCAGCGTTCCTCTGAGCCTGTACACAGTTGCCTTTGTGGACTGTTAATAAACCCCCTGTGCTATTACTGGAAGTCTCCAGTGTTGTGTGTCTTATCTCGAGCCATCACATTGGCGGCGAGTGTAACCCAGATTGAGCTCTAATCCTCAGGAGTTTGGGATTCATGCAGGAAGGAACAAGCCTCCAAAAACAAACCAAAAAATCGGGAAGCATTGATGGTAGCACCAAAACTGTGAGTGTATATATGCCAATGATCGGGAGGTTAGACCCTTTCGATTGAGGACTGAAGACTGAAGCCAATGCATCATTGATCATAGAATTTACAGTGCAGAAGGAGGCCATTTGGCCCATTGAGTCTGCACTGGCTCTTGGAAAGAGCACACTACTTAATCCCACACCTCCACCCTATCCCAGTAATCCAGTAATCCCAACTAACCCTTTTGGACACCAAGGGGCAATTGGAGGAAAATGTAACTGGTCTGATTAGTAAGTTTGCAGACGACACAAAGGTTGGTGGAATTGCGGATAGCGATGAGGACTGTCAGAGGTTACAGCAGGATTTAAATTGTTTGGAGATTTGGGCGGAGAGATGGCAGATGGAGTTTAATCCTGACAAATGTGAGGTAATGCATTTTGGAAGGTCTGATGCAGGTAGGGAATATACAGTGAATGGTAGAACCCGCAAGAGTATTGACAGTCAGAGATATCTAGGTGTACAGGTCCACAGGTTACAGAAAGGGGCACCACAGGTGGAGAAGGTAGTCAAGAAGGCATATGGCATGCTTGCCTTCATTGGCCGGGGCATTGAGTATAAATATTGGCAAGTTATGTTGCAGCTGTATAGAACCTTAGTTAGGCCACACTTGGGGTAGAGTCGCCACACTACCAGAAGGATGTGGAGGCGTTAGAGAGGGTGCAGAAGAGATTTACCAGGATGTTGCCTGGTATGGAGGGCATTAGCTATGGGGAGAGGTTGAATAAACTCGGTTTGTTCTCACTGAAACGACGGAGGATGAGAGGCGACCTGATAGAGGTCTACAAAATTATGAGGGGTATAGACAGGATGGATAGTCAGAGGCTTTTTCCCAGGGTAGAGGGGTCAATTACTGGGGGGAATAGGTTTAAGGTGCGAGGGACAAGGTTTAGAGGAGATGTACGAGGCAAGCTTTTTACACAGAGGGTAGTGGGTGCCTGGAACCCGCTGCCGGAGGAGGTGGTGGAAGCAGGGACGATAGTGACGTATAAGGGGCATCTTGATAAATACATGAATAGGATGGGAATAGAGGGATACGGACACAGGAAGTGGGGGAGATTTTAGTTTAGACGGGCAGCATGGTCGGCACAGGCTTGGAGGGCCGAAGGGCCTGTCCCTGTGCTGTACTTTTCTTTGTTCTTTGTTCTAACCTGCACATCTTTGGACTGTGGGAGGAAACTGGATCACCCGGAGGAATCCCACGCAGACACAGGGAGGACGTGCAGACTCTGCACAGACAGTGACCCAAGCCGAGAATTGAACCTGAGACCCTGGAGCTGTGAAGCAACAGTGCTAACCACTGTGCTACCGTGCTGCATCGAACAGCTCCATTATTTTAAGCAAACCAGTTGTGGGGCGGTTTTGTTGTGAGGTGTGTGACAAAGTCAACAGGCGCAGGAGAGAACCAGCACTAGCCCTCGGCACAGGGTCCAAGTCAGAGAAGCAGCAGGAAAATGGCTCATCAGCCCAAGAGAGAAGTGGATTGCTCCCGATGCGTGGAGATCATCCCCAAGGAGCAAGCCGTTAGATGAGTTTGTCTGTTTTTTGTTGCAAACGAACATGCCATGTCCAGAAGCATTGCCGCTAAAAAAGTGCGCCACTTCAAAAAACAGCAGCAGCAGCAAACCAGGACCCCACTGAAACAAGTGAAGAAGAATTCTGATGAGTAAGATGACATGTGCCAACTAAATGCGGTCAAAGTGAATGAGACAGTCCCAATGGAGATAATCCTGTGAGTAATTGGAAAACCCTGAAGATGGAGGTTGACACCGGGGCGTCAGGAATGGTTGATGGGGAGCAGACATTCAACTACAATTGAGAAGGGGTTCAGGCCCGGAATTTGTGCAGCATGGCAGCCAAGCCCTGAAATTTATCGGGACCACCAGCATGCCAGTGTTTTACAAGGAACAAGAGGCCCAGCTGCCTTTGATCATCGTAGAGGGGCACAGACCAAGCTTAATGGGACGGGACTTGGCTCCAGCAAATGAAAGAAAACTGGCTGGATGTTTTTAAGATTTCAAAAGTGTTTTCCAGGACGTCCTGTGTAGACACCAGGATGTGTTCTACAATGTGTTAGGCCGGATAAAGCGAGTCAAGGCTAAGATTTATGTTGATCCAAAATTGACGCCGAAGTTTATCAGAGGAAGACCAGTACCTGACGCATTACTACAAGGGGAAAACCGAGCTCAAATGTTTGGAGGAACTAGAAATGATTAAAACCTGTACAATTGTCCAAGTGGGCAATCCCCATAGACCCCATACCGAAGTCAGACCAATCACTGAGGACTTGTGGTGACTACAAGCAGCCCAGGTAGACAAGTTCCCAATTCCCACTATCGGGGACCTCTACACTAAACTGGGCAGAGGCCTTGCATACTCCAAACTGGACCTCAGCCCCATGTACCTGCAGCAGGATTTAGATGAAACCCCCCCCCCCCCAAATGTCGCCATGATCAACACGTATAAGGGCTCATTCCAATACATTAGGCTGCATTTCAGAATTTCCTTGGCCTTGTGCTATATCCCAGCGCATCACGGAAAACCTACTTCAGGACATCCTAAAAGTGCCGGCCGCACTTGGTTTTCAGAGTGGATGCCACAGGTCTGCATCCACTCGGAGAAAATGTTAGAGTCATACAAGAGGTCCCGGCAGCCAGGAATGTAGCTGAGTCAATGTCTTGCCTGGGAAATGGTGAACCATCATGGTTGGTTCATGCCCAAACCTAACCACAGCATTGGTACCACTGCACCTTCTCCTGAGAAAGCACCAGCGTTGGCACTGGAACGAGCAACAGAGCTAGCCTTCTACCTGGCAAAGCCAATCTTCAAGTCTTCTAGTTAATTTTGACCCGGGAAAACAAATCGTCCTAACTTTTAATGCATCATCATACAGGATAGGGACGGTTCTATCGCTTAAAATGACAGACGGATCAGAAAGGCCAATTGTCTTTGCCTCCAGGACTCTATCAGAAGCTGAGCGAAAACGCACCCAAATTAAAAAGGAGGGATGTGCCCTTATCCATAGCCATATAAAGTGCCTCCAATACGCCTATGGATGACACTTTACAATAATAACATCATAAATCGTTGTGGGACTCCTTAGAGAAGATAAGCCAGTACCCCCCAATCACCTCTGCCGGGGTACAATGATGAACCTTGCTGCCAGCAGCATATAATTACACTTCCCAACACAGGCCAGGAACCCAAGTCTCCAATGCGGATGCATCGAGTCAACTCCGCTTGCGAAAGCGCCTATTGCCTCCGCCAGTACGCAAAGAAATCGTCTTGGAACTGAACTTCCTTGACACACTGCAGGTGTTGTCCGGCTACATACGAATTTGGACCCAGTGAGATCCTGTATTATCTGAAGTGAAATGCAGAATGTTAACAGATTAGCACCACAGAAGGTCTGGACAGTCTCACAGGGACGGGGGGGGGGGGGGGGGGGGGGGGGGGTCTGTGTGGTCGTGGCATCTCAAGCGCGAGGGAACCCCTTTTATTAAAAAAATTACATAGTGTATTATGGGCCAGGGTTTAGAGAACCCCAAAGTGTGTCATGGTGTTCACCCGACCCACAACTTTTAATAGATTGTGGTATGGGGAGCACACGGCCCACTCTACAGGTGTGGTACAGCAGAAATGGACAAGTATTTTTTAAAGCAAAACAATGTTTATTCTATGAACTTAAGTTAACCTTTTTAAAATATACAATGTACATCTTAGCAACCATTAATTCAAATACAACCCCCCAAGACTACAACACTAAGTAATTTGTTAGCTGTGCTTTTAACATCCAGAAGACTTACAAAAAACATAACCTTTAACAGAAGCACGTTAGGTTAAAGTCACGACTCAGAACATTTATAATTCTGAATTCACCAAATGATCAAGAGATAGTCTTTTCATGGCAGAGAGAACAACAATACACCTGCTCTGTCTGGCTTCAGCTCCAACACTGAAAACGAAACTAAAACACACCCTGCAGCAAACAGCCTAAAATGAAAGTAAAAAGCTGACAGGCAGCCCAGCTCCACCTACTCTCTGACATCACTGCAGTAATAAACACCCATTTCGTAAAGGTATATTTCTTAAATACTAATTTCTAAAAGGTACATTTCTTAAACACCCACTTCTAGGGTAGCAGGGTAGCATGGTGGTTAGCATAAATGCTTCACAGCTCCAGGGTCCCAGGTTCGATTCCCGGCTGGGTCACTGTCTGTGTGGAGTCTGCACGTCCTCCCCCTGTGTGCGTGGGTTTCCTCCGGGTGCTCCGGTTTCCTCCCACAGTCCAAAGATGTGCGGGTTAGGTGGATTGGCCATGCTAAATTGCCCGTAGTGTCCTAATAAAAGTAAGGTTAAGGGGGATGTTATTGGGTTACGGGTATAGGGTGGATACGTGGGTTTGAGTAGGGTGATCATGGCTCGGCACAACATTGAGGGCCGAAGGGCCTGTTCTGTGCTGTACTGTTCTATGTTCTATGTTCTTAAAGGTACATTTCTTAACATCCATTTCTTAAAGGTACTCTCACATGACAAGTGCCCATCCAAGCCAGACAAAAATGCAGATGCTAGTTCACAATTATATTTGATGGCCAGGGATAGATATTGGAAATGTGATGTGTGAAGGAATCCCCTATCAGACACGGCAATCGTTGCCCCTACAGACAACCTCCAACCCTGGGAGTGGCTGAGTTGTCCATGGACCAGAGCGCACATAATTAGTGCAGACTCTTTTTTTTGGGCAGGATGCTCCTCGTCTTGGTGGATGCTCATTCCAAATTATCCATGAAAGAGATGGGAGTGATGTCTTCGGTGGCCGCAGTGGAAGCTTTGCACTGGGTAGTTGCCATACACGGTCTCCCAGCAGCCATTGTCTCCCATAATGGCACTTCTTTCAGTGGGGAGGAGTTGTAACACGTCCTTCAAACAAACGGAATGCAACAAACCAAAATGGCCCCATATCAACCCCCCCCCCCCCCCCCCCCCCCCCCCCCCCAACAAAAGGATTGGTAGAAAGAGCCATTCAAACTCTAAAAATGCTGAAGGTTTGGGCACATTTCTCTTGTCCTACAATACGAGCCACTATACCATTATGGGAGTCTCGCTGGCTGAATTTCTTATGGGCCATTTCCTCCAAACTCATTAGGACTTAATATTCCCAAATTTGGTGGGAAGGTGGCGTCCCGGAGGAACCAACATACTTTGCAAGAAGTTAACAGGTAATTCCAGGTGGGTGACCTGGTTCTCATTCGAAATTTCACCTCAGCCCCAGGCTGGTTACCAGACAGGATCGTGTCCAAATCTGGACCCGTCACGTCTGTGGTAAATGTGGATGGCAGTAAAGTGAGGACATATTTCAACCAGGTGAGAAGCCATGAGATGACCGCCCCCATTCCAGGGCAGATGTGTCAAACAGGTGCCACCGGTGCCCCTGTGGCTGTCCCAGAGCAGAGGGAGCTGAGGAGTTCAGAGGTGACTCAGCCAGTGGCCCAGGTGGGAGCTGGAGAAGGGTGAGCTGCCTTCTTGAACTGCTGTGGATGACCCGGCCACTCCCAGGGTGGAGGTTGGCTGTAAGCGGTAACGACCGTTGTGTCTGACAAGCGATGATACACTGGCGCACTACAGAAGTGGTGGAGTCTCCTGGACAAGCATCTTCTGCAGACAACAAGACTACCTCAGAGGTGGAGGAGCCTGTTGAGGAACTGATGGGGGTCCACAAGGACTCGAAGGTCTCCGGACTGACCGACTTTGTGATCAACTCTTTTCCTTTATGACTCTTGACTTTTCACATGTGTAAAAACTTGTATATAGCTTGCTTTGTAAAAGGTAATTAAGGGACTCTAGGGCTGCGGGATGCAGTAACGTGGCCCCTTTAAGGGGAGCACCCTCGGGGTCCACGTAACTGGTGCGGGGCCAATTGTGTGGGAATGCACAAATCCCAGCCAATGGAGAGAAAGCATGCGGCCCTGGGAGCAGGAGCCCGTGAAGTGTGGGCCCCAAAGCCAGAGAGTTAAGACCGAGTCATCATTACTTTGAGCCTGTACATAGTTACCTTTGCCTATTGTTAATAAACCCCCTTTGTTGTTACTGGAAGTCTCCAGTACCTTGTCTCGAGTCACCACTCTAATCCATGTCGGAGGTATTTGTGTAATGGCAATGTCACTGAGATTAATAATCCTGTAGACCCAGGCTAATTCTCTGGGAACACGAGTTCAAATCCCACCACCACAGTCAGTGGAATTTGGAATCAATTAACAAAGTCTGCAATTGAAAGCTGGTCTGAGTGATGGTGACATTAACACTTTTGTAAAAAGACCCATGTGGTTCACTGACACCCTTTAGGAACTGAAATCTGCCTCCCGGCCAATCACTCAGTTTAAAGACAATTTGGGATGAGCGACACGTGATAACCTTGTCAGTGGCATCTGCATCCTGTGAGGAATTAAATAAAAATGCGACAATTTGACACAGAGGCCATTCGTACCTTCCATGTTACCCCACAACCAAGCAAATTTTATTCCCTTCAAGTATTTATCTGCTTCTATTGATTCTACTTAAAGTTGTTATGGCGGGGGAGGGGGATTTTCCCAAAAATTGGCAAAGGGCTGAATTCTTCCGCCTCGCCCGCCCCAATATTGCCATGGGTGAGGTTCAGGCCATGGAAAAGTCCATTGACATTTGGGCGGGATTATCCGGTTGCCGGTTAGGCGCGGTTGGAGAATCCCACCCAAAGTGTCCGTTTCTGACTGAAAAACGACATGTTTCTCCCAGGGAAACAGCCAGGTTTTCTCTCCAGATCTGATGACGCGCAAGTCAAAGAAAAAGCAGGGAGGTGTGTTTTGCGCTGTTCTTCTCTTTTTTTAAATTTAGAGTACCCAATTATTATTTTTTTCCCAATTAAGGGGCAATTTAGCATGGCTAATCCACCTAACCTGCACATCTTTGGGCTGTGGGGGTGAAGCCCACGCAGACACGGGGAGAATGTGCAAACTCCACATGGACAGTGACCCAGGGCCGGGATTCGAACCCGAGTCCTCAGTGCCGCAGTCCCAGTGCTATCCACTGCGCCACATGCCCCCCCTTGCGCTGCTATTCTTAAAACCCTGGGCCTAAGGATGGTGACCAGCACAGCTACACGGAGATTGGATGTCCTTTTTAAAGACACAGTGAACCCGGGAGGTCAGGGTGTTCGGTGTATTTAAACCTGTTTAAATTCACGGTCATCCGGTTCACGTTCTCTCTGGGCGTGAACTTGATTGCGTCGCTGGCTGGGGTGGGGTGTGATTTGATTCTGAGATCTCCCCGGCGCAAATCCTGTTGCGGCCCGCTCGCGAGAGTCAGCGACCATACGGGGTTTGCATCCGCGACGGACGGGGCTGGAAAGTTGGCCCCTGTTGAATCTGCTTCTGCCATCATTTCAGGTTGTGTTCCAGATCACGACAGCTCGATGTTCTAAACATGTCGCCTCACGTCTGTGGTTCTTTGCTCAAACTGCCTGAAACCTTTTGTCAGTTCTGTTCAAAAGGTCATCGGCCTGGAACGTTGATCGCGTTCCTCTCGCCCCAGACGCTGTCAGGAGCTGCTGAGTGTTTCCCGAAAGGTTGCTGTCACTGCCTAGCCCCGTGTTATCCCGTTAGCACAGGCTGAACGCATTTCCCCCACTTGCAAATATAGAGACGCTCCCTCAGCTGCTCAACCCTCTTACCACATGGCAGCGCATCAGTGCTACGAGCCTTGACATGCTCGTTTCAGTAATCACTATCAAGTCAGCGGCAAATGAATGCACTCTTTCCTGTATTAGTTAGTCACCAAGAATAGCAAAGTACCACGTCAATGCACAGGCTATTTTAATACAATAACTACAAACCACAGTCACTCATGTCGAAAAACAAGAGAAGCTGGAATTGTTACAACATGAAAGGTTAAGGGGAGATTTAATCGAGGTGTTCAAAACTATACCGGGTCTTGATTGTGTAGATAGGGAAAGACTGGGCGGGATTACCAGCTGTTCACGCCGGCGGAAAATTCCGGTCCCGTGTCGGTTTCTCAAGTTTCCCGTTGGCAGACCCCCCCCCCCCCCCCCACCCCCGCCAAAAAGCACGCAGCGGGGTGGGCGGTAAATCTCGCCCACTGTTTCGACTGGAGGGTTGGCAACCAGAGGAAGCAGTGTAAGGATCATTACAGGAAAACCAGAGGAACAAAGAACAAAGAGAAGTACAGCACAGGAACAGGCCCTTCGGCCCTCCAAGCCTGTGCCGACCATGCTGCCGGTCTAAACTAAAATCTTCTACACTTCCGGGGTCCGTATCCCTCTATTCCCATCCTTTTCATGTATTTGTCAAGGTGCCCCTTAAATGTCACTATCATCCCTGCTTCCACCACCTCCTCCGGCAGCGAGTTCCAGGCACACTGCCCTCTAGCCAACCTGAGAAACAGCCCATTTATGCCCACTCACGGTCAACCTGTCCTTTGTCCATGCCAATATATAAACTTCAACTTCACACACACCTATCTGGCCCATTAACCTTTTGTGTGGCTCCTTATCAAAAAAACCTTTTGAAAATTCAGGTATACTATATCTGATGGTTCACCTTTATCTACCTTGACTCAAAAATTCCAACCAGTTATTCAACAGGATTTTGCTTTATTAATACCATGTTGACTGATCATACTGTGCCAAGTGTATCGTTAAGACTCCCCTTAATGATGGATTCCAGCATTTTCCCAATAATTGATGTTAGGCTAACTGGCCTGTAGTTCGCAGTTTTCGCTCTCCCTCGTTTCATGGAAAGCCTAATAACATTTGCCAACTTCCAATCTGAAAGGACCGTTCCCAAATCGAATGAAAATTACAGCCAGCGGTTTCACTATCTGTTAAAACTCATTTTTTTTAACACAGAGTTATTGTGATCTGGAATGCTCTGCCTGAAAAGGGTGGTGGAAGCAGATTCCATCATAACGTTAAAAGGAAAATTGGATCAATAGTTGAAGGTAAAATTAAAGGGCTAAGGGGAAAGAGAAAGAGAGTGAAATTGATTGGGTCGCTCTCCCAAACCACTGGCGTCTAGGCAGGGCGGGCCGAATGGGCCCACTTCATTGCTATTTGACCCAATAATTCCATAATCACTGGAGACCAAGTGGTCAGGTGAGAACGTGGTGACACAGCTACAGAAGAGGTCATGTGGGTAGATCACGGGGGTTATCTCTGGAAGCGCCAACAGAGCTCGGGAATAAACTACCTTGTTGACAGTCCATGTTGTCGGTGATTCAGGGAACTCACATCTCCAATCACTCTGTCCTCACCGCACCGCACTTCCTCTGGGCACCAGCTCAGGCCATTCGTTCCCCCACCCTGCTGCTCCCTCGAGTATGATCTGACAAAGAAAAGCTGCTCCAATAGGTGACGGTACAAAGATTGGGGATACTGGTTTAAGATGTTGGGCAAGGGACACAGGGCAGGTATGGAGAAGAACTTAATGATTATGAGCTGGAACTCATTTCTGCCACACTGCCGAGAGGTGAAAGCAGGGATGATCAATAATTTCAAAAGGAAATTGGACAGACACATGAGGATAGAAAATACCTTAGGGCTACGGTGGTACTATTATTGAACGGGACTGCCTGAATTGTTATGTAAAAAGCTGACATGGATCCAATGGGCTGACACGACATGAAGGGCTGAAGAGTCTCCTGTTCCATAATAGTTATATAACTCTGGCTGCAGAGACTTTTGGACCGCTCAGCAGCAGATTGCCTCATACCGAATGGGACGATCCATTTAAATCCCCATTTACTTTGGTGGGATGGGAAGGTCCGACCAGCAGGAGCATCTGGAAAATCCCGTCCTATGACTCCATGCCAAAATGCATAAACTATAAAAGTTTCTTGACTCCTCAAGCTAAACAGAAAGGACATAATGGTGAGGTGGTCTCCATCACATGGTAGCTGGCTGCACCTCCGGAGGGTGCTCTCATATGTCTGGTTGCATCTCCCACATTCTACGAGCTTCCCGAGAACTGGCATTAACAGGCAGGTGGATGCATCATTTATCTGGGAGATCTTCAATCAGTCGTTTCAATGGTCAGCGCTGTGGCTGGTCTAATGATGGCAGATTCTGAAAGGATCTCTCTTGGCTGAGCTTCCTGCTTCTATCTTCTCCTGACATCAATCCATCCAAAACTTTGTTGCCTGTAACGTAACTCACACTAAGTCTCATCCACCCATCACACCTGATCTCACTGCTCTACATTAACTCCTGCTTCAAAAATACCTCAGATTTAAAATTCTAATTCTTGCTTTCCAATCCCTCATGGTTTACCCCCTTCTATCTCTGTAACCTCCTCCAGTGCTACAGCTATCTGAGATTTATGTGCTCCTTCAATTCTGGCCTTTCAAGTCCCCAATTTCTTTGCTCCATCATTGACGGCTGTGACGTAGACCATAAGACCATAAAAAATAGATACAAGAGTAGGACATCCAGCCCTTCGAGCCTGCTCTGTCATTTAAAAAGATTCCGGCTGATCTAACACACACTAAGTCCACTTTCCTGCCTTATCTTAATAACCCTTAATTCCCCCATTGATTAAAATAGTATCTATCTCAGCCTTGAAAATGTTCAAGGTCTAGGCCTCCACAGCTTCCTGGGGCAAAGAATTCCAAACATTCATCCCGCACTCAGGGAAGAAATTCCGCCTCAAATCCATCTTAAGTGCTTGGCGACTTCAGCTGCCTAAACTCAAACTCTGGGATTCCCTCTGCAAATGCCTTGCATGCCCAATACAGTAAGAAGTCTTACAACACCCAGGTTAAAGTCCAACAGGTTTGTTTCAAACACTAGCTTTCGGAGCACTGCTCCTTCCTCAGGTGAATGGAGAGGTACGTTCCAGAAACATTTATACAGACAAAGTCAGAGATGCCAGACAATGCTTGGAATGCGAGCATTTGCGGGTAATTAAATCATTACAGATCCAGAGATAGGAGGTAATCCCAGGTTAAAGAGGTGTGAATTGTCTCAAGCCAGGACAGTTGGTGGAATTTTGCAAGTCTAGGCCTGATGGTGGGGAGTGGATGTAATGCGACATGAATCCAAGATCCTGGTTGAGGCCGCACTCAAGCGGGCGGAACTTAGCGATAAGTTTTTGCTCGGCAATTCTGCGTTGTCGCGTGTCCTGAAGGCCGCCTTGGAGAACGCTTACCCGGAGATCAGAGGCTGAATGCCCTTGACTGCTGAAGTGTTCCCCGACTGGAAGGGAAGATTCCTGCCTGGTGATTGTCGCACGGTGCCCGTTCATTCATTGTCGCAGTATCTGCATGGTCTCGCCAATGTACCACGCTTCGGGGCATCCTTTCCTGCAGCGTATGAGGTAGACTACATTGGTCGAGTCGCACGAGTATGTGCCGCGTACCTGGTGGGTGGTGTTTCCACGTGTAATGGTGGTATCCATGTCGATGATCTGGCATGTCTTGCAGAGATTGCCCTGGCAGGGTTGTGTGGTGTTGTGGTCGCTGTTCTGAAGGCTGGGTAATTTGCTGCAAACAATGGTTTGTTTGAGATTGCGCGGTTGTTTGAAGGCAGTAGTGGGGGTGTGGGGATGACCTTGGAAAGATGTTCATTTTCATTGACGATGTGTTGAAGGCTGCGAAGAAGATGTCATAGTTTCTCCGCCCCAGGAAAGTACTGGACGACGAAGGGTTCTCTGTCAGTTGTGTCCCGTGTTTGTCTTCTGACTGGTGGTGTCGCGTTAATGTCACTGGGCTAGTAGTCCAAATGCCCATGCAGTTGTTCTGAGCACATGGGTTCAAATCTGCTGGCGGGAAATTTGATGTCGACAGGTAGTTTCAGTAATAGTGATCATGATAACTACCATCAATTGCTGTAAAAACCCATCTGCACCGTTTACTAAAATCATTCAGGAAAGGAAATCTGCCGCCCTTACGCGGTCTGGCTGACATGTGACTCCAGACCCACGGCAATGAGGTTGACTCTAAACTAACCCGTGAAATGGCCTAGCAAGCCACCCAGTTTGGAGGGTAATTAGGAATGGGTAACATAGGGCAGCACAGCGGCGCAGTGGTTAGCACTGCAGCCTCACAGCGCCGAAGTCCCAGATTCGTGCCCGGCTCTGGGTCACTGTCCATGTGGAGTTTGCACATTCTCTTCTTTTTTTTAATAAATTTAGAATACCCAATTATTTTTTTTCAATTAAGGGGCAATTTTGCATGGCCAATCCACCTAACCTACACATCTTTGGGGTCTGGAAATGAAACCCACGCAGACACGGGGAGAATGTGCAAACTCCACACGGACAGTGACCCAGGGTCGGGATTCGAAACCCTGGTCCTCAGCGCCACAGTCCCAGTGCTAACCGCTGCGCCACCAAGCTGCCCTGAGTTCTCCCTGTGTCTGCGTGTGTTTCGCCCCCACGACCCAAAGATGTGCAGGGTAGGTTGATTGGCCACACTGAATTGCCCCTTAATTGGAAAAAATGAATTGGGCTCTCTAAATTTAAACAAAAAGGAATGTGTAACAAATGCTGGCCTTGCCAGCGATGTCCACATCCCATGAAGGAGTAACACAGGGTGGAATTCTCCGTCCCCGTGCGCCCGGCGACCGGAGAATCCCGCACGAGGTCAATGGATTTTCCATTGTACGCGGCCCGCCCGTGGCGGACTGTGAGGGGGGAGAACCCAACCCACAAAGCCAAGATCTACCCTGATTCGATTGAAAGAAGCACAGTTATCACAGCTTCTTACAATTCAGCAGCATGTACAGACCTCCCGACCTATCCTTACCTGATGACGAAAAGCAGCTTTTGAAAGTAAGCGACGTCTGTTGTCAGAATTGACCTTGCTAAAACCTGGGAATTCTTGCAAGGTGACTAGTAAATAGATAAATGTTTGAAATGCTGATGGGTTTACCTCTGTACAGTTTGATAGGAGCTGGCTGATGACTTGTGCTTCTATTGTGGGTGTTGTGGTCATTGCTAATATAAATGTACAGAGCTTGAAAACAGAAGTGCTTTTTTTTCCAAATAACCTTGCAGCTGCATTGCCACTTTCTCTTGTCACAGAATGGTTCTGAACTGAATAGCATTTAAAGATAATGGAAAAGGCACAAAAATGATGAGAAAAGAGGTGAGGGATAAACTGACAACGGTCTTTACAATTATGGAAGGGATTGATTAGGTAGGCTTGTGGGAAAGGTGGAAGCTAAAGGGCATAGGGCTGAATTCTCCATTATTGGGACTCGATGCCCTCGTCGACGTCAAAATGGTCGCGTTTTACACCAGAAAATCTGGCATGAAAGGGACACGAACTCCCAGCCCTGCAGGGGTCTAGCAGGGACCCGGAGTAGATCTCACAGCTTTTGCTGCAGATACGGGACCCCGCGCTTCCGTGTCAGAGGCTGCACATGCGCACGACGGCGGCCTCCAGTGGCCGTGCCGTGCTCCATGGCAGCCTCAAACCATGGAGCTAGACCCGTAAAAGAGACCCCCGGATCAGCTGCGCAGCCGACCCTTAACCCCGCATAGACATTCCCCAGCCGCCAATAAGGCTCCCCCCTGGACTCCAACCAGGGCGCCCGCGGATTGAGTTGCAGCCGCCACGCGAGTATCACGACCGGCTGGAGCACATTAGTTCCACGCCGGCGGGACTTTGGCCGGTCGGGGGGCAGAGGTTGGCTGACCGGGCAATGGCTGAGAATGGCCCCAGGTAGGTCCCAGGCCGCGCGGCATACTCCCCGAGTACACCACTTTTCGGGGCTCACAGAATCGGGGATCCGCTACCGGTCCTGATTTCTTGCGGGAACAAGAATGTTCTTTACCTAGAAACTGGTTAGAATATAAAACTCATTACCATAGGCAGCAGTTGAGCTGACAGGATGTTTGTAAGGGAAGCTGGGTAACCGGGTGAGAGAGAAAGGAATAGAATATTGTGCTAGTTTTAATATTGTGCTAGGTGGTTTTAATAATCCTCACAGGAAACACAGGATGACCCAACTGAAGTCTCCACGGGGCTCATGGAATACGATCTCCCCTGCAGAGGGGCGGAGGCCTAGTAGCTGGAGCCCATGAATCTACTGCTTAAAGGCCGGCCCAGATGGGGACCAGCATGACCAGAGGTCCCGGCTGCGTCCTAGTGCTGTATGCAAGGTTGTGGCCTTTACTTTTGCTTTACAAATAACCTTACGTTTATATCATCTTGTCGGGACTCCTGAAGATTTTATCGTGGCGTGGGTACATGTGGAGCTTGGACCATTAGGCCTGAATGGTCTGTTGTTGTGAAATATAATCTAAACAATTGTGCGCAGCGCTGCATGCAGCTATTGATCAGAAGCACTGGCTCTCTTGCACATGGAACAGTTTTAAAAGTGAGAGCCGGTTCTGTTCTTCGCAGCTCAACATCCTCTTTGCTACGTTGTTGTTTGTGATGTCAATGAAATCTTTCCTTCACGCATCACGGATACAGTGGGCGGGATTCTCCAGACTCGACCATGGCGGGACCTGTTGTGAACGAAGATGGGAAATATGGGGATTCTCTGATCCTTAGGCTAAGTGTTGACGCCGTCGTAAACGCCATTGTAAAATGCGACAACAGGCCGCCAGGAGCAGCGATCCTGTGCCCTGCAGGGGGCCAGCATGGCACTGGAGCACTTCACGCAGCTACAGCTGCCGATACGGGCATCAAACGGGCGCCACGGGTCTGCGCATGCGCGCTGCAGCAGGTGCGCATTCGCGCATGCGCTCTAGTTGCCTTTTCCGTGCTGGCTCCGACGCAACATGGTGTAGAGCTGCAGGTGCCCGGCGCAGAGTAAAAGAGGCTCCCACCAGGAGAAGGCAGCCCACCAATCGGTGGGCTCCGTTCGCGGGCCAGGCCACGGTGGAGGCCCCCCCGGGGTCAGATCGCCCCTTCCCCCCCACAGGATGGACGGCGAGGTCCCATCGGGTAGGACCACATGTGAATGGCCCCCGACCAGTGCCGAATCTCCGGGGACCGGAGAATGGGCGGACTGGCGTTGTGTGAATCGCGCCCCCCCCCGGTGATTCTCCGACCTGGCCTGCGGTCAGGGAATCCCACCCATGTGTACCAGCCGTAACTCCATCCACCTTTAGCAGCACTGGAAAATCCCAGCTGTGAATGAGGTCAGAAAAATTTGGCCAGTATCGCAAATCTTTGAAGTCACACAGCAGCAGTCAAAATCTGAACGGTTGGGATACATCATCGAGGTCAAAGGACGTTGAAGAAGCTTCAAATGTGGCTCAGGAAATCCTGAATCATTTTAAACTTGAAAATGTAATTCTAAATTATGCCCAGAAACAATGCAGAAAGCCTCATCATGGTGATGTGGCAACCAGATCTCAAGGGGTGTGGCTCCAAACAGCAGTCCCAACTCTGTAAGGACTTGTCTGTATTGCTAATGCTTCATTTTACTGATGGGTTTTTGCATGTTCCTCATGTTAGGTACTCATACCCAAATCCGGAAGGTCAATGCTTGAGGGGGTAAGGATGGAAGAGCAGTCTTCCATGCTCAAACCTCAACATTCCATTGAAATCCCGCAACTGCGTGTCAGGACTGCTGTGAGGAACGATTAGATAGGCTCGGGTTGCTTCCATCAGAATAGAGGAGGCTGAGGGGCAACTTGATTGAGGTGTGCCAAATCACGAGAGGCCTAGATAGAGTCGACAGGAAAGAATTGTTTCCCCTAGTGGGGAGGTCAATCATCAGGGGGCACAGATTTAAGGTAGAACGATTAGAGGGGATATTAGGAAAATGTTTTCACCCAGAGGGCAGGAGGTATCTGGAATTTGCTGTCCAGGTTGGTGGTTGAGGCAGAAGCGCTCAACTCATTTAAAAAGTCTACACCTCGGGCGGCACGGTGGCGCAATGGTTAGCACTCCTGCCTCACAGCGCTGAGGACCCAGGTTCGATCCCAGCCCCGGGCCCACTGTCCGTGTGGAGTTTGCACATTCGCCCCGTGTTTGTGTGGGTCTCACCCCCACCACCCAAAGATGTGCAGGATAGATGGATTGGCCATGCTACATTGTCCCTTAGAACAATTAACAAAAAAAAGTCCAGCACAACAACAGGCCCTTTGGCCCTCCAAGCCTCTGCCGATCATGATGCCCAAACTAAAAAACAACCTTCTGCCCTTACTCGTTCCATATCCCTCTATTTCCTCCCTATTCATGTACCCATCCAGATACCTCTTAAATGTTGCTAATGTGCCCACTTCCACCACATCCTCTGGTAGTGCGTTCCAGGCACCCACCACTCTCTGCGTGAAAAACTTACCCCCACATCTCCCTTCAACTTTGCCCCTTTCACTTTGATCCTCTGTCCCCTTGCAATTGACACTTCCACCCTTGTAAAAAGCCTCTGACTATTAACCCTGTCTATGCCTCTCATCATTTTGTAGACCTCTATCAGGTCACCCCTCAACCTTGTCTTTCCAGTGAAAAAAATCCTAGTTTATTCAACCTGTCCTCATAGACAACACCCTCGAGACCAGGCAACATTCTGGTGAACTTTCTTTGCACTCTCTCCAAAGCTTCCACGTCCTTCTTCCATGTCCTTCTGATAATGTGGTGACCAGAACTGCACACAATATTCCAAGTGCGGCCTATCCAAGGTTTTCAAGAGCTGCAACATGATTTCCTAACTCCTGTACTCAATGTCCCGGCTGATGAAGGCAAGCATGCCATCTGCCTTCTTATCATCTTGGCTATCTGTGTTGCCACTGTTAGGGAACTGTCGACCTGCACGCCCAGATCCCTCTGTATGTTAACGTTCCGAAGTGTTCTGCCATTAACAGTATAATTCATACCTAGATTTTATACTCCAAAATGCCTCGCCTCGCATTTGTCCGGATTAAATTTCATCTGCCGTGTCTGTGCCCAAGCCTCCAATCTATCTATATCCTGTTTTATCCTCTGACAATCTGGGGCTGGTTTAGCACAGTGGGCTAAACAGCTGGCTTCTAATGCCAGCAGCGCGGGTTCAATTCCCGTACCTGCCTCCTCGAACAGGCGCCGGAATGTGGCGAATAGGGGCTTTTCACAGTAACTTCATTGAAGCCTACTTGTGACAATAAGCGATTATTATTATTATTATTATTATTATTAATAATCCTCAGCACTATCAACAACTCCACTAATCTTTGTGTCATCCGCAAACATTCTAATCAGACCACCCACAATTTCCTCCAGATCATTTATATATACTGCAAACAACAGAGGTCCCAGCACAGGTCCCTGAGAACCACCACCAGCTACAGATCTCCATTCTGAAAAACATTGTTCCACCGCTACTCTCTGCCTTCTATAACCAAGCCAGTTCTGTATCTATCTAGCCAGCCCATCCCAAATCCCATGTATTTTAGTTTTTGTACCCATAACCCCTGATCCCCTTATTAATCAAGAACCTATCTATCTCTGTCTTAAAGACACTCAGTGATTTGGCCTCCACAGCCTTCTGCGACATGTGTTCCACAAATTCACCACCCTCTGGCTGAAGATAGTCCTCCTCATCTTTCTTTTTAGCCTGAGACTTTGTCCTCTGGTTCTAATTTTTCCTACTAGTGGAAACATCCTGTCCACCTCCACTCTATCCAGGCCTCACACTATCCTATGTAAGTTTCAATAAGACCCCCCCCCCCCATCCTTCTAAACTCCAACGAGTACAGACCCAGAGTCCTCAACCACTCCTCATATGACAAGTCCTTCATTCCAGGGATCATTCTTGTGAACCTCCTCTGGACCCTTTCCAAGGTCAGCACATCCTTCCTTAGATATAGGGCCCAAAACTGCTCACAATACTCCAAATGGGGTCTGACCACAGCCTCAGAAGTACATCCCTGCGCTGGTATTCCAGCCCTCTTGACATGAATGCTAGCATTGCTTTTAAATTTTTTTAAAAATTAATTTTCGGGATGTGGGCGTCGCTGATTAGGCCAGCATTTATTGCCCATCCCTAGTTGCCCTTCAGAAGGTGGTGGTGAAATGCCTTCTTGAACCGCTGGAGTCCTTGAGGTGTAGGAACACCTACTGTGCTGTTAGGGTGGGAGATCCAGGATTTTGACCCAGCGACAGTGCAGGAGCAGCGATATATTTCCAAGTCAGCATTCTCGTATTGCCCTCTCTGTATTGGACAGAACTAATGTAATTGTTTCTCCGGGACCCAAGTGTATATGTACCTCCCCAGTCGTTCCCCCCCCCCCACAAACATGTACCTACTTACGTGTTAAAAATAATATTGCTAACTGTACAGAGTTGCTGTTGTTGAGCTAGTGCACAATATCTGACCAGATTTTTTCAATGTTTTTTTTTCTTCTCTTCTATATTTTATTCTGTGTACATAACTGTAAATATACTTTGTTCAAAAACCCAATAAACAACATTTATTAAAAATAAATATTTCCAAGTCAGGACGGTGAGTCACGGTAGCATTGTGGATAGCACAATGGCTTCACAGCTCCAGGGTCCCAGGTTCGATTCCGGCTTGGGTCACTGTCTGTGCGGAATCTGCACGTTCTCCCCGTGCCTGCGTGGGTTTCCTCCGGGTGCTCCGGTTTCCTCCCACAGTCCAAAGATGTGCAGGTTAGGTGGATTGGCCATGATAAATTGCCCTTAGTGTCCAAAAATTGCCCTTAGTGTTGGGTGGGGTTACTGGGTTATTGGGATAGGGGGAGGTGTTGACCTTGGGTAGGGTGCTCTTTCCAAGAGCCGGTGCAGACTTGATGGGCCGAATGGCCTCCTTCTGCACTGTAAATTCTATGATAAATTCTATGATAAATCTCTTGTTATCCTACTCTGTTCTAAGGAGAATCACAGCATTATTAGGGTGCAGAAGGAGGCCATTTGGCCCATTGTGTCTAAATCATCTCTACAACGTGCATCATGACTTAGTGCCAATCCCCGGCCTTTTCCCCATAGCCCTGCACATTGGTTCTATTCAAATAATCATCTAATGCCCGACTGAATGCCTCGATTGAGCCTGCCTCCAGCTCACTTCCAGACAGTGCATCCCAGAGCCTAACCACGCCTGTGAAAAAAACATTTCTCACATCACCTTTGCTTCTTTTTCAAATCACCTTAAATCTGTGTCCCTCCCAGACATGGAGACTGATTGGTCGACCTGGTCCCAACCCACAGACACTGCTCGCCTGGAAAGGAAAAAGAGACATAAAAATGTTAAATTTTACGATTCCCAAACAGCAGTGGCGGACTGGGTCTAAAGATATTAGTTGCCAGGAGACAAAGGGGGCCCACCCACAACTACAATGCTATCATTTAATTGTCATAACGAATAAATAAAATTTTCAAAAAATACATATGGAAAAAGGGTACAATTAAAATTTTTGTGGAAAAAATGTGTATTTCTTAGTAATTACAGTGTACATGTACTGTACATATTACTGGCAGTAGATACCAAATGTAAATACAGAATGTTATAATTGATTTTTTTATTTATCTTTTTTAATTTTAAGTAATTGGTTGATATTTTTAAATAGTTTACTGCACAATTTACACATTAACAGATAGTTCAAAAGCACAATAGAGCATTGCATGCAGTCCACTATATTAAGAGCAATCGTTTGTGTTCGCTAGATGATTGTGCGCATCTGCCAATAATTGCTTCTGTATCCAGTTCATCTAACAATTCCTTTTCAATGGATAGCAACATGTATGATTCCAAATTCTTCTCAGACAGCGAATTTCTTAACCTTGTCTTTATGATCTTTAGCTTTGAAAATGTCCTCTCACATTGGACTTGAGTAACTGATAGTGTGCAGATGTCTTTATAAAGTTCATAAAGGTGCCTTGTCATGAAGTCTGTTGGATGCCAGAATTTTTAGTACACACGATGGGCAAGTGCTGCAAATTTTACAATTGTTGCAACTGGAATCCATATTCTCACCATCATTAAGCAATAGCTTTAATACATCAAAGTTTGAAGCAAAAGAAAACAATTCCAATATTACTTGATCTTTGCTGATTTGTGGAAACAGCTTAATAATACCTTCCAATGCTTCATCTTCAAGGCCCTTCTCTGCAATAGTTTTAAACTTTGCTGGGTCCAAGCAGGACAAATCTTTATACAACTGTTTGTGTTGTACAAAGCGTGATTCTAGTGACTGGACAATGCGATCCATTATTAGATTAAACACATTTATTCGAAAATCAGCTAGAGAATCTGAGGAATTTCCTTTCATCATCAATAAGGTCATCTGCCATTCTTTTCTTCCTCCTCTGCCTATGAACTGGCAATGCTGTTTCCAATGCATCAATTTCCAATATTTGATTTTCATCCATATTCATCTGTGAAATCCTGTCATTACATTTATTTACAAATTCCAAAGCCTTGCTGTGAACGTTATCAAATGTTCTTGTCTGTTCCTTCAACTTTGTTGTAGCTGAATCTACCAAACTCCATGCAGTAAACATATCTAAACCACTTGTCTGTAGATAACTTGATAACGGGGTTGTAGTTTCAAATATATACAAGTAAGTAAATGCTGTCAATATGGTTTCAAACTTTAGAAGACTTTGAAGTAAAACATTTGCTTCATGTTTTGTTTATGCATCAAACTTTTCTGAATCTTGTCTCATTGATAAGCATGTCAATAGATTTCCGAAAGTACTGGCAGCGGCATCATCAAAACGTCCAAATATAGTTGTTGCTGCATTGGATTTTCCTGACCATCTGGTCTCACCAATTAGCTTTAATTGTTTCATTTTTTCTTGTCCTAGTTGTTTTCCACAACTTCTATCCATACAGCCATTCTCTTGTATGATGCTTTCACAAAAGTTGCTATATTCTGGAGCAAATTGAAAAAAGAAACTGCAGGCACACAACATTTTGTTGTTTCAGTTATCACCAAATTCAAGACATGGGCATAGCCCCATATATGAACATGTTGATCAGCCACATCAGCAATTTTACTTTGTAAACCATTATACTGGCTATGGTAGCTTGCAGCGCCATCTGTGCTATCAGATAAACATTTTTGGGGGTCAATTTTAAGATGCTGTAATGTTTCAATCAATAGATCATAAAGTCCCTGTCCTGTACCATCATTACTTGGCACAACTGAAAGTAGTCGCTCACAGATAATACCTTAAAGCACATACCGAATAATAATGCTAAACCGATCGATGGATGAATTATCTTGTGTTGAATCAACCTGAATAGAATAATATTTTGCTTGAGAAACTTCATGACTAATTCTTTCTTGTATCATATTCTTCATAATTTTGATTAACATGTTTATAGTTGTTTTACTCAGGTATGTAACAAGTCCACCACGGCCTTTACTTTGAGCCTTTCCTTGTTGCTCTAATCGCTTGATTCTTTGTTTAGACTTGTTTTGCACTGCAGAAACGTGAGCTGCCATAATGGGGTCATATTTTGCCATCAACTGCACTGTAGCTAAAACATTGCCATGATTCAGAACCTCATTATCTAGAGCAGGGGTCGGCAAACTTTTCCGTGCAAGGGCCACATTCAGAAATTCACAATTTTAAAGGGCCGCATAGTATATTAAGTAAAATAATTACTTCACCCGGTTATGATTCTGGGCGCCTCATATAGAACATAGAACATAGAACAGTACAGCGCAGAACAGGCCCTTCGGCCCTCGATGTTGTGCCGAGCAATGATCACCCTACTCAAGTCAACGTATCCACCCTATACCAGTAAGTAACCCAACAGCCCCCGCCTCCCCCCCCCCCCCCCCCATTAACCTTAAAAAAAATAAAAAATAAAACATTTTTATTTTTTATATGACTTGATCTTGGTGGGCCGCATAAAAACCTTTGGCGGGCCGCATGCGGCCCGTGGGCCGTAGTTTGCCCACCCCTAATCTAGAGTGTAAGCCAATTCATTTCTGTGACCTCAAAAAGGAAGTGTTTGCTTGCCTAACATCTTTATGATGTCTATAATCCTCATGACAATACTTATCTGCTTCAATACTTCTTCTTTCCTTTTAATTAGTGATGCTGCAAAAAATGTATCTAAGGTGCCATCATTTACCACACTGATATATTGCTGAGCATTTCTGACATGTGTTGTTGTCGATTCATGTAAAGTCAAGCTCTGGCTAATACGCCTGTAGTCACTAAAGCCATGTACAAAGGGTGATGGATTACAAGTGTTGGGAAACTCAAAGGCTAAGCAGTATGAACAATATAAGCATCTATTTTCTTTGTTATATGTTAGCCATTTTCTTGGGACTGAGTCATTCATAATTTTCCTCTCATACAAATGAGCATCAAATGGCAGATCATCAAGTGGCTGAAGTGGATGTTCAGCAAAAAACTGTTTTAGCTTTGCTCGTGATGGATATTGGAAGATTCCAGTAATTGATCTTTCATTTTCTTGCGTAGGTTCATTTACAGGATGTGCTTCAGAAACCAAGTCATTTATGCTTGAAGGAATATCTGATTCCTTGTCACTAGTTGAAGCTATGTGTTCGGATGTTGCAACTACAGGCAGTACAGATACCGGAACAAGGAAGCCAGAAGAAATATTGGGCCTGGGTTGATTCGTAATGGATGCACTTGTATTTGTCTCTACATTCAAAGTAGCTCTTCTCTGTTCTTGTAACTCGCATGTCATTGCATCATCACCATGAGCATTGTTTCTTGCTACTCGAATATTTGTTGCAGAACTGGATATTGATCTGGATTATGCTTGTGGTATTATAAACTCTGCAATAGGCCTGCATCGCTTGGCTGATTCCTTCCTTTCTGCTTCTTTTTGTTCTTTGCGTTTTAGTGACCCAGATTTATGCTTTTTCTTTTCCATGCTGGTGGTAGGGGTAATATTCCTGAAATAAAAACTTAATTAAAAATAGCCCACATTGGGAAAAATGAATATTGATGATTGCAAGAATAACTTGAAGGAACGCCAGATAAACCCCTACTTGATAAAAAATATAAAATAACTTACTTACACTTCAATAGGTTATGTTCATTAGTCAATACTACTGTGGCCTCTGCAGCTTCAGAAGAGGAGACAATCCACTGTCCAGTGTTCACACCAGCAAGCAACTGAGACAACTGTTGAAACTTAGAAGTTTGGTCCGACTATAGTAAGACATTAAGAATGGTCCCACGACCAAAGTTAACATGTCCAGTTTGATACCAGTGTAGTTACAAGTCGCAACCCTTTGAGTTTACCGATCATGGCTTATCACTTCAATATCTTTGACCTCATGATTCACGGTCAAAGGTACCGCTTCTCCTTTTCAGTGACCTCACGACCCTATGTACTGCTTGATACCCTTTCAAGTTGCCGACCATCTCAAATCACGAACTGTAACTTTATCTTTAAATTCACACACTCTTGCTGAAAACGTCGATTTCCAACTATGTCCGACCCGGGTGAACCAGCACCCCCCCCCCCCCCCACTCCTTTTCACATCCATTTAACACTGCTTCGTTCCTTCATACACTGAGTGATTATTTGTTTGTTTCTTTATTGCATTTTTATTTGTTATTGCACTTTTTAAAAACAATTATATTTTATTAAGTTAGAATACAAATCTCAGGAAAGAAGTTGGAGATTTATTTATCTAATTAATTATAATTTTTAAGGGCCCTTCAGAGATTCACGGGCCCCTTCTTGGCTCTCCCTATTCCACATCCTTCCACTACCTCCCCTGCTTCGTTCCTTTTCATGCACTGCTTATTTGTGTCCTGTTCTCTTTTTTTTCTTATTCCTTTTTATTACTAAAACAGTTGTCTGTGTTTGTTTCTTTATTGCATTTTTATTTGATATTGGGGGCCCACTTCATCAGGGGCCCACTTGCCATCGGGCAAGCTGACACCCTGGCCAATCCGCCACTGCCAAACACTTTACATACAGTTGAAGTGTTCCCTTTCTGGATCAGACACGTTGCTTGATTTTCCTCAGCTGTTACATAGCAGCCCTAACTTCCTGCCGGGAGTTTCATGGTCAATCAATGTACAAATGCAGAAACTTGTTGAAAGTCACTGGGAAATTGAGGGAGAGCTTGCAGATCGGTAACAGTGGACTGCTGAAAAGGATATGTATCTCTTCCTTGTCACAAACAGTGGATGATATTTTTTAAAATTCCTTCATGGTGTTGTGTTCTGCTGCTTCGGATAACACAGGCTGCTGCTTGATGCAGTCTTAACTAAAGGATGCTCCAGACTCTGAAATGAGTTCAACGTGTTTATTGAATGATTAACACAGTTTTCAAATGAGTTTGACTCTCTGCTAATCTAACTGCAGTAACTCAGTCTAACTGTACCAGCTTGCTCTAAGCCACGTGCTGGGGTGTGATGCTGCTGATCAACACTGTCTAACTCTCTAGATGTCTGCCTGTAGAAAGAGGCAGGGTGTGAGTGCCTCATCCCTTTTATAGTGTTTATGTCATGCCCCCTTGTGGTGATGCCACTTCTGAGTGTCCTGACTACCCATTGGTTGTGTCCTATTCTAAGTGTTCATTGGTTACATGTTTGCATATCATGACACATGGGACGTAGGCTTTGTGCCAGCATTTATTGCCCATTCCTAATTGCCCTTGAGGGGCAGTTAAGAGTCAACTACATTGCTGTGGATCTGGAGTCACATGTTGGCCAGACCAGATAAGGATGGCAGATTTCTAAGGACATTAATGAACCAAATGGATTTTTAATCACAATCAACAATGGTTTCATGGTCATCACTAGACTTTTAATTCCAGATTTTTTTTATATTGAATTCAAATTTCACCAACTGCTGCGGCGGGATTTGAAGCTGGGACCCCCAGAGTACTCTGGGTCTCTGGATTGATAGTCCATTGACGGTACCACTACGCCACTGCCTTCCTACACATTGTGTCCCTAAATTCTCCATTGTTTTCGTAAGAGGATTGGGGTCAGTGTTAGCCACATGGCTGACATTTGGTCGAGCTTGTGTCAGTCACAGAAGTCAAGAGATCCACGTTGAATTTCAGGCCATTCTGAACAAATCCTGGGTTCAAAACACCTTGTGGCTGTTTGCACCCTCAACGGCCGATGCTTAGAACACCGAACTTCTACAAAAATGTAACCCTTTAACATTGAAAGAGGAACAGAAAGACTGCTCGCTACTGTTCTACGTCAGACGAAGGCCACGAAAAACCTCCAATGCAGGCAGTTCAAACCCAGTTGTGGGTTTGCGCTGTGATTCAACCAACCATGTTCAGGAGGAAAGCCTGGGGTCGGCTTCAATGGTTTGCAATAAATACACTTCAGAGAACCTTTCCTGCAAGTCAAGTTACAGCCTAAACCACAAAGCACATTGTCTGAGTCATCAGATTGAATTGGAATAAAGGCTTGAATTGTTATGAACTGGCAAAGCCTTTTCTTTTCTATCAGAACCTGATACAAACCCAGCGGCTCCAACAGTCCAGTCTCAAAGCTGCATGTGTTTTTTTCCCCCCTTTGATTTTCCTGACTTTAC
Source organism: Scyliorhinus canicula (assembly GCF_902713615.1). Lineage (NCBI taxonomy): Eukaryota > Metazoa > Chordata > Chondrichthyes > Carcharhiniformes > Scyliorhinidae > Scyliorhinus > Scyliorhinus canicula. Next base: position 149,579,672 of record NC_052158.1, on the reverse strand, counting down.
TGGATTAAATAAACTCCAGGACAGAAATGCAAATTCAAACATCCCCCACCAATGAGACACGGGATAAATTTCAAAGCATTTTGATAACATGATGGAAGAGAAACAACTTCTAATTCATTCAATGGTGGAAGCAGGTTTAATCGAGGTATTCAAGAGGGCATTCGATGCTTACTTGAATAGAAGCAATGTGCAGGGGTGCGGGGAAAAGGCTGGGGAATGCAACTAAGCTACGGTGCTAGTTTGGAGAGCCGGTGCAGACAAAATGGGCCAAATGGCCTCGTTCTGCACCGTGCCAATTCTGTGATTCACAGGATGTGAGCATCACTTGGTAAGACCGGGAAATTCATTGACCACCGCTAAATGCCCCTGAGAAAGAAGCAGTGAACTCCTTCTTGGATACAACTGAACGGCTTCCTGGGCTATTTCAGAGGGTGTGTAAGAGTCGACCACATTGCTGTAGGTCTGGATGACATGCTATCTAGACCAGGTAAGCCTCCCTAAGGGATGAGAAGGATTTTTGTGACAATCAAATAGCTTCACGGTCACCAATATTGAGACCAGGGGCGATTTAACAGGATAAACACAGAGTCCCATTTTGGGCATTTTTAGCGGGGTGTTTCTCAGTGCCTGCAGTGCAGAGAACGATCCCGCTATCGAAAGGGACTCTGTTTTTTTTGGAACACTCCACCGAGGCCACACTTACCTTCATTTCCTGCTCCCCCCCCCCCCCCCCCCCCCCCCCCACCACGGCCTCTAATGCCCGAACCTACCTGTCATGGGTCTTCAAGACCCCCCCCTCACCGCACCTCATTAGGGAAGTGCACCCCGGACCTGATTCCTGGCAGTGTCAACCTGGTACTGCCAGCATGGCACCGTGGCAGCACCCCTGCCAGCCTGGCAGTTCCACATGGGCACCCAGCCAGGTTGCCCGGGTGGCACTGCCAGCATGCCAGGCTGGCAGTATGAGTGTGAGGGTACCACCGTGTCCAGAGCCCGACCACACGGGGATCTCCAATAGCCTTGGGGACCCTCCCGATGCTGTTTCACCGTCCATGTTTCCGTGGACCAGTGTTAAACAGCACCACGGCGAGTTCTACCAGACATGATCACAGGCCTTGGGAGAATTCAGCGGCAACCTACTGAAGTCAGTTGGGTGCAACAAGGCCCTAGATTTTTTTTTCTCTATTTTGTATTAAGAGGCAATTTAGCATGGCCAATCCACCTGCACATCTTTGGGTTGTGGGGGTGAGACCCACGCAGACACAGGGAGAATGTGCAAACTCCACACCGACAGTGACCCAGGGCCGGGATCAAACCCGGGTTCTCGGTGCCGTGAGGCAGCAGTGCTAACCACTGCACCACCGTGCCGACCCAGAGCCCTGGATTTTATTGTGGATTTTCTTCAATTACTGGGAATTAAGTTCTCCAGCCACGAAGGTGGCATTTGGACTCAATCCTCTAGATCATTAATTCAAACCTCAGGTTTACTCACCAAGTAACAACCATTACTAATCTAGTAACATAACCATTACTAATCCAGTAACATAATCACTCTGCGACTGATTGGACTTGGGAGCTCACACCTCACAATATATGATGAAGATGTGGGTCATTTGCAAATTTCCAAAATTAAATTTGATAGTTTTTGTTGGTCAAGGGTGTTAAGACTAGTTGAAAAAAATAGGATACAGAACCGCCATGATCTAATTGATCAAGAACATGTCTGCAGGGCTGAATCGCATTTTCCTGTTCCTATGATCCATGTTACAAACGAACCTTGGGTTCCCATGTTTGGGGTCACATTTTGGATTGGGCATGTACCAACTGCACCCTCTACAGGTAAACGTCCAATATTCCTGACGGCAGAGCTGAGACAGTGTTTGATATTTATTGAAATAATTCCCGGCTTTAATTAACTCTCCCTCCAGCTTGCGCTGCCAATTGAACAACTTCTGTTACTTCATCAGCTTTTATTGACCATGTAGCTTTGTTTATAATTCATATCTGCTTCAATGGGCCTATAAAAAGAAACGCAGGACTCAAAGCAACTTGTACTCCAGACACACAGCACTACTATTGTGTCTGGTTCACAGAATTACTTCGTTCTTATCATTTCATCTGCACTGAACAAATTTGTTTCTGAATGGATGTTGGCAATTTACTGGGAGCTGCCACTGAGCGCTGAGAATTTTAACAATCTCCTGTCCCCATATGATGGTATCGTTCTGCTTGCCAAAGACACACCAGCTAAGGAAGAAAGAAACTATTTAGCTCTTGCCCATAACTCTCAGAAATGTCTCAGTGCACTTCACGTATAATTATTCACTTTTCAGACACTGTGACTATGGCCGGGAGGGCAAGCGTGGCAGCATATTTCTGCTGAAGGTAAATAGGGCAGTCTTTTCGCACAGAGCAGCATCCGCAGGAAGGTAAATGAAGGAGTTAACCCTTCCTTTTCAGTGCTATTCTCTGGGAGATGGATGTTATCCAAAACAGAGGAAATGTGTTTTCTACATTTCCGTTTGTGACATGAGTATAGTAACCCTCCTCGCAATGTGAGCTTGTCTTAGGCTAAAAGGGTGTCAATACTTACGGTCAAGGGACAGGATTCAGTGACAGCGTTGTGTCTGGCACGGGTCAGGGCGCGCCGGGTGAATAGCGGGAGAGGGCAAAATAAAGGGCGCAATCGTCTGGCCACGCTGCGCCAGAAAAACAGCTCGCCGCGGCGCAGCATGGCCGTTCAAAGCCGGGAGGCCCACTCCCGGGGTCTACCCGGCTCACAACGTCTCGCGACATTCAACGCAATGGTGGGAGACGTTGCAAGGGAAGTCCTGCCTACAATGGGCGGCATCACTTTTTTGCAAATCTGCCGTGAACCTCACTGTACCGTGCAGATCACCGAGGTATACCTGAGGCTTTAGGATTCAATCCCTTTGCCTCGGGGAAGTCGGGCGAGGGTCGTTTGGTCCTGGTCCCCACAAACGGGGATTGGCACACGTGAGGGTGTCCAAAGGGATCGGAGGTCCCCAGCTGCATGCCCTTTGAGCAGTGCCACCTGGGTGCCAGCTTGGCACTACCAAGGTGCCAAGCTGGTACATTTTGTGCGCGCATGATTGGGCCAGGGTTGGCCTGCATGGGTGTTGCGTGTGTTGGGGAACCTCCCATGTTGCGTTTGGGCTGGGGGGAGGCCGGTGATTTATTTGTGGGCCTCGGAGATCAGGATGCCATTTACAAATGGCCGCCAATCTCTCGCTACAATGGGGAGTTCCGGCGAGCGGTCTCCTGGTCATGCTGCCCGCTCTGACAGCCGCTGGCACTGCCTCCCGGGCGGCATTACTGAACCTGCTGCTGGTCCTCAGACTCCCTCGGGGGGGGGGGGGGGGGAGGGGGGGGGGGGGGGGGCGCCTCTCATCCACAGCATCGAGAAGCCTTGTGAGATCAGCATCGCCAAAGCGAGGAGGTCAGCGGCTGCCATGCTTGTGTGTTGTCTGGGTGTGAGTCGTGGGGGAGCGTTTAAAATCTCGTTAGCGGCGAGCTGCTGAGGTGCGAGTTGGGCAAAGCAGACGACGGGGGATCCAGTAATGTCCAGAATCTTGTGGGGGGCTAATTTTCTGGTACCAAAGCAGCCACCACGAAACACCCCATCAAACGTGTCCTAAAGCAGACTTTGAAATTGGTGAATTGGGCCCACGATCCATAATCAAAGGTTGGCTACTTGGGCACTGTGTGAAAGGTCATATAGACATCAGTATCCTGAAGTTAAGTTAATTGGGACATTTAGCATTAATGTTAGAACATTAACATCATAATTTAAATAATAGATAGAGGACTCTTTTTTTTATAAATGTTTTTATTGGGTTTTTGAACAAAATATATTTACCATTATGTACACAGAATAAAATATATATAGATAGAAGAGAAGAGCACACAAAAAAAAATAAAATAAAATAAAATAACTGGTAGGGTATTATGCACTAGCTCAACAACAGCAACTCTGTACAATTGGCAATATTATTTTTAACACATTACTTGTCATTTGTTTGTGGGGGGGTGGGGGGAACTGGGGAGGTACATTTACATTTGGGTGCTGGAGAAACAATTACAGAGAGCAATACGCGAATGGGTCTGGTATTGGTGTTGTCACTCGCTTCTCCCGGACAGTTTTTGCTCCCATTGTCGCCTCGCGATTACCTCCGCTTCAGCCGTTCGTCCCGTCTTTCGCCGGATTTTCCTTGTTCTCTGCTCCTGTAGATGCCAAGTTTGTTATTGTTTCCCGGGCCCTCCTTCCGGCTGTCATTCCCTTGCCACCCCCCACCTCACTGGTTCCCCTCTATTGTTCCCTGTCTACTCCCTCCTCCACCCCCACCCCCTTCTGTCCCCTTCCCCCCTCCCTCTCTCCTGTGGTTCGCTTTTCTTGTCTTTGGTTTAGCTGTCCCCCCCCCCCCCCCCCCGTCTATCCCTCCCTCACACCCTGGCTACTTTGCCCTGATTCTTGGCTACCTGGCTAGTCTTCTGCTTGTTCGTTGGCCACAAACAGGTGCCGGAACAATTGGGTGAATGGCTCCCACGTTCTGTGGAAGCTGCCGTCTGACCCTTGGACGGCAAATTTGATTTTCTCCATTTGGAGAGATTCCGAGAGGTCGGACAGCCAGTCTGCAGCTCTGGGTGGTGCTGCTGACCACCAGCCGAACAGGATTCTATGGGGGCCGATCAGGAAGGCAAAGGCGAGGGCATCCGCCCCCCTCCCCAGGAATGGATCTGGCTGGTCTGATACACCGAAGTCTGTTACCTTTGGGCATGGCTCCATCCTCATCCCCATCACTTTGGACATTGCTTCGAAGAAGGCTGTCCAGTACCCAGCAAGTCTGGGGCAAGACCAGAACATGTGAGTGTGGTTGGCTGGGCCTCCTTGGCACTGTTCACATCTATCCTACACCTCCGGGAAGAACCTACTCATACGGGTTCTTGTTTGTGGGTTAGCCCTGCTGCCTCACGGTGCCGAGGTCCCAGGTTTGATCCCGGCTCTGGGTCACTGTCCATGTGGAGTTTGCATATTCTCCCCATGTTTGCGTGGGTTTCGCCCCCACAACCCAAAGATGTGTAGGGTAGGTGGATTGGAAACGCTAAATTGCCCCTTAAAACGAAAAAATGAATTGGGTCCTCTAAATTTATTTTTTAAAAATACATGCCGCTACAGTTCCCTTTATCTAGGATGCTTGCGTCCAGTAACTCTTCCAATAATGTCTGTCATGCTGGTTGTGGATACGTTCCTGGAATTTAGGTAGAGGAATCTTAACAAGTATTGGGCAGTGATAATGTCACTGGACGACTAATCCAGAGATCAGGCTAATGCTCTGGGGCGTGACTAATCCCCCCTGCAATTGGTGGAATTTAAATTCAATTAATTAATACATTTAGTTTATATATTCAATTAATCAATGGTAAAGGTCTGGGATTGGAAGCTAGTCTCAGTAATGGTGAGTATGAAACTATCACCGATTTTTATAAAATCTGGTTCACTAATCTTCTTCAGGGAAGGAAATCTGCCCTCCTTACCTGGTCTGGCCTACATGTGACTCCAGACCCACAGCGGCCATTCACACGTAAAGCTGCCAGGGCCACCCAAGACGGGGACGCCACAAAGATCCACAAATCTTCTTGACGGTTTTACCGGAATTTTCTGGCCGTTCCCACCGGCGGGATCTTCCGTCCCCACCCCTGGCAGCAACCTCGCCCTCCCGCCCCCTGCGTAGGTTCCCCAGCGGCGGAGGGAGGGAACCACGGGAAACCCCGTCAACAATGGCGGGACTGGAAGATCATGCCGGGAGATAATGGCGGGCATCCTCCGCCCCTATAAAACCTGCCTCGACGAGGGGGCAGATAATCCCACTCTTTGTCGTTCAGGTCGCTCACAGACTCTGGCTTCAAGGGCCCAACTGAATGTACTGTTTTACAATCACTCCCTGCCAACGCAAAAGGTATACCTAAATGAAATGAAAATGAAAAATGAAAAATGAAAATCACTTATTGTCACGAGTAGGCTTCAAATGAAGTTACTGTGAAAAGCCCCTAGTCGCCATATTCCAGCGCCTGTTCGGGGAGGCTGGTACGGGAATCGAACCGTGTTGCTGGTCTGCTTGGTCTGCTTTCAAAGCCAGCAAATTAGCCCTGTGCTAAACAGCAGACACAAATGATGGGGCCATTCAAAAATAACTAATGAAAGTAATAATTAGTATGCAAGTAGAATTGGAGGAGCACAAGAGGCCAGAATTGGAAGGGCTATAGGGCTGGAGGAGAATATAGTGTAGTGGCAGGAGGCAGGGTGGGGAGGTGCATGGAGAGGAGGTGGTGAGGTCATGGGCGGAGTTGAAAACAAGCATGAGAAATATTAAATCCAGTAATTGGCAGACGGGGAGTCACAGATCCGTGAGAAGAGGGGTTGATGGGTGAAGGCATATGGACAGCAGTGTTTTGGATTAGCTCAGGCTCATATATGGTGGAAGATGGTTGAACAGTCAGGGGAGCTCTGGACTATAGCTAGGCCTCGACTTAACAAAGGCATGGATGAGGTTTTCAGCAGTCAATGAGCTGCTGAGGCAAGAGAAGAAACAGGTGATGTTACTGAGGTGAGAGTAGGCGTCTTGATTATGTGGGCGGAAGCCGCCGCGATGCATTGGAAATGCACTTGCACAATGTGTAGTTTCCATTAGTCTAATAATGGGCATTCCATTCTGGTCTACAATGATTCAGTTTAGCTTGCATAAGCATAATGATCCAGGGCACCCAAGAAAGAAGGTTCACTTCAGCTTATTGTAAGCTTAAAGATTAAAGTTGCTGCTGTGGCATAAAATAATAGAGTCCAGCGAGAGACCTGCTCTTGGTTTGCGCCGGTATTTAAAGGGTTAAGCAATGAGCCCCAGCCGGGTGGACTTCTGCCACGCGTGGTGAAACTCGTCCACCATGCTACCGTGCTGCCCTCTCCCTCCTAGTGGTCGCTTGCTATTGCGGAGCTTGGAGTAGAACACTTGTTTTGGGAGCCTTATGCGGGCAATGTGGCCCGTCCATCGCAGCTGGTTGAGGGTGATCAGCACCTTGATGCTGGTGATATTGGCCTGGGAGAGGACGTTGGTATGTTTATCCTGCTAGTGCATTTACAAGATATTACAAAGGCAATGTTGGTGATATCTCTCCAGGAATTTGAGGTGTCTGCTGTACATTGCAGATGTTTCTAATGCATACAGGAGGGCAGGGACCAGGGCTGTTCTATAGACCATGGGCTTGGTGCTGGATTTAATTCTCAGTCGTCGAACGCTCTGGTGGGATTCTCCATTGCCCGACGCTGAAATCGGGAATGGCGATCGAGCGGAGAATGGCTCCTGACGCCAAAATTGCGGCAGGCACCAGTTTGATGACTCTCCAAATCAGCGTCAACGGGATGCGCGTCGTACGCAGTCGCAACCCCATTGGTATGTCATTAGCGGGCCCACCCGCGATGTTCTGCCTACAATGGGCCAAGTTCCCAACGGCACGGTCTACGTATGGTCTCAGCGGTCATGGGCCTGGCATGGAGGCATGGAGGCTGTGGAGAGAGAGAGAGGGCGTGCGGACAGTGTCCAGCACGACCACACTCGGTCGAGATCTATGCTGCTGGCCGGGGGTCTTCTGCCAGGGCTGGGGGGGGGAGTGGTGGGGGGTGACCAGGAGGTGGGCTGCGAGGTTGGGGTGGGCAGGTATGCGGTCCAGCACAGCCGGCGCCATCTTTCCCGGCGTGATCAGTGTGCATGTGGGGGATGCAGGCGTACGGGCGGCTGCCCTGCGTGGTCAGCCCTGCGCATGTGCAGCACGGACCTGCTGATTCTCCAACCGTCTTCCATGCGTTCCGCAGGTGTTTCATGCATCACCGGTGCCTGCTCCTCATCGGTAGTGAAATCGGTGTGGATTTTGCGCCGATTTTTCCGTCATACAATACCCCGGATCCTCCGCTGGCATCAGCACTTAGACGCATGGACGGAGAATCCAGCCCTATGTTCCTCGGGCGATTGAAGACTGCACTGACGGATCGGAGTCGATGTTGGATTACATCGTCAATGCATGCTTGCGTCGAGCGGAGGCTCCCGAGGTATGGGAAATAATCCACATTGTCCAGGGGCTCAACTTGGATCTTGAAGGTCGGAGAGCAGTTTTGTGTGGCAGGAGAGGGCTGGTAGAGAAGCTTTGTTTTTCGAATGTTTAGTCTGAGGCCCATTCTCTCATATGCTCTGTGAGTGAGCCGGCAATGGTTTGTAGCTCGCCTCTGAATGTGCACACACACACACACACGCATCGCCTACATACTGCAGCTCGATGATAGACGTCGGTCTTGGTTCTGGCCTGGGTGTGTCAGAGGTTGAAGAGTTTCCTGCTTGTCCAGTAAGTTAGCATCACTCCAGCGAGGAACTCCAGAGAGATGGGGTGGAGCGTTGCTGCGAGGAAGATGGAGAAGAGCTTTGGTGCGATGACGCAGCCCTGTTTGCCCCCAGTTTACACACGCATTGGGTCTGTGGTGGTTTTGTTGGTGAGGATCACAATATAGACTCCATACAGTGCAAAATTGAAAAAATGAAAAATGAAAATCGCTTATTGTCATGAGTAGGCTTCAATGAAGTTACTGTGAAAAGCCCCTAGTTGCCACATTCCGGCGCCTGTTCGGGGAGGCTGGTACGGGAATCGAACCGTGCTGCTGGCCAGCTTGGTCTGCTTTAAAAGCCAGCTATTTAGCCCAGTGAGCTAAACAAGCCCCTCTATTTGGCCCATTCAGCCCATTGGCTCTGCACCGACCCTCTGAAAGAGCACCCTACCTAGGCCCACTCCCCACCCTATCCCCGTAACCCCACCTAACTTGCACATCTTTGGACTGTGCGAGGAAACCGGAGCACCCAGAGGAAACCCACGCAGGCACAGGGAGAACGTGGAAACTTCCACGCAGACAGCAACCCGAGGATGGAATTGAACCCGGGTCCCTAATTATGTGAGGCAACAGTACGCCCACGGCTTGCATGTCATCGTGGAGCAGGCGAGGAATGTTGACGACTTTCTCGGGCGGCCTAATTTGAGGAGGATGTTCCACAATCCCTCACTGTTGACAGAGTCGAAGACCTTTGCGAGATCGAAGAAGGCCATGTACAGAAGTTAATGCTGCTCGCTGCATTTTTCCTGGATTTTACTGCATTGAAGTAGGAGACACATCAGCTTGTTCAGGTCGATATAGACAATCTCATTGCACCCGGAGGGAATTCCCCTGGTCTTACAGTCAACATTTTACAGCAGCCGGATGAGGCAGGAATGTTGCTTGTGGGATCCTGCTCTGCACCAATTGGCTGCCCATTCAGTATCAAAACAGTGACTGCAATTCAAAAGTAATGCATGGAATTTGAAGGACGTTGTGATGTCCCAAGCTACATAAATGGAAATCTCTCTGTCAATCATTCATCAAATGCCTCCCATCCATTGACTCCATCTCCACCTCCCGCTGCCTGGGGAAAGCGGGCAGCATAATCAAAGACCCCTCCCACCTGGTCTTCCAACTTCTCCCATCGGGCAGGAGATACAAAAATCTGAGAACACGCTCTAATAGATTCCAAAACAGTTTCTTCCCCGCTGTTCCCAGACTCCTGAATGACCCTCTTATGGACTGAACTAATCTCTTCACACATCTTCTCTACTGAGTAGTGCAACACTCCATATGCTCACCCGAAGCCTGTATCTACGTGTTTACATTGTGTATTTATGTATGTCCCATGTTTTTTTCATGTATGGAATGATCTGTCTGGGCTGTACGCAGAATAATGCTTTTCCCTGTACCTCGGTACACGTGAGAATAAAACAAATCCAAATGAGACCCATGGTTCTAACAGACCTTTCAGAGGGCAGCACGGCAGCACAGTGGTTAGCACTGTTGCTTCAGAGCGCCAGGGTCCAGGTTTGATTCCCGGCTTGGGTCATTGCCTGTGTGAAGTCTGCACCTACTCCCCGCGTCTGCGTGGGTTTCCTCCGGGTGCTCCGGTTTCATTCCACAAGTCCCGAAAGACGTGCTGTTAGATGAATTGCACATTCTGAATTCTCCCTCTGTGTACCCGAACAGGCGCTGGGATGTGGCGACTCGGGGATTTTCACAGTAACTTCATTGCAGAGTTAATGTAAGCCTACTTGTGACAATAATAAAGATTATTCTTTAACATTATTTTTGAAGTGGAGATGCCGGTGTTGGACTGGGGTGAGCACAGTAAGAAGTCTAACAACACCAGGTTAAAGTCCAACAGGTTTGTTTCAAACACTAGCTTTCGGAGCACTGCTCCTTCCTCAGGTGAAAGCCTTCCTTCGCCCGAGGAAGGAGCAGTGCTCCGAAAGCTAGTGCTTGAAACACACCTGTTGGGCTTTAACCTGGTGTTGTAAGACTTCTTACTATTATTTTTGAAGGAATAGAGCCGTTCCATTTTAAATTGCCAATGTAGAGGGTTTCAAGCGTTTTTCTGAATGTTCATCAATATATTTTTCTTTGAATCTCCCTATCTTTTCATCTCAACTAACAAGTATTAAAATACACATTCAGTTCTGGCACCACACTTCGAGGGCTGGAGCACAGATAGACCAGGAGAGTGGAGCAGAGCTCGAATGTCGGAATGGTCTCATCCTAGTCCTGTGTCCCTGGAAGGGATAATGGGGCTGGTTGCACCATTACAAATAAATGGATCAGGAGGTCAGTGTCCTGCAAAGGCAGATCGAAAATGCATCAGATGTAAAAGCGTTGTATAAACTGCTCCCTGATGATAATCATTTTGAAAATCTGCCAAACAATGCAATGTGCGAGACGATCTCTGGATATCATCCAGCACCTTTACACCTTGTCACAGAAAGGCTTAGTCAGTGGCTATTAAAGCCATTAACAACCCCTTTGTGGTGGAATCAGCGCACATTGTTCAGCCGCCTCCAATTCTCACACATTCTTTGTGTTCAGTCAGATTTGAAACTCGCAGCTATTCTCTCGTTTACAGCTCTGATAGGAAGCGTCTGCTCTCCCATCGTTTGCCCAGTGCCCCACCTTTTGAATGCTGAACGTATTCTCTGTTTGGAGTTTCAATTTCCAATCTTCTCTCCTTTGGAACCAAATCAGAACGCATTATGGAGCTGTTAATGGCATCCACTCCAGTTAGATTCATACTCAGCCATTACATGCCAGGCTTGTTAATGCTGGCAATTCCCTCTAATTAAGTAGAAGAATGCCCAGTCTTGCCATAAATGTTTAAAAGTAGCCCTCCCCCTCCCATAAAACCAATGGCTAAACATTAAACTGGAGTCACATTAATTTCCTTTTATATTGCCCAGCAGATTGCAGCGGTGAACTTGTCACACATTACTGGCTAATTTAGATTTGAATGTAGTGTGAAATGTTGTTCCCTGCCCAGGATTGATGCAATGAGGTTCAAAGGCCAACTGGAAGCTTCATCATTCTCTCCCTCTTCCTCCCCGCACCGTTCCCACCTGTGGTGGATTCAACGTTGAGTCGGCAGGCCTTGAAGGTTCAACCAAAACGTAGAGTTTTAGTTAGAAGATATTAAACACTGCGGGCTGCGATGTTAGACTGCCCGTCTTGCCGCACAAACGGCCAAGGACGTCATCTTGGATTGGATGTTGTTCATTGCCACGTGTACCGAGGTACAGTGAAAAGTATTTTTCTGCCAGCAGCTCAAACAGATCATGAAGCACATGAAAATAAAATAGAAGAAAAAGAAAATGGATAATAGGGCAACACAACGTAACGACATAAACATCGGCATCGGGTGAAGCATACAGGGGCGTAGTGTTAATGAGGTCAGTCCGTAAAGAGGGTCGTTTAGGAATCTGGTAAGAGCGGGAAAGAAGCTGTTTTTGAGTCTGTTCGTGCGTGTTCTCAGACTTTTGTATCTCCTCCCTGATGGAAGAAGTTGAAAGAGTGAGTAAGCCGGGTGGGAGGGGTCTTTGATTGTGCTGCCCGCTTTCCCCAGGCAGCGGGAGGTGTAGCTGGAGTCAATGGATAGGAGGCAGGTTCGTGTGATGGACTGGGCTGTGTTCACGACTCTCTGAAGTTTCTTGCGGTCCTGGGCCGAGCAGTTGCCATCCAAGGCTGTGATGCAGCCAGATAGGGTGCTTTCTCCGATTGAATCAAGCAATCGTTCTCTTAAAGCGCCCCTGTTCAGCTGCAAGCAACAAACAATAAAAATTTTATAAATTTGCAACATTTCCTCCCCTTTAAATCAAAGGTCTCGGACACAATAAACAGGATAACATTAACATTCAATGAACAACATGAACAATCAATCAATCGACAACAACAATCAATACGTCAGGCATCCCGGAGGTCGGCGGCCTCTGTGGTTGTCGGCAATGGTTTAAGGCAATATCGGGTAGAGGGTGGTAATGAAGAACGAAGGGCTGGATTCTCCGTCCCCCGTCAACCCAATCGCAATGCTTCGAGCCTGTGTTGGCGCCAGGATCGAGGTCCACGATCGCGCGTCAGCGGGAGGATTGAAACAAATGTAAATGGGATGCAAAACCCATTTGCAACCATTCAACGGGCCCGGCACCCTATGCTCCGTCCCTCCGGGATTCTCCGATCCCCGGGGCTGGGAATCATGTGTCATCTCCACCAGGATGGCCCCCGGGGTGATGGACCTCGCGGTGCGCCAAGGGGGTAACTCCTTAAGTCCATCTGAGGGACATCCTCCCGCACCCCCACCCCCCCATGACAATGCACTACCTGTCAACCTCTACACTACTAGACACCCCTCCACAAACCCTCTCCCCACCCCCCCCCCCTCCCCACACACCCAGGACCCCATGAATAGGGGACAACGTTTGCAAACATTGGGGTTTCACCACTTAGAGTTACTGATCCATGAAGGGCGATTAATGAATCCAGGCTGGAGCTGGTTTCTGGAAGCTGCCAATCACAGCTCACTATTAGAAGGTTATGAATGGCTTGCAGCTAATGGATCTGTGGGGTTGAAACACAGATCACAGCTGTTCGTCTTTGAGGAATGGACACGTGAAGCTTCCAGGTAAATGTTACAGCTGTAATTTTCTTCACTGCCCCTGTCTGGACTGCTCTCTAGTTTCCAGATAGGGGTCTGTTGGGATGGGGGTCTTTAGGAGGGTCCCTTTAGCAGTAGAGTCTCTGTGGGGGTCCCTTTAGATAGGGAGTCCCTGGAAGGGTCTCACCATCACAGTGGTCCCTGAGGGGGAGGGGGTGTCCCTATTGCAGGTGTCCCTGGGGGTCTCCCTATTACAGGGGTCCCTGGGGGGGGGGGCTGGCGGTTCAAGTCACCCCCATACTTGGGAAGGGGTGCACCCAGGCAATCCTGGTGTGGGGGGGGGTTGCTTTACGGTGCGGGAGGGGGGTTTGGGGCTGATTTACGGTGTGTGTGTGTGTGGGGGGGGGGGGGGGGGGGAGAACGTGGCCAACCGCAGGACTACGCTTTTGCACCGCTAGCTCAAAATGGTGCCCAATAGCGAGACTTATTCGGGAGTCCCTCGTATTTCTCGTCATGCATACCGCATGTAGGGTGATCATTGCTCGGCACAACATCGAGGGCCGAAGGGCCTGTTCTGTGCTGTACTGTTCTATGTTCTAACAGTGCTGAAAGAGGCCATTAGAACATAAGACCATAAGACATAGGAGCAGAATTAGACCACTCGGCCCATTGAGCCTGCTCTGGCATTCAATCATGGCTGACGTTTCTCACATCCCCATTCTCTTGCCTTCTCCCCATAATCCCTGATCCCCTTATTAATCAAGAACCTCTCTATCTCTGTCTTAAAGACATTCACAGCCTTCTGCGGCAAAGAGTTCCACAGATTCACCACCCTCTGGCTGAAGAAATTCCTCCTCATCTCAGTTTTAAAGGATTGTCCCTTTAGTCTGAGATGATGTCCTCTGGTTCTAGTTTTTTCCTACAATTGGAAGCATCCTCTCCACGTCTACTCTATGCAGGCCTCACAGTATCCTGAAGTTTCAATAAGATTCCCCCTCATCCTTCTAAACTCCAACGAGTACAGACGTAGAGTCCTCAACCGTTCCTCATACGACAAGTTCTTCATTCCAGGGATCATTCTTGTGAACTTCCTCTGGACCCTTTCCAAAGCCAGAACATCCTTCCTTAGATACGGGGCCCAAAACTGCTCACGATACTCCGAATGGGGTCTGACCAGAGCTGTATACAGCCTCAGGAGTACATCTCTGGTCTTGTATTCTAACCCTCTTGACATGAATGCTAATTTGCAGTGTTAATGTAAGCCTACTTGTGAAAATAAAGATTATTAAAAGAAAATTAATAATTTTTGCGTCTTTCAAAGGACACTTTGATTTGAAATGAGAAAGAGTATTTTTTATTTGTTCATGGGATGTGGGCGTGGCTGGATAGACCAGCATTTGTATCCCATCCTTAATTCCCCTTGATGAGGTGTTGCTGGGATTTGTTCTTGAACCATTGCAGCGGGTGTATGTACACCCACAGTGCTGTTAGAGAGTAAATTCCAGGAGTTTGACCCAATGACGGTGAAGGAACGGCAATGTATTACCCAGACTGGATGGTGGGTGACCTGAAGGGGAACTCGCAGGCGGTGACGTTCCCGTGCCCCGGCCTGCCGTTGTACTTTCAGGCGGTAGAGGTCATGGGTTTGAAAGGTGTTGTTGAAGGAGCCTTGGTGAGTAACTTACTGCGGCGAGTTTAGTTCACATCTAACGTACATACACAATGTCATACCATACAATATGGGAGGCAGTGGCATAGCTGTATTGTCACTGGACTAGAAGCCAGAAACCCAGGGTAATGCTCTGGTGTCACAGGTTCGAAACCCGCCACTGCAGATGGTGGAATTTCAATTCAATAAAAATATGGAATTAAAAATCTAATGATGGCCATGAAACCATTGTCGATTGTCATAAAAACCCATCTGGTTCAGTAATGTCCTTTAGGGAAGGAAATCTGTCATCTTCACCTGATCTGGCCTTCATGTGACTCCAGGCGCACAGCAATATGGTTACCTCTCAACTGCCCCCTCAAGGGCAATTAGGGATGGGCAATAAATGCTGACACAGCCTACGACGAATAAAAAAACGAATTAAAAAAACTGGTGAGGCATTGACGCCATTCGTTGACCTTGCTGCCATTTTGCGAAGTTTATGGAGGAGCAGTAGGACGTTGTAGCCATCTGAGATGGCTACCTGCAAAGGACCATGGGAATTATGGCCAACCCAAGACTCAGACAGATACAGAGCCTATGTGTATCTGAAACACAGGGAGCTAGGCCTGATTGAAACCCCGGCTCGTTTGCATTTTAATGCCCATTTCTCCAGAACAATAGGACTGCACTCAAGAAACCGACACAGACACAGACTGATCGGCGCCATCCCCCTTTACTGAGAGAGCCCAACCGCCAAGGTCAATGACCGCCAAGAACCTGCCCAGCCACCAAGGCACCCGCCCCTTTATTGGCCGAAATCGAAGGCAGTGATCGAAGCTCTGTCGAATTATTGGGTCCAAGATTAAGGACCGCTCCAAAGAGCGCAAAATCCCAGAGGGATAAAATGAGGCAGTCATGTGTTCAGCCTCTTTTGGACCCAGCCTCCTTTGAATCCGGCCTGTGCCAGCCCAACTGCAGCATAACGACCAGACGGCCAAGTTCAAGACCAACGATCGCTACCTGACGGTGAGCCCAGCAGAGACAGAGCCACTTCTTCAAACCAGCCACGTGAGATCAAGATAAAGGCCTTATCCGTTTGGACAGTGCCGGTCACCTGAAGTTATTGTAGTTAATAGGTGTAGTTTAACTTGTAGCACATTGTGCTTGCATGTCAAAGTAACCCTTGTGTGTAAATAAACCATCTTTGAACTTGAACTGACTAACGGGTTGTGTGGTCATTTGACCGACACACGGGAAATCCTTGTGGTTCAGTAAGAGAAACAGAAACACCCACAGTATTGGCGACGCTGTTGGGACATAACATCATATCATAAACAGAGCCTCAGTATCATATTGGCGACTCTAAAGAGCAACATTATTGGTGACGTTGGTGATAGTATTCCATTAAATTGGGAACAACTTGGACATTAACTTTGGAATATTAGCATTTGACTTCACATCCGCCCCCTCACCCAGACTCGCTGCACCATGAACATTTAAACAATAACCGGTGGCCCATAGCCTCGCCATTCCTTTGCCAGCAAACTCTGAGCCAGAAAATCTTACTAAGTGGACCATTTCACCATTCCTTTGTCCTTAGATGCCAGAATCCTGACGCAGAAGGAGGAAGATGAAGGGATGAGCAAAATAAAGAGCTGCAAAAGGCTTAATCGCAAAGTGAGGATAATTACAGCATTCGGCCCGTGAGCAGTTGATGCTCGTCACTAACGCGAGGGATGGAACAACGAGCGTCTTGATGAGCGTATCTACCAAAGTGCATTGATAACACTCCTAATCCTGCCATCTCTCATCATTCCTTTCAAGATTTAGCAGTTTTCATGTACGATTTGCAAAAATTCTAAATTCTCAACATTTTCTTTCCCTGGTGAAATCTGTCCAGTGTTACTGCTCTCTTTATTTCCTGTCTGCAGCTGGGGGTGTGCTGTTTCCCCGGAGTCAGGTTAAGTGACAGCTTCAGCTGCCAGCCATTGGAACAGAAGGATCAGAGTGCCCTCTGCTGGCGCCAAGGCAGACAAGCAGACAAACTAATGGAGAACTTTGCTTTCCACTTAATTATTCATGGCACGCGGGCATCGTTGTGTTGGGTGGACCAGCATTTATTGCCCATCCCTGATTGCCTGTGATGCATCCTCTGGAACTGCTGCCTTCCATGTGTTGTAGGAACACCTGCCATGCTGTTAGGTGAGGAATTTTGACCCCATGACAGTGGAGGAACAGTGAGATATTTCTAAGTCAGGCTGGTGTGTGGTTTTCAGGTGGTGGTGTCACCGTGTGTCCTCTGCCCCTGTGGTAGCCACCACTGATGTATATACTGTATATATGGGTTTTACGGTAAGGCCCCTGTACTACAGATACGGGGGTAGATCCCTGCCTGCTGGCTCCGCCCAGTCGGCGGAGTATAAATATGTGTGTTCCCCGTACAGTAGCCATTTCATCAGCTGCTGTAGGAGGCCACACATCTTTGTGTAATAAAGCCTTGATTACATTCTACTCTCGTCTCGTCGTAATTGATAGTGCATCAGCCCCTGTCCTTCGAGATGGAAAAACCTGTACTTATAAAGCACCATTCATGGCCTCAGGATATCCAAAACCGCTTCACATTCACTGAGGTACTTTTGAATTACTGTCGCAATACAGGAAACACATGGCCATTTTGTGCAGAGCAAGCTCCCGCAAACAGCAGTGTGATATTGACCGGTTAATCTGCTCATGTGATGTTGAGGTAAAAACAGTAGAGAGACTACCAGGGAGAATTGCGCTGATCTTAGAGTTAGCGAGCCACCTTCTTTGAAATAATCCATCTGAGGGGGCAGGTGAAGGGGGAACAGCTGGAGAACAGGTCACAGTTTCGCATCTCCTCCAATTAGTTACCCCAAATTTTTAAAGTGAGGATGTGTCAATTTGGTGTTCAGTTAAAGAAAGATTTGTATTTATTTCTGTGCTTCTCAGGAACGCCTCAGAATCCTTCACACACAATGAACCTTAGAGGAAGGTGACTGAGATAATGTGGGAATGCTGTGGTGGCGTGGCCCCTTTAAGAGACAATCTTTTGCGGGGCATGTGACCCACTGGGGGCCTATCGCGTAGGAACGCGCAAACCCCAGCCAATGGGGAAAATGCTCGGAGCCCTCGGACCAGAAGCCCAAGCAATGTGGGCCCAGGAGTCATGGAGTAAAGATCTGTACGAGAGATGGGCCGAGTGGCCTAATTCTGCTCCTATGTCTTATGCTCTTATGGTCTTATACCTCTGTGCCTGCATATAGTTAAACCTCATTGTCGCTTCCAATAAACCTCTTTGTTATATAAGAAACCTCCTAAGTGCTACATCACGGTATTGCAAATAGAATAGCCACTTTACCCCAGGAGTTGACAAGCTGGCTGCATGATTTTAGCAGCTGTGCATAAATGTTTTACAAAAATTACCCAATTATTTTTTCCAATTAAGGGGAAATTTAGTGTGGCTAATCCACTGAACCTGCACATCTTTGGGTGGTGGGGGCAAAGCCCACGCAGGCACCGGGAGAATGTGCAAACGGCACACGGCCAGTAACCCGGGGCCGTGATCAAACCTGGGACCCCGGCGCCCTAGGGAGCAGTGCTAACCACTGCACCACTGTGCTGCCCTAGCATCTGTGCATACCACATAGTGACACGCCCACTTGCAGCTGGGCTGATATCAGTGGTAGCAGTAGTGGCCCTTAAGTGGTCATGAATAGGCAACTTAAAGGCCTCAACTGACAGCAAGGTGGGAAGTTTGACCGTTGGCCTCCCTGTCCAGAACTTCATTTTGGCAGAGGGGGAAGATGGTGGAGTTCCGGTATGCACCAATCCCGACGAAGCACAATCATTGCCTCCAAGCCCAACACCACCAGCAGAGAGCGAGCACAAAATTCCAGACATCGACCTCTCTGCTCACCCCTTCCCTCTCTGACCCTGGCCATCGCCACCTCCCCCCTCGCTGACGCTCCGCTCATCGACGCTCCCACTCACCACCTCCCCTTCCGACTCTGTCCATTGCCTCTTCCCTCACCAGCCCTCCTACTTACCACTGCCCTCCCTGACCTTGCCTCTTGCTGCCCCCCACCCCCACTTGCTATCTCTCCGATTCACTAACCCTTCTGGGTGGCAAACATCTTAGACTCCAAGTCTTATGGTTGCCACTTCCTTCACCGACCCACCTGCTCACCCATGATGCCCTAAGATGGACTTGTCCACCATATTTGGCCCATGATTATGCTTGGCCATGTACTGCGTTGTTTGACATTGCCTTCTGCAGTATAGCTGACCAGGAAATCCATCCATTCTTACCACCTGCCAATGGGCATCTTGACAGACTCACAGGCTGATGATTAACCAGTTTGGTCACATTATGAACATACCTCCTGTGGCCAAACAAATTGAGACTTGTGTGTCCTCCACCAGTCGCTGAAGGTAAGCGTGCAGGTGCAGCAGGCGGTAAAGGACACAAACGGTACGTTGGCGTTAATAGCGAGAGGATTCAGGTACAGGAGCAGGGATATCTTGCTGCAATTATACAGGGCCTTGGTGAGGCCACACCTGGAAGGTTGTGTGCAGTTTTGGTCTCTATATCTGAGGAAGGATGTTCTTGTTATGGAGGGAGTACAGAGAACATTTACCAGGCCATCCTAGGATGGCTGGACCGATGTATGAGGAGAGATTGAATCGGTTAGGATTGTATTCGCTGGAGTTCAGAAGAATGAGGGGGAATCTCATAGAAACCTATAAAATGCTAAGGGTAGATGCAGGAAGGATGTTCCCGATGGTGAGGGAGTCCAGAACCAGGGGGCACAGTCTGAGGATATGGGGTGAAACATTTAGCACTGAGATAAGGAGAGATTCCTCCACCCAGAGAGTGGTGAGCCTGTGGAATTCGCTCCCACGGAAAGCAACTGAGGGCAAAACCTTGTGGTCAGAATTCACCGGCTGTTCATGCCGGCGGAATGCTCTGGTACCGCTGGCAGCATATCTCCTCCCTCAGGTTTCCCGGCAGCATGGGGTGCCTTTAGTGGGAGCTCTCATTGACAGTGGGAGGAGCAGAGAAACCCACCACCACCAAAATGCACGGCGCCCCCTGCTGCCGAGAAACACGGGGCCAGGAGTTTGGAGAATCCTCCCCTGTATATTTTCAAGGAGGGGTTAGAATTAGCTCTTGAGGCCTAAGGGATAAAAGGATATGAGGGGAAAGCAGGAACAGGCTATTGAGTTGGATAATGACTTAGTGCCGTAAATAAAACTGTATTAAATCAAGCTTGAAGACAGATTTGTCTGTTATGTCAGTTGATGCCAGTAGAGGGCAGCATCAGTACCAATACAACTTTTGCATCAGTATTCACCAAAGAGAAGGAATTGGTGGATGTTGAGTCTGGAGAAGGGAGTGTAGATAGCCTGGGTCACATTGAGATCCGAAAAGACGAGGTGTTGGGCGTCTTGAAAAATATTAAGGTAGATAAGTCCCCAGGGCCTCATGGGATCTACCCCAGAATACTGAAGGAGGCTAGAGAGGATATTGCTGAGGCCTTGACAAAAATCTTTGGATCCTCACTGTCTTCAGGTGATGTCCCGGAGGACTGGAGAATAGCCAATGTTGTTCCTTTGTTTAAGAAGGGTAGCAAGGATAATCCAGGGAACTACAGGCCTTACATCAGTGGTAGGGAAATTACTGGAGAGAATTTTTCGAGACAGGATGAAATGAAAAAAATGAAAATCGCTTATTGTCACGAGTAGGCTTCAGTGTAGTTACTGTGAAAAGCCCCTAGTCACCACATTCCGGCGCCTGTCCAGGGAGGCTGGTACGGGAATCAACACCCATTTGGAAGCAAATGGACGTATTAGTGAGAGGCAGCATGGTTTTGTGAAGGGGAGGTCGTGTCTCACTAACCTGAAGGTCAGCACGGTAGCATAGTGGTTAGCACAATTGCTTCACAGCTCCAGGGTCCCAAGTTCGATTCCGGCTTGGGTCACTGTGCGGAGTCTCCACATCCTCCCCATGTGTGCGTAGGTTTCCACCGGGTGCTCCGGTTTCCTCCCACAGTCCAAAGATGTGCAGGTTAGGTGGATTGGCTATGATAAATTGCCCTTAGTGACCAAAATTACCCTTAGTGTTGGGTGGGGTTACTGGGTTATGGGGATAGGGTGGAGGTGTTGACCTTGGGTAGGGTGCTCTTTCCAAGAGCCGGTGCAGACTCGATGGACCGAATGGCCTCCTTCTGCACTGTAAATTCTATGATAATCTGTGAAACTTGATAGAGTTTTTCGAAGAGGTCACAAAGATGATTGATGGAGGTAGGGCAGTGGATGTTGTCTATATGGACATCAGTAAGGCCTTTGACAAGGTCCCTCATGGTAGACTGGTACAGAAGGTGAAGTCACACGGGACCAGTGGTGAGCTGGCAAGGTGGATACAGAACTGGCTAGGTCATAGAAGGCAGAGAGTAGCAATGGAAGGGTGCTTTTCTAATTGGAGGGCTGTGACTAATGGTGTTCCGCAGGGATCAGTGCTGGGACCTTTGCTGTTCATAGTATATATAAATGATTTGGACGAAAATGTAACTGGTCTGATTTATAAGTTTGCAGACGACACAAAGGTTGGTGGAATTGTGGATAGCGATGAGGACTGTCAGAGGATACAGCAGTATTTAGATCGTTTGGAGACTTGGGTGGAAAGATGGCAGATGGAGTTTAATCCGTGAAAAGTGAGGTAATGCATTTTGGAAGGTCTAATGCAGGTAGGGAATATACAGTAAATGGTAGAACCCTCAAGAGTATTGAAAGTCAGAGAGATCTAGGTGTACAGGTCCATAGGTCACTGAAAGGGGCAACACAGGTGGAGAAGGTAGTCAAGAAGGCATACGGCATGCTTGCCTTCATTGGCCGGGGCATTGAGTATAAGAATTGGCAAGTCATGTTGCAGCTGTATAGAACCCTAGTTAGGCCACACTTGGAGTATAGGGTTCAATCCTGGTCGCCACACTACCAGAAGGATGTGGAGACTTTAGAGAGGGTGCAGAAGAGATTTACCAGGATGTTGCCTGGTATGGAGGGCATTAGCTATGAGGAGCGGTTGAATAAACTCGGTTTGTTCTCACTGGAAAGACGGAGGTTGAGGGGCGACCTGATAGAGGTCTACAAAATTATGAGGGGCGTAGACAGAGTGGATAGTCAGAGGCTTTTCCCCAGGGTAGAGGGGTCAGTTACTAAGGGGCATAGGTTTAAGGTGCGAGGGGCAAGGTTTAGAGGAGATGCACGAGGCAAGTGTTTTTTACACAGAGGGTAGTGGGTGCCTGGAACTCGCTGCCGGAGGAGGTGGTGGAAGCAGGGACGATAGTGACATTTAAGGGGCATCTTGACAAATACATGAATAGGATGGGAATAGAGGGATACGGACCCAGGAAGTGTCGAAGATTTTAGTTTAGATGGGAAGCATAGTCGGCACAGGCTTGGAGGGCCAAAGGGCCTGTTCCTGTGCTGTACTTCTCTTTATTCTTTGTGCACACTTTTGGGTTGTGGGGGTGAGACCCACGCAGACATGGGGAGAATGTGCAAACACCACACGGACAGTGACCCGGGGCCGGGATCAAATCTGGGACGTCGGCGCCGTGAAGCAGCAGTGCTAACCATTGCATCACCGTGCTGCCCAATGCTTTTGTTAAACTTAGCGGCTTCATATTTGCACTACAATATGAAAAATGTTTAGTTGTCAAATTCATTTTCTTCCACAATTGCAACTATTGGTTGGTAACGCAGAAACCCCTGGTAGAGATGAGTCAATCAGATTTGGATCTTCTTCACCAATTGTGCTGTCACTCAGAGAAAGCGAATTCTCCTCTTGCTATGCTAAAACCACGCAAAGAGCCTGTGATTACTGATAATAACCGACTCTCTGTGGGTTACCATACTGTCAGGGACCCTGCTGTGCAGTCCCTGCTGACAGATAGAGCATCATTGTGAATGGTGGCCATTGTTATAACAGCATTTTCACATTGTGGTGATGTGCCCGTAAACAATATTGTATATAATTGGTGGTGCGACCTCTAACCAGCAGGTGGCAGTACAGATCCACCATGCACTCTCGAGACAGTGGTCATGTGACAAGGCACTCAGATATAAGTGAGGGCAGATCCAGTGATCCTCGGAAGGTTGTAAGGCGTAGATGAGGATAGTTGTGCATAGGGATAGTTCCAGGAGAGTATAAAAAAACTCCATGATAAGTTGCTCTGTATCGGGGATAGTTCCAGGGGAGTATAAAGAAACTCCATAATAACTTGTTCCGTATCAAATTGTTTCCTTACCACGTGTGTATTAATAAATATCCTGGTTTGGAAAAGTCACAAGCAGTTCTATAGATCCCTTGCTAGGCATTGAACACCGAGCAGAACAGGCGTGGACAGGGAGGAGGGAATTTTCACAGGGCCATGGGAGTGGGAGGCGATGACGACGAAAAAGAAAAAAAAATGTCCGTTGGATTGAAATGCGGACTTGTTCTCTCCTGGCAGAGCTGAGAAGCCAGTTGAGTTTTTGTTGATGATTTAAATTGCCAGCCATTATGCCAAGGCAATGGATTTGTCCCTTAGTCGAGTGGGACCTCCCCCACGCTCCCCCCACAGTGTGTGCAACTTGGCAACTCCCAGGAAGCGAGTTGCTGCTTTTCCCGGCCCAGGAAGGCCTTGGAAAACAGATACGCTCCACATTCCTCGGCAGGCCCGGTTCGAAGACCAGGAGTGAAATGTGCAGCTCCTGAGGAAGGTGGGAAAAAAGGAGAAAGAGGTGGCGTCCGGCAGCGATTGCAACTCCTCAGAGGATCGGGTCCCTTATCAACAGCATCATTAACAAGCAGTGAGACATCAACAACGTCACCGGCAAGGGGATGTATAGGTTCGGTTTCGGGGATGGGGGGGGGGAATGGACCCAGGTAGGGTACTCTTTCAAAGGGTTGGTGCAGACTGTATGGGCTATCTCTTCGCTCCCTCCCCTTCCCCCCTCTTCCCTCCCTCCCTCCCCTACCTCCTCTCCCCTCCCTCCCCTCCCCTATACAAAATTTTCAAAGTTTTGTATTCATAACATAATGTTTGTTAATAAATATTTTACATTAAACTTTGCAAGCTTCTACAAATGTGTCACTGAAACATCAGAACACAACATTTAATTGAGATAATTGTAAATAAATAGGATAATTGAAGTAAACAAGACAGAAACATATTTAACTCAATTAGCACTGCTTTCTCTTAACACCAGGGACCTGTGTTCAATTCAGTCCTTGGATGACTGTGCGGTGTTTGCATATTCTCCCCGTGTCTGCATAGATTTCCTAGAACCATGGAATAGAACCATAGAATTCCGACAGCGCAGAAGGATTGGATTGGATTGGATTTGTTTATTGTCACTTGTACTGAGGTACAGTGAAAAGTATTTTTCTGCAAGCAGCTCAACAGATCATGCAGTACATGGAAGAAAAGGGAATTAAACTAAATTCAAGAATATACATAAATCTGCATAAGGTCATACAGTCTGCACCGACCCTTTGAAAGAGTATCCTACCTGGATCCATCCCACCGCCCTATCCCCGAAACTGAACCTGTACATCCATGGACACTAAGGGGCAACTTAGCATGGCCAATCCACCTAATCTGCACATTTTTGGACTGTGGGAAGGAATCCGAGCACGTGGAGGAAACCTATGCAAACATGGGGAGAACGTGCAAAGTCCACACAGTCACCCAAAGCCGGAATTGAAGCCGAGTCCCCGGGTGCTGTGAGGCAGCAGTGCTAACCACTGTGCCATCGTGCCAACACCATTTCCTCCTGATGCTTTGGTTTCCTCCCACTGTCCAAAGATGTGCAGATTGGGTGGATTGGCCATGATAAGTTGCACCCTAGTGTGCAAAGGTTAGGTGGGGTTATGGGGATAGAGTGGGAGCGTGGGCCTGGGTCAGGTGTTCTTTCGGAGTGTCGGTGCAGACTTGATGGGCTGAATGGCCTCCTTCTGCACTGCAGTGATTCTATAAATACAAATCAAAAAAAAAAATCTGATTAAAGGACAGTGACAGTAAAAAGCCCTGTGGCGCTCTCAGAATCTTATGACCCTCACACTTTCGAGGTTACCGGTCTGATCCCGACTCCGAGTCACTGTCCGAGTGGAGTTTGCACATTCCCCCGTGTCTGCATGGGTCTCACCCCCACAACCCCAAGATGTGCAGGGTAGGTGGATTGGCCACACTAAATGACCCTTTAATTGGGGAAAAAAAATAACATTTTACAACCATAATCTATTTAAAACAAATTAATTTAGAGCACCCAATTGTTTCTTTTCCAATTAAGGGGCAATTTAGCTTGGCCAACCCACCTATCCTGCATATCTTTGGGTTGTGGAGGTGAGACCCACGCAGACACGGGGAGAATGTGCAAACTCCACACGGTCAGTGACCCAGGTCTGGGATTAAACCCGGGTCCTCAGCGCGGTGAATTATGACCATAACCTAAATTAAAACACTCATTTTTAAGCATGCCACACATAAAATTATCTAATAACATAGTGCAGATTTACATAGTTCCATTAAATCAAATAACCAAACCTATGTTCACGTATAAATAATCACCTTTAATCATAAAATATAAATTAAAAGTTACTTTGAAACAATCAGCCACAATAATGCATGGTTAAAAGAAATAGCAAAAAAATCTGTTGAGAAATGTCTACACACCTTTAAAAACTTGTTAAAATAGTTGTCTGTTGTTTTCTCTGTTAAATGCCTGCCCTCAGTGGGCGTTCCCAAGTTGGCCTGCCTTCAATGGGCGTTCCCAGGTTGGCCTGCCCTCAATGGGCGTTCCCAAGGTTGGCCTGCCCTCAATGGGCGTTTCCAAACTGGCCTACCCTCAATGGGCGTTCCGGAGTTGCGGGGCGGGGCATGAGGGGGCGGGGCCAATGTTGGGCATGCGCAGCCGGTTCTGTTGCTCCCTGACGTCACAGCAAGCAATGGCAGCGGCCAGGACCAAAGATGGCGCCGCCCAAACAATCACAGCTGTGTCAAAGCCATCTCTTTTTTAATGATGTTACAATTCTCAGCTGAGGACCTGAATGGATTACCTTTGTGAATAATGGTTCACCAACAACTTTTCAGGAAGAAAGGCAGAAATCTTAAACTGCATCCTCATTATTTTAAACCAATATTAAAAGCATCGCACAAACATGTCCACTGCATTATGGTTTATAGAAAGTGTTGCTTTTAATGCCAGCCTATCGCGTGTGAATTTGGGGGCCTGTCAGATGTGTACATACTCAAACCTAAAAACACCTGGCTACAATTTGGAATGGCACCTGTCCCTAATTTCTAATTAATTAGGCCATAATGAAATGAAATGAAAATCACTTATTGTCACAAGTAGGCTTCAAATGAAGCTACTGTGAACAGCCCCTAGTCGCCACATTCCGGCACCTGATCGGGGAGGCTGTTACGGGAATCGAAAAATGCTGCTGGTCTGCCTTGGTCTGCTTTCAAAGCCAGCGATTTAGCCCTGTGCTAAACAGCTCCTAGACCGAGGAGCAGAATTAGGCCATTCAGTCCATCAAGTCTGCTCCAATGTGTGGCTGACTCAATATCGCCCATTTATTTCTCATCCCCATTCTCCTGCCTTCTCCCAATAACTCCTAATCCAAATATATATATTATATATATATATATATATATATATATATAATAGATAGCTTTATTATTCTTCAGGCTGAACTTAAGCTTACAGTCATATTAATTGCAGCCAGTGTGTCCATCCTAATTTACACATACATTCATAGAGGTGTACTGGCAGGCTGGGCACCACGGAATTACATCACAGACATTCTGTGCATGCACGACCCATATGCACGCAGAGACAAGGTGTCTTGCATTGGCAGGAGTTACAAAGTGTTGCTTTAGCCTCAGGTACTTTCGCAGGACCAGCACTTCCTCTTGGCAACAAAGGAAGGCAGGTGCCCGAGATGAGCCTCTATGGGGCATCTACCTTTAGGGTATTGGACTTCCTGCCATACTGAGCTGGAATGATCTGGTGCTTACACATCGGGGGGGGGGGGGGGGGGGGGGGGTTCGTGGGTGGGTGGTGGGGATCTCTTTGAACTTTGCTGGGACAAAATGGGTGATATCGAGTCAGCCGCACATTGTCAGTTCTCTTGAGTTTCATTTCTGCAAAGATCAAATGTTGTCCAATGGGCGGCTGAATCGCTAACTCCCATTTTACATTGTCTCCCAGGTAGTGGAGTGGTGGGCATTTGGACCCATGAGATTCACAAAGACTTTCAACATCATTCCTCATGGAATGTGAGAAGCCATTTATCCCCAGTGAACTTTGGACAAGGGGCTATTAATAGGCACTGACCCCCTAATTTGCATCTGAAGAGACCTTACACTAATTTTAATCGTCTGTCCAGAATGACACACAAGATGAGCAAAGAATTGGGGCAGCACGGTAGCATTGTGGATAGCACAATTGCTTCACAGCTCCAGGGTCCCAGGTTTGATTCCGGCTTGGGTCACTGTCTGTGTGGAGTCTGCACATCCTCCCCGTGTGTGCGTGGGTTTCCTCCGGGTGCTCCGGTTTCCTCCCACAGTCCAAAGATGTGCAGGTTAGATGGATTGGCCATGATAAATTGCCCATAGTGTCCAAAATTGCCCTTAGTGTTGGGTGGGGTTACTGGGTTATGGGGATAGGGTGGAGGTGTTGACCTTGGGTAGGGTGCTCTTTCCAGGAGCCAGTGCAGACTCGATGGGCCGAATGGCCTCCTTCTGCACTGTAAATTCTATGATAATCTATGAACTCCTCCAGAGATTGGACATCAGCCATACCACCAAAACATTGATATTAAATCCCTCAGGACAATAGAAAATAGAACATACAATGCAGAAGGAGGCCATTCAGTCCATCGAGTCTAAACTACTTAAGCCCGCACTTGAAAAATGAAAATCGGTTTATTGTCACAAGTAGACTTCAATGAAGTTACTGTGAAAAGCCCCTAGTCGCCACATTCCGGCGCGTCTGGTATGGGAATCAAACTGTGCTGCTGGCCTGCTTGGTCTGCTTTAAAAGCCAGCGATTTAGCCCAATGAGCTAAACCTCCACCCTATCCCCGTAACCCAATAATCCCTCCTAATCTTTTTGGCCATTAAGGGCAATTTATCATGGCCAATCCACCTAACCTGCACGTCTTTGGACTGTGGGAGATACCGGAGCACCCGGAGGAAACCCACGCAGACACGGGGAGAACGTGCAGACCTCCGCACAGACAGTGACCCAGCGGGGAATCAGACCTGGGACCCTGGCGCTGGAACCCACAGTGCTATCCACTTGTGCTACCCTGCAGTGAACAATGAAGAAGAGTGGGCTGGGGGTGTTAAAATGTTTTATACGTAATAATAATAATTGCTTATTGTCACAAGTAGGCTTCAATGAAGTTACTGTGACAAGCCCCTAGTCGCCACATTCTGGCGCCTGTTTGGGGAGGCAGGTACAGGAATTGAACCCGTGCTATTGGGCTTGTTCTGCATTTGCAAGCCAGCTGTTTAGCCCACTGTACTAAACCAGCCCCGACTTGCTGTGCACGGGTCCATTGCCCTTTTTTCACAGTGGGGGAGGGGGGGGGGGGGGTGTCGTGCTGTCTTGAGTTTCCTGCCATGGAGAGGCAGAACATTTCACTAACGTATTTCAATGGTGGTCCCACAGTGAATTTGAGAGCCTGATTTACAACTGAAGGCTACGGGGGTGGGGGAGGAAGGCTCGGACCCGGTATAGGAGCAGAGGGAACTAGCAGCCTCCGAAAATCAGATGCATGTTTTAACCTTCCCCTTGCAGGTGGATTTGTTCAGTGATCTGGAGGGCGTTGGTCCACCAGCTCAGCCCAATTTGCAGCAGGGATGGGCTGCGACACTGGAGAGAGCTACCGTACGAGGGGAGGAATGGTCAATGAACCAAATCCCAATGTTCCAACCAATGTAATATGCACCTGTGTTCTCTTCTTTGAGCAGGAGAGGCTTTGTTACAATTGTGTCGAATGAGAGAAGACCGGACCAGACCTGAGGGCTCCCACTGGGTTTGGGGAGAGGGAATCAGGGATTGTGGGAGTGGAGTGTGAAAGAGCCATTGGCGTTTGGAGCTTGGCCTTGCCATCTACCCAGGAATGATTCATCCAATCAATGCAAACCTTAGCGTGGAGGCTGCTGATGCTGTCCCATATACTCTCCTTTCTCACTTATAGGTGCCTCCAGGAAGAGACCAATGATCGGGGAGGAGGACGTGGAATTCTTCCGGTCAATCCACAGCCCAAATATGAGCCAAGAGGGAACAGAAGAGGAGAAGTCCTCACCTGTATAGGCGCCACAGAGCTGATTTGCACCCTCCACCAGACCAGCAACTCACACCTCGGTGGGTATTAGTGCTCATTCAGGAAGGGTCTCACAATCCTATGGTCACCTCCCGGACACGTGTCCACGCAGGAGGGAGCATGTTCAGCCTAGCTCTCTGGCTCTCGAAGGACTACTGGGGAAGAGGCACCTGTGAGCTCCGTATCTGATAATGAGCCCTCGGAATCGGGCTTCAAACTCATGGCGGAGAGTCAGCAAGAGGCGGGCGGCAGAGTGGCACAGTGGTTAGCACTGCTGCCTCACAGCACCAGGGACCCGGGTTCAATTCCGGCCTGGAGTGCCTGTCTGTGCGGAGTTTGCACTTTCTCCCCGTGTCTGCGTGGGTTTCCTCCAGGTGCTCCGGTTTCCTCCCACAGTCCAAAGATGTGTAGGTTATGTGGATTGGCCATGCTCAATTTCCTATTGGAGTCCAGGGATGTGCAGGTTAAGTGGGTTTACTGGGATAGGGTGCGGGAGTGGACTGAGGTAGGGTGCTCTTTCAGAGAATCGGTGCAAACTCTATAGGCTGAATGGCCTCCTTCTGCACTGTAGAGGTTCTGTGATTTTAACATCAGGCAGAGCCGTTGTAAATCCTCAACAGAGTGGCATGTGCATTGGACAAGTCCATCTGAGATGTGCACAGACCTGCACTCCATCGCCAATGCCATGGTTGACTTCATGCAGTGGCAACGTGAGAGGCGAACATGGCACCTCGGCGTTCCTCCAGGTGCCTCTTCCCCTCGGGGAGTCAGGCCCGGGCCCTCCGACACCTGAGGAGAGGAGGAGCAGCGTTATCCACTCAGGCTGTCAGAGGTCATCCACTCACTCTGAATCCCTTCAACCTGCCGCCCTTTCAACCTCATCCTCAAACGGAGCAGCTGACCCACAGGCGGACGGCCATAGTGTGCCGGGGCCCTTCAGGCCTCCAGAGGACAGTGACCAATGTCATCAAAGGCAGGCCGCCAACGCCACACTGCCCCCATCCCTATTACGGGTGTCACTTAGATTGGTAGTAGGCCACAAACAAAAAAGAATTTGTGATGACAGGTGGTTGCATGGGTGAACATTGCCACTGTATTATCTGGAAATATACTCACTGTCATTATTATATAGTCTTCACGACGCCTCCCCACCCCTGTTCCCTCTCTCCCCATAAGACACTAGCAGTTCAGCTGCAGGCAGTTACACCACAATGAATTCTGGAGGGAGAAGTGTCCACAACCAGGCCATTCACAGCCTCGTGCAAGCCTCGTGGATCCTCCAACTATCGCCCTCACCTGACTGTCCTGAGCTGGGGGTCTCTTGTCCATCTGGGATGACCAATGTCTCCTCCACCCACTCTCATGCAGCACCTGTGCCCACCTATAACGTGGCTCCGATCACTTTTGATTTGGGAAAGGTGGCTATAGTCACCCAATTCATCAGCGCCCCCCCCCCCCCCCCCCCCCCACCCCACCCAGACCCCTCTTCTACCGCAGCCACCCTGCCAGCTTCCTCTGCCCCCTCCCATGCTCAGCATTCCACCCTTCCACTCCCATCCTCAGTTCGCTTCCCAGCTGGTAATCATTGACTCCGCAAATCCCTTTATTGCACATTCACCTGGAAGCCTTTCCAAATCCAGTGGTTAGTCACAGAGCTGATTTTTGGGATGAGAATTTAGCTTTTCTTTCCTCGGACTTAACCTCGGCAATCCAAAGATCAGGAATTTCAGAAATCACAATGGTGCCAAGTGTCAGCCATGCCTCTGGGTAACAGTAATTTTGGTGCACATTCCCAGTGCACAGTTGAGGCAGGCCTGGTTTCCAGAGGTGATGACTTCATTTTGCTGAGACGTTAAACCATGAAAGACCCCAAGGCATTGTTTCGATAAAGAGCAGAGGGGTTCCCGCAGTCTCCTACTTACCCCTCAATCAGCGGCATCAACACGACAGACAAATTGGGTCACCATCACGCTGCTGTTTATGAGAACTGAGCACCGTGTTTCGTACCTTTCGAATGTACTCCATTGGTTGTAAAGCACTTTGCAACGTCCGGAGGTTGTGGAAGGCGCTATGGAAATGCAAGTTAACTGTTTCTGTTTTCTTCAGATGCCAGACATGCCAGCCTTCCAATAACCACTGAGATCAAGCATTGCATCTTGATACAGTCGGAAGATAGAAGCAGGAGGAGTCGGTTCGGACCCTGGAGCCCGTCCCCATCATTCGATTGGATCACAGCAGATCTACATCTCAGCTTCATTTATCTGTATTTGCTTCATCGCCCCGATGCCCTGACCAACAAAAAACCTGCTGAGTCAGTGGCGTGCAGAGGGGGGGCCGACAGTGCATTGGCCCCGGGCATCCATTGGATGGGGGCATCAATCAGAGGCTATTGCTCTCCCCAATGTCACCCAGATGCCTAAATATTTCCACCTGAATTTAACAAATTGTTTTGCTAAAGGGGGGGGGGGGGGGGGGGGGGGGGGGGCGCGTCACAATCAAATCCAGTGACTACCGACATGTACCTTGTGTCAGGGTGAGGTGACTGCGCTCCCAGACTCCCCTGCGGTGGGGAAACCGCTCTATCCGCCGCGCGGGCGGGCGGCCTGGGACTGCGCATGTCCAAGGGAGGGGGAGCTCCTCACATGCAGGGAAAGGCCCCGCCCCCTGATCTGCGTACTGAGATGTTGACCAATGAAAAAAGATTGAGCACCGGAGGGACTGTGGTTCTCCAGCCAATCAGAGCTCCTCACATGCAAGGAAAGGCCCCGCCCCCTGATCTGCGTACTGAGATGTTGACCAATGAAAAAAGATTGAGCACCGGAGGGACTGTGGTTCTCCAGCCAATCAGAACGCGGGCTTTGTGTGAGTGATAATTGAGCTTTCACACTGACGGAATCTTCCTCCTGTCTCCAACATCTGTGAGTAAAACACTTTCTTTTCTCCCCCTTTCCATTTCTTTTTTCATTCTGACCATCAATTGGTCACTTGCAGCAACTGAAGGGAAAGGAAGTGAATCCAGGGAGGGTTCAGACTCTGGAAAGCTTGGCCCAGGTCTCTCTCTTAAAAATATTGACATCCTTTGCTCCCTCAGTTTGACACATGAAATGAAATGAAAATCGCTTATTGTCAGGGGCTGTTTAGCACAGGGCTACATTGCTGGCTTTGAAAGCAGACCAAGGCAAGCCAGCAGCATGATTCGATTCCTGTAACAGCCTCCCCAAACAGGCGCTGGAATGTGGCGAATGCAGAATGTGACAATAAGCGATTTTCATTTCATAAGTAGGCTTCAAATGAAGTTACTGTGAAAAGCCCCTAGTATTGACCAGGACACGGGGGTAACTCCCCTGCTCTTCTTCAAAATAGTGGCTGTGGGATCTTCAACATCCACCTAATAGGGACAGACAGAGCCTCAGTTTAACAACTTATTTGAAAGAAGGCTGTTCTGACAGTGCAGCACTCCCTCAGTTCTGAGTGTGATTAGGGATTCAGTCATTCACCCCAACTGCTGACACACCAGAGAGTTCACTCTGGGGAGAGGCTGTTCACCTGCTCTGTGTGTGGGAAGAGATTCTCTCAATTAACCAACCTGCTGACACACCAGAGAGTTCACTCTGGGGAGAGGCCGTTCACCTGCTCTGTGTGTGGGAGGGGATTCACTCAGCCATCCATCCTGCTGAGACATCAGTGAGTTCATACAGGTGAGAAGCCATTGACCTGCCCTCTGTGTGGTAAGGGATTCAGTCATTCATCCCAACTGCTGAGACACCAGCGAGTTCACACTGGGGAGAGACCATTCACTGCTCTCTGCACACAGCGGTTTAGAACATCATCTACACTGAAATGAAAATCACTTATTGTCACAAGTAGGCTTCACTGAAGTTACTGTGAAAAGCCCCTAGTCGCCACATTCCGGCGCCTGTTCAGGAGGCTGGTACGGGAAGTTATATTCAAAATGTTTTCCTTTCTCATAATATTTCTCAGTATATTAGGCCTTATACTTGAGTCTTTGGGGCATATAATCAAGATTTGCCCCGGGCATCACCAGACCTCTGCACGTCACTGTGCTGAGTGAAATCTTGGACAGTTCCATTTGAACCAGCATCAACAACACCAGCACCGTGCATTCATGTAGCATCTTTAATATAGTTAAGGAACTTCCTTATCAACATATCAGGACAAATGACCAATGGTTTGTTCAGATAGATTTTGAGGAGTAATTTAAGGGAGAGAGGAAGGGAAGCAGAGTAGATTAAGGATGGAATTCCAGAGTTTAAGAGCTTGGCAGCCCGTAGACTCAGCCTCCATCGGAAAAGAGAAGGGGATGAGGAAGAGCCTTTTGGGAGAGTTAAATAAATAACTAATCTTTATTGTCACAAGTAGGCTTACATTAACACCGCAATGAAGTTACTGTGAAAAGCTCCTAGTCGCCACATTCCGGCGCCTGTTCGGGTACAGAGAGGGAGAATTCAGAATTCACAGCTGATATGGGATTTGAACCCGCGCTGCTGGCCTTGTTCTGTATCACAAACTAGCTGTCTAGCCCACTGAGCTAAACCAGCCCTCAATGCTGATATAGATTAAGACACAATTATGGGGCGCAGTGGGGTAGCCCTGCAGCCTCACGGCGACGAAGTCCCAGGTTTGATCCCGGCTCTGGCTCACTGTCCGTGTGGAGTTTGCACATTCTCCCCATGTTTGCGTGGGTTTCACCCCCACAATCCAAAGATGCGCAGGTTAAGTGGATTGGCTACGCTAAATTGCCCCTTAATTGGAACAAATAAATTGGATACTCTAAATTTATTTTGAAAAAGACACAATTATGGAAAATGCTTTTTCTGAAGCTGCTGATATTCCCAATATGCAGTTAGGTGGATTGGCCATGCCAAAATTGCCCTTTGGTGTCCAAAGATATGCAGGCTAGGTGGGGAGAGGGCGGGGTAGTGTGCCTGGATGGGGTAGGTTTTTGAGGGGTAAGTGCAGACCCGATGGGCTGAATGGCTTCATTCTGCACTGTAGGAATTCTATGGTATACATAGAACATACAGTGGAGGAGGGGGCCATTCGGCCCATCGAGTCTGCACTGACCCATTTAAGCCCTCACTTCCGCCCTATCCCTGTAACCCAATAACCACTCCTAACCTTTTTTGGACACTAAGGGCAATTTAGCATGGCCAATCCACCTAACCTGCACGTCTTTGGACTGTGGCAGGAAACCGGAGCACCCGGAAGAAACCCACTGAAACACGGGAGAACGTGCAGACTCCGCACAGACAGTGACCCAGCGGGGAATCAAACCTGGGAGCCTGGCGCTGTGTAGCCACTTGTGCTACCGTGCTGCCCAAATCTATGACGGATGAAAAATATGAAGGAATAAAGAAACAGTCGGACGCTGATTAAATTAATTCCAGATAGTGTCCAAACTAGAGAAAAGATTCTGCTTACTGGGGAGGGGGGGCTTCTATGGAGTATTGTTTTGTGATCGGCCTTTACTTAGGTGCGACAGCAACACGATTTTAGACGCAACTGAAAATCAGGCCTTGATGAGAATATTGGCAAGTGGGAGATAATGCACTTACCGGGAATGACCATGAGGTGGCGCAGAATTCCCTGCCCTGCCTGCCTGCAAACGCACAGCTCACCAAATCCACAGGAATTGAGGTTCATGTCAGCAGCTCGGACCACAATGGACTAACAGACCAGCAGAAATGTCGCTTGACAGAGGACCCCATCAGGGTCACGGTTATTCTCCGGATAAAATGAAATCATGAATTTACGATCAAAGCAGCGTTATTCACGAGCTTTCCCGCCTGGGATCATGTATGAATGGGAATACGATCACAACGTTCCCAGGTTATAGCAGTGTGACAATGACAGGTGAAGGCAGCTTGAACATGCAAATCGGAGCCGGTAATGAGCCCCCTGATTGTAAGCTTCATGTGCGAGTGGTTGGGTCGAGACATGACACTAAATTAGTGAGCATTGTGAGGCCTGCCAACAGCACCCAAAGCCGTGAATGAAGCCATTGAACAAATTGGCCCAGGAAAACGTAAAGGCTTTCTACTGCTGTGGGCCCAGGAAAATCAGGAGTGTAAATCTGAGGCGTGTGAAATAAAACCATGGCAGCGCAGTCAGCCGGAGTTTGAGGCCTTCCCCTGGATTATGTCCTGTCACTTCCAGAGTGGGGCCTCGTGGATTCCCACCCCCCCAAAACAACAAGATCGTTGATCCATTTAAGTAAGGCCTGAGGCCTAATTTCATTCAGCCCTCATGCTGGAAGTGACAAGTGAGATGTCACCCTCGCTGACTGAATTGACACTATTGGCCAAAGTCGAAATCCTCTGCCTGAGGATTCTGAACCCTCAGCTGTAAACTGAATCCTTCAAGTGGTTTGAGGAATATATAGCAATTTAATCTGCAAGCAGCTTCTGTGAGAAAAAGACTTAAATGTTACCAGCAGCCATCAATATCATTATGTAGAACAAACAATCGCAGAAACTCCTCTACCATCCCCAACACCTCACTTTCTTCCCATGGCAATCACAGAAGGTGCAGCACCTTTACCTCCTCCCATTTCACCATCCAAGGACTAAAGACTCTTTTTTCTCGGCTGAGACAGCGCTTCATATGCACCTCTTTCAATCTGGTCTGTTGCACTCGCTGCTCCCAATGGGGTCTACTCTGCAGAGAGACTAAACACAGACTGGGTGACCCCTTTGCAGAACATCTTCAGTCTGTCCATAAGCAGAGCAGGACCCAGACCTCCCTGTCGCTTGCCACTTCAACTCACCGCCCTGTTCTCATGTTCAGCCTTGGCCTGCTACAATGTTCACCGAATCATAGAAGAATCATAGAATCCCTACCGTGCAGAATGAGGCCATTCGGCCCATTGGGTCTGCACCAACCCTCTGAAAGAGCACCCAAGCTAGGCCCAATCCCCCATCCTATCCCTGCAACGCTGCCTAACCTGCAAACTTTGGACACGAAGAGGCAATTGTATCATGGCCAATCCTCCTAACCTGAACATCTTTGGATTGTGGGAGGAAACCAGAGCACCCGGAAGAAACCCACACAGACACGGGGACTGCATACATACTCCAACCAAACAATCGCTTCAGGCCAGAACTTTAACGTCCCTGGCGCTGTGAGGCAGCAGTGCTAACAATTGTGCTGCCGTGCCACCCATGTTCCAGTGAAGCTCATCGCAAACTGGAGGAACAGCACCTAATCTTCTGATTAAGCAGGTTACAGAGAGTGTGCTAGACACTAGCTTCAGGGAGTTTGTCACACCTCAGATTCAGACAGATAGATGGGTGACCGCCAGGAGAGGCCTTCCGTGGGTATTCCCCTCGCACACAGGCGTATCGTTTTGTGCGCTGTTGGGGAGGATAGCCTCTCAGGGGAAGATACCAGCAGCAGCCAGGCCTGTGGTACCACAATTGGTTCTGCTGTATCTCCACATCATGGCGACCATTGACACCGCAAACTGCCGGCTCAAAGTGGAGAGGATCTCCAGGAAGACTGTGCATATAGACACTGACATTAAGTTTCTACAAAGATGCAGGAAAGCAGACAAGGTCCCAAAAGGGCTACAGATTAAAAACCCACTCAAGTCGACCTACAACACAGACTATGCTGAAAGACTCTGCCGGCGCACCTCTGTCACACTCCTCAACCACCTCGTACGCCAGCTCTACAGCAGGCGACGCAACCTGGAAACCAAGATAGAGGCCATATTCTCAACCTGCGCTCAGGACGCAGCAGACCAGCTGCGGAACACCGCCAAACAGATGAGACAACGATATTATGCCACCGATATGCACACCAAGAACAGGAAGCTTGAGAAACTCAGCATCACCACCAGCAGCAACCAAGCCTCCCCCGGTATCACAGTACAAAACAATGCAGGGAAATCTATTGTCAACTTGTCGGACTACACCCTTCAACCAGATGAATTTGAAGTCCTCAGCAGAGGGCTCAATTTCTGCACCACCACCAAAATGGACCCCATCAGTCTCGCGGCAGACACGGAGGAATTCATCAGGCGAATGAGGCTCCGGGAATTCTTCCACAGACCCGAAGAGGCCAACAGCGAACCAAAGGAGACTAGCAATGAACCGGAACAGCAGACCGAGAGATCTGCAGTGCGGCAACCGAAGAGGAAAGAGTCGAATTGGACCCCTCCGGAAGGCCGCTGCCCTAGACTCGACATGTATGCTCAAGCCGTCAGGAGTCGCGTCAATTCCAGATTCATAAGTCGCATTCACAAGACAGCCCCGAACGTCATCCAAGCACAAGGCAATGCCATCCGCGCTCTCGAGACCAACCGCAACATCGTCATCAAACCAGCAAAGGAGGGGCCACCATCATACTGAACAGAATGGACTACTGCAAAGAAGTATACTGACAACTCAACAACCAGGAACACTACAGACAGTTACCTGCAGATCCGACCTAGGAACACATCCGCCAACTCAACAGACTGATCAAGACCTTGGATCCAGACCTTCAGAGCACCCCACGTGCTCTCATCCCACGTACTCCCCGCATTGGAGATCTCTACTGCCTCCCGAAAATACACAACGCTAACACACCAGGCCATCCTATCATTTCAGGCAATGGGACCCTGTGTGAGAACCTCTCTGGCTATATCGAGGGCATCTTGAAACCCGTCGTACAAGGTACGTCCAGCTTCTGTCGCGACACGACGGACTTCCTACAGAAACTCAGCACCCATGGACCAGTTGAACCAGGAACATTCTTCGTTACAATGGATGTCTCGGCACTCTACACCAGCATCCCCCATGACGACGGCATTGCTGCAACAGCCTCAGTACTCAATACCAACAACTGCCAATCTCCAGACGCAATTCTGCAACTCATCTGCTTCATTCTGGATCACAACGTCCTCACCTTCAACAACAAGTTCTTCATCCAGACGCACGGAACAGCCATGGGGTCCAAATCCACACCTCAATATGCCAACATCTTCATGCACAAGTTTGAACAAGACCTCCTACCGCATATGACCTTCAACCAACGTTATACAACAGATAGATCGATGACATTTTTTTCCTTTGGACCCACGGCGAAGAATCACTGAAACAACTACACGATGACATCAATAAGTTCCATCCCACCATCAGACTCACCATGGACTATTCTCCAAATTCAGTTGCATTCTTGGACACACTCGTCTCCATCAAGGACGGTCACCTCAGCACTTCGCTCTACCGCAAGCCCACAGATAACCTCACGATGCTCCACTTCTCCAGCTTTCACCCTAAACACATTAAAGAAGCCATCCCCTATGGACAAGCCCTCCATATACACAGGATCTGCTCAGACAAGGAGGAGCGGAACAGACATCTACAGACGCTGAAGGATGCCCTCGTACGAACGGGATATGGCGCTCGACTCATCGATCGACAGTTCCAATGCGCCGCAGCAAAAAACCGCACTGACCTCCTCAGAAGACAAACACGGGACACCACTGACAGAGTACCCTTCATCGTCCAGTACTTTCCCGGAGCGGCGAAACGATGACATCTTCTTCGCAGCCTTCAACACGTCATCGATGAAGATGAACATCTTGCCAAGGTCATCCCCACACCCCCACTACTTGCCTTCAAACAACCGCACAACCTCAAACAAACCATTGTTTGCAGCAAACTACCCAGCCTTCAGAACAGCGACCACGACACCACACAACCCTGCCATGGCAATCTCTGCAAGACATGCCAGATCATCGACATGGATACCACCATTACACGCGAGAACACCACCCACCAGATATGCGGTACATCCTCGTGCGACTCGGCCAATGTTGCCTACCTCATACGCTGCAGGAAAGGATGTCCCGAAGCGTGGTACATTGGCGAGACCATGCAGACACTGCGACAACGAATGAACGGACATCGCGCAACAATCACCAGGCAGGAATGTTCCCTTCCAGTCGGGGAACACTTCAGCAGTCAAGGGCATTGAGCCTCTGATCTCCGGGTAAGCGTTCTCCAAGGCGGCCTTCAGGACACGCGACAACGCAGAATCGCCGAGCAGAAACTTATAGCCAAGTTCCGCACACATGAGTTTGGCCTCAACCAGGACCTGGGATTCATGTCGCATTATATTAAACCCCCACCATTTGGCCTGGGATTGCGAAATCCTACCAACTGTCCTGGCTGGAGACAATTCACACCTCTTTAACCTGGGGTTACCCCTCTCTCTGGATCTGTAAAGATTTAATTACCTGCAAATGCTCGCATTCTAAGCACTGTCTGGCATCTTTCAATTTGTCTATATATGTTTCTGGAACATACCTCTTCATTCACCTGAGGAAGGAGCAGTGCTCCGAAAGCTAGTGTTTGAAACAAACCTGTTGGACTTTAACCTGGTGTTGTAAGATTTCTTACTGTGCACACCCCAGTCCAATGCCGACATCTCTATATCATTGCCCACATTGGTACTAATTACATTGGCAAGAAGAGGGATGAGATCCTGCAGACAATTCAGGGAGTTAGGTCAGGTGCTAAAAAGCAGGGTCCCTGGGGTAGTAATCTCGGGACTACGCCCCGGGCCACGTACTAGTGATAGGGAGATAGTACAGTTGAACACGTGGCTAAAGAGTTGGTGTAGGAGGGAGGGCTTTAGATATATTGATCACTAGAATGTCTTCTGGGGAAGGTGGAACCTGTACAAGAAGGACTGGAGGGGTACCAATATCCTGGGCAGGAGATTTGCTGGTGCTGTTCGGGAGGGTTTAACCTAGTGCGGCAGGGGGGTGGGAACCAGAACAGCAGGCCAGTAAGCGTAGAGACTGGTGAAAAAAGTGAGACTGAGATAAACATAGCGCAGAGTAAGAGCAGGCAGAGGGAAGCCATAGGGCTCAGTGGGACTGTAGGTCTGGAGTGTTTGCTTCCATGCAAGAAGTATAACAGGTAAGACAGAAGAACTGAGAGCCTGGATTACTGCTTGGAACTATGATGTAATTGCAGTTACAGAGTTATGGTTAAAGCAGGGACAGGCCTGGCAGCTTAACATTCCAGGATAACATTGTTTTAGATGGGACAGAAGGGGAAACAAAAGAGGTGGGGGAGTTGCATTGAATCAATTTACAGTACAGAAGGAGCCCATTTGGTCCATCGAGTCAGCACTGGCCCCTGGAAAGAGCACCCCACTCGAGCCCATGCCTCCACCCTATCACCGCAACCCAGGAACCTGAGCAAACCTTTTGGACACTAAGGGGCAATTTGGCATGGCCAATCCACCTAACCTGCACATCTTTGGACTGTGGGAGGAAACCGGAGCACCCGGAGGAAACCCACGCACACACGGGGAGAAAGTGCAAACTCCACAGAGCCACCCGAGGCCGGAATTGAACCTGGGACCCTGGAGCTGTGAGGCCGCAGTGCAAACCACTGTGCCAACGTGCCGCCCCTTGCTGATTAGGGAGCAGATCACAGCTGTGTTGAGGGAGGACACATTGGAGGGATCTTGTAGTGAGGCATTATGGGTGGAGCTGAGGAATAAGAAGGGAGAAATCACAATGTTAGGCGAGTACTATAGACCTCCCAACAGCCCGCAGGAGACAGAGGAGCAGTTGTGAAATCAGATACTGAAAAGGTGCAAAAAATCACAGTAGTTGTGATGGGTGACTTTAACTTCCCCATAATGACTGGGAATCCCTTACAGCCAGCAGCTCGGATGGAGAGCAATTTATTAGATGTGTCCAGGACTGCGTTTTGATATAGTACATTGATAATCCAACCAGGGAGGGAGCCATACCAGACTTGGTATTGGGGAATGTGGCAGGCCAGGTGATTGGTGTTTCAGGGGGGAGCATTATGGGTTTAGCGACCATAATTCCATAAGATTTAGAATAGTCATGGATAAGGACAAGAGTGTCCGCGGGTTAGGGTGCTTAATTGGGCGAGGGCCAATTACACCCAAATTAGACAGGAACTGGGGAATGGGGATTGGGAGCGGCTATTTGAAGGCACATCCACATCTGACGTGTGGGAGGCTTTTAAAGGCCAGTTGATTGAAGTGCAGGACAGGCATATCCCCCTAAAAATGAAGGATAGAAATGGCAGGATTCAGGAATCATGAATGACAAGGGAAATTGTCAGCTTAGTCAAAAGGAAAAAGGAAGCATACGACAGGTCTCAGCATCTAAAAGCTGACAAAGCCGTTGAGTACAGTAAAAGTGGGAAGGAACTTAAACGTGGAATTAGGAGGGTTAAAAGGGGCCATGGAATGTCTTTAGCAAACATGGTCAAGGAGAATTCCAAAGCTTTTTATGCATATATTAGGAGCAAGAGGGTAGCAAGAGAAAGAGTAGATCCACTCAGGGGCAATGGAGGGAAGTTAATGAGTCCTTTGTATCGGTATTCACCAGGGAGAAGGACATGACGGATGTTGAAGTCAGGGACAGGTGTGTGAACCCTCTTGAGAACGTCAATCTATCAAAGGAGGATGTGTTGAGTATCCTAAATTGCATTAAGGTAGACAAGTCCCCAGGGCTGGATGGGATCTATCCCAGTTTACTGCAGGAAAGAAGGGGAAAAATAGTTGGGGCCTTAACAGATATCTTCACATCCTCTTTGATCACAGGCATGGTTCCAGAGAACTGGCCAATAACCAATGTTATTCCCTTGTTCAAGAAAAGAAACAGGGATAATCCAACAAATTATAGGCCGGTGAGTCTGACATCAGTGGCGGGGAAGCTTTTGGAAAAGATACTGAGGGACAGAATATATACACATTTGGAGAAAAATGAACTACTTAGTGACAGGCAACA
Organism: Scyliorhinus canicula; assembly: GCF_902713615.1. NCBI lineage: Eukaryota > Metazoa > Chordata > Chondrichthyes > Carcharhiniformes > Scyliorhinidae > Scyliorhinus > Scyliorhinus canicula. The sequence continues at coordinate 149,537,775 of NC_052158.1, read as the reverse complement.
TGGTTTTGTATGGGGAAGGTCATGTCTCACCAACTTGATTGCGTTTTTGAAGAGGTGACAAAGAAAATTGATGAGGGAAGTGCTGTGGATGTAGTTTATATGGACTTCAGTAAGGCGTTTGATAAGGTCCCACATGGCAGGCTGGTACAAAAACTAAAATACGTGGGATTCGGGATGGGCTGGCTAAATGGATACAGAACTAGGATTGTTGTCACTGGAAAGACGGAGGCTGAGGGGAGACCTGATAGAGGTCTTCAAAATTATGAGAGACATAGATGAGATGGATAGTCAGAGGCTTTTTCCAAAGGTGGAAGTATCAATTACAAGGGGGCACAGATTCAAGGTGAGAGGAGGAAAGTTTAAGGGAAATGTGCGGGATAGGTTTTTCACACAGAGTGGTGGGTGCCTGAAATGTGTTGCCAGAGGATGTGGTGGAAGCAGGCACATTAGCAGCATTTAAGAGGCATCTGGATGGATAGATGAATAGGGAGGAAATAGTGGGATACGGACCGAGTAAAGGCAGGAGGTTTTGTTTTTAGTTAGGGTATCATGTTCGGCACAGACTTGGAGGGCCGAAGGGCCTGTTCTTGTGCTGTACTTTAATTTGTTCTCACGCCATGTGGCCCATCTGTCCTCTGTTCCCAGTTGTCCTTTTGACACATTACGTACTTTTGTTTTCCTATTAACATATTCTAATCTCTCAATGTGCCACTATCAGCCTTAAACACCCTGATTTAGATTTCCTTTGTCTTTTTGTCCACATCTTTGTCACTATCCATCTATCGTTGACCTCTGTTCTGCTCCATGCCTTCCCCCCCCCCCCCAACAGTATAAATCTGACCCCATTTCCAGTACTCTCTAGCGTTGACAAAGAGTCATCCAGGCTCGAAACGGTAGCTCCTTTCTCTCTCCACAGATGCTGTCAGACCTGCTGGGATTATCCAGTATTTTCTGTTTCAGATTCCAGCATCCAAAGTGATTTGCTTTTATGTAAATAGTCAGTTTGTTTAATGGTCTGTACATATTTTCCTATTGCGCACACTATTACATCTCATGCCACCAGGCGTCCCAGCTAAATGGGGAAGATGTTGAGTGGTCACATGGTGGCGTGACGGCGTGACTACAAAAGAGGTCATAGAACATACAGTGCAGAAGGAGGCCATTCGGCCCAGCGAGTCTACACCGACCCACCTAAGCCTTCACTTCCACCCTATCCCCGTAACACAATAACCCCTCCGAACCTTTTTGGACACTAAGGGCAATTTATCGTGGCCAATCCACCTAACCTGCACATCTTTGGACTGTGGGAGGAAACCGGAGCGGTGCTATGTCTTTTCGTCCGACGTCATTTCGTCCAACGACACTTCGTCCACGTCTTTTGGTCCAACGTCTTTTTATCCGCACGTCTTTTGGTCCTACGTCTTTTTGTCCGATGATTTTTTTCGTCAAAGACTTTTTGTGACTTGTTACGTTTTTTTGTCGGATGATTTTTTTTGTCAAAGACTTTTTGTAACTTGACTTTTTGTAAATAGAAATCTTCTCTAATGCACATATCCTCGTTAAAGGATAGTTATTATCGTTCTCTTTCCTTTAACGAGCCTCGTTAAAGGATAGATATTATCGTTCTCTTTCTTAATTCGCCCATCCCGAAATGGCAAAGTTCATTGTGTCAACGAAGAGCAAAAGGAAGGTAGCTGATGAAAGTAACTACATCTACGATTTTCATTCGAGCAGTCCAAACCTAGGAAAAGAATACTGGAGATGTGAGAAAAGAAGGCTGTGTTCAGTGCGGATTCACACGGTAACGGAAAACAATGAGCCGAAAATTATTTATTTCTCTAATGAGCACCTTCATCCAGCTGATGTTGATTCGTTAAATGCTAGAAAAGCAGTTGCAGAAATAAAGCATGAAGCAGTGGAAAACATAGCAGCAGGTTCGCGTAGCATACTAGCGGCCAAGTTTACGCAGCTATCAGAAAATACCTGCTCTCAACTCTCTAGGTTGCCCGTCGTCTCAAGGACTATTCAAAGGTGCCGACAAAAAAATTCTGGATTTCCCGCTAATCCAGCGGCTAGACACGGTTTTGAAATACCTGACAAATATTGTAAACTTGACAATGGCGAACAGTTTCTGAGATACGATTCGGGCGCCGAGGGTCAACAGCGCTTACTAGTATTCGCATCAGAAAGTGCTCTTCAGGATTTAGCATCATATCGTCATTGGGCATGCAATGGGACATTCAAGATTGTGCCACAACAGTGGTTTCAACTGTTCTGCATTCATGTACAAGTTAAAGGAAGCAGTTTTCCATGGGTCTTTGCATTACTGCCGAATAAAAGAAAGCAGACATACGAATTATTTTTTGACCAATTGAAAATTATGCAACCTAATGCAGATCCGATTGATATCATGGCAGATTTCGAAGTTGCAGTTCACAAGGCAATTAATTCATCATTCCTTAATTCATCTGTCGTGGCATGTTTGTTTCATTTGAGCCAATCTGTGTTTCGAAAAATTACCGATTTAGGCCTCAAAGAAAAATACAATACAGACTCTGAATTCTGTCTTAAAATTCGATGTTTTTCAGCATTAGCTTTCCTCCCCGTTGAAGATGTCGAAGAGGCTTATGAAGATTTGATAGACGATGAAGAATACCTGCTGAATTCATCGTTTACTTCGACTTGACTTACATAGGCATTGTGAGAGGACGTGGTGCCAGACGAAGGAGAGAACCACCTACATTCCCGACAGCTGTATGGAATGTTAATCAGCGTGTTCTACAAGATCTACCGAGAACAAATAATGCTGCTGAGGGGTTTCATTCTGCGATAAAGCATTCGGTGGGTGGAGCTCATTTGAATATCTGGAGGTTAATCAAAACTCTGAAGGAAGAGGAAGGGTTCATAATAGGCAAAAAGGCTCAAATTCTTCGGGGAGATCAGTTGACTTCATGTACGCGATATAAAAAAATAACTGAACGCCTCAATAGATTGGTCGTTGAATATGATTCTACAACAAAAATTGATTTCTTGAGGAATGTTGCATACAATTTACATCAATTTTAAGTAACTTTAAGAATTTTTAAATACATTTTCCAACTGTATTCTCTAAGTGATGTGATATCTTTCGGGAATTTTAAGTAATTAGTAAACTTTTAGATTTTTTAACTGCATTTTTAGATTTTTCATTTTTCAATTTTTGCTGTATTTTACTTACATTTTATCAATTACTTGCATTTTAGCAATTAAATTCTCATAGTAAACTTTTAAATTTACTTGCTGTATTGTACTTGCATTTTATCAATTAAATGGTTTTATACGGAGTTTATTTGTAATTGGATAATTGGACAAAAAGACGTTGGACCAAAAGTCGTGGGAAGTGTCGTTGAACGAAGTGACGTCGGACGAAAAGACGCGACACGACCGGAGCACCCGGAGTAAACCCACGCAGAAATGGAGAGAACGTGCAGACTCCACACAGACAGTGACCCAGCGGGTAATCGAACCTGGGACCCTGGCGCTGTGAAGCCACAGTGCTAACCATTGTGCTACCATGCTGCCACCATGCCACCATGTGGCAGGAGTAAATCCCCGTGATCTCGGTCTGAGCACAGGAACTGTGTATAGCACAGGAGTAAACTATCTTTTTAGAATTAGAATTAGAACAGTACAGCACAGAACAGGCCCTTCGGCCCTCGATGTTGTGCCGAGCAATGATCACCCTACTCAAGCCACGTATCCACCCTATACCAGTAACCCAACAACCCCCATTAACCTTTTTTTTAGGACACTAAGGGCAATTTAGCCTGGCCAATCCACCTAACCCGCACATCTTTGGACTGTGGGAGGAAACCGGAGCACCCGGAGGAAACCCACGCACACACGGGGAGGACGTGCAGACTCCGCACAGACAGTGACCCAGCCGGAATCGAACCTGGGACCCTGGAGCTGTGAAGCATTTATGTTAACCACCATGCTACCGTGCTGCCCCGATGTTGGAAGTCCGTGATGTTAGTGATTTAAGGAACGCACAACATTCTACATCCACTCTGTTAATGTAACAAAATGAATAGAAAATTGCTTATTGTCACAAGTAGGCTTCAATGAAGTTACTGTGAAAAGCCCCTAGTCGCCACATTCCAGCACCTGTTCGGGGAGGCTGGCACGGGAATTGAACTGTGCTGCTGGCCTGCCTTGGTCTGCTTTAAAAGCCAGCGATTTAGCCCAGTGTGCTAAACCAGCCCCAGAACTGACGTATCCCTGGAACCATTCTGGTGAACATTCATTGCATCCTCTCTAATGCATCCCCACCTTTCCGAGAGTACGGTGCCCACCCATTGGGCGGGGTCTTCCCGGACCTCTTCAGGGTGTGTTGTCGGGCAGAGGAGATGGCTCACCATTGGCTGCCAGCGGAATCTTCCTGACCTGCTGATGTCTATGGCTTTTTGCATGGCTCGCCTGCCTTGAAGCCAGAAGACCTACCACCGGCGGGGGTTGGGGGGGGGGGGGGGGGGGTGCTGGGCAGGACCACAAGATCCCACCGGCGGAAAGGGCAGGAAAATCCCACCCGGTCTCCTGGTGGTGGCCAAACCACTTTCCTCCTTCGAGTACCGCCAGGATTGATTTCCTACGTCTCATCTGAGTTTATTTAACGGCACATCCGACAATGGAGCACCCTCTCTGCATTGTGCTGTTGAGAATGTGAAGCAAGGGTTAATAGCTAGAACAAGCCAGAGTGAATATGGGATACATTAGTGGAAAATCACAAGTAGAGGAATGTGTTATTGAAGCCATTGAAGGAGAATGAATGTGCTCAGATAAGGGAGTTGATATTTGAGGTCGTGAGCCGACTCATGACTATAAGCCGAACAGCCTTGAGAAACAAGGAACATGGCCGGATGACAGGATATGAAATGTGGGAGCCGCTTGCAACTATAGCTAACACCTGCTAATTAAGCTAAGACTGCTACATAATCATGTGCCAATAGATAACCCCAAAGTCTGTAAAATCATGTACTGGAACTATTGCAATAACAAGTTATGCTTTGTAATGGGGGCAAGCTCAAGTGAATGTAAGGGACAGCCCCTTAAATAAACATATAAAAAAAGGATGTTTTGAGCAAAACTTTGGCACTCTCCAAGGTGGTTTCCGGAATACCTAGAGAGCGGCCCCGATCGTAATAAAGAATATTCTGAAGTACGGACATGTTCGAGACCGTTTCTTCCGGACTGAGAGACAAGTGAATTAGAGACGCATTCACACTGTCACTCCAGAGGATGTTGGAATCTTCCAGCGAGGCTTCAATCCACACATTCAGATTCAAAGCGGACGATGGTGACACTGGACCAATAAGGCCCGAATGACAAACTTACTCTAAGAGACTCCTGAATCCAAATCAGATTCTAAAGTCTCAGCTAATTGATTTGGATCAGGAAGGTTGGGAATTTCCTCAATAGAGTGAAAGCAGTTGAATGAACGGCTACTGTATTGTTGCTGTAATGTGGCTGGTGCTTTGTGATTCAACATGATTAAGCTAGCCTTCCCCTGAATATTGGGAGAATGAATAAACTGTTTCTTGTGGTAAACTCATTTAATGTGGTTAGTAGGTGAAGAAAAGTGTCCAGGACAATAGAATTCAAATTTGCAAATTCTCAGGGGATAGCTCTGAGAATTAGCATGAACCTTTCAGGAAATCAATATGCTGTTGTTCTTTTTTTAACCCCAGAAACATCTCTAATTGAGCTTCACTTTGCTCACTTTCAGTGCCATTTGAAATCCATTAATCAATTAACCTTTTAGCAAGTTACAGGAAGCTTCAGCATGCACTGGGTTGAACCTTCCTTGTCTGTTCCGATGTGCTCAGAAAATGAATGAGCTTTGTACCTGCCCCAAGCTGGACCAAGTAATGGTTTATTGAATGGTTTCACAAAACCAGGATCAACTAAAAGGTCAACCACATTGGGGGATGGACAGGATTCACATGGGGGGGGGGGAGTCAGGCTGGGTGAGAAAGGTGGGCAGGCTTGATCGTACGTGAACCAATGAGTTTTGAATTGATAGCTTTATACATTGTCAGCATTTTTAAAAAATCATTTAGAACAAAGAACAAAGAAAATTACAGCATAGGGACAGGCCCTTCGGCCCTCGCAGCCTGCGCTGATCCAGATCCTTTGTCTAAACCTGTCTCCTATTTTCCAAGGATCTCCTTCCCTCTGTTCCCCGCCCGTTCATATACCCGTCTAGATGCATCTTAAATGATGCTATCGTACCCGCCTCTACCACCTCCACTGGCAAAGCGTTCCAGGCACCCACCACCCTCTGTATAAAAAACGTTTCACGCACATCTCCCTTAAACTTTCCCCCTCTCACCTTGAAATCATGACCCCTTGTAATTGACACCCCCACTCTTGGAAAAAGCTTGTTGCTATCCACCCTGTCCATACCTCTCAGAATTTTGTAGACCTCAATCAGGTCCCCGCTCAACCTCCCTCTTGCCAATGAAAACAATCCTAATCTACTCAACCTTTCTTCATAGCTAGCACCCTCCATACCAGGCAACATCCTGGTGAACCTCCTCTGCATCCTCTCTAAAGCATCCACATCCTCATGGGGCTGTTTAGCACAGGGCTAAATCGCTGGCTTTGAAAGCAGACCAAGCAGGCCAGCAGCACAATTCGATTCCCATAACAGCCTCCCCGAACAGGCGCCGGAATGTGGTGACTAGGGGCTTTTCACAGTAACTTCATTTGAAGCCTACTTGTGACAATAAGCGATTTTCATTTCATTTCATTTTCATTTCATTCCTTCTGGTAATGTGGCGACCAGAACTGCACGCAGTATTCCAAATGTGGCCTAACCAAAGTCCTATACAACTGTAACATGACCTGCCGACTCTTGTACTCAACACCCCATCCAATGAAGGCAAGCATGCTGTATGCCTTCTTGACCACTCTATCGACCTGCGTTGCCACCTTCAGAGTACAATGGACCTGAACTCCCAGATCTCTCTGTACATCAATTTTCCCCAGGACTCTTCCATTGACCTTATAGTCCGCTCTTGAATTAGATCTTCCAAAATGCATCACCTCGCATTTGCCTGGATTGAACTCCATCTGCCATTTCTCTGCCCAACTCTCCAATCTATCTATATTTTGCTGTATTCTCTGACAGTCCTCCTCGCTCTCTGCAACTCCACCAATCTTAGTATCATCTGCAAACTTGCTAATCAGACCACCTATACCTTCGTCCAGATCATTTATGTATATCACAAACAACAGTGGCCCGAGCACGGATCCCTGTGGAACACCACGAGTCACCTTTCTCCATTTGAGACACTCCCTTCCACCACTGCTCTTGTCTCCTGTTGCCCAGCCAGTTCTTTATCCATCTAGCTCGTACACCCTGAACCCCATACGACTTCACTTTTTCCATCAACCTGCCATGGGAAACTTTATCAAACGCCTTACTGAAGTACACGTATGTGACATCTATAGCCCTTCCCTCATCAATTAACTTTGTCACTTCCTCAAAGAATTAATTAACTTTGTCACTTCCTCAAAGAATTAATTAACTTTGTCACTTCCTCAAAGAATTAATTAACTTTGTCACTTCATCAAAGAATTGATTTATAGGATGTGGACCTCACTAGTCAGGCCAGTATTTATTGCCCATCTCTAGTTGCCCTTCAAAAGGCGGTGGTGAGTTGTCTTCTTGAACCGCTGCAATCTGAGGTGTAGCTACAACCAATGGCCTGTTAGGGAGGGGGTTCCATGATTTTGACCCAGCAACAATGAAGGAAAGGTGATATATTTCCAAGTCAGGGTGGTGAGTGACTTGGAGAGGAACCTCCAGGTGGTGGGTTCCCACAAACCTGCTGCTCTTGTCCTTCTAGATGGTCGTGGTCCTGGGTTTGGAAGGTGTTGCCAAAGGAACCTTGGTGAGTTCCTGCACTGCATCTTGTAGATGGTACACGTGGCTGCCACTGTGCGCCGGTGGTGGAGGACGTGAAAGTTTGTTGAAAGGGGAGCAATCAAGCGGGCTGCTTTGTCCTGGATGGTGTCGAGTGTTATTGTAGCTGTAGGGTAAGTGGAGAGTTGTCCATTACTTGTACCTTGTAGATGGTGAGCAGGCTTTGAGGAGTCAGGTGAGTTACTCGCCTCAATGTTCCTAGCCGCTGACCTACTCTGGTAGCCACAATATTTATATGGCTAGTTCAGTTCAGTTTCTGGTCAATGGATGTAGATAGCATCTTGGCCAGAATGTTATAGAGTCTTTAGGATTAGTTGAAAGGTGGGAGGGCTGGTAAATTAGTATCAGAAAGTATTGTGCTCCATTTCCAATGCCATCCCATTACCATCATGCCAGCAACTTGGAAGCCCAACTGAACCACTCAAGTGGCCAATTAAGGACCTCTGCCAAATTTCGCTGTCTTTTTGCAGTAGCTGAGGAGGAAGAGTGAAGTGAAGGAGGCTCCTATAGCCCCAGAAAGTGGCAGAAAACAAAAACTGATCCAATTTAAGAAAAAAGCAGGAAACCCAGAGGTGTGGCTTCAAGCGATTTTGTTACCATTTTCTTGTAAGGGCCACGAAGAGTCCGCACCGAGTTCGTCGAAATGGAAACTTTATTTTGCAACAACTATTAGAATCAGCTGCAGTAGTTCCCAACTGGGTCTGCTCCAATCGATGCCTTACTGGCCGAGTCTATTTATACTAAGTAAACATTGCTCCCTGACCCCTTATTGGGGAGCTTGCATTCTGCAAGATCCACAGGGTAGTTATTCACCCTACCCCAGAAGGCCCGTGTGGGCTATAACACAATTTCCGTAAATCGGGCATTTTGGCAGGAATTCTCTCCTCTGGTCCCGCCGGCAGCATACCCCTGCCCGCGGGTATTCTGGTGGCGTGTGTCGGCTCCAATGGGAATTCCCATTGGGGGCAGCGGGAGCAGAGAATCCTGCCGCCAGCAAACGCCATGCCGCCTCCGTTGCCGAGGAGCACGCGGCTGGGAGGCTGGAGAAGCCCGCCCCTAATTTGTGGTGCTGTAAAAGTGTGGGAGTAAATTTTGGGGCGGGAAGGGGGGGTGCACGGGATGAGGGGAATAGTTTTAGGGGGAATGAAAACCAGCACCCCATTTTTATTACCGAGTGCACTGAATATGAAGTCTGGAATATTATCATGCATACTATATAATGGTCACAGTTTACACGTGTACTGCAATTATCCTGGCAGTATTATTGCTTGGCCCACATCAGAGCAAAGTATAAGTGGAGATAATTGACCATAATTAAAATCTGACCTTGCGTAAAGCAACAATCCCGGTTTTCAAAGGGTAATCACGATCTCGGGGGGATCAAATCAAATGATTTAACACTAAATCAGAGATGAAACCCACACATCAGTGACAGTCAGACACCATCAATTCCTTGATTTTTTTAAAACATGTGGATATAATGCAGGCGTGATACCAGCCAACTACTTCCTACTCACTTCCCACAATCAGGATGGGAGCAGTTTTTCCATAATAATAATCTTTATTGTCACTACTAGGCTTACATTAACACTGCAATGAACCTTACTGTGAAAAGGCCCTAGTCGCCACACTCGGCACCTGTTCGGGTACACAGGCAATTGAGATGCTCCAATTCACCTAACAGCAACGTCTTTCGGTACTTGTGGGAGGAAAACTGGAGAACCCGGAGGAAGGCCACGCAGACACGGGATGAGACATGCTACTCCGCACAGATATGACCCAGAGCGGGAATCAAACCTGGGACCCTGGAGCTGTGAAGGCAACAGTGCTACCTTTGGTTGCAGTCTCGAACCTTTTGACTCCCCCATCAACTTTAGAGATAGTCGGGCCACTGAACATAGTGCAAGTGGCCAGAAGGGAACAACATTCCAAAAAACATTTGACCGTAGGGAATGTGTTCTTGCCAGAAAACTATACCTCAGGCAAAAATGGCCTCCAGCAATCGTACTCGCCAAAATTATATATGCTGCAAATATGTACAATGTGAACAAATTTGGCAATTAGCACCCTGACCAATTATTGCTGCACGTCATGGGACCTACAGAATCGTTACCAGGTGCTAACACCAAGAGTGTGCACAGGATATGCCAGACTTGAGGACTACAATTACGAGGCTATGGAACCTGTTATGACGGAGTCCTCCGCACAGCCAGAGACAGTTTCTGAGTTGGTTTCATCAGATGTAACAACCGACCAGTGTGCAGGAGACACTTCTAGTACCCCTAAGAGCCAAGTTCCTCAACATGTGTTCTGCCAAAATGAGACAGACATCCACCCCAGAGACTGTCTTACTAGTGTACATATATCTCCGTAACATAACAATGTTCGTTGTGGCTAATGTGTGTGGATCTCTGTTAAAGTGTTTGATAAGTAAAATGCCGGGGCACTAAAAGAGTAAAGAGGGAGGAGCGAGGTTTATGTATCCGAGCAACACCATTGGTGGTGTGACGTTACATGTTATGCAATTGTCAGAGGGTTTTGTGGGTTTTAGTGGAGTTCACCATTTCAGCCTGTTTGGCAGCAATTGCAAATATATACCCCTTGTTCTATGTTATCCGAACTTGACGTGTGCCATCTCTGATTCTTTCTCTTTGCAGCGACAACAAGGGACATAACAGTATTCAAGAGGAAATTGAGGATGCAATTCGACCTCTTGCTACCACCTACAACTTCGGAAATTGTCAGGCAACAGCATCAAACACAAATGGTTAAAAGAGAGCAAAATTTAAAGAAGTGCCTTTAACCATGGAGAACATGTCCGGGCTGGAAATTATACCTGGAGTGAAAAATGGACTCCAGCCATCATTCTAGCCAAGACAGGTCCGATACCTTACACAGTTCAAACAGACATTGGCAAACTTAGCCTCACCAAGTAAGTATACAGAGTCTTCACCAGAAATATTCACACCTGAGTGTATGGCCAGCGATACGACAGAACTGAGATCTACTGCTGCAGAAATTACTCTATCTGTAACTACAGAATCGTCAACACCAGAGACAGATACCGCGTTAGTTTCACAAGAAATACCACCAACAATTGAACAGGAAGAAACTTACATGACCTTAAAGAGCCAAATTCCTGGACATCGGATAGTATGTAAACAAGACAGACGTCTGCCAACGAGACCGTCTTACTTGTGTATGAATAACATGAATGATGCAATGATATGAGTATCATTTTGGATCTGTTCAAGTATTTAAAAGAAACAATGTTGGCATAAAGAGGTAAAGGGGAGGGGTGTCATGTATTCGAGTAACACTGGTGAAATGCCACGTATTACAGTGACGTCATCGAAACATTTTTCGGGCTTTTGGGGGAGTTCACTATCTTACCCTGTAGAAGCAACATGCCCGAATAAACGCTGCACTATGTTTTTACAAAACTAAAGCTTGGCACCTCTGCTTCTTTTTCTCTTTGCGGCCATAACAAATATATCACAATATATATATATATAGTATGCATTGTTTCTTTAAGAACCGAGTCACGAGTGCGGCACGGTGGCGCAGTGGTTAGCACTGCTGCCTACGGCGCTGAGGACCCGGGTTCGGCCCCGGGTCACTGTCTGTGTGGAGTTTGCACATTCTCCCCGTGTCTGCATGGGTTTCACCCCCACAACCCAAAGATGTGCAGTTTAAGTGTATTGGCCACAATAAATTGCCCCTTAATTGGAAAAAGAAAATTGGATACTCTAAATTTATTTAAGAAAAAGGAACGTGGCACATGACATGTGTGGCATCATCAGCTACTTTGCAGGCTTTTGCCCGCAATCTAGTACCAATCCTTGTACAGTGAAGACCCATCTAATCAACCTCTGATGATTCTGCATTCAACCCATGTGTAACAGCAGTCTATTTATTTTGTGCTGTTCGTCTAAAGAAACAACATTTTACAAAAAAAACTGGCAATGAGAAACAGATAAGAAAAAAAAATCTCTTTCAGAAGAAAGAGAAAAAAAACAGAGGTTTGACCGTGGGTGTAGAGGAGTTGAGCGACTTCAATAGATCAATCCATCCACAGATTAACAGGTCAGAAATTGCACCTGACGTCGGAACCAGTAAGATTTCTGGGGCAAAAATTCAAAGGAAGGGCCCATACCAATTTCAAACCATCACACAGTGGAGTTCAGGCTCGCCGGGTGCAGTACCGTAAGACATGGAGGTAGAGCTGGACAGAGAAGCTACATTTCTCACATTTAGTTCAGGGGAAGTTGAGAGAGCATTCCGATACTGCGAAAATGGTGAGAAATGCTGGCGGGATAGGCTCATTTTATGAAGACTCAGAGAACTGGAAATCATGCTCAAAAATATTCCATTATATCATAGCCAATAAGATTACAGAAAGTGACTTGCGGGTGAACATAGACCAGACAGTACAGAAGGAGGCCATTCGGCCCATCGAGTCTGCACCGACCCACTTAAGCCCTCACTTCCATCCTATCCCCGTAACCCAAGAACCCCTCCTAACCTTTTTGGTCACTAAGGGCAATTTAACACAGCCAATCCACCTAACCCGCACATCTTTGGACTGTGGACGGAAACCGGAGCACCCGGAGGAAACCCACGCAGACACGGGGAGAACGTGCAGACTCCGCACAGACAGTGACCCAACGGGGAATCAAACCAGAGACCCTGGCGCTGTGAAGCCACAGTGCTTTCCACTTGTGCTACCGTGCTGCCTGGTAGTGTGAGGTGGGGGCAGGTAGGGCCCAGCGCAACTTCGGGGAAGTTGGACAAGGCATCCTCGCTGACGAGGCTTTTTGTGAAAGGATGGCACATCAGTAACTACGTGAGTTATAATAATATAATTCACAAGTATTTATTGTCACAAGTATGAAGTTACTGTTGAAAAGCCCCTCGTCGCCACATTCCGGCGCCTGTTCGGGTAAGACGGGGAAATGAACCCCCGCTGCTGCTGACCTTGTTCTGCATCACCAGACCAGCTGTCTAGCTCACTAAGCTAAACCAGCCCTCTAATAATCTTTTATTGTCACAAGTATGAAGTTACCGTGAAAAGGCCCTGGTTGCCATATTCTGGCGCCTGTTCGCGTAAGCTGGTACACACTCCCACTCTCCCTCGCGGGAGAGTCCAGACAATCAAAATTAACGTACTGCCCAGGTTCCTCTTCCTGTTTAGATCTATTCCGATCTACATCCCCATCAAAGCGCTGGACAAACTAATCATGGCGTTCGTATGGGGGGGTAAAAATGCTAGAATCCCAAAGAAGGTCCTACAAAAAACAAAATCCAGGGGGGGGCTAGCCCTCCCGAATCTACAATTCTACCACTGGGCGGCAACAGCCGAGCGAGTAAGGGGATGGATCCAGGAGCCAGAGGCCGGGTGGGTGCGTGCGGAGGAGGCCTCCTGCATGGGGACTTCCCTCCGGGCCCTCGCCACGACAGCACTCCCATCCCCACCCAAAAAACACTCCAGCAGCCCAGTGGTGACAGCCACCCTCCAATCCTGGAACCAACTGCGGCAGCAATTTGGCCTGTACAAAATGTCGGACAAGGCTCCCATCTGCAACAACCATTGGTTCACACCAGCACTGACTGACGCCACCTTCAAAAGGTGGAGGCAGGACGGAGGGACACTGACAGTTAGGGAACTACACACGGACGGCAGGATCGCAACACTGGATGAACTGACAGAGAAATTTCGGCTAGCCAGGGGGAACGAGCTACGGTATCTGCAGCTCAACAACTTCTTATGAAAGGAGACAAGAACGTACCCACAACTGCCACAACAGACGCTACTGGAAGACCTAGTGGACGCAAGTATCCTAGATAAAGGGAACTGTAGCGACATGTATGACCGACTGGTAGAAAGGGACGACACCGTACTGGACGCAACAAGAAGAAATGGGAGGATGACCTGGGGATTGAGATAGGGTGGGGACTCTGGAGCGAAGCACTGCATAGGGTCAACTCCACCTCCACGTGCACAAGGCTCAGCCTGACGCAGCTAAAAGTGGTACATAGAGCCCACTTAACAAGAAAACCGTATGAGTAGGTTCTTCCCGGAGGTGGAGGACAGATGTGAACGGTGCCAAGAGGCCCGGCCAACCACGCCCACATGTTCTGGTCTTGCCCCAGACTTGTGGATTATGGGACAGCCTTCTTCGAGGCTATGTCCAAAGTGGTGGGGGTGAGGGTGGAGCCATACCTGATAGTGGCGGTCTTCGGGTTTCAGACCAGCCAGATCTATTCCTGGGGAGAAGGGCGGACGCCCTTGCCTTTGCCTCCTGATCGCCCGCCGTTAGAATCCTGTTTGGCTGGCGGTCAGCAGCACCACCCAGAGCTGCAGACTGGCTGTCCGACCTCTCAGAATCTCTCCAAATGGAGAAAGTCAAATTCGCCATCCGAGGGTCAGACGACGACTTCCACAGAACGTGGGAGCCATTCATGCAATTGTTCCGGGACCTGTTTGTGGCCAACGAACAAGAGGAAGAATAGTCGGGTGGCCAAGAATCAGGGGAAAATGGATGGGAATCGGGGGAAGGTAGCCGGGGGGTGGGGGCGTGGGGGGGGGGGGGGGGCTTTGGGTTCCGTTATGGGGGTTTGTTCTCATGGTTTTATGCTTATTCTTTTTCTTGTTAATTTATTGTTTTTGTATTGGAGGGGGAGGGGGGAGTTACTGTTTTTCTCTGTTGTGATAAAATTTGTTGTTGAAAACTTGAATAAAAATTATTCCCCAAAAAAGGAAGGACCAAAAGCTGCAAGCGACAGTCTGATGGCAACGCTAAGGCACCAAATATGTTATGCCGGCTAAAGTGGGTGGCCACAGTTGTTATTAGAGATGCTTACCTGTAAACATACATGTTAATTTTGCGTGTTTTTTTTCTAATAATTTGTAATTTGTTGGATATAAAATATGAAACTCAATAAAAAAACATTTCCAAAAAAAAATCGTTCTTCACCACCTCTAGAAATGCTCTTTCATCCCCTCCACCAGATTCACCAAATTCAGCTTGTGCAACTGGGCCCATCTATGCGCCACTCTTATCCGAAGTATTGGGAAACTCGCCCCCAACCAGCGGGAACAGCAACTCCTCCAAGCCTTTCCCCGGAAACCGAGCGGTGACTGGAACACCTCACGCTTCCCCATGTTGAGCTGATACCCCAAGAATGAGCCAAACTCCACCAATATCCCCCAAACACCATGATCCAAACCAAGCTCTCCACCGGGTTCGTAATATACAACAATGAGGTCCTTTGCATACAGGAGCCCTAATTCTCCATCCATTCCACCACACACACGCCCCCCCCCCACAATACCCCTCCACCCCCCCCCCCCCCCTCCCCTCCTCCCCCTCCCCCTTTTTTTCCCCCCCCCCTCCCCTCCACCCCCACCCCCCCCCCCCCCCCCCCCCCCCCCCCCCCCCCCCCCCCCCCCCCCCCCCCCCCCCCGAGACTGTTTTTTTATTTTATATTTTTTTAAAATAATTTAGAGTACCCAATTAATTTTTTCCAATTAAGGGGCAATTTGGCACGGCCAATCCACCTACCCTGCACATCTTTTGGGTTGTGGGGGCGAAACCCACACAAACACGGGGAGAATGTGCAAACTCCACATGGACAGTGACCCAGAGCCGGGATCGAACCTTGGTGCCAGGAGGCAGCAGTGCTAACCACTGCACTATCGTGACGCCCATTAACTAAATGTTTTAGACATACATATCTGTCCAACTTCCCACTAATGCAAAAACAACACATGTCCAGAATTCCTCCATGCATGTAAAGAAAAGTAGAGTATCAGATTTGTGGCGAATGGTGGCACGTAGGCACCATGGCACTGCCAGCCTGGCACTGCCACCCTGGCACTGTCAAGGTGCTTGGGTGGCACTGCAAATGTGGCTGGGGCACTGCTATGGTGTCAGAGTGGCATTGCCAAGGCATCCAGGTGCCAGGGTGGCACTGCCAAAGGTCGGGGTCTGAGGGCAGGCCATTCTGATGAATGGGGGGGTGAAGGGTATATGAAGGGCAGGGAGTTGAAGGACAAGCATAAAGGGGCCTCCTAAAGATTGGAGGGGATGAAGGGTGCAGATCCTGAAAGGAAGGCGGGGGGGGGGGGTGAATGGGGGCAGGGGGAGGCCTGAAAAGGGAACTCATAGCAGGGTGTGCTCGCTTGTGGGGGGTAATGTCCATGTGTATGGGGGATGACATTGTCCACGGTCGTGGGGGACCCTCAAGTTCACTTAGAGATCAGAGCACCCTTTCAAAATGTTGGTCCGATCTCTGTGGAGCTAGTCTGGCCGGCAAGTTCAGATCCCCATTGCTGAAAAAATCTCTAAGTGTGGGGTTGACCATGGAAAAACTCCCCAAGGCTCAAACAAATGACTAAGTATGGGTAAATAGCAGTGGAAAACTCAAGGACAAAGCTGGAGGGAAAACACCAGCCAACCCCGCTCGAAATGACACTTAGAAACTTTCCTGTTAAATCACGCTCAAAATATGCAGGGAGGCAGACATATGTAGACACACAGACATTGATACATACATGCACACATACACACACACAGATAATCACACAGACATGTACATAGGACTGAACATCATCATGCGGCAGAAAGCCCAATGATGGGTCGGCTGGTCAAGAAAACCCCGCCCCAGCCACCCCTCAGGCCCAGCATGCAGCTAATGAGCTGTTGTCAGAGATCCTGCCCCTTTGAAAGGCAGGAGTCCGCCCCTAAGGGCTGCCAGCCAATTGGGAGTGATGATCACAGCTGGAGGTCACAAGGGGGACCTCCATGGGCCACAGTGTGCCAAATTAGGTGGTTTATAGGTCAGAGCCCACAGGGAGCTTTCCAGCATTCCCCACGTGGCACAGTAATGACAGACCAACTCCCAGCTGGTAAAACGTGAGTCGTCGCAGGAAGAGTCCATTAATTGGCTATTTAAGTGGAACAATTGACTCCTGGGCAGGAGACCCCGTCTTGCAACTTGCCTGTCACTGGCGAAACGCCTTGGAGATGGAGGTCAATGGGCTCATCATCCACTGCCGTTCCCTCATCATTTTGCAACTCTCCCACCCCACCCACCCCCTCCCCAAACACACCTCTCCGTCCCATCTTCAGGAGCCTTGAGTCTATAAATATAGGTACACGCACAAACATATGTACACGCACACAGAAGGACACACACACACATACATGTGCATTTATGCAAACAAAACCTTCAAATATATGTAAATAAATTCCGAACAAACATTGTAATGTGAGAGTGCCTTTAAGAAATGGGTGTTTATAAATGGGTGTGTATATAAGTATCTGTAGTGAGAGTACCTTTAAGAAATGGGTGTGTTTTACTGCAGTGATGTCAGAGAGTGGGTGGAGCTGGCCTGTCTGTCAGCTTTTTATGTTCGTTTTAGGCTGTTTGCTGCAGGGTGTGTTTTAGTTTCGTTTTCAGAGCTGGATAGCTGCAGTCACAGCCAGAAGGTGTATTAGAGTCTCTCTCTGTAATCTAAAGACTGTAAATCGATACTGGTGATTTAAAACTACTAACACTAGTGACTTTAACCAGATGTGCTTCTGGTAATAGGTGTTTTAATTCTTATGGATGTTAAAAGGAAAGCTTAAAGGATTACTTAGTGTTGTACGGTAGCATTGTGGACAGCACAATGGCTTCACAGCTCCAGGGTCCCAGGTTCGATTCCTGCTTGGGTCACAGCCTGTGTGGAGTCTGCACATCCTCCCCGTGTGTGCGTGGGTTTCCTCCGGGTGCTCCGGTTTCCTCCCACAGTCCAAAGATGTGCAGATAAGGTGGATTGGCCATGATAAATTGCCCTTAGTGTCCAAAATTGCCCTTAGTGTTGGGTGGGGTTACTGGGTTATTGGGATAGGGTGGAGGTGTTGAACTTGGGTAGGGTGCTCTTTCCAAGAGCTGGTGCAGACTCGATGGGCCGAATGGCCTCCTTCTGCACTGTAAATTCTATGTTCTATGTATTCTTTGGGGGTTGTATTTGAATTAATGGTGTCTAAGATGTTCACTGTATATTTTATAAAGGTTAACTTGAGTTCATTGAATAAACATTGTTTTTCTTTAAAAAATACTTTTCCATTTCTGCTGTACCACACCTGTAGAGTGGGCCATGTGCTCCCTATTCCACAATCTAGTAAAAGTTGTGGGTCAGGTGAACTCCATAATACACTTTGGGGTTCTCTGAACCCTGGCCCATAACAACATCTAGAGCTCAATTTAAATGGAACACAAAGGAAGTGAATTCTCTTGCATGACTAACTGGAGACATTACAATGCGTCAAGTTATTTCTGCACAGCTAACTTATTTCATTCACAGATCACGTTGCAGCAATTGGGAGTCGGAGAAAATGCATTGTTAATTCATTTGCCAGCTCGCTCAATCAGATCCATTCGTGAACCTTCGCAACGAACTGGTCTATTCCTGATTGTTGGCACCAAAGGAACCGTAGTCCTTGCCCAGCCACTGGGAAATAAGACAGACACGGCTTGTCATTGTTCGCCCGCAGGCATTTTCATTGCTGGCCCCTTTAGAAATGTTTCATTCCTTTCCTGGCAGAGGCTGGCTCTATAGCTGTCACCCTCCAATACCAGCTGCGACTTTAGTCACTGGAGTCTCAGTCAAGCAAACACTTGGGCAACAAAGGGATCGGGATTTGAAAGGGAGAGCACTGAAGTTCAGCACAGCCAGAACAAATCTGAAAATGAACAGAAGGCAATGAGGAACATTCAAAACAAATAACGAAGGCAGATTCATTTGGAACTGACAGCCAGATCAAAGCTGGGGAAAGAGAATGACTCGAGGAACCAAGAGAAAGGAGCAAAGATGAAAAGGAAACCTTGCAAATAACAGAAACTTTGTAAAATTCCGACAGGGCTTTACAGGGTAGATGCCGCAAGGCCGGTTTCCCAGAATCCAGCACGAGGGAAAAGAGGTCAATCGTTTATGGCTGAGAGGAGAAAAAATGTATTCATCTGGAAGCTTTCTGAACCTTTAGAATTCTGTACGCCAGAGAGGTATGGTTGCTGAGGGGCCAAGGCTGAGATTGAGAGGTTTATGGACTAAGGAAATCAACATGTGAGGATGCACAAACCAAAGGGGTTCTTCCATATTCTGTAAAAGAGCTGGAATGAATGAGGACCGAGTTTTCCAATCCTTCCCACTGGTGGGATCTTCTGGCCCCGCCAATAGCAGCCCCCCCCCCCCTCTCCCACCTCCGCAGCAGCGATCTTTCAGTCCTCGCGAACAGCCAATAGTGAGCCGCCTCTGTTGCCAAAAAACACCCAGCTGGGAGGGGGCAGAAATCTCCACCCTTCGAGTCGTGGAGTCATCACAGCTCTGAAGGAGGCCATTCGACCCATCGAGTCCATGCTGGCTCTGCAGGTCTACTTCCCTCATATGTCCATCCATTTTCCTTTCAAAATCATTCATTGTTTCTGCTCCCTCGACCCTGAAAGGCAGTGAGTTCCAGGTCGTTACCACTTGCTGTGTATAAACGCTTTTCCTCACAATCCCCTCTGCATCTGTCATCCAAAACCTTAAATCTGTGACTCCTGAATCCTTGTACGATCAACTAATGGGCACATTTTGTCTTTGCCTCCCTTACCCAAGGGTGCCATAATGTTGTACCTTCAATCTCCTTTACTCAAAGGCAAACAACCCCAGGCTTTCCACGCTAACCTCGTGGTTAACATTCCCCACTTTAGTAGGCCACAAATTTTTTTTTTTTAAAATTTAGATTACCCAATTATTTTTTCTATTAAAGGGCAATTTAGCGTGGCCAATCCACCTACTCTGCACATTTTTGGGTTGTGGGGGCGAAACCCACGCAGACACGGGGAGAATGTGCAAACTCCACACGGACAGTGACCCAGAGCCGGGATCGAACCTGGGACCTCAGCGCCGTGAGGCGGTTGTGCTAACCACTAGGCCACCGTGCTGCCCTGGTAGGCCACAAATGAGGAAGAACCGAGTCGGTAAAAACAAAACTTGGTTCATGATATACATCAGATCGCAGCCGCTCTGCTTTTTAGGTTCCATACCTGGCCGACTTTATACAGATCTCAATCGTGAATGATCTGGGGCTCCCCGCCCACTTCGCTGGGGAACTTCGCCGAGACTCATGGGGAGACTGATTGCTCCAACCCCGCAGGTGTCGTGTGGGTTATAATACCCGCCCTGATAAATCATCTCTGCAGCCTCTCATAGACCCTCACATCCTTCCTAAACTGAACAGAACTGGGCACAATACTCAGCTTTATAAAGCTTCAGCATAACTTCCTGGCTTTTCTCCGCAATGCCTCTGTTTATGACGCCCAAGATGGCCTCTGAACCACCCGCTCAGTATAGCCTGCCACCTTCAAAGACCCAATGGAAATGAATCCCCAGGTCCTTGTGACCCAACCTCTTCCCAGGCAGTCCCGCCGAGTCGAGGACGATTTGCCTCCACGCTACAAATGAGTTCTCGGGTGACTGAGGAGTCCATTGCATGACCTACAGTCTGGGTCACCGGTGGGGCAGGCGGTGGTTGGAGGAGCAGGTGGGTGGGATGTCCGGTTTGACTCGTGTTCCTTGCACCATCAGTGCTTGGCTTCAGCTTGTTATCAACGGTGAAACCAGAGGTGTTTAGCTCCTTCCCGGATGCTTTTCCTCCAATGCAGGCGGTCTAGGACCAGGGATTCCCAGGTGTCGGTGGGAATGTTGTGCTTTGTTAGGAAACTTTGAGGGTATCCTTGAAGTGTTTCCTCTGCCCTCCTGGGGCACATTTGCCATGTCGAAGCTCCGAGTAGCGTGCCTTTTTTGGGAGTCTCGTGTCAGGCATGAGAGCAATGTGGCTCGCCCAGCAGAGCTGACCTAACGTCGTCAGTGCTTCAAAACTGGGGATGTCGGCCTGAGTAAGAACACTGATGTTGGCTTGCCTATCCAGCCGGTGGTTTTGCAGGATTTTATAGAGGCAGTTCTTGTACTTCTCAATGGTTTTGAGGTGCCTGCTACACATAGTCCGCACATCTCCGAACCATATAGAAAGGCAGGTATCAGTACTGCCCTGTAGACATGAATCTTGTGCCGACACTCTCTTCCCAAGATGACCAAAGGCTGTGCCAGCACACAGAAGACAGTATTGAATCTTGTCCTCGGTGTATGCCCTTTTTGGCACGAGGTTCCCACAGTAAAGAAAGTGGTCCAAGTTGTCCAAGGTCTCCTCATTGATTTTGATAACCGGAGGGACAGTGCTGTGTGGTGGGGGAAGGGTAGCAGACGTCCTTTGTCTTACGGATGTTTTGTGTAAGGCCCATGCCCTCATACATCTTAGCAAAGATTGGACGATGGCGCAGACGGGTGCATCGCCTGCATGGTATGGTTCAATGACAGAGGTGGAACGACCTTGGATCTGGCGGAGGTCGAACAGAGTCCCGTTTGTCCTGTGGTTTAACTCTAACTCTACAAAAAGCTGGGAGCTGTTTTGAGGCTGAGATGCAGCATTGCAGGAAGGAAGATTGAGAAGAGCGTTGTTGCGATGACACAATCTTGCTTGACCCCAGTCCAAAAGTGAATTTGGGCTGTGGTGGATCCGTCGGTCAGGATCATGGCTTGCAGAGCAGATGGAGGGTGGTGACAAGTGTTTGGGGGCAGTCGAAATGGAGGAGAACACTCCATAATTCCTCACAGTTGACAATGTCGTAGGCCTTTGCGATGACAAAGAAGGCCGTGTATGAGAGTTGGTGCTGTTCCCTCCATTTCTCTAGTTGTTGCCGCACTCTGATGATCATCTCCACTATGCCCCTTAGTGGGCAGGATCGACATTGCGACTCTGGGAGGAGCACCTTAGTCACAGGGAGGAGGCGGCTAAGGAACACAATATCCCAACACACTCTTTAGAACTGTGCCATTTTGGCAATATTACTCATCCCTTCTGTCAATATGGATCACCTCACAATGCTTCTATGTACTATCTACGCTCCTTCTAACTTTCCCTACAATAATAACGATTGTAAGAAAACATTAGTTTGCAGTTGAAAGGGTTCTCACTGGTCAGAGGTGCGGCTTCGCCCAACATTCTATTCCAATGAGCTGTCAGTATGTTTTCCTGTGGTTGGTGACTGGAAAGGAAATCCAGTCATTGTTCTCACTTGTTGACTCCTGTAGAAAAATAGGCCTCAGTTTTTATTGTGAAGATTGGAAAAAGCTGAGAGAACAAAATCTGAAGTACCATGGGTGGGATTTTCCAACCCCCCCCCCCCCCCCCCCATCCCGGCTGCATGTATTCTGGTGGCGGAGGTGACTCGTCATTGGCTGCCAGCAGGATCCCCTGGGATCGCCGATGTCTAAGTCCCTTTGAATGGCTCACTGTATGCAGCAGTCCCATGGAACCATAGACTGCATTGGTTTACGGACTCCCAAGTTGCCTACCCTTTTTGTGGCCCTGTGGAGTCCAAGTACCATGTGTATATAAGTTGCTTTAGATTGCACCCCTTTTTAGTTATTTGAAAAACCTTTTGTTACTGCCATGGGTGTGTCTCTTTAAGAAATGTTTTTGTTTTCTCACATGGCTTCAGTGATGTCATTGTGTGGGTGGAGCTGGGCTGTGGCTCTGTGAGTTTTTACTTTTGCTTTGCGTTTGGAGCTGGTTTGTGGCTCTGTGGGTTTTACTTTCACATTGAGTTTTGGCCTGCACAGGTTGAAAGAAATGTTTCTCTATCTTAATTTTAAAAGCTGCTTCCAGACTGCTTGATAATGTAAAATAAATACTTACTTTCTGGAAGGAATTCAAACCTGCTCTTTGGAAAGGGGAATAAGAGCATCAATACAAGTCTAATACTAGTAAGAGTGCTGTGTGCTGGGTCACACCTTTGAATAAGGGTTTCTGGTTTTACTTGGATTTCGTTATTGAATTGGAACAGTTTAGGGGGAATTTATTAAGGGTTATACATAGATTACTGTAGCTGTGTAGGGTCTTTAAGTTTGTAGTTGATAATAATTCTTACTGTGTCTGCTTAAACAAATGTTAACTAAATTTGTAGCATAAAGCTTGTTTTTTGATTAAAAGCATCTAAGGGGCGGAATTCTCTGCTCCCGGGAAAAATCGTGAAGGCCGTCGTGAACTCGGCCGAGTTTCACGACGGCCTCGGAGGCCTCTCCTCTCACCGTATTCACCGCCACCCGGGGGGCTAGGAGCAGCTCTCCATAACTCTCGGCCTCCGGGCGGCGCGTCGAGAATGACGCGATGGCGGCGCCTGTGAGACATCAGCCACGCATGCGCAGGTTGGCCGGCTCCAACCCGCGCATGCGCGGGGGCCGTCTTCCCCTCAAGACGTGGTGGCTTGATCTTGCGGGGCGGCGGAGGGGAAAGAATGCGTCCCTTTGAGACGCCGGCCCGACGATCGGTGGGCACCGATCGCGGGCCAGTCCCTTCCTGAGCACGGCCGTGGTGCTCACTCCCCTCTCTCCCCCCCCCCTCAAGCTTCAAACGGGCCTTTGGCGCCCATGTTCATGACGGCAGTGACCAGGTGTGGTTGCCGCCGTCGTGATATGGTCGTGAACGTCAGGCCGCTCGGCCCATCCGGGCCGGAGAATCGCCAGCCGCCCTGAAAAACGGCGAGCGGCGATTCTTCCGAGCGGGGGGTGGGAGAATCACTGGGGGGCGCCAGGGCGGCGTGAAATGGGTCGCCCAGCCCTCCCGCGATTCTCCCACCCAGCGTGGGGAGCGGAGAATCGCGCCCAAGAACTCTGTTGAATAACACCTGACAGGCAGGCTCTTGTGCTCATCGTAACCAAAATCAATAAACAGTTATGGGTCAGGTGAACTCCATAATATACTTTGCTGTTTTCAAAACCCTGGCCCATAACTTTACAATTTTGTTCGCACTTTACAGTTTAGCTCAGTTGGTTGGACAGCTGGTTCATGATGCAGAACGAGTCTAAGGGCGTGGGTTCAATTCCCGTACCGGCTAAGGTTATTTTTGAAAGTCCCATCTTCTCAACCTTGCCCCTCGCCTAAGGTGTGGTGATCCTCGGGTTAAATCGCCACCATAAGAACATAAGAACATAAGAACTAGGAGCAGGAGTAAGCCATCTGGCACCTCGAGCCTGCTCCGCCATTCAATTAGATCATGGCTGATCTTTTGTGGACTCAGCTCCACTTTCCGGCCCGAACACCATAACCCTTAATCCCTTTATTCTTCAAAAAACTATTTATCTTTACCTTAAAAACATGTAATGAAGGAGCCTCAACTGCTTCACTGGGCAAGGAATTCCATAGATTCACAACCCTTTGGGTGAAGAAGTTCCTCCTAAACTCAGTCCTAAATCTACTTCCCCTTATTTTGAGGCTATGTCCCTTAGTTCTGCTGTCACCCGCCAGTGGAAACAACCTGCCCGCATCTATCCTATCTATTCCCTTCATAATTTTAAATGTTTCTATAAGATCCCCCCTCATCCTTCTAAATTCCAATGAGAACAGTCCCAGTCTACTCAACCTCTCCTCATAATCCAACCCCTTCAGCTCTGGGATTAACCTAGTGAATCTCCTCTGCACACCCTCCAGCGCCAGTACGTCCTTTCTCAAGTAAGGAGACCAAAACTGAACACAATACTCCAGGTGTGGCCTCACTAACACCTTCTACAATTGCAACATAACCTCCCTAGTCTTAAACTCCATCCCTCTAGCAATGAAGGACAAAATTCCATTTGCCTTCTTAATCACCTGTTGCACTTGTAAACCAACCTTCTGTGACTCATGCACTAGCACACCCAAGTCTCTCTGAGTAGCGGCATGCTTTAATATTTTATCGTTTAAATAATAATCCCGTTTGCTGTTATTCCTACCAAAATGCATAACCTCACATTTGTCAACATTGTATTCCATCTGCCAGACCCTAGCCTATTCACTTATCCTATCCAAATCCCTCTGCAGACTTCCAGTATCCTCTGCACTTTTCGCTTTACCACTCATCTTAGTGTCATCTGCAAACTTGGACACATTGCCCTTGGTCCCCAACTCCAAATCATCTATGTAAATTGTGAACAATTGTGGGCCCAACACGGATCCCTGAGGGACACCACTAGCTACTGATTGCCAACCAGAGAAACACCCATTAATCCCAACTCTTTGCTTTCTATTAATTAACCAATCCTCTATCCATGCTACTACTTTACCCTTAAAGCCATGCATCTTTATCTTATGCAGCAACCTTTTGTGCGGCACCTTGTCAAAGGCTTTCTGGAAATCCAGATATACCACATCCATCGGCTCCCCGTTATCTACTGCACTGGTAATGTCCTCAAAAAATTCCACTAAATTAGTTAAGCATGACCTGCCCTTTACGAACCCATGCTGCGTCTGCCCAATGGGACAATTTCTATCCAGATGCCTCGCAATTTCTTCCTTGATGATAGATTCCAGCATCTTCCCTACCACCGAAGTTAAGCTCACTGGCCTATAATTTCCTGCTTTCTGCCTACCTCCTTTTTTAAACAGTGGCGTCACGTTTGCTAATTTCCAATCCACCGGGACCACCCCAGAGTCTAGTGAATTTCGGTAAATTATCACTAGTGCATCTGCAATTTCCCTAGCCATCTCTTTTAGCACTCTGGGATGCATTCCATCAGGGCCAGGAGACTTGTCTACCTTTAGCCCCATTAGCTTGCCCATCAGTACCTCCTTAGTAATAACAATCCTCTCAAGGTCCTCACCTGTCATAGCCTCATTTCTATCAGTCGCTGGCATGTTATTTGTGTATTCCACTATGAAGACCGACCCAAAAAACCTGTTCAGTTCCTCAGCCATTTCTTCATTTCCCTAATCCACCAATCAGCTCTCCTGCTCAAAGGAGATTATGGGGACCATGCCAACTTTACTTTTGTCACTGATATTGCCTCGAGCCACCACAGGGGGAAGCAGGTAAATGAAGATGGCAGGAATGGGGTGGGTACCTCCATCGGAAGCTCCTTTTTGCCTGGGGACACCTTCCCCTTAGAACATAGAACATACAGTGCAGCAGGAGGCCATTTGGCCCATCGCGTCTGCACTGACCCACTTAAGCCCTCATTCCCACCCTATCTCTGTAACCCAATAACCCCATAGAACCTTTTTGGACACTAAGGGCAATTTAGCATGGCCAATCCACCTGACCTGCACATCTTTGGACTGTGGGAGGAAACCGGAGCACCCGGAGGATTCCTATGCAGACATGGGGAGAACGTGCAGACTCCGCACAGACAGTGACCCAGCGGGGAATTGAACCTGGGACACTGGCGCTGTGAAGCCACAGTGCTAACCACTACGCTACCGTGCTGCCTGGAGACCTCTTGACCTCCCTCCCGACCTAATATCGCTGTCCCCAGATCACACCCCATCCCAACCCCATGACCCCACCCCCTCCCCCCCCTCCCCAGGGCTTCCCTAAACCTATCCCCTCCTGCCCCTTGCCCCCAAAGACTTTCCTCCGGTTCCCAGCACTTGGTGCCAGGTAACTAGTTGCAGTGCCTTTCCCGGCCACTGGAGCGCTGTTGCCAAAATGACTGGAGTGCTGTCGGCCAATCTGATTGGCTAGTAGCTCTCCAAAGAGGGTCTTGCTCCTGGTGATTTGTGGGAATCCTGCTTGGTGCCAATCAATGCTCATTCGAGTGTGAAATGGCATCAGGCCAGTTGGGAGTCGGCAGGAATGCGTTTCAGATAACCCCTAATTTCCTGAGAATTCAGCCCAAGTTGTTTTCCCAACCCCAGTGTAATAAAGGGAGATGAGATTAGTACAGAGAGGTAGAGTTGAAGTCGAAGATTAGCCATGGTTTTACTGAATGGTGGAGCAGCTTCGATGGACAATATAATCCACTTCCACTCTTACTTATTAGGTCCTTTTAAATAGCGCCACAGGATAAATTTTACAATTTTACAATCCGGGTCAGAACTCTGGCATGGGGTTGAACACAAGGTGGTCAATTTGATCAAATGCTGAACAGGGCTCCGACATTCGACGACATATTCAAACCGCTGCCAACCTCCACTATCCATGTCCCCCCCCCCCCCACACCGCCCCACCCACTGCCCTCCATGGCCCCTTCCTGGTTGCATCAAGGATTCCTGACCCACCTCCTGTTGTATGTAAGCTGCCTCAGGCACCAGCAACATGTTCTCAACAAGGCGGAAAGGCTAATTTGCCACGATCCGGCCACTGGTCTCCAGAGCGGGTCCAATACCCAGGCACATGTCAGGAAAGGTGGCAAATGCAGTGCACCCTTCAACTTGCACAGAAGCCTCCCCCACCCAACCACGTCCAACCAACCCCCCATAATCCCCTCCTCCACCCATTCTTCACAGGTTCAGAAAGGTACAGTAACACGACTCGAAGGACAATTAAGAATGGGCAACAAACGCTCGTCCAGCGATTCTCACATGCCAAGAAAGAAATGAAAAAAAACAGATGTAAAGAAATTTCTGAGACTCATTAGTGCTACCTACCTGGAACTTGTTCCCATTCCCTCGCTTTGAAGCTTTACATATGTTTCATTATGGGGTCAAATGCGGGTATCACATATCTTGTTGATAAAGCTGCTCCCTGCTGTGTACATTCCTGATGTTTAAATTGACTGGATCTTTATTGCAAAGCAAACAATTCCTCTTATCTCCAAAGGCAATCAAAATTCCTCTTGAAGGCTCCCCTGTGCTGGAATTTAAATGTTTGTTTTTCCCAGCTGTGTGTGTGTCTTTACTCTCAAGTGCATTTTACCTCGTTCAATAGTATTTCCTTCTATATATTACTAATGAGCTTATTCTATTTAATTATAGATATGTACCATCTAGTCAGCCATGAAACCTGTCCTTTTCCAACTTTATCATTGCTAAGGTTATGTTTTGCAAGCACCCGGTTTAAATCAATGCTGACTACAATAGCTGTTCTCACTTCTGTATAAGGATCCTGTAAAATCGTATCCATATTCTTGTAGAGGTCAGCCTCGACAAAGTGCTGGGTAAAATATGAAAGGTACAAATTTCTTTCCTAAGCAAAAGACGTAGAATTGTGTAAAGTTTTCAGGGCAGACTGTCATGTGACAGTTCCTTTAAGAAATGGGCGTTTATAAATGGGTGTGTATATAAATATCTGTAGTGAGAGTACCTTTAAGAAATGGGTGTTTACTACTGCAGTGATGTCAGAGAGTGGGTGGAGCTGGGCTGTCTGTCAGCATTTTACTTTCGTTTTTGAGCAGGCTGCAGGGTGTGTTTTACTTCAGTTTTCAGTGTTGGAGCCAGCCCAAGCAGGTGTACTGCTGTTCTCTCTGTCATCAAAAGACTATCTCTTGAACATTTGGTGAATTCAGAATTATAAATGTTTTCAGTAGTGACTTTACCCTGATGTGCTTCTGTTAAAGGTTTTGTTTTTACGTCGTATGGGTGTTAAAAGGAAAGCTTAAAGGATTACTTAGTGTTATAGTCTTTGAGGGCTGTATTTGAATTAATGGTTGCTAAGATGTTCACTGTACGTTTTAAAAAGGTTAACTTGAGTTCATAGAATAAACATTGTTTTGCTTTACAAAATACTTTTTCATTTCTGCTGTACCACACCTGTAGAGTGGGCCGTGTGCTCCCCACACCACACTCTAGCAAAAGTTGTGGGTCAGGTGAACTCCATGATACACTTTGGGGTTCCCTAAACCCTGGCCCATAACACAGACCATCCCGCTCAATAGGTGCATGCTTCACCTGCACCTCCTCCTACATCTCTGCACATCACCCTATCCTTCTCTCTCCTGTGCTCATCAAGGGCGGAATTTCCACGCAACCTGACGTGAAGGAGGCGGCCACCATCGGCCGGGTTATCTGGCTCCTTCATTCTCAATGGAGTTTCCCGTTGAACGCACCCCTCACTATGCAAAATCCACGACAGGGGTGTACGGATGGCGACCTGAAGATTCTACTGGCATAAACAGACGGAAAGTCCTTTTTAAAAAAAAATATAAATTTAGAATTCTTTTTTTCCAATTTAGCACTGCCAATCCAGCTACCCTGCACATCTTTTTGGGGTTATGGGGTGAGACCCACGCAGACACAGAGTGAATGTGCAAACTCCATATTGACAGTGACCTGGGGCCAGGATCGAAACCGGGTCCTCGGCGCAGTGGGGCAGTAGTGCTAACCACTGCATTACCATGCTGCCCTCGGAAAGTCCTGACCAATGTTTTTGCCTCAACTATTCCATGCTGTAGTGATTCCCACATTCTACCCACTCTCTCTGTGTAAAGGTGTTTCTTCTGAATTATTTGTCACTGGCTAAATCTAATATTCATGGCTCCGATTGAGTGCTGGGCTTCCTCAAAAGTGGAAACGCCTTCTCTACTTTTGCCCTATTGGGCTGTTGCGTAACCTTAAAGGCCGCCTATCAGGTCACCCTAGAGAAGGTCCTCAGTCTGCCATGGCCAGCAAGGCAAGCTGACACGTACATGGCACAGTTGGTTTCAGTTTGATCAGAACACTGGGTGAATAATGCCAGGCAGGAACACTGAGGGTTATAGATTGTTAGCAGCGTTAATCAACATTGGCAAATCTCCCATTCGCCAGTTTGGATAGACGGTGATTAACTGCAGACTTGAACTCATGCTACAGCCTAGGCCTTGGGACCTTCCTGAGGCCATGAAAGGCACAGCCTACATGAGCGTTTTCTTCATTTTACAAGGCCAATGCGGGCTGGAGGTGGTCAGGGATTGCCAGAATCCGTATGTAGGAGACATGGCCCACTTTTAATTCGATTAACCTGCCAGAAACAGCAAATGACATCGGTCCAGTGCTTTCGACGTTGGAAAATGTCTCAGGGCATTTCAGAATGAAAAGGAAATGATGTGTATGGAGTCTTGTAAAGCGCTGGCATAAAGCGATTGTCCGCTCCCCTGTCTCCTAACATTGAAGGTCAACCTTGGGACAAACCAGCCACTTGCGCAAGCATTCGACCTCAGTCACATTCATCCCTGGCCCCAATCAGGCAGGGCTCAGCAGCTGTCCATCTGCGGGTAACAAACCGTGCGACCTGGCCCTTTAACTTTCACTCTCATAGACACCGGGAAACCAATGTGTCACTGCTCCCGAGGAGGAAATGATCTGACCTCAGCGCAGCCTGGACCATAAATTAGTATTTCCGCACGTACCATTCTGACAGCTATTGGGATAATAGGCGCGATCAAAGCCAGCTAAATATAATGTGACAGTCAAACAAGGCAGATTGCCAGCTCACCAATGCACTGGAAGGCGAATGGTTGACTTCTCAATATTAGAGATCACAGTATTATTCAGTCACAAATGATGTATTATGGGGCCAATCAACTAAATAGAATAACAGAAGTTAACTGAGGCACAAATTAAAAGGGGTCACTCCTGGTGGCACTGCCTAAACATAACAAAGAACAAGGGAAACTTAACAACATCAAATCATAATGTGAAAAAAGGGGTTGGGTCGATAAAGCAATCCAACACCTGTGGTGCCCACCGGGTATGGAAGGCTCAGTAACAAATGACCCAAGGGAAAGAATCATTTAAGGACATGACTTTATGATGGGCCAATGACGGATTTCACAATTACTTCAGCTGTGCTGGAATGTAATTGGATGAATAATTGAGAGTTAATCGGGATTGAATCGTTTAATTAAGGGGAGGGCTGCGGATTCATATTACACGCCAGGTGAATTTCTGAGAAAATAAAGCAGCATCAAAATTGGATTCTTTCCAACAAAAATAGGTCTCGCCCTCGGTGCAGGTTCTCGCAGCCGAAGTAGTTTTCTGTGATTTTAAGGACTTCAGGAGTTTCAGGCTGGCCCATCGTTTCAAACAAACTTTCACAAGCCCCAAATGAACCAGAGAAGGCGGTCTGTCCTATTGATCCGAGGCTGGCTCCCTGCGAGACCACTCGTTCAAAGGGGTGGGGCGGGATTTTCTGTCGGCCGACGCTAGAATCGGGAAACGCGATTGGGCAGAGAGCCGGGTTTGATGCTGATATCGTGGCGGGCACTGGTTTCACGCCAAATCCCAATTCTCCGGTGCCTCGACAGCAGCGTCAATGCGTTCCAGAACGAACATACAATAAATGCCGTTGCCATATCATTATCTGACCTGGTATTCTCCGAGGCCACCAAGATTCTCCACCTCGGATGGGCCGGGTTCCCGTCGGCACGGTTCACTTGTCCTTTTAAAAATCATGAAACAGGCGCCGTGGCTGCTGAGGGAGAGAGGGTGCGGAAAGTGTCCAACATCGCCATAGTTTGCTGACAGTCATGCCGCTGGCTGGGAGGCTTCTACTAGGGTGAGGGGGAGTAGCAGGAGGTGGTCAGGAGGCGGGCTGTCGGGTCGACATGGGCAGGCATGGAACACCATTGCTGTGGCCTACAAGGCAGCAATGGAGCTGCACACGCTGCGGACTGCCCATTGTGAACCTCGGGCCACAGGTCGTATGGGTTTCCCCCCCAGGGCATCCCCCTAGGTGCCCTCTGGCCCCAGCCAACCCATCAGTGGGATGGGCGAACTCCAGCGCAACCAGTGCCATCTTGTTGGCTGGGATGAGTGTGTGTGGGGGGATTGTAATGTATACGTGCGGCTGCAGCTTGTCAGCCTCCTGAGTGTCAATCATGGACCCAGTGAATCCGGCACCGTTTCTCATTGGAATCGATTGTGTTCAACATGGCGCCGGTTCTAACCCATCCATGGTCGCTGAATGTGTGTAGGTGTGGCGCCAGTTTTGCTGCCATGGAAGTCCATGAATCCTGCCTTCGGCGTCAACACTTAGTCTCAGGAACGGAGAATCGCACGGCCCATTCCGGCACGACGAGACTAATGACCTTCTTCTGCTTTTTTGGATTTTTTTTTAGCGGCAGCTGCACCTTTTCATTTATTCAGCAATCTTAACGTGAGAAAATGTCTCAAGGTCCTTCAGGAGCGTTATATGAAAGGACGTCGATACGGAGTTGCCGAGGGAGAAGCTGTCTTGGTCAAAGAGGTGGGTTATCAGGAAGTAAAGGGAGCTGGAGAGGTTCAGGGGTGGAATTGCGAAGCTTCGGACCCTGGCAGCTGACGCCAGAATTGCCAATGCAGCAAGTCAAATAGGGGGTATAGAAAAAACACATTTACAGCACACCGAGATCTCAGAGGATGTGGGGTTGGGGGTTATGTGGGGGGGGGGGAGTAGGCCAGCAAGGGTTTTCAAAACAAGAATGAGACTTAAAATTGAATAGAAGCTGCTCTAGGTCGGTGAGCACAGTAGGATTGGTGAACGGGACTCAGTGTGGATAAGGACATGGACAGCTGAGTGTTGGAGAGTAGAAAGTGGTAGGCCAACCAAATTTGCCATTGACACAAAGATAATTGTCAGTGTAGGTAGTGTAAAGGGAAGCATAACATTATAAGGAGGCACTGTCAGATCAAGTGGATTACCATAAAACTATAAGACATAAATCCAAGCAGATTTGCCCACTCGGCCCATTGAGTCTGCTCTGCCATTCAATCATGGCTGATATTTTCTCATCCCCATTCTCCTGCCTTCTCTCCATAACCCCTGATCCCCTTATTAACCAAGAACCTATCTATCTCTATTTTAAAGACACTCAGTGATTTGACCTCCACAACCTTCTGTGGCAAAGAGTTCCACAGATTCACCACCCTCTGGCTGAAGAAATTCCTCCTCATCTCTGTTTTAAAGGATCGTCACTTTGGTCTGAGATGGTGTCCTCTGGTTCTAGTTTTTCCTAAAAGTGGAAACATCCTTTCAACGTCCATTCTATTCAGGCCTCGTAGTATCCTGTAAGTTTCAATAAGATCCCACCTCATCGTCCTAAACCCCAACGAGTACAGACCAGAGTCCTCAACCGTTCATCATACGACAAGTTCTTCATTCCAGGGATCATTCTTGTGAAACTCCTCTGGACCCTTTCCAAGGCCAGCACATCCTTCCTTAGATATGGGGCTCAACACTGCTCACAATACTCCAAATAGAGTCTGACCAGAGCCTTATACAGCCTCAGAAGTACATCCCTGGTCTTGTATTCTAACCCTCTTGACATGAATGCTAACATTGCATTTGCCTTCTTAACTACCAACTGAACCTGCATGTTAACCTTTTTTTTTCTTTCTTTTTTAAAATAAATTTAGATTACCCAATTATTTTTTCCAATTAAGGGTCAATTTAGTGTGGCCAATCCACCTACTCTGCACATTTTTGGGTTGTGGGGGTGAAACCCACGCAGACACGGGGAGAATGTGCAAACTCCACACGGACAGTGATCCAGAGCCGGGATCGAACCTGGGACCTCAGCGCCGTGAGGCAGCTGTGCTAACCACTAGGCCACCGTGCTGCCCTCTGCATGTTAACCTTAAGAGAATCGTGAACAAGGACTCCCAAGTCGCTTTGTGCTTCTGATTTCCTAAGAATGTCCCAATTTAGAAAATAGTCTATGCCTAAATTCCTCCTTCCAAAGTGCATAACCTCACACTTTTCCACATTGTATTTAATTTGCCACTTCATTGCCCACTCTCCTAGCTTGTCCAAATCCTTCTGCAGCCCCCTTGCTTCCTCAATACTACCTGTCCCTCTACAGATCTTTGTATCATCTGCAAACTTAACAACAGTGTCTTCAGTTCCTTCTTCCAGATCATTAATGTATATTGTGAAAAGTTGTGGTCCCAGCACAGACCCCTGAGGCACACCACTAGTCACCGGCTGCCATCCCCTTTATCCCCTCTCTCTGCCTTCTGCCAGTCAGCCAATCCTCGAACCATGCCAGGATCTTACTCTGAACACCATGGGCTCTTAACTTATTTAACAGTCTCCTATGTGGCACCTTGTCAAAGGCCTTCTGGAAATCTAAATAAATCACGTCCACTGGTTCTCCTTTGTCTAACCTCCTTGTTACCTCCTCAGACATGACCTCCCTTTGACAAAGCCGTTATGACTGTCCTATTTTACCATGCACTTCCAAATATTTCGCGATCTCATCTTTAATAACAGACTCTAAAATCTTACCAATGACTGAAGTCAACTAATCAGCCTATAATTTCCCATCTTCTGCCTCCCTCCCTTCTTAAACAGCGGTGTTACATTCGTGTGATGTGGAGAAATGTATTTGTGATTCTTTGGAATTCACAACCCAGAGGTCTGTGGATGTGCAATCACAAGACTGAGATCCATCAAGTGTTGGACACTTAAGGGAATCAAGATATGAGGATAGTGAAGGGAGATGCAGTTGTGATTGAAGATCAGCCATCATCTTATTAAATGGCAAGTAGGCTGAAGGAGCCATGATGTCTACTCCAGCTCTTATTTCTTACACTATCATGTTCTAACAGGACATCATGCAGCCAAAAAGGTCAAGTTTTCTATTAGACATGTCTGAATATGGAGCCAGACCAGGCGCCGGAATGTGGCGACTAGGGGCTTTTCACAATAACTTCATTTGAAGCCTATTTGTGACAATAAGCGATTTTCATTTTTCATTTCAGAAACGGCAGGTATATCCTGCCACATCAAGACAGTCTTTATATGGGATGCGAGACCGGTTACTGATCAGGATCCGAGGTACAATCCTCTGCTGCCTACGACAACAGTGCATTTCCCTGCGAGACCAGGTATATGAGCAAAGATATGGCAAAACATATCATGGTAACTACAGCAGCTAGCAGCCCAAAGAGTGAGGCAAAACTGGGAAATAAGAATCTTCCCATACAAGTAATTATTACCAGATGGTAATGTGCACAAATGTGTGCCTTACACTCTTCCAAGTGAAATAGTCAGCTTGGCTCAGTTGCTAACAGTCTTGCCTTCCAGGTAACATGGGTTGGAGCCCAAATAAAGATCCTGAACACATTATTGCTGCTCAATTTCTGAAAGCACTGCCCATTGAGATCGGGCTGGATTCTCCCCTACCCGGCAGGGCAGGGGGTCCCGGCGGGATGGAGTGGCGTGAACCAATCCGGCGTTGGGCTGCCCCAAAGGTGCGGAGATCCGATCTTGAGGGGTTAGGCCCGCGCCAGAGTGGTTCCCGTCCCGCTGGCTGGCGTGGAAGGCCTTTGGCGCCACGCCAGCCGGGGCCGAAGGGACTTCACCGACCAGCGGAAGTCCACGCATGCGCCGGAGCGTCAGTGGCTGCTGACGTCATCCCCGCGCATGCGCTGGGGAGGGGGTCGCTTCCGCATCAGCCATCGTGAAGTCTATGGCCTACGCGGAAAGAAAAGAGTGCCCCCACAGCACAGGCCTGCCCGCCGATTGGTGGGCCCCGATCGCGGGCCAGGCCACCGTGGGGGCACCCCTCCCCCTGGGGCGCCCTGCGCCCCCTCCCAGGACCCCGGAGCCCACGCACGCCGCCAGTCCCGCCGGTAAGGGAGGTGTTTTGATTCACGCCGGCGGGACCGGCATTACAGCAGCAGGACTTCGTCCCATCAAGGGCCGGAGAATCGCCGGGGGCGCCCGCCGACAGGCGCGGCGCGATTCCTGCCCCTGCCGAATATCTGGTGCCGGAGTCATCGGGAGACGGCGGGAGGGGGGATTCACGCCGCCCCCTGACGATTCTCCGACCCGGCGGGGGGGTCGGAGAATCCAGCCTAAGATGTTGAAGTGAATTCTCACCTGGAGTTAATGTAGATGCCAAGTGTTCCACAACACTTCCCAAAGAAGATCAGGGAATGCCCCTCGAGTCCTGATCACAATTCCTTCCCTAAAACATTGGTGGAAATTAATTGACTGGTCAGTCACTTTCGTGTGATTGGTGACAGCCATTTAAAACAAAAGATTACCATCGTCAAAGTAATTTGTAAATGAAGCAACCAGTTCCCCTCCTAAATCATATACGAGTTTGAGACGGTAATGTTTCACCTTTCCTTCATGGGGACTGGATTAAAACCCTGGAGCTCCCTCCCTAACAGCACCAGGGAAGCACTTTCACCGCATGGACTGCAGGAGTTCAGGAAGGCGGGACATTGCCTCCTCAAGGGCAAAGGGGTAGAATCCATACAGTTCAAGAGAGGACCCAATCGAGGCCCACTTCCCCACCCTTTCCCCATAACCCCCATACATTCTTGGACACTAAGGGGCATTTCAGCAAGGCCAAACAACCTAACATGCACATCTTTGGACTGGATTGGATTGGATTGGATTTGTTTATTGTCACGTGTACCGAGGTACAGTGAAAAGTATTTTTCTGCAAGCAGCTCAAAGGATCATTCAGTACATGGGAAGAAAAGGGAATTGAACAGAATTCAAGAAAATACATGAGAATACATAATAGGGCAACACAAGATATACAATGTAACTACATAAGCATTGGCATCGGATGAAGCATACAGGGTGTAGTGTTAATGAGGTCAGTCCATAAAAGGGTCATTTAGGAGTCTGGTGACAGTGGGGAAGAAGCTGTTTTTGAGTCTGTTCGTCCGTGTTCTCAGACTTCTGAATCTCCTGCCCGATGGAAGAAGTTGGAAAAGTGAGTAAGCCGGGTGGGAGGGATCCTTGATTATGCTGCCTGCTTTCCCCCGGCAGCGGGAGGTGTAGATGGAATCAATGGATGGGAGGCAGGTTTGTGTGATGGACTGGGCGGTATTCACGACTCTCTGAAGTTCCTTGCGGTCCTGGGCCGAGCAGTTGCCATACCAGGCTGTGATGCAGCCCGAGAGGATGCTCTCTATAGTGCATCTGTATAGAGACTGTGGGGGGAAACTGGAGCACCTGGAGGAAACCCACGCAGACATGGGGAGAAAGTGCAAATCCATACAGTCACCCGAGGCCGGAATTGAACCCAGGTCCCTGGCGCTGTGATGTAGCAATGCTAACCACTGTGCCACCATGCCGCCCACTGGGTGACCATGGAAGCATTTCCTCGCGAATAACTCAATGGATGAGTCTGAAACCTGCCCCCGGCCCGCCCATGTCCAGATCCTTCTGATGTCCTGATGCCCTCTCCCTCATGTCTGGATTCCCTCCCCATGTTCAGACTCGCCCACCACTCCAGGTCTGGACCCCCACCCACCATGTGCGGTGCAGATCCCGCATCTCAACCGCTGCCAATGTCTGAACCCCCAACCCCACAGCCCATCCACTTTCCTTCGAAACCTACCTCCTTCGATGGGGCCCCTTCGCTCTGCTCCTTTTACATTTTGTCAGAGGAGACGGGGACGCAGTTAGCTTCTTCTGACTCACCCGGCCTGAGTCAGGAAGGTTGGGTGAGACAGGTTCTTTCCGTTTTGCGTGCGGTTAAATCGCAGCGGAGTGGCAATCTGCCGCTGACTGCCACTCCGAGGGAACTACTGGCCATGGCCTCCAGCTTAGGTCTTGCCCATAAGTGCGAACATCACTATTCATTCATTATGTCCTATGCTTTCCATGTATGAAACGATCTGTCTGGACTGTACACGGAACAATACTTTTCACTGTACCTCGGTACACGTGACAATAAATCCAAATCCAAATCGCTATTCATTCAAAAAATTTAAAGGTGCCCAGAAATTATCTAAAATACTCCACGAAACACGGTCATTGCTTTATAATTTTATTGATGCAACTTTGTTACTGCTCTGAGTGCTATACTGATAAAGTATTTGGTAACATGCTAAGTTTAACATGTTGCTTGTCCTGACATGCTGCACACGTTACTGCAATTGCATGCGAGAACACAATACAATCATACAGAATGCAAGCTGGGTACATTGAGAGAAAGGGAGACAGTTAATCTAGCTCCTTGACTTGCTGACGGTGAATAGTGGCCAATCCATGGCTAAATTGACAAGAAGACTTACGAGTACAAAGAGGGAGGATGGAAGGATTGCTTTTGATGTAAGGTTACTCAAATATAGAATGCATTATCACAATTGGCCATTCAATCTGTCAAGTTTGACATTTGAGAGGGAATTTGAGAACTGCTTGAAGAAGAAAATGTTAAAGAGTGTGGAATTAAGGCTCATGGACCATTCTGATGTAGAACAATGGGATAAATAGCTTCCTTCAATCCCAGCATTTCTATGGTTCTAAGACTCCAACCAGTTCAAACATCAATACAGCACTATTTCTGTACAGCAATGCACTCGTGCGGTCATTTATGAAACATACAATATCTCCTTTCTTCATCTTGTAATCCTGGTTTGAGTTGGGCTCTCTTGATGATGTATGTCGATTTGTATCAGTGGGAGAGAAATTTCAGTTAGTAGTATTGACAGGCAAATAGTTAACGTCCTTGTATCCAGCATTGTAATAGGGGTGTTAACCTGTTTATGGTAACTGTGGTGTTTCTGCTTAAGTAGAAGACAGGAAACACTCAGCAATTCATCCACTTGTTTCACAAACAGCAATCCCTTGACTGGTGGGTTTGATTGTCAACCTGGCATCGCAATTCACATGCTCAAACCACCAGATTCGCATGCTCACAAAGAAAGGTCGTGGTCATAGACATCAAATGTTGGGCTTGATTTTATTCTGCAAAGGCAAGGGTTTGGAGGTCGATGTGCCAGCAATGGTGTGCAATCGGCCAGCCTGTCTGTATGTACCCACCTCAGGGCTATTTTGGGGCGGGGTGGGGGTGAGGGGGAGGGCAGGTGACAGCTACCCATCCACCAGCAATGGGTATCCAACTGAAGTGCCAATCCAAGTCACTCACCACTCCGACTTGGAAATATATCGCCGTTCCTTCACTGTCGCTGGGGCAAAATCCTGGAACTCCCTCCCTAACAGCACAGTGGGTCTACCCACACCTGAAGGACTGAAGGCAGCTCATCACCACCTTCTGAAGGGCAACTAGTGATGGGTAATAAATGCTGGCCTAACCAGCGACGCCCACACCCCGTAAATGAATTTTTAAAAACTCAAATTGACTTCACAGGCCGTATGGAATTTTCCAGATGGCAGTCTGCTGGATGGATGGAGGTGGCCTCTCAGCAATAGGCCATGGCATCAGCAGTGGCCCATTTAACTCTGGCTCCCTCTTCCCCTGGTGCGAGAGGGTTACAGCTGCGACCGGGGACCACCTTGTGGAGGAGTACTGCGGCCAGCAGATGTGGCCACATTTTATTTTTCAAACTTCTAACGCCTTCCGGGGGGTGGCTCCATCTTGGAATAAGTTCTTGTTCTCCCACCTACAGCAGTCATGCCCACCTCACCCAGCAGTGCTGTTGGTCACTCACACCCTTGAGCTTCTGATTGGCCCTCCTGTCTGAGGAACCCATCCACCCTCTTTAATTGGACGGGGCACCTGGAGGCGGCCTCTTAATATCCTTTTTTTGATTCCTTCACGGGATGTGGATCAGCATTTGTTGCCCATCTCCAATTGTCCTTTAACTGAGTGACTTGCTGGGCCATTGCAGAGAGCAGTTCAGAGTCAACCACATTGACGTGAGTCACATGTAGGTCAGACCAGGTAAGTATGGCAGATTCCCTTCCCTGTAGGACAATAGTGAAGTGAAATAGCTTTATATTCCAGAGTTATTTATTGAATTTAAATTTCACCTGCTGTCATGGTGGGATTTGATCCAGATCCCCAGGGCATTAGCCTAGTCTCTGGCTTGCTAGTCCAGCGATATTACAACTACGCCACCGTCTCACCTAATTGGCCTCCTCCTTGAAACTCCCATCTGTCCCTCCAGAGGAATTTCCAGTTTCCTAACCCGGAATTGGGACCCAGTTAACTTGGTTTGTCTCTCCGCAGCTGTGGCCTATTGGGATTATTTTCTGTTACCATTTCAAAGGTACATAAATCGGCTGCGGAGCACTTTGTGATGCACTGAGGTCCTGAAAGATGCTACAGAAATGCAAGTTTCCTTTCCCTATCTCCCAACTAGTGCTTGTGAGGTGCCAAGGTCATCAACCCAAAACTTTAACTCTGTTTCTCTCCACAAATGCTGCCAGCCCTGCTGAGTTTCTCCAGCATTTTAAAAATGTAACTTTTTTGCTCATAAGGATTATTCATAGATTATGATAGAATTTACAGGGTAGAAGGAGGCCATTCAGCCCATCGAGTCTGCACCGGCTCTTGGAAGGAGCACCCTACCCAAGGTCAACACCTCCACCCTATCCCCATAACCCAGTAACCCCACCCAACACTAAGGGCAATTTTGGACACTAAGGGCAATTTATCATGGCCAATCCACCTAACCTGCACATCTTTGGACTGTGGGAGGAAACCAGAGCACCCGGAGGAAACCCACACAGACACGGGGAGGATGTGCAGACTCCGCACAGACAGTGACCCAAGCCGGAATCGAACCGGGGACTCTGGAGCTGTGAAGCGATTGTGCTATCCACAATGCTACCGTACTGCATCTGAATACACGAAGATGGATACTTGCCCTACTCCAATGAATGTCAGATTACTTTGGAATATATCCCTGCTGTAATAAATAACGCACTCGCTAGTGGAAGAACTAAGAGATAACAGCAACTTGTGTCTTTAACGTAATAAAACATCTGAATGCACTGACTTCACTGGGATGCAGCACCCTGAACTGCTGATGGGAAAGCTCAGCCAGGACTCTGTTTCCTGATCACCAGTCGGTCGGTTGGACAACTCTTGGGTGAAATTCAACTACCATGGGTGGGAAAAGTGGGCATGAGCCAACAGGTCGCATGCTACATATCCTGTCTGTTACCCATCCTGCCTGTTAAATACCCTGTCCATCAGACAACTATAGACGCCTGTCCGCATAAAGGAGAACACAGCCAACCCAGTCAATCACCACCCCGTCATATATTCTTTTATCATCAGCAAATTGATGGAAGGTGTCACAAACAGTCCTCCCAGGAGGTGCTTACACAACCATTGCCTGCCCGCTGATGCTCAGTTTTGATTCTGCCTGGGCCACTCAGCTGCGGACATCATTGCAACCTTGAACCAAACATGGACAAAAGAGCGGAATTCAAGAGGTGAGCTTCAAGGCAGCATTTGACCAAGTATGGTGTCAAGGGGTCCTCCCAGAACTAAATCCAATGGGAATCAAGGGGGAAACTCTCCTCTGGTTCAAGCCATACTGGTTCAAAGGATGATGGTTGTTTGTTGAAGGTTAATCATTTCAGTCCCAGGACATCGCTGCAGGATTTCCTTCAGGTAATATCTGTGCTTAACCATCTTCAGCTGCTTCTTCAATGACTTTCCTTCTACTGTAAAGTCAGAAGTGCAGATGTTCATTGATGACTGCGCAATGTTCAGCACTATTCGCAATGCCTCATTTACTGAAGCAATCCATGCCCAAATGCAGTAAGACCCGGACAACAATTTATTGGCTTTGCCAATAAAGTAACATTTACACCCCACAAGTACCTGGCGACATTCATCTTCAACAAGAGAGGATCTAACCATTTCCTAATGACATTCAATGGTATTTTCAGAATTGAATCCCCCAATATCCTGCGGTTACCATTGGCCAGAAACTGAACTGGAGTAGCCTCATAAATACTATGACTGCAAGAGCAAGACAGAGGCTGGCAATTCTGTGGAGGGCAACATATCTCCTGACTCCCCAAAGCCTGCCCACGATCTACAAGGAGCAAGTCAGGGGGGTGATGGTCCATTTGCCTGGATGAGTATAACTCCAACAACACTTGAGAAGCTCGACACCATTCAGGACAAAGCAACCTGCTTGATTGATACCACATTCGGCACCGTAAACATTCACTCTCTCCAGCATTGGTGCACAGTTTAGCAGTGAGTTCCTACAAGATGCACTGCAGGAACTCACCAAGACTCCTTTGACAGCAACTTCCAAACCTCTACCACCTAAACGTTCAAGGCCAGCAGGTACATGGGGACACCACCTCTTGCAAATTCCCCTCCAGGCCACTCACCATCCTGACTGGGAAATATATTCCCATTCCTTCATTGTCACAGCGTCAAATTCCCTCCCTAACAGCACTGTGTGTGTACATACACTACATAGACTACAGCCATTCAAGAAAGTGGCTCAGCCCATCACCTTCTTAAGGGAACTTCAGAATGGGCTACAGATGCTGGCAACATCTCATGCAAAAATAAATGAAAATAACACCCGGCCTGATAAGCACCTCGTCTGTTACACAATGTACACCCCTTCTGTTAGACACCTTGTCCATTATACATCATACACACTGACCATCAAACATTCCAGCTTTTAAGTGCTCCACCCATTATACACCACCCGTTATGCACTTTCTGTCTGTTATACACATCACCCATTGCAAACCCAACTGATATACACACCCAGTTGTACACCCTTTTGTTATATATTTGTCCAGTTGTCTTGGTGAGGGGTATACTGGACAAATATATAACAAAAGGGTGTACAACTGGGTGTGTATATCAGTTGGGTTTGCAATGGGTGATGTGTATAACAGACAGAAAGTGCATAACGGGTGGTGTATAATGGGTGGAGCACTTGAAACCAAAGCATATTTTGAATATCACTAAGGAACTTTGAACATCACAAAGGATAATGTACTCAGATCACACCCAAAATGAATATTTAGTTGTATTAAAATGTTTAGATCAAAGATACTTTTTAACAATCAAAGTGAAATAAGTTAATTTACAATAAGGTAATAAAAACTTAATTGTTAGAAAGAGAATATAAACCCAGGGAGCAGAACCAGAAGGGAAGGGGAGGAGAACTCAGAGAGAGGAGAGAAGCATATTCAGCTTTCACAGCTCGGTCATGGGAAAGACAAGACGAGCAGCCGAGCTTAAACAGCTATACATCTAAGGAAGACTAGAATTTAAACAGGAGTCAGAGTCAGCTGAGAGATAGCCAGCAGAGCCAGCTCTTATAGCTCAGCACATGGGATCGACAAGACACAGCAACAGAGCTAACCAGCGAATACATCTCAAGAAGACCAGACTTTAAAAGAAGATTGATTGTCAAGGTGGGCCTGAAGGTCCCTTCAGCAGGATCCAAAAGCAAGATCTTTTTACCTTTCTGTAAAGAAAGTGTTTGCAGTTTTTAACAGAAAAAATATAATAATCAAATAACTTAATTTAACCTGAAAAAGTGGTTATTCCTAAAGTCTACTTTACTTACTTAGCAATGCAGGACCCAGGACATCGATGCTACTAAGTGGTAAGTAGATAAAATCTTCGGTGAAGGTATGGGTTATACCGGGGGATAACTTGAAAATATAGTTTGACCTGAATGCACCCACCGAAGCCTGCATCGGAGCCAGGGAGTGAGAAACCCTGATAACCATTTAGAATGTCGGCCCTTTTTGGTATAGGCGGAATTCTAAGAATAATGGTGAGTTTTCAAAATCAGTAGTTTGTAAGTGTCAGCCATTGCTTAGTTGGCAGCATCTGCAGAGAGCGAGTCTGATGGTTGTAGGTTCGAATCCCGCTATTTGCTCATTGCCTCTGCAATACATGAATTCACTGACTTCATATTGGCTTTACTTAAGTTATAAC
The DNA here is from genome assembly GCF_902713615.1 of Scyliorhinus canicula. Taxonomy (NCBI): domain Eukaryota; kingdom Metazoa; phylum Chordata; class Chondrichthyes; order Carcharhiniformes; family Scyliorhinidae; genus Scyliorhinus; species Scyliorhinus canicula. The sequence goes on along the minus strand of NC_052158.1, from coordinate 149,494,408 downwards.
TTCCAATTAGTCTTGTAGGATTATATTAGATTGTACAATATTATCAGAGAAATAACTTGTGCATTCATATCATTATCCCGCCCATTATTTTAACAGAAGCATCATCCCACTTATTTCACACGAGTTAAGTCCTCCAATAAAACAGTAAAGGGATTTGATAAAAATGTCCTCTGTGTATATTAATAATATCACACACCCTCAATCATGTTCGAATACTTGGCTGGAAAGTCTGTAAAATTTATAAGATTCTTTGCTGTAGAATCGCTCATTAAATCTTTGCTCTCAATGGGCACAAATTAAAATCAATTCTTCAAAATGGAACAAACTGATTCATTTTCCCCCAGGGGAGGTTTTGCGATTCCTCAGCTCCATAATCCTATCTTTTTCCAAGCTGGTTAGCATGAACTTGATTAAATTCAAACAAAATTGGACCTCCATCACTCCAAGCCTTTTACCCAGTGATACTCCCATGCAGAATCTCTCTGGCTTCCTTGGGCTTTATAACACATGGCTTAACTCTCACGCACTGGTATAAGATTTGTAGTTTGATGCCTGAATGTAAAATGGCTGCCTACTTGTTATAGAGGCCACCCAATCTTTACTCAAAGGCTAGTGGAAAGCTGGAACCATCACCCTCAAAAGATGTTCAGACTGTGGGTCAATTGAAAATTTCAAAACTGAGATTGATATACTTTGACTCGTCAAGGGTTGTGGGCCCAAGGTCAATAGATCTAGTTGGACAGCAGGACAGGAGTGAGGGGCTGAGGAATATTCCTTTGCTAGGAATAGCTGAGAACAGCATGTAGTCACCATGGATAGGAAAGAATGAACTTGTTTGAACCTTGATATCATTGCCTGACCTCACCACTACCTCAGAATGTTGGCTGAACAAGGCCCCTGTGCCGAGGTGGGGATACAGCCAAATTAATTTGACTGTGACTGTGAAGGGCCATCCAAAACAGTGAAACATTTCCTTGAATGCCCTCTACTACCAGCGCCATGCAGCCCTGAAGATGTGAAGGCCTTCAACTCTCAAGTGTGGAATGGTGAGGGGGAGCTTTTCATGACACAGCAGCAATGAGACTCCGAGATCGGCTCCCATGCAGCCCCTTGTGCATGTGTTTGTTCCATCTAGGCTCAACCACGCCAATATTGTCTTCGTTGCCCTCCGATCCTTCAACCCCCCATTACCGCCAACTTCTCCAGAACTGTGCTTCCAGGGGAAATGGAAACCAAGTGCTTTCCATAATGGATGGCCAATTCAGAACACCACTTGTACATCTGAACTGTAAGACTAAAATCCACCCCCTTGATACTGCTTTCTATCAATAGCGAGATGGTCAACAAATCATGATGGGGCTAGCATGACAGGAAAATGTTGCCGGAAAGTGTCACACTTACATCACAAATTTATTCCCACATTTACCCCACAACTGCACCATTTAACTCAGGGTTACAGTACAAACTGGGCCAAAAGGGCCATGCTGGTGTTTATGCTCTACACAAGCCTCCTCCCACCCCTCTTCAACTAACCCCACCTATACATCCATAAATGTAGCTTGCTCCACCTTTACTAGCTTAAATATATCCATGCCAATCCCCTCAATGATTCCCAATGGTTGCCAGTTCCACACTCTGGGTAAGGCCGTTTCTCCTGAATTCGCTATTCGAGTTATTAGCGACTGTCTTATATTTATGACCCCAAGTTTTGGACTCCCTCAAGAGCTTGGAAACATTTTCTTCACATCCACTCTATCAAATACTTCGATAATCTTCAAGGTCTACATCAGGCCACCCCCTTGCCCGCCTTCTCCTTTCTGGAGAATCAAAAAACACCCAGAATGCAATCTGAATTTTTGTGTTTAAACTGCGTTGCTCATACTCAAGTAAATATGGCACATTACTAAATATCAAAGCAAGTTTAAAATGGTCCCTGAAACAGAGGGAGGCAGTTGTAAGGACCTCAGGCAGAGTTCTACCGTATGTGCCCAGTCAATCTCATGTAAACGTTGGCCCACGATTCTTGGTTTCAAATTTCATAACTTTTCAAATACCACATGTAAATGTCGACAGGGATCAAAATCCATCTATTATTCCGCTTCTCTCCCCCCCCCACCCGCCTCCATCTGAATGGCCTAATCCTGCTCCAATGGATCGAGTCTGGCTGTAGACCAAGTATGCCTGAAAATTCATGATATTTTTAGTCCATACAAGGTATCAAGTTTTGGGGATCAATTATCAGCTTGGATTGATATTGGTTGAGAAGCAGAACTGAAGCATGAGGTTGATGCTGATATTTTCCCAGGGAAAAATTAATGAAGAGAAATTGGGGACGAGATGGAAAATCCAGAAATAAAAGTTTCCTGGATATCCTGCAGAGATGTCAGGGATGTCTTTTATACTATTTTGGCAGTTTTCCTGCCTGACCCCAATCCTGATTGAGAGCCTGTTGAGTGGAAAAGCCTGCATCACAAGGCCACAGCTGAGGTCTGGAAAGGAAAAGATGTAATCATTTGTGGCTGTCCACTCTTGTGGGGTGGTAGTGGAGGTCAGGGATGATTGCGGGGTCAGGGTGATTGTGAAGGTCAAGAGTAATTGTGGAAATCGGGGATGATTGTGGAGGTGGGGGTGATTGTGGAGGTCAGGGTTGATTGTGGAGGTCAGGGGCAATTGTGAAGGTCAGGAGAGATTGGGAGATCAGGGATGATTGTGGAGGGAGGGTAATTGTGGAGTCCGGGTGACTGTGGAGGTTGGGTGATCGTGGAGGTCAAGGGTGATTGTAGAGGTCAGGGGTGATTGTGGAGATTGGGGATGACTGTGAAGGTTAGGGGTGAGTGCGGAGTTCAGGAATGACTGTTGAGGTGAACGGTGATTGTGGAGGTCAGGGATTATTGTGGGATCAGGGGTGATTGTGGAAGTCAGGAGTGATTGTGGAAATCGGGGATGATTGTGGAGGTCAGGGGTGATTGTGTATGTCAAGGGTGATTGTGGAGGTCAGGGATGATTTTGGAGGTCAGGGGTGATTTTGGCAGTCAGAGATGATTTTTGCGTTCGAGGGAGAAGATGCAAGGGGGTGGGAATGGCTGATGACAGGATCAATGAAGTTTTTTTTTGTTGACTATGCGAAAATGTTCCTCTGGTTAACAAGCAGTGCTGGAAACTCACTTACCTTATGGATCCAAATATTGTCTCCCATTTTTATCTGTAGTCTAGAAGTCAGTTTAACTTTAGTTAAAAATAAGCAGTTTATACAGTATCCTTAAATGAGTTTAATCTTGCAACTGCTGCCTGAGAGAAGATGGGTCAACAATGTTCCCTCTCTCGACCCACCCTCAGTACACCTGGATTTAGGCAGGTTGGTTATGATTGGGGGGGGGGGGGGGGGGGGGGGGGGGTCTGGTTTGAATTTGTTTTGGTACAAATTTAGAGTAACCAATTATTTTTTCCAGTGAAGGGGCAATTTAGCGTGGCCAATCAACCTACTTTACACACCTTTGGGTTGGAGAGTAAGGTTTGAAATTTTTAACATTTTGAATTTCAGACCACACTAAACCCACCTGTTCTTTGGGAATCAAAACACCCTAAATAGAGAGTCAATCAGGCATACACATATCCCTTAGGGCATGGAATCCACAGTATTTATCCAGTCTAGCCAATGTGTGACTCCAGTTCTACAGCAATCTTAGCCGATCTCCTAAATGGCCAAGCAAGCAACTCAGTTCAAGTACAATTAGGGATGGGCAACAAATGCTGGCGTCGCCAGAAACGCCCAGGTTCCACGGAATAATTAAAAGGAATAAACCTTGGTCAGATAGGCTTAAGATGGTTTCACAGGTCGGCGCAACATCGCGGGCTGAAGGGCCCGTACTGCGCTGTAGTGTTCTATGTTCTATGTTCTATGTAAACCTGATTAACTTAGACAAGTGTTGATAGCTGCACTGGATTCACACACTTGATCTTCAGCTCTGGGTCTTTGCCAAGTGGACCTGGATTTCAAAATTAACACACTCACATTGGATAGCATGTAGAGAAGTGTTAAAATGTCACCATTTAAAGTAAATGCATGAACCCGTGGACTAAAGATAATGCAGGGAATATTAACATCTCAATGTTTATAAGTATTACCAGATGGACCTTAATGTTTAGTTGTGGTTTGGGAAATATTGTTATGAAAATGATCATGGTAAACCACGTTAGAAATTTATTTCCATATCAACTAGCTTCAGATACCAAACTGTGCACAGGCAGTGATGGGATCAGATTGAGATAGAGTCCTCCCAGCACAAAGCTATTGATCTCACGATAGGGAAAATAATCCATGAAAATAACATTCTCCTGAATGTATTCTTCTCCTTCTTGGGAATTCCCTCGGAATCAAGGATGACTTGCTTCTGCACTAAAAATAAGTTGTTAGGTGACTGAGGAGTTCGATGGACGACAGATAGACCGGAATTTTCCGGTCGTCGGGATTTTCTTTCCCCACTGACAGTGCAGCCCACCACCGGTGTACCAGCAGTGTGAGGTGGCTTCAAAGGGAAATCCCATTGACAAACGGCAGGAATAGAGCATCCCGCCGCCAGCAAGAAACACATGGCTCGGGACCGGGAGAATCCAGCCCACAATCTCTATCACAGGTTGGGGCAGTGTGTGGGTAGGGGTGTGGGTGGGATGCCCGAGTTCCCAAACTCTCCTTTCACCATCGGTGCTGGCTCCAACCTGCTCTCAGCGATGAAACACGAGATGCTCGTCTACTTCCCGGATGTTTTTCCTCCACTTGGGGTGAGTCTTGGACCAGATTCCCAGGTGTCAGTGGGGATGTAGTACCTTTCCAAGGAAGCTTCGAGAATGTTTTTGAAGAGTTTCCTCTGCCCTCCAGGGGCTCGCTTGCTGCATCGAAGCTCCGGGTAGAACGCTTGTACCAGGAATTACTTGTCAGGCACCTTGCGGAAGGTGTGACCGGCGCAGCGGAGCTGATCGAGGGTGGCCAATGCTTCGAAGCTGGGGATGTGGGCCTGAGTGAGAACACTGACATTGGTGCTCCTATCCTGCCAATGGACTTGCAGAGGCAGCATTGGTGGTACTTTTCCAGGATTTTGAAGTGCCCGCTGTACATAGTCGACATGCCTGTACCATAATGGATTAAAGATTTTTTGGTCATGGAAGGGAAATAACTTAAGAATCACTCTGATAAGAATTGGAATTATATATTAAATATAATTGAATAAGAGCTCCTTTGCTCCAATCAAATTGTGTCATATCGCACTGTGGTAAATGAAATATTCTAGTAACAATTTGTCTGATAGCATTCAGGATTGCAGAGAATGAAACACACACAAAAAGCAAACATTTCTTTTCACAAGCCTGGTAAATTGCAATCGTTATCTGTCCAGTTTCACGGTATGACACAGTCTTCCAATAATGATTTCAATCTCATTGTTCAAATGTTACAGTGTCAACACGACTGATGCAACACATACTTCACGTGGTGCGAGGACCAAACAAAATGAGGCTGTTCTTAACTTTGGGTAAGACTAAGGGCCTTTCATGTTTATTCTCTTATTTCCCCCTTTCTTTTACTTTTCCGTTATCACTTTTGGCCCATGGATGATTAATGGACATGCGTCTTTAAGTCAAACAGCAGAGTGAATGAGGAATTCAGAGGTTACAGGTGAGAATACTCTGCTAGTTTGAATAGGAGGCCTAAGTCTTTTCGGCACCAGGGAAAGGGATGGGGTGGGACTCATTTCGATTGATTGGCTGGTCACCAATGAATTGGCTGAAAGGCTGTATTCTGCCTGGTAACAGGTGGTGATTGGATCTTATCCCAGTGGAATGATTTTCAGAGTCCCATGGAGCTCTGTTTGACTCCTGGAAGCACAGGGATGGCACAGTAGCACAGTGGTTAGCGCAGTTGCTTCACAGCTCCAGGGTCCCAGGTTCGATTCCCCGCTTGGGTCACTGTCTGTGCAGAGGCTGCACGTTCTCCCGGTGTCTGCATGTGTTTCCTCCAGGTGCTCCGGTTGCCTCCCACAGTCCAAAGATGTGCAGGTTAGGTGGATTGGCCAAGATAAATTGTCCAAAAAAAGGTTAGATGGGGAGGGTGGGGGTGTGGGCTTAGGTAGGATTGGTGCAGACTCGATGGGCTGAATGGCCCCCTTCTGCACTGTAAATTCTATGATTCTATGACAAGGAACTACACACACTCTCTCTCCTCCGTATGTCCTCCAGAAAGGCTGTGAGTGTAGTATTTCTGCAGTTACAGAAAACCTGAATGAATGAATCTATAGGAAAAACATTACAGGGTGCAAACAAAGACCAGGAAATGTTCTCCTCCAGAATGCTGAGTATTGTATTACTGAAACTACGGAGACCTGAACGAATCTACAGTATAAAATCGCAAACTGAAAGTTTGAAGAGGAGTAGGGTGCTGGAAACAACCATCTGAAACAAAAACTCTTTTTCCTTTTATTTATGATTTTTATCCCTTTCCTCCCTTGTGTCTGTCTGTCTTGTGTGTGTGTAGAGGGTGCAGAGCAAGTTCAAATGTGGAATTAGGAATTAGATGATAGTTAACCAGTTTATTTGTTGCAAACTTCATTGCAGAATCATCAAATTCCTGCAGTACAGAAGGAGGCCATTTGGCCCATCGAGTCTGCACCAACCCTCTGAAAGAGCACCTACCAAGCCCATTCCCCCACCCTATCCCCATACCCCCACATAACCTGCACATCTTTGGACTCGAAGGTGCAACGCAGCACAGCCAATCCACCTAATCTGCACATCTTTGGGCTGTGGGAAGAAACTTGAGCACCCGGAGGAAACCCATGCAGGCACGGGGAGAAAGTGAAAACTCCACACAGTGACCCAAGGCCGGAATTGAACCCGGGTCCCTGGCATTGTGAAGCAGCAGTGCTAACCACTGTGCCACTTTTAAATAAAAAGTAATTGTGTTTAAACTTACAAATCTGGTGACTGTAATTATTTGGCAGCCAAGGGCCAAAGACTTTTGGGTTTTTTTGGTTAATTCACTTGTGTTGGGACTCTGGGTCAAGTGGGGCTGGAATTGACCGTGCAGTAGCCCAGGGTGTCCCATAACAAAGTGTAATGACTGTAAAAGAGGTGATGGAATCATCAGCAATGTCGGCTGATAATTATTATCATTGACTATAAACAGGAGATGGCTGCCAATTCACTATTATCCATATTCTGACAGAGCTGAGGAGGGATTTTGCCGCTCAGAGGAGAGTGAACCTGTGGAATTCTTTACCGCAGAGAGTTGTAGAGGCTGGGTCGTGGAGTATGTTCAAGGTTGAGATGGACAGATTGTTAATCAGTAAGGGAATGAAGGATAATGGGGACAATAAGGTTGGAAAGTGGAGGGTTATCATATCAGATTAGTCATGATCTCGTTGAATGGCGGAGCAGACTCGATGGGCCGAATAGCCTAGTTCTGCTCCCACGTCCTGTGGTCTTATGGTCACCTGGGGTGATTGTGTGGAGTTTGTCCTTTCTACCAGTGTCCGCGTGGATTTCCTCCGGGTGCTCCGGTTTCCTCCCACAGTCCAAAGATTTGTGGGGTTGGCCATGCTAAATTGCCCCTTAGTGTCCAAAGATGTGCAGGTCAGCTGGGGTAACGTGGATAGGGTGGAGGAATGGGCCTAAGTAAGCTAAGATTACCCAACTGGAGATCCAGATATAATATTATGGAATCGACTGACGTCGCAGCACTGAGGAAAGTCAGTCAGCCCGGGGAGCTCTGCTGGAGAAATTTAGCTCATCTCTTTCCCTGTGGCCTTGCAAATATTTTTCCCTTTGGTTGCTTCTTTGATTCCATGTGAAAACCATGAATGGAGTTGCCTCCAGAATAGTATCAAGCAAGTCATTCAGATCCGAGGCACTCAGCTTCTTTTGCCAATCACCTTAAATTGGTGTCTTCCTTTTCTTGACCATAACCCCAGTGGGAATAGTATCTCTTTGTCTCCTCTGTCCAGACTCCTCACGGCTTTGAACACCTCTATCAAATCTCCCCTCAACCTTCTCTTCGCCAATGAGAAGAGCCAACTTCTCCAATATAACTGGAGTCTCTCATCCCTGTAAATCTTTTTCTACTGCAGTTCTATAGTCTTCACACGCCTCCTAAAGTGTCCAGAAATGAACACAATGCTCCATAATCGTGCAATATCCCATACATAACTTCTTGAAGCAAAGCATGGAGATAGCCTGTAACTTCCAACTTCCAGGAATCATAACCTGGGGTACCCCGAAGGTGTGCTGGGGAATCCCCCGGAAATATTCAGGTGAGGATTGCCCGGAATCTGCTTGGGAAGTTCAAACTTTCATTGGGCAATTGCACTGCATCTGAAACGATTTGAAAATAAGAGTGAAATTGTAAACTTGGGATGGTTCAGACTGTCTCACAGTAATGGCCATCCAGGAAAGGGTTAGAAAAATTAAAACCATTTCTAACTCTTGGCTAACTGCAGTGCTGAGCATCACAAGGTGCCCCACCCCCTCCCCGAGTGGACCCCCCGGAACACCTGACACCTCCCCCAATCATCTTCGCAACTAATCATCCAACTCCCACCCCACTGACCACTCATACCCCTGGCTGACCACGCAATGCCCCCCGCCACCCCCTCTTTGATTGCCAACCTTCTCTTGAACACCCATCCCACCAGCTGACCACCCAAAATCGACCACCACTGACTGAACAACCCCCATCATTGACCACCCACACTGAACACCCAAGCCCCCCGCTGACCATCACCCCCGGCCAACCCCCTTCCCCTCAATTGGGGAATTACGTTACCCCAGCTGACCTGCACATCATTGGCCACAGGGAAAGGGATGAGCTAAATTTCACCAGCAGAGCTCAACAAGCTGAATAAATTATAAGGAGAGGCTGGATAGGCTGGGACTAAGGCTTTGGGGCGATCTTATAGAGGGCTATAAAATAATGAGGAGCATCGATAAGGTAGATAGTCAAGATCTTTTCCCAAAGGTAGAGGAGTCTAGAACTAGAGGGCATAGGTTTAAGGTGAGAGGGGAGCGATACAGAAGAGACCAGTAGGACATTTTCTTCACACCGAGAGAGGTGAGCAACTGAATGGGCTGCGAGAAGCAGTGGTAGAGGCGGGTACAATGTTTTCCTTTAAAAAATAGTTAGATGGTTACATGGGCAGTGTGGGTATAGAGGGATACGAGTCAAATGCGGGACAGTGGGACTAGCTTAGTGATAGAAACTGGCCGGCATGGACAAGCTGGGCCGAAGGGCCTGTTTCTGTGCTGTAAACATCTATGACTCGAATTGACCACCTGGTCCACTCACTGAGCACCCGATCCCCTTCTCACTGACATCCACTAACCACCTGACCCCATTGTCCCCCACGGACCACCCAACAAACCTCCAACCTTCAACCTCAATCCTACCCACTTGCCCTACAAACCAACCTCCGCCCTGGCTTATGAAAATGCCCAAACCTTGAAACGTACCTGCTTTTCTGGCAGTTGGTGCTGTCAAAAAAAGGGGCATGGCTTCCTCACCTCTGAATTTAGAGCCCTTGGCTGAAGGTCTCGGGAGTACATTGCCCTACGCAGTTCTCATCTGGCCCCAGTCAGAAGGTCAGGTGAGGTGCAGCAAAATTTTCAGGCGAATAACTAGGAACTGATGGGCAATCCGACTCCGATTGCCACACTGCGGAGCGTCATTCTCTGACCATTGGAGATCACGAGCATTGTAAAGGACAGCACCTTTATTTTCAGTCATGATATGCTGAACATAAAGACCAGAGAAATTACTCCCATTAGTGTGGTAAGGTGACACAGTGGCGAGCACGGTCTCCTTACAGCACCAGGGACCTGGGTTCGATTCTGGCCTTGGGTGTGGAGTCTGCACGTTTTCCCCGTCTCTGCGTGCGTTTCCTCCGGGTGCTCCGGTTTCCTCTCACAGTTCAAAGATGTGCAGGTTAGGTGGATTGGACATGATCAATGCGCAGAGTTACAGGCATAGGGCCGGGGAGTGGGCCTAGGTAGGGTGCTCTTTCGGAGGGTCAGTCCAGACTTGATGGCGGAATGGCCTCCTTCGGCACTGTAGGGATTCTATGGCCCGAGAGCTATCGCTGTGGTGTTAGGACTGCAGAAACAACCTATCCAGCCTCTCTTTATAATTAATTCAGCTTGTTTAGGGGGCAGCACGGTAGCATTGTGGATTGTGGATAGCACAATCGCTTCACAGCTCCAGGGTCCCAGGTTCGATTCTGGCTTGGGTCACTGTCTGTGCAGAGTCTGCACATCCTCCCCGTGTGTGCGTGGGTTTCCTCCGGGTACTCCGGTTTCCTCCCACAGTCCAAAGATGTGCAGGTTAGGTGAATTGGCCATGTTAAATTGCCCTTAGCGTCCAAAATTGCCCTTAGTGTTGGGTGGAGTTACTGGGTTACGGGGATAGGTTGGAGCTGTTGACCTTGGGTAGGATGCTCTTTCCAAGAGCCGGTGCAGACTCGATGGGCCGAATGGCCTCCTTCTGCACTGTAAATTCTATGTAAACAAGGCCTGAGCTGTGCACTGCTACATCTTGACATCTTATTGCAAACAAGATTGTTTGTGCCTGTTTTCTTCCGACCTTTGCTACTTTGTGGCATGAAGATCATAGATTATAGAATTTACAGTGCAGAAGGAGGCCATTCGGCCCATCGAGTCTGCACCGGCTCTTGGAAAGGGCATCCTAGCCCACATCTCCACCCTTTCCCCATAACCCAATAACCCCAACAAATCTTTTTTTGGACACAAAGGGCAGTTTAGCATGGCCAATCCACCTAACCTGCACGTCTTTTGGACAGAGAAGAACTGAGAAGCTTTTAGATGTCCAAAACTACTCTTGTGTTGAGAGCAAACTTTTGATCCACTGGAGCTCTTTCAGGCTTTGCGCTGGTCCAAGTGTCTTTATTGAGAAGAAAAGCCAGTTTTAATTTCCCTCAGCTCTGGTTCCATTTGCAGATGCACAAGTTGGTTCTTTGCAACTTGAAACTACACTGGGTTGCTCTCACTGCACTGCGCCAGCAAGAGGGAGAAAAAAACAAGAGAAAGAAAAGAAATGTTTGCATTTATATAGCACCTTTCATGACTTCAAAATGTCCCGAAGCGAATTACAGCCAACAAGGCACTTATTGAAGCAGAAATCATTTTTTTTTTAAAGCCAACTTTGTATTTCTTAATAGATTACATAGACCATCCAGTGCAGAAGGAGGCCATTCGGCCCATCGAGTCTGCACCAACCCACTTAAGCCCTCACTTCCATCCTATCCCCATAACCCAATAGCCCCTCGTAACCTTTTTGGTCACTAAGGGCAATTTAGCATGGCCAATCCACCCAACCTGCACGTCTTTGGACTGTGGGAGGAAACCGGAGCACCCGGAGGAAACCCACGCAGACAGGGGGAGAACGTGCAGACTCCGCACAGACAGTGACCCAGTAGGAAATCGAACCTGGGACCCTGGCGCTGTGAAGCCACAGTGCTATCCACCTGTGCTACCGTGCTGCCTTTGAATGTTTTGTTCTGTTTTCACCCGCACTAGAAACAATCCTTCGAGGAATGAAAGATTTTTAATTCCTGAAAAATAAATACTGTCATCACTTTTTTCCAAATAGCTCTCTGGGCAAAATATTCAACACAAGAGAAACTGCCAGAGGCAAAGGTTATGGAGGAGAGCATCATACATTCATGAAAGAAGCATGTAGAGTCTTCAGGCCGATACAGGGCTGAACACTTTATGAGTCTTTACCGCAGAGAACAAGGCCATTCGCCCCATTGAGTTGTTGCTGGAGACTACAATTTTAAACCTCACGTGTCGACATCAGAGTGTTAATTGAAGCTGTAACGTCTCGACTGTTTCAGTGCCTTGAATGTACATAATAATACATAAACCTTTTTCCTTCCCCAGCTTTATTGTTGAACTCCATATTAAGATAGCACAGGGTTGCCAAGCCTCCAGTATTGTCTTGGAGGCTCCAGGAATTAGCTAATAATCTCCTGGGCATAGCTACAAGCAAAACCCCAGGAGATAAACCAATGGGATCTTTAAAAAAAGATGCTCTTTTCACATTTTTTGAACACCTCTGTTGATAGTTTTGACAGTTTTGGAGATGAAGGCTGGGATTTTGCCTCCCACCAGGGGCGGGCATTGTCGTGTGCAGGACGAGAACATTTGGGGAGTGGCCAAATCTTTCATTGCCGCCCGTAATGATGCCCGCCGCTGGAGGGCGCGGAAAAACCCACCCGATGAGAAAATGGCCGCTTGACTGAGGGGGAAGAATCAGCCAATCAGGTATCAGGCAATAAAGAGTCTGTTGGCTTTCCAATGGGAAGGGGGGCTCCACGAGGATTGATATGTTGGGTGGCCAATGGCAGGGGTTGTTGGTGCCGATTACGGGAAGGTGCCTGACCAGAATTGTCAACCCGAGGGACTGGCGGTAAGTGAGGTGATGTAGCACGGCCACCATTATAAACTTTCCCGCATGCCTCAGCCGTGACTACTTTAGCGTTCCATTGCATTTGATGGAACTGAAAATCGGGTGGGCCTTACACCTGGTAGTCAGCTCTAAACCTCCAACTTGATGCCAAAGCCCAGACTTGAGTCTTTTATATAAAAAAAAATCAGGTCCCCCTCCCCTCCAAATGACCTCTAAGTGAAGATTAAATTTACAAAGATTCTTGTTGAAGAACCTCCATTGCAATTAGCTAGGAAGCAGATTAAGGGGTCACTTGCGTGTCAGGATAAACTCTCATGAGAAATATCTGGCAGCGCTTGAGCTCAGGGTAATTCTGCGCGTAAGATTATATTCCAGATCTCTGCCAAGTCATTTTGGCTGGGAGGGGCAGTAGGGAGCTGTGAGTAACTTCCTCAGTAGGACAGTCATCCCAGGGCTTGGTATTCCGCCTCTGTTTTGATTTCAGAACAGCGCTGGGATACTGAACAATTTTTTTTTTCTTTATTTGGTCAATGAGATGTTGGCACCGCTGGAGAGACCGGCATTTATTGCCCAACCCTTAAGGCAATTCAGAGTCAACCACATTGTTGTGGGTCTGGAGTCACGTGTAGGCCAGACCGGGTAAGGACGGCAGATTTCCTTCCCTAAAAGGACATTAGTGAACCAGATGGGTTTTTACAACAATCAACAATGGCTTCATGGTCATCACGAGACTTTTAATTCCAGATTTGTATTGAATTCAAATTCCATCATTTGCCCCGCGGGGATTCGAACCCATGTTCGCAGAGCATCACCCTGAGTCTCTGGATTGCTAGTCAGCGACAATATCACTGTGCCACCACCTATCCTAATGTGTGCATAGGAGAGAGATAGTGGAACAAAATAAATGTTTTTCCAAAGGATGAAAAATAAATTCTTGCCCTGAACTCGAAATTTCAGATTCAACTGTGTTTGATTTGGCAGATAAACAGCGAAGTTTGCACTCAACGCACAAACGTATAACTGTTGGTTACTTCACTCTTCATTCGTTTCCTATAACAGACCATTCTCAAACACAAGTCTTACTGTACCTTCAAGGCATAAAAGAAAAATGCCATCAAATTCACCGACGCAAAAGTAATTTCAGAGAGAGGTGTCTCCATTTTGTGAAATGTTTGATACGGCTTGAAGTGGACTATCTTCACTCCGAAACTGTATGTTGTTCTCGCTGCGCCGTGACATGATCCTAGTGGCTGCAGTAGTGAACCTCCTCCTGAAAGTGTCTCCAGCCAGAAAGTACAGGATTGGGTCCACACAGCTATTGAGGCTGGCGAGACCCCTGGTCACCTGATAGGTGGCGTAGACCCTCTTGTTCCAGTCGCACGTTTCTGTCCCCTGGTAATAAAGTCGAGACTGAAGATTTAGGTTCTTCATCACATGGAAGGGCAGATAGGCGACGGCAAAGACCGCCAGCACGATGATGACAAGACGCACAGACTTGCCCCGGAGAGGCGTCCTCATGTCGTTGCATATTAACGCCTTCACGATAAATCCATAACAGACCAAGATGGTGGCGAAGGGGACACAGAAACCAAAGAACGTAGTGAGCATGCTGTAAATGAAATAGGTCTTTAGGAGATCTTTAGATGTCGTATCGTAGCATGTCATTGTTTTATTTTTCCTTAACCCTGTTCGGGAGAAGTACAGAATTGGCGCAATGCTGGCCATCACTATCACCCACACGCACACGCACACAATGGTGGCCGATTTCTTCTTCAACCTGCCCAACGACTTTATGGGGTGGACCACCCCCATGTACCTGTGGACACTGATGCAAGTGAGGAACAAAATGCTGCCGTACAGGTTAACATGGAAAATAAACCTTTGCAGTTTGCACATGACCTCCCCAAAGATCCAGTCGGTCTTGTTGAAGTAATAAAATATTAAAACCGGCAAGGAGAAGACGTAGAAGAGGTCGGCCAGGGCGAGGTTAAACATGTACACGGTGATGCTACTCCAAGGCCTCATGTAGAAGATGAACATCCAGAGAGCAACACTGTTTCCGATCAATCCAGTGACAAACACAATAATATACATGATGGGCAGATAGTAGAACTGGAAACTCTTGTTCAAGGAGCAGGTTTTGTTGATGCTAGCATTCAGGTCACTGGTCAAATTTGAAAAATTAGATAATGCCTCCTGCATTGTATCAAACTCAAGGTCCCCAAAGTCAAGGTCTTCCATCTGGCATCAACAGGATGGCTCACGTTACTTCAAGGAATAGAACATCTGAAAAAAAACAAACAATCGAGGTTTACATTTGCATGATATGATCCTTACTAAGCAATTATGAATCATTAATGCTTGTTTTTAATCATCAGGAAAGTATTCTCATTCTACCAAAACTCTGGCAAAGGTAAATAAAATGGACCTGTAATGGTACAAAGGACGAAGTGACTTGCGTTCTTCTGATAACATTTTTAAGATGTCCCTAAATCTGCAATGAATTACTTCTTGAACTGATATCAAGCATGACAGCTAGGGGGTGCACAGCAAGCCCCTGGAGCGACAACAACAACTTGCATTTATTTAGCCCCTTTAATCTCCCAAGGCATTTCACGGCAACGTTACGAAAATGAACAAAGGCTTGATTTGGTGGCCGTAATTTTGGGTTCACATTACGGGGGCACGCCCAACCTCGCGGGCAATTGGGTAAGAATACGTCGGGTACATGTCCTAACATCATCCCACACTGGAGCAAGATTGCAGTCGGTGGGGATGCACGGGACTCGACTGCTCATCTGCTGACAATATAACGATCCACAAAGTTCATTAAAATGTCAATTCACAGCAATTGGACGCAGCCCGTGCGATTTTGCGCTCACAGCATGTGCAAAATAGATAAGTGGATAATCTGTTTATTTAGTTGTGCCATCCAAGGGCAGAATAAAATGAGTCTGGCGCATTGCCATTGTGAGCAGTGAGGGACAGTGTGCTGCCTGCTGTTTTGTGAAATTTGACAGTGTTAGCTCTTGTTTTCGCTTCAGGCATTGCACCACTAGCGTTCACTCCAGCTCTCATTTTAGTCTCCCGAGGCTGCTGGAGGATTTACACCGTGTGGACCCATCCGGTCACCAGACAGCCTTCTGTTTCTCTGCTAATGGGAGTTGTTTACTCCAGCGGTGAGTCCTCCTCCTCTGAGAAAGAGAGGGACAGAAGGGAGAGGTCAAGTGTTCACAGGTAGGATCCCAGGGAGCGACCTGTGGGAAGAGAGGTGAAGACGAAGGGTGGGACGGAGCCAACAGGGAGTCAATGACGGTCGAAGACAGAGAAGATGCCACTCTCCTGCTGCCAGAATGTAGTCAATCATTCAGTTACCTCACCAAATCTGCAGTTCTGTGCTGAGGGAGGCTCTGCCTCTCCAGGGACACTGTGACATCTATATGTCAGACGATTGGACTAGAGATTGCCTCCAACTATATGGTGGCCACCCCATACCAGTGGCTCTAAAAGGTCACAGTAACTCTCAACATTTATGCCTTTGGCTCAGGGTTCAGTAGGGGGTCTGTGTGGAGTGTTCCAATCTGCTGCCCACAATTGTGTTAAGCTGATCACTGATGCTGAGGGTCACGACATTTGTTGTTACCGGATGGACGAGTCCAGCCAGGCCGAGCAAGCCGGAGGCTTTGCTGAGATTGCAGGCCCCCACCCCCACATCCAGGGCACCATCAACTGCACCTATGCAGCCACCAACGTGCCAGAGAGTGGGCCGGGTGCCTTTGTGAACGGAAAGGGCTTCCTCCCCATGACCATGCAGATCACAAGTTGCCGATCCTGCAAGCCCGTGCAGGGAACTCTGACAGATCCCATGATACGTCCTCCGACACTCACAGGTGCCAGGTCATTTGTGGCTGCAGGGAGGTTGTTCAGGTGGCTCCTCGGATGACCAAGGTTATCAATTGAAAAGGTGGCTCATGACGCCTCTCCAGTGCCCAAGGACAGACGTGGAGGAGGGGGTGCAACAGGAGTCATACCTCCACAAGGGCAGTGACAGAGAGAACCAATGGACTGCAGTAGAGGAGATTCAGATTGCTGAACAATTCAGGGGGATCACTGCAATATCCTCCACAGACTGAGTCTCTCATCGCCATTGCATGCTGCACTGTGGCAAAGACGTCCCACTGGAGGATGAGGAAATCGAGGCAGCTCCACAGGCTGAAAATGATGGGTCTGATGGTGGATCAGAAGAGGAGTCCAGGGAACAACATGGTGAGGACATGGAGGAATCTTCAGGGAGGCATGAACACCAGGGAGGCCTTGTGTTCATGCACCTTCAGCAAGGCAGCCAAGGCACTGTCTCCACGTCATGCCAAGGGCAATGCCTCCTCACCAGACATCTGCAAATACCCACTCCATAGAAGACAAATCACACTCAGCACCGCGCAATGAAGTTTACAGCCCCTATTTTCTGCATGAGCCACTGGTGTGCCCTTCACCTATAAAACAAATAAAACATACTCAGACCGTGAACACAGGGGTAATATTTATCTGCTCGTGGCATGTAAAAAAAGGTAACATTTCATGGTGTTAACAGTCACAGCAGAAAATAACATAACAAATTATGGCAAAACGGAAAATCCCCCATGAAAAGTTCTTCTTGGGCTCTCAGCGATTTAAACGTACAGTTGCTGGTTCTGCTTCTTGGTGTCCCCTCTTCGCTGCCAATGGCATTTCAAGCAGCCTGCTGACACTGCTGTCCTGTTGCCGTGATGTCCTTGGTGGTCCACTGCCCAGGAGGGTGTGTCCAGTGCCATGGCTGGGCAGTCCTCAGTCTTCGTGAAGTGAACAGATGCCACAGCTACTTGCCGAGGGCCGGAGGAGCTGCTTCCATCATCCGAAGAGCCCAAAGGGGAGTCCACAGGGACGACATGAAGCTCACCTGCCTGTGAGAGATCAGTCTGGGTCTCCCTGCTCACCACTGATGGATGGGCACCTTGCAAAGAGACTGGATGCTTCATCCATCTCTCACATTGGCAGTGACCTGCTGACACCCTGACTGATTTCCTGGCGCTGCCTGTCCACGAGAGTCGCCATTTTCTCAATGGAGGAGGCTGTGCATTCAGGGCTCAGGTCAACGCAGTGTTCACACTCCGCATGCACCCATCCGTGACAGAGACCATAGCACATAAACTCTCAGGAATCTCTGCCAGACGTTCCCAGGCATCCCACTGGACAAGCAGCATCCGCTGTCAAATGGGTCACTCCAGAAACTTATCATCTGCCTCGGACGCAGCAAGAACAAAGAACAAAGAAAACTACAGCACAGGAACAGGCCCTTCAGCCCTCCAAGCCCGTGCCGACCATGCTGCCCGTCTAAACTAAAATCTTCTACACTTCCTGGGTCCATATCCCTCAATTCCCATCCTATTCATGTATTTGTCAAGATGCCCCTTAAATGTCACTATCGTCCCTGCTTCCACCACCTCCTCCAGCAGCGAGTTCCAGGCACCCACTACCCTCTGTGTAAAAAACGTGCCTCGTACATCTCCTCTAAACCTTTCCCCTCACACCTTAAACCTATGGCCCTGAGTAATTGACCCCTCTACCCTGGGAAAAAGCCTCTGACTATCCAACGGTTGGAGACCAGGACCTGGTCTCCAACTGTCTTCCGGCCACCAGTGCCCGGGATACGCTCTGCTTCCACCAGCTCCTCGTGCGAGTGCAATTTACTTTATCACTGTGAACTGCCACTGTAGCTGATGATCTAATGCACACTGAGGTGCTTTATCTGCACTGGTGCCTGCTTCCAAAAGAGGGCGCAATGTGAGTGCATCTGACGGGCGCTGGTCCTCCAGAGCAAGGCGTGGGTTGAAGCGAGCGAAGGGCCCGGTTTTTCTGCGGGGGTCCCACCATCTTGTGGAACAGGCCTGAGAAACACTGAGTAGGGGTACAACCTTTGATCCGCTCCGGTAACCCCACAATACAACATGTTGCCTTATGGATCTGTTTTCCAGTCGTCCAGGATAGAACTTAATGTCCTGTTCTCCTTGATCAAAGTGACAAGGCTGGACTCCAAGGAGGTGATCCTATCACAATGATCAAACAATGCAGTCTCCATGTCCTTGATTGTGGCTCCTTGTGCTTCGATGGTCTGGCTGCTGATCTCGAGAACTGAGCGATTAGGGGCCAAGGCCTCCTCAATTGATGTTTCCAGATTCACAGTCAAGCTTTGTTGGTAGGTTTGCGGAGTGCTTCAGCCATTAGTGGAGTGGCTGAAGAAAAAGCTGCCATCACCATCTTACCCCTGTTGCACTGTGGGAGGCTTCAAATGAAATGAAATGAAAATCGCTTATTGTCACGAGTAGGCTTCAATGAAGTTACTGTGAAAAGTCCCTAGTCGCCACATTCCGGCGTCTGTTCGGGGAGGCTGGTACGGGAATCGAACCGTGCTGCTGGCCTGCTTGGTCTGCTTTAAAAGCCAGCAATTTAGCCCAGTGTGCTGAACCAACCCCCTTCACAGTCTGAGTCTGTCGTCGGAATTCGGACCGATTATTTTCTCGCTTTGCCTCTCTTGGATATCCCAAAGATGAGGGAACACTATAATGATAGCTTTTGCCTTCTTTTGGTAAATTAAATACCTGTGGCGCATTTAATCATGGCCCGGGTTTACTGTCCGTGTGGAGTTTGTACATTCTCCCCATGTCTGTGTGGGTCCCACCCCCCACCAGCCGAAGATGTGCAGGGTAGGTGGATTGGCCATGCTAATCGGAATTTTTAAAAAAAAGACCTTTGGCGCTGGGAAAAAGGGTAGCAAGATCAGGGGCTGGATTCTGCGATTTGGAGACGATGCCCTGATGCCGCCGTGGGAACGGTGGTGTTTTACGGATCGGCTCTCCCCCGACTATGACGGCGCTGGACTCAGTCCGCCAAGTTCCCAAAAAAAATAGCATGAGAGACCCACGCCGTTGGGAACTTGGCCGGTTGGGGGTGCAGCATC
Source organism: Scyliorhinus canicula (assembly GCF_902713615.1). Taxonomy (NCBI): domain Eukaryota; kingdom Metazoa; phylum Chordata; class Chondrichthyes; order Carcharhiniformes; family Scyliorhinidae; genus Scyliorhinus; species Scyliorhinus canicula. Next base: position 149,474,948 of record NC_052158.1, on the reverse strand, counting down.
GGGGGGGGGGGGGGGGGGGGGGGGGGGGGGGGGGGGGGGGGGGGCCTCAAGTAATGTCCTGAGGCTGTCCATACAGTGTGTTTTGGAAGGGGCGGAGAGAAGCGATGCCGACCCATTTTCGGCGCCAACGTGGATTCTCCGACTGATCGCCGAACGCGATTTTGGCGTCGGTGACCGGAGAATCCCGCCCCAGGTTTCCCACCTCGTGCGTGTCTTCCCCTCACGTTGCGCCACCGGATGTGCCCCAGCTTTGGTCTGAGCTGACACTTCAGTACAGTGCCGAGGGAATGAAACATTGAACTGAAGTACATCTGCCCTTGCAGGTGGTGCAAAAGGTGGCAGCTTTTGGAGAAAAACAGGGATTTGTGGCAGCAATTTACCCTCAACTGTTATCGACCTGATATGTTAACTCTGTTTCTCTTCCTGCCTTATCTACTGAACATTTCCAGCATTTCTGTTTTTTATTTCAGGTTTCAAGCAGTCACGTCTTCCTGCTATTGAAATAATCTATGCATTTAATTCCATTCTGTTTGTGATCTCTTGCCATGCACAACTGGTCGCTGTGTCTGGTGACATTAAAACCATGACTGCACATCAAAAAAACGTATGATCTCATTGGTTGTGAGTCACTCTGGAATGTCCTGAGGAAATGACCACACATTGTCGAAATCCATGTTCTTCCTTCTGAATGAATATTCTTGTATCTGAAGCAAGGGTTACTCTGACAGTGAGATACCTTCCCTGAGTGAACTCACAGAGCACACTTGGAGTTGTCCAAACGATAAGAATCATAGGATTTACAGTGCAGAAGGAGGCCATTCGGCCCATCGAGTCTGCACCGGCCCTTGGATAGTGCACCCTACTTAAGCCAATACCTCCAAATAATGCTGTTACCCAGTAACCCAACCAAACCGTTTTCGACACGAAGGGCAATTTATCATGGCCAATCCACCTAACCCGCACATCTTTGGACTGTGGGAGGGAACCGGAGCACCCGGAGGAAACCCACGCACACACGGGGAGAACGTGCAGACTCCACACAGACAGTGACCCAAGCCGGGAATCGAACCTGGGACCCTGGAGCTGTGAGGCAACAGTGTAACCACTGTGCTATTGTGTCGCCTGTAGGCTCCTTTTCAAGACATCGCCACAGTAACCGCCTCATTATTCGATTACAGACAAATTATAAATGGTTTCATCGACTACTGTGGGCGGTGCTGCAGTGGTTAGCACTGCTGTCTCACAGCGCCAGGGACCCGGGTTCAATTCTAACCTCAGGTTACTGTCTGTGTGGAGTTTACGTGTTCTCCACATGTCTGCGTGGGCTTTCTCTGGGTGCACCGGTTTCTTCCCGCAGTCCAAAGGTGTGCAGGCGAGGTGGATTGGTCATACTAAATTGCTCCTTAAGTGTCCAAAGGTTCGGTGGGGTTACAGGTGTCAGGTGGGGGATTGGGCCTTGGAAGAGTGGTCGCTTGGTGCAGAATCAATGGGCTAAATGGCCCCTTCTGCACTGCAGGGATTCTAAGATCCTATGATTGAGGAATCTGTTGCGGGATTATCCATAGAATCCCTACAGTGTAGAAGGAGGCCATTTGGTCGATCGAGTCTGCACCGACCCTGCAAAAGAACAGTCTGCCCCGGCCCACTCACCCCGCCCTATCCCGAAAGCCCGCGCATTGATCATGGCCAATCCAGCTAACCTGCACATCTTTGGACTTTGGGAGGAAACAGGAGCACCAGGTGGAAACCTACACGGACATAGGGAAACTCCACACAGACGATCACCCAAGGCCGGAATCAAACCTGGGTCCCTGGTGCTGAGACAGCAGTGCTAACCACTGTGCCGCCATGCTGAAAATCTGAAACAGAAGATGCTCGAAAAGCTCAGCAGCTCTGTGGAGAGAGAAAGGAGAGTTAAGGAGCTGGAATCACTGATTTTAAGGCTATGTCCCCAAGCCGGCGTGGGAACCGTGGCGTTTTACGGCAGGAAAAATGGCGGAAAAACGGCCACCGATCCTCCGTTTGGCTGGGGGCTAGAATCAAGGCAGCATAGAGTACCCGTCTCCAGCTGCCAATACGGCCCAGAGAACTGCGCACGGTGGCGGCCTGCAGCGGCCGGGCCGTGCTACACACGGACCCAGTCGGAGAAATTGTCCCTCGTTTGGCCGAATCGCGTGCCCCGGGCCCCCATCCCCCCCCCCCCCCCCCCCCCCCCCCCCCCCCCCACAGTGCCCCCACAGGCCGGTCGGAGGGGTGGGGTGGAGCATCGGGGGCCGGCAGGCCTCAGGCAATGTTCTGAGGCCGTCGATAGGCCGCTTTGGATGGGGCGGAGTATCGCCAAAGTGGCGCCGATCCCGATTTGGTCGTAAACTTTGATTCTCCGGCCGATCGCCGAACGCGAATTCGTCGTCGGCTATCGGAGAATCCAGCCCAAGGTTTCAAATCCGTCTGGGTCTTCTACAGAGCTAAAGAGAGGGAGGAGTCTGATGGATTATATATTGTATAAGAAGGGGTGAAATAGCTGGAGCAGAGTAGACAGTCAGTGATTGATGGGAGCTAGTTCATGTTGTTGTTGCTGGTGCTTGCTGGAGCGTCGGCAGCTGCATCACCTCTGGCCTTCTGGAAACATCAGGGGCTGGATTCTTCGCCCCGCCGCGCCACATTTATGCCCCGACCCACCGGCGGGATTCTCCATTACGCCAGCCGGTCAATGGGGTTTCCCACTGTGGGACAGCCTCACGTCATCGGGAAACCCCCGGCCTGCCGGCAAAATGAAGAATAACGTCGGCGTGAATCCCGCCCAAGAAGTTGCAAGTTTGACAAAGATGGCCGTCAAAAAAACGCTGAAGTAAATTTCACGTGGGCTGGTTGGCTGCGGTGTTTTCCCAAGCGAGGTGGTCTATAATGCAGAATCTTGCAACGCCCTTTACGTTGGGGTGGCTTTACATCGTTTGTACCGACCGCCTTATGTCGTTAGCCCTGAGACAGTTCCCCACTGAGGGTCGGGAAATATAAGACAAGCATTCTATAAACTCTGGAAGAGTTCCATTTGATTGTTGAGTAGCTAACCCCACTTTTTTAAAAAAGGAGGAAGAGAGAAAACGGGGAACTATAGACTGCTTAGCCTGACATCGGTGGTGGGGAAAATGCTGGAGTCAATTATTAAGGATGAAATAACTGAGCATTTGGAAAGCGGGACAGGATCGGTCCAAGTCAGCATGGATTCACTAAGGGAAATCATGCTTGACAAATCTTCTGGAATTTTTTGAGGATGTGACCAGTAGAGTGGACCAGTGGAGCTGTGTATCTGGACTTTCAAAAGGCTTTTGACAAGGTCCCACACAAGAGATTAGTGAGCAAAGTTAAAGCTCATGGTACTGGGGGTAATGTATTGATGTGAATTAAGAACTGGTTGGCAGACAGGGAACAGAGAGCGGAAATAAACGGGCCTTTTCAGAGTGGCAGTCAGTGACTAGTGGGATACCACATGGTTCGTTGCCGAGACCCCAGCTGTTCACAATATACATTAATGATTTGGACGAAGGAATTGCAAGCAATATCTCCAAATTTGCAGATGACACTAAGCTGGGTGTGCTTTGAGGAGGATTAAAGAGGCTGAAGAGTGACTTGGACAGTCTGGCTGAGTGGGCAAATGCAATATAATGTGGGTAAATGTGAGGTTATCCACTTTGGTGGCAAAAACAGGAAGGCAGATTATTTTTTGAATGGTGGCAGTTTAGGAAAAGGAGAAGTGCGACGAGACCTGGGTGTCATGGTGGAACAGTCGCTGAAGGTTGGTATGCAGGTACAGCAGGCGGTGAGGAAAGCTAATGGCATGCTGACCTTCATAGCGAGAGGATTTGAGTATCGGAGTAGGGATGTCTTGCTGCAGTTATACAGGGCCTTGGTGAGGCCATACCTTGAGTATTGTGTGCAGTTTTGGTCCCCCAGTTTGAGGAAGGACATTCTTGCTGTTGAGGGTGTCCAGCGAAGGTTCACCAGACTAATTCCTGGGATGGCAGGACTGACATATGAAGAAAGACAGGATGGACTGAGCTTGTACTCACTGGAGTTCAGAACAGTGAGAGGGGATCTCATCGAAACATATAAAATCCTGATGGGTCTGGACAGGCTAGATGCGGGAAGAATATTTCCGATGTTGGGGACTCAAGAACTAGGGGCACAGCCTAAGAATAAGGGGTCAGCCATTCAGGACTGAGATGAGGAAGAACTTCTTCTCCCAGAGAGTTGTGAACTTGTGAAATTCTCTACCACTGAAAGCTGTTGGGGCCGGTTCATTAGATATATTCAAGAGGGAGCTGGAAGTGGCCCTTGCGCCTTAAGGGATCTCGGGGTATGGAGGGAAAGCGACAGTGGGATATTGAATTTGCATGATCAGCCATGTTCATATTGAACGGTGGTGCAGCTTGAAGGGCTGAATGGCCTACTCCTGCACCTAATTTCTATGTCCACAATCTAAATACTGGCATCTCTTTGACTATGTGCCTGTCAGGAAGAAGAAAAGGACTGCCTTAAGATACTCATGTCATGCAAAGAGGTGACTGCCGGACAGAAGAGCACTTGATCCGCACCAACATTCAGCCAAAAAATCATAAATCACCTGCCAGGCCAGGGTGTAGTGCCAAATTTTGAGGCGTGGAAACTCTAAGAAAACGTGTTGACCATATCATCACAATATCTAAAATGATGGTGTTTTCCTATGTATTAATCATTTGAGTTCTCAAATGTCAGTAATACTATGCTTTTTAAGTGAAACATTTAAGTGTTGGTAGACGTTTTATTTCTAACCATGTGGTACTTTGAATCATTAATCTTCAACATAACTAGAATATCATTGTGAAACAATTTAATTCTAGCCTATTAAAACATGAATTACAAGAGACTTTACTTAATTCTGTGTGGATGATGGTATTTGGAGGTATCAATGCTTTTCTTGTCTTAGATAAATAACCTGGACCTGGGTGTACAGGGCACAATCTCAAAATGTGAACGTGATGCAAGACTTGTGAACAAACATACCCTTGCCCCCCCCCCCCCCCCCCCCCCCCCCCCCCCCCCCCCCCCCCCCCCCCCACATAATGACACAGGTAGAATTCACTCAACGTGGTCCCCACGCCGACTGCCTGTGTCGCCAATCACAGAACCCCACATGTTCTTATAGAACCATAGAAGTTACAGTGCAGAAGGACTGTAAAAAGACAGGGCACTGTCAGGGTGGCACTGTGAGGGGTCAACCCTTTGAAGAAATTCCGGAATATTCTGCTGTAAAATCAACTCTGAATTTGTATTGAATATTCGTCAGAAAATATGATAGAAGTGTTAGATGTAAAATTAAGTTGAAAACCTGGCCTATCTGCAAACTCCGCGATTTCAAAACAGTTGTTTCCATCACACTTAGACAGCGCTGATCTCACACACAATGTTCACCATACCTGCTGAACACTTGTCACGTCAGACACGGGTTCCTGGCACAAAGACCATTTTAAAAACTGGCTTTCACAAAAAAGCGTCAAGAATATCTGCAAAGTTCCACTTTTACTCACTTTTCAAGGCACGTAAAACAAGAAGAAAAACCACAAATATATATATTATTTCAAAGTGTGCTTACTTTAAAAAATAAATATTTACAATTAAGGGAAAATTTAGCGTGGCCAATCCACCTACCCTGTACATCTTTTTGGGTTGTGGGGGTGAGACCCACGCAGACACGGGGAGGATGTGCAAACTCCACACGGACAGTGACCCGGGGCCGGGATCGAACCGGAGTCCTCGGCGCCGCGAGGCAGCAGTGCTAACCACTGCGCCACTGTGCCACCCCTTATTACAAACATACATGAAAAGAATATGGTCACACTAATCATAAATTACCCTCACTACGTGTTTCAATGATATACATGGTGGTAAATAGAAGGGAGGTGTTGTCATGGTCAACATATATTAACCTTTCTGCAAGTTCGGTGCATTGCATTCATTCACACTTCATTGAGGACGGTGCTGGAATCGTGGCTCTGATTTTTACGCAGCTTAAACCACTCTGAGTTTCCAGATCTTGTAGCCCTCTGGTGCTCTCTCTCCTTCATACACTTTCTGATTCTGCAGGACATCTATATAACCTTTCAAACTAAGCACCGGAGGCAGCGTTGGAAGAGTTGTCAATGGTGTGGTTGACCACAAGGCAACTGGGGTTCTCCTTGTTTATCCGACTACCTGCTTTCAGTCAGTTTTCCAGAGAGATGTGCCTTGTTATATCATAAGGGGAATGGGTGCCGATCCAGCGGTCAGAAAGGTGAACTTCCTCAGTGCCAGGCGGGAGAAGCATCTTGGGTGGCAACCCGTGAGGAGGACTTGAGGCGAGCCATGAATGGGGGTCAGGTGCAGCTCCCAAAGTTAAGAATCAATGCCCCTGCCCCTCAGCTGTATTTGAACCGTGTGTCTTAAAGCCTTCCAATAGCAAAATAGCAGCTTCCTGAGCAGTGCCCTGTCAGAACTATACCCCCGATGCGACGCACGCTCAAAGCTAGACATCAGACAACTCAAGAACCCTACTATTGACACCAAGGTGGGTGGAGGGAGGGGGAGCTGTGAGGAGGACGCAGAGATCCTTCAGTGTGATTTGGACCAGTTGAGTGAGTGGGCAAATGAATGGCAGATGCTGTATAGTTTGGAGAAATGTGAGATTATCCACTTTAGTAACAAAAACGAGAAGGCAGACTATTATCTGAATGGCCATAAATTAGGAGAGGGGAATGTGTAACGAGACCTGGGTGTCCTTGTGCACCAGTAACTGAAGGTAGGCATGCAGGTACAGCAGGCAGTAAAAAAGGCAAAAATGGTATGTTAACCTTCATAGCAAGAGAATTCAAGTACAGGAGCAGGTTTTGCTGCAATTGTACAGGGCCTTGGTGTGGCCACACCTAGAATATTGTGTGCAGTTTTCAGAACAAAGAAAAATACAGCACAGGAACAGGCCCTTCGGCCCTCCAAGCCTGCACCAATCACGTGTCCTATCTAGACCAACAGCCTGTATCCTTCTATACTCCATCTGTCGATGTGCCTATCCAGATAAGTCTTAAAGGTCGCTAACCACCTCATTTGGCAGTGCATTCCAGGCCACCACAACCCTCTGTGTAAAACACCTACCCCGCCCATCTCCACTGAACCTTTCCCCCTCACCTTGAACTTGTGCCTCCTTGTAATTGTCATTTGTGCCCTGGGAAAAAGCCTCCAACTCTTCACCATATCTATACCCCTAATAATTTTATAAACTTCTATCAGGTCGCCCCTCAGCCTCCGTCTCTCTCGGGAAAACAATCCCAGTTCATTCAATCTTACCTCACAGCCAATACCCCCATACCAGGCAACATCCTAGTAAACCATTTCTGTACTCTCTCCAAAGCCTCCACGTCCTTCTGGTCGTGTGGTGACCAGAATTGGACACAGTATTCCAACTGTGGTCTAACCAACGTTCTATTAAAACCTGTCTCCTTATCTGAGGAAGGATGTTCTTGCTCTGGAGGAAGTGCAGAGAAGGTTTACCCGACTGATTCCTGGGATGGCGGGACTGACATATGAGGAGAGACTAGATGGACTGAGTCAGTTTGGATTGTATTCGCTGGAGTTCAGAAGGCTGAGGGAGGAGCTCACAGAGACCTATAACATTCTATTTTTTTAATTATAAATTTAGAGCACCCAATTCATTTTTTCCAATTAAGGGGCAATTTAGCGTGGCCAATCCACCTACCCTGCACATCTTTGGGTTGTGGGGGTGAGACTATACAAACACGGGGAGAAGTGAACCAGGGCCAGGATTGAACCTGGGACCTCGGCATCATGAGGCAGCAGCGCTAACCACTGCGTCACCCTGAAACCTGAAACATTCAAACAGGACTAGCCAGGATAGGTGCAAGAAGGATGTTCCCGATGGTGGGGGAGTCCAACACCAGTGGTCGCCGGCTGAGGATAGGAGGTACACCGTCTACAACAGAGATGAGGAGAAATCTCTTCACCCAGAGAGTGGTGAGCCTGTGGAATTTGTTATCTGGGTAAATAGATCGAAAGGCAGAGCGGTAGATGAATGGTGGGAGATGTTTTCAGGAACAATAAAAAATGTTCAACAAAATTACATTCCATTGAAAAAAACCAGAAACTCAATGAGACAGACGTATCTGTGGTTCACTCAGGAAGTTAAGGGGAATATTAGATTGAGAAAAAGGCTTGCAATCTTGCAAAAAATAGCAGCAATTGGGAGTGGGAGTGTTTCAGAAATCAGTAACGGTTACATGAAAAAGTAGAATGAGAGTAAACTAGCCAGAAATATAAAGAACAGTTTGTAAGTGGTTTTATAAGATATACAAGGGTAAACAATCGCTACAATAAACGCTGGCCCCTCAGCAGAGGCAGGAAAAATGATCAGCTGGAATGAAGAAATGGCAGCGACATTGAACAAATATTTTTTGTGTCTATCTTCACAGAAGACATGTGTTTTATACCAGATACTGACAGTGACCTCAGGACAACAAAAGTGAGGAAATTAACGTAATTCATGTCAGAGAGGCAAAGTATTGGAGAAACGCAAGTGATTAAGATCTGACAACCCCTGGGGCCTGATGGCCAACACCATAGGGATCTAAAAGAAATAGTTGCAGAGAGTTTGGATGCATTAGATCTGGGGCGGGATTCTCCGATCTCCGATGCCGAAATCGCGTTCGCCAATCAGCCGGAGAATCCACATTGGCGCCAAAATCTGGGGCGGCGCAGCTTTTGTGATGCTCCGCCCCCCCCCTCCAAAACTACGTACTCGCAGAGTACACCGCACGCAGTGGGGATGGCCTCAGGGCGTTACCGGAGGCCCTCCCCCTGATGCTCCGCCCCCGATGGGCCAGGGTGCCGACACGTGGGGCGCGTGTGGGGTTTTTTTTCGGGAGCTCGGCATGGCGGCTGCAGACTAAGTCCAGCGCCGCCGCCACAGTCGGGCGGTGGGTGTGGGGGGGGGGGGGGGAAGCCGGGGGGGGTGGTGGGGGAGCCAACCAGTGGGAAGGGGGGACTTTGGCGAGGGCTGGGGGCACTGGTGGGGAGCGGTCTGTGGTGGCGAGCCTGGCCAAAGCGGGGCACTATTCCGAAGGCCGGGTCCACACGGGCCAGCGCCATGTTGTACGGCGCGGCCACCACAGGCGGCCGCTGTGCCCATGCGCAGCCATGGACCTGGCAATTCTCCGGCCGTATGCGCATCTAGAGGCGGGTGCTCTACACCGTGTGCCTGCCAGCACCCCTACCAGACAGAGGATTGGTGGCCGTTTTGCACCATTTTTTCGGTCGTAAAACACCATCGTTCCCACGTCGGCATCAGCACATAGTCTCCCAAACAGAGAATCCAGCCCATGATTTTTCCAGAATTCCTTAGGTTCAGGAGCAGTGCCATTAGACTGGATGTTGGCAAATGTTACATCACTTTTCATGAGAGAGGGAGAAAACAGTGAACTACATGCCGGTTAACCTAGCATCAGTGTTGGAATTTATTATTAAAGAAGCCTTAACATTGCAATTAAAAAGCAATGCATTATTAAAACAAGTCAACAAATTTTACTCTCAGGAAATCCCGTTTGACAAATGTATTCAAGTTTTTTGAGGATGCATCTAGTAAGGGGAAGTAAAGAGGAACCAGTGGATCTTGCACACCTGGGTTTTCGTGAGGCATTCACTAAGGTGCTACACAAATGGTTGATAAGCAAAATAAGGGCTCATGATGTTGTGGGTGATATATTGGCAAGGATAGAAGTCTGATCAACAGACAGGAGGCAAAAAGTGGACATAAACAGGGCAATTTTACAGTGTTATTTACAACCTACATTCATGACTTATGTTAAGCGACAGAGAGTAATGTACCTAAGTTTGCTGATGATACAAAGCTAGGTGAAAGGCCAGCTGTGGGTAGGGCACGGGAATTGACAGGTTACGTGAGTAGGCAACAAGATTTGATTTGAATTATTATTGTCACATGTATTAGTATACAATGAAAAGTATTGTTTCTTGCATGCTGTACAAACAATGCATGCCGTACATAAGGAAGGAAGGAGAGACTGCAGAATATAATGTTCCAGTTATAGCAAGGTGTAGAGAAAAGATCAACTTAATACGAGGTAGGTCCATTCAAATGGACTATAATATAGGTTAATATATAAGATAATATATGGAGTATAATGTATGTTAATATATGGGTATAATTAAGGAAAGAGGGCAGTTGTTCACTTTGGTCGCAAGAGTAGAAAAGCAGAATATTTTTTAAACAGTGATGAACTAGTAAGTGTTAAAGTTCAGAGAGACTTGGGTGTGCTTGCACGAGGAATGTAGAAAGTTATCATGCAAGTACAGCGAGCAATTCGGATGGCAAATGGCGTGTTGGCCTTTATTGCAATACAATTGGAATCCAGCAATAAGTAAGTCTTGCTCCAATTATGCAGTGCTTTGGGGAGACCACCACATCTGGAGTTGAATGTGTAATTTTTGTCCCCACGTTTAAGATAGGGACACAGGAGGGCAGCACGGTGGCGCAGTGGGTTCGCATTGCGGCCTTATGGCGAGGTCCCAGGTTCGATTCTGGCCCCGGGTCACTGTCCGTGTGGAGTTTGCACATTCTCCCCGTGTTTGCGTGGGTCTCACCCCTGCAACCCAAAAAATGTGCAAGCTAGGCGAATTGGCCACGCTAAATTGCCCCTTAATTGGAAGAAATGAATTGGGTACTCTAAATTTTAAAAAAAGATAGGGATCTAGGAGCAGGAGTAGGCCATTTGGGTCTGCTCCGCCATTCAATGAAATGCTGGTGTGTCTCAACTCCACTCTTCTGTCTCCCCCCCATAATCCTTGACTGCCTCATCCATCAAAAACCTGTCGAACTCTGCCTTGAATAAATGTAATCACTCAGCCTCCACTGCTTTCTGGGGAAGAGAATTTCATACAGGAACGACCAAGAACAAGATGTACTTGCATTGGGTGCAGTACTGCGAAGATTCACTACTTGGTCCCTGGGATGAGGGGTTAGTCCAGGAAGGTGGAATGGACACCAATGTTCAATCATGATAACATTTTTTTAAGGTTAATTTTTGCAGGATGTGGGCTTCGCTGGCGAGGCCAACAATTGTTTCCCATCCCTAATTGCCATTGAGAAGTGGTGGTGAGCAGACTTCTTGAACTGCTGCTGTCCATGTGGTGTAGGTACACCCACAGTGCTGTTGGGGAGGGAGTTCCAGGATTTGGACCCAGTGACAGTGAAGGGACGGCGATGTATTTCCAAGTCAGGATCATGAGTGACTTGGAGGGGAACTTCCAGGTGGTGGTGTTCCCAGGTATCTGCTGTCTTTGTCCTTCTAGATGGTAAGTATGGAAGGTAGTGGCTAAAGAGCCTTGGTGAGTTCCTGCAGTGCATCTTGTAGATGATACACACGGCTGCTACTGTGCGTCGGTGTTGGAGGGAGTGAATGTTTGTGGAAGGGGTGCCAATCAAGTGGGCTGCTTTGTCCTGGATGGTGTCGGGCTTCTTGAGTGTCGTTGGAGCTGCACTCATCCAGGCAAGTGGGGAGCATTCAATCACGCTCCTGACTTGTGTCTTGTAGGTGGTGGGCAGGCTTTGGGGTGTCAGCTGAGTTACCCACCACAGAATTCCCAGCCTCTAACCTGCTCTAGCCGCCACAGTATTCATATTACTAGTCCGGTTCAGTTTCTGCTCAATGGTGATTGAGTGGTGGACCTGGCTCAAGGGAGCATTCTTATGGCTTAGTGGCATTTTACATTATAATGGTGACCATACAGCTCAAAGTCTGTGACGTGCTTTCGGACATTTTGAATCCTGAAAAGTGCTGTAGAAATGCCAGATTTTCTTTCTTATTTTCACTGGTAGAATGCAGTAAGATTGGCCTGAAGTACTTATTCCAAGTTACAAATAACCATTGTGCCTCGTACAATTGGAATCAGAATCGAGAGAGAAAAATAAAACGGTCTTTTCTTCTCGAAAGACAGTTGAACAGCTCAGCAAGAGCCCTTGCAGATAAATGGTTTGCTTTCAATAAAGGCTACTTTTGAGCTGCTAAAAGTTTTTTCAGTTCAGTTCCTGCCACGAGGTATCAGGGAATGGCAGCAAACAGACATTAAAAAAGTTAATTCTTGTATGCAGTCAAGTAGCACGGTTTAGGGAAGCACGGTAGCATGGTGGTTAGCATAAATGCTTCACAGCTCCAGGGTCCCAGGTTCGGTTCCCGGCTGGGTCACTGTCTGTGTGGAGTCTGCACGTCCTCCCCGTGTGTGCGTGGGTTTCCTCCGGGTGCTCCGGTTTCCTCCCACAGTCCAAAGATGTGCGGGTTAGGTGGATTGGCCATGCTATATTGCCCGTAGTGTCCTAAAAAGTAAGGTTGGGGGGGGGGGGGGGGTTGTTGGGTTACGGGTATAGGGTGGATACGTGGGTTTGAGTAAGGTGATCATTGCTCGGCACAACATCGAGGGCCGAAGGGCCTGTTCTGTGCTGTACTGTTCTATATTCTATGTCACAGTGCATGTAGCAATCCACAGCTTCGGCCTTGCGAGCACTGTTGTTTCTGCAGTCCAAACAATATGTTTACCAGCCATGGTGACAACAATTTCTCTGCTCATTTATGTGCAGCAACTTCAGAACTGAAAATATTGGCACGGGTCACGATGCGGTGTTAACATTGCTGCCTTTCTGATTAAATGATGAAGTGAGGCTCAGTTTTCATGTTGACATGGCTATAAAAAAAATCTCATGATGCTATTCACGAGCAGAGGATCCTCCTGATATCTTCGCTGACAATTCTCCCAAAACAAAAATCAAATGATCAAGTTTCTATGTTGCAAACTGACCGCTCGCTTTGCCTACAAAAGCATCAATGATTGTGCTTCAAAACAAATTCACTCGTTCTGCCTGGCTTTCTGAGACAAGCTAAAGACATGACATGAAGCTGTGCAAATGACAATTACTTCTCCAATGTGTGCGACTAATATTGCTGCTTATTGAACTGATAAGTGGAAAAAAATGGGGTGGAATGTAGGCTTGTAGGTTTGGGTAAGATATAGGGAGGGAGCTGGAGAAAGGGATAACGCAAGGGACTGGAGCAGAAGGGCAGCACGGTAGCACAAGTGGTTAGCACTGTGGCTTCACAGCGTCAGGGTCCCAGGTTCAATTCCCCGCTGGGTCACTGTCTGTACGGAGTCTGCATGTTCTCCCCCTGTCTGCGTGGATTTCCTCCGGGTGATCCGGTTTCCTCCCACAGTCCAAAGACGTGCAGGTTAGGTAGATTGGCCATGATAAATTGCCCTTAGTGACCAAAATGGTTCGGAGGGGTTACTGGGGGGATAGGGTGGAAGTAAGGGCTGAAGTGAGTCGTGCAGACTCGATGGGCCGAATGGCCACCTTCTGCACTGTATGTTCTCTGTTTCAGAAGAATCCATTTGGCCCCTCGAGCCTGATCAGCTATTCAATGAGATCATGAATGATCTTCTGCCTCAACACCATCTTTCCGCACCGTCCTCAAGACCCGTAATCCCCTTTATGTCCAAATGGCTATCCACCTCTGACTTGAATATGTTCAACAAATGAGTACCCACAGCTCTGGGCGGTAGAGAATTCCAAACTCACAATCCTCTGAAGCGAATAAACTTCTCTACATCTCTGTCTTTCAGCAAAGGTGCCACACGGGAGACTGATAAAGAAGGTAAAAGCACATGGGATCCAGGGTAATGTTACAGGTTGGATCCAAAACTGGCTCAGTGGTAAGAGACAGAGGGTGGTGGTAGAAAACTGTTGTGTGACTGGAGGCCAGTGTCCAGTGACAGACGACAGGGATCAGTGCTGGGCCTCTTATTTTTCGGGATACATATAAACAATATCGATGAGTCTCCAGGAAGCAGTCTCGAAAGGCGGAGCATCGGAGCGGTGAGTATCGGGGATTCCATTGTAGCTGAAAAAATATGAAAAACTGACATCACAGGAAAGCTGTGACCTGATAGGTACTAAATTTGCAAAAAAAGACACTGCAAAACTAATCAATTAATTAACTAAGTAGAGATGGCTCAGCAGGCGACGTGCTGCAGTTGCACGATGTGGGAGCTGGCAAATCCTACTGCCAGCTGCAGTGACCACATCTGCTCGAGGAATTTTGGCTCAGAGATGATGAACTGGAGTCTGAGCTTCCGACACTGTGGCACATCCGGATGGGTGTGGGGGGGGGGGAGGGGGAAGAGAGAGTGTGTAGCCTGGACACTTTGTTCTAGGAGGCGGTCACACCCCATTGATTAAGTACTTCAAATTCGGCCAGCTGTCAGGGACAGCAGGGTGTGATGATGAGTGAGGCAGGTAATGGTATCCTGAATTCAGGAACAGAGGAGCATCAGCTCTTGACCTTGTTCAACAGGTATGAGGGGAACGATTCTCTGATCGCGGGACAGAGTGTCCGCGCCGTCGTGAACGCTGTTGCGTTTCACAACGGCACAAAACGGGCGGGGGCACTAGTGATACTGCTCCAGCCTCACTTCCTGGCGCACATTGGGGGCGACGCGCCAATCCACGCATGCGCGGTGGCTTTACGGACTGCGCTGGCCCCAACGCAACATGGCGTGGGGGTTCTAGGGCTGGACACACAACAAAGTAGGCCCGGGAGGAGAGGTCGGCCCGCCGATTGGTGGGCCCCGATCGCGGCCAGGCCTCATCGGAGGCCCCCCCAGGCACCGCCCCCCCCCCCCATCCCCCCCATAGTCCAAGCCCCCCCACCGACCGTTCGCAGAGTTCCCGCCGGCAGGGACCAGGTGTGGATGCCGCCGGCGGGACTCTGCTTTTTCCGCGCGGCCGCTCGGCCCATCCGGGCTGGAGAATCGGCGGCCCGGCCTCGTACAGCAGCCCGTGACCGGCGCCGCGCCAAACGCACCAGCGCAAATGCCGCTAATTCTCTGCACCTCGAAGAATCGCGCGCCGGCATCGGGCCGGCGTGGCGCGGTTGCGGCGATTCTCCAGCCCGGCGCGGGGCTGGGAGAATCTCGCCCGAGGTACTTGTTCCCTGTGTGGATGAGGAAATGGACTGTAGTGAGGATGAGCTAGCTGAACACTGCACCGTGGTGCAGGAGGTCATTGAGCAGCGGGGGGTGCGGGGGGGGGGAAGATAAGTGGTAGTTGTAGGGGATTCTATAATTAGGGGAACTGATAGTATCCTTTGCAAGCAGGGCCAAAAGTCCTACATGGTATGTAACCTGGCCCATGCCAGGGTGAGGGACATCTCTAATCGGCTTGAAAGGATATTGGAGTGGGAAGGGGAGGATCCAATTGTTGTGGTTCAAGTTGGGACAAACAATATAGGCAAGATGAGGAAAGGAGGCCTGTTTGGGGAATATCAGGAACGAGGAACAAAATTAAAGAACAGGTGCTCTGAGGTTAAGATTACTACCCGAGCCACGTGCAAATGGCATAGGGAAGAGAAAATTAGGGAAGTAAACACGAGGCTAAAGGATTCGTGCGGGAATGGGGGGTTCCATTTCATGGAGCACTGGCACCAGTGTTGGGACAGGAGGGATCTGTCCCGTTGGGACGGTCTCCACCTGAACTGATCTGGGACCAGTGTTCCAGCGGAAAGGATAAATAGGATGGTCACAAGGACTTTAAACTAGCAAATGTGGGGGCGGGGGGAAGGGTAAAACTATAAGAAGTCACTAAGGAGAAGGTATTGAATGAATCAATAGGGTTAAAGGCCGATAAGTCTCTGGGACATGATGGCCTGCACCCTAGGGTATTAAGGGAGGTAGTATCAGAGATAGTGGATGCATTGGTTATGATATTTCAAAATTCCCTGGATTCTGGAAGGGTCCCGGTGGATTGGAAACATTTTAATGTGATGCCCCTGTTTAAAATGGGAGAGAGGCAAAAAGTAGGAAACTATGGACCAGTTAGTTTGACCTCTGTGGTGGGAAAGTTGCTGGATTCAATCATTAAGGAGGAGATGGCTGAACATTTGGAAAGACAAAGCACCATTGTCAGCATGAAGGTTAAGTTAATTTGCTTGAGTTCTTTGAGGACGTAACCAGCAAGGTGGATAATGGGGAACCTGTGGATGTGGTATATCTAGACATCCAGAAGGTTGCATAAAAGTCTGATCCAGAAGGTGGCATAGTGGTTAGCCCTGCTGCCTCACAACGTCAGGGACCCGGGTTTGATTCCGACCTCGGGTGACTATCTGTGTGAACTTTGCACATTTTCCCCGTGTGTGCGTTGGTTTCCTCCGTGTGCTCTGCTTTCTTCCCACAGTCAAAAGATGTACAGGTTAGGTGGTTCGGCTATTCTAGGGTCCCCCTCAGGATGCGCTTAGGGCAGGGGATGGGGCCTGGGTAGGGTGGTCTTTCAATGGACCTTGTGCTGCACTGTAGGAATTCTATGATTTAAGGTGAGATCCCAGGGGATTGGCGGTAGACTATCAGATTGGTTTGAGGATTGGTTGACTGACAGAAAGCAGACGGTCAGGATAAATGGGTCCTTCTCTAACTGGTGGACTGTAACTGGTGGGGGGCCGCAGGCATCAGGATCGGTCCACAACTGTTCACAGTCTATATAAATGATCTTCAAGCAGGGACAGAGTGTAACATAGCAAAGGTTGTGGATGATGCTAAACTAGGTGGGAAAGCAGGCAGTGAAGAGGAAATAAGGATGTTACAGATGAATATAGATAGGCTAGGAGATTGGGCCAAAATTTAGCAGATGGAGTTTAATGTAAACATAGAAAATAGGCCATTCAGCCCTCCGAGTCTGCACCACCATTCAAAATGGTCATGGCTGATCATGCAAATTCATTTTCCCACTCCTGCTTGCTCTCCATACCCCTTGATCCCTTTAGCCACAAGGGTCATGTCCAGCTCCCGCTTGACTATATCCAGCGAACCGGCCCCAACAGCTTTCTGTGGTAGAGAATTCCACACGTTCACAACTCTCTGAGAGAAGAAGTTCTTCCTCATCTCAGTCCTGAACGGCTGACCCCTTATTCTTAGGCTGTGACCCCTAGTTCTGGACGTCCCTAATATCGGGAACATGCTTCCCGCATCTAGCCTGTTCAGTCCTATTCGGATTTTATATGTTTCTATGAGATCTTCTCTCATTCTTCTAAACTCCAGTCAGTACAAGCCCAGTCGATCCAGTCTTTCTTCATGTGTCAGTCCTGCAATCCCGGGAATTAGTCTGGTGAACCTTCGCTGGACACCCTCAACAGCAAGAATGTCCTTCCTCAAACTAGGAGACCAAAACTGCTCACAATACTCAAGGTGTGGCCTCACCAAGGCCCTGTATAACTGCAGCAAGACATCCCTACTCTGATACTCCAATCCTCTCGCTATGAAGGTCAGCATGCCATTAGCTTTCCTCGCCGCCTGCTGTACCTGCATACCAACCTTCAGCGACTGTTCCACCATGACACCCAGGTCTCGTCGCACTTCCCCTTTTCCTAAACTGCCCCCATTCAGAAAATAATCTGCCTTCCTGTTTTTGCCACCAAAGTGGATAACCTCATATTTATCCACATTATATTGCATTTGCCCACTCAGCCAGACTGTCCAAGTCACTCTTCAGCCTCTTTAATCCTCCTCAAAGCACACACTGCCACCCAGCTTAGTGTCATCTGCAAATTTGGAGATATTGCTTGCAATTCCTTCGTCCAAATCATTCATATATATTGTGACCAAAACGTTCAGGAGGGGTTATTGGGATAGGGTGGAAGTGAGGGCTTAAGAGGGTCGGTGCAGACTCGATGGGCCGAATGGCCTCCTTCTGCACTGTATGTTCTATCTTCTATGTCTGGGCAGAGGGATCTGGGTGTCTTTGTTCATGAATCACAGAAAGTCGGTGTGCAGGTACAGCATGTAATTAAAAAGGCAACTGGAATATTAGTGTTTATTCCAAAAAGACTGAGAAGTGTTGTTGCAATTGTATAGGATGTTGGTGAAACCACATCTGGAGTATTGTGTCCAGTTTTGGTCTCTTTATTTGTGGAAAGATGTGGTGGCATTGGAGGCAGTTCAGAGGAGATGCACCAGATTGATTCCAGGGATGAGAGGGTTGAAGTATGAGGAGAAATTCAAGAGCTTAAGCTTATACTCGCTGGAGTTTAGAAGGATGAGAGGGGATTTGATCGAGGCACATAAGATACTAAAAGCGATTGATAAAGTAAATGTAGACTAAGGGGGCGATTCTCCAATATGGAGCCCAAGTGTTCGCGCCGTCGTGAACCAGGCCCGGGTACGACCGATTCTGGCTCCCACAGGGGGCTAGCACAGCGCTGGAGCAGTTCATGCTGCGCCTGCCTCCTTTTGCAGTGCCAAATGGGCGCCGTGCCAACCTGCGTATGCGCAGTTGGGCAGCGCCAACCTGCGCATGCGCGGGGGACTTCTTTTGAGCGCCGGCCCCGACTCAACATGCCGGAGGTGTTCAGGGGCCGGCCACGCCAGAAAGTAGGCCCGGAGGGGGAGAGGCTGGGCCGCCGATCGGTGGCTCCCGATCGCGGGCCAGGCCCCATCGGACTCTTCCCCCGGTGAAGGAGCCCCCCTCACCCCCACCACAAGCCGCCCCCCCCAACCGTTCGCGCAGAGGGAACAGAGGGATCTTGGGTGCTTGTCCACAGATCCCTGAAGGCAGCAGGCAGGTGACTACGGTTGTTAACAAGACAGACGGGACACTTGCCTTAATCAGTCGTGGCATAGATTATAAGAGCAGGGAGGTTATGTTGGAGATGTACAAAATTTTGGCTCGGTCACTATAAGACATAGGAGCAGAATTAGGCCACTCGGCCCAATGAGTCTGCTCTGCCATTCAATCATGGCTGATATTTTTCTCATCCCCATTCTCCTGCCTTCCCCCATAGTCCCTGATTCCCTTATTAATCAAGAACCTATCTACCTCTTAAAGACACAGTGACCTGGCCTCCACAGCCTTCTGCGGCAAAGTGTTCCACAGATTCATCACCCGCTGGCTGAAAAATTCCTCCTCATCTCTGTTTTAAAGGAACGTCCCTTTAGTCTGAGATGGTGTCCTCTGGTTCGAGTTTTTCCTACAAGTGGAAACATTTTGTCCATGTCCACTCTATACAAGCCTCGTAGTATTCTGTAAGTTTCAATAAGCTCCCCCCTCATCCTTCTAAACTCCAACAAGTACAGACCCAGAGTCCTCAACCATTCCTCATAGGACAAGTTCTTCATTCCAGGGATCATTCTTGTGAACCTCCTGTGGACCCTTTCCAAGGCCAGCACATCCTTCCTTAGACTCGGGGCCCAAAACTGCTCACGATACTACAAATGGGGTATGACCACAGCCTTAGAAGTACATCCCTGGGCTTGTATTCTTGACATGAATGCTAACATTGCATTTGCCTTCCTAACTGCCGGCCGGACCTGCACATTAACCTTAAGAGAATCGTTAGGAACTGGGGTACTGTGTGCAGTTCTGGTCACCTCACGATAGGAAGGATGTGATTGCACTGGAGAGGGTGCAGAGACATTTCAGCAGGATGTTGCCTGGGATTAAGCATTTGAGCCATGAAGAGAGGCTGGATAAGCTCAGGTTGTTTTCTTTGGAGCAGAGTAGGCTGAGGAGGGACCTGATTGAAGTGTGTAAGATTATGAGGAGTATGGACAGGGTGGATAGAAAACGGCTGTTCCCCTTAGTTGAAGGATCAATAACAAGGGGGCATAACGTTAAGTTGAGGGACAGGAGGTTCAGAGGGGATTTGAAAAAAGCTTTTTTTCAGTCCAGAGGGTAGTGAGAATACACTGCTTGGGAGGGGAATAGAGGCAGGAAACCTCACTGTCATAATAGACACACTAGTATATGATGGTGCACAGACAGGCATTGATTGACACACAGGATGACCAATCAACACACAGAACACAGCAGCCAATCACCAGACAGGACACGGCCACTATAAAGCCAGAGGGCACTAGTTTTCCCGCTCTCTTGGGATGCAGCCTCTGAGACAGTCAGAGCCCGTGAGCAACAACTAGAACAAACACCACGTGGTAGTCAGTTAGTCTGGTCAGGTTAGCCTCAGGTCTCCAGTCAACTCAGCATAGTGTCAACCCACAGTTAAAGTATGTATGATACTTAAGAGTTCAATAAAACAGAGTTGCATTTCTTCAAGTGTTGGAAGCCTGTCTCTCTCACTGCTACAGTAAACACAGTCCTCGCAGACCCAGCTTACCCAACACATCAGTCACAACCTTTAAAAAGTATGTGGATGAGCACTTGAAATGCCATAATATTCAAGGCTAAGGGTAAGTGCTGGAAAGTAGGATTCGTGTAGATTCAGTGGTTTTGTTCGTGCAGACTCGATGGACCGAGGGCCTCTTCTGTATTGTATCACTCTATGTCTATGCTAACCCCTGACCCTGATTCTAGACTCCTCAGTACAGAAAACATCGTTCCAGCATTTGTCCTGTCAGAAATGTAAGAATGTCATATGTCTCATTGAAATTACTCCTTAATTATTTAAACTTGGGGAGATATATGCTTAGTTCACATTAATCTTTCTTTATGAACAATCCCTTCATCACAGGATCCGGCCTAGTGAATCTTCGGTCCATATTCATTGAGGCAGCTAAGGAGATCAAAACTGTGAACAGTATTTCAGGGGTGAGATCAGGAATATCCGATACCAGCGACGGGCAACCTAGGCCGGTGAGTGGGCCGCATGAGAGGCCCTGCTTCATCAAAGTGGGCCGCAAGATTGAAATGGGGGCTTGTTCACTGACCATCACGCCATAAGTACCAAATTTTTCATAACGAGTTATAGAAAATGCTCAATCGTTCAGATATTAATAGAACCGGTAAAAGCAAAATAAATGTTTTAGAGTTTTAGATTTAGAATACCCAATTCTATTTTTCCCAATTAAAGGGCAACTTAGCGTGGCCAATCCACCGACCCTGCACATCTTTGGGTTGCAGGAGTGAGACCCACGCCGACGCGGGGGAGAATGTGCAAACTCCACACGGGCAGAGACCCGGGTCCTCCGCGACGTGAGGCAACAGTGCTAATCACTGCAACACCGTG
The DNA here is from genome assembly GCF_902713615.1 of Scyliorhinus canicula. Lineage (NCBI taxonomy): Eukaryota > Metazoa > Chordata > Chondrichthyes > Carcharhiniformes > Scyliorhinidae > Scyliorhinus > Scyliorhinus canicula. The sequence continues at coordinate 149,453,859 of NC_052158.1, read as the reverse complement.
CCGCCCTGAATCATTTCAGTCATACCGGTAAGAAAAATAACTACACGGATGGAAAACAGCGGAAGGCGACAACCCTGCACATGGGCAACGGTCAACAAAATGTCTCGTGGTTCCCACTCATAATCCAGATAGGCCGCATGTGACCCCCCCCCCCCCCCCCCGCCCCCCCCCAAGGCCCTTAGGTTGCCCACCACTGCCCTATACAGTTTTAAGACTCCTTTTCTGGATTATCCCAATCGGATTGTAATGAAAGTTAACGTGCCTTTGTTTGGATGGTGGGGGGTAGGATGCGGTTCAGCGGGGGTAGAATCATGTTTTCTTAAAATACGATCAACTAAGCATCAAACATGCAGAGGGACATGAGTCAATGAATTCTTGAGATTCCTTAAATTCTATAAAAGCATCGGAATGGTAAAAGCGCAATATCTGCTGGAGGGGGGAACGTGAAGCACAAACATTATTGATTACTGGAATGAGGAGACTGACTGTCCCCAAAAGACAAAATGTGGGACAGTGCCACCAAAGGGAGAGAGAAACAAGGACAATTCACAGCACAGAAGGAGGCCACCAGCCCATCATGTCCATATCAGCAGATTTACAGGAGGTATGAGGACTGGTCAGGCAGGTCTGTTTTAATAGAGAGATAAAAAGGGTGGAGAGCTTTAACAGGGGAATTCCAGAGCGTACAGCAAAGATAGCTGAAGGCAATTGCAATTAAAAGTCAGGAACGTGCAAGATGCCAGGTTGGAGATCTCAGATGGTTGTAGGGCCGCCCCAGGTCACCGAGTGAGGTGGAGACAATGCTGTGGAAGGAGTTGCAAGCAACGATCAGAACTTGGATTGGATTTGTTTATTGTCACGTGTACCGAGGTACAGTGAAAAGTATTTTTCTGCGAGCAGCTCAACAGATCATTAAGTACATGGGAAGAAAAGAAAATACATAATAGGGCAACACAAGATATACAATGTAACTACATAAGCACTGGCATTGGATGAAGCATACAGGGTGTAGTGTTAATGAGGTCAGTCAATAAGAGGGTCATTTAGGAGTCTGGTGACAGTGGGGAAGAAGCTGTTTTTGAGTCTGATTGTGCGTGTTCTCAGACTTCTGTATCTCCTGCCCGATGGAAGAAGTTGGAAGAGTGAGTAAACCAGGTGGGAGGGATCTTTGATTATGCTGCCCGCTTTCCCCAGGCAGCGGGAGGTGTAGATGGAGTCAATGGATGGGAGGCAGGTTCTTGTGATGGACTGGGCAGTATTCACGACTCTCTGAAGTTCCTTGCGGTCCTGGGCCGAGCAGTTGCTATACCAGGCTTTGATGCAGCCCGATAGGATGCTTTCTATGGTGCAACTGTAAAAGTTGGTAAGGGTTAATGTGGACATGCCAAATTTTCTTAGTTTCCTGAGGAAGTATAGGCGCTGTTGTGCTTTCTTGGTGGTAGTGTCGATGTGGGTGGACCAGGGCAGATCTTTGGAGATGGGCACCCGTAGAAATTTGAAACTGCTAACCATCTCCACCTCGGCCCCGTTGATGCTGACATGGGTGTGTACAGTACTTTGCTTCCTGAAATTAATGAGCAGCTCTTTAGTTTTGCTGGCATTGGGGGAGAGATTGTTGTCGCTACACCACTCCACTAGGTTCTCTATCTCCCTCCTGTATTCTGACTCGTAATTATTCGAGATCTGGCCCACTATGGTTGTATCGTCAGCAAACTTGTAGATGGAGTTGGAACCAAGTTTTGCCACACAGTCGTGTGTGTACAGGGAGTAGAGTAGGGGGCTAAGTACGCAGCCTTGCGGGGCACCGATATTGAGGACTATTGTGGAGGAGGTGTTGTTGTTCATTCTTACTGATTGTGGTTTGTTGGTCAGAAAATCGAGGATCCAGTTGCAGAGTAGAGAGCCAAGTCCTAGGTTTCGGAGCTTTAATATGAGCTTGGCTGGGATTATGATGTTGAAGGCGGAGCTGTAGTCGATAAATAGGAGTCTGATGTAGGAGTCCTTGTTTTCGAGATGCTCTAGCGATGAGTGTAGGGCCAGGAAAATGGCGTCTGATGTGGACCGGTTGCAACGGTATGCGAATTGCAGTGGGTCAAGGCGTTCTGGGAGTATGGAGGTGATGCGCTTCATGATCAACCTCTCTTAAAAGTCAATCCATTCACAGATCAAGAGCCAAGGTTAGTAAGTGAGCACACTGGAGGTCGGTGAACATGTTCTTTGTGTGAATTTGAGTACGGACGGCAGAGTTTTGAATTAGTTCACGTTTAGGGGGGTGTAAGTGCTGGCTAGCTTATGGAGCCGATAAGTTGAAGCAGAGGCAGAGAAAGGTGACACTACAGACGGGAACAGATTCAGAAACTCAGCTCAAAGTTAAATAGGATGTCTGCAAACGGTCTACTTCAGCCTCAGGCAATGGTCAGATACGTTCATAAGATTTCGGAGCAGAATTAGGCCATTCGGCCCATCGAGTCTGCTCTGGCATTCAATCATTTTCCTCATCCCCGTTCTCCTGCCTTCTCCCCAGAAACCCTGATCCCCTTATTAATCAAGAACCTATCTATCTCTGTCTTAAAGACACTCAGTGATTTGACCTCCACAACCTTGTGCGGCAGAGTTCCACAGATTCACCACCCTCTGGCTGAAGAAATTCCTCCTCATCTCTGTTTTAAAGGAACGTCCCTTAAGTCTGAGATTGTGTCCTCTGCTTCTAGTTTTTCCTGCAAGTGGAAACATTCTCTCCATGTCCACTCTATGCAGGCCTCGCAGTATCCTGTAAGTTTTCATAAGATCCCCACTCATCCTTCTAAACTCCAACGAGTACAGACCCAGAGTCCTCAACCGTTTCTCGTACGACAAGCTGTTCATTCCAGGGATCATTCATGTGAACCTCCTCTGGACCCTTTCCAAGGCCAGCACATCCTTCCTTAGATACGGGGCCCAAAACTGCTCACAATACTCCAAATGGGGTCTGACCACAGCCTTATACAGCCTCAGAAGTCCATCCCTGGTCTTGTATTCTAGCCCTTTGTTTTTTCTTTTTAAAAATAAATTTAGAGTGCCCAATTCATTTTTTCCAATTAAGGGGTGTGGCCAATCCACCTACCCTGCACATCTTTGGGTTGTGGGGGCGAAACCCATGCAAACACAGAGAGAATGTGCAAACTTCAGATGGATAGTGACCCAGAGCCGGGATCGAACCTGGGGCCTCGGCGCCGTGAGGCGGCAATGCTACCCATTGTGCCACCGTGCTGCCTGTATTCTCACCCCTTGACATGAATGCTAAAATTGCATTTGCCTGCTTAACTGGCGACTGAACCTGAAAGAGAAAGAGAATCATGAACAAGGACTCCCAAGTCCCTTTCTGCTTCTGATTTCCCAAGCATTTCCCCATTTAGAAAACAGTCTCTGCCTAAATTCCTCCTTCCAAAGTGCTTAACCTCACACTTTTCCACATTGTATTTCATCTACCACTTCATTGCCCACTTCTGCAGTGCCCTGGTTTCCTCAATACTACCTGTCCCTCTACAGATCTTCGTATCATCTGCACACTTAGCAACAGTGCCTTCAGTTCCTTCTTTCAGATCATTAATGTATAATGTGAAAAGTTGTGGTCCCAGCACAGACCCCTGAGGCACACCACTAGTCACCGGCTGCCATCCTAGAAAGACCCCTTCTGTCCCCACTCTCTGCCTTCTGCCAGTCAGCCAATCTTCTATCCATGCCAGGATCTTGCCCTTAACACCATGGGCTCTTAACTTATTGAACAATCTCCTGTGTGACACCTTGTCAAAGGCCTTCTGGAAATCTAAATAAATCACATCAACTGGTTCTCCTTTGTCTAACTTCCTTGTTACCTCCTCAAAGAACTCTAACAAATTTGTCAGACATGACCTCCCTTTGACAAAGCTGTGCTGACTCAGTCCTATTTTAACATGCACTTCCAAGTACTCCTCGATCTCATCTTTAATAACGGACTCTAAAATCTTACCAATGACCAAAGTCAGGCTAACCAGCCTATAATTTCCTGTCTTCTGCTCCCTCCCTTCTTAAACAGTGGTGTTACATTAGTCACTTTCCAGTCCCCTGGGACCCTTCCTGCCTCCAGTGATCCCTGAAAGATCACCACCAATGCCTCCACAATCTCCTCAGCTATCTCATTTTGGACACTGGGGTGTAGTCCATCCGGTCCAGGTGACTTATCTACCATCAGACCTTCCAGCTTCCCCAGAACCTTCTCCTTAGTGATGGCCACTGCACTCACCTCTGCCCCCTTATTCTCCTGGAGCTCTGGCATCCCACTGGTGTCTTCCACCGTGAAGACTGATGCAAAGTAACTATTCACTTCATTTGCCATTTCTTTGTTTCCTATTATTACTTCTCCAGCCATGTTTTCCAGTGGTCCAATGTCTATTTTTGCCTCTCTGTTACCTTTTGAAAAATGAAAATCTCTTATTGTCACGAGTAGGCTTCAAATGAAGTTACTGTGAAAAGCCCCAAGTCGCCACATTCCGGCGCCTGTTCGGGAAGGCTGTTACGGGAATTGAACCGTGCTGCTGGCCTGCTTGGTCTGCTTTCAAAGCCAAATTCTTCCTATCTTCTTTTATATTGCTAACTAGCTTGCATTCATATTTTATCTTCTCTCCCCTTATTGCTTTTTCAGTTGTCCTCTGCTCACTTTTAAAGACTTCCCAATCCTCTGGCTTCCCACTAATCCTCGCCACTTCATATATTTTTTCTTTTGCTTTTATGCGGTCCTTGACTTCCCTTGTCAACCATGGATGCCTTGTCCTGCCCTGAGCATATTTCCTCCTGCTTGGGGTGAATTTATGCTGTGCCTCCCGAATAACCCACAAAAACTCCTGCCATTGCGATTCTACTGTCTTCCCTGCTGGGCTCCTTTTCCAATCACTCTAGCCAGCTCCTCCCTCATGTCTTTGTAGTTACCCTTATTTAATTGTAATATTGTTACATCTGATTCCAGCTTCTCCCTCTCAAACTGCAGGGTACATTCTATCATATTGTGGTCACTGCTCCCTCAGAGTAAATTCGACCGCAACATGTGCCAGGCTCGGCCTGATTCAATTTAAGGTCGTTCACTGGGCCCACATTACGGTGGCTCGGATGAGCAAATTCTTTGGGGTAGAGGACAAATGCGCTAGGTGCGCAGGAGGACCAGCGAACCACGTTCACATGTTTTGGGGATGTCCGATGCTTAGGGGGTACTGGGAGGGATTTGCGGGGATCATGTCCCGGGTGCTAAAAACAAGGGTGGCGATGGGTCCAGGGGTGGCAATCTTTGGGGTTTCCGAGGACCCGGGAGATCCAGGGTGAGAAAGAGGCCGATGTTTTGGCCTTTGTTTCCCTGATAGCCTGGCGACGAATATTATTGGCATGGACGGACTCAAAGCCCCCAAAGACTGAGTTGTGGCTTTCGGACATGTCGAGTTTTCTGGGTATGGAAAAGATTAAGTTCGCTTTGAGGGGATCTGTACAGGGGTTCGCCCGTAGGTGACAACCATTCATTGACTTATTTGCGAGAGAGTGAGCGTTAGCAGAGGTGGGGGGGGGGGGGGGGGGGGGTGGAGGAGGTTAGAGTAGAGTAGAGTAGGAGGGATAAATTGTCGGGTAGTGCGGGTAGATGGGAGAGGAGCGGGCTGGTGCAGTATGGTACGATTGAAGTATTGATTTTACGTGGATGTTTGCACATTTTTGCCTTTTTTGCTTTCTATTTGTTGATGTCTGTAACTGTTGACAATGCCGAAAAATACCTCAATAAAATTGTTTGTTAAAAAAAAAAGATCCTGAATCAAGACTGCCTCATTACACATCACCTAATCCAGAATTGCCTGTTCCCTAGTGGGCTCTACCACAAGCTGCTCCAAAAAAAAATCTCTTAAACATTCCACAAATTCCTTTTCTTGGTATCCACTACCAATTTGATTTTCCCAGTCCACGTGCATATTGAAGTTGCCCATGATTATTGTGTTATTGCCTTTTTTACTTGCTTTCTCTATCTCCTGATTGATTTTCTGCCCCACATCCTGACTACTGCGAGGGACCCTGTACATAACTCCCATCAGGGTCTTTTTACCTTTGCGATTCCTCAACTCTACCCACAGAGATTCTATGCCTTCTGATTCTATATCGCTCCTTGTTATCAATTTAACTTCATTCCTTACAACAATGCAACCCCGTCCGTCCCCTTTGCCCATCTGCCTGTTCTTTCATTACGACAGACATCCTTGTATATTTAGATACCAGCCCTGATTCCCTTGCAGCCGCGCCTCTGTGATGCCCACATCGTACCGCCCAATTTCAATGTGCACAACAAGCTCATTTACCTGATCCCATCCTGGCCTCAAATCCATCGTCCTGCCTGGTCTCCATAACCCTTCAAACCATTACCAATTTACACTCCTCCTTAAATTTCCTCACTGTCCCAGCATCCACCTCACTCTGGGGTAGCGATTTCCACAGATTCACAACCCTCTGGGAGAAGTCGTTTTTCCTCAAGTCTGTTTTAAATTTGCTACCTCTTATTCTTAGATTATGACCTCTCATTTTAGAATGCCCCACAAGAGGAAGCATCAGCTCCACTCCTACTTTATCCATACCTTTTAGCATCTTGAAGACCTCAATTAGATCTCCCTCATTCTTCTAAACTCCAGAGAGCATAGGTCCTTTGACAAGGGACCTCATGGTAGACTGGTACAAAAGGTGGAGTCACATGGGATCAGAGGAGAGCTGGCAAGTTGGATACAGAACTGGCTTGGGCACAGAAGATGGGGGTAGCAGTAGAAGGGTGCTTTTCTGAATGGAAGGCTGTGACTAGCGGCGTTCCACAGGGATTAGTTCTGGGACATTTGATGTTCGTAGTGTATATAAATGATCTGGAAGAAAATGTAGCTGGTCTGATTAGCAAGTTCGCAGATGACACAAAACAATGGTGGAGTTGCGGATAGTGAAGAGGATTGTCAGAGGATCCAGCAAGATATAAACTGGTTGGAGTCTTGGGCAGAGAAATGGCAGATGGAGTTAAATCCAGACAGGTTTGACATAATGCATTTTGGAAAGTCCAATGCATGTCGGAATTACACAGTAAGAAGTAGAACTCTTGCACGAATTGACAGGCAGAGAGATCTGGGCATGCATGTCTACAGATCACTGAAAGTGGCAACGCATGTGGATAAGGTGGTCAAGAAGGCATACGCTGGCCTTCATCGGTTAGGGCACTGAATATAAAAATTGGCAAGTCATGTTGTAGCTGTACAGGAACTTGGTTAGGCCTCATTTGGAATATTTGGAGAGGGTACAGAAGCGATTTACTAGGATGCTGCCTGGTCTAGAGGGCATTAGCTATGAGGAGAGGTTAGATAAACTCGGTCTGTTCTCACTGGAACGATGGAGGTTGAGAGCCATCCTGATAGATGTCTACAAGATTATGAGTGGCATGGACAGAGTGGATAGTCAGATGCTCTTTCCTACGGTAGGAGAGTCAAGTACTAGGGGACATAGATTTAAAGTGCCTGGGGAAATGTTTAGAACAGATGTGCAAGGCAGGTTTTTTTCACACAGAGGGTGGTAAATATATGGAATGCGCTGCCTGGGGAGGTGGTGGGAGGAGGTACAATAGCGGCATTTAAGGGGCATCTAGACAAATTTATGAATAGGGTGGGAATGGAAGGATACAGACTCCGTACGTGCATACAGTTTTAGTTCTAGCAGGTACCATAGTCAGTGCAGGCTCGGAGGGCCGAAGGGCCTGTTCCTGTGCTGTATTGTTTTTTGTAAACTGTTCAATCTCTCCTCATACGACAAACCCCTCAACTCTGGAATCAATCCAGTGAACCTCCTCTAAACTGCCTCCCAATGCCACTATAACTTTCCTCAAAAAAGGGGACCAAAACTGTGCATACAACTCCAGGTTCAGTCTTAGCAATGCCTTGTATAGTTGCAACAACTCTTCCTTACCTTTGCACTCAATTCCTTTTGCTATCAATGCCAACATTCTATTTACTTTCCTTATTATCTGCTACAATTGCATGCTCGTTTTCTGTGACTCATGCACAAGGTCACACAGACTCCTCTGCATCAGAACACCCTAATGTCTTTCCCGATTTAGATAATAAGTTGCCTTTCCATTTTTTTGACCAAAAATGCATGACCTCACACTTATCCACATTAAACTCCATCTGCTCCAACTCCTCACCTATCTATATCCATTTGTAAGGTTCTAATTTCCTCATTGCAAGTTACTGTCCCACCTATTTTTGTGTCATCTGCGAAGTTGGCTATAGAACCATCTGTCCCTGTATCCAAGTCATTAATAGAGATTGTAAATAGCTGGGGCCCAAGGACTGAACCCTGTGGCACCCCACTAGTTATATCTTGCCACCCAGGAAAAGACTAATTTATCCCCACTCTCTGTCTCCTTCCGTCAAACAGTCTTCTATCCAAGGTATTAAATTACCCCTAATCCCAGGTAATCTCACTTTGTGAATTAACCTTCTGTGTGGCACCTTATCAAACACCTCCCGGAAGTCCAGATATACTACATCTACAGGATCCCCATGATCAACTTTGCTTGTTACATCTTCAAAGAACTCAAGCAATTTAGTCAAACATGATTGGCCCTTCATAAAACTATGCTGACTCTGATGGATAATGCTTTGGCTTTCCAAATGTCCTGATATTACGTCCTTGATAATTAATTCTAACAACTAACTGGTCTGTAAATTCTCACATTCAGCCTCCCTCCCCTTTTTGAATAAGTGCGTTACGTTAGGATTTTTCCAATCCATTGGAACCATTCCCGTGTCCATGGAATTTTGGAATATTATAACCAGTGGATCCACTATCTCTGTTGCCACTTCCTTTAACATCCGAGGATGTAGGCCATCAGGCCCTGGGGACTTGTCTGCCCCCAATCCCAAGAGTTTGTTGAGTACTGTTTCCCTATTGATGCTGGTTGTTCCGTTCCACCCTTTCTATTACCTCTGAATTGCCCGTTCCTATAGGAATGGTACCAGTGTCCTCCACCGTGAAAACTGAGGCAAAGTATTGATTTAGTATCTCTGCCATTTCTGTGTTCCCCACTATTAACTCACCAGTTTCATCTTCCAAGGGGCCAACATTCACCTTAGCAACTCTCTTCCTTTTTATGTACCTGTGGAAGCTTTTGCAATCCTTTTTGATATTCTGTGCTGGTTTTAATTCATAATTTACTTTTTATTACTTTTAAAATATCCCTTTGTTTATGTTTGAAAGTTTCCCAATCTTCCAGCCTGCCACTGGCCTTTGCAATATGATATAACTTACTTTTTCTCTTTATAATGTCCTTGACCTCCTTGTTTAGCCATTGATGTTTTTTACCCCTCTTCCAATCTTTCTTCCTCACGGGGATATATTTTAGTTGTGAGGAATTGTGTATCTCCTTAAACAACGGGCACTGCTCATCAGCTGTCCGACCTTTTAGCCTTCCTGCCCAGTCTACACTGTCCAAATCTATCCTCAAGCCTGTGTTTCCTTTAATTCCAGAACACTATTGTGGGACTCCACTTTCTCGCCCCCAAACTGAATCTTGAATTCTGTCATACTATGGTCACTACTCCCTAGTGGCTCCTTAACTCTGAGGTTATTAATTAATCCCTCCTCATTACAAAATACCAAATTGAGAGTCGCCTCCTTCCTGGCTGGTTCCTCAACATACTGTTCCAGGAAACAATCTCTATTGCATTCATTGAACTCTGCCTCCAGGCTATGCTTCCAATTTGATTCCTCCAATCCATTTGCATATTAAAATCACCCATTATTATTGCTGTACCTGTCTTGCAACCCCCCAGGATTTCATGGTTTATACTGTGCCCCACTGTGGAACTGCTGTTTGGGGACCTATAGATTACCCCTACCAAGGACTTCTTCTCTTTGTTATTTCTTATTTCTACCCAGACAGATTCGACATCTTGATCTCCGGTCATTTCTCATTACAGCACTGATCCCTTTCCTCACCAGCAGGTCTACGCCACCTTCTTTTCCTTTCACCCTATATTTCCGAAATACTGCGTACTCTTGGATATGATGGAGTGATCGACTTGGAGGTCAGGGCTCATTCGTGAATTTGCTTCACAACAGCCATCACATCCTGAAGTCACAATTATACTATTCAAATTCCTGTACTCTCCTTCATCTGCTGCAATTTGCACAGTGGTATTCACCCACACCCACAATTAGACTGCATTTGAATGAATTCTAATTACAAGTCAACCATTTGGGGCATCGTCTAAATCGGAACAGACAACCATGGACCAAAGTTGTGCCTTGTAATGACAGCCCGTGCAATTTGAGTCATTTCATGCACAAGGTTCCATTATCCTGCATCTCATTCCATGCGTCTGAGCGACAGCCTGAAATTCCACACACTGGTGTTCCTTCTCGAAAAGCGAGAATGGAAACATTTGAAAGAAGGTGTCACGGGATTTGAGAAACCACGGAAACCACACTGGGACACGGAGCATCCCTACATCTTTTCAATCCCCTAGAACCCAAAGTCTATCCACCTCTATCTTGAACAACTGAGCAATAGCAACCCTCCATGGGGTCGGTGAATCACAATGATTCACAACCCTTTGAGTGAAGAACTTTCCCTTCATCTAATAACAATAATCTTTATTGTCACAAGTAGGCTCACATTAACACTGCAATGAAGTTACTGTGAAAAGCCCCTCGTCGCCACATTCCCGGCGCCTGTTCGAGTACACTGAGGGAGAATTCAGAATGTCCAATTCAACCTAACAAGCACGTCTTTCAGGACTTGTGGGAGGGAACCGGAGCACACGGGGAGAATTCCGCACAGACAGTGACCCAAGCCGGGAATCGAACCTGGGACCCTGGCGCTGTGAGGCAACAGTGCCAACCACCATGCTATCTCAGTCCTAAATGGTGGACTCCCTCACCCTGAGACTGTGACAACCCCCCACCCCAACCATTCCCACACACACGTGTTCTAGATCCCTCAGATTTTGCGAGCTTGTGTGTGAGAGAGAGAGAAAACAATCACAGGTCGGTTTCTTTTTCCAATCAGCTGTCTTCGCTGGTCACCGACCCACCCGCCAGCAGGAACAGTTGCTGCTTATTTTGCTCTCATCAAAAGCCTCCGTCCAGTCTGAGCATTTCTGTCTCAGGATTCAGGCCAGGTCGAGGAAGATCTGCCTCCTGCCCACCGCTGACCTCCATGCAGTCCAACTACACGCGTCCCTCTCCCTCCCTCACTAGCACAGTATCAATTTCACACACGCGTCTGTTGCACCATCCCTGGCCACAGCCAAGGGAGTGCTTGCCCGATGAAAGTTCTCGGACCCAAAGGGAAATAAATGGGTTTAATTGCAGGCTACATCAAATAAATAGGGGGAACGGGGGGAAATGGAGGTACTGTCCCGGGTGCTGGTCACAGTGCCAAAAGTGCACTGAACTGCATGTTGACAAACAAACTTTAAACTTTCCTACCGCACATCTCAGACCTTTCCAGACAGCAGCTCGGGCTCAGTGCTGGCACTTTACAGGGCTGTGCAGCGGGAGAAAGCAGACACGGTCAAATGGGTTCTTCTTTTCCTCCTCTTCCTTTTGTGACTTTTAATCTCTCCCATTGAAAGTCCGGCTCGGCTGCCCACAGATCTCACGCCGGTTTAAAAAAGCACAGCGCATTATTCACATGTCAAGCACTGCTACCTCCCGGCTTTCTCTCCCACCCCCACCCGGGGAGAGCGTCATTGCAAAGGCGTGGCACTCGAAACTCTCCCACTTTTTCTTTCACAAGCTCCTGTATCGGGTTGCACTCCCTCCGGGCTCGCTGGTTGCAAAATTGACATGAGCCCCGAGTTGATCGGTTTCACTTCTTCGCGCCGGTCTAATTTTAACAGCCATCTGTACATTTCTTCCAAACCGACTTCCTTTTCCAACTCGAGAATTGAATTCCCGCTTTCTGTGCACTTTTTTAAATATTGGAAATGCATGTGTAAACTCTGCAATTCTTCTATTTTATTCTCCATAGTAATAATAATCACTTATTGTCACAAGTAGATTTCAATGAAGTTACTGTGAAAAGCCCCTCCTCGCCACATTCCAGCGCCTGTTCGTGGAAGCTGGTACAGTAATTCAACCCGCTCCTGACCTTGTTCTGCATTATAAACCAGCTGTCTAGCCCACTGAGCTAAACCCCCGGCACTTTGGGATTCAGAGCAAGTGGCCTTCCAACTTCGCCACAGTTGTGGCAGTGAAGGAACAGATTGGCCAGTTCTCCCAGACCTTATTTTTTTGGAGCTGAATAGCTGAATAAGAGATGTCACATATAGTTTCTCCCAGGCTTGATATAAGATGAATTTCAACATGTATTCACACAAGTTACTGGAGGGCTTTCGATAAAGCATCGAAACAGAGAAAATAGAAGTGGGAGGAGGCCATTCAGCCCTTCGAGCTGCCTCTGCCATTCATTATGATCATAAGAACATAAGAACATAAGAACATAAGAACTAGGAGCAGGAGTAGGCCATCTGGCCCCCTCGAGCCTGCTCCGCCATTCAATTAGATCATGGCTGATCTTTTGTGGACTCATGACTGATCATCAAGCTCAATACCCCCATCCCACCGTCTGTCCCCCATATCCCTTGAGAATAATAATAACCTTTATTATTGTCACAAGTAGGATTACATTAACACGGCAATGAAGTTACTGTCAAACTGTCAATGTACTGTCAAAATCCCCTAGTCACCACATTCCCGTGCCTGTTCGGGTACACTGAGGAAGAATTCAGAATGTCCAATTCACCTAGCAGCCCGATCCCTTTAGCCCCAGGAGCAATATTTAATCCCTTCTTGAAATTACACAACATTTTAGCCTCAACTACTTTCTGTGGTAGTGAATTCCACAGATTCACCACTCTCTGGGTGAAGAAATTTCTCCTCACCCCAGTCATAATAAATTTACCCCTTATCCTCAAACTATGGCCCCTAGTTCTAGACTCCCCCATCATCAGACACATTCTGAATCTATCCTGTCCAGTCCTGTTAGAATTTTGTAAGTTTCCATGAGATCCCCTCTCACTCTTCTAAACTCCAATGGTTATAATCCTAAAAAGCAATTTGCATTATTTATTATCCTCCAATTTATATGTTCATATTTATCCCATCGATCAACATCATTCTCTTCATGTCGTTAACATATTTCCATTTCTTCTTCTTGGGGTCAAGGATGCCTTGCTTCCACTTCGGGGAGGTGGGTTCTCCGGTGGCTGAATAGTCCAATCCTGGATCCGCAGACTCTGCCTCGGATTTGGCAGGTGGTGCTTGATACGGTGGGTGGGCGGGCCGCTCTGCATTCTGCGCTCTCCTTCCACTGTTTATGCTTGGCCTCCGTATGCTCTATCCTGTGGCGCACAACGTGATTGGCGCCTTTGCGATTGCTTCTTCTCCAGTTTGTGCATTTTAAGGCAAGTGATTCCTATGTGTCAATGGGAATGTTGCATTGGGGCAGCACGGTGGCCTAGTGGTTAGCACAACCGCCTCTCGGCGCTGAGGTCCCAGGTTCGATCCCGGCTCTGGGTCACTGTCTGTGTGGAGTTTGCACATTCTCCCCGTGTCTGCGTGGGTTTCGCCCCCACAACCCAAAAATGTGCAGAGTAGGTGGATTGGCCACGCTAAATTGCCCCTTAATTGGAAAAAATAATTGGCTAATCTAAATTTAAAAAAAAAAAGGGAATGTTGCATTTATTTAGGGAGACTTTCAGAGTGTCCTTGTAGCCATTCCTCCACCCCCCTGGTGATAACTTGCTATTGCAGAGCTCAGAGTAGAGACCTTGTTTCCTAGGCAGTTAGGAAGGCAAATGCAATATTGGTGTTCATGTTGAGAGGCCTAGAATGCAAGAGCAGGGATGCACTGTTGAGACTGCAAAAAGCTCTGGTCAGACCTCATTTGGAATATCGTGAGCAGTTTTGGACCCCGTATCTAAGGAAGTATGTGCTGGTCTTACAAAGGGTCCAGAGGAGGTTCACAATAATGATCCCAGGAATGATGGACTTATCAAATGAGGAGCGGATGAGGACTCTCAGTCTATACTCAATGGAGTTTAAAAGGATGAGGTGGGATCTGATTGAAACTTACAGGACACTGGGAGGCCTGGATAGAGTGAACGTGGAGAGGATGTTTCTTCCACTAGAGAAACTAGAACCTGAGGGCACAGCCTCAGAATGAAGGGACGATTCTTTAAAACAGAGATTAGGAGGAATTTCTTCAGTCAGAGGTTGGGTGACTCTGTGGAACTCATTGCCGCAAAAGACTGTGGAGGCCAAGTCACTGAGTGTCTTTTTGACAGAGATAGATAGGTTCTTGATCAATAAGAGGATCAGGGGTTACGGGAGAAGGCAGGAGAATGGGGATGAGAAAAATATCAGCCATGATTGAATGGTGGAGTAGTCTCAATGGGCCGAATGGCCTATTCTGCTCCGACATCTTATGTTCTTATGGGAATCTTGTGTTGGACATGTGGACAATGTGACCTGCCCATCGCAGCTGGTCGAGCATGACCAGTGCCTTGACACTGGGAATATGGGCCGGGGAGAGGACAATCACGTTGATATGCCTATCCTACCAATGGATTTACAGGATTTTGAGGAGGCAATGTTGGTGATATCTCTCCAGGGATGTGAGGTGTCTACTGTACATTGCTCATGTTTCTGAGACACACATAAGATCAGGGACCACGGCTGTTCTGTTGACCATGAGCTTGGTGCTGGATTTGAGGTCTTGGTCTTCGAAGACTCTATTCCCCAGGCATCTGAAGATTGCACTGGTGCATTGGAGTCAATGCTGGATTACATAGCCAATGTCTGCTCACGTCGAGAGGAGGCTCCCAGGGTATGGGCAAAGCTCCATATTGTCCAGGGGCTCACCGTGGATCTTGATGGCCGGGGAGGTGAGGAGGGGGGAGGGGGGGGGGAGGGGGGTTGGGGGGGGGCATATTTGTGTGCCAGGAGCAGGTTGGTAGAGAACCTTTAGAACATAGAACATAGAACATAGAACATTACAGCGCAATCCCGGCCCTTCAGCCCTCAATGTTGCGCTGACCTGTGAAACCACCTGAAGCCTATCTGACCTACACTATTCCATTTTCATCCATATGTCTATCCAGTGACCACTTAAATGCCCTTAAAGTTGGCGAGTCTACTACTGTTGCAGGCAAGGCATTCAACACCCCTACTACTCTCTGAGTAAAGAAACTGCCTCTGACATCTGTCCTATATCTACTACCCCTCAATTTAATGCTATGTCCCCTCGTGTTGGTCATCACCATCCGAGGAAAGAGACTCTCACTGTCCACCCTATCTAACCCTCCGACTATCTTATATGTCTCTATTAAGTCACCTCTCAGCCTTCTCCTCTCTAACGAAAACAACCTCAAGTCCCTGAGCCTTTCCTCGTAAGACCTTCCCTCCATACCAGGCAACATCCTAGTAAATCTCCTCTGAACCCTTTCCAAAGCTTCCACATCCTTCCTATAATGTGGTGACCAGAACTGCACGCAGTACTCCAGGAGCGGCCGCACCAGAGTTATGTACAGCTGCAGCATGACCTTGTGGCTCCGAAACTCAATCCCCCTACTGATAAAGGCTAGCATACCATGTGCCTTCTTAACAGCCCTATTAACCTGGGTGGCAACTTTCAGGGATTTACGTACCTGGATGCCGAGATTTCTCTGTTCATCTACACTACCAAGAATCTTGCCATTAGCCCAGTACTCTGCATTCCTGTTACTCCTTCCAAAGTGAACCACCTCGCACTTTTCCGCATTAAACTCCATCTGTCACCTCTCAGCCCAGCTCTGCAGCTTATCTATGCCCCTCTGTATCCTATAACATCCTTCAGCACTATCCACAACTCCACCGACCTTTGTGTCATCTGCAAATTTACTAACCCATCCTTCTACACCCTCTTCCAGGTCATTTATAAAAATGACAAACAGCAGTGGCCCCAAAACAGATCCTTGTGGTACACCACTAGTAACTGAGCTCCAGGATGAACATTTGCCATCAACCACCACCCTCTGTCTTCTTTCAGCTAGCCAATTACTGATCCAAACCGCTAAATCATCTTCAATCCCATACTTCCTTATTTTCTGCAATAGCCTACCGTGGGGAACCTTATCAAACGCCTTACTGAAATCCATATACACCACATCAACCACTTTACCCTCATCCACCTGTTTGGTCACCTTCTCAAAAAACTCAATAAGGTTTGCTAAGGTCCCAGGTTCGATCCCAGCTCTGGGTCACTGTCCGAGTGGAGTTTGCACATTCTCTTTGTGTTTACCCTTCACAAAACCGTGTTGACTATCGCTAATCAACTTGTTCTTTTCAAGATGATTATAAACCCTATCTCTTATAACCTTTTCCAACATTTTACCCACAACCGAAGTAAGGCTCACAGGTCTATAATTACCAGGGTTGTCTCTACTCCTCTTCTTGAACAAGGGGACAACAATTGCTATCCTCCAGTCTTCAGGCACTATTCCTGTCGACAAAGATGACATAAAGATCAAGGACAAAGGCTCTGCAATCTCCTCCCTGGCTTCCCAGAGAATCCTAGGATAAATCCCATCTGGCCCAGGTGACTTATCTATTTTTACATTTTCCAAAATTGCTAACACCTCCTCCTTGTGAACCTCAATTCCATCTAGCCTGGTCGACTGAACCTGAGTATTCTCCTCAACAACATTGTCTTTCTCCAGTGTAAACACTGATGAAAAATATCCATTTAACGCTTCCCCTATCTCCTCTGATTGCACACACAACTTTCCACTACTATCCTTGATTGGCCCTAATCTTACTCTAGTCATTCTTTTGTTCCTGATATACCTATAGAAAGCCTTAGGGTTTTCCTTGACCCTATCCGCCAATGACTTTTTGTGTCCTCTCCTCGCTCTTCTTAACTCTCCCTTTAGGTCCTTCCTGGCTAGTCTGAGGCCTATTCACTTTTATGCGTCAGTGAATGCGTGATGATGGTTTGTAGCTCGGCCTCTGGGTGTGCGCACACACAGGCATCGTCTGCATACCGCAGCTCGATCATATTCAATAAAAAGCAATTTGCATTATCTATTATTCTCCGATTTATATGTTAATAGTTTTGCTACTGCCCCTTCTGTGCCCATAAGACCATAAGACCATAAGACATAGGAGCGGAAGTAAGGCCATTCGGCCCATCGAGTCCACTCCACCATTCAATCATGGTTGATTTCAACTCCATTTACCCGCTCTCTCCCCATAGCCCTTAATTCCTCGAGAAATCAAGAATTTATCAATTTCTGTCTTAAAGACACTCAATGTCCCGGCCTCCACCGCCCTCTGTGGCAATGAATTCCACAGACCTACCACTCTCTGGCTGAAGAAATTTCTCCTCATCTCTGTTCTAAAGTGACTCCCTTTTATTCTAAGGCTGTGCCCCCGCGTCCTAGTCTCCCCTGCTAATGGAAACAACTTCCCTACGTCCATCCTATCCAAGCCATTCATTATCTTGTAAGTTTCTATTAGATCTCCCCTCAACCTCCTAAACTCCAATGAATATAATCCCACGATCCTCAGACGTTCATCGTATGTTAGGCCTACCATTCCTGGGATCATCCGTGTGAATCTCCGCTGGACCCGCTCCAGTGCCAGTATGTCCTTCCTGAGGTGTGGGGCCCAAAATTGCTCACAGTATTCTAAATGGGGCCTAACTAGTGCTTTATAAAGCCTCAGAAGTACATCCCTGCTTTTATATTCCAAGCCTCTTGAGATAAATGACAACATTACATTTGCTTTCTTAATTACGGAATTACCCACGTTGAAGTTACCTGCTGTCTTATTAAATATCAAAGATCACAGGGGACTTCTTGATTAAAAAGCAGTGGATATTTCCTGGCCGACATTTACCATTCAACAAATGAGCTCGTGAATGTTCTCATTTTCTATCTCCGAGACTCCACTTTGCGCAATTTTGTTCCTACATTTGATCACCAACGAACAGCAACTAAACTTCAGAAGTAACTAATTGATGGCAAAGTAATCTGGGACATCCTGAGTGTATCATATAATTCAGGTTCCATCTTTCTTCAAACTAGCTTAACGTTGGGAGTGAGGAACTTTAGCCAGCTTCGTGACATTACCTTACAGATACTCACATAATGGGGCTTTGTGTGTCATTGGCAAGAAGCTGTTGAAATAAGCAGATTAGCCCAATTGCTAAAGAGTCTGATTCCCATTTACAGCATTGATCATGTTTCAGTAGTGTTTCATTGTCCGCAAAGGGCTTTGTGACATCCTGACGTCATGAAGGGTACCATATAAATGTAAGATCTTTCCTTTTTTTGTACAATATCACCGTGTGGCCAATTCCACTCTTCAAGGGTGTCAAATGTGTTGCCATTGTATTCTTCACCTTGCTTTCTCTTCCATTGCCTCCAGTTGAATGGGGCATGTTTTTGTTCATAGATTTAGAGTATCCAATTAGTTTCTTCCAATTAAGGGGTAATTTAGCATGACCAATCCAACGACCCTACACATTTGGGCAGCACGGTAGCATTGTGGATAGCGCAATTGCTTCACGGCTCATGGGCCCCAGGTTTGATTCCGGCTTGCGTCACTGTCTGTGCGGAGTCTGCACATCCTCCCCGTGTGTGCGTGGGTTTCCTCCTGGTGCTCCGATTTCCTCCCACAGTCCAAAGATGTGCAGGTTAGGTGGATTGGACATGATAAATTGCCCTTAATGTCCAAAATTTCCCTTAGTGTTGGGTGGGGTTACTGGGTTATGGGGATAGGGTGGAGGTATTGACCTTGGGTAGGGTGCTCCTTCAAAGAACCGGTGCAGACTCGATGGGCCGAATGGCCTCCTTCTGCACTGTAAATTCTATGATCTATGATCTTTGAGTTGTGGGGGCGAAACACACCCAAACACGAAGAGAATGTGCAAACTCCACTCGGACAGTGACCCAGAGCTGGAATCGAACCTGGGACCTTAGCACCGTGAGGCAGCAGTGCTAACCACCGCGCCGCCGTGCTGCCCGGGGCATGTTATATATTGTACGTTCATTCGATATTGTCCTTTTCATCCCAGCCCACCAGGGACAGTGGAAGTGAGCCGCAGTGAGCTTGCAGAGTAATTTCAAGGTCAATGCTGGGGCAGTGTCGCCTCCAACTGGAAGCAGCTGTCAGTCCCTAGTTTTCAATCAACTGCTAAATGACAAAAGGGAATTTTTATTCCGTCTTTAACTTTTTCCAGGAAAGCCGCTTGCAGCCCAGTGCTATCATTTGCAACGCAAGAGTAGAAAAACACAGAGCAATGCTTTCCTCAGCGACCATTCCACCGCAACCCGCCCACACCAATGACCTGCCTCACAGATGCTGAAACATCTGTTGTTGTCTTCAAAGTTGGTTCTGATCGCAGCACAGTTAATACATCAACTGCGAGAGGACTGAACTGTGGAACGTGAAGCTAATGTTTTATTTCTGGTGATTTGCTTTTGGTGCAGATCAAGGTGAGAGTTTGATACATATTTAGCTCAACAGGCAGGAATGTGCCAGGTCATGCAACCTGCCCTGATAGGAGAATGAGGAAATGTTAGACAAATACTGACCAAGCTCCATCTAAATCTCCTTCTACCAAGCTGACTGGAGCCTTCTATAGTGACACAGTAGTTATTGGCCAATTACAGCGATTAATTTCTGCCAATTAGTCTACGGTGTCAGCTTCGGCTCAGCTCTCGCCTCCGAGTCAGAGGTTGCAGATTTAAGGGCCACAAGAGAATGAGCACAATATCCGGGCCCACACTCACTCCTGATTTCGGTACAGTATAAAGCTGACCCATTAGAGGGTTTTGTCTTTCAGATGAGACATTAAACCATGACATTAAAACATCTGCCCCTCAGATGAACATAAAATAACCCACAAGAAAGCACTTCATGGGGGCCCAGGGAAATCACCCTGCTATTTCCTCATTATACATCCCTTAACCAGCATTATTAAAACAGACCCCCTGGTCATTATCAAAATTGTGCTTGTGGGATCTATCTGTGTGCAAATTAATCACTGTATTTCGTATATTACTACAGGGCACTTCAAAAGTAGCCCACTGTCCGTGAAGTGCTTTTGGACAGTACAAGCACTAAGTACAATCACTAAGTAATGTGAGGGGAGAAAGTGGTATTGCCACTGGATTAGGAATCCAAGACTCAGGGTAATGCTGCAGGGACCTGGGTTCGAATCTCATTGTTGGTCGGCGCAGGCTTGGGTGGCCGAAGTTCCTGTTCCTATGCTGTGGCAGCACGGTAGCACGCATGGCTAGCACTGTGGCTTTGCAGCGCCAGGGGTCCCAGGTTCGATTCCTGGCTGGGCTACTGACTGTGCGGAGTCTGCACGTTCTCCCTGTGTGTGCGTGGGTTTCCTCCGGGTGCTCCGGTTTCCTCCCACAGTCCAAAGATGTGCAGGTTAGGTGGATTGACCATGCTAAATTGTCCTTAGTGTCCAAAAATAAAGGTTAGGAGGGGTTATTGGGTTATGGGATAGGGTGGAAGTGAGGGCTTAAGTGGGTCGGTGCAGATTCGATGGGCTGAATGGCCTCCTTCTGCACTGTATGTTCTATGTATCTATGTGAGTGCCAGCTTGATTCGGTGCTGAAGTTCCTGGAGTGAGAACTGTGCCCATAATCTGTTTGACTCTGAGTTATGAAAGCAACCATTAAACCAAGGTTGATGTCATGTGGTCTGGTCTGGAAAACCCCTGCTCTGTAATCACTCTTGGACGTTACCTAGCTTTCGTTACACGAATGTGAACCTCATTCGACTTTATGCAAACTCTAATTTCCCTTGCTCGATGTGGGTGAACCTTGGGAGGAAAGAGGAATTGAAACACTGAAGGTTTTGTTTGTGGGGATGGAAAGCAACAATGTTTTCTGCTCAGGATCCTTGACACTAAAAAAGGAACAAAAGGCTGAGATTTGAGGCTCGAGGAGGAGTTGCAGATGACTTTGCAAGTTTAGCACCTGCCCATTAGCCTAGAATGCATAGATAGATTGACAAGTCATTGATTTTGAGCACACAATATGGAGGTTAAATTAATGATTGAGCATAAGAAATTAAAGTGAAATTGACAAAGTTGCAACCTGTGAACCATTTCCAGGAATGGCGGCATATTTACGGGAATGAGTGTATCCTGAATTTCTAAGACTGTCCCTAATGGACAATGTTCTTCCAGTATTGAAAGCTCTCAATATTATCTATCCCTGAGGACTTGCTTTTCAGCATCACTGTCTTATCTTGACCCATGTTTATCCAATGTTCCCACCCATACTGCTGGAGCAACTGAACAGAGATAAGGCAGTAATGAAGAGTCAAACAGAGAGGGTGGACGTTACAGAATAGAATTATAAAGAGCTTGTATCAGTGCTTTATAATTTACTTGTTCACTTACTATTGGGGGCTACTTCATTCATGGTGTTAGCAGTTCAAATGAATAAGATGCATTAAGAGCATGTAGTGTTGAAGCATTTATACAGAGGATTATAATATTGTGTTTTAAAGTTTCTAGACTGGCTACACACAAAGAAACTGCTTTTTGTAACAATAGGACTCTGTTACTCTGTCATAGCCCTTTAAAAAAAATGTGGCATGGTGGCACAATGGTTGGCACTGCTGCTTCACAGCGCCAAAGACGCAGGTTCGATTCCGGCCTTGGATGACTGACTGTGTGAAGTTTGCACGTTCTCCCCATGTCCGTGTGGGTTTCCTCCGGGTGCTCCGGTTTCCTCCCAGAGTCCAAAGATGTGCAGGTTAGGTGGATTGGCCATGATAAATTGCCCCTTAATGTCCAAAGATGTGCAGGTTGGGTGGGGTTATGGGGACAGGGTGGGGGAGTGGGTCTAGGTAGGGTGCTCTTTCAGAGGATCAGCGCAGACTCAATAGGACAAATGGCCTCCTTCTGCACAGTAGGGATTCTGTGGCTCTATGGTAAGGTGCTTTGGGGCTTCCTGAGGGAGTGAAAGGTGTTATACCAATGCAAGTGGGAAATGCAGCAGCCAATCTGCACACAGCAAGATTCCACCAACAGAAAGATGATGGTGACCAGATCATCTGTTTCTGTGATGTTGATTGAGGAATAGATACTATCTTGGACACCGGGGAGAACTTTACCGTCATGGATCTTTAACATCCACAGTGGAGGACTGATGGGAGCTTGGTTTAATGTCTTATCCAATAACAAAACTGCTTTGGCCTTAATTCTGTGCAGTTAATATATGTATGTCTGCGGCAGCCATTTCTTTTGGTATTGTAGAGTGAGAGGGCAGATTTTATTTTTCAATTCCAGGGCCACGCTCGCCAGGATTTCACACGGAAAACTTTGGTGAGGTGTTGTTCTCTTGCAGGCAGCCAGCACAAATTGGAAAACTGGGCCCCACTGCCTGTAATTCTATATTCTTTGATTTAAATGGGAAATTGTCGGGCAATATTCAAGTTTCTAGCAGCAGAGTGAAGACTGGCAAAACATACTCTTATACATTCAAAATATCCATGTGATGGCTCAATAGGTGGGACTTACAGAACTGAATTTATCCACTTTCTATTGTGTGATAAGCCATAAGACCATAAGACATAGGAGGAGAATTAGGCCACTCGGCCCATCAAATCTGTTCTGCCATTCAAGCATGACTGATAATTTCTCACCCCCATTTTCCTGCCTTCTCCGCATAATTCCTGACCCCTTTATTAATCAAGAACCTATCTATCTCTGTCTTGATGCAATGGAAGGCATGAAAAAATATACATCAATATCATCCTGGCTACCTTACATAAATATGAACACATGAATTAGGAGCCCTTGACTTCCTTGCTAATCAAAAATCTAACTCAGCCTTGAGCATTTTCGATGACCCACCCTCCACTGCTCTCTGGGGTAGAGAATTTCACAGACCCTCTGAGAGAAAATACTCCTCCTTATCCATGTCTTAACTGGGAAGCCCCAATTTTTATACTGACTGCTAGTTCCCCCACAAGGGAGCACATCGTCTTAGTATCCACCATGAGGAGCCTCCTCAGGGTCTTACATGTTCCAATAAGGTCATCTCTAATTCTTCTAAACTTCAATGGATGCAGACACAACCTGTTCAAACGTTCCTTATAGGATAACCCTTTTATTCCAGGAATCAACTCCATGAATCTTCTCTGGAGTGCTTCCACTTCAATTGTTTTAATTTTTAAGGATGAGGTCTTACCAACGCCCTGTGCAACTGTAGAATAGGTGCTCTACTTTTATTTTCAATTCCCCTCCAATAATTGCCAACATTCCATTTCCCTCCCTAACCACTTGTTGCAGCTGCACAGCAACATCTGGTGATCTATGTACCAGGACACCCAGGTCCCTCTGTACCATGGAGTTCTCGCCATTCAAATAATATACTACTTGTCTACCTTCATTATTTTCCCACATTATGCTCCAGTCCAAAGCTAATCTCAGCTTCTAATGACGTCCTTCCTTTTCCTTTATCCAGTCGGATAACTTCTATCCCCGAATTGACTTTCAGGATTGGGTTACCCTGGAGATCCCGTCGGCAAATAAAGGAGAATCTTCCAGTCTCAGTTCAATCCTCATGAACTTTGTGCATTAAATTTGAGTGTGAATCCCCCTTGTATGGTGCATTGTCAACAATAGAGACTATCTGCCTCTCTGTCTCTCATCGTGACCCCTTTTAGCCCTCTTGACTCCTTGCTTAAGTTTCTTTCTACTTTCCTTGTTTTCCACACTTGCTTCGTATGTTCCCAGCCTCCTAGCCTTGGAGAAACTTGGTTTGTTCTCATCGGAACGAGGGAGGTTGAGTGGCGACCTGATAGACGTCCACGAAATTATGAGGGACACGGATAAAATGGATAGTCAGAAGCTTTTTCCCAGAGGGGAAGAGTCAATTACTAGGGGGCATAGGATTAAGGTGCGAGGGGCAAGGTTTAAAGGAGATGTACGAGACAAATCTTTTACACAGAGGGTGGTGAGACCCTTGCTGCCAAGGGAGGTTGATGAAGCAGATACGATAGTGACTTTTAAGGGGCGTCTTGACAAATACATGAATAGGATGGGAATAGAAGGATATGATCCCCGGAAGGGTCGGGGGCTTTAGTTCAGACAGGAAGCATGGTCGGTGCAGGCTTGGAGGGCCGAAGGGCCTGTTCCTGAGCTGTAATTTTCTTTGTCCTTTTTTCTTTGTTAACCCCAAAGCATGTGGGCATGATTCACCAGCCCCCACCCACACTTCTCACACTCATAGATCCAGATAGAAATACTAATTGGCTATCATTTATCCCAACTCTGTCCAATCTTGAAATTAAACAGACTGTTTCAATTATAACTGTTTACAAGTCCTGACACCCGGAACACTGGCCTGTGATTTCGCAGTGTGCACCCTTTCCAATGTCTCTATATCCTGTTTATAATATGGAGACTGTAGTGATATTTAGATATCATATTGCATGATCAATGTATGTAAATGTAGTACAGTCATTTCAACACTAGATGTCTCAAAGTCAAATACTATAAGAACCGGATTCCTGCTCTTTTTAGTTAGAGAGGGTGATCCAGAACAGTGAACAAGGAAGACATAGAATAACTAGAATGAGAGGAGTTAGAACTAGTTTATTATAATAGTGTATAGTTATCTGTATTGTACTTTATTTCTTTATAGTTAGTTTAGCATTGAGTAAAAGGACTCACACTTTATTATTTTATTACTCATTAAATAGTTCATCTTTCAACAAGAAGATGATTGGTCATTCTATCATCCTGGTGGATTCAAGAGTAATATATATATTTTAGATAAGTCATTATTTAAAATATAACAGAGACCAGAACCATTCACAGCACTCCAAGTTTAATCAAAGTTCCGTACAAGTTGAACATTCTCTGATTTTCAATTTTATTGTTCTAGACTTGGACCCCAGTGTTTTATTTGTTTTCCTTTTGACCTTAGTAATTCATGGTAATGCTCTTAATGGTTGTGTATCTGTACCCCCAGATCCATCTGTTATTTATTTAGACACTTATTGCTCACAGGGATATGTGACCACATCTGTGGTTCCACTAGCAGCCTCTGCATTGCAAGCCTCTGGGTTCAAGTTCCAGTCTAAAATCTGAGCACAAAACTCAAGGCTGAAACTCCAGAGGGGAAGCCCCCGGGTGCTGCACAATCAGCGATGCTTGCTTTCAGATGATGTGGAGATGCCGGCGTTGGACTGGGGTGAGCACAGTAAGAAGTCTTACAATACCAGGTTCAAATCCAACATGTTTGTTTCAAACACTAGCTTTCGGAGCACTGCTGCTTCCTCAGCACCTGAGGAAGGAGCAGTGCTCCGAAAGCTAGTGTTTGAAACAAACATGCTGGACTTTAACCTGGTATTGTCAGACTTCTTACTGTGTTTTCAGACGAGGCATTGAAATGAGGCCCCATCTGCCTTCTCAGGTGGGCATGAAAGATGTCATGGCACTACTCATGGCATTGAAAATGAAAGCAGGGAGGTTATGATGGAGCTGTATAAAACATTTGCTAGGCCACAGCCAAAGTACTGTGTGCAGTTCTGGTCATCACAAGATAGGAAGGATGTGATTGCCACGAGAAAGGATGCAGAGGAGATTTTATCGAGATGTTGCTTGGGCTGGAGTGTTTCAGATATGAAGAGAGGTTGGTTAGGCTGGGTGTTTTCTTTGGGGCAGAGGAGGCTGAGGGGTGTACAAAAAGCTGATTGTGGTGTACAAAATTATGAGGAACATAGATGGGGCAGAGGGGTCAATAACCAGGGGGCATAGCTTTAAGGTAAGAAGCAGGAGATTTAGAGGAGATTTGAGGAAATACCTTTTCACCCAAAGGGTGGTGCAATGTGGAACTCACCACCTGAAAGGGTGGTAGAGGCAGGAA
Source organism: Scyliorhinus canicula (assembly GCF_902713615.1). Lineage (NCBI taxonomy): Eukaryota > Metazoa > Chordata > Chondrichthyes > Carcharhiniformes > Scyliorhinidae > Scyliorhinus > Scyliorhinus canicula. The sequence goes on along the minus strand of NC_052158.1, from coordinate 149,427,889 downwards.
CCCTCATAACATTGAAGATGCATTTAGAGGGGCAATTGAAACACCATAGCATTCAAGGCTATGGACCAAGTCCTGGAAATTGGGATTAGAATAGATAGGTGCTTGATGGCATTGAGCCGATGAACCACATTCTATGCTGTAAAACTCTTTCACTCTATGACTTTATTCAATACTGCAAAAGGAGATTAGCTGATCATTATTGCATTGCAATTTGTGGGTATTTGCAGTGTGAAATTAAACTACTGGGTTTCCTGCAGTACAACAGTGGCTGCATTTCAAGATGTAAGTACGTGGCTCAAAATGCTTTGAAATGAGCAGCCTTTGTGAAAGCTGCTGCCATATAAATTCAGGCCATTCTCTTTTTTCCCCTTATTCGTCACATCAAGTTGTCTTACCTCACAATTTTCCACATTGAAGTTAATTTGCAGATTACATGTCTGGTTTGAAAGTATTTTAATGTCTTCCTTTATTTTACCTCAGTGCTTGATCAAAACCCCCCATTTGGCAAATTTAGACCCTTTGGTATTTTTTGATTGCTCAGACATGTTCCATAGAATCCCTACAGTGGACTTGGAGGCCCATCTGCCCATCAGGTCTGCACCAACCCTCTGAACGAGCACTGTACCTAGGCTTACTCACCCACCCTATCCCCTTTGACTTGGTTGTTGCACCTTTGTCCCTGTATCAGAAGGTTGTGCCTTCAAGCCCATTCGAGGGAAGGGCTGTCTATCCCCACTAAAGACTTTGGGCGGGGGGGGGAGATTTTCCGTGCCCACCCCACCCCAGGGCATGTTTCCTGGTGGCAGGAGGTGGCCCGCGTAGGCCAGGAGCGGCATGATCCGGTCTCGCCACTGTCAAAAGGATTTCCCATTGTATCCACCTCGCATTTCCGGGAAACCCATGGTGGTGGTTTTCCGTCGGCCGGACTGGAAGTTCCCACTGGCCAGAAGTCGCCCCCCCCCCACCCCCCCATCATCTTTATCTCATGTTTTAGAGATAGTAGTACTGAGGACGTGCAGCCTTAGTGGGTGTGATGTTAACTTGAACCCCCATATTCCCTCCAAAGCAAAAGATCTCATGGCACAGCTTGACGGAAAGTAGCGGAATTGTCCAGGGCAACATTTATCCCTCAACCAACCCTACCAAAACCGACTAACCACCTCATCAGTGCTTGCAGGAGCTTGCTGTGCACAAATTGATTGCTGTTTTCCTTCTCCCCATTCCACCGGTGAATGTCAAAAAGCAATTAATTGCCCGTCAAGAATTATGGTCTGTTCAGAGGTGCGATAAAAATGCAAACACTTTCTCCATTGAGTACTCACTTTAGGATGGGCCTAAGGCCATGAAAGACACAATATCAATGCTAATGGTTTCACCTGCATATTTTATGAGCTCTTTGTGCTTTCTGATTCTACCGATAAGTCAGCATCTTTACCTCTCTGTATGTCTGTCCATGTTGTATTATCTCAGGTGCACTGGGGAGTTTCACTTGGAGCTGGCGTACCTGGACATTCGCCTCTTTCCAGGACTCCATGCGCAGAGGCTGGTTTAGCACACTGAGCTAAATAGCTAGCTTGCCGTGCAGAACAATGCCAACAGCGCGGGTTCAATTCCCGTACCCGTACCCGCCTCCCCAAACAGGCGCCGGAATGTGGCAACTAGGGGCTTTTCAGAGTAACTTCATTGAAGCCTACTTGTGACAATAACCAATTATTATAACCAGCTCCCTTGCACAGCATCAGAACATAGAACATACAGTGCAGAAGGAGGCCATTCAGCCCATCGAGTCTGCACCGACCCATTTAAGCCCTCACTTCCACCCTATCCCCGTAACCCAATAAACCCTCCTAATCTTTTTGGACAGTAAGGGCAATTTAGCATGGCCAATCCACCTAACCTGCACGTCTTTGGAATGTGGGAGAAAACCGGAGCACCCGGAGGAAACCCACGCAGACACGGGGAGAATGTGCAGACTCTGCACAGACAGTGACCCAGCGGGGAATCGAACCTGGGACCCTGGCGCTGTGAAGCCACCGTGCTAGCCACGTGAGCTACTGTGCTGCCCAAGATAGCAAATGGTGGTTAGGATGTCCAGAGATCTGGTGGTCAGCAGAAATGGGCCAGGCACGAAGCCTCGTCCACTGGGAACTGTGAGTTTAAAAATGTGTAAAGAGTTTTTCTGCTACCTGGGGTGTTGGTGGATTAGGTCAAAGGCCATAATCTGATTTTATCGTAGTCATAAATTAGTTTGATAGCAGAGAGGTTTGCTGGTCAGTCCCCTGCATAGGAAAAGCGGGGAGGGGAAGTATTGGCAGGAGACACACAAAAGAATCAAGCCATCAATTCAGCCATCTGCAAGTCATTAAGCTTAATTTACAATCAATGTTTTTGGCACACAGGATTGAGTGAGTACAATTCAAGATTTAATTAAAGCCAGCAGATGTGAATTTAACAACTGCATTCAAAAATGTCTTTCAACTCTTACATACTGTTGTTCATCGCTTTTGAGTGAAGGCACAAGAGGGTTGGAGGGTGTTATCTGAACTTTGTTTCTTCCCCCGCTTTGTCGTATCAAGAGATTGACCTCGAATGAGCAATCTGTGTCCTGCATGGATCATTCTAACACACAGTTCTCGCACTGTTTGGCCAGCAAGAAAATGTCAGAGTTCAGCATGGAAAGGCTTTTCCTGGAGTCCAGGGCTGAGATTTTACGCTGTTCTGTCCAGAGTTTGATGCCCTGAATGACTGTGTGGGGGTGGTGGAATATTCTCATCTAGAACTGGAATGGCTGATCGTGGGGTATGGCTTGTGTGCACTTTATTCAGGGGTGTATGGACAGCAGCAATTCACCAAAGTTACACTAAAAGCATTACCACCCCTCCCCCTCCACCCCCGCCCCCCCGCGTCACCTCCAGCCTGTGGCCTTTGACAGCAACAGGGATGAGGGCAGCAAACAGATCAGTGATGGGCAACCAAGGCTAGTGAATGGGCCGCATGAGTGACCCTCCTTCATCTCAGTGAGTCACAAGATTGAAATCGGCCACGTTCACTAACTCTGACCCCATGATAACATAGAATATATTAAAAACACATCAGATATTTCATAAGGGTGTCACGGTAGCAATGTTGCTTCACAACGCCACAGTCCCAGGTTCGATTCCCGCTTGGGTTGCTGTCTGTGCAGAGTCTGCAAGTTCTCCCCGTGTCTGCGTGGGTTTCCTCCGGGTGCTCCGGTTTCCGCCCACAAATCCCAAAAGACATGCTTGTCAGATGAATTGGGCATTCTGAATTCTCCCTCCGTGTACCCGAACAAGCAACGGAGTGTGGCGACTAGAGGATTTTCACAGTAACTTCATTGCAGTGTTAATATAAGCCTACTTGTGACAATAATAAAGATTATTATTATTATTAATAAAAGGAGTGACAGAAAAGGCGTAATCATATATATATATATTTTTTAAATAATTTTTATTCAAGTTTTTCAATAACAAATTTTCTCCCCACAATTTAAAACAAACAAGGCGTGTTTCCACACCAACACAAGAAAAGAACTCACCCCCCCCAAAATAGATAATAACAAAAAACCAACAGCAATACAAGAAAGAAGAAAATAACAACATAGCAAACCCACCGCCGCAAAAACAAACCCCCTAACCATCCCCAAACCCCCCCCCCTCCAAGTTGCTGCTGAGACCGACCACTCTCTACCCCTTCGCCAAGAAGTCGAGAAAGGGCTGCCACCACCGAAAGAACCCCTGTACCGACCCCCTCAGGGCAAACTTCATCCTCTCCAACTTGATGAACCCAGACATGTCGTTGATCCAGGCCTCCGAACTCGGGGGCCGCGTATCCCTCCACTGTAACAGAATCCTGCGCCGGGCTACTAGAGACGCAAAGGCCAGAATGCCGGCCTCTCTCGCCTCTTGCACTCCCGGCTCCGAAGCTACCCCAAAGATCGCGAGCCCCCAGCCCGGCTTGACCCGAGAGCCAACCACTTCCAACAAAGTCCCCGCCACCCCCTTCCAAAACCACTCCAGGGCCGGACATGCCCAAAACATATGAGTGCGGTTTGCCGGGCCTCCCGAACACCTCCCGCACCTGTCTTCCCCTCCGAAGAACCGGCTCATCCTTGCCCCTGTCATGTGAGCCCTATGCAGCATCTTCAGCTGAATTAGGCTGAGCCGTGCGCAAGAGGAGGAGGAATTCACCCTCTCCAGGGCGTCCGACCATGTTCCATCTTCAATCTCTTCCCCTAGGTCTTCCTCCCAATTCGCTTTGAGCTCATCTACTGAGGCCTCCTCCTCCTCCTGCATCAGCTGGTAAATAGCCGAGATCTTCCCCTCCCCGACCCACATCCCTGAAAGCACCCTGTCCTGCACCCCCCTTGGCGGCAGCCACGGAAACTCCGCCACCTGCCTCTTAACAAAGTCCCTGACCTGCATATACCTAAAAGCGTTCCCGGGGGGAGGTTCCACTTCCCCACCAGCTCCTCCAGAGTCGCAAACTTCCCATCCACGAAGAGGTCCCCAAACTGTCTGATGCCTGCCCTGTGCCAACTCCCAGATCCCCCACCCATTCTCCCCGGCGCAAAACGGTGATTGTCCCGTATCGGGGCCCAAACTGAGGCCTTCACTTCCCCCCTATGCCGCCTGCACTGTCCCCAGATTTTAAGGGACGCAACCACCACCGGACTCGTGGAGTACTTTGCCGGGGGGAGTGGAAGTGGGGCCGTCACCAAAGCCTCCAGACTCGTACCCGCACAGGATACCACCTCCAATCTCTTTCATGCGTCACCCTCCCCTTCCGTCACCCACCTGCGAATCATCGCCACGTTCGCCGCCCAATAATATCCACACAGGTTGGGCAGCGCCAGGCCCCCTACCTCCCTTCTTCACTCCAAAAATACCCTCCTTACTCTCGGGGCCTTCCGCACCCTCACGAACCCCAGAATCGACTTATTCACCCTTCTGAAAAAAGCCTTTGGGATCAATATGGGGAGGCACTGGAAAAGAAACAAAAATCTCGGGAGCACCATCATCTTAATCGACTGAACCCTGCCCGCCAACGAAAGCGGTAGCGCGTCCCACCTCCTAAACTCCTCCTCCATCTGCCCCACCAGCCTCGAAAAGTTGAGTCTATGCATGGACCCCCAGGTCCAAGCCACCTGGACCCCAAGATACCTAAAGCTCCTCTCAGCCCTCTTCAATGGGAGTTCACCTATCTCCCTCTCCTGTTCCCCCGGGTGCAGGACAAACAGCTTGCTTTTCCCCACATTGAGCTTATAGCCCGAAAAGTCCCCAAACTCCTCAAGTATCTTCAGCACCTCAGGCATCCCCTCAGCCGGATCCGCGACAAACAACAGCAGATCATCTGCGTACAGCGACAACCGGTGCTCCTCCCCCCCCCCCCCCCCCCCCCCCCCCCCCCCCTGCACAATCCCCCTCCAACTCTTCGAGTCCCTCAGCGCCATGGCCAGGGGCTCAATCACTAAAGCAAAGAGCAGGAGAGACAAGGGGCACCCCTGCCTCATCCCTCTGGAAAGCCGAAAGTCCGCCGACCTCCTCCCATTCGTCACCACACTCGCCACCGGGGAGCTGTACAGCAACCTCACCCAGCTGATGAACCCCTCACCAAACCCAAACCTGCGCAACACCTCCCACAGGTAACTCCACTCCACCCTATCAAAAGCTTTTTCCGCATCCATGGACGCCACTATTTCTGACTCCCCAGCCGCCGGCGCCATCATCATGACATTAAGGAGCCTCCGCACGTTGGCATTCAGTTGTCTCCCCTTTACAAACCCCGTTTGATCCTCATGAATCACCATCGGGACCACATCCTCCACCCTCCTGGACAGCACCTTTGCCAACAACTTGACATCTACATTAAGGAGCGAGATCGGCCTATAAGACCCACACTGAAGGGGGTCCTTGTCCCGCTTCAGGAGCAAAGAGATAATTGCCCTGGACATCGTTGGGGGAAGAGCCCCCCCCCCCCCCCCCCCTAGCCTCATTCAGGGTCCTCACAAGCAGAGGGCCCAGCAAATCTGAACATTTCTAGTAAAATTCCACCGGGAACCCGTCAGGCCCCGGCGCTTTCCCTGTCTGCATACTTCCCAATGCCTCCACCAGCTCCTCCAACTCGATTGGGGCCCCCAATCCTCCACCCGCTCGTCCCCTACTCTTGGGAACTCCAGCCTATCCAAAAAGTGGTCCATCCCACCTGCTTCCCTGGGGGGCACCGCCCGGTACAGCCCCTCGTAAAAGGATCTGAACACCCCATTAATGTCCTTTCCACCCCGCACCAAGTTCCCTCCTGCATCCATAGCTCCCCCAATTTCCCTAGCTGCCTCCCGCTTCCGGAGCTGGTGAGCCAACATCCGACTTGCCTTCTCCCTGTACTTATACACCACCCCCTGCGCCCTCTCCACTGCATCTCCGCCTTCCGGGTGGTTAAAATGTCAAATTCCGCTTGGAGATTGCGCCGCTTAATCAAAAGCTCCTCCTCCAGTGTGTCTGCATACCTCCTATCCACCCTTACCATTTCCTCCACCAGCCTCTCCCTCTCGACCCTCTCCCCCCTCTCCCTGTGCGCCCGAATAGATTAATCATTTATATATTAATAGACTATCAATCCCAAAGGTTAAGACCAAAGAAATATTTACATTTCGATCAGACGCAGAGGGAGCGCACTGTTTTCATGGCCAATGTTGTGAGGAATCAGCGCGCACCTCACTTCACTTGACCTCGCTGCCTGTGCGGATCACTTCAGACATACCGGTAGGAAAAAAAACTATGTGGATGGAAATCAGCGGAATGTGCCGACAAAATGTCTCGTGGGCCGTACTCAGAATCCAAATGGGCCGCATGAGGCCCCCGGGGCCACTGATTGCCCACCGCTGAAACAGATAATCTGTTTACATGGTTTTCATTGGTTTAAAAAATCACGAGGACAGTGAACGATTTGCAAAATGGAGCCAGGGACTCTTTCCACTTGTATAAGGGTGCGATTGAGCACTGCAAAAGGAGACGTTCAGAGCCTGGATTGCTCGATGGCCGTTGAGGAGGAATGTCGAAGCGGCAATCTTGTGCAAGTCTGGCTGAAGTTACCAAATGTAGACCCCCATCTCCTGTAAGTCTCTGGTGTCTCGCTGGTACATAGATTCTTGCCCTGCACACCCTGTCGTTCAGACATCATCTCCAAAGCCTCCGGAGAGCGTTCAAGAGGATGGCCAGTCTGATCCAGAAACTTACCAGATCCACACGAAGAACAGCCATTCAGACTCACTGCAGAGCAGCACCTGGTTTAATTCTATAGCGGGTTACAGATCTCCTGCCTGATTAACCAGGCCACATGCCAAATCCATTGATCATCAACTGAACTCTACGATTAAAAATATCACTGATAGGATTTTATTAATCCCAACATCCTGGGTAACTGTGCTTGCTCAGATCTCTTCACCGTATTGTCATGGGAATGTCCTTTTAAGAAAGGTTTTTGTTATATCACATGGCTTCAGTGATGTCATTTTGTGGGTGGAGCTGAGCTGTGGCTGCAAGGTTTGTTTTACTTTCGTTTTCAGTTTTGGCTGATGTGGACTCAGACAGAGAACCGCGTGTTTTGGCCTGTCTCTCTTTAATTTCATTTTAAATATCTGTTCCAGTTAAAATCACCTTGGTGGTGGCTTTAGATATAGTTTGCTTTCCAGGAGGGTTTACACCTGCTGGCGAGACGGGGTCAGAATCTCAGAGACAGCCAGTCTTATTCAAGTGAGAATGAAGAGTGCTGGACCACACCCTTAAAAAGGGTTTTTTTTTGGTTTACGGGATTTTGTTTATGAATTGGAACAGTTAAGGGAGAATTCATTAAGTGTTATACATAGATTACTGCAGTTGGGAGGTGTCTTTATGTTTGTAATTGATACAAATTCTTGCTGTGTGTTTACATGAATGTTAATTAAGTTCTTAGAATTAAGCTTATTTTGATTAAAGAGTCTGGGAAGACTGTTGAATCACACCTGAAGGGAAGGCTCTTGTGCTCATCCTAGCCAAATTCAACATATAGGTTGTAGGTCAGGTTGACTTCATAATATACTTTGGAGTTTCTAAACCCTGCTCATAACAACATCTTATCCACAAATAACTGTTACCTCACTAAAGAGATCCAAATTCAGACTGACCAGGCAAACCTGCCACCAACCCGTCTGTAATCTAAAAAAATAATTTTGGCCCATTGCTAAAGTCCTCCAATAAAGTCCTCCAGTCTAAAGATCTGCAGGTTAAGTGGATTGGCCATGCTAAATTGCCCCTTGTGTCCAAAGGTTAGATGGGGTTATGAGGCGTGGGTCTAACTCGAGTGCTCTGTTGTAGGGTCGATGGGCTGAATGGCCTCCTGCTGCACTGTGAGGGTTCTATGATTTCCGATTAACTTTGGATAACTATGGTGTTGGAAGAACTGCCACTAGTCAACGGGATTCCTCCCAGAAGACCCCATTGTACTACGTAAATAATGAAACCTTCTTCACAAACAGCCGACTTAGAGCTGGTCACAGTAGATGGCTGCCACCTTTTCTGAAGGCAGATGATTAAAACACTTCTGTCATGTCACAATGGCATTCCTAATCAGACAGAGAGCAGTGAACACTGCCTTCACAGTTCACAATTCACAGTGTGTGGGCTGTCCACATGCTTATACTGGAAGCCCAGTTGGGTATTGACCTGTGTATTTGTTTTGCTACTTGTGCCTTTCCACTCAAGTCAGCCCCTCTTTCCACGTGAGTCAGATACCTGCAGGGATGGGTTTACAATGAAACACACCGGGTAAGCGCATGAGGCCCTCAAAGGCAGGTGGGGGGAGGGGGTGCTTCCAAAATACAGGCTCTCTGATTCATGTCGCTCACAGCCAATCAAATATATTGCAAACCCGCCCACACTTGAAAGGTCATTCTCTATTCCCAACCAAGCACAGATGAGGGGCAGGGACTGATCTGATCCATTGCAGCTCTCAATTCTGCTCAGGCGCTGTGGAGACATTCACATGTTCAGAACTACATTACCCGTGATGCATGGGACCAAGAGTCCATGCAGTGAGGAGAGTCAGTCTGGAATCATGGGGGGTTTCCAGCCCACGGTGGGGCCTGCTGGGAGGACAGTGGCTGTTGCCATATAGCGTTTGGAAGTTTGAATCAGAGTGCATGTGAGCGGGAATAGCTTCACCCATCCATGTCCCTGTCTTCATGCCCCCCTCCTTCACCCACCCATGTCCCCCTCCTTCAACACCATCCCCCCATCTTCATCTCCCCTCCCCATCACCCCCCATTCCTCAGTGGGAAGAAGTTGAATGTGTGCGGGAGAGGGAGTGAGTGTGTCTGTCTGCGTGCATATGTGTGTGTGTAAGTGCATGTGTGTGTGCATGCGTGTATGTGCGTGTGTGTGTGCATAATAATAATAATCTTTATTTTTCTCACACGTAGGCTTACATTAACACTGCAATGAAGTTACGGTGAAAATCCCACTATCCCTGGAATCGCCACATTCCGCACAGACAGTGACTCAAGCCAGGAATCGAACCTGGGACCCTGGCGCTGTGAAGCAACAGTGCAAACCACTGTGCTACCGTACCGCCCTTTGCATACGTGTGCATGCGCACGCTTACATCCAGACTCCATAGAATAGAATTTACAGTTCAGAAGGAGGCCATTCGGCCTACATTCTGCAGGTAAATTTTGGAAAGAGCACCTTATTTAACCCCACACTTCTACTCTATCCCTGTAACCCAGTAACCCCACATAACCTTTTTGTTTGGACACTAAGGGCAATTTAGCATGGCCAATCCACCTAACCTGCACATCTTTGGATGGTGGGAGACACGGAGAGGACGTGCAGACAGTGACCCAAGCGGGAATCGAACCTGGGACTCTGGAGCTGTGAAGCAACAGTGCTATCCACTGTGCTATGTGCTGCTCTTACTCCTTCAGCAATGAGCGGATCCTGACAGCAGCCCCCTCTCTGGGAGGTGTCCGCTGATATTGTGGTGCAGTTGGCTACTGGAGTGTTCAAAGGGCAGCCACCATCGCAGTTGGATGTGACGCACAAGAGAGCACCAGCAGCTCACCGGGAAAGCGAAGCACATTCTGTAGGTAAATCCCTCACCCTCGCACTGAGGTGAGTCCACTTTAAACCTACATTCCCTCAGAAAGAACAATGGGTGGAATTGTACCAAAAGAAAATGGCAAAGTGTCAGGTTCTTGCTGAAAACCAACACCTTTCTCCCCAAAGAAAGTCAATTATTTTCTCCAGCTCTTTCGAGAAAAGAAAGCAAGTGTTTTCTGTGTTGTTTCCCTGCCGGGGCTAGGGCAGGCTTCATAGAGCCAGCAAGCCCGTCAATACAGAGATCCAGTGCCATTTTTGAAGGCCGATATCAAAGTAGAAGGTGAGGCGTACCCCCCACCACCATCGCCGGCAATGTGGCTTCACCAATGAAGTTCCCTGGAGACCCCCGCCCCTGACCCTCCCCAGGCCCCACCACTGGAACTGCCAACCTGTACATTATGAAAATGAAAAGAAAATCACTTATTGTCACGAGTAGACTTCAATGAAGTTACTGTGAAAAGCCCCTAGTCGCCACATTCCAGCACCTGTTCGGGGAGGCTGGTACAGGAATCGAACCGTGCTGCTGGCCTACTTGGTCTGCTTTAAAAGCCAGCGATTTAGCTGAATGAGCTAAACCAGCCCCTGGAAATGAAACAATGATAATTGGTCAGAAATCAAGGTGTGTTACCTTATTCAATAGCTATTATGGCAAGGAGAAGATTGTTGGGGATGCAGGTGAGCATTTCTTCCTTACCATGTTAGTATTTAATCCGCGGCAGTATTCCTGAGATGATCCGATTTCCACGCGGGGACTGTAGAAATCCACAGCACTAACGGAAACTACCAGGCCTATCATTGCAACTGCACTCAGAAAAAAAAATAGCCACATCCTCCTATTTCCCATACTTCTCTATTTAAAAAAAAAATCAGGTATAAAACATTTGTTGGATTGTATTCCTGCTTGTTTTTTCTGGTGGGAACATTCTATATACTAACAACACCTCTGTTCATATCAATAGTCATTGCACCATCATATTTAATTGGCTGAGCAAACTATTGCAGCAAATAACATGCAGGCAGTACCTGCTGTAAGAGCAGATTCAATTTTCAGATGTAAAGAAAGGTTTCAAAAATGGAGATTGGGGTGGGCTAGTTGACTGAGATAATCGTTAGAGTGAAAAATTAAGTTATTTACATAATAGTCAGACCAAGTTGGCATGCATAGGTATCAGATACAACTGGAGTTAACTCAAGCCACAATTGAATGCCAAAATTGTATATCAAAAAACTGATCAGGTGCAATCCCGTGGTAAAGCTTTATAAGTTTTGTTAGTGGCCAGAAAAGCAACCTCAATCCTTTGAAAGATTTGATATATGGTGCTGTGAACTGAGGAGAAGGGTATGCTAAAATGTAAATATATGTTTTGTTTTGATTTCCACTATTGAATATAATTCAGCGGTAGATACAAATGCTTTGGATATTGACGCCGTGAATGTAAATGCACAAATGGACTTAGTTTGGTTTGAGGCACTGAAGATTGATTAGGCCGCAGCACCTGATTTAACCTCAAATGCTGGAAAAAAAATCAGAGAGGTACTCTACACGTCATTACTTTAGTTGCCTCATAGTTCTTTGAAATCTGGATTTGTTCGAATTGGCTGGTGAAAGGACGTGGTGCATGAATGCTTTCACACAGTGCCAAACCCATTTGTTGATATCTAGATAGGAATATGCGAACATGAATGGGCTATTCTGCCCCTTGAGCTTGATTTGCCATTATGTGACCAGGGTTTGATTCCCGGCTTGGGTCACTCTCTCTCTCTGCGGAGTCTGCAGGTTCTCCCTGTATCTGGGTGAGTTTCCTCCGGGTGCTCCGGTTTCCTCCTACAAGTCCCGAAAAACGCGCTTGGTCGATGAATTGGACATTCGGAATTCTCCCTCAGTGTACCCGAACAGGTGCCGGAATGTGGCGGCAAGTGGCTTTTCACAGTAACTTCATTGCAGTGTTAATGTCAGCCTACTTGTTACAATAACAAAGATTATTATTATTTTAATTCTATTTACCCAGTTTTGTTCCATATCTTGCAAGTTAAGATTTGTAATTTATCTTTTCATAGGCTTGAATTATATAATTAAACTGTTGCATCGTAAATTTCTACTTATGCTAAAGACTCACAATGATTCATTGTTGAAAATGCTAAACTCAACAGGTCTGACAGAATCTGTGGAGAGAGAAGGGAGCTAACATTTTGAGTCCGGATGACTAAAAGTCATCCTAAGACTGCACCCCATGCCTATCCCAGCCCTTACTTTCAATAGCTTCTGTGGTATAGGTTTACTTTGCTCTGAGTCAACACCCTGGCATAGCCAATCAAGCACAGTGAGTATAGCTCAGTTACCAGGCTCACATTATCAAACACATAAAAATTGAACCATTGAACATGAAAGTAAGCAAACAAACTGCAGAATTGGGACATGATAACATTACTTACACATTTCTTTATGATATTTCAATAACCAACGTGTGGTAACTCCTGCACACCTGTTTTTACCCCCAATTGCAGTTATATTGGGTGGAGTATAAAATTGCCTGGTCTAATGGGACTCCTGCTGAATGAACTTGGCTAAGATTCCCCTGCTCAATTTCTGAATAAAGAGAAGGACGCAATGGTTAAAGATGGAAAGGAACTATTTATCTTACCGGAACATTGAGAGACATTTTCTAAATATTTTTGGTTCAGCAAATAATAGTAATCAAAAGACATTTTAAATTTCAAGTGGGACCCGCAGGCAGTTGTAAAAAGTGAGCATTGTTTGATTACTTACAAGCCAAGTTCATGAATTGCTTTCAAATGGATCCCAAACAGTGACAGACGAAACCTCCTGGGACTAAATTATAAACGGCATGATGTTTCCCATCTCCCTTGATGCTTTGAGGCATATCTCTGCCGAGAGCAGTGTTTACATAAGTTCTATCATCCTGCAGCACGCAAGTGGTTTCATAATCCTGCCAGGCATGTGTCCAATTATCCAGCACATCTGCTAACATCTGCATCCCTGACGATTTGAGTGACACAATAAACCATTTGTACAGTTTTGAAAAATCGCTGGTAAATGAAGACTCTGTTCTCGCTCTTTAATATTCCACTTGGCAAATCAATACTTTCTGAGGCACAATGTGTCAGCTGTTTCATTGGGGAAAGCGCAGGGGTTTCATGCATTCTTGAGCTGTGAGGGCTGTGAGCACATTTGAAATCCAAAGTTGACAATAACTGCCGGAGGTATTTTTCCCAACTCCAGATGTTTTGGGTCATCAGGCCGTGCTCTGGCACGGTGGTTAGCGCTGCTGCCTCACAGCACCAAGGAGCCGCGGTTCGATTCCGGCCTCGGGTGACTGTGTGGAGTTTGCACTTTCTCCCCTAGTCTGTGTGGGTTTCCTCCCGGTGCTCCGGTTTCCTCCCACAGCCCAAAGATGTGCAGGTTAGGTGGATTAGCCATGATAAAATTGCCCCTTAGTGTCCAGCGATGTACAGGTGAGGTGGGGTTATGGGGATAGGGCCTGGGTATGGTGCACTTTCAGAGGGTCGGTGCAGACCCTCAGATGGGCTGAATGGCCTTCTTCTGCACTGTAGAGATTCTATGATTCTATGAATCAAGGATAGTGGGCTGGACCAGGAAGGTAGTTGAGAAAGAAGATTAGCCGTGGTCTTATTAAATGGCAGAGAAGGTTCGATGAGAGATATGATTCACTCCCACTGATAAGTAAATGGACAAGTGGTGCAGAAACCAGAGCAGTGCTAGTTTCAATCTTTGTTTTCTGCAGGGTCACTCGATCTCAGCTTGTGTCAGTGGTCCTTGGGCGACGGAGGGGAAAATTAAAAAATGTTATCCAAGGGTTCCCCTTACTACTTGTGTCCCAGAAACCGGTCCCGGAAAGTGCAAATGGGTGTTTTGTCAAAGGAAAATCAAGGTTTAATTTCAACCGTGATGATCCTCCGTACTTCAGCCACTGACTTCTGACTGGATTCCTGCATGGAGTATGATCACCTGATGGAGATAGTGGATGATTATCAATGTACAGAGAGCGAGACTCCAATATCAGTGATGAGAGGGGCCGCAGTGGTGGGGAAGATAGAACAAGGTACAATCCATTTTCTGAAACATGTTTTGGGCGCTACTTCCGTTATATCTATTTACGAACCTCAGAATGGAGGCATCCTCACTCCATGGCTGCGTCACTCCCATCTCTCTGCCCATGCCCACCCACGCTGTGACCACCACGCAGGCTGCACATTCTCAGACGGATTGCACATAACCATCGGTTCATTATTTTTATACCACTTCAGGTCCTCGATGCCAGGCATAGAACAAAAAGAGATGACAGACATTCCCCCAGCTCTAGCTCCACTGAGAGTGCCTCAGACCCCCTCAAAGGCGGCACCATCACGGTATTTCCTGCACCCTACAGGGGCACAGAGACAGTCACTTGGTGGGTTTTGAAGAAGAGTCATACTGGACTCGGAATGTTTACAGTTTCTCTCTCTCCACCGTTGCTGCCAGGCCTGCTGAGATTTTCCGGCACTTTGTGTTCTTATTTCAGAGCCGCAGGGTGGGCAGTTTGACCCCCTCTCCTGACTGATATCGGAGTTTGGTATTTTTGGACATTGGAGACCCTCTCCATCGGACAGTCATAGTCCAGAGCAGCACGGTAGCACAGTGGGTAGCACTGTTGCTTCACAGCTCCTGGGTCCCAGGATCGATTACCAGCTTGGGTGACTGTCTGTGCGGGGTCTGCACGTTCTCCACGTGTCTGTATGGGTTTCCTCCGGTTTCCTCCCACAAGTCCCGAAAGACATGCTATGAGGTGAATTGGACATTCTGAATTCTCCCTCTGTGTTCCCGAATGGGCGCCGGCATGTGGCAACTTGGTGCTTTTCACAGTAACTTCATTGCAGTGTTAATGTAAGCCTACTTGTGACACTAAAGATTATTATTATAATATTATTATTATAAGATTATGTGTCAGGTTAGAAGTTAGTGGCTCAACTATGGAGGATCATCACAGCCGAGTTGGAACATTGATCTTCCTTAGACAATAACATGCACTTGCACTGTTCAAAAGGGGTTTCAGGGTCACAAGTATCAGAGAGAGAACCTTGACTAACCTGTCTGAATTTCCCTTTTCCTAGCACAGGAATCTTTGAGACCAGCTGAGGTCACTAACCCTGTTTTGTGCACCTTTTGCCCACTTACCTATCAATAGATGTTAGGAGTGGGTCATACAGCATTTTGAATCTTCTCCGCCATGTAATAAGATCATGGCTAATCTTCCATATCATCGTCATTCTAGATTAGGCTCGGGATCACAGTCTGGCAAACACATCACATCACAGTCACAGCACATCACAGACATCTGTGGGCTCTGAGTCTCTGGGCTTGACCATAAAATGGAGATTCAGAGACAGGCGGGAAACATCAGCCAGAGGTGTCAGGGGTCATGCGGAGACTTGGAAAAAAAGCTGGAAAAGTCCATTCACATTTTGGAATACAGTCATGGTTCTGGTATGCAAGTGTTTAGCCTTTTCCGTGGAGAGGGTGGCAGCTGCTACGGAGGGCCTGGAACAACAGGATACTCAGTGGCCGCTGAATGTGCGCTCGAACATGCACACCATTATGATAGCCGTGGTGTAATGCTGCCATGACGATGCAGGAAGGGGGGAATAATGAGGCACCATGACCTCCCTCCAGATGCCCTTCTCTTCAAGGAGTCAGGGAGGTGCCATCATGCACTGACAGGGAAAGGGACCAGACGCTTTGTCCCAGGACATTCCAAGGCTGCCTTACTGCTCCAGCTCCCCTCTACCAGTGGCCCTATCCCCTCCAGCTGCCTAGGTCAAGGAGGGTGTATCTGTGCACGAGACCTCAGCAAGATGGAGCCCACTGGGCCTTGGCCCCTCAAAGGACAACCGCCAAGGTCATATTAGACAGTAAAGCATAGAAGTCAGCAGGCTACCTCCAGATCAGCTGTGGATGCCTGAGTCACAATAGTGAAATGGTGAAAGTAAAATAGATGTTAAGGAATTACAAGGGCCCAAAGGTTGCACAGGTGTCCAATTGCTATCCACATGAAACAAACTTGTAAATATCTATTTGATTTCACTTTATTCATGTACATTGTAGTCTCATTATGCTGCTGGTTGCTGCAATGACCGTGTGCATTTAAGGGGGTGCACTTCATTTCCGATCAGTCTCACATGATCTGGGATTAGCACTGTTGCTTCACAGCGCCAGGGTCCCATGTTCAATTCCCACTTGGGTCACTATCTGTGCAGAGTCTGCCCATTCTCCCCGTGTCTGCGTGGGTTTCCTCCGGGTGCTCCGGTTTCCACCCACAAGTCCTGAAAGACATGCTGTGATGTGAATTGGACATTCTGAATTCTCCCTCTGTGTACCCGAACAGGCGCCGGAGTGTGGCGACGAGGGGATTTTCACAGTAACTTCATTGCAGTGTTCATGTAAACCAACATGTGACACTGATAAAGGTTATTATTATTAGTGTTCCTTGTGTCACATCCTCAGTGGTGGCCCTCAGAGAACGTTGACCGGCGTAGGATTGACCTAGACCTTATTTGTAACGTTGCTATCTTGGAACTATGTGAGAATACTGAAACACTCCACCTGAGCAGTCCAAGTAGCTGAACCTTACTTTATGCCGTCCTATTTTCGGTTCCATTGTTGTCCTTGTTGAGGCGTTGTAACTCTCCTCAGTGGCAATTGGAGGGATCCTCACTGTGTCATCAGGGGAGAACCCATATTACGAATGACCATTCGGTTACCCTCTACTCTCAGGACATTGGCAACACCATTCCTAGTACATCCCTTGATTTTTCCCACAGACCTTCAGGCTTCCAACATCAATAATCTTAGAATCCCTACGGTGCAGTAGGAGATCATTCAGCCCATCGGGTCTGCACCGACCCAGCGATAGAGCACCCTTCCTAGGCCCACTCCCCCGCCCTATCCCCGTAATCCCACCAAACCTTTGGATACTAAGGGGCAATTTAGCATGACCAATCTACCTAACCTGTACATCTTTGGACTGTGGGAAGAAGCCGGAGCAACCGGAGGAAATATACGCAGACACGGGAAGAAAGTGCAAACTCCGCACAGACAGTGACCCGGGGCCGGGATTCGAACCTGGCTCCTCAGCGCTGCAGTCCCAGTGCTAACCACTGCGCCACGTGCTGCCCATGCCCCATCAAACTTGATACCTCTCCTTAAATTATGATTAAGGGTAATGAGGCAGATTGCTGTTGTCCCACAATTTTGATAGCCTCACCTACATATGAGCCAGCCTGGCTGCTCTGTTCTTTACCTTCAGGGGTTGAACCCCTTCCAGGAGGTATCGGTAAGTTTGAAACAACAATTCTTCTTAGATAAGCCCTTGACTTCCCTCTCTGCCTCACCTGGCATTCCTCCCAAGGCCCTTCTAAAGCACTTGGCGCTGGCTCATTACAAGCACTAAATCCAATTGCCCCATCCCACTCTCTCTCTCTGACCTTCTACCCAAAAGTCTTGAGTTGCTAGATCTGATCTTTTCGAAGTTTATCCCATTTAGCACGATGGCAGTGCCACACAACACGATGGAGGGTATCCTCAGTGCGAAGGCAAGACTTTGTCTCCACAAGGACTGTGCAGTGGTCACTTTTACTGATACTGTCATGAACAGATGTATCTGCAGCAGGCAGGTAGATGAGGATGAGGTCAAGTTTTTCCCTCTTGTTGGTTTCCTCACCACCTGCTGTAGTCCCAGTCTAGCAGCTATGTCCTTTAGGACCTGGCCAGCTCGGTCTGAGGTGGTACTACCGAACCACTCTTTGTGATGGACATTGAAGTCCCCTATCCAAAGCATATTCTGCACCCTTGCAACCCTCAGTGTTTCCTCCAAGTGGTGCTCAACATGGAGGAGCACTGACTCATCAGCTGATGGTGGCTGGTGCTGTAGTGAGTAGTCTTGACATGATCTTACCAATTCCATGTATAGTTGTAGCAATGCTTCCCTACTATTGTACTCCATCCACCTTGTATCAAAGGCCAATTAAAGGCTGATTAAAATTTATGTTGGAAACTTGCAGGCTGGGATTTCCAGGTGAGCTTTGTAAGCGCTGATCTTTCTCATGTGATTTTGCCCTGTGCTCTGTTAATGCTTTGGACTCAACTTAATCATACCAGGGAGCAGCACGGCGGCGCAGTGGGTTAGCCCTGTTGCCTCATGGCGCTGAGATCCCAGGTTCGATCCCGGCTCTGGGTCACTGTCCGTGTGGAGTTTGCACATTCTTCCCGTGTTTGCGTGGGTTTCACCCCCACAACCCAAAGATGTGCAGGATAGGTGGATTGGCCACTCTAAATTGGCCCTTAATTGGAAAAAATGAATTGGGTACTTTAAATTTATTTTTAAAAACTTAATCATACCAGACTTGGCCTCAGTATCTGCTGATCATGACCGTTGAACTCTCATTTCCTCATTCTGTGCTGGAAATTTCTTAGATCCCAAGGGCTGTTCAACAGAAGTTCTCATCCAATATTGAACATGTTTGGAAACTTGCAGATTAATTGAAGCAATGTAGCTTAAAAAGGCATGAAAAGGGTACCAGCAAATCTCTAGGATTCAAGGGCTGGATTCTCTGTTTCGTCGCTGCGCACTCATGCCCGCAGATTTTCTGACGGCGTGGGGTACCCACAATGGGAAACCCCATTTGCCAGCTGCCAGGGCGGAGGAACCCACTGCTGGCCTGGGTGCACCGCACCAGAAAACGGGTGCAGCGGGAGGGAGAACCCCGCCCAAAAAGGAATAGATTTCAAAAACAAGTAAGTTATGTTAAATTTATATAGAGCCAGGGGAGCACAGTGGCACAGTGGTTAGCACAGCTGCCTCACGGGGCCGAGGTTCCAGGTTCGATCCCGGCTCTGGGTCACTGTCCATGTGGAGTTTGCACATTCTCCCCGTGTTTGCGTGGGTTTCACCTCCACAACCCAAAGATGTGCAGGGTAGGTGGATTGGCCACGCTAAATTGCCCCTTAATTGGGAAAAATGTATATCAAAAAAAAAAATTATGTTGACCCATGGCTCGATCTCAGTCAAGGATTGCATACTGTACTGGTCTCCAGATTGTAAAAAAGATACAGGGGTTATGAAGAAAGTGCAAACATAATCTGCAAGGGTGATATCTGGCCTATGAGTTTATATCTACCAGGAAAGACTGGACAAGGCAGGGTTTTTCTCTGTATAAGAGAAGGCTGAGGGGTAACTCATAAGTGGTCTTTAAACGTAAGTAAGAAGTCTTACAACACCAGGTTAAAGCCCAACATGTTTGTTTCAAACACTAGCTTTCGGAGCACTGCTCCTTCCTCAGGTGAATGAAGAGATATGTTCCAGAAACATATAGACAAATTCAAAGATGCCAGACAATGCTTAGAATGCGAGCATTTGCAAATAATTAAGTCTTTACAGATCCAGAGATAGGGGTAATCCCAGGTTAAAGAGGTGTGAATTGTCTCAAGCCAGGACAGTTGGTAGGATTTCGCAAGCCCAGGCCAGATTGTTGCGCGATGTCCGTTCATTCGTTGTCGCAGCGTCTGCATGGTCTCACCAATGTACCATGCTTCAGGACATCCTTTCCTGCAGCGTATGAGGTAGACAACGTTGGCCGAGTCGCACGAGTATGTATCGCGCGACAATCACCAGGTAGGCATCTGGCCTGGACTTGCAAAATCCTACCAACTGTCCTGGCTTGAGACAATTCACACCTCTTTAATCTGGGGTTACCCCTCTCTCTGGATCTGTAAAGACTTAGGGTGCAATTCTCACAAAGGGGGACAGACAGCCGACGCCAGAGTGAAACCCGGAGTGTTTCACTCCGGCGTCGGAGGCCGCTCCTCGCCCCCTATTCCCCCCCCCCCATCCCCCCGGGGGGCTAGGAGTGGTGGCGCGTGAATTCCGAGCGCCCGGCCTTGACGCTTACGTCAAAGCGGCGCGCCGGGAATGACGCGGCCAACGGCGCCTAAGTGACGCCAGCCGCGCATGCGCGGTGCCGTCTTCCCCTCCTCTGCCCCGCAAGACATGGCGGCTTGATCTTGCGGAGCGGCGGAGGGAAAAGAGTGCGTCTTTTAGAGACGCCGGCCTGACGATCGGTGGGCACCGATCGCGGGCCAGACATCTCCTGAGCACGCCCGTGGTGCTCGATCCTCCCTCCGCCCCACAAACAGCGGTTGTGCGTTGTTCACACCGGCAGCGACCAGGTGTGGTTGGCGCCGGCGTGAACCAGTCGGACTCGGCAGGCCGCTCGGCCCATCCGGGCCGGAGAATCGGCGGTCGCAGTGAGAAACGGCGAGCGGCGATTCTCTGAGCGGCCTGTCGCAAAACGCGACACGCCATTTTGGGGGGGGGGGGTGGGAGAATCGCGGGGGGTGTCAGAGCGGCATGGTGTGATTCGACCGGGCCTCCCGCTATTCTCCCACCCGGCGTGGGGTGCGGAGAATCGCGCGTCTTGCGACAGGCCGTTCGGAGAATCGCAGTTCTGGTCGAGCAGCGATTCTCCGGCCCGGATGGGCCGAGCGGCCTGCCAAATCCGACCGGTTCACGCCGACGCCAACCACACCGGCGTGAACTTCGCGCGACGGCTGCATGTGGGGCCTGTGGCGGGCGGAGGGAGGATCGAGCACCAGGGGCGTGCTCAGGAGGGGTCTGGTCCACGATCGGTGCCCACCGATCGTTGGGCCGATGTCTCTGCAAGACGCACTCTTTTCCCTCCGCCGCCCCGCAAGATCAATCCTCCATGTCTTGCGGGGCAGCGGAGGGGAAGACGGCAACCGCACATGCGCGGGTGAAGTCATTTAGGCGCCGCCGGCCGCGTCATTCAGGCTGCGCCGCTTTGACGCAAGCGTCAAGGCCCGGTGCGCTATATTGACGCGCCGCCGCTCCTAGCCCCCCCGGGGGTGGGGGAGAGGGGCGGGGGGAAATAGGGGGCGAGGAGCGGCCTCCGGGTTTCACTCCGGCGTCGGCACTTTGTCTCCCTTTGGGAGAATTTCGCCCTTAATTACCTGCAAATGCTTGCATTCTAAGCATGTCTGACATCTTTGAATTTGTCTCTATATATGTTTCTGAAAAGCACCTCTTCATTCACCTGAGGAAGGAGCAGTGCTCCGAAAGCTAGTGTTTGAAACAAACCTGTTGCACTTTAACCTGGTGTTGTAAGACTTCTTACTGTGCTCACCCCAGTCCAACGCCGGCATCTCCACATCATTTAAATTTAAATAGGGAAATCAATAAGAAGATTGAAAATAGGAGCAGAATGAGGCCATTCTGCCCCTCGAGCCTGCTATGCCATTCAACTAGATCATGACTCATCTTCTACCTCAACAACATTTTCCCACAAGAGCGTAGATATAGAGAAGATGTTTCCACTTGTAGGGGAGTGGGAGTTGGAGTCTAATATTAGGAGCCAAAAAGACCATAAGACATAAGAGCAGAAGTAGGCCGTTCGGCCCGTTGAGTCTGCTCCGCCATTTAATGAGGTCACAACTGATCTGATATGATAATCCTCAACCCCACTTACCGCAATACAATAACTAATAGGCTTTCTCCAGTGGTTAGAATGTGGAACTCAAATGCAACGGTGAAGGGCATAGATTCACACAACAAGAAGCTAGATAAACTGGTGAGGCCAAAAAAAAAACAGGTGATCCGACAGAGAGGGTGAGGGTGAGGGTGGAGTAAGGTGGGAAGAGGTTCATGCAGAGCAGAAACAATAGCGTTGAATCGTTCGACTGAATGGTCCGTTTATGTGCTGCAGATTCATGCCCTTAATCACAAGGTTGTGGAAGAGTGCTCGGAATATCAAATGAAAACCGGAGGCCCAATTCTGAGTGAGTAGAATAAATTGGCTGGCATCAACATGCCAGCATTATTTAATGAATATTGCTTGTGCTAGCTGCGTCAGTGAATCCAAGGCAGAATGAAAGGATGCTTTTAATTCGGGGAAGTGAACAGTCGGGTCCTGCTGTGCATTTCAATGTGGAGCGAGAAAGCAAAGATAATTCTGTGTTGATATTTTTATTTCGCAAATTACTCTCAGGTTCTTTTTTTTCTAAAAATCTGTCAGTTTTGTCCCCTTCTAATTAACTTGTAAGGCACAGATTGACTCCGCCTTTTGGAGCATGTTGGAATGCAGCGCGGGGGTGGGGTTTGCAAGCTATAACAAACCTACATGCGTCAACTTAAAGGCATGGACACAAGACCGACAGCCAACAAGCAGAAAGGCTATCGGGTGTCAAAACTAATTTTAGGGAAGCTGTAGTGGTTAACCTACTGTCCCAGTTCAGTATATATTAGAACATAAGACATCGGAGTAGGAGTAGATTGTGCCAGTTAGAGTCAGCTGTGCTTCAGGTGGTCGCACTCTTGACCCCGATACCCAACTTTCATGGTTCAAGTAATAATAATAATCTTTATTGTCACAAGTAGGCTTACATTAACACTGTGGTGAAGCGACTGTGAAAATCTCCTCGTAACCACATTCCGACGCCTCTTCGGGTACACTGAGGGAGAATTCAGAATGTCCAATTCACCAAACACATCTTTCGGGAGTTGTGGGAGGAAACCGGAGCACCCGGAGGAAACCCACGAAGACGCGAGGGGGTATGTGCATCCGTACAGTCAGTGGTCCAAGCCGGGAATCGAACCCAGGCCCCTGGTGCTGCGAAGCAACAGTGCTAACCATTGCACTACTGTACCGCCCACAGTCCAGAGCTTGAGCACAAATGTCAATGTTGTCAGTGCTGCAATACTGAGGGAGCACTGCACTGCCAGAGATGAGAAGTTAAATCAAGGTCCCAGACAAAAAAATCCAATGAAGAAGAGCAGGGGAGGCCTACAAACAGAAGACACTGGAGAAGGTCCACAGGTCAGGCAGCATCTGTGGAGGTAGAAAATAGAGTTAATGCTTCAGAAAGAACCAGGAGCATGGGTAGGCCAGCTGGCCCCTCGAGACTGCTCCGCCATTCAATAAGATCATGGCTGATCTTTTTGTGGACTCCACTTACCGCCCGTTTCAAATCTGTATGACTCTTCTTCAGAGGAGTTCAGGGCAGTTGTCCCTGATGTCCTGAACAATATTTATCCATCGGTCCAACATCACAACAAAACAGATTATCTGGTCATTATCACATTGCTAGTTATGGGAGTTTGTTGGGCACAAATTGGCTGCCTCATTTCCTGTGGTACAACAATTACATCTCAAAATGCTTTTCAGCTTATTAAGTACTTTAAAAAAAAGGTACTTAATTAGATGAAAAAGGACTTTGAGATGTACAGAGGTTGTGCAAGCCTTTTTTTCATTCTGCCCTTTGAGCCTGTAGTAACACTCAATAAGTTGATGACTGACCTTCTCTCTCAACTCAACCTTCCCGGCACTATCCTTGTGTCATCTGATTAGCTGACAATCCAAAACTACATCAGTTTCAATCTTAGGTATGCTCACTGACTGAACATCCTTGAGAAGCAGTTCAGAGAAAGTTCATTTGATTCCTTCCTGGGGTGAGGGGCGAACCTGATGAAGAAAGGCTCGAACAGGTTGGGCCTTCACCCACTGGAGGTTAAAGTTGAGAGGTGGGCCGGGATTCTCTGGCCATTCGCTGGTGGCGGGATTCTGTGATCCCACTGGCAGCGCACCCTAGCCCACGGGTTTCCCGGGACCTGGGGTGTCTACGGTAGGAAATTCCATTGACAGAGCCAAAACCAGAGAATCCCGTCACCAGCAAATGGCACACACTGTTATGTGCTGTGTCATGGTCGTGGTAAAGATCTACACAGAATATTTAGTTCTTTGACTAATAAGATATTTTATTAACAAATGAACACATGGAAAGATAATTAACGAGCTATAATACAAATGGTAACTAATAATTGAATTCAGTGAATTCTCCTGGAGATACTTTAAGTGCAACTGTCCTCTAGTACGACTGACTACCAACTGCCGGATTTCTCGAGTCGGATCTCTATCACCACCTGCTGGTCCGAGGTCGTACCAATAACTATATACATTGCTGTGCACATGCATATCACCACACACATGTAACATGCAGCTTGGAGGCTGCAAACACTGCCCATGATCTTATTGCATAAGTTCCTAAAGCGATTTGATCAGGTGGATCAATAGCAAGCGAGGGCGAGCGGAACAAAACAAAATAATCAAAATAAAAATATCGCACCACAGAAATTTAGTTATAAGGGAGCATTGGAAAAGCATGCAAAAGCAGCTACAGCGTCACTCATCCCAGGTTCTTTAGGAGAATGAAGGTCAAAGGAACAGCATAAACAGCATACCGAGTTAATAAGTAAGCCATAAAAATTCACCTGGCAACTGGAAATGGAGGGCGACAAAAGCTGAACACATCTGGAGTAACAGAACCATAGAAAAATTATGGTGCAGGAAGAGGCCATTCAGCCAATCTTGTCTGTGCTGGTACATTGGAAGACCGGCTCTGAATCAGGGGGAATTTCCTTATTCATCGACCAGAGTTCATGAGTGCAATGCAGCAGACTGTAGTTATGTCCGCTGAATGGCGCGTTTACCAGGGTGTTTCTCGGTGGCTGCAGCACCGATGCAGAGAAAACTTCAGACTGCGATTCTTCAAACACAGAACCAGTAGACATAATTGTTGATTTGATGATCGCATACACTTCCATAGAAACATAAGAACATAAGAACTGGGAGCAGGAGCAGGCCATCTGGCCCATTCCAGAAAGATCTGCCAGACAAACCTAAAACTTATCGCATCAAAGAGCTACTCAAGGGTGGATGTAAATATGCAATCCTCGCAGGTCAACAGAGCTTACGTTCTAAGTACAACTCCAATTACTGACGCATTCACCACAGCACCCAAACCTGGCTAGACATGTGGAAGGTATGGCCTTTGCCATGCACCAAGGAAATGTCCAAATTTCCAGCACTTCTGTGAGGCATGTGGCAGAAAGAAACATTGGCGGCAGCAATGCATTTGAGCAAAGGGTGATGCAGCTACAAAGAGCAATGCACTGATCCAGAAAGACTGGACACAACAGGGATCAAGAATCATAGAATCCCTACAGTGTAGAAGGAGGCCATTCAGCCCATCGAATCTGCACCGACCCTCCGAAAGAGTACTTCGCCCAAGCTCACTCCCACGCCCTATCCCATTAACATCTTAATGTAACGTAGGCATCTTTTTGGACACTGAGGGGCAATTTAGCATGGTCAACCTATCTAACCTGCACATCTTTGGTCTGTGGGAGGAAACGGGAGCACCCAGAGGAAACCCACACAGACACCGGGAGAATGTGCAAACTCCACGGAGACAGTGGCCCAAGCCGGAATTGGACCCAGGTCCTTGGCGCAGTGAGGCAGAAGTGCTAACCATTGTGCCACTATGCCGCCCCGATCCTCAAGCAATAAGGATGACCACCTCGCATCCCATCAGAAACATATATATGAGGTGGCCTACAAACCAGAAAACGACGATGATGTGCATGGCAAGATGAAGAGTGGTGAACACATGTTTTACACTATGAATCTCCTGCAAAACCTTGTTGCCAAAGTGTTTGTGAAAACTTGATTAATCTGCCCTAAGAAAGTTGGTAACTACTCAATATTGGCCAAGATTAACACAGGGGCAAGTGTCAACATACTGCCCCTGCAAATTCTAAAAGACATATACCAATAGACTTTAAAGGCCATGGTGAATCCTACTACTGAGCAATATTCAGTGCACAACAGTTCACTATTCAATATGCAGGATCCATAGTCATGGAATGCAAATGCATTCAATCTTCCTGGGTGCCCTGGATGTTCTGCATAGAATCGTACAATCATAGAATTTACAGTGCAGAAAAAGGTCAATCTAACTATTGAGTCTGCATCAACCCTTGGAAAGAGCACCCTACTTAAATGTATGCCTCCACCCTATCCCTGTATCCCAGTAACCCGACCTGACTTTTGGATACGAAGAGGAAATTTAGCATGGCCAATCCACCTAACCCGCATATCTGTGGACTGTGAGAGGAAACTGGAGCACCCAGAGGAAACCCACGCAGAATGTGCAAACTCCACACACAGTCACCCGAGGCCGGAATTGAACCCGGGACCCTGGAGCTGTGAGGCAGCAGTGCTAACCACTGTGCCACCATGCTGCCCCCAAATGGATCACACATTGTGATCTCGCACTCGTGAAATCCATCAGTCAGTCAGATTCCACGAGGCAGATCAACCTCAGAAATTACTCCCATCACCTCAGTTCATGAATTAATATCAAAATATCCAGAATGGTTCGACAAAATTGGCTGTTTCAAGGGAGGTGCAACATTACAATTGCCACCACAGGATGCCACCACATCCACTGATACTCCATGCTAGTGCAACATCCACTTAAAAGACCAATTGAAGAGTAAAGTAGTCAAAATGCAGAAAGGCAGGATCATCAGAAGAGTTCAGGAGCACACAGATTGGTGCAACCCAGTCACATGGGCCATTAAGACGGACGGATCATTGAGATTATGCCTCGCTCCACAGCATTTAGATACAGCTTTGAAGCATTGTCCTTAGAAAATACCCACAGAAAAAGAGTTTAATACAAAATTTACAGGTGCAAAAGCTTTCTCGAAATTTGATGCCAAACATGGCGATTGGGAGAAATCTCAAGAAATTGTAACATTCTCTACGCATCAGACAACACTGTTTTCAATGATTTCCATTCGGGCTGTTAGCCAGGATCTCTTTCAAGATCACATGCCTGAGCTTGTCTGAGCTTGTCAAACTCTGAGAACACGCACAAACAGACTCAAAAACAGCTTCTTTCCCACTGTTACCAGACTCTTAAACGATACTCTTGTGGACTGACCTGATTAACACTACACCCCTGTATGCTTCACCCGATGCCGGTGTTATGTAGTTACATTGTGTATGTTGTGTTGCCCTATTATGTATTTTCTTTTCATGTACTTAATGATCTTTTGAGCTGTTCAATAAACAAATTCAATCCAATCCAATCCATGCATTACGTTAGATTGCATCCGTATCACTGATGGCATTCACTTGAGGAAGGAGCAGTGCTCCGAAAGCTAGTGTTTGAAACAAACCTGTTGCACTTTAACCTGGTGTTGTCAGACTTCTTACTGTGCCCACCCCAGTCCAACGCCGGCATCCCCACATCACTGATGACATTGCCATTGTGGATGGAACAAAGCAAGAACAGGACTATAATCTGCACTTACTGATGCAAACGGCACGCAATGAAGGATTGGGATTCAACAATCTGAAATTTGCCATTGATGTGCAGCAGATCAATTTGTTTGGTTTTATTTATTCCAGTGCTGACGTAAATTTTAATCCATTTAAAAAAGAGGCTATTAAAGCCATGCCAACTCCTCAAGTTAAGGACAAGATTCAAAGGTGTCTCGGTCTCTTTAATTTGTAGTCCCCGAACATTCGTAATTTTGCTCAACAAGATTCAAGGCAAGGAAGTTGTGAAGAAAGGATGTGCCTTGCCTGTGGCACACAGATCATTAATACCTCCTCGAAGAGCTGAAACGGTGACCATCAGGAGCAGCAACATTGCAATTTTACAATCCTAGGGAGACAACTTCCCTGGAGATAGATACCTCACAGAAAGGTCCAGGAGCACGCATGCTGCAGGCATTTGCTTCAAAATGCCTGTCCATAACTCAATTCAACAACTCCAACATGAAACGCAAAACATTAGCTTTAGTATTTGGAGTCATGTGTTTTAACACCTATCTATTTGGCAAAAGATTTGTGGCAGAGATCGATCACTGGTGATGATTTGGTGAAAACCATAGACCAGCGCATAGTCAAGATTGTAACATCCTTTGGTAAAGATTCAATGTTATGAATGTGAGAAGGGTTACAAGACAGGTACCTTGATGGTCACATTGGACACATTTGCTCAATCCCATAAAAATGGAAGATGCATCCTTCAATCTCCAAATTGACTCCTGGAAAACCTTCTCTAAATTGATCTGGTACATTTTGTGCAACATCAATGCCAATAGCTACAAGAAGAAATGGTGAATGATTCCACACTACAGAACCTGTGGGAAACCATCATTGAAGGATGGCCTGAATCAATTCAGCATGTTCATGAATACGTAAGACCATTTTGGCCTTACCATGATGAGCTCGGCATTATTTTTAAAGGCATACAGGTTGTCATTCCAGATCCTTACAACCTGGCATTCTTCACCAACTTCATCGTTCACATGGCGTGGATCAGATGGGAACGCTCGCAAAAGAGACAGTCTATTGGCCGGGTATCAACAATGACAGTGAAGCCATTGTCAAGTAGTGTGGGGAATGTCAGGAGCATATCAGAGTTTTTCAAGGAAGTCTCAGCCAGAGTGGATAGAGGGGAATCAGTAGATGTGTTGTATTTGGA
The DNA here is from genome assembly GCF_902713615.1 of Scyliorhinus canicula. Classification (NCBI taxonomy): domain Eukaryota; kingdom Metazoa; phylum Chordata; class Chondrichthyes; order Carcharhiniformes; family Scyliorhinidae; genus Scyliorhinus; species Scyliorhinus canicula. The sequence goes on along the minus strand of NC_052158.1, from coordinate 149,399,311 downwards.
CTTCCAGAAGGCATTTGACAAGGTATCTTACAAAAGGTTACGTCACAAGATAAGAGCCCATGGTGTTGGAGGTAGTATATTGGCACAGATAGAGAATTGGCTAATGGGTAGGAAACAGTGGGGACAATGGGTTCTTTTTTGGGATGCCTACCTGTAACTAATGGGGTTCCACAGGAATCAGAGCTGGGGACACAACTGTTTACAATATACATTCATGACTTGGAAGAAGGAAGCGAATGTATTGTAGCCAAATCTGTAGATAATACAAAATATGTGGAAAGGCAAGTTGTGAGAGGAATACAAACAATTTGCAAAGCGATATTGATAGGTTAAGTAAATGAACAAAATGTTGGCAGATGGAGCATAATATTAGATAATGTGAAGCTGTTCATTTTGGAAGGGAGAACAAAATAACAGAGTATTGACTAAATGGAGAAAGACTGCAGAAAGCTGCAACACAAAGGGACTTGGGGGCACTTGTGCATGAAACACAGGAAACTAGCACACAGGTGCAGCAGGTAATCAGGAAGGCTGATGGAATGTTGACCCTTATTTCAAGGCTGTTTGAGTATAAGAATAGAGAAGTCTTGCTGAAGCTGTGCAAGGTACTGAAGAGACCATGGGCGCGATTCTCCTCCCCCATGCCGGGTGGGAGAATAGCGGGAGGGCCTCCCGACATTTTTTATGCCCTCCCGTTATTCTCCCCCCCCCACGCCCGACCCACGCCACGAATCGCCGCTCGCCGTTTTTTACGGCGAGCGGCGATTCTCCAAGGCCGATGCGCCGAGCGGCCGAGCCTTCACACCCGTTTCAACACGGCAGCAAACCCACCTGCTCGCTGCCGTCGTGAAACGGGCACCGTTTGGGGCATCTGGGGACCCGATTGGTACTGCAGTACCACGACTGTGCCAAGGGGGGGCATAGGCCCGCAATCGGTGCCCACCGATCGCGGGCCGTGCGTCCATAACGGACGCACTCTTTTCCCTCCGCCGCCCTGCAAGATCAAGCTGCCACGTCTTGCGAGGCGGCTGAGGGAAAAGACGGCAACTGCGCATGCGCGGGTTGGCGTTGTCCAACCTGCGCATGTGCGGCCGACGTCATCGGTCGCGTCAGCCGGCGTGACGTTTGACGTGCGGCCTTGACGACCGTCGTCAAGGCCGCACCGCCATGACGCATGGGGCCGCGCTCCTAGCCCCACCCGGGGGGGAGAATCGGCCCCGTAAGTGGGCGTGAAGGCTGCCGTGTGTCACGGCCTGTCCCACAGCAGCCTTTACGATTCTCCGCATTTGCGGAGAAATTCGCCCTACATCTGGAGCACTGTGAGCAGTTTTAAGAACAAAGAACAGAGAAAATGTACAGCACAGGAACAGGCCCTTCGGCCCTCCAGGCCTGTGTCGATCATGATGCCCTAACTGAAAAAAAAACCTTCTGCCCTTACTCAGTCCGTATCCCTCTATTTCCTCCCTATTCATGTCCCCATCCAGATGCTTCTTAAATGTTGCTAATGTGCCTGCTTCCACCACATCCTCTGGCAACGCGTTCCAGGCACCCACCACTCTCTGCGTGAAAAACTTTTCCAGAAATCTCCCTGAAACCTTCCCCCTCTCCCCGTGAACCTGTGCCCCCCCCCCCCCCCCCCCCCCAGTAATTGACACTTCCACCCTTGGAAAAAGCCTCTGACTATCCACTCTGTCTATGCCTCTCATAATTTTGTCGACCTCAATCAGGTCTCTCCTCAGCTTCCGTCTTTCTAGTGAAAACAATCCTAGTTTATTCAACCTGTCCTCATAGCCAAAACCCTCAAGACGAGGCAACATCCTGGAGAACCTTCTTTGCACTCTCTCCAAAGCTTCCACGTACTAAAGATAACGTGGTGACCAGAACTGCACACAATACTCCAAATGTGGCCGGACCAAGGTTTTATACAGCTGCATTTAAGGAAAGGTATTGGGCTGGATTCTCTGTCCCGCCGTGCCACATTTGCGTTTCAGCACGCCGGCGGAATACTCCGTTATACCGGCTGGTCAATGGGGTTTCCCATTGTGGGGCAGCCCCATGCCGTTGGGAAACCCCCCCGTGCTGCCGGCAAAATGGAGCATCCCGCCGGCGGAGAATCAAGCCCATTATTTCTTGGAGGCGGTTCAGAGGAGGTTCACAAGGATGATCCCCGGTATGCAGGGATTGGCTTGTGAGCAAAGGTTAAACAGGTTGGGACTCCACTCATTGGAATTTAGAAGAGTGAGAGGCGATCTCATTGAAACATATCGGATTCTTAAGGGGCTTGACAGGGTAAACGCTGAGAGGATGTTCCGCCTCATGGTAGAGTCTAAGACCAGAGGACATAGTTTCAGAATAAAGGAGATGCCAATTTAAGACTGACATGAAGAGGAATTCTTCTCTCAGAGGGTGGTGAGTCTTCGGAACTTGCCACAGAGAGCTGTGGGGTAGGGTCCTTGTGTACATGTAAGGCTGAGATCGATAGATTCTTGATCAGTATGAAATGAAGGGCTCTGGGGAAAGGACAGGAAGTGAGGAATGTCAGATCTGCCATGATCCTATTGAATGGCGGAGCAGGCTCGAGGGGCCCACTCCTGTTCCTATTTCCTCTGGTCTTATTGCCTGAACTAAAAATCTCACCACTATTCTTAGAATTCCTCCTGTACCAGAAAAGGGTCAATAAGATATTCTAAATGGTGAACAGGGATTCCCACTCCCTGACTCCTATGAAGACTTAAATAGGTGCTATTCGAGTCAAACTAGTACTTCGAGTTATCCCCCGGTATAACCTATATCTTCATAGAAGATTCTGTCTACTTGCCACTTAGTAGCTTCAATCCTGGGTGCCGCGTTGCTAAGTAAGTAAAGTAAACTTTGTACTAACCACTGTTTCAGGTTATCGATTTTTAAGTTATTTTATTATTTTTTCTTTATAAGGATAAAATTACTGTCTTTACAGAAAAGTAAAACAGATCTTGCTTGTGGATATGCCTGGTCGGTTGATTAGACCTTCCTGGTCTACCTTGGCAATCGCTCTTCTTTATCTTTTGGTTTTCTCCTGAAGGATTAGCTGGGTGCTCTGTTTTCAAATGCTGCCCGTCCCATGTCCCACGACAACAATCTCTCCCTCAATGCCAGCAAAACTAAAGAGCTGGTCATCAACTTCAGGAAGCAAAGTACTGTACACACCCCTGTCAGCATCAACGGGGCCGAGGTGGAGATGGTTAGCAGTTTCAAATTCCTAGGGGTGCACATCACCAAAAATCTGTCCTGGTCCACTCATGTCGACGCTATCACCAAGAAAACACAACAGCGCCTATACTTCCTCAGGAAACTAAGGAAATTCGGCATGTCCACATTACCCCGTACCCAACTTTTACAGATGCACCATAGAAAGCATCCTATCGGGCTGCATCACAGCCTGGTATGGCAACTGCTCGGCCCAGGACCGCTCGAAACTTCAGAGAGTCGTGAATACCGCCCAGTCCATCACACAAACCTGCTTCCCATCCATGGACTCCATCTGCACCTCCCGCTGCCGGGGGAAAGCGGGCAGCATAATCAAGGATCCTTCCCACCCGGCTTACTCAATCTTCCAACTTCTTCCATCGGGCAGGAGATACAGAAGTCTGAGAACACGCACGAACAGACTCAAAAACAGCTTCTTCCCCACTGTCACCAGACTCCTAAATGACCCTCTTATGGACTGACCTCATTAACACTACACCCTGTATGCTTCATCCGATGCCGGTGCTTATGTAGTTACATTGTATATCTTGTGTTGCCCTATTATGTATTCTCATGTATTTTCTTGTATTTTCTTGAATTTTGTTTAATTCCCTTTTCTTCCATGCACTGAATGATCTGTTGAGCTGCTTGCAGAAAAATACTTTTCACTCTACCTCGGTACACGTGACAATAAACAAATCCAATCTAATCCAATGTACCGAGACTAGGTCTACTAGCTGAGAGTGGTGGTGAGTGATAGTGATTCAAGGTTTATATTGCCCTTCTAGCAGCCCGAGTGATTACATGACATTATTGAAAGTCACTTTCTTGCGCTGACAAGTGACTTCTTTTTACATTTGGTCTTACTTATGTCTAATATGACCTTTAGTTACCGGACCCTAATTGCATTTAGTCTTTGTACTACTGGATCTTGCTTGACTGGTAATAAATTCGGTTGACAGGTAATAAATTTGGTTCCTGCCTCATCAGCAAATGTTCTGATATGAAACCCTAGTCTTATCTTCCCAACCTCGATGTTTGATGATAACTTGTGTTAATTGAAGCAGTTCCCTCTGAATCTCTGCCTTTAACTGGTGTCCGTATTTCACACTTGCACTTTATTGTTACCTAATTGGGACATAAATCTTGACCCTTCTTATTTGACTACTTGCAAAAAGGTTTTAACTTCTAAAGTTAGTTTTAACTTCTAAAAAAAATGTAAACTATTAAGTGTAAAATAAAGTATAAACTTATTATATTTGTAACTAAAGGCCTTCGTTATATTTGTAACCACAACTTTATATGTGAGTAAAACTTAATTCGCTATAATTTCTTTAACATGGAAAGGAATTGTCTCAAGCTGGTGTTTGAGCTGACGCAGGCTTTTTGTATTTCAGCCTGCTTGTCAACCACAGGTCCACACGTCACTGAAAGGGGCAACACAGGTGGAGAAGGTAGCCAAGAAGGCATACGGCATGCTTGCCTTCATTGGCCGGGGCATTGAGTATAAGAATTGGCAAGTCATGTTGCAGCTGTATGGAACCTTAGTTAGGCCACACTTGGAGTATAGTGTTCAATTCTGGTCACCACACAACCAGAAGGATGTGGAAGCTTTAGGGAGGGTGCAGAAGAGATTTACCAGGATGTTGCCTGGTATGGAGGGCATTAGCTATGAGGAGCGGTTGAATAAACTCGGTTTGTTCTCACTGGAACGAAGGAGGTTGAGGCGCGACCTGATAGAGGTCTACAAAATTATGAGGGGCATAGACAGAGTGGATAGTCAGAGACTTTTCCCCAGGGTAGGGTGGTCAATTACTTGGGGGCATAGGTTTAAGGTGCGAGGAGCAAGGTTTAGAGGAGATGTACGAGACAAGTGTTTTACACAGAGGGTAGTGGGTGCCTGGAACTCGCTGCCGGAGGAGGTGGTGGAAGCAGGGACAATAGTGACATTTAAGGGGCATCTTGACAAATACATGAATAGGATGGGAATAGAGGGATACGGACCCAGGGAGTGTAGAAGATTTTAGTTTAGTCGGGCAGCATGGTCGGCACGGGCTTGGAGGGCCGAAGGGCCTGTTCCTGTGCTGTACTTTTCTTTGCTCTTTGTTCTTTGTTCATACCGAGAAAGAAATGTGTCATCAGATTCAGTTTTATTTTCAGTTTTGCTTTGAGCAGAGCACACATACACAACTCTGCTGCTTGTGTCTCCAATATTTCTGACCTTTAAATTAATTTCCCCCCATGCTCAACCTCAATAATTGTACCCACAACCTTTTTTCTCAATCGATTATGAGTGATTGGTGCCTTAATATGATAAGAAAAACATGACATACTTTGCCCAGTTTTGTTATTCGGCAGTAAATTCTAGAACGTTTTAAATTTCCAACTTTCAAGAAGTCCTACATTAGCAAGTCAATATTGTACAATCTACTCCTCAGAAGCCTGTTCATTTAACAACACTGACTGCACTTCAAGATGTTCAATTCTATAAATATACTTGCAGGTCAGGAAGGTTAATGTAGAAATTGAAGTCTTTTGCTATAGCTTATATTCATAAGTGACTTTCCAGAAGTTTACAGTAAGCCACTCTAAGGAGTGGGGTCCTTGACTTTCCAGCACAGAGGTATTGCAGGCAATTGTACCATTGAGCCTGTGATTCCCCAGCTGAGAGTGGCTAATTCACCATTGGGCCCAGAAGGAGTACTTGTGTCGGACTCAATTCCATACCAATCAGAACATTTTACTCTCCCAGGCATTGATAACTCGCTGCTTCATTGAATTAATTAATTCTATCTTGTCATGCCTTTATCAGCTATTGTATTGCACACTGTGGTGTTCTCACATAATGAAGGTTATGCCCAGCTTCAGGAGTTAATTTGAAATTGAACGAAATGGCAGTAACAATAGTGACTAACGATAAAATGCACTGGGAGACAATATTGGCTCAGTTGATATTGATCAGTGTGCTCCAAGTTAATAGGTAGCACTTTATTGTTGCACACATCAATTTAACAGAGACAGTTACTCAGGCTCCTGTACACTCTCTTTGCATTCCAATCGGAAAAACGTTTTGGTTAATGAGAGAAAATTAAGATTTCATTCTCAATGGTTATGATGTCAGTTTGGATCTATGATAGCACTAACATGTTGGAATCTGGAGGCATCGGCATCAAGGCCCACATCAGTACCCGGGCATACAATATAGGCTGATTTTCACTCTGTACTGTTACTCAAGACACTGAGGTGTAAATGCACCTGGGAGCATCAGCAAATCGTTTTCTACTCCACGATTTATTTTTCTCCCTGTCGAACTCAATGTTAAAGAAAATCAGGTATTTATTTTTCATTTTAAGTTCCCCCTTTGAGAGCGTGATTGGCCTACTTCTTGAACAGCTGCAGTTCATATGTTGAAGGTACTCCCACAATGCATAGCAGCATGGCACAGTGGTTTGCACTGCTGCCTCACAGCGCCATGGACACGCGTTGCATTCCAGACTTGGGTAACTCTCAGTGTGGAGTTCGAACATTCTCCCCGTGTCTGTGGGGGGTTCCGACGGGTGTTCCGGTTTCCTCCCACAGTCCAAAGATGTGCAGGTTAAATGGATTGGCCATGATCGATGCGCGGGATTACGGGATGGGCTCGGCGATTGGGCTTAGGTTGGGTGCTCTTTCAGAGGGGTGGTGCTGATGCGATGGGCCAAATGGCCTCCTTCTGCACTGTAGGGATTCTATATTCTACACTTGTTTCAAGTATAAGGACCGATGGCTCCTTTAATGCCCAGAAGTAAATATCAGTTTGGACCAGTATTCTTACTGCCCCGATTTTTTTTGTTTTTTTCCCTGCTGGATGTGTATTCAGTGAGAGCTCTTCAATAATAATAATCCTTATTGTCACTACTAGGCTTACATTAACATTGCAATGAAAATACTGTGAAGAGCCCCTAGTCGTCACACTCCGGCGCCTGTTCGGGTACACAGAGGGAGAATTCAGAATGTCCAAATTACCCAACAGCACATCTTTCGGGACTTGTGGGAGGAAACCGGAGCACCCGGAGGAAACCCACGCAGACACGGGGAAAGTTTGCAGACTCCGCACAAACAGTGACCCAAGCCAGGAATCGAACCTGGCTGGAGCTGTGAAGCAACAGTGCTACCCACTGTGCTACCGTGCCACCCTTTATTGAACTGATGTTAAGATGTCTGTCTCCTTAGGCAGCCTCATGGCACAGTCTCGTGACTACAGAAAGCTGAGTGTGTCAATCAACTGGTTACATTTCAAAACTCAAGCAGTATTGTAAGGTCGGGAGTTTCAGAAATTTGATTGATCAGCAATGAAGGAACAGCAGTACATTTCGAAGTCAGGATGGTGTGCAGTTTGGAGGACAGTTTGGAGGTGGTGCCGTTACCTTGCGCTTGCTTCACTTGTCATTCTAGATGTAGAGGTCAGACGTTGGGACAACTGAGCTATACAGCCACTGGCCCCAGCCGCTCTCTTGTCCATCCTTCAAGTGGCCATTCTTCATGTGGACACCATGGCAGTGGAGCAGCATCTTTATAACACCGAGTGGTGTGGGAGGGGGTAGGTAGAGACATCATATCCCACCCCGGTCCTCAGCTGAAGTCTAGATGTGTGGATATTCCCAAAGCCATAAGTGATCAGAAGCAGGGTCCTTGATTTCCTTGTTTTCTGCATCATAAATAAAGAACTCAGCTATAGAGCCCCACCTACTGCTTGGTGATGATCAGAAATCCTAACACACCACACATAGAGATAGCACAGCACTAAATCAGCACGCAAAATAAAGGGGGCACAGTATGATTTGTGGTTCAGTAAGTAGGATACTTAACAGTGACTCTGAGGATCATAGGTCCAAATCCTAACCCATACACATGCACACAGCACCGGGATTGACACTTTTGTGAGTGTGGATGGACTGCAGCACTTTAAGAAGTGCTGTCCTTTAGGCGAGACATTCAACTAAGGCTCTGTCCACCATATCGTGTGAATGAAAAAGATCCCATGGCTCGGTTTCAAAGGTATGTCCCGAACGTCTTGATCAATATTTATCACTCGGCCAATAACTAAAACTAATTATTTGGTCATCATCACATTGCTTAATGTGAGACTTGTCACCCTCAATCCACCTTTTAAAAAAAAAATTTCATGGGATGTGTGTGACGCCGGCTATGCCAGCATTTATTGCCCATCCCTAATTGCCCTCATTGGCAGTCAAGAGTCAACCACATTGTTGTGGGTCCAGAGTCACATGTAGGCCAGACCAGGCAAGGATGGCAGATCCTGACACTCTACATTGGGCACCCCAGCATCTTCCTCCAGACCCCCAGAACATCTCATCACAACCCCTGAGAGTTGAGGTGCGGTTCCCACAGATGCCAGTTGCCATGGACCTGACCCGTCAGGCATCCAAATCGCAATGTCCTCTTTGTGTCCCCGCAGGAGAAGGTAGCTCACAATGGAAGGGAGCAGGAGAAGACCCCTTGTAAAAAAAAGGGCAATGGAGCTCGCAGGGTGGGTGAGGAGTGAGCCATCATCGACAACGAGGTTGGCCTGCACCGTAGAAGTGAGGATTCACTGAACCTCCACCCCGATGACCTGTGTCAATTGAGTTCTTAACTGCACGCACCCTTGTCCTTCCCATTCACTGAAACTGTGTCCCTTGTCTTGCAGGAACACCAACCGATGGAACCGGCCCATCCAAAGGAAAAGCTCCCCCCCCCCCCCCCCCCCCCCGCCCCCCAACCTCAACAGCACATTGGAGGTGATCTCCGAGGAGGCTTCTGAAGAGGTGGCTCAGTTATCACCAGCACCATCCACCAACGCAGAGACACGCACCTCGGTGGGTGTCACTATCTGGTGAGCACCACACAGCTGCTGATGCATATCAGGTGAAGACAGGATTGGGCAGCGAAGGTCAGCTGGATCCCAGAATACAGCTTTCCCCCGCTAGATGTCATGCCTCTGGATAGGTTCCTCCAAGCGCTGCTGGAGATGCAAAGGCAGAGGCGGAAAACCCAGGATCAGGTGTCAGTGACATTCCTGAAACTACAAGGCCATCATTGCGTGGCACCCAGGTCAACACTGCAAGGCTGTCACTGAGTTTGCACATTCTCCCTCTGTCTGTGTGAGTCTCACCCCCACAACCCAAAGATGTGCAGGGTAGGTGGATTGGCCACGCTAAATTGCCCCTTCATTGGAAAAAAATAATTGGGTACGCTAAATTAAAAAAAGAAATGCATTCAAATCAGTTTTTCACCCCTCCTGGGTTTGAACATGATCATGTTATTGGGGAGGGCACGGGAAGATCGCGTTCCGAAATCTCTCCGGTGCAAATCCCATTTTTGGCATCTCACGAAATAGCGCGGCCATTAGGAGATTTGCACCCCATCTGTTTCTATGTTTGGCTAGATCTTTCCGCATGTGGTCATGGACTGCTTAGGTATCATAGAACATACAGTGCAGAAGGAGGCCATTCAGCTCATCGAGTCTGCACCGACCTACTTAAGCCCTCACTTCCATCCTATCCCTGTAACCCAATAACCCCTCCTCACCTTTTTTTGTCACTAAGGGCAATTTATCATGGCCAATCCACCTAACCTGCACGTCTTTGGGCTGTGGGAGGAAACCGGAACACCCGGTGGAAGACGGAGACACGGGGAGAACGTGCAGACTCCGCACAGACAGTAACCCAGCAGGGAATCGAACCTGGGACCCTGGCGCTGTGAAGCCACGGTGCTATCCACTTGTGCTACCGTGCTGCCCTGTATCTGATGAGTCTTAAATGGCACTGCATATTGCGCAATCACCTACAAACATCCCCACTTCTAACTTTACACCGTGCGCAAATTAGCGGCAATTCCTAGAATCATAGAATCACTGCAGTGCAGAAGGAGGTAATTCAGCCCATCGAATCTGCATTGACTCTCCGAAAGAGCACCCCACCCAGTCCAATGGCCCCACCTATCCCTGTAACCAATAACTCCCCCTAACCTTTTGGACACCAACAGGTAATTGACCATGGCCAATCCACCTAACACATCTTTGGATTGTGGGAGGAAACCGGAGGATACCCAAGCAGACACAGGGAGAAAGTGCAAAGTCCACATCTGTGCATTGAATTATCCTCAATGATGACCGCACTTCCAACATTTGTCATTGCAAATGAACACTTTACAACTTCCTAAGGTCATGCAAGCCCTCCATAATTAGCTTTGTTTCTTTCACTTATTCCCTTGAAGGTAAGAAGCTAAGTCAGGGCAGAGGGGCAGAGAGGTCTGAGAATACTAAACTCTGAATAACAATGCGAGTCAGCAAGGTCTTAAAGGGTACAAATTAATGGGATTTATGTTTGGAAGAATGGAAGGTCATGTTAAATTTATATAGACCACACTAGTATCCTAGTGGGAACTAAAATCAATGCAAAGAAAAATCTGTACCTTGGACATCCTGTCAAAGACCCCCAATAATCAATATTGGCAAAAGTTAGATTTGCTCCTGCTGTGTGCAGCTGTGGTCTCCATATTTTAACAGAAGCGATGTTGAAGCACCAGAGAAAACAAAGAAATGATTTACAGATGTTACCAGAATTGAGAAGATGTCGCTGTCCAGAACAATTGAGCCGGCTGCTGGGGTTCACTGTCCCTGTAATAAAGGAAGCACATATCTGAAGCTTCGGGGATTTCGGCAGACTTTTACAGATGTCATGTCCAAGGTGTTAAAAACAAGGGTGGTTGGTGCCAAGTCCAGAGGCGGCGAAAACTAACTTTCAACAGAGGTGAGGGGGGTGGGGGTGTGATTATTGTTTAGGGGAGGTGGGACTTGTGAGGGAGGGAAGCGGATTTTGCACTATGTTTATATTTGTATTGGTACTATTTACTGTTATTATTATAAAATTATAAATGCCTTAATAAAATGTTAAAAAAAAAAGAAATAAAAAAGAAAAATCTTGGAAAACCTCAGCAGATCAGTCAGCACATGTGGAGTGGGAAACAGAGAGCGGAATTCTCTGGTCTCCCAGCAATGTGCTCCACGGTGGCAGGAGGTGGCATGACATTCGCTAGCAGCGGGATTCTCTGGTCCTGCCTCTGCCGATGGGAACTCCCATTGACACCACCCCACGTCACCAGGAAACCCACGGGAGGTGGTGTGTTGCCGGCGGGACCAGAAAGTCCGGCCGTCTGAATTCCGGCTGGGGTTAACACTTCAAGTCCATGACTCTTCTTCAGAGCAATAAGAGACGATGGTCACTAATGACCAAATGGAGAATTCTGGGAGGAGGTGTCCTGATTCGGAGAGTGGTTAGTGGGTGATACTCACTGCCGCTTGGCATTGGTGAGACCATAAAGAATGTAAACAATATTCTGGGCTTCACTGAACTAGAGATTTGTCACATGTTTGATGCATATGTGAAGGAAAGTGAAATCGGCTGGGTGGGGGGCAGTAATCAGAGTGGGGGTAAACTCATGTAGGGAAGCTGGAGGTGAGGGAAGATAGGGTGGAATGGGGCGGAGATGGAGGGAGTGAGCGAGGGAAGAGATGCCTAATCACGATGATCATCATGTAGGAATTGACTGATCCCTTGTGCGATCATTGTTCACAAATAGAATCAGAGAATCATAGAGCCAAACAGCATCTCCGCCGGTTTAAATAAAACCTGTGATCACTCTAATCCCATTTTTCAGCATTTGGCCCATAGCCTTGCATACTCTGGGATTGTAAGTGCACATCTAAATACTTGAGGCTCTCTGCCTCCACCACCCTTTGAGGCAGCAAGTTCCAGACTCCCACCATCCTCTGGGTGAAAATGTTTTTCTCACATCCTCTCTGTGGTGAATGTACATCATGGAATTCACACTGTATAGTATTGCGTTCACACTATATAGCATTGTGTCCTTGGGGGCTCTGTCTGTGAGCCATTACGCAGCTCTGCCCACAGGGGGAGATAAGGAGCTTGTACAGGGCTCCACCATCAGCTCCGCCCATGGCTCTGCCCATGGCCCCTCCCACAACCGGAAGTATAAAGTGCTGCAGCCTTGTGAGTCTGCTCTCAGTTCTTCTGGTCGCAGGCAGGCTCAGCTGTAAGTCAATTAAAACCACAGTTTACTTCCTATCGTGTCTCGAGTAAATTGATGGTCACATCACCCTCTAAACCTCTTACCTTAAATCTATGTCCCCTGGTCATTGACCCCTCCACTAAGGGGAAAAGTTTGTTCCTGTCTACTCTTTCTGTGCCCCTCATAATTTTACACATCAATCATGTCCCCCTGCAATCTCCTCCGCTCCAAAGAAAACGATCCGAGTCCATCGAATCTCTCTCCAGCCAAGGAAACATCCTGGTAAATCTCTTCTGCACCCTTCCCAATGCTATCACATTCCTCCTATACCTGCACACAATACTCTAGCTGTGGCCTAACCAACATTTTATACAGTTCCAGTATAACCTCCCTGCTCTTAAACTCTGTGCCTCAGCTAATAAAGGCAAGTATAACCATGTGCCCACCTAACCACTGTATCCACCTGCTCTGAAATGAAAATAAATGAAAATCACTTATTGTCTCGAGTAGGCTTCAAATGAAGTTACTGTGAAAAGTCTCTAGTCGCCACATTCCGGCGCCTGTCCGGGGAGGCTGGTACGGGAATCGAACCGTGCTGCTGGCCTGCTTTAAAAGCCAGCGACTTAGCCCAGTGTGCTAAACCAGCCTGTTACCTTAAAGGACCAGTGTACATGCACACCAAGGCCCTTCTGATCCCTGGTGATTCCCAGATCCTGCCATTTATCACATAGTCCCTTGCCTTGTTTGTCCTGCCCAAGTGCATCACGGCACACTAATCCGGATTGAATTCCATTTGCCGCTGATCAGCCCGTCTGAACAGCCCAATTATATTCTCCTGCAATCGAAGGCTATCCTCCTCACTATATACCACTCCACAATTTTTTGTATCATCCGCAAACTTACTAATCAACCCTCCGAAATTCATATCTAAATCATTTATAACCAACAAAACAGCAAGGGCCCCAACACTGATCCTCACTAGACACTGGCTTCCAATCAGAAAAACACCCCTTGATTGACCATCGCCCTCTGCTTCCTGCCACTCAGCCAATTCTGGATCTAATTTGCCAAATTTCCTTGGATGCTATCAGCCTCCCACGTGGGACCTTGCCGAAATCGAAGCAGACTATCTCAAGGATAGTTGAGGCAATGTGGAAGTCAGGTAGATGGGGCTGGCTTTCGTTGTTGGCAATAGCTACGAGGAAACTGGAGTGAGGGTGCAGTCAAGGAAACGGGTCATGAATTCATTGTAAATTCAGCTTGCATCACAAATAAAACAGGAGCAGGCTCACCCAATTTGTCTATTTTGACATCTCAGTTTAAGATTGCAATAATTGGCAAGGGTTTGAAATGGTGACTTTGAGAAAATAATGTGGGATGGTCAATAATTCATCTGAATATCCTGTGATACAAAGGATTAAAATGGCCTTTTGGCACCAATTTGCAATGTGTTGAATGGGTTTGTGCCAATGGCTTTATCCTTTGTGACCCTGCAGGAATAACTGTCTAGACAGTTGACTTTTATACCATTATTCTGGTGGGAATATATTTTTCCCAGGGGTAAAATGACAAGTTTCAAATATTTCTGTCATCTAATTCCCTGTGGTCTGGCCGCTCGTGGAGGCAGCCTTTCCATTACAAATTACTGTGGAGTGAACCACTGCATTTATTCACTCATATTTAAATGATTTACACATTAAAAGACCAGTTTTATAAACTTGAAGAAAGCCTTTTGTCGGTCGAAAATTTTAGTTGCTCTGCGGGAAGATAAAAGCTTATTGGCATTGAGTTCAGCGTTGAAAGCCTCTTGGCAAAATTCCTGGGTGCAACCGTCCAACAAATTATTAAGCATCTCATTTTAAAGGGATCAACAACACACAAAAGCAAAACACTGTGGATGCGATTTTGATTAGGTGCACTTTGCGACCTTCCAGACTCAACTTTGAGTTCAACGATTTCACACTGTGTTCGCTGCCCGTAGATTGTTTCCCTCTCTTTGCATCTTTCCATCTTAATCGGGTCTGATTAGTAAGTTTGCGGGTGATACTAAGATTGCAGGAGTTGCGGATAGTGTTGAAGATTGTCGGAGAATACAACAGCATATGGATAGACTGCAACATTGGGCAGAGGAATGGCAAATGGCATTTAATCCGGACAAATGCAAGGTGATGCATTTTAGTAGATCCAATTCAGGTGGGAGCTATAAAATAAATGGCAGAATCATCAGGAGCATAGAGACACAGAGAGATCTGGGTGTGCAGGTCCACAGATCCTTAAAAGTGGCAGCACAGGTGGAAATGGTGGTAAAGAAAGCATATGGCATGCTTACCTTCATAGGACGGGGTATCGAGTTTAACAGTTCGAAAATTATGTTACAGTTATATAGAACGTTTGTTGGGCCACACTTGGAATACTGTGTCGAATTCTGATCACCGCACTATCAGAAGGACGTGGAGACTTTGGAGAGAGTACAGAAAAAGTTTACCAGGTTGTTGTCTGGTATAGAGGGTACTAGCTATGAGGAGAGATTGGATAAACTGGGATTGTTCTCCCTAGAGAGACAGAGGCTGAGGGGCGACCTGATAGAAGTTTCTAAAATTATTAGGGGTATAGATAGCGTGAACAGTTGGAGGCTTTTTCCCAGGGCGGAAATGACAATTACAAGGGGGCACAAGTTCAAGGTGAGGGGGAATGGTTCAGTGGAGATGTGTGGGTAAGTTTTTTACACAGAGGGTGGTGGGTGCCTCAAATGCACTGCCAAGTGAGGTGGTTGAGGCCGATACGTTAGCGACCTATAAGACTTATCTAGATAGGCACATGAACAGAGAGGGTATAGAAGGATATATATGGTTGGTCTAGATAGGACACGTGATCGGCGCAGGCTTGGAGGGCCGAAGGGCCTGTTCCTGTGCTGTATTGTTCTTTGTTCATTTGATCTTGATGCTTAATCCTGTTTTTCTCCTGTTTCTGTTTTCGGACAGCAGTCAATCATAATTCTGTCATTTGCACCTCCCCGAGACATATCTTATGTTTCTTTACTTGCTCCGCGCTCCCTAAACCTCTTTTCTGATCAAACGGGTAGGACAGCCACAGGAAGTCGGCAGGTTGGGGGGGGGTCTTCAGTAAAATGCTGGAGGGCTCCGATGATGTAATTAAAAACCAGACTACAATATTAGCAGCGGGCATGCACGGCAAAAGCACCTTTGCTGACAAAATGATGGAAATTGGGGCTGAGGGCCAGAAGAGACCCAGCAACCAAAATAATTTGGGATGATTTTTTTTTTGTTTCCCTGTGGGTCAACGGTCTCCTCTGAACTGCCGCAGTAAAGCTAGGCTTCCCTCCACACACCCTCACCGCCCCCCTCCCCCAACTGCAAAGCCCTCCCTAATAAACATGTCGGTCACTTTAAGGGCCCTCTTGCTGCCCATATTGAGGTTGTAGAACTCAAGAGATTCCCAATCCTCACATTGCTGAGCACTTTATTTACATAAAATTACATAGAAATTACAGTACAATAACCAGCCATTCATTCCAACTAGTCTATGCTGGTATTTGTGCACCTCCCACCCCTTTCATCTAACCCCTATTGTGGTAACTTGAGACCACAAGGTAGATAGCCGAATGTGTTGTGTAAACAAAGGAACTTATTTACATGAATAAGGAACAAAGTTTAATCATTACACTAACCCAACAGAACAGTAGGAACAGTCATAGCAATGAAAGCAGGGGCTCTAGTAAAACAGGTCTTGCTCACAGGCCACCCTCTTGCCAAAAAAAACGCCAAAGCCTGCATACGCTCAGAACCCTCGACAGATGCTGGGCAGCAGGGTAGCATGGTGGTTAGCATAAATGCTTCACAGCTCCAGGGTCCCAGGTTCGATTCCCGGCTGGGTCACTGTCTGTGTGGAGTCTGCACGTCCTCCCCCTGTGTGCGTGGGTTTCCTCCGGGTGCTCCGGTTTCCTCCCACAGTCCAAAGATGTGCGGGTTAGGTGGATTGGCCATGCTAAATTGCCCGTAGTGTCCTAATAAAAGTAAGGTTAAGGAGGGGGGGGGGGGTTGTTGGGTTACGGGTATAGGGTGGATATGTGGGTTTGAGTAGGGTGATCATGGCTCGGCACAACATTGAGGGCCGAAGGGCCTGTTCTGTGCTGTACTGTTCTATGTTCTATGCCAGTGAAGCAATTACATAGAAGAAAGGCCCATTAGAACACTCGGTAATCAAAATTACTCTCTGCAGCACTCTCCACTCTTAAATCCCCCATCAGGACAGAAATACAACAAAATTAATTCTTAACTATATCAAAGTCTGTCAGGAGCTTTGCGATTGCGTTGCGACCTATACAATACCACTGGTAAATCTTGTAACAATTGCTCTGGTATCGTGGGTGAAGAGGAAAATTACGAATCTAAACATGAATGTTCCTCTTGCACTCCCCCAGCAGCACCCAGTGGCAAACATGGATTGTCTACCTGGTGACCACCCACAGCACCATTACCTTCTGCCATGTCACCTGTAATAGTTGCTGACTCTGAAACTTTTCCTGACCCTGACACATAGTGTCAATGAACATGGACTTGGTGTCTGCGAACAATTCTTCCATTTTGCAGTCTCACAACCGAAGATCAAAGACCTCTTTGGTTTACAATGACTCCTTGTAAGCACCTCTGGTTACCACCAAAGATCCTAATGTAAACCTGATCATCTGGGTTGAACCCTCTCTCTTTGGCCTGGCAGTCATGTCCCTCCTTCTGCTCCTCTTGCCTCCTGTTCACTTCAGCTCTGAGATCTCGATGAATCAAATCTAGGTGCGAATTTGGCCTTCTCCCTAACAATTCCGCTTGTGGATTACGGCGTGACGCGAGGCTGGAATAAAAATCTTGAGAGCTTTGTACTCTAGGTGTCACCTGTCATTCTCTTCCATCCCTCCTTCAAGGTTGAAACAGCTCGCTCCACCAAAACAGTCGAAGCTGGATGAAACGGTGCGGCATACACGGCATAGACCAGAGGTGGGCAATCCTTTCCGTGCAAGGGCCACATTCAGAAATTCACAATTTTAAAGGGCCGCATAGTATATTAAGTAAAATAATTAATATTTTAAATAGCCAAAATAAAAGTTCTTTAAAGAAAAAAAAGCACATTTATTTGAAAAACAAAGTAACTCAGTAACAGAACAATGTCAATGAGAATGATGCATCTGACTGCAGTCATTTACCAGTTTGTTGAAATCAGGTGTCAAGTTGCTTGTGCTGATCCTTAACACTGACAGAAGCACAGCCTAGCCGAGTCAACGATAAAAACGCGCGTAGTGGGGTGGATGAGTGGGGTTGCCTTATTGGTCGGTTTAGTTGGGTGTGCGACCAATAGGAGTCCAGGTAACAAACAATAATAAGGCTTATTGTCTGTAACCTGGACTCCTATTGGTCGCACACCCAACTAAACCGACCAATGAGACAGCCCCACTCATCCACCCCACTACGCGCGTTTTTATGCGGCCCGCCAATGACGTGCCCGGAATCATAACCGGCATTTTTGAAAAGTCGCCGGGGAAAAGCCGCTGAAGTAAATGGCTAATTGAATAAGCGCATTTACTTCAGCGGCTTTTCCCCAGCGGCTTTTCAAAAATGCCGGTTATGATTCCGGGCACCTCATTGGCGGGCCGCATAAAAACCTTTGTCGGGCCGCATGCGGCCCGCGGGCCGTAGTTTGCCCACCCCTGGCGTAGACCATTCTTCCGCATGAGTTCTTAAAATAATTCATTTATAAACACAGTGACGACATCCAAACCAAACAAATCTGGTCGGCCATGAGACAAAAAGAATTTGACGTAGCTTCTCAGTTGTAACAGGGTGTTACTCAAGATATGTTACTCAGGATTATTACTCAGGATAAGTGCTTCCAACCATTTTGAATGTGCAGAAATGGTAACCAAAATCATGTGGTTGATGGAAGGTCCCACAAAGTCCACATGCAGTCTGGACCACGACCTATCAGGCCACTCTCAAGGATGAAGTGGTGATGGTGATGCCATACCAAACAGGATTTCACCTTGTCTTCCCAGTCCTGATCCATATTAGGCCGCCAAACATATGACCTGGCTGGCTGAGATGAAGCAGCTGGATGAGCCTCATAAATTTCCTCCATGTCTTGCGAATGACCGGGGGCGAAATGGCCATGCTTGATCCCTGAAGTGCGCATCCATCCTCCAAACTTAACTCATCCCAACGCTTCGCATAAGCTTTCAGCTCATCATCTTCTATGCTAGTTGGCCAACCGTGCATCAGAAATATTTTAACTTGGGACAGAATAGAATCTCTGTCCATCCACTGTTTAATCTGCTTCGCACTTAGTGGAGAACGTGCCAGTCTCCCAAGTAAGAAAATAGTCTCGGAAGGACACAACATCTTGGACGATAAATCCAGTAAAGGGAGATGACTCAACGTGTCTGTATTTACCTTGTCCTCCCGTACTCTGTGTACAATATTGTAACAGTACGCTGACAATGTAAACGCCAATGCAGTATTCTTACTGAGACCATGCTGGTTTAGCACAGGGCTAAATCGCTGGCTTTGAAAGCAGACCAAGGCAGGCCAGCAGCACGGTTCAATTCCCATACCGGCCTCCACGAACAGGCGCCGGAATGTGGCGATTAGGGGCTTTTCACAGTAACGTCACTGAAGCCGACTTGTGACAATAAGCGATTATCATTATCACAGGAGAAATACATGTTGACTGACTGAAAAGACTCATTAACAGCTTGTGGTCAGTACATATGGTGAACAAGCGACCAACCAGGTACCGATGGAACCTTTTCACCCCAAAAACAATAGCGAGATCCTTTTGTCCAGCAGTGCATATCCCCTTTCAACCTTTGTCAGCGGCCTAGATGCAAAACTGATGGGTGTTTTGCACTCGTTCTCTACCAAATGAGAAAGTATCTTTCCCACACCATAGGGAGAGCCATTGCATGAAAGGATACGTTCCCTGTCTGGATGAAAATGGACTATCAGGAGGAGATTGAAAGCCTTCTTCTGTGTGGACTCCCATTTCCATTTAGCTTCTTTATGCCGGACTAGATACAGCGGAGCCAACACTGTTGACAGGTCTGGCAAGAACTTTCCAGAATAGTTTACTAAGCCAAAAAATGACCTGAATTCTGCCACATTCCTGTGCTCTGGAACTTCCATAATTGCTCAACCTATTGCTTCCAGAGGAGATAAGCCTTGGGCAGTGATTCTGTGGCCGAGATATTCCACGTTTGATGCCTGAACACTTCACTTGCTCCTCTTCAGATGCAATCCCGCCTCTTTTTAAAACTTGATCGGGAGAAACTGCCCTCCACACCCCGCTGGCTGAAATGTTGAGAATCAGAGAACGCAGAGCTAAAGTCAGTGGCGGAAGAAGCGAAGGCCACATGAGGAAAATGCTTTTTAGGCTGTGAATGGTTAGGATCTGGAATGCACTCCCTGCGAGTATGGCACAGGCAGATTCATTTGCGTCTTTCACAAGAGATTGGATGATTGATTCGGAAAGAAAACAAATTTGCGGGGCTATGGGGAAATGGCAGACGAATGCGACGAGCTGAGTTGCTCTGACTGAGAGCCAATGCGGGAACAGATCATTATTCTGTGCTGTAATCATTCCACGATTCTATCAGTGGCAAAAGTGATAATAACCAGCCATTTCAGTGAGGTTGGTTGAGAGATCAACATTGCCCAGAAGCGAGAAAGCAGTGGATGGCACTGCTCCCTCAAGGCGCCGAGGACCCGGGTTTGATCCCGACTCTGGGTCACTGTCCGTGTGGAGTTTGCACATTCACCCCGTGTCTGCGTGCGTGGGTCTCACCCCCACAACCCAAAGATGTGCAGGGTAGGTGAATTGACCACGCTAAATTGCCCATTATAGAACATAGAACAGTACAGCACAGAACAGGCCCTTCGGCCCTTGATGTTGTGCCGAGCAATGATCACCCTACTCAAACCCACATATCCACCCTATACCCGTAACCCAACAACCCCCCCCATAACCTTACTTTTTTAGGACACTACAGGCAATTTAGCATAGCCAATCCACCTAACCCGCACATCTTTGGACTGTGGGAGGAAACCGGAGCACCCGGAGGAAACCCACGCACACACGGGGAGGACGTGCAGACTCCGCACAGACAGTGACCCAGCCGGTAATCGAACCTGGGACCCTGGAGCTGTGAAGCATTTATGCTAACCACCATGCTACCCTGCTGCCCTTTATTGGGGCATTAATTGGGATGAAAAGAATTGGGTACTCTAAATTTAAAACAAAAACTTGACAGGGAAGACGGAACCTGGATTTAAGATCACATCCACAACGCACCATCTCCTGCAGCATCCTGCCATACAAATCTAGGACAATTTTACGAGCAGGCCATGCAGCCAGGCTTAAGCAGGATTTCCCCTCCGTAGAGAAAGGGTTGGGTTGTAAAGCAGTTTTACTGTAAATGCTGCATCAACGAAGCTCCCCACGCCCAATGAGTATTTTATTCCTGGTAATGAGCGGACACCATCTCTCCCAGGCCATAATAATAACTCAATCATAAGCTCGAGTTCCCACATTTTCCCACATTTGTTCCCTGTCACTCACAGTGAGAGACGGCGATTTGTCACAGTCCTTTTTGTCAGATTCTCAGAGGGCTATATAAATAGCCCAGTCACTGATGAACAAGAGGAGCTAGGAGCGAGCTAAGGGAATATATCACAGTGTTCGTAACTATTTAATTCGCAAGTATTATCATTAGCTACAGCCAAGATTAATTGTGTTAAATTTTAAATACTGGCCATGGAAGAGAAAGTCTGACAGGGTGGAAAACAGCAACATTTTACATTTATGTCACACTTCTTTGGTAGCAAAACAGCCAAGATGTTGCATAGATGTATGATCAAACAGGTGGTCACTCTGTGGCTGTCTCCCCCTCCTCAGATGCATGAAGTCATAGAAACATAAAAACATAAAAAATAGGAGCAGGAAGAGGCCATTTGGCTTCTTCGAGCCTGTTCAGCCATTCATTGTGACCATGGCTATCATCTAACTCAGTAACCTGTTCCCGCTTTCCCCCCATATCCTTTGACCCCCTTTAGCCTCAAGAGCCATATCTACCTCTTTCTTGAAAACATACATGTTTTGGTCTCAATTGTTTTCTGTGGTAGAGAATTCCGCAGGCATGTTATTCTCACCCAGTTCTAAATGGTTTCAGCTGTATCCGTAGAGCGTGACCCCTGGTTCTGGGCTCCCCCGTCATCGGGAACATCCTTCCTGCATATACCCTGTCTAATCCTGTTAGAATGTTATAGCTTTCTATGAGATCCCCATTGATTCCCCCAAGAACCAGCTAATAAAGCCCTAACCGACTCAATCTCTCCTCATACGTCAGTCCCGCCATCCCAGGAATCAGTCTGGTGAATCATCACTGCACTCCCCCCACAGCAAGAACATACATCCTTGGATAAGCAAAAACTGCACACAGTATTCCAGGTGTGATCTCACCAGGGCCCTGTATAATTGCAGCAATACATCCCTGCTCCTATATTCGAATCCTCTCATTATGAAGGCCAACATACCAATTGCCTTTTTTATCACCTGCTGCACCTACATGCCTACTTTCAGTGGCTGGTGTACAAGGACATCTAGGTCTTGTTGAACATTCCCCTCTCTGAATCTATAGCTATTCGATAATAATCCGCCCTCTTGTTGCTACTAAAGTGCATAACCTCACATTTATCCACATTATACTGCATCTGCCATGCATTTGCCCACTCACTCAACTTGTTTAAATCACAGTGAAGTATCTGTGCACCCTCCTCATAGCTCGCCCTCAACCCAGCTTTGTGTCATCTGCAAATCTGGAAATAATACATTTAGTTCCCTCATCTAAATCATTAATATTTATTGTGAATAGCTGGGGTCCTAACACCAATCCCAGCGGCATCCCACTAGTCACTGTCTGCCCCTTGGAAAAGTACCTGTTTATTCCTACTCTTTGTTTCCTGTCTGCCAACCAGTTTTCTGTCCATCTCAATGCACTTCCCCCAATCACATGCACTTTAATTCTACGTGCTAATCTCTTATGAGGCACCTTGTCGAAAGCTTTCTGAAAGTCCAAAAAAAACATGTCCACTTGTTCGCCCTCATCAATTCTACTAGTTACATCCTTGAATAATTCCAGTAGATTTGTCAAGTATGATTTCCCTTTCGTAAATCCATGCTGACTCTGTCCGATTCTGCCACTGTTTTTCACATGCTCTGCTATCAAATCTTTTATAATGGACTCCAGATCTTTTCCCACTACCTGATTGGTCTATAATTCCCTGTTTTCTCTCTACCGCACATTTTAAATAGTAGGGTTACATTAGCTACTCGCGAACTGTGCCAGAGTCTAGAGAAGATGACCACTAAAGGGCCACATCCTTAAATAGCCTGGGATGTAGATTATCAGGCCCTGGGGATTTATCAGCCTACAATCCCATCAATTTCCCCAACACCATGGCCGGAATCCTCACCTACCCGGCGGGGCAGGGGGGGTCCCGGCGGGATGGAGTGGCTTGAACCACTCCAGCGTCGGGCCTCCCCAAAGGTCCGGAATTCTCAGCACCTTTAGGGGTTAGGCCCGCGACAGAGTGGCTCCCGCTCCGCCAGCCGGCGCGAGCGGCCGTTGGTGCCCCGCCAGCCGGGGACGAAACGCCTTCGCCGGCCGGCGGAAGTCCACGCATGCGCCGGTGTGTCAGCGGCTGCTGACGTCATACCTGCGCACGCACAGCGGAGGGGGTTCTCTTCCACCCCCGCCATGGTGAAGGCCATGGCGGGGCAGAAGAAAAAGAGTGGGCCCCGATCGCAGGCCAGGCCACCGTGGGGGCACCCACCGGGGGCCAGATCGCCCCGCGCCCCCCCAGGACCACGGTGCCGGCCCGCGCCGCTAATCCCGCCGGCACCAGATGTGCTTTGATTCCCGCCGGCGGGAACGGCCTGTCAGCGGCGGGACTTCAGCCCATTGTGGGCTGGAGAATCGCCGCGGGGGCCCGCCGACCAGTGTGGCGTGATTCCTGCCCCCGCCAATTCCCAGGTGGCGGCGAATTCGGGCCACGGCGGGGGCGGGATTGACACCGGCCCTGGACGATTCTCCGACAATTCCGCCCCATTTCCCTCCTAGTGCTGATTTCCTTCAATCCCTTCCTCTCATGAAACCCTGTCCCCCCCAACATTTCTGGTGTTATTTGTGTCCTCGTTTGTGAAGACAGAACCAATGCATGTATTTAGCTTTTGATCCGTAACTTTGTTCCCTATTATAAATTCCCTTATTTACGGACAGAAATATCGGGACCGACATTTGTCTTTCCCAATCTTTTTAGAATAGAGACATAGAACAGTACAGCACAGAACAGGCCCTTCGGCCCTCGATGTTGTGCCGAGCAATGATCACCCTACTTAAACCCACGTAACCCGTATACCCGTAACCCAACAATTTCCCCCTTTAACCTTACACCACGGGCAATTTAGCATGGCCAATCCACCTAACCCGCACATCTTTGAACTGTGGGAGGAAACCGGAGCACCCGGAGGAAACCCACGCACACACAGGGAGGATGTGCAGACTCCACACAGACAGTGACCCAGCCGGGAATCGAACCTGGGACCCTGGAGCTGTGAAGCATTGATGCTAACCACCATGCTACCGTGAGGCCCCTTATTTTTTCTCCTCCTACATCTCGTTGCTTCGTTATCATGGGCCAGTTTCCAGAGGGAAGTAATTTTCTTTGTTGTTTTAACTGGAAGCCAGAGCAATTGAAATGAAAATCGCTTATTGTCACGAGTAGGCTTCAATTTAGTTACTGTGAAAAGCCCCTAGTCGCCACACAACCGGCGCCTGTCCGGGGAGGCTGGTACGGGAATCGAACCGTGCTGCTGGCCTGCTTGGTCTGCTTTAAAAGCCAGCGATTTAGCTGAATGAGCTAAACCAGCCCCAATTGGGGCTAGGTAGTGAGAGAGAAGACATCTGTCACAGCTCTGATAGAAGCACTTGGCTTAGAAGGCTAAAGAATCATAGAATCATAGAATTTTCGGTGCAGAAGGAGGCCATTTGGCCCATCGAGTCTGCACTGGCTTTTGGAAAGAGCACCCAACCCAAGCCCACACCTTCACCCTATCCCCATAACCCTGTAACCCCACCCAACACTAAGGGTAATTTTGGACACTAAGGGCAGCTTAGCATGGCCAATCCACCTTACCTGCACATCTTTGAACTGTGGGAGGAAACCGGAGCACCCGGAGGAAACCTATGGACACACGGGGAGAACGTGCAGTCTCCGCACAGACAGTGACCCAAGCCGGGAATTGAACCTGGTGCCCATGAGCTGTGAAGCAATTGTGCTAACCACTACGCTACCGTGCTGCCCAAAAGAGGAAATGGTTTCTCTCAGCTTTGCTAAACGAAAAGCCATACCATGGAGTAATGGTTAAGAAAACAAGTGCAGAGATCTAAAGAGCCGTTAGTTAAGGCAACTAAAGAAATCAAGAGAAGTTTCCAAGAAGTATAGCGTTAACAGGACAGAGGAAGCTGTAAACCAGGACAAATACTGTTGAGTAAAGTTACCGAGAGTTGAAAATTCATTGGATCGCGATAGGTCAGAAAGGCATGCAGAAGTGCTCAGATTTGTGAGAAATGATTACAATTTGTGAGACTTATTTGAAATAATTGTGGAAGCCGGTGACTGGACCTCGGATCTTTAAGAAAAAGGAAGGCCGAAGGTGGAGGTATAAAACCTGAAAGTGAAACATTGATGGGAGCAACCGGGAGAAAGCATAATTTAAAAGAATATTTGAAAGCGGAATGTGAAATCACTCTGTTTAGTGAGACAAGGTGACTAAAGATATAAGGATCATCTGGGGGGATTTTGAGGGGGAATGAACAGGCATTCACTTGGGTTCAGGTTGGAGTGTGTTTTTGACCACAGCCAGCCTGTGTGTTTAAAAAGGACTGTGTGTTACTGAACCATTGTAGCCTAAACACAGAGGTGGACTTCCTCTCTGTGGGACCCCATAATCACGCCCTGGCCTTGAGTGACTTGGCCGCCCACCCCCAATGACATTGAGCCCTGCCCCAGTGACATTGAGCCCCTCCCACAATGATGCCAGGCACCACCCCAAATGCCCTCTTGACCCCGCCCACCCTCAGCCCACACAATGTAAGGCAGAGAAACCCAAAATCTCTCCCTCGCTGCCCAGCCCTCCCCTCTCACTCTCAGCCCTGCTGCCTGGTGGCCTCCGGCTCTGCTCCAGGGACCCTTCAACCGCTGGCCACTGCTCCCTGATTCCCTGGAACACCACACCGGCGCTTGGTCACCCAGCCCAGGGATACCAAAGATGAAGATGCTAGCCCATAGCTATGTGTGGTAGCCTGGCTGGGATGGCAAAATTAGAAAGATTGGCACACCGGTGTGCCACCTGCCAAGAGCAGCAAAGACCCCCGGCGGTAATGCCATTACATCTGTGGAATGTCCGGGCCAGCCATGGGTGCGTTTGCAAGCTGACTTCACCGGATCTTTCCAGGGGTCCATGTTTCTGCTCATAGTGGATACTTATTCCAAGTGACCACCGAATATCATTCATCAGATCACGACTGATGGTCGAGAAATTCCGGCTCTCCTTTAGTGCTCCTGGCATTCCGGAGGTGCTGGTCACGAATAATGGCACCCCCTCACCAGCGAAGAGTTCGGACAATTCTTGAAGGCCAACGGAGTGCGACATATCCGCCCAGCCCTGAACCATCCTTCCTCGAACAGGCTGGCTGAGCGGGTGGTGCAAACCGTCAAAAGAGGTCTCATGAAGCAGACCACGGCATCGTTTCAACTGGGTCGGTTTTTATTTTTGCGACTGGCGTGCACCGGCAGAATTGTTCATGAAACAACAACTCAGGACCCCGCCTCAGCCTCACGTTCCCCGATATTGGCGGGAAAGTACGATGGAGCCAAGAACAGCAGAGGCGTCGCCCAGACAGACGAAAGCGGACCAGACAGTTCCAACCAGGAGACTCAGGTCACGTCGGAACTTCGGGGACGGCGTTGAGTGAGTTCCTGGGATGGTGGAATGAATGATGGGGCCAGTCTCGTAACAAGCACGGACACAATTAGAATTAGAACAGTACAGCACAGAACAGGCCCTTCGGCCCTCGATGTTGTGCCGAGCAATGATCACCCTACTCAAGCCCACGTATACCTATCCCAGTAACCCAACAACCCCCATTAACCTTATTTTTTAGGACACTAAGGGCAATTTAGCCTGGCCAATCCACCTAACCCGCACATCTTTGGACAAGAGCATACAATGCGGAAACACGTGGACCACCTCCGAGGCAGGGGACTGGCATTGCGCCGCGCCCCTTTGGAGGAACCAAGTTCCAGTTCTATCACTTCGACCCATGGAGGCTCTGGGACGTCGCCCCCTGAGGGTCCCGACACTGAGATGAGGGAGATCATCGACTCTGACTGGAACATGGAGATCCAGGGATTAGGTGATGTGGTTGAGGATCAGCCGCTAGCAGTAGACCCACCCCCCCCCCCCCCCCCCCCCCCCCCCCCCCCAGAGAGTCATGCAGAAAGCACGTTCCCCAATGGACTACCTGCCCCTCAACCGCTGGAAGCACAGCCCCGGGCGAAGAAAAGCAGGCGTCCTCCTGCTCCAAATTCCACAGAATGTCCTACAGATTTTGTGGGAGGGGGGGGGGGGGAGGGATGTTACAGCCCCCACAAAACCCCATGTGCTTCGTGGAGTACGAGCTCCCCCCGTTGAGGGGCCGAGACCCATCAGCAGATGTTGGATTTGGGCATAAAAGCAGGCCCAGGTAGGAGCCGACTGGGACATGAATTATGCTTGTACATCGTCACTTTGCGACGAAACCTTTTCATTCAACTCTCTTAATCTGTGATCACTAAACTTATCTACGTCCCTCATAATTTTATACACTTTGGTCAGGTCCCCCCCTCAGCCGCCTCTACTCTGAGGAAGACAACCCCAGCCTAATCAGCCACTCTTTATCGCTGAAATGCAGGGTAGCACAGTGGTTAGCACTGTTGTTTCACAGCTCCAGGGTCCCAGGTTCGATTCCCGGCTTGGGTCACTGTCTGTGCGGAGTCTGCATGTTCTCCCCGTGGGTTTCTTCCGGGTGCTCCGATTTCCTCCCACAAGTCCAGAAAGACGTGCTTGTTAGGTAATTTGGACATATTGAATTCTCCCTCTGTGTACCCGAACCGGTGCCGGAATGTGGTGACTCGGGGCTTTTCACAGTAACTTCATCGCAGTGTTAATGTAAGCCTACTTGTGACAATAAAGATTATTATAAATGCTCCAGCCCAGGCAACAGCCTGGTGAATCTCCTCTGCACCCTCTCTAACAAATTCACATCCTGCCGACAGTGTGGGTGACCACTGCACACAGTACTCCAGCTGTTCTGAACCTGAGGAAGGAGCTGCGCTCCGAAAGCTCGTGTTTGAAACAAACCTGTTGGACTTTAACCTGGTGTTGTAAGACTTCTTACTGTGCTCACCCCAGTCCAATGCCAGCATCTCCACATCAGGACTTTAACCTGGTGTTGCAAGACTTCTTACTGTTCTGAACATTGAACAGGTTTTGCCTCTGTCATCACATCCACTTGCATCAATTTGTGGTGAATCATTGCATGAATCATTTCTCTTTCCCAATGGGTAGCTGTTCATTCAAAGCCATGAATCACCCGTTTAAATAAATGCTCAGAAATGCTGGGCTTGCATCAGGTGTAATAGAAAACTGTGAGGAAAACAGAACTGATTTACTAGTTAGCCTGGAGGCACAGTTAAACAGCAAGACTTGCATTTACATAACAGCTTTCACTGTCCCAAAGTGCTTGACAGCCAATAAAGCATTTCTGCAGTGTAATCTCTATTGCAATGTAGTCAACATGATCACCAATAGAGAGCTCCCACACACAGCAACGTCACAATGAACAAATAATCTGTTTTATCTGTTGGTAAAGTGATAAATGCTGGTTAGACCTCCAGGAAGAGCATTTATCTGTCAATGATTAAATTGTATAAAAGGAAATTACTGCGGAAGCTGGAATCTGAAACCAAAGAGAAAATGCTGGAAAATCTCAGCGGGTCTGGCAGCATCTGTAGGGAGAGAAAAGAGCTAACGTTTCGAGTCCAGGTGACCCTTTGTCAAAGCTAAAAGACAAAGAAAGTGGGAGATATTTATACTGTGGCGTGAGAATGAAAGATGAGTCCTAGCCACAGAAAGCCAGGGAAATGGGGTGCTAATGGCCACAGAAACTAAGGGGAAAGAGCGTTAATGGCAGTCCCCAGGGAGAACAAAAGATGTGAAAGGTCAAACAGCAGGGAAACTAACATTAGAGGGTGAACTGTGACAGATGTAGATGTGGGGGAGAGGAAGGAGGAGCAAAGGGGAGAAAGGGTAAGGAAAGGTGGTTAAGGTGGGGCAGGTAAATATACATAAAGAAAGACAAGAAAGAAGGAAATGGTAAAAGTCAGTTAAAATGAAATGGGATGAAAACAAATGGGTAGAGGTGGGGTAGAGCTAATCATCTGAAGTTGTTGAATTCGATGTTGAGACCGGAAGGCTGTAGCGTGCCTAACCGGAAGATGAGATGTTGTTCCTTCAGTTTGCGTTGAGCTTCGTTGGAACATTGCAGCAGGCCAAGGACAGACATGTGGGCATGGGAGAAGGGTCTTGTGTTAAAACGGCAAGCAACGGGAAAATCAGGGTCCTGGATGCGCACCGACTGTGCTTTAAATGCCTCTTAGAGTCCAAAAGGTTAGGTGGCGTGACTGCGTAAAGGGGATAGGGGGGTGGCATGTGCTTGGGTAGGGTGCTCTTTCTCAGGGCCGGTGCAGACTTGATGGGTGAATGGCCTCCTTCTGCACTGTGAATTCTAAGATATGATCTATGCAAACTATAATATTCTGGATTTTAGTAAATTTAACTCCAATGGCATGAGATTGAGACTGATGACTGCCAACTCGTCAAAACTGTTATTGGATCAACAGTCGAAGGTTTTCAAAAAGAATTGAGCTCAATTCAGGACCATGTATCCCCCAGAGGAGCAAGGGTTCTACAGGCCACACAAAGCAGCCACGGCCTATTGTGATGGTACATTTGCTGATATACATAAAGATTACTCAACTAAATGTACGATTATGCAAATAGGTCTGCCATCATAGGATCACTGCAGAGTTGTGCTGCAGCAGTCATCTTGGCCAGACTGCTCGGTGTGCAGCAGAAGCAGAAAGAAGATTGAAGACCTGTGTGTTCAACCTCTAATGAGGGTGATTTTCAGCTTGTGTTCTCCGTGAGCTCAACATCAACGCAGGCCCAAAATCTCGCCAGAGTAGAAAAACAAGATTCTTGTCGGCGAGGTCCCATTTTCTGCTTTTCCGCACCCCTCGGCTTGGTGACGGGATTCCCTCCCGGGAAGGGCGAGAACTCCGTTTTGATAACTTAACAAGAAATTAGTGTGCCGTCCCACCATCACTTCCACCCTCATTGAATATTCAAACGTTGCCTCGTACATCTCCTCTAAACCTTTCCCCTTGTACCTTAAACCTATGTCCCCTAATAATTGACCCCTCTACCCTGGGAAAAAGTCTCTGACTATCCACTCTGTCTATGCCCCTCATAATTTTGTAGACCTCTATCAGGTCGCCCCTCAACCTCCGTCGTTCCAGTGAGAACAAACCAAGTTTATTCAACCTCTCCTCATAGCTAATGCCCTCCATACCAGACAACATCCTGGTAAATCTCTTCTCTCACCCTCTCTAAAGCCTCCACATCCTTCTGGTTATGTGGCGACCAGAATTGAACACTATACTTCAAGTGTGGCCTAACTAAGGTTCTATACAGCTGCAAAATGACTTGCCAATTTTTACTCAAGAGCTTTCGATGTTCTGGGGGGGGGGGGGGGGGGGGGGGGGGGGGAGGCAGCGGGGGGGGGGGGGGGGTTAGTGTTGGGTGCAGACCTCATGGAGGCTTCTGGTCTGGGGGGGGGGGGCGTGCGGGAGGTGAGGGATGTGTGGATATTGGGTGCAGACCTGATGTAGGCCTCCAGTCTTTGGGGATTATCATTTATTTGCCTTCCTCACCCTACCGCTATGTCTAAGTGGCTCCCCAGGATCCACAGCTGAGGTTGAGGCGGCCTGCTGTTTCTCATGCCCTGTTGCCTGAGGCGATCTTGGTGAGTGTCCCCTTGAGGGGCTGGACGTGGAGCCCCAGTCTGCTTTCGAACGTCATGGGTCTAATAGTGCTACCCTCCTCATTGTCCAGGGTGAAAGGTGTGTCAGTCACAGGAAGAGTCGAGTCAGATGGGCTGCACATCCTCAAAGTCTCCTGGGAGTTAGGATCCGGGTTATGCACCAGGCGATCCTCTTCCCTGTGGATCCTGTGGGCCCCCTGGGCTCCTCCATGAGATGGAGGGGTAGCTGGCATGAGATCCAAAAGCCCTGCCATCTTCTGGCACAGTCAAAATTGGACACCCACAAGTGCCTGCACCATGCAGCTGATGCCCTTGACCATGAAGTGGACATTCCCGCCATGGAGTGGACACCCCCCCATGGAGTGGACATTCCCCCCATGGAGTGGACATCCCCCCATGGAGTGGACATCCCCCCATGGAGTGGACATTCCCCCATGGAGTGGACATCCCCCCATGGAGTGCACGTCCTGCACCAAGGTCTCCACTGCGGGTGCCGGTTGCCTTGGAGTGCTGGCACCATCTCCTCGGACACAAGGCGATGGGACTCCTCCTGTTGGCGTGAGCTCAACATCGATATTGCTTCCTGATATACTCTACTCTGTCTTTGTAGCTCCAGTAGCGAGGGGGGATGACTGAACCCAGGGGAATGTCATCTGATTTTGTTCAGCAGAATCCTGGGCTCCATGCACCCCTTTGAGTGCCAATCTCTTGGACGTCCCTGTGTCTGCCTGCTGTGGATCATCAGCTGTGAGGTGCTCACCAATGAGTTACCCAGAGGGCTGCTTGTACCTGCTGTCTCCAAAGACTGAAAGGATAATCCAGGTTGGCCAACTGATTGACCTGCAAGGGAAACAAGATGTCATTAGTGCATGGCAGGGGCATTTGGGTAGCACAAAGTGAACTCAGGTGACGCTGGTACAATGGCTGGATGTGTTGAGGGTTCCTACTTTAGTCTCATGCACCACTTCCCCCTCAGTACAATTTTGGTCCTGCTCGTCACCTTCACCTTCGAATGATGTGAGGATCTTCCTCTTGGGCATGACTCTGGTCAGCTGTGCCCAATCCCGCCAATTGTGCTCAAGCTTCTCCTGCAATGAGACAGATGGGGAGAGTGTATGCAGGAGGTGTGCCCAATCAAATGGCAATAATGCCTGGTTGGTGAGTGGCAGCTGGGATGTAAGGTGAAGAGCAGCCACTGGGGAGAGAATGGGGGTGCGGGAGGGTGAGTGGTGGGGCCCGTGAGGAAGTGGGATGGGTGAGCAGTGGGAGCATGGCGAGAAATGAGAAGGGTGACTTACCCTGGTTGCACGAAGGAGCGCATTCATCTGCTTCCTGCACTGGATTCCCATTCTCTTGTACAACGAGTTGGCGCTCACGAGTGCTGCCACGGACTCTCAAACGGGGCCGGTCACCTGGCTGGTGGGCCGCCTCTCCGCCTGAGGGTAGAGGATGTCACGCCTCTGCTCCCCCCCCCCCCCCCCCCATCCTGCATCTTCATGAGGGCTCCCTCCAAAAATCTTGGAGCTGTCTTCCTGGCTGCCATCCCCCTGATTGGACTTGGAGCAAGTGCTGAGGAATGTTGGGGAGGTGTTTAAACAGTGTGCTCCCACCTTCACCCACCCCGATTGGTGCGTTCAAGCGAAGTCGGAAAAAGCAAATCAGAGGCAGATCACCACAAACGAGGCGCGACACTCGTGAAATTTTTGTTTTTAAAGAACTAGGACTCCCATCACCCACCAAGGAACCCCCTAACTACGGAGTCCCCCCATGGACACAGAGCTACACCCCTCACCTCCTCGCCCCCCCGTCGCCCGCCCCCCCCCCCCCCCCCCCCCCAGCCACCATGGAGGAGAAACCAGTAAACTGTTAGTCTGACATACACTTTGGAGAAGTTATTGGAATTAAAATGAAGGACAGAGTGGCTAAGCACTGAGATAAATCCATCGTGGATTTATATAAAGTGCTGGAGGTAATGTCTGTGCTACAATACAGCACAGTACAGGCCCTTCAGCCCACGATGTTGTGCCAACCATTTATCCTAATCTAAGATCAACCTAAAATACACCCTTTCAATTTACTGCTGTCCATGTGCTTGTCTAAGAGACACTTAAATGTCCCTAATGACTCTGACT
This sequence comes from Scyliorhinus canicula, assembly GCF_902713615.1. NCBI lineage: Eukaryota > Metazoa > Chordata > Chondrichthyes > Carcharhiniformes > Scyliorhinidae > Scyliorhinus > Scyliorhinus canicula. The sequence goes on along the minus strand of NC_052158.1, from coordinate 149,366,617 downwards.
TCACCACCTCCGCTGGCAGTGAATTCCACGCACCCACCACTCTCTGTGTAAAGAACCTACCTCTGACATCTCCCCTATACCTTCCTCCAATCGCCTTAAAATGATGTCCCCTCGTGACAGCCATTTCTACCCTGGGGAAAAGTCTCTGGCTATCCACTCTATCCATGCCTCTCGTCACCTGATACACCTCTATCAAGTCACCTCTCTGCCTTCTTCGCTCTAGTGAGAAAAGTCCTAGCTCCCTCAACCTTTCTTCATAAGACATGTCCAGGCAACATCTTTGTGTTGCTTATTTCAGGATTATTGGCGTAGTGTTCACAAAGATCCCAGAATAGCTTTTACTTAAACAAAGCTATGATTTTATTTACACTACTAAAACTGGGATTCAACACTTAGTCCTTAAGAATACAGAGTTGATCAATAACATCTAACTACAATCATCTACTGCTAATCTCACTACTGCCATAAACTATAATCTAACCTTCCCACACTATCTGCTCTTATGACCTTCACTAGCTATCTCCTGCATTCATTCCTCCCTAAGGTCTATCACTGCCTTATATAGTTATATCTGTAGCTCCCTCTAGTGGCTACTCTTGACACAACATTAACCCTTGTAATGCTGATAGTAATGATAATGCCACAATGTCCAAAGAACATTTTTTTGAGAAATTAACTCTAGTAGTAAACAACGGATGTAGCTCATATGGACTTCCACTGAGGTATTTAATAAATTTCCACATAAGAGACTGTTGGCAAAAACTAAAGGTCATAGGATTGAAGACGAATTGTTTAACTGGTAATGAGATTGGTTTGGTAGTGGAGGGTAGATAATAGGGACAAGGGGTATTTATGTATTTGAATTGGAATGAAATATAATCTAGTGTTCCTCCGGGATCTATACGGGGCTTCAACTATTGTACTTATTAATAATGACTTCCATAATGCAAGCTCCCACACAGCTATAGAGACCATTTTTCCAAGGTTTCCATTGGCATAAAGATATCTGGCATAATAAGGAGTGTGGGAGGAGTCTAAAAGTGACATTGATAGATGAGGTGAGGGGGCGCGAAAGCCACTGATGGATTTCAACACAGGAAAATTTGACGCCATCCATTTTGGATCAAATGAAAATTTAAATTAAATAACCGAAAGTTGAGAAGTCTAAAAGAGATTTATGTACACAGATGCCTACAGCAGAGTAACGAGGTATGAAAGATAATCAAAAAAGCAAATGCAATGTTAGCCTTTATAACTAGAAGGTTAGAACTAAAGGAGGGATAGCTTTTCCGCAGAGATATGATTCCCGGTTAGACCATATCTGGAGCAGTTCCGGGCACCAATATGTTGGCCTTGGAAGGTGTGGCATTCAGATTTGTGGGATTGTTTTTTCGGACTCCAAGGATTAGAGTAGGAGGAGACAGTACATAAACTATGTTATTATTACCTGGAATATAAAAGATGAATTGATTAAGGGTTTTAGGATTTTCAAAGGAATTTATAGAGTAAATCGAATGTAACCTTTTCCCCAGATGAGGGAGTCGGGATTGAGGAGACATCACATTAAAACTCCAGAGGTGTGCCTTTCAGCAGCGATGTTTGGAAACGTATCTTTGCACAAAAAGTGATTGATCTGAAACCTGCTCCCACAAAAATCAGCAGATTCCAGCTCCACTAACAGAACATAGAACAGTACACAGCACAGTACAGGCCCTTCGGCCCACCATGTTGTGCTGACCATTTATCCTAATCTAAGATCAACCTAACCTACACCCCTTCAATTTACTGCTGTCCATGTGCCTGTCCAAGAATCACTTAAATGTCCTTAATGACTCAGACTGCACCACCGCTGCAGTCAGTGCATTCCACGCACCCACCGCTCTCTGTGTAAAGAACCTACCTCTGACATCTCCCCTAAACCTCCAATCACCTTAAAATTATGTCCCCTCATGACAGCCATTTCCGCCTGGGGGAAAAGTCTCTGGCTATACACTCTATCCATGCCTCTCATCATCTTGTACACCTCTACCAAGCCATCTCTCTTCCTTCTTTGCTCCAGTGAGAAAAGCCATAGCTCCCTCAACCTTTCTTCATAACACATGTCCTCCAGTCCAGGCAGCATCTTGGTAAATCTCCTCTACACCCTCTCCAAAGCATCCACATACTTCCTACAATGAGGACACAATATTCCAAGTGCGATCGCACCAGGGTTTTATAAAGCTGCAGCAAAACTTTGCGGCTCTTCAACTCAATCCCCCTGTTAATGAAAGCCATCACACCATACGCCTTCTTAACAACCCTGACAACCTGGATGGCAACTTTGAGGGGTCTATACACATGGACCCCAAGATCCCTCTGTTCCTCCACACGTCCAAGAATCCTGGGCGGGATTCTCCAACCCCCGCCGGGTTGGAGAATCGCCGGGGGCCGGCATCAATCCCACCCCCGCCGTGTCCCGAATTCTCCGCCACCAGAGATTCGACGGGGGCAGGAATCGTGCCGCGCCAGTCGGCGGGCCCCAACCCCCGGAGATTCTCCGGCCCGCGATGGACCGAAGTCCCACCGCTGTGAAGCCCCTCCCGCCGGCGGGAATCAATACACCTACCTGACCGGCGGGACTGGCGGCGCGGGCGGGCTCCGGGGTCCTGGGGGGGGGGCGGCGTGGGGCGATCTGGCCCCGGGGGGTGCCCCCGCGGTGGCCTGGCCCGCGATCGGGGCCCACTGATCGGCGGGCGGGCCTGTGCCGTGGGGGCACTCTTTCCCTTCAGCCTTTGCCATGGTCTTCACCATGGCGGAGGCGGAAGAGACCCCCTCCCCTGTGCATGTATGGAGATGATGTCAGCAGCCGCTGATGCTCCGGCGCATGCGCGGACTTACACCGGCTGGCGAAGTCCTTTCGGCCCTGGCTGGCGTGGCGCCAACCACTCCAGCGCGGGTCTAGCCCCTCAATGTGAGGGCTTGGTCCCTAAAGGTGCAGAGACTTCCGCACCTTTGGGGCGGCCCGACGCCGGAGTGGTTCACACCACTCCGTCACACCGGGACCCCCTGCCCCGCCAGGTAGGGGACAATCCCGGTCCCTGTCTTTAACCCTGTATTTATTCGTCTACAATGGATAGAATTTCACAGAATAAGGATAGTAAAGACGATGTAACCAGGATAGTAACGATTATGTCACCAAGACAGGTGGATAGAGCTTAAGATGCAGATCAGCTATCATAACATTGAATTGCACAAGAAACTTTAATATGCTGGATTGGCTACTCCTATTTTTGTAGTCTTCAATTCCTCAACTAGTGCGATGGGATTTTAAAAAAATGTATTCATGGGATGTGGGCGTCGCTGGCTGGACCAGCCGGCATTGCCCATCTCTAATTGCCCCCCCCCCCCCCCCCCCCGAGCCTTTGACTTGCTCAGTAAGTTCAGAGGTTATTTTTAAGCGTCAACCACATGTGGGCCAGACCAGGTAAGGACAGCAAATTAATTTCCCTCGAGGACATTAGTGAACCTGATGGGTTTTTACGACAATCGAAAGTGGTTTCATGGTCATCATTAGACTTTTAATTCTACATTTTCTTCCACTAGATTCTCAATCCACCGTGGTGTGATTCAAACCTGGGTACCCAGAGCATTGTTACCCTGGGTCTGTAGTTCATTAGTCCACTAACAATACCACAATGCCACTGCCTCCTCTTTTACATTTACCTGAGGGTGCATCATATTAATGTATTATCCAAATATGTCACTCTCACAGTCCCACGCTCCCTCAATAAAGTAAGTAAAGCTGCCATCGTCCCAGATGACCGCAGGCTGCTTTCCCCTTTGAGGGGGAGAGCTGACTGGTGGTGATTTAACCTGAGGATCACCACACTTCAGGCAAGGGGCAAGGAGGAGAAGGCGGGACCTTCATGAATGGTACCGCAGATGGTACGGGAATTGAGCCTACGCTGTTGGCTTGGTTCTGCATCACAAACCAGCTGTCGAGTCAACTGAGCTAAACCGGTCCTGAAGTGTCAACCTGGATTCTGCTCTCATTTAATTAGAAGGATTCAAATCAGGGGCCGGATTCTCCGACCCCCTGCCGGGCCGGAGAATCGCCAGGGGGCGGCGTGAATCCCGCCCTGCTGCCCCGATGCCAGCTGCCGAATTCTCCGGCGCTGGTTTTTCGGCGGGGGCGGGAATCGCGTTGCGCCGGTCGGGGGCCGTTGCCAACAGCCCCCCGGCTATCCTCCGCTCTGTGATGGGCCGAGTGCCGCCCGTTTTAGGCCAGTCCCGCCGGCGTAAATCAAACAAGGTCCTTACCGGCGGGACCTTAATGCTAATTATAGTATTAATACTTATACTAATCATTAAAAAATACATTTTTAAAAAATTGGGCGGGCGGCCTGCGGAGTCCTCGGGGGGGGGGGGGGGGGGGGAATCTGGCCCCGAGGGGGTGGATATGGCCCCGAGGGGGTGGATCTGGCCCCGAGGGGGTGCCGCCTGGTGGCCTGGCCCACGATCAGGGCCCACCGATCCGTGGGCGCGCCTGTGCCGTGGGGGCACTCTTTCCCTCCTTGGCTGCTGTAAACGTCCGCCATGGCCGGCGCGGAGATGAACCTCCCTGCGCATGCGCTGGGATCACGCCAGCAGTTCTGCGCATGCACCAGAACACGCCAGCGCTCCTGCGCACGCCAGCCCTGCTGGTGCCGGCCTAGCCCCTGAAGGTACGGAGGATTCCGCACCTTCCGGGCGCCCTGCGCCGGAGTGGTTTGCGCTACTCCTCACCGCTGTGACCGCCCGCCCCGCCAGTTAGGGGAGAATCCCAGCCCAGGTCTTCATTATCACCAGTAGGTACTGGAGTCAGGTCGATTTGGAGATTTGATAAATAGTTAAAGGTGTCATCACTGTTTTGTGCTGCCTAAATGGCAAGTGAATGCATTAAAGATTTGGAAGGAATCAAAAGCCCGCACTTACTGTCGGTTATATGCCAGGTATTGCACTTAATGTCTTGTCCTTCGCATTCGGTTTATAGAACAAAGTGATCTGGGAGAGATAATATCCTCACAATTGGTTTCCCTTCTCAACTCTAGCATTTTCAGCCTTACAAATTCAATTAGTTCGTAACAAATAGATTGGAGAGGTTGGGACTGTTCTCCTTGGAGAGCAGAAGGCTAAGAGGAGATTTGATAGAGGCGTTCAAAATCATGAGAGGGCTGAACAGAGTAGATGAGGAGAAACGCTCGTCAAGGGATCGAGAACGACAGGACACAGATTTAAAGTGGACTTATAAAAGAAGCAAAAGTGATATGAGAAAAATCTATCTCGCACAGTGAGCGGTTCGGGTCTGGAAGGTACTGCCTGGGAGTGTCGTGGAGCCAAGTTCAATAGGAGCATTCTCAAGGGCGATAGATGATTATTTGAATAGAAATAATGTGCAGGGATATGGGGAGAAAGGCAGAGAATGGCACTTTGGCATGGTGGTTAGCACTGTTGCTTCACAGCGCCAGGGACTCGGGTTCGATTCCCGGCTTGGGTCACTGTCTGTGCGGAGTCTGCACGTTCTCCCCGGGTCTGCGTGGGTTTCCTCCGGGTGCTCCGGTTTCCTCCCACAAGTCCCGAAAGACGTGTTTGTTAGGCGAATTGGACATTCTGAATTCTCCCTCTGTGTACCCGAACAGGCGCCGGAATGTGGCGATTTTCACAGTAACTTCATTGTAAAACTACTTTTTACACTAATAAAGATTATTATTAAATGCTTTAAGAATTCACTTATAGTTCTGCCCTTTCCAACTCTCTGTAGGAAAACAGATGGATATCAGAAACCGGAGAATCCCTGCAGTGCAGAAGGAGGCCATTCGCCCAATCGAGTCTGCACCGATCCTCCGAAACAGCGGCTCACTTCCTCCACCCAATCACCGTAACCCCGCGCATTGATCGTGGCCAATCCACCTAACCTGCACATCTTTGGACTGTGGGAGGAAACACACGCAGACACGGGGCAGACACAGACACTCATCCGAGGCCGGAATCAAACCCGGGTCCCTGGCGCTGTGAGGCAGCAGTGCTAACCACTGTGCCACTGCGCCGTCTGATTGTTCCTGTGGCCAACTTGGCATGAGAACGACCCATTATATTTTTCCCATCATTTCTTGGAAGCACATAGCCAATGTTCCAGGTCACTAATTCCTTTCCGCTGATTGTTCATGCCTCTTTGTTCACACAGACTGTAACTTCCACCTCAGTGACTCTCAGTGTTGGAATAGCGATGCCAATGAATACCTTCACTGGTTATTCACAGTCCATTCAATTTCATTAATTGCTCCATTACCTTCCCCACCCCCTCCCCGCATCCAACCAACACCCCCCCCCCCCCCTCCCCCCCCCCTCAACTGCTCCTAAAATCTTTCAGAAATATCAGCTGGGGATAACTGTGTGGCATCCACATTCAGAGTTCCAATTTTAAAAAAAATTATTATTTAAATATTAAAGGGATTTGATGCGGTAGACATGGAGAAACAATTTCCTGTTTTGCCCATGAGGACATGAATATTGAGATAATTGGAGGTTTCAAAATTGAGATCATTAGATCTTTGGTGGATGAGGAGGTCTTGTGACCCATTGGGTAACACCCTTGCCTCGGAGGCAGGAACTTCCAGTTCAAGTCCCACTCCGGATCAAAATTCCACTGCCCTTCCCACTGCTGGGAGCTTCCGGACCTGCAACCATTAATGGGCTTCTGACTGGCCTGTCACGTCATGATGGGGCTGTATAACTCCGCCCCCAGGAATTGATGGATTCATAATGCGGACAATATAAACCTGGACATCCTTCCAACACTTTGTAACGGCAGAGGGTAAGCGTGGGACATTCTGGTCAGTCGTGTAATGGAACGAAAGTTGGAGCCTCTAACATCATTAACCACAGTTCCTGGCTCCAACATGCATGTAAAAGGATATGCTGTCGCATGGCAACATGGATTCCTGGGGGTATGCTGTTGGCTGGATGACCACTGTGGATCAGATTGGTGTCCTCAGCATGGGGTTCCATTATGGGGTGTGGCTGGGATGGATTTGGGCCGGCTTCCTTGATGTTGTGTGGGGGAGGATGTGGTGTTGTGAGTTGGATGTACCTTTGGGCAAAGAAGGATTATCAAGAGATGTGGCGCTGAGGCAAGAAATGGTATTGAGCTGCGTATGATTTAACTGAATGACAGAACAAGCATGGATGGTCCTATTCCTGTTTTTTATACCGCCAGATTTTCTTCTTTCGCACCTTCTCAACGGAAGCCTCTTCTTCTAGTCTGATTACTTGGCTTTCCTTCAAATTACTTAAAAGCAAATTACTGCGGATGCTGGAATCTGAAACAAAAACAGAAAACACTGGACAATCTCAGCATGCCTGACAGCACCTGTGGAGAGAGAAGGGAGCTAACGTTTCGAGCCCAGGTGACTCTTTGTCAAAGCCCTTCAAAGAACTTCCTGTCGAGAGCTGTGAATTATCTCCCAACTCACCCATCTGACCAGCTAAGAGCAGATGGGCACGAACAATGCATCCAGCCAATGAACTCGGGTTTGATAACGGGCACTGGAGGTTCACAACAGGAGCGGGCAGGCAGGTTCCGGAGATGTGACCAATGATGCTGGATCCAGGTCAATCAGGAGTCCCCTCCCGATTGCGAAACCTAAACTGTGTCAGCTCTGGAGGGAGCCAATGGATGCAAGGGATTTTGAGGTCTGTGTTCCTAACTGACGGTCAGATCATAGAATTTACCATGCAAAAGGAGGCCATTCGGCCCATCAAGTCTGCACCGGCCCTCTGAAAGAGCACCCTACTTAAGCCTACACCTCCACCCTGACGTGTTGGATAAGCTGGGTCTGCGAGGACTGCGTTTACTGTAGTGGTGAGAGAGACAGGCTTCCAACACGCGAAGAAATGCAACTCGATTTTATTGAACACTTCACTGTCATACATGTTTTAACTGTGGGTTGACACTATGCTGACTTGACTGGAGACCTGAGGCCAACCTGACCAGACTAACTGACTACCACATGGTGTTTGTTCTAGTTGCTGCTCACGAGCTCTGACTGTCTCAGAGGCTGGATCCCGAGAGAGCGGGGAAACTGGTGCCCCCTGGCTTTATAGTGGTCATGTCCTGTCTGGTAATTGGCTGCTTGTTCTGTGTGTTCACTGGTCACCCTGTGTGTCAATCACTGCCTGTCTGTGCACCATCATATACTTGAATGTATATTATGACACACTCTATCCCCGTAACTCAATAACCCCACCTGATCTTTTTGGACACTAAGGGGCAAGTTATCATGGCGAATCCTCCTAACCTGCACATCTTTGGACTGTGGGAGAAAACCGGAACACCCGGAGGAAACCCACGCAGACACGGGGAGAACATGCAGACTCTGCACAGTGACCCAAGCCGGGAATCGAACCAGGGACCCTGGAGCTGTGAAGCAACACTGTGCTACCTGCCGCCCATACTCAAACATGCAGATGAGTTGATGTGTCCCTCCCACCGCCCCCTATCCTATTTTCCTATCCCACACACTTTACAGCAGAAAGTGTGAAGGTTCAGTGAGGACCTGAGGGTAATCTAAATCCAAATATTGTTTGCAAACAAGGAGACAGCACGTTTCTGTCAGAAACATTCTGGTTTTGTTGCTTGATTCACTTCAGAATAATTCCCCCCTTTAATCTCTCTGGAATGATCAACAAAGTTGGCAGAGAGGCATTCATGAGGCAAAGCCACAGCCCAACTATGCGTTGAGCACACAAATCGGCCACACACACAAGCCTGGATTTGCAAAGAGGTGCATGTCAGAAACTTGCCCCAGAATACATCTGCGTCGTTCCAAAAAAAAACTTCCCATCTTGACTAATATTGCTTGGCTAACATCCCAGTTCATGGCGTGAAGCATAATTTAGATTGAAAGAAAAGAAAGCAGGGCAAGATCCAACAAGAAAATCTCCCCGCGTTAGCAGTCGGTATCTTCATTTCCACTGCGGTCTCAAATCTTCTTGTGTCTGTTAATTAGTTTGACAAGCATTCTTTCTGCGCTGCTCTGAAGCCAGATGAAACATTCAGTCCTGCCAGCGCCTTGTTACCAAGGCAGCCACCTTCAAACTGAATTATCGGTTCTCCAGTAATCGTCAACGAAGGACAAAAGAGCAAAACTTAAGGGACCTTGAGGAAGGTTAGAGTTAGAAAAGACTCCCCCACTCATCACCACAGGATAGTTAGTGGGCGTACGGAACAGAATCCAGGATTAAATGAAGTTTTAAACAAGGACAAGTCTAAAGCGTCTCTAATGTAGTGGAGATACGTGAGATACAACGTGCTTTGCTGCAGTGTTATCAGACAAGATTTGACACTGAGTCACACAACCTGCATAGTGGGCAGCACGGTAGCCTTGTGGATAATACAATTGCTTCACAGCTCCAGGATCCCAGGTTCGATTCTGACTTGGGTCACTGTCTGTGCGGAGTCTGCACATCCTCCCCGTGTGTGCGTGGGTTTCCTCCGGGTGCTCCGGTTTCCTCCCACAGTCCAAAGATGTGCAGGTTAGATGGATTGGCCATGATAAATTTCCCTTAGTGTCCAAAATTGCCCTTAGTGTTGGGTGGGGTTACTGGGTTATGGGGATAAGGTGGAGGTGTTGACCTTGGGTAGGGTGCTCTTTCCAAGAGCCGGTGCAGACTCGATGGGCCGAATGGCCTCCTTCTGCACTGTACATTCTATGATATCTATGATAACAAGGGGATAGTAGGATGGAATTTCACTGGGTTAGAATGAGTCTGGAACCCGGGACCCAGTTCCAAGGTTTGCAGCCCCATTCATGACACCACCAAAATAAGACGTAGGAGCAGAATTCGGCCACTCGGCCGATCGAGTCTCCCCCGTCATTCAATCATGGCTGATATTTTCTCATCCCCATCCTCCTGCCTTCTCCCCATAACCCCTGATCCCCTTATTAATCAAGAATCTGTCTATCTCTGTCTTAAAGTCACTCAGTGATTTGAACTCCACAGACTTCTGCGGCAAAGAGTTTCACAGATTCACCATCCTTTGGCTGAAGAAATTCCTCCTCATCTCTGTTTTAAAGGATCGTCCCTTTAGTCTGAGACTAGTTCTAATTTTTCCGACAAGTGGAAACATCCCCTCCACGTCCACTCTATCCAGGCCTCACAGTATCCTGTAAGTTTCAATAAGATCCCACCCCCATCCTTCTAAACTCCAACGAGTAAAGAACCAGAGTCCTCAGCTGTTCCTCGTCTGACAACTCTTCATTCCAGGGATCATTCTTGTGACCCTCTCCTGGATCCTTTCCAAGGCCAGCACATCCTTCCTTAGATATGTGGCCCAAAGCTGCTCACAAAACTCCAAATGGGATCTGACCAGAGCTTTATACAGCCTCAGAAGTACATCCCTGGTCTTGTATTCTAGCCCTCTCAACTTGAATGCTGACATTGCCTTCCTAACTGCCGACTGAACCTGCACGTTAACCTTAAGAGAATCATGAACAAGGACTTCCAAGTCCCTTTGTGCTTCTGATTTCCTAAGCGTTTCCCCATTTAGAAAATGGTCTATGCCTTGATTCCTCCTTCCAAAGTGCATAACCTCACATTTTTCCATGTTGTATTCTGTCTGCCACTTCATTGCCCACTCTCCTACCCTGTCCAAATCCTTCTGCCGTCCCCTGCTTCCCCCATACTACCTGTCCCTCCACAGATCTTTGTTCCTTCAGCTCCTTCTTCCAGATCATTAATGTATATTGTGAAAAGTTGTGGTCCCAGCAGGTGATAGGTGTGTGGGTAATGAGCAAATATGCTGCTCTCCTAACATAGCTCTAGACCCTCACAGTTTTCATCGAGTCGGGAATGCTTCTCCATCACTCGTGGTTCACTGATCTCAGAGGAGTCTTGAACCACAGTCCGGTAAGTTTAAAAGGCCTTCCCCATGCCCCTTCCATGGACTCCTCCCACCTTGAATGTCTTCCTACCCTCGATGCCAACTCATAGCCCTTCCATGCCTATCCATCCAATATACTCTGTACTGAACCATTGAACACTGTAGTACCAATGCCATGAGTGGAATAGTTTAAAAAAAACACCATTCATTATTTTTTAAAAAGAAAAAAAAGTATAACCTTATAAAAGTGTCAATCAAACAGAACATCAAAGTATCAAAATCAGAAGCTTTAAGCATTTGACACCGCCTACCCTTGCACAAAGAGACACGGAAAAGTAAATCTCAGAGCAAATAGCATTATAGAACATCATAGAGATATCAGTCAAGGAAAGTCAACACTTCTCTGCACCTGTGTACACAAACTCACCCACAGGTTTTTATTAGAGTCTGGGCTCTCAGTTGGCTGAGAACACTGTAGTGAGGGAAAGATGTCAGGTTACACATAAACAAAAAGATTATGATTTTGATTGAGATATTAAACCAACTGTAATTGGGAAATACTTAATTGTTGAACATTTAGGGACTTGCTAAGGTTGTGAAATCTTTTACATAAATGCATACCCCTTTCTTTAATCTGCTGAACATTCCAATCAATGGAAAGCAGAATTCTACTCAGGGTTGGGGGGCTAAGTGTAAGAAAAAATTCAATACTGTGCCTTCCCTCTGCTGTCAAATTCAATCAGGACACACCAGACGGCACATCTTCAAAATGAGTTTAAACAATATTTCCCTTGCCCCTTCCTTGCCTGCCTCTTTGCTCTTTCCTTTGTTTATATACTATTTTCCAATTCATTGGGTGAACAATTGAGGCAAGTATGCTATTACCTGTTACCCTTAATATCACATCAACAACTTAACACATCCTCTCAGCTGAAGCAATGATGGGATCCCACACATTGGCACCTGGATTACAATAGTGACTACACTTCAAAAACGATTTAATTGGTTTCAAAGTGCTTTGGAATGCCCTGAAATGTACGATACTTTCATTCTTTCTTTCTCTTTCCTTTTCTTTCGTCTCTTGTACCTTGCTTCCTTCCTATTTTCTTTCTCTCTCTCTCTTTCTCTCTCTCTCTCTCTCTCTCTCTCTCAGTTTAAGACTCCAGCTCTTCAAAATTCATTAAATGCTCCTGGTGTCAAACAGAAATAAAACACAGAAGGGGCTGATTTTTTTTTGTTTTGTTTTGAGGGCAGGATACAGCAGCTGGGCCATTTTCCGGGACTCAAATCTTTCTCAGGGCGGGAGGAAACCATCACTGGCCTCGGATTTGAATGGGCTTAACTAAGATGGAGACAAGTTCCCATTCCATTCAAAACAGTGGTTGGAGTCTGAAAACTGGAGGGTCAATCTCGGCTGCAATAAACGATCAGTAATTGAAAAGGTTGCTTCAAATCGAAGGTGTACTCCCAGCCACCTTTTGAAAATTGTATTGTAAATTATGGAAAGCATCCAGGACATCACTGTGGGGGCTGGGGGCAGGAGGGGATGGCATAGATAGGGGGGGGTGGTGAGAGGGGAGAGGAGGGGGCAATGGATTCCTCTACATGATAGCCTTCGGCTGTGCCTCCCACCCAGACCGGCAGGGAGGACATGTGGGCCTGCCAAGAGCAATGGATTCTGGGAAAGCTACATGGGGGCCCATTTCCAGTTAAACCGCCGCATCTCACACTGGGAAGCTGGAGGCCGACTGAAAAACCCAGAGCTTTATTGTCTGTCTGCTTTGAGGGGCGGGGCAGCATTGTCAAGCCCTAAGTCCTTGTCCGCTGTGGTGATATGCATCACTGTAGATACACAAGGGGTTAATGTAAATACATGTAGACTAGCTAGACACTAGAGGGAGCACCAGAGACATGACACACAGACATTCAACCAATAGGTCAGTAAGATAGGACACGACCAATGGGCATTCACGATACACACAGAGGTGACACTACCACAGTGGGGCATAACACCAACCCATATATAAAGGACACAGCACACATAATCTTCCTCTTTCCAGTGGAGACATTCAGTGAGTACAGACACAGGGTCGATTCAATATCACACCCACCACGTGGATTGTAGCAGACTGGTTTGTCAGTCTGAGTAGCTATAGAAGGATTAACAGTAGTGGCAAACCCGAGTAGGAGAATTGTAAATAGTTCAATAAACGTGTTGAAGTTATCTCCATGTCTGAACTTTCCTTTGTCAGAGTGCACATCAAGGAAGCCGCTTATGCTACGCCAAGAGCATAACAAGACATCCATCAAAATGGCCGACAGCAGGAACAGGGCCCTAAAGCTAGCCCGCCGGCCAGGCTCCATCTGCCTCCACTCTCGGCCGCAATGGGGCCTGAAAGTTAATTCCAGAATGTCGGCAAAATAAGAACTCAAGTGTAACTCAAGAGCAAAAATATATTTTTGGTCATTGATATTGTTCGTGATCGGTGACATTTTGAAAATGAACAACATTTTAAAGGACATAAATGCAGCTGAGTAAATGGTCATGCTGAAGACTACATTGCCGATCACACACTCTACAAAGAGGGCAATGCATCACATTTCAGCTTTATATCATTATCTCATCACATTAGAATTGATCTTCTTCAAGGGAGTAAAGATGGGACATTATAAAGTAATTGCACGAATGAATGTCCATCTCTATTGGCAAGGCTACAAGTCAAACTCAGTTGATTTATGAAACTACATCTTCTTGTATAATGTCACTTTAAAATGCTCATTTGTGCTATGAACTGGCACCGATTCATCACATTGGCTTCTTTTAAATGCTAAATGCATCCAGAACGACAGCTGAAGTATTGGAGTGGAATGGAATCCAGAGGGATCATGCCAAGGTAAATTCCTCTGTGAAATTGACGACATGCCATCCCACTAGAGAATATGACAGAAAGGCAGGGTGGGTGGAACAAAGAAAAATACAGCCATGTACAGGCCCTTCGGCTCTCCAAGTGTGCCGATCATGATGCCCTAACTCAAAAAATACCATCTGCCCTTACTCAGTCCATATCCCGCTATTTCCTCCCAATTCATGTATCCATCCGGGTGCCTCTTAAATGTTGCTAATGTGCCCACTTCTACCACAACCTCTGGCCGTGCGTTCCAGGCACCCACCACTCTCTGCGTGAAAAACATACCCCACACATCTCTTATAAACATTCCCCCTCTCACCTTTAACCTGTGCCCCCTTGTAATTGACACTTCCACCCTTGGAAAAAGCCTCTGACTATTTACCTCATCTACGCCTTTCATAATTTTGTAGACCTCCATCAATTCTCCTCTCAGCCTCTGTCTTTCCGGTGAAAACAATCCTATTTTATTCAACCTCTCCTTATAGCCAACACCCTCGAGACCAGGCAACGTGCTAGTGAACCTTCTTTCCACTCTCCCCAAAGTTTCCACGCCCTTCTGATAATGTTATATTATTTCTTATGCCCGAATATTGCTCATAGTCTTCCAGGTGAAGTAAATGCTTTATTGAGTAAGTTTATTTTCTCGCCAGAGCTTACACTAGACATTACATGGACATGATTGATTATGACGTACACCTGTGCTGAGCTGTCTGTCTGTGTCTTGTCACCAGCTGCTGTTCCTGTGAAGAGAGTGATCCTGGCTTCCGTCTGTCTATTTATACATCTCTAGTGCTACCTCTAGTGATTACTCAGTTGTAGTGTATTTACATTAACCCCTTGTGTACATGCAGATAAGCATATCACTCCATCCCCCCCTTTTTCCTTTTACATATTTTCTGTACGGTCTTAAAAAAAATTGTACAAAACAGTTAAATGAATGATGATTTGTATATCTGTACAAGTTGTGATGATATTGATAATTATACAAATCCAATTAATATTTATGAGTCCAGTCATTATAAAAAAAATTATGAGTCCAAACTTCATAAATTTAGTTGGTTGAGTTTCTTCTTCTTTTGTTGAAGTGGTGATGTTGATATTCTAAATGACTTTGTGAATGGCGTCAGTGTTCTTGTGTTTAAGTAACCAACAAGTCATCATGAGGTGTTTTAATGGTCCAATCACTTTTGTTGTCTGACCTGGACGTTTTCCTGTGCTTGCAGTATTGATTCTGTATGCAATCTGCCTTAAAAACTGGTTTGCTTGTTTGTTATGGAGCAAATATGAATTTGTGAGATTCGTTGTCATGCCATGTTATGTTTGTACACTTGCCATTGTTTTGGACTGTGCTGTTACATTGCCCTTCATGTGCAGACCATGTTGTACCATTCATTGTTCCATTGTTGTTTTTGTTGTGCTTGTTGTTGTTGGTTTTGTTGTGCTTAATGTTGTAGTTTTTGTTGTTGTTCTTGTTATGCTCAATGACTGTTCCTTGTGGATAATTTGAGTCATTCTCAAAGTTATTGGTATCACTGTCCTTTGTGGTATCTGATGGTTCATTGAGCATTTCGAGTTGAAGTTTGTGAGAATGATCTGATGTTGCATTGATCTTGGTGACATCAGTCATTTCTGGTTGATTTGTTTCCTCTTTGATTCCTTGCTACTCCTCTTCTGGAGTCTTTTCTGGTTGATTTGCTTCATCGTTGATCTCTTGTTGCTCCTCTTCTGGAGTCAATGTCGTCATGATTTCAGTTTCTTGTAGGTTGTAGATGTGGTTTTAATTGATGCGGTCACACTGGACTCAGGAGTAGTTTTACTTTGAATGTTGAGTGCTTCTGTACAGACAAACTGAGATCTGTCAGTCTCGCTGTGATCTTGTACATCATATATGCTGATTGTGATCACTGTGTCACTATTCGTGCATATAGTGACATTCATTGTCTTCTTGTTGTTCATCAAATAAGGTAGATAGATCTTCATAGTCTCTTTTTGTTGTTCAAATGAGCTTGGTAGACTTTCATAGTCTGCTTCTGGTTGCTCAAATAAGGTGGATAGACATGGATCATAGAACATACAGTGTAGAAGGAGGCCTTTAGGCCCATGGGTCTGCACCGACCCACTTAAGCCCTCACTTCCGCCCTATCCCCATAACCCAATAACCCCGCCTAACCTTTTTGGTCTATAAGGGCAATTTATCATGGCCAATCCACCTAACCTGCACGTCTTTGGACTGTGGGAGGAAGCCAGAGCATGCAGAGGAAACCTAATCAGACATGGGGAGAAAGTGCAGACTCTGCATAGACAGTGACCCAGTGAGGAATCGAACCTGCGACCCTGGCACTGTGAGGCCACAGCGCTATCCACGTGTACTACCATGCTGCCCCATATAGACCTTCATAGTTTTCTTGTTGTTGCTTAAATGAGCTGGGTAGATTTTCTGGTTGTTGAAATAAGGTGGACAAACCTTCATAGTCTTCTTCATGCATGGTTGTCACTCTGGAATCTATAATTGCTTCCATTCTGGAGCCTTTCAACAAACTCTCTGTGGAGGCTTGCATTACTCTCTGTGTGAAGTCTTCCATCGCTCTCTGTACAGTCGTGTTGAGCTTTGCAACTGTTGTTGAAACTATGATGACCATATCCGAATAACCCAGCCATATCTGAGTAGTATTCTTTGATAAACAAATCATCTTCTGTGGTTTAGGATTTGTTTTTGTGCTCTTCACTTTGGATGCTGCAAACTGCTAGTTCCAGAGTGCTGCGGAAGAATTTTTTAACTGCTGGTTGAAGTTCAGGCAATGTTGTGCCTTTTGAAGTTAAACTTTTGGGTTTTGTACCTTTAAGAGTCTTATTTGTGATTTTCGGGCATTTCCCCTTTACGGGGCGTGGTCTGAGTCTTCTAACATCATGAAGTTTGTGACGTCATGCGTACTAATCGATTGCGCATGCGCAAATCGATCATCGGGCATTGTGCGCTTTTTCTTCAACTGTGCATGCGCAGCTTGCACATGCGCAGATTGATCTTCGAACGGTGTGCGCTTTTACTTCAAATGCACATGCGCGGCTTGCGCATGCGCAGACCGATCTTCAAATGATGTGCAATCTTTTTCCAACTGAACATGCTTGCTTGCGCATGCACAGAACGATACTCGCCCAATGCGTCTTTTCTCAACTGCGCATGCGCGGGTTCGGTTTCCTGCGCATGCAATTTTGCTGGTTTCCATCTTTTGTTGATGTGCGCATGTGCGGACAGTTTTGAATTGGAGGCACCGCGATGAAGAAGCTGGTTTGAACACAGAAACATCATTTTAAATTTCTCAGCCTCGTGGAGAACGTTTTCAGCGTTCTTTCTTTGTGAAAGCTCAAGGTAGTGATTATTATTTTTTTCTTGTGATATGCACTTTTCAATCGTGATTTCCAGCATTAAACCTTTCTGTATTAACAATGATTGGTTGAGTTCCGCATCACTAATTCCTGTGCAATTTGGTCTCTGAGCATTGAAATGAAATGAAATGAAATGAAAATCGCTTATTGTCACAAGTAGGCTTCAATGAAGTTACTGTGAAAAGCTCCCAGTTGCCACATTCCGGCGCCTGTTCAGGGAGGCTGGTACTGGAATTGAACCGTGCTGCTGGCCTGCCTTGGTCTGCTTTAAAAGCCAGCTATTTAGCCCAGTGTGCTAAACCAGCTCCTGATTGATTGATTGATTGATTGATTGATTTGATTTATTGTCACATGTACCGAAGTACAGTGAAAAGTATTTTTCTGCGGCCGAGGGAATGTACACAGTACGTACATAGTAGACAAAAGAATAATCAACAGAGAACATGGCAAATGATATATCGACAAACAGTGATTGGTTACAGTGTGGAAAAAGGGGCCAAACAAAGCAAATACATGAGCTAAAGCAGCCGAGAGCATCGTGAATTGTGGGCGCGATTCTCCCATATGGGGAGAAATCGTAAGGCTGGCGTCAAATCCGGGCGGGTTTGACGCCAGCCCCCCCCTTCCCGACCGGGAACCGATTCTGGTCCCCGGTCGGGGCTAGCATGCCGACGCCGTAAACTCCGGCATCGCGGGCTTAACGAATTTCGTTAAGCCCGCTTGCCAGAGTTAGCGCCGGCTGACGCGTCATATGACGTCAGCCGCGCATGCGCGGATTGGAAGACTCCAACCCGCGCATACACGGATGACGTCATCACGTATTTGCGCGAAACCCGCGCATGCGCGGGCCGGGATGCCCCTCAGCCGCCCCGCGAAGTGATACAGCAGGGGGGCGGAGGGACAAAGAGTGCGCGGGCATCGGGCCCGCTGCCCGCGATCGGTGCCCACTGTTCGCGGGCCCTTGGCACCCTTGGCACGGCCGTGGTACTGCCGTGCCAATCGGTGCCATGGTTTTAAAGATCGAGAGTTTACGGCCGTTTTTACGAACGGCCAGACCAGGTGTGTTTGCCGTTCGTAAAAACAGCAGTAAAGGGCTGGGAACTCGGCCCATCGAACAGCTGAGAATCGCTGCCGGCCGTAAAAAAACGGCGGCAGCGATTCATATCGGGAGTCGGGCGTGGGGGGGGGGGAGAATAGCGGGAGGGCGTCGGAACAGCGTGGCCGTAAAATTTTACGAGCTACGCTATTCTCCGCACCGTCGGGAGTGTGGAGAATCGCGCCCAGTGTTCTTACAGGGAACAGATCAGTCCGAGGGGGAGCTGTTGTGGAGTCTTGTAGCTGCGGGGAAGAAGCTGTTCCTATGACTCGATGTGCGAGTCTTCAGACTTCTGTACCTTCTGCCTGATGGAAGGGTCTGTTACAGTGATCTTCAAATTTTTCGAGTATCACTTTCAATTTAGTTCTGTCTTTACCTTCCAAGTAGTTGAGGAATCATAGATCTCTCCAGCTAGATGTCCTGCTATTGCTACTAACTGTGCTATTTTTCTTTCTTCAGAGGCTGTGCACAAATCATTAGCTACCATATATGATTGGAACATTTGTTTAAAATGTTACAGTTATCACGTAAGTTACCGGTTGTTTTCAGCTGCCGTGGAGGTCGAACATGTTCCATCGAATCGGTCAGTCGTCGAGGATCCATATACTACGAGGCCTTCCCAAGTCGAATGTCCGGTATGAGTTTTCTTCTCTTTTCGATCTTTCTTTCTGTAATCTGTCGAGTAAGCTTTCCTGAAATCATGACCTGGTACCATGTATTATTTCTTATGCCCAAATAATGCTCGTAGTCTTCCAGTTGAAGTAAATGCTTTATTGAGTGTCATAACATACACACAGGTATATGATGGTGCACAGACAGGCAGTGATTGACACACAGGATGACCAGTGAACACACAGAACACAGCAGCCAATCACCAGAAGGGACACGACCACTATAAGCCAGAGGGCACTAGTTTTCCTGCTCTCTCGGGATCCAGCCTCTGAGACAGTCAGAGCTCATGAGCAGCAACTAGAACATCCACCATGTGGTAGTAAGATAGTCTGGTCAGGTTAGACTCAGGTCTCCAGTCAACTCAGCATAGTGTCAACCCACAGTTAAAGTATGAATGATAGTTAAGAGTTCAATAAAATCGAGTTGCGTTTCTTCAAGTGTTGGAAGCCTGTCTCTATCATCACTGCAGTAAATGCAGTCCTCGCAGACCCAGCATACCCAACACATCATTGAGTACGTTTGTTCTCTCTCCAGAGCTTAAACTAGACGTTACATGGACATGATTGATTAAGACGTACACCTGTGCTGAGTTGTCTGTCTGTGTCTTGTCACCAGCTGCTGTTCCTGTGAAGAGAGTGATCCTGGTTTCCGTATGTCTATTTATACATCTCTAGTGCTACCTCTAGTGATTACTCAGTTGTAGTGTATTCACATCAACCCCTTGTGTACATGCAGATATGCAGATCACTACAAATGTGGTGATCAGAACTGCACGCAAAGATCCAAGTGTGGCCTATCCAAGGTTTTCGAGAGCTGCAACTTGATTTCCCAACTCCTGTACTCAATGCCTCGGCTGATGAAGGCAAGCATGCCCCAATCCCAATAAGCCTCCAGCAAAGTTAGGTCAGAGTACTGGGAACAGCTCCAATGTAATTCCCAGCCACATTTATCTGAAAGCGATGCAGCAAATGATGAAACAGCCTAATCATAGAATTATCATAGAATTTACAGTGCAGAAGGAGGCCACTCGGCCCATCGAGTCTGCACCCCCTCTTGGAAAGAGCACCCTACCCGAGGTCAACACCTCCACCCTATCCCCATAACCCAGTAACCCCACCCAACACTAAGGGCAATTTTGGACACTAAGGGCAATTGATCATGGCCAATCCACCTAACCTGCACATCTTTGGACTGTGGGAGGAAACCTGAGCACCCGGAGGAAACCCACGCACACACGGGGAGGATGTGCAGACTCCGCACAGACAGTGACCCAAGCCGGAATCAAACCTGGGACCCTGGAGCTGTGAAGCAATTGTGCTATCCACAATGCTACCATGCTGCTCTGGTTCCCCCCGCCTCGTGTTTCTCGGCAGTGCGCCATTCGCTGGTGACTTAATACTATACTCCCACAGCTTGTCAACGGCATTTCCGATTGAAGCCATCCCACCCCACTGGCAAACCTGTGGGTGTTGATGCGATGCTGGTGGGAAAATTGAATCGCAAGGGCCTGGCAGTGCCAGGGAGGGGCTAATGCTGGGACAGTGCTTAGGTACTGCCTGGGCATGACCCTTTCCCCACCGGAGGCTTTTCCTATCTGTGTGCCCCCGGCTGGTTCTAGTCCCCATTTTACATCGGACCCCATTATGTCATTAGTGGGGTCGGAGACAACCTAAACGAGAAATTTTGCCGGTGTAAAAGTCGTTTTGGACACCCGCTGGATTCTCTGCCTCGTCCGCCATTCCCCCTCCGGACGAAAACAGGGGCAGAAAATCCCACCCTGGTTTCCGACTTTGGGCACCACACTTTAGGAAGGGAATGAAGAGCTTTAGAGTTGGTGCAGAAAGATTTAAGAGAACAGCTTCCAGGATGCGAGACTTCCGTCACGTGGGGAAATTAGAGTTGCTCTTCTTAAGAGGTGGCACAGTGGCATAGTGGTTAGCATTGCTGCCTCACAAGGGTTCAATTCAGGCCTTGAGTGATTGTCGGTGTGGAGTCTGCACGTTCTCCCCATGTCATGTGGGTTTTCTCCGGCTGCTCCGATATTCTCCCACAGTCCAAAGATGTGCAGGTTATGGATTGGTCGTGCTAAATTGCACCTTTGTGTCCAGGGATGTGTAGGTTAGGTCGGGTTACAAAGAACAACGAACAAAGAAAAAGGAAAAGTACAGCACAGAAACAGGCACTTTGGCCCTCCAAGCCTGCGCCAACCAAGCTGCCCGTCTAAAGTAAAATCTTCTACACTTCCAGAGTCTGTATCCTTCTATTCCCATCCTATTCATGTATTTGTCAAGATGCCCCTTAAACGTCACTATCGTCCCTGCTTCCACCACCCCCTCCGGCAGTGAGTTCCAGGCACCCGAGGTTAGAGCAAGGTAGTGGGCCTAGTCAGGGGGCTCTTTTGGAGGTTCGGTGCAGAATCATAGGTCTGAATGGTCTCCTTCTCCACTGTGCCATGATTCTAAGAAGAGAACTTTGAGAGAAGATTTTTTTTCAACATCATGGAGGCTTCTGTACAGTGTACAGCGAGAGAGACTGTTTCCATTTGCAGAAGGGTTGAGAACATAAATTTTGAGTGAATATCGAAAGGAGCACACGTGACACAAAGAAATTCTTTTCACAGACCTAGTGGTTACAATGTACAGCCTGGAAGTATGGCGGAGGTAGATTCAACCGCGGCTTTCAAAATGGAAGCAAATCAGTAGCTGATGGGAAATATTTGCAGGGTTACAAGGAAAGGGCTGGGGAGAGGGACGAGTTAATAGGCACTTGCGGAGAATTATCATAAATTCAACAGGCCAAAACATGCTCCTTCTCTGTTGTAACCAGTCAATGATTCCACGATTCTCTGATCTGTGATACTCTGTACATAAACATTTCATTCCGAGCAGGGCCAGCACTCAGCTTAATGAGCACTCAAGCTAAATGGTGCATTAGTTGTCAAAAATTATTGAACATTTTTAGCTGCACAAATAGTGAAACTACTCAAAGATCACAACCTTCTGCTTAATGGGCCAAAAGGGACATTATGTGCATTACCACCAGTTCAATCCATCTAGATTTTCCTCCTTAGACAGAAAGCAAAAATATCAATTTGTGGTTCACGAGCTAATGGAACTCTCCGACTCCATAAGAATTAGACCTAAAAGATCAGATAATGCTCCAAATTGCCTTATTGTTCGTCAATTCCAAAATGTTGCGAAAATGATTCCCGTCTCGCAATCGTACCCTTTGCACAGACATTCAATTCATAGGTTAATCAATCATGTAGATTGATTTCAATTGATTTTCAGCAACTTGTCAACTATCTAATGAATTTAAATGAATTAAATATTCAGTAAAGATCATCCAGAACTGCCCAAAAGTGCAGGTTGACATACAAACATGCCCCGCAGCCTGAAGCAACTTTTAAATTGTTTTCAGAAGATGTGGGGCATCATTGACTAGGCCAGCATTACTGCTGAGAGAGGTGGTGAGATGTCTGCCTGAACTACTGCAGGAAAAATGTTCCTTTTGAGAAAGAGGTGAGATGTGTGGATGGCGCGTGCAGGAAAATCATGGATTCAAATTGATGAATTTGACCATTTGACTCAAGTCCCAAGTTAGGTCGAAACTCCCCTTTCCCATTTTGACTTTCTTCCTCTCCTCAAAGCAATTTTTCCGTCCTGAATGACTTTGATGGGAAAGGAAATATGTAAAATGAGTTGCTGATTTGCTTTCATCTCGTTTTGCACTTCACTGAGTCCAATTTCATCCAGATAGCATTTCACATTTGGTTGGTGTGGTCATATGCATGCTTGCATAAACATATGTAGTTGTATAGATGTATAAAGCTGCATACCAGTATGTATTCATAGTTATGACTCCGGCCAGCGGGTGGCGTCAGAGCATAAGACCATAAGACATAGAAGCAGAATTAGGCCACTCAGCCCATCAAGTCTGCTCCTCCATTCAATCATGGCTGATATTTTCTCATCCCCATTCTCCTGCCTTCTACCCATAACCCCTGATTCCCTTATTAATCAAAACCTATCTACCTCTGTCTTAAAGACACTCAGTGATTTTGCCTCCATAGCCTTCTTTGGCAAAGAGTTCCACAGATTCAACACCTTCTGGCTGAAGAAATTCCTCCTCGTTTCTGTTTTAAAGTATCGTCCTTTTAGTCTGAGATGGCCTCCTCTGGTTCTAGTTTTTCCTACAAGTGGAAACGTCCTCTCCACATCCACTCTATCCAGGCTTCGCAGTATCCTGTAAGTTTCAATAAGATCCCCCCCCATCATTCTAAACTTCAATGAGTACAGACCCAGAGTCCTCAATCGTTCCTCATACGACAAGCTGTTCATTCCAGGGATCATTCTTGTGAACCTCCTCTGGACCCTTTCCAAGGCCAGCACATCTTTCCTTAGATACGGGGCCCAAAACTGCTCACAATACTCCAAATGGGTTATGGCCAGAGCCTTATACAGCCTCAGAAGTACATCCCTGGTCTTCTATTCTAGTCCTCTTGACAATATGGAGCCTCTAATAAGTAAATGGTAATTATGCACACAATCCAGTAACTATGCTATTTTTTGTTTTTATCTTCTGCTGCTTTTCCTTCTTTCCCTATCTCCACTGACTATTCTTCATGTCCAACTTCATGATTAATAATCTATTCCATTCAAAGCCTTGTACCATGTATACTTTGCATTTGCATTCCTAACTGCCAACCGAACCTTAAGAGAATCGTGAACAAGCACTCCTAAGTCCCTTTCTGCTTCTGATTTCCTAAGCATTTCCCCATTTGGACACTAGTCGACGCTTAAATTCCTCCTTCCAAAGTGCATGACCTCACACTTTTCCACATTGTATTTCATTTGCCACTTCATTGCCCACTCTCCTAGCCTGTCCAAATCCATCTTGCTTCCTCAATACCTCCTGTCCCTCTACAGATCTTTGTATCATCTGCAAACTTAGCAACAGTGCCTTCAGTTCCTTCTTCCAGATCATTTATGTATATTGTGAAATGTTGTGGCCCCAGCACAGACCCCTGAGGCACACCACTAGTCACTGCCTGCCATCCTAAAAAATACCTCTTTATCTCCACTCTCTTCCTTCTGCCAATCAGCCAATCCTCTATCCATGCCAGGATCTTACCCTTAACACCATGGGCTCTTAATTTATTTAACAACCTCCTATGTGGCACCTTGTCAAAGGCCTTCTGGAAATCTAAATGAATCACGTCAACTGGTTCTCCTTTGTCTAACTTCCTTGTTACCTCCTCCAAGAACTGTAACAGATTGTTGGACGTGACCTCCCTTTGACAAAGCCGTGCTGACTCAGTCCTATTTATTATGTATCATGTGACTGGAGTGACCTGCCAGTTGGTAGTAGGACATACAGCAGGATAGTCGCACTTAGAGTAGCTCCTGAGGAATTCAAGTAACGCTGTCTGCATATAAATCCGTTAGTTACCTTCCCACGTGTTTGGCAATAAATCGTCATTCTAGTTGAATACATATATGTTCTGTATGTATCTTTATCAATGGTGGAACCACAGAACACAATAGTTGTTATTTGTGAGAAAGAACCCAGCATAGAATGTGGAGTGCACAAATAAACCGTATTATGAGAACCATTGCTAAAATGTTTTATCTTTCCTATATTTAGAGATGGAGGCTTTGCGATGTCCCAGGTAGTGTTGTTGCCTCTGAACCAGAATTTATGGATTCATGACCCACTCTAGGACTTGATGGCCAAGGAAGGTACATCCATTATCCAGGTGGCAATAATGGGAAAGATTCCTGAATGAAAAGCCTTCGTTCTGAAAAATTCTCTTTCTCTCTCTCCCCCACAGGTGCTGCCTGTCCCGCTGAGTATTATCAACATTTTAATTTTTTTATATTTCAACCCTTCATACCAGCTCCATTAATCCACACCATTTACCCAGCTTAGCTACATATCCCTTGATATTATTACTCAACGAAGATCTATTGATCTCAAGAAGTATACATGGGACAAGGCTTTGAACGTAATATATTATTAATCATGAAGTTGGACATGAAGAATACGGTGGAAATAGTGAAAGAAGGAAAAGCAACAGAAGATAAAAACAAAAGATAACATAGTACTTGGATTGTGTACACAATTAGCATTTACTTATTAGAGGCTCCATATTGTCAAAAGGGAATTCACAGTGGCTTCACAGCGCCAGGGTCCCAGGTTCGATTTCCCGCTGGGTCACTGTCTGTGCGGAGTCTGCAATTTCTCCCCGTATCTGCGTAGGTTTCCTCCGGGTGCTCTGGTTTCCTCCCACAGTCCAAAACTGTGCAGGTTAGGTGGATTGGCCATGATAAATTGCCCTTAGTGACCAAAAAGGTTAAGCGGAGTCATTGGGTTACGGGGATAGGGTGGAAGTGAGGGCTTAAGTGGGTCAGTGCAGACTCGATGGGCCGAATGGCCTCCTTCTGCACTGTATGTTCTATGGCTATGTCTAAAATGGAAAATCCATTTATCAGGAAGAAGGAAAGCCTTAGATTGATTGCAGGACAATTAGATGGGCTGGTCAGATGGGCAGAACAGTGGAAAATGGAATTTAACCATGAAAAGAGAGAGGTAATGGACTTGAAGAAAACTAACGGACAAGGGAATATACAATGAATGGTTGGACCCTAGCAAGTCCAGAAGATCAGAAGGATCTTGAAGCGTATGTGCAAAGATCTCTGAAGGCAGCAGGACAGGTAGATATGGTGGTTACAAAGGCATATGGGATACTTGTCTTTATTAGCTGAGGCACGGACTACAAGAGGAGGGAATTTACGGCGGAGCTGTATACAACGATTCGTAGGCAACAGCTGGAGTATTGTGTCTAGTTCAGGTTGCCAAACTATAGGAAGGATGTGATTGCACTAGAAAGAGTGCAGAGGAGATTCACCAGGATGTTGCCTGAGTTGAGGCATTTCAGCTGTGAAGAGAGGCTCTTTAGGCTGGGGTTGTTCTCCTCAAAGCAGAGAACCGGGCGGCACAGTAGCACATTGGTTAGCACTGTTGCTTCGCAGCTCCAGGGTACCAGGTTCGATTCCCGGCTCTGGGTCACTGTCTGTGTGGAATCTGCACGTTCTCCCTGTGTCTGCGTGGGTTTCCTCCAGGGGCTCCGGTTTTCTCCCAACAAGTCCCGAAAGATATGCTGTTAGGTAATTTGGACATTCTGAATTTGTCCTCTGTGTACCCGAACAGGCGCCAGAATGTGGCGACTCGGGGCTTTTCACAGTAACTTCATTGCATTGTTAATTTAAGCCTACTTGTGACAATAAATATTATTGTAAGGCTGAGGTGTGTCCTGATCGAAGTGTACAAAATTATGAGCTTCATAGATGGGGTAGATAGGAAGGAACTTTTCCCCTTAGTAGACGGATCAATAACCCAGGGGGAATAGATTTAAGTTAAGAGTCAGGAGATTTCGAGGGGTTTTGAGGAAAAACGTTTTCATCCAGAGGGTGGTGGGAATTTGGAACTCGCTGCCTGAAAGGTAGTCGAGGTGGGAACCCTCACAACATTTAAGAAGCATTTAGATGATCACTTGAAATGCCAGAGCGTACAAGGCTATGGACGAAGTGCTGGAAAGTGGGGTTAGACGAGATAGGTGCGTGATCGCCAGTGTAGACGTGATGGGCTGAAGGGCCTTTTTCTATGCTGTAAAATTCTATGACCTTAAGATGTCTGCCGTTGCAAAGTAGAATGAGTGTGAGCAAGAGAAAGAAAAATGTGACCCTCGGGCTGTTTGTGGGATCTTGCCATGCACAAATTGGCTGCCACCTTTCCTAGGCTAACACCTGGTATGGGCGGGTGTTTTTTGAGGAAAGGTTGGACAGGCCAGATTTGCATCTGTTGGAGTTTAGAAGAATAAGAGACAATTTGATTGAAACATATAAAATCCTGAAGGGTATTGACAGGGTGGATGCGGAGAGGATGTTTCCTCTTGTAAAGTAATTTAGAATTAAGGGTGACTGTATAAAATAAAGGGTTGCCCATTTAAGGCAAAACATTTTCTTTCAAATGGTCGTGAGTCATTGGAAATTTCTTTCTCAAAAGTCGGTGGAAGTAGAGTCTTTGAATATTTTTAAGGCAGAAGTAGATAGATTCTTGATTAATAAAGAGATAAAAGGTTGTCCGGGATAGGTGGGAATATGAGTTGAAGCTACAATCAGATCAGCCTTGATCTCATTGAACGGTGGAGCAGGCTTGATGGGTTGAGTGGACTACATTCCTGCTCTTAGTTCATATGTTCGCATGTATGTACGTTCCAGTAACAATGACCTTTGACAAGTATTTCACTGGCTATAAACCACTTTAAACCATAAGACAGAGGAGCAAAATTCGGCCATTTGGCCCAATGAGTCTGCTCCGCCATCGAATCATGGCTGATGTTTTTCTCATCCCCATTCTCCTGCCTTCTCTCCATAATCCCTGAGCCCCTTTTAAATCAAGAACTTATCTATCTCTGTCTTAAAGACACTCAGTGATTTGGCGTCCACAGCCTTCTGCGGCAAAGTGTTCCACAGATTCACCACCGTCTGGCTGAAGAAATTCCTCCTCATCTCTATTTTAAAGGATCGCCTCATCAGTCTGAGGCTGTACCCTCGAATTCTAGTTTTTCCTCCTAGTGGAAACATCCTTCGGTAACTTTTGAGGTTGTGAAAGGCTCTTTTACGTTTAGATGTGTTCTGCACAGAGCTTCTAAGTCCCTCTGTGGTCTTCCAAACTGGAGATGTAGACAACAGATGATGTACATTTACTACTTTGTCCAAATTAAGCTGGAAGAAGCCAGCTGTAAAGAACGGCCGGCTGGCTTTTGTTCTTGGCTGATTGGAACTAAATTACTTGGGGAAACAGGGTCAGGGTTCTGGGATTGGTGTCGCAGAAATGTCGCACGGTGTTTTTGTTTTTTTCTGCCAGACAGTAAATTAATGGGATAGTGAGCAGCACTTGTGGGAGGGCAGAAAGACATCAATGCATTGGAACATCTTAGAAAACAGCGAGAGGACAAATAAGACACATTCGCTGATGGGACCGATGCAATACAGAGGAATGGGAAATTAGTATGGCGCTCCCTATTTTTGATTCTATCATGGGATGTGGGCATCGCTAACAAGGTCAGCATTGGTTGTCCATCCCTCGTTGTCCTTGGAACTAAGTGGGTTGCGAGGCCATTTCAGAGTGTGGGTGAAATTTTCCATCCTAGTTCACGGCTGCGATTTACCAGTGCTGCTGACAGTGAATGGAGCTTTGGCTGGAATGGCAAACTTTCTGTTCTCACTCGCCATGGACGAGGCCGGAGAATCCCGCCCCATCCGAGTTCCTACACCACATGGTCTGCGGCGGTCCAAGGAGGCAGCCCACCAGCACCCTCTCAAGGGCAATTAGGGATGGACAATAAAAATGCTGGGTGAGCCAACAATGGCAATGAAAGAACAAGAAGTAAGACCAAAAATAAAGATCGAAGGCTTGATTTAACACCCACAAAAGAGCCCCATTTTGAGCAGGGTGAGAGGGGTGTTGCTTTGTGCCAGCAGCATCAAGACTGAATCAGCTATAGAACAGGACTCTGTTTTTTTTTTACCTTGGTGAGGAACGCTCGGCCGAGGCCGCACTTACCTTACTTCCTGCACTGACTAGCTGAGCCATTTTTAAATGCCGCCCTGGACTCTCGACCCCCCCCCCCCCCCCCCCCCCCCCCCCCCCCCCCCCCCCCTTGGCATCCCCACCGTGGCCTCCGGACCTCCCCAACCTACCTCTTAGAGGGTCCTCAAGAGGTCAGTAGAGGGGGGGGTGTGGGTTTAAGAGCAGGGCATCCCGGAGCCCAATCCCTGGCACGGGCAACCTGGCACCTGGGCACCTGAGCAACCAACCTGGCAGTGCCACCTGGACACCGTCACAGTGCCACAAGGCACCGCCAGAATGCCTGTGTGGCTGTGCCCAGGTGGCAGTTTGGCAGTGCCAAAGTGCAAAGTGTCCGGGGTGGCAGTGGAAGTGACAGGGTACCACCCTGCCCCGTGCCCGACCACCCACGAACCTCCGATGGCCTGGGTGACCTTCCCAACTGCTGTTACACCTGGTCCACATTTGTGTGGACCAGAGCCAAATAGTGCCATGGCGAGATCTCCCAGGTGCGGGCATACATTCCTGGGCCTTGAGAGAAACAGGAGCCAACATAAATGAAATATGTTAATCCAGATCTTGACCAGCGACAAGGCCATTCGATCGTGACCGGAATTCCTGGAAGTGCCGGGCAAAGCTGGGATAGTAGAAAAGGGGAAGGGGCAGGGGAATTGGCTGGAAGCACACTAGTACCCAGCGGGTGAGCTGGTTGCTAATATTTGTGTGGAGTATCGGCATTTTGAGTTTTTCCCACTTTATTGGAGAATATTGTAAGGGCACAGGGTAAGTTGGTCGAAGGACCAACATGGCCACTGAAATGAATTAAAAACAGTTTCTAACAGAGACAGTGAGTTCGGTATTTTTTTGTTTTATTGACTGAAACTCAGGCCAACCAAAAAGTGTCATAAGCTGCAGGTACGGTGTGGTGATATGAGTGGGAGCACTGCCATTGGTGCAGAGCATTGGTTTCCCATTTTCTCTGGCTGGTCATGTGCCTCTCGTCTGATTGGCTGGGACTAGTCATGTGACTGCTCACCAATTGGCCGAGAGGCAAGTAGACCCCGCCTCCGAGGCGGGGTATAAGTACCCAGGTTTCCCGGCGGTCGGCCTTTCTCTGTAGTCGACCACCGGGCTAACAACTAGCTGATTAAAGCCACAGTTTGGATCTTCATCGTGTCTCGCGTCCAATTGATGGTACATCAATTTAATCAGCTAGAATTTTGGAATGGAGCATCGCATCAAGCCTGACTGCCTCCGCACCAGCCCGCATGCCTCAAATGCGCCTGCAATCTTTAAACATTGGCAGGCGTGTTTCAACAGTTACCTGACAACTGCAGCCAGCAAACCCACCAAGGAGCAGAAACTCCACATCCTCCACTCGTGCGTGGGCACGGCGGTATATTCAATGATTGAGGACGAAAGTGATTATGATGCGGCCATGGATATCCTGAAAGGACAATTTCTCCGGCCGGTCAACGAAGTATACGCACGGCATCTCCTGACGACTAGATTGCAGTTCCCTGGTGAGTCACTCGACGAATTCTACCAGGCCCTCACAACTCTAGGGAGAATGTGCGCCTGTCCCCAAGTTTCGGCGACTGAGCACATGGATCTTTTAATTAGAGACGCTTATGTTGCCGGCATGCAATCCTCCTCTATCCGCCAACAATTGCTGGAGAAGAACGCCCTCAGCCTACCTGAGGCCCTTGCAACCTCCCTGGAGGCTGCCGACCTGAACGCCTGCGCATACACCCCCGGCCGCGCAGCAACCCCCTGGACCTTGTGGCATGCGCCACCCCCATCTTCCGCTGACCCCAACCCCCCCCCCCCCCCCCAGGCCTGTGCTACGGGACGCTCCGACAAGCTATCGGGGCCCCGCTGCTACTTTTGTGGCCTATCTAAACACCCCCGCCCGCGCTGACCGGCCCGCTCCGCTCTGTGTAAGAGCTGCGGGAAGAAGGGCCACTACGCGGTGGTCTGCCAGACCAAGTCGGTCGCTGCTGTTCTGCGCAGCGACCGTGGATCACCCCCCTCCCCCACCCCCGGTCCCCCCCAGAAGGCCCTGCCCCACCGACCTCTCCGGCCCCCGCAACAGGCCCACGGTCCTCTCGACCCCCCCTCCCGACTGCCCCAACCGGCACACGGACGCCACTGACACTGTCCCCAGCTGCCACAGGGTCCCCACGGGTGCCGCCATCTTGGGGCCCCGGCTCCACGTGCGTGTCCTGGGCGGCGCCATCTTGGGACCCCGATTCCACGTGCGGGTTCTGGGCGCCGCCATCTTGGGCCAACACGGAAGGCCCTGCCAGCGATTACTCTGCCACGACTTGCTTCCATCACATTCGACCAGTCGCGACCACGCTCGCTCGCCAAGACTACGACAACGATCCAGCTCAACGGACATAAGACAAAATGCCTATTGGACTCCGGGAGCACGGAAAGTTTCGTCCACCCCGACACGGTAAGACGCTGCGCGCTCCCCATCCACCCAGTTAAACATAAAATTGTATTGGCCTCGGGTTCGCATTCCGTCCAAATCACCGGATGGTGCATAGCGGACCTCATGGTCCAGGGGAGGGTTTTCAAAAACTTCAAACTCCTCATTCTTCCCCGTCTATGCGCTCCAACACTCTTGGGCCTGGATTTCCAGTGCAACCTGCAGAGCTTAACCTTCCAATTCGGCGGTCCTATTCCCCCCCTTACTGTCTGCAGCCTCGCGTCCCTCAAAGTGGACCCCCCTTCCTTGTTTGCTAATCTCACCCCAGATTGTAAACCTGTCGCCACTCGGAACAGACGATACAGTGCCCAAGACCAGACCTTCATCGGGTCCGAGGTCCAGAGGCTCCTTAAGGAAGGACTAATCGAGGCCAGCAACAGTCCCTGGCGAGCCCAAGTGCTGGTAGTTCGGACTGGGGAGAAAAACCGGATCGTCATCGATTACAGTCAGACCATCAACAGGTTTACACAGTTGGACGCGTACCCTCTCCCCGTATTTCCGACCTGGTTAACAGGATTGCAAAATACAAAGTCTTTTCCAGGGTGGACCTTAAGTCCGCCTACCACCAGCTCCCCATCCGCGCGAGTGACCGCAAGTACACCGCGTTTGAGGCAGATGGGCGCCTCTACCACTTCCTCAGGATTCCATTCGGTGTCACAAATGGGGTCTCGGTCTTCCAACGGGAGATGGACCGAATGGTCGACAAGCATGGGTTACGGGCTACCTTCCCGTACCTCGATAACGTCACCATCTGCGATCACGACCAGCAGGACCATGACATCGACCTTCAAGAATTCCTCCGAACCGCGAAACTCCTTAATTTAACCTACAATAAGGATAAGTGCGTGTTTAGCATCGACCGTCTAGCCATCCTCGGCTATGTAGTGCGTAACGGAGTGATAGGCCCCGACCCCGAATGCATGCGCCCCCTTATGGAACTCCCCCTCCCCAACTCACTCAAATCCCTCAAACGCTGCCTGGGCTTCTTCTCCTATTACACCCAGTGGGTCCCCAATTACACCGACAAAGCCCGCCCCCTCATCCAGTCCACCTCCTTTCCCCTGTCGATGGAGGCCCGCCAGGCCTTTAGCCGCATCAAAGCGGATATCGCAAAGGCCACGATGCATGCTATCGACGAGTCCCTCCCATTCCAGGTCGAGAGCGATACTCAGATGTAGCTCTGGCGGCCACCCTGAACCAAGCGGGCAGACCCGTGGCCTTCTTCTCATGAACCCGCCACGCTTCCAAAATCCGCCATTCCTCGGTGGAAAAGGAGACACAGGCCATAGTCGAAGCTGTGCGATATTGGAGGCACTACCTGGCCGGCAGGAGGTTTACCCTCCTCACAGACCATGTTCGATAATGCACAGAGGGGCAAGATCAAGAACGACAAGATCTTGCGGTGGCGGATCGAGTTGTCCACGTACAACTACGATATCTTGTATCGTCCTGGGAAGCTCAACGAGCCTTCCGATGCCCTATCCCGCGGTACCTGCGGTGCCTTCTCCCCCTACATCAACACCTCCCCCCCAACCCCAATTCCCCCCAGCGCCCCAGGCACCCCCACGACCCAGCGCATAAACCCCCCCATCCCCGATTACAGCGTCTCCACCACCGGCCCGGGGTACAGAGACACATTTACGACCGACGCTCCCGGAGGCAAGGATGACCATCGGCCCGACGTCACCGGCTCCACTACGACGGTCCACCAGAACATCACGGGCACCCGACAGGCTGATCGTGACCATCTGATGCAACCATGGGACCTTATTCGACTCTATTGTAATTTTTTTTGCATCCTAATGTAATATGTAGTATTGTTTAATTTTGCCACGAGCCAGTGGCCAGCCGATATCTTCGATTATCTCTACTCATACCACCAGTCCTCGGATCCCCCCCCCCCGCCTTCTTTCTCCACAAGGGGTGAATGTGGTGATATGAGTGGGAGCACTGCCATTGGTGCAGAGCTGGGACTAGTCACGTGACTGCTCACCAATTGGTCGAGAGGCAAGTAGACCCCGCCTCCGAGGCGGGGTATAAGTACCCAGGTTTCCCGGCGGTCTGCCTTTCTCTGTAGTCGACCACCGGGCTAACAACTAGCTGATTAAAGCCACAGTTTGGATCTTCATCGTGTCTCGCGTCCAATTGATGGTACATCATACGGCAAATGGGATGGTTGCGTCAGACATCAGGAATGCAGGCTCTCAACTCACAACTAGAAAGGTAAGCAAAGCTTGCAGTAATTGGAACTTGAAATAGCCACTGATACCAATCAATCCAGTCGAAATAGTAGTTAACAAGATCTGTGGTTTTAATCAGCCAGAATGTGCCCACCAGTAGCTTCTCCAGCACTGAGAGGCTGTCCCGGATCGATGGGTTATATACCTTCTCAGAGGGGCGGAGCCACAGGCGGAGCCAACAACAACATCAACACAACAACAGTAACAGAGAGTAAATACAATAACATATACAACAGCCGTGAGTAAATACAATAACATATACAACAGCCATACGTGGCTCACCACAGTCACATCTTATTTTGTACATTCCACTTGGCAACATGAAGACCTCAAGTGTCAAAGGATTTAGTTAAATACTACCTACAGTAATGCATGGTGCAGCTGGGGGTTCTGACTCACCCTTCCCCACGCTACTGCCCAATCCCAGCGGCAACAGGCAGGAATGGAGAGGCCAGCAGAAGCTGCAACAGGGATTGGTGGAGGGGAGCTTTGTTTCCAATCCTCCGGGATTGGGCTAGATTTCCGGTGAACCTCCAGGAAACTAATGCGAGTAAAATTCAGGTGTAACGTCATAATAAATATGTGTATTTTTTCACTTTTTGAACTCGATGGGCTGAATGGCTCCCTCTGAACCGGATGATTCTAATGACCTTCGTTTATTAGTTTAAAGATATTGGGTGGAATTTTGCCATATTTTGGCAAAGTGTCATCTTGGGCAGGAAAAAGTGTGGGAAATAGTCATATTTTTCGACACTTTGGATCCCACAATGTTGTGCTGGCCGGGGGCAGTGCTGGGGGCAGTGCCTAGGCCCAACCATCTTCAGCTGCTTCATCAATGACCTCCCTTCCATCATAATGTCAGAAGTGGGGATGCTCACAGATGATCGATGGCATAGTGGTTACTGCTGCTGTCTCACAGCGTCAGAGGCCCAGATTCAATTTCAGCCTTGGGTTACAGTCTGTGTGGAGTTTATACGTTCTCCCCATGTCTTTGTGGGTTTCCTCGGGGTGTTCCAGTTTCCTCCCACAGTCCAAAGATATGCAGGTTAGATGGATTGGTCATGCTAAATTGCCCCTTAAGTGTCCAAAAGGTTAGGTGGGGCTACTAGGTTATAGGGATAGGGTGGGGGCATGGGTCTAGATAGGGTGCTCTTTCGATGAAGGCTCAGTGGGCCAAATGGTTTCCCTCAGCAGTTTAAGGATTTTTTGATTCTATGACTGCACAATGTTCAGCGCCATTCAGATACTGAAGTAGTCCATGTCCAAATCAAGGCTTGGGCTGACAAGTGGCAAGTTACATTCACACTACACAGGTACAAGCAATGACCATCTCCTACAAGAGAGGAGCTAACCACCGGCCCTTGACAACCAATGACATTACCATCGCTGAATCCCCACAATCAACATCCTGGGGGTTACCATTGATCAGAAACTGAACTGGACTAGGCATGTTAATACTGTGGCTACCAGGGCAGGTTAAAGTTTAGGAATCCTACAGCAAAGAACTTACCTCCTGACCCCCGAAAGCCAGTCTGCCATCTACAAGACACAAGTCAGAAGTGTAATGGAATAATCTCCACGTGCCTGGATGAGTGCAGCTCCAACAACTCGAACACATCCAGAAACTCGACACATCCAGGACAAAGCAGCCTGTTTGATTGCTCCCCCTTCCACAAACATTCAAACCCTCCACCACCGACGAACAGTGGCAACTATGTGTGCCATCTGCAAGATGCACTGCAGGAATTTGCCAAGTTTCCTTCGGCAGCATCTTCCAAAGCCAAGATTGCTATCTTCTAGGAGGACAAGAGCAGCAGATACCTCGGAACCCCACCATGTCATTGCAAGTCACTCACCATCCCGACTTGGAAATATATCGCCGTTTCTTCACTGCTGCTGGATCAAAATCCTGGAACTCCCTCCCTAACAGCACTGTGGGTGTTCCAACACCTTAGGGACTGTAGTGTTTCAAGAAGGAGGCTCACCACCATCTTCTGAAGGACAACTAGGGATGGGCAGTAAATGCTGGGCTAACCAGCGACACCCACATCCCGTAAATTAATAAATACATTTAGAAAATGAGACTTTTAAAGTTGCGATTCCTGTTCTATCATTGGCAGGGGTTGGGGACAATTGCAACGGGAAATTCTGATGGGGTAAAAGTTGTTTTGGGGCTCCCACACTCTCCTCCCCCCTCTTTGCCATTCTCCCCTCTCCCCCACCCCGCCCCCTTGAAAAGGGGAGTGAAAAATCCCCCTCCCCCCATTGCAGTTGGGGGAAAAGGCTGCTTAACTGCCAGCCAAAAACTATCCAATTGACTATTCAAAGTATGGGGCTACTTTCCAATTGCAAAACTGCTACACTGGCTAGGCCAGCATTTATTGGTCAGCTCCAATTCCCCTTGAGAAGGTGGTGGTGAGCTGCGTTTTTGAGCTGCTGCAGTCCATGTGGTGACCGATAACAGGAGCGCGAGGCAACAATCTGAGTTGGTGACCAATGGGGATGGGAAATACAAGTATGACTGTGAAAAAGTCAGAGTCTTCAATGGCTAACAAGTGTTGATCAGATTTCCAGGGGTGAATCCAGGCTTAACTTGCCCTGTTTAAGGCAGTGCTCTGTTTACACAATCACGGGTAAAGCCGGCTCCTGAAGGTGGCTGAACGAAAGCAAATGAGATTCTGATGAACGTGGCTGCATTCAAGGCCCTGGACAATGGGAGAGGGCTTTTCCAAACTTTTCCAGCAACAATGAAGAATATTGCCGGTGTGGAGGAGATCACCCCCAGGAGAGATGTCAATTCAGGCAAGCTACATGTGATGCCTGCAATAGGAGGGGGTACATTAGAGGCAAGTGCAAGTCTAAGCCTACCGGAGGCCAACAAAACAAGAATTCAGACTCCTGGACACGGTGTTGCGAATAACCCTGTGAACAGATATGAAGTGTAGAGTTCAAACAACATTAAAGTGCGCAAGATAGCCACAGTCACCATTGTGTAAATGGTAAAAGGTCAACCACTCAAAATGGAGGTGGACCCAGAGGCCTCCACTACAGTTGGAGACAAGAAAATGTATTGTTATTTACTAGGGGGATATCGAGCCCCTGCAGTTAAGATGCACAATGGCCACGCTAGCCACATACACTGGGGAAGCTTTAAGGATCCTGGGAACAACCACAATGCCTGTGAGCTATCAGCAACAGTCAGCTCAACTGCCTCTAACAGTAATGGAGGGGCCAAGGGCCATGTTTAATATGCCGAGATTAGCTTCACCGAATTAGATTAAATTGGCTAGAAATATTCAAGGAGGCTTTCATGATGTCTGAAAAGATACCAGGAGGTTTTCCAAGATGTGTTAGGCAAGATACAGGGCCTGAAAGTAAAGATTTAAGTGGCTCGTGAGGCCAGGCCCAAGTTTTGCAGAGTCCGACCCGTCCCCAATGCCTTACATGAGAATGCTGAATCTGGAATCAAGTGTAGGCATCATCAAGCCTGTACATTTTTCAGAGTGGGCAGCTCCCATCGTGCCTGTGATTAAGCCAGATAGAACCAAAAGGATATGTGGGGACTATAAATTAACCGTGAATCAGGCAACAAAATTGGACCGATATCCAAAACCAAGAATTGAAGACTTACACGCTAAATTAGCAGGAGATTTAACTTTCACTAAACTTGATATGAGCCATGAATACCAACAATTAGAATTAGACAGAAAATCTACAGAATTTGTTACTATAAATACCCACAAAAGCTGGCCCCGGTATAGCAGGCTAACATTCGGAGTCTCATCCGCATGTGCGATTTTCCAGCTTACTACAAGACATACTTAAGGTTGTTGTCTATCTAACGATGCACTGACAGCAGGAGCATCCGAATGGGAGCACTTAGCAATCTAAAAGAAGTTTTTAAAAGATTTAAGAAGGCCAGAGTAAGGTTAAAAAGGAAAAAGTGTAGCTTCCAGTCTCGTGAAATGACGCACTTGGGATTTAGAGTAGACGTCAAAGGGAGGGGATTATAGGGAATAAGGAAGCACCGACCCCCAAAATACATCAGAATTGAAATCTTCTGTAGGAATGGTGAATTATTACTGGCGATTTCTCTCAATCTTTCTATATATTCGGTCACCCGATACACATTACTCAAAAGAGATCATAGAATTGGAGCGGTTTTTTTACATAATATGGAAGATAGTGCAGAAATGTTCATCTCCTATGAATTGAGGACTCTGACCAATGCTTAAAAAGCTTACTCTCAAATCGGAAAAGCTTATTCTTAAATCGGAAAAGATTATTCTCAAATCGGAAAAGTTTATTCTCAAATCGGAAACGCTTATTCTCAACTCGAAAAAAGGGACTTGCCATAATCTTTGGAGTGACAAAGTTCCATAATTGTGTTCATGGACAACATTTTGTAGTAGTTACTGACGACAATCCTTGTTAGGCTTACGTAGGGAGGGTAAGGCTATTCCTCCCATAGCTTCAGCTAGGGTCTAATGTGGGCTCTATTATTAACAGCCTCTGCATATACTTTTCAGCATAGGTCAGGCACACACATATCAAAGGTAGACGCTTCCACTGCTGAAGAGTTTACCGCCTCCACTAGCACCACAGAAAATTGTTTCTGCTCTAAACTTTCTCGATACATTACCCGTGTCGACGTGACAGATCAGGTTTGGATCCAGAAGGACCCCGTATTATTCAGAATTAAGTACATGATCCATCGCGGCTGGCATTATGATAACAGGTCTGAGCAATTAAGACCCTTTCAGATAAGAAAATACAAGTTAAATTGTGAAGATGGATTATTATTACAGGGAGCAAGGGTAGTCGTTCTCACTCCCGCTAGCAGGTATTATTACAAGAGCTACACAGTGCCCATCCTGGGATGATAAAGATGAAAATGCTCGCACGCAGCTATGTGAAGTGGCCCGGGATGGATATCGACATTGAGAATCTGGTCAAACAATGTGTCCAGTGACAAATGCAGCACAAATTGCCATCTGGCCTTCATGGACCTTTGGGGGTGGCTAGGTTGACCATGGGTGCGACAACACTTTAACTTTTCAGGCCTCTTCATGGGCTCATCATTGTTGCTCACTCCAAGGGGTTTGGCATGCAGAAAATGAAGCCCAAGATCCTCATCAGCAACGGTAGAGAAAAGGCAACAGACATTCGCCACGCATGGGTTGCCTGAGGTGTTGGTCTCAGATAATGGTCCTGCATTCACTCGTAACGAGTTCCAGAATTTCATGAGCATCAACCACGTTCAACATATTTGAGCCGCTCCCTATCCCTCCTGCTTCAAATGGACTGGCTGAGAGAGGCGTCCAACATTAAAACCACCATGAAGAAATAGTCATCAGCCTCTCTTCAAACCAGACGGAACCATGTCCTTTTTGTAAATAAATTTTGAGTACCCAATTAATTTTTTCAACTAAGGGGCGATTTAGCGTGGCCAATCCACCCACCCTGCGCATCTTTGGGTTGTGGGGGTGAAACCCACGCAGACACGGGGAGAATGTGCAAACTCCACACGAACAGTGACCCAGAGCCGGGATCGAACCTGGGACCTCGGCGCCGTGAGGCAGCAGTGCTAACTACTGCGCCACCGTGCTGCCGACTGAACCATCTCCTGATTGTCTATAGAACAACACCTCAAGTCACCACAGGTGTTACACCCACTGAGTTGTTAATGCCAATCGGGCTGGAGTGCCCAAATCCTGGGACTGAGCGTGGGTTTTCCTCACCAGTTGGCAGTCTGGAATCATGGGATGTGGTAGTCTTTATCTAACTCTCTGGCAATAGTTACTCTCCTCAATAAACCGTTAATTCGTTGACTGACCCGCCAGTCTTAAAGGGATACTGTACAGAGTGGGCAGCACCCAAATAGGATCAGAAGCTGCTGTAGGAAGTGGTGAACAATGAAACAAGATGAAAGCCCTATGGGCAACGGAAAAGGCCACAAATTAATGTGTTCAGTCTTAAAATGTGGTTGCATTTTGAATTTCTCACATCCATCATTTTTCAGAAAGAAATTACTCATTTCCTGAGTTAGCAAAGCCTCGTGGTGACTGGTTTTCAATCAGCTTGAGTGCAAATTGTCATCACTTCTTCTTTCATTATATCTCGGTCTCCACTTGATTCAGCCAGCTCATGCATACACCGGGTGAAAGCTCTGTAGAAAAGCTTATGTAACTAACTTTCACTGGAGAAGCAGTATCATTGCGGTTCGGAACTGGAAGTGCCACCAGCTGAATCAAGTTCACCTCAGCAAGGCATGTAATGAGAAGAGGACTTGAGGAGCCGCCTTGGAAGTATAAAAGAAAATGACTCCTTTGGGTGTGAACAATGATGCTGATGCTTTGTTGCCCTCAGCATATTGAGAGTGATCCACTGAGTGTGGGACTGAAGTCACATGTCGGGCCACTTCAGCAAGGAGTGACAGGCCCCTCTCACTGAAGTACTCCTGTCAGCTAAGTGAAAATCTCTGAGCAATAACAAAGAACCAGAGTCAGGGAATTACCAGACGGAGAGATGGAAACAGGGGGGGGGTGGGCATTCAACCTGTCAAAATCTTTTGCCATTCAAAAGAATGATGATTGATCTACATTTGTCATTCATTCCGTAACACCTTTGAGCCAGAATTTAAATGTTATCTTCGGGTGCGCTGTTGACCCAGTGAAATCGCGTGGGAGGACGTCGGGCACGCGTTCCGAAGTTATTGTGCACTTGTGCGATATTTCGGTCAGAATGTACGCGGGAGTCAGAATTGTTCCTGCTGACGGTAAATCAGCTGGTTCAGGCAATTAAAAGGGCTCTGCCTCCGAAGGGAGACAATTATATCATTATGCCGCATGATTGGGCCGGAGATCGCCTCCAGTTGTGTGGGTGGGCACCCAATGACAGTGGCTCTCAAGGTCACAGTAGCCCTCCATTTATATACGTGCGGATTATTCCAGGGTCTGTGTGGTGACCTTTAAACAGTGGCTGGCGTGTTTCAACTGATACGTCAGGACGGCCACAACTACACCCACGGAGGACCAGAAACTGCAAGTTCTCCACTCAAGGGTGAGCCCTGAAATCTACACGCTCATCGAAGACGCGGACGGTTTTGAGGCCGCGATGTCCCTGTTGAAAGGACACTCCATCCACCCAGTAAATCAAGTCTACGCCCGACATCTTCTAGCTACCAGACGTCAAAATTCCGGGGGAATTGCTAGACAAATTCTACCGTGCACTGCTTGCACTAGGTAAGAACTGTGACTGTCCGCAAGTTACAGCCAATGACCACACTGAACTTTTAATCCGGGACGCCTTCACTGCAGGTATGCAGTCCTCACAGATCCACCAGCGGCTGCTGCAAAAAGAGACACTAAGTCTCAAGGAGGCACGGGCCCTCGCAACCTCCTCAGACCTAGGCTCCCGCAACGCCCAAGAATATGTCACTGACCACGCGGCACCCCCCTGGGCAGCGTGGACCCCACCCGAAGCCGATTCCGATGCATCCCCCAACACAAGCATGTGCCGCACGGCGGCCAGGGGGGCCCCAATGTTATTTTTGCAGGCAAGCCAAGCACCCTCAGCAACGCTGCCCGGCCTGCTCTGCAATTTCAAGGGTTGTGGAAAAAAGGGGCATTTCGTGGCGGTATGCCAGGCCCGGGCAGTCACCGGTGTCTCCAGGGGTAAACCGGGGCCGCCGCCATTACTCTCATCACAGGCCACGTGCGGCCCGTGGGTGCCGCCATCTTGTTCCCCAGGGACCACGTGCGATTCATGGGCACCGCCATCTTGCCCACCCCCAGCCATGTGCGATCCGTGGGCGCCGCCATCTTGGCTGGAGTCTCAAGACCCCGATTCAGATGACCGCCCACCGCCCGAGGAATCCCACCAGCTTCTGCCACGACTCGGCCTCGGTGACCCTGGACCAGTCTCGGCCCCGATCTCTTTCGACCGCTACGACGACGTTACTCATCAATGGACACGAGACAACCTGCCTGATCGACTCCAGGAGCACAGAGAGCTTTATACACCCCAACACGGTAAGGCGCTGCTCCCTCCCTATACACCCAGTTAACCAGAGAATCTCCCTGGCCTCCTGGTCTCACTCTGAGATCAAGGGGTACTATGTAGCTAACCTCACAGCCCAGGGAAGAGAATTTAAGAATTTCCAACTCTATGTTCTCCCTCACCTCTGCGCTGCCACACTCCTGGGATTGGACTTTCAATGTAACCTCCAGAGCTTAACCTTTAAATTTGGCGGCCATGTACCCCCTCACTCTTTGCAGTCTCGCGGCTCACAAGGTCGAACCACTTTCCCTTTTTGCAAACCTCACCCCTGATTGCAAACCCGTCGCCACCAAGAGCAGACGGTGCAGTGTCCAGGACCGGACCCTCATTAGGTCGGAAGTCCAGCGGTTACTGAAGGAAGGTATTATTGAGGCTAGCAACAGCCCCTGGAGAGCTCAAGTAGTGGTGGTAAAGACCGGGGAGAAGTACAGGATGGTCATCGATTATAGTCAGACCATCAACAGGTACACGCAGCTCGATGTGAACCCTCTCCCCCGCATATCTGATTTGGTCAATCAGATTGCACAATACAAGGCCTTTTCCATGGTGGACCTCAAATCCGCCTACCACCAGCTCCCCATTCGCCCGGACGACTGCAAGTACACTGCATTCGAAGCAGATGGGCAGCTCTACCACTTCCTAAAGATTCCCTTCGGTGTCACAAATGGGGTCTCGGTCTTCTAATGGGAGATGGACCGAATGGTTGACTGGTACGGTTTGCGGGCCACATTTCCGTACCTCAACAATGTCACCATCTGTGGCCACGACCAGCAGGACCACGACACCAACCTCCCCAAATTCCTCCATACCGCCAGTCTCCTTAACCTGACCTATAACATGGAGAAATGCGTATTCAGCACCGATCGTCCAGCCATCCTCGGCTACATAGTGCACGATGGAGTCATAGGCCCCGACCCCAAACGTATGCGCCCCCTCATGGAGTTCCCCCACCCACACTGCTCCAAGGCCCTGAAACGTTGCCTGGGATTTTTTTCATATTACGCACAGTGGGTCCCCAATTACGTGGACAAGGCCTTCCCACTAATCCCAATCCATGGTTTTCCCCTTGTCGGCAGAGGCCCGCCAGGCCTTCTGTCGCATAAAGGCAGACACTGCAAAGG
Source organism: Scyliorhinus canicula (assembly GCF_902713615.1). Lineage (NCBI taxonomy): Eukaryota > Metazoa > Chordata > Chondrichthyes > Carcharhiniformes > Scyliorhinidae > Scyliorhinus > Scyliorhinus canicula. The sequence goes on along the minus strand of NC_052158.1, from coordinate 149,324,104 downwards.
CTACGATGCATGCAATCGATGAATCCCTCTCCTTCCAAGTCGAGAGCGACGCATCCGACGTAGCTCTGGTGGCCACCCTCAACCAGGCGGGCAAGCCCTTGGCCTTCTTCTCACGGACCCTCCATGCCTCCGAAATCCGCCATTCCTCCATTGAACAGGAGGCCCAAGCCATTGTAGAAGCTGTGCGGCATTGGAGGCATTACCTGACCGGCAGTAGATTCACGCTCCTCACTGACCAACGGTCGGTAGCTTTTATGTTCGATAATGCACAGTGGGGCAAGATAAAGAACGATAAGATCTTACGGTGGAGGATCGATCTCTCCACATACACCTACGAGATCTTGTATCGTCCCGGAAGGCTAAACGAGCCTCCTGATGCCCTATCCCAAGGCACATGTGCCAACGCACAAGTGGGTCGACTCCAGACCTCTGCGATGACCTCTGCCACCCAGGCGTCACCCGTTTCTTCCATTTTATCAAAACCTGCAACCTGCCCTACTCCATCGAGGAGGTCAGGACTGTCACCAGGAAGTGCCAAATCTGTGCTGAGTGCAAGCCGCACTTCTACCGGGCAGAGAGAGTGTACCTGGTGAAGGCTTCCCGCCTCTTTGAATGCCTCAGCATGGACTTCAAAGGGCCCCTTCCCTCCACCGACCGCAACATGTACTTCCTGAACGTGATTGACGAGTACTTCCTGTTCCCGTTTGCAATCCCCTGTCCCAACATGACCGCTGCCACTATCATTAAAGCCCCCCACAGCATCTTTACCATGTTCAGTTTCCCCGCCTCCGTCCACAGCGATAGGGGGTCCTCCGCCATGAGCACAAACTGCATCAATTCCTGCTCAGCAAGGGCATTGCCTCAAGCAGGATGACCAGTTATAACCCCCGGGGAAACGGGCAGGTGGAGAGGGAGAACGGAACGGTCTGGAAGACCATCCTATTGGCCCTATGAATCTCCAGGAATCTCACAGTCTCCCACTGGCAGGAGGTCCTCCCCAATGCACTCCACTCCATTCGATCATTACTGTATACCACGACCAACGAAACACCTCATGAACGTCTCCTTGTCTTCCCTAGGAAGCCCTCCTCCGGGACCTCGCTCCCAACCTGGCTGGCAGCTCCTGAACCCATTCTGCTCCGCAAACACGTGCGGGCGCACAAGTCGGACCCGCTGGTCGAGAGAGTGTGGTGATATGCATCACTGTAAATACACAAGGGGATCATTTAAGCACACATAGACTAGATAGACACTAGAGGGAGCACCAGAGACATGACACAGGCATTCAACCAATAGGTCAGTAAGATAGGACACGCCCAATATCCTCTGAGCAACCAGCAGCAGACGATGCAATTCTGCCATGCTCAAGTGAACAGAAAGATTTTGACAGTCTGCCATGCTCAAGTGCACAGCAAGAAGACTATGACAGTCTACCACACTCCAGTGGACAACAAAGCGACTATGACAGTTCACTCAGATTGTTTGAGCCACAAGAAGAAGACGCTGACAGTTTACCCAGCTCAAGTGAACAAGAAGCTACTGAGGCTCTACCCATTGTATGTGAGAAAAGTGACGACAGCATCCCACTTCCTATACAAGATGTGCAATGTGACAGACCTCAGTGTACAGAGGCACTCGGCGATCACAGTGAGACCACTGATAACTCCGGTGACACCACGTTACTTCAAACCTCATTCGCTCGAGCCTCTCCACAAGCAAATGCATTCCTGAATGTTTTGAATCCAGACGGGGAGCATCAAGAAACCTCAGCTGACTCAAGTGAACCTGAAATGACCCCAGACGGGAAGCATCGACAAGCCAAAACTGACTCAGTTGACACAGACCAGACTCCGGACGGGGACCATCGACAAGCCAAAGCTGATTCAAGTAAGCCGGACATGATTCCAGACGGGGAGCGCCACGAACACAGTGATGGCCGCTCAAGAAAACAGCAGATGCCACAAAGCACGCTGACACGAGTAACTGTGTGAAGGACTCGTATTATCCACAGATAACAGAACCATCCAACACAACAACACAACCTATGAAAACCACATCAAAGACGATAAAAAGCAGCATACCAAAGGCAACAACGTCGACAGCAAGCATGACAAAGACTACACCAATGGAACTACGGCTAATGCGACATGGTACAACTCTGCCCATGAGGGACACTGTTACTGCTCAGCTCAGTTCAATGACATACCATGGCAGGGCAATGCATCTTTCCACTTCACCGTTTGCTGCACTACCAACAGCCAACCTGACTTTCAGGACAGATGCCACCCAACATCGCTACCACAAGCATCGGAAGAAAAAAGACTCCAAATCAGACAACAAAGTGATTTGACCATTTCTTGGTTCCTCACGCACAGGGACAAGGATGGCGTTCACATTGCAATGCCGCCATCAAAATCACCACCTCACCAACCCAACAAGAAAGACATTCGGCCATAATAATTGATGAATTTTGGATTCATACATATGATTTGGACTTACTGTTTAATGATCACTGTTATAATAACTTGTACATATCATCGCTTATTGACCTAGTTTGTTCACTTTTCTTTAACACTGTACAGAAAATATGTAACATGGAAAAAGGGGGATGTGGTGATATGCATCACTGTAAATACACAAGGGGTTAATGTAAATACACGTAGACTAGATGGACACTAGAGGGTGCACCAGAGACATGACACAAAGACATTCAATCAATAGGTCAGTAAGGTAGGGCACGACCAATGGGCATTCACGATACACACAGAGGTGACACCACCACAGGAGAGCATTACACCAACCCATACAAAAAGGACACAGCACACATGATCTTCCTCTTTCCAGTGGAGACACTCAATGAGTACAGACACAGGGTTGATTGAACATCACACCCACCACGTGGATTGTAGCAGACTTGTTTGTCAGTCTGAGTAGCTATAGAAGGATTAACAGTAGAGTCGAATCCAAGTAGGAGAATTGTTAATAGTTCAATAAACGTGTTGAAGCTATCTCCACCTCTGAACCTTCCTTTGTCAGAGTGAACATCAAGGAAGCAGCTTATGCTACGTCAAGAGCATAACAAGACAGAGGGTACACCTCCTTCATGCTAACCTTCAGTATGCCTATGTGGCGTACCCCGACGGCCGGCAGGATACGGTCTCCCTCCAGGATCTGGCGCCCGCTGGATCCCCACCCACACTCCCCTCACCAACCCCACCCATCCTCCCACCGGCAGAGCCCACAGCTGCCCTCTTACCAGGGAGATCGGTCCTTCTACTGGCCCCACCCAGGGCTGATGAAGCTGAAGAAGCTACGCTCCCGGAGTCACGGATGCCCGAGCCAGCGCCTGCATCACCGCTGAAACTGCAACGATCACAGAGGACGATAAGACTCCCGATCGACTAATAGCTTCATTATGAAATGTACCTATAAATAAATACCTGTAAATAATTCGTGTGACATGTAAAAGGCAAAACACTGTACCACCGACGGGTACCGCCATAACCTGTATAATGCGAGACCACCACACCCGCCGGACTCTTTTTTTTTAACAGGGGGTGAATGTGGTAGTCGGTATTAGGGGTATTACGGTACCCAGGTTGGAGGTAACTGATGCTGTAAGATCATTGGTGTTGGAGGTACCTGATGCTGTAAGATCATTGGTGAAGCCTGCCTGCTGGTTCCGCCCAGTAAGGCGGAGTATAAGTGTCTGTGTTACCCTAGCTGCTGCATTTCTGTAGCTGCTGGGGGAAACATCTAGTTCAATAAAGCCTTCAATTGTCCTACAATCGTGCTTTGGGAGTTATTCTTGCATCACTTCATATAAATGCAGTTTGTTGAGATATATGAGGCATTAATTACAGCTATGAAAGAACAATTATTTTCTCAGTGGTTTGGGGCAGGCAACGTGCGTAAATATGTGACATTAAAAAAGCTTAAACAAAGCAGATGCTGAATATTAATGTAGCACAATGAAATCATAAAAGACAAACTGATGAAAATTTAATTTAGGCCAGTTAAGAGGAATAACTACTTCAGGCTGTAAAATACAATGAGAAGCTGGGTTTAGTGAGCCAGCGGCCTAGCAATAAAGGCTTCAGTAGAAAAAACACCTGTTGTCACCCGTGCCTATTTATTATTACAACAATTGCAACAGCCCACTTTGGAAGCATTTTCTAAACTGTGCGGGTGGGGGGGGGGGGGGGGGGGGGGGGGGGGTGCATTCCATTGGTTTTTGACGTTGCATGCTATTTTGGGTGACCTTATGTCTCCGTTGCAAGAGTTCAAGATTGCAAAGCATCCCTGGTATGATCACTGAAGTATCTCTCCTCCAGTTACACGCAGCCACACAACTGGATCCTGCTCATGCCAGCATGAAAAGGTCACCTCCAGCTCCCCGTGGACACAAATGTTGGAGAGGTTTCTGGCACTCAGCCCATGTCAGAGAGCACAGTAAGAAGTCTCACAGCACCAGGTTAAAGTCCAACAAGTTTGTTTCAAACACTCGCTTTCGGAGCACTGCTCCTTCCTCAGGTAAAGGAGCCGTGCTCCGAAAGCTCGTGTTTGAAACAAACCTGTTGGACTTTAACCTGGTGTTGTCAGACTTCTTACTGTGCCCACCCCAGTCCAACGCCGGCATCTCCACATCATGTCAGGGAGGGCATGTGTACATGACTTAGTGATCACAGCTTCCTACCAAAATTCGACTACAACAACAACACCACAAATGTATGTAACGCCTTTAGCATAACCAAATGGCTCCAAGGCTCTTCACAGGAATGTTATGAAACAGAATTTGAGGCATAAGGAGGTATTAATTGTCATAATATACACCAGTATATCATGGTGCAGACACATATTGATGGACATATTGGGACCAATCAACATGCACAAACACCGCAGCCAATCACCAGTTAGAATACACACGCTATAAAGGCAGAGGTCACCACGGTTCCCGTTCATTCTGGGTGCTGCCTCTCAGTAGAACAAGAACTCATCAAGTCTAGCACAGACCCACACCACGTGCTGAGAGATTTAACTGGTTCGGACAGGCTTAGGTCTCTAGTTTAAACTAGCGTTGTTTAAACTAGCAGTTCTCGTATGTCGATTAGTTAATAGTTAGTTAATAAAATAGAGTTGAACCTTCCTCAGTATTGGTGGTATATGTTCACCTCGCAAGCCTACACTATCCAACACTTCATTAATTACAGGCGATGATGCTTATTCGTCGAGATAGATTTTACCGAGTGCCTGAATGGGATAGAGAGGGTTTCAATGGGAATCCCAGAGTTTAGGGCCCAGGATACTGGATGGCTGCCGATGGTGGAGTGGCTGGAATTGCGAACGTGCAGGATGGCAGAATTTATTGGGCGGGATGCTGCGCTCCGCCAGCTGCTTTTTCCGGTGCGGCGTGCCCCCACCGTCAGTGGGATTCTCCGATCCCGCAGCCGGCCAATGGGGTTCCCCATTGTGGCCATCCCCTCGCCATCGGGGAAACCAGCAGGCGTGGGTGCGATGCTGGCAGAGCGGAGGATGCCGCCGACGGAGAATCCCGCTGATCGAGTTTTCTTCTTCGGATGATATAAGCAATTGTGGAGGAGCAGATATCTCGTCAGTGTGAGGGTGGGGTTGGAGAGGTAGCTCACAGAGATAGGGAGGGGTGAGCCTGCGAGTGACTCTGAGAAAAAGGATGATAAGGCTCTTTAGTCATTGAACCATCAAGCATTCATTCTGATAGTGGCGTAGTAATCCAGTGGCCCAGGCTCCGGGTACATGGGTTCAAATCCCACCAAGGCAGCTGGCCGAATTTAAGTTCAATTAATAAACCTGGAATCTAAATCTCGGGCGCCTGTGAGTCCAGACCCACAGCAATGCGGTTGACTCTAAACAGCTCTAAGGCAGGTCAGCAGCACGGTTCAATTCCCGTACCAGCTTCCCCGAACAGGCGCCGGAATGTGGCGACTAGAGGTTTTTCACAGTACGTCATTGAAGCCTACTCGTGACAATAAGCAATTTTCATTACATTTCTCTGAAATGGCCCAGCGAGGCACTCAGTTTAAGAGCAATTAGGAATGAGCAACAAATGTTGGCCTACCCAGTGACACCCACAACCCATGGAAGAATAAAAATAAAATCAAACCCTGAGTTGGTGAGATAATTTGATATTAACACGACCAGGGTTCCGGTCTCTGCAATGGCAACCCAGTGCTCCTGAAACCTCCTCACCACGGTCGTCTCCACCCTCAACCCAAACAAGTGAAAATTGCTCATGGACTTGTTAAAATCACCAACATGGAGAAAATCCATTTGGATACTTCTGGACAGTTGGTGAAAGTGGAGCCAATTTGGTCGATAGAACCGGGTGGGATTTTCCAGGTCCATGCATGGTAGAAACTGTTGTAAGCAAAAATGGAAAATTTGGCGTTCCAGGCAAAACTGCACAAACCTTCAGAGGAGCTGGGAAACCCAGGTCGGGGACTAGGAGGGAAGATTTTCGCTATTGTCTATATTAGGTTTATAGTTACTCCTTCATCTAATTATCTCCTGAAGATCTGGAGTCATTGATTTTGATACGCACTCCTATTTACAATGAATCTCTTGGGACTAAGATAACCTGGGATGGCAAGTTGGCTCTCAAAAGAAAGAGCAACAGCATTGAGAAGCTGGATTTAATAGTACACCGTATTCCCTACTCCACCAAACAAAGAGTTGGTCATCAGCGTTCCTCCCAAAGGTGGGTTGCCCCACAGCCATGTTATTCTGGGAACAGCCTTAATTGTGTCAGAGTCGTGCTCTTCACCGCCTCTGGGAGGAAGTCCTATCATCGAGAATTGGATTGACCAACAGCTCTGTAGTCTCAGCTGGGCCAGGACTGAGTGGTGACCACTGCTGTAAATACAGGCAGTCCCCAAGGAAGAACAATGAAAGTAAGTCTTGGATATTGTACAGGCCTGACTAGCAGGCCCCTCCAAGGGCGGGAAATGGGAGGGTTCGCAGAATAAAGATGAGGGGCTGGGTTTCAGAGGCCAGGGAGTGGGAGAGTAAAAACAGGAGCAGGATCTTGGGACAACGTGTCTCCAATGGGCACCGGGGACAACTAACAATAATAATAATAATCGCTTATTGTCGCAAGTAGGCTTCAATGAAGTTATTGTGAAAAGCCCCTAGTCGCCACATTCCGGCACCTGTTCGGGGAGGCCGGTACAGGAATTGAACCCACGCTGCTGGCCTTGTTCTGCATTACAAGCCAGCTGTTTAGCCCACTTTGCTAAATCAGCCCCCCTTCCCCCACTATTTGCCCAACATTGAAAGCTGCAGAGCTACCCCCTTTATCTCTGCCTTCCCCTGCTGCCTGTGAATGAGGTGCAGGTGGAATGAGAGCCTTAGAGAGGACACTAATCAATTTAATCACTCTGCCATTGGCAGCTGTTTAAGGCCTAAGTAGGCCCAAGGAAGGGCAGACTTCCCATGCCTTCGCCACCCACCGTAAAACAGGGGGACAGGTGGGGGTGGGTGGGAATGTGGCAGGGCAGACCACCCGCTCAATTTTATGAGACCATCCCACCATCAGATACATCGGAGGCTGAGGAGGGGGGCATAAAATCCAGCCCAAATTCAGGTTGTGACATTTCACTGGAAGTGAAAATGTTTCCTTGTCTGTGTCCAAGTACTTACTCCCAGCTGGGTTTTAAAAAATTATTTCATGGAATGTCGGCACCGCCAGCTGGGCCAACATTTATTTCACATCCCTAATTGCCCTTCAGCTGACTGGCTTGCTGGGCTGTTTCAGAGGGCATTTAAAAGTCAATCATGTTACTGTGGATCTGTAATCACAAGTAGGTCAGGCCAGGTAAGGGCGGCAGATTTCCTTCCTTAAAGGACATTAGTGAACCAGATGGGTTTTTACGACAAGTGACAGTGATTTCATGGTCATCATTCGGCTTTTTAATTCCAGATCATTAGCGGAATCAAATTTCACCATCTGGCGTGGTGGCATTCAAATCCAGGTCCCCAGAATTCACCCAGGGTCCCTGCATTACCAGTCCAGTGACAATAACACTACACCGCCGCCAGTCCTGTAGTAGTGGTGAAGATAGAGCTCTGCATATCAGTGAGGAAGAGCTAGTTCCTTCGAGCTTCTCCTGCTGTCTCCCTGGAAGTGGGGCATGGCTACTGATGGAATGTGTGGGAGGAATGGAGCTGGAGGGAGGACAGTGGAAAAGTGGGAAAAAGAGAGGAAGAAAGGAAGGCAATTACATAGCTCTTCTCCCAATCGCAGGTTACTCCAAAGCATTTTACAGTCAATGCAATACTTTTGAAGTGGAGTCACTACTATAATGGATTTGCCAATGTGTACACAGCGAGCTCCCTCAAACATTAATGTGGTAAATGGTGTGGGGATTACATTCCAAACAGGAGAGAGGGACTACGCACTCAGTGCATTCCCAAATAGTGAGCTTTTTTACACTCTTTGCGCAGCACATACACATTTGAGCGCTAAATTTCCAGTGGCTGACATATTACAGACAACCATAGTCCCAAAGTTTACCATTAAACCTTGACCGTGTGCATTTTATAGACAGACAGTTTATGCTGAAATCGGAATTATTAATATAATGGTGAGTGTAATGATAAGTAGTCATTACAGCCGGCAATTTTTAAAAAAAGGTTTCACTGTCTCTCAATATTAGGAATAGTGAACATTTCCTATATAACATTTATATGTCTAAACTTCACAGAACTCAAATCAATTATCTTGACTCCAGTGATTAAATTGCAACGTGAGATTATACAAACTAGGGTTGCATATGCTGGGACTTTCAATTTTAAGGGACAATTTCACCAAAGTTTTCAGGATATCACCAAAGTTTTCAGGGCAGCACGGTAGCACAAGTGATTAGCACTGTGGCTTCACAGCGCCAGGGTACCAGGTTTGAGTCCCTGATGGGTCACTGTCTGTGTGGCGTCTGCACGTTCTCCCCGTGTCTGCGTGGGTTTGCTCCGGGTGCTCCGGTTTCCTCCCACCGTCCAGAGACGTGCAGGTTAGGTGGACTGGCCATGATAAATTGCCCTCAGTGACCAAAAAAGGTTAGGAGGGGTTATTGGGTTACGGGGATAGGGTGGAAGTGAGGGCTGAAGTGGGTCGGTGCAGACTCGATGGGCCGAAAGGCCTCCTTCTGCACTGTATGTTCTATTAAGAGGAACAAATAGGCAGAGAGAGAGAGAGGATCTATTTTGGCGCTTGCGGAGTCCAGGACTAGGGAACATCATCAAACAATTCCAGCTAAAAGATTTCAGAAGTGAAATTAGGAAATACGTCGACATGGCAAGTGTGGTTGAAGTTAGAACATAGAACATAGAACAGTACAGCACAGAACAGGCCCTTCGGCCCTCGATGTTGTGCCGAGCCATGATCACACTACTCAAACCCACGTATCCACCCTATACCCGTAACCCAACAACCCCCCCTCCTCTTACTTTTTCGGTCACTACGGGCAATTTACCATGGCCAATCCACCTAACCCGCACATCTTTGGACTGTGAGAGGAAACCGGAGCACCCGGAGGAAACCCACGCACACACGGGGAGGACATGCAGACTCCACACAGACAGTGACCCAGCCGGGAATCGAACCTGGGACCCTGGAGCTGTGAAGCATTTATGCTAACCACCATGCTACCGTGCTGCCCTGGGACTCTCTTCATGTGTAAATTTTGAAACTGAAATTGATAGCAGATACCCCAGATAATAAATAAAGTGAATGGAATGTTGCCATTTATAGCTAAAGGAATAGAGTATAAAGGTAAGGAAGTGATCCTGGGATTCGGTTCCCCTTAGTTGAAGGGTCAGTTACGAGGGGACACAAGTTCAAAGTAGCCATGCCCCACTTCCAGGGAGATAGCAGGAGAAGCTCGAAGGAACTAGCTCTTCCTCACTGATATGCAGAGCTCTATCTTCACCATTACTACAGGACTGGCGGTGGTGTAGTGTTATTGTCACTGGACTGGTAATGCAGGGACCCTGGGTGATATTCTGAGGACCTGGGTTTGAATGCCACCACGCCAGATGGTGAAATTTTATTTAGCTAAAGATCTGGGAAAAAAATGCCTAATGATGACCATGAAATCACTGTCGCTTGTCGTAAAAACCTATCTGGTTCACTAATGTCCTTTAAGGAAGGAAATCTGCCGCCCTTACCTGGTCTGGCCTACTTGTGATGCACAGTAGTATTCTGTGTTGAATCGTGCCCTATATGTCCAGTTTACTCAGCCTCTCATGATACGACACTCCCCTCTTCCCAGGGACTAATCGAGCGAACATTCGCTGTACCACCTCCAGTACATGCTGACCCTTTCTTAAATGTGGATGCCAAAACTGCACACAGTGCTTCAGATGTGGTCTCACCAAAACCCTGCAAATCACTAGCAGGACCTCTTTATTTCTATACTTCAAATATTTTGCAGTAAAGACCAACATGCCATTTGCCTTGCTAATTGCTCGCTGTGCTTGCATGCCAGCTTTCGGTGTTCCTTGTCCTCGCGCATCCAAGTCTCTCTGAACATTAACACTTACAGGTTCCACACCTTTTTAAAAAATATTCTGCTTTCTTTTTCTTATGACCAAATCCCGGCGACGTTGAAGCTGGTTTGGGTCACCCGCTTGATTCTCTGCCCTGCCCGCCATTCCCGCCCACCTTAAATGGGGGTGGAAAATCCCCCCTTTCCCCCGCCCGGCTATCTCTGAAGCTATTTAATTTACGACGCTAAGATGTAAGCCGCCATGTCCCAGGGATCTGCCCTATTTAAGCCCCTGAAGTTTCTCCAATGATATTAATTTCCTTAAGATCCTCACTCTTTTCAGCCCCTAAGTTGCTGTCTAAAGCGCTAACACACACAATCCTTCTTCAATGTCTCCACCATTTCCTCATGATAATTTCTCCTGCCCTTCCTCCAAAGGGACCAATGTTTACTTTAGCAAATGTCTTCCTTTTTATGTACTCATAAAAGATCTTGCCATCAGTTTTTATATCACTGGCTGGTTTACTTTTTTCCATTTTTCTCAACTTTGCGGGAGCCCTTTGCTGGTTTCTAAGCAATCCCCAATCCTCAGACTTGCTACTGTTCTGTGAAACCTTGTAAACCTCCTCTTTGAATCTAACACTATCCTTAACCTTCTGAGTGAGCCACGGCTGGGTCTTTCTTGCTTAGTTTTTTTGCTTTTCAATGGAATGTGTACTTCTTTTTACATTTTAACCCTGGGACAGACAGTCAGCCGCAGGTAAAGGAGAGGGCAAGAGGAGAACCCTCGGACAGACATCCAGCAGCACCTAGAGGAGAGAGTGAGAGGAGGATCCTGAAACAAGCAGTCACCAGCGCCTAGAGGAGAGAGTGAGAGGAGGATCCTGAAACAAGCAGTCACCAGCGCCTAGAGGAGAGAGTGAGAGGAGGACCCTGAGACAAGCAGTCACCAGTACCTAGAGGAGAGAGTGAGAGGAGGACCCTGAGACAAGCAGTCACCAGTACCTAGAGGAGAGAGTGAGAGGAGGACCCTGAGACAAGCAGTCACCAGCACCTAGAGGAGTGGGTGGATAAAAAGGAAGCTGCACGAGAGGATGATTTTTCAAAACATCTGGAAGTGATCACAGAGGAAACCATAAGTTCATTGAGTAAGATCAGGAGCCAGTGCAAGAGATATGGCAGTCTTGGTAAGTGGGAAAAGGTGAGCATTTCTACTGTACAGTCCTTAAAGTAAAAATTGGTCTTTAATTTTGATAAAGTAGTGTTTAAAGCATGATGCACAATGGGCCAAAGGGCCTAATTCAGTGCTGTAAAATGATAAAAACTCTATTAGAAGTAAGGTAAGATTCCTAGTACATTTAATATTATTCAAACTAGAGGAAATAAATCTAAAGAGAGTAATTGAAGGCAGTCACGCAGGGCAACTCAGTTATGTGGAATGCTCCTCCTGTACAACGTGGGAAATCAGGGACACTTCCATTGTCCACCATGACCACGTGTGCAGAAAGTGCTTCCAGCTGCAGGCTGCTCAAAATCTGAGCTTCATATCTTGACCTGTGGCTGAAGTCATTGTGGATCATCACAAGGTTGCGATCTTCATGGATAACACCAACAGAGAGGTGGTCACAGTCTTAAGTGGGAGGAAACCGCAGCACCCGAAGGAAACCCATGCAGACACGGGGAGAATGTTCAGACTCCGCACAGACAAGCCGGAATCGAACCTGGAACCCTGAAGTTGTGAAGCAACAGTGCTACCCACTGATCTACCGTGCCGCCTCCAATGGAAAACAACAGTGGGAGTTGTCAAAAGGCCCCTAAGCAGTAGTTCTCAGGTTGGGGTGGAATTAAACAGGAAGTCAGACAATGTATGTAACAAGGGTGCCACAGTAATCCTGGGTGACTTTAATCTATACATAGACTGGACAAACAACATTAGCAATAATACTGTGGGGGTTGAATTCCTGGAGCATGTACAGAATGTTTTTGGGGACAGTATGTCCAGGAAACAACTAGGGAAAATGCTTTCCTCTGCGTTGAGAAGGGGTTAATTAATAATCTTGTTGTCTAGAGCCCAATAAGCAAGAGTAATCATAATGTGATGGAATTCTTCATTGACATAGAAAGTTAAGTTAATCCAAAACTAGAGACCGAAACAAAGGAATCTCGACGAGTGTAGGAAGTGCAGGGTGTGGTGATATACATGTGCATATAAGTGCACATGGTGTCGATATGACCTCCGACCAGCGGATGGTGTCAGACATCCATCACTCGACCAGAGACACTCGCCAGTTGGTAGTATGATATACGAGAGGATAGTCACAGTTAGAGTAGTTCCGGTAGAATTCATTTAGTAGCTATTGTCTGTAAAGTAATCTGTTTGTTATCTTTCCACGTGTGTGTTACTAAATCATATTTTAATTAAGCAATTGGATGTTCTGTGTACCTCATTGCAACAGCCATCTCACAGAAAACAACACAGGGATAAAGTAAAAAATAAAATAAGGAAATCAAATTCAGGGCATGAAAAAAGATGAGCAAGTAAAGTTAAAGAAAATCCAAAGATGTTTCACCAACATATTAATGGTAAAAGATTAGTTGAGGAAAAAGTGGGACCCATCATAGATGAAGAATGGGACTTGTGTTTAGATGCAGAGGCTGTGGGAAGGGTTTTAAATCAATATTTTGTTTCCGTGTTTATAAAGGAAAGGGACGATGCAGAAATATAGTGGTGGCACGGTGGCACAGTGGTTAGCACTTCCGTCTCACAGCACCAGGGACTCGGGTTCAATTCCGGCCTCGGGTGAATGGCTGTGTGGAGTTTGCACTTTCTCTGCGTGTCTGCGTGGGTTTCCTCCGGGTGCTCCGGGGTCCTGCCACAGTCTAAAGAATTGCACTTTTGGTGGATTGGCCGTGCTAAATTGGCCCTTGGTGCCCAAAGATGTGTAGGGTATGTGGGGCAACAAGGAAAGGGCATGGCATTGGGGTCGAGGTAGGGTGCTCTTTCAGGGGTTAGTGCAGACTCGATGGACCGAAGGGCCTCTTTCTCCACTGTAGGTATTTGATGTTCTACATAGCAGCCAGGAGGAACACTGTGGGATATTGGATGGGATATTCATAAAGAAAGAGGATGTATTTGAAAGGTTCAAATCATTGAAAGTTGATAAGTCACCAGGGTCAAATGGATTGTTTCTGAGGCTGCTGAAGGAGGTCAGGGAAGAGATAGCAGATGCTCAGCGGATGATTTTCCAAACCTCACCAGATACAGCAGGTAGCAGAGGACTGGAGAAATGCAAACGCAGTTCCATTGTTTAGAGAGGGATCGAAGGAAATGCCAAAAAATTATGGGCTAGTTAGTCTTATGTCGGTGGTGGGAAAATGATTGGAATCAATCTTGAGAGATGGGATTAACTGTCACTTAAAAAGGCATGGACTAGTCAACGATTGTCATCATGGATTTGTTAAAGGAAGGTCTTGCCTCACAAAATTCATTTAATTATTTGTGGAGGTGACCAGAAGGGTTGATGAAGGTAGTGTAGTGGATGTTGTGTACATGGATTTTAGTAAAGTGTTTGACAAGGTCCCACATGGGAGTTTGGCCTAAACAATAAAAGCACATGGGATACAGGGTAATATAGTAAACTGAATAAAAAGCTGGCTCATTGACAGAAAACAAAGGGTAATGATCGATGGATGTTCTTGTGAATGGAAAGTTGTTTCAAATTGTGTTCCAAACGGCTCGGTGTTGGGACCCTTACTGTTTATGTTATATATTAACAATTTGGACATGAACGTGGGCGGCACAATTGTGAAGTTTGCAGACGACACAAAGATTGGCCAAGTAGTGGACAGTGTAGAGGATAGCTATAATCTCCAAAATGATATAGATGGGTTGGTGGAGAGGGTGGTAAAGTGGCAGATGTATTTTAACACAGAGAAGCGTGAGGTCACCCATTTAGGGAGGTCAAAAAATTATAGAGAGTACGTAATAAATGGGAATATACTAAGGGGGTAGATTAAGTTAAAGATCTTGCTGCACAGGTCTCTAAAAGCTGCAGTTCAAGTAGACAATGTTGTAAAGAAAGCATATGGAATGCTCTCCTTCATTTGTGGGCAGCACGGTAGCATGGTGGTTAGCATAAATGCTTCACAGCTACAGGGTCCCAGGTTCAGTTCCCGGCTGGGTCACTGTCTGTGTGGAGTCTGCACATCCTCCCCGTGTGTGCGTGGGTTTCCTCCGGGTGCTCCGGTTTCCTCCCACAGTCCAAAGATGTGCGGGTTAGGTGGATTGGCCATGCTAAATTGCCCGTGGTGTCCTAAAAAGTAAGGTTAAGTGGGGGGAGTTGTTGGGTTACGGGTATAGGGTGGATACGTGGGTTTGAGTAGGGTGATCATTGCTCGGCACAACATCGAGGGCCGAAGGCCTGTTCTGTGCTGTACTGTTCTATGTTCTATGTTCTATGTTCTATTAGCAGAGGTATAGAATATAAAAGTACGGATATAATGTTGGGATTGTATAAAATACTGCTGAGGACACAACTGGAATATTGTGTGCAGTTCTGGTCACCACATTACAGGAAGGACATTAATGCTCCAGAGAGAGGGCAGAGGAGCTTTACAAGAATGTTGCCAGGGCTAGAAAAATGTAGCTACGAGGAGTGAGTGGATAGGTTGAGGTTATTTTCCTTGGAACAAAGAAGGCTGAGGGGTGACTTGATTGAGGTGTACAAAATTCTGAGGGGAAGAGATCGAGTGGGCAGGATAAAATTGTTTCCCTTGGTGGGCAATTCTAGAACCAGGGACATAGATTTCTGATGTGGCAGAAGGTGTAGAGGGGGCACAGGGAAGAATGTTTTTACATAGAGGTTAGTGAGTGTCTGAAATTCAATACCCGAATTGGTGGTGGAGGCAAATACCCTGGGCTGGATTCTCTGATTGCGGTGATCTCTGGGGGAAGCGTCTGGTCTTAAGACCAATAAGTCGGCCCCGCCCCCACCCCGATGCTCTGCCCGGTGGGAGGCTAGCAGCCACACCACGGAAAGCCCCAGGCTTTACCTGCAGGTACGGATGTAGAATGGCCGGGTCCGTGGCCGCGCAAACGCACGGCTGCGGCCTGCGGAGGCTGCGCCTTACAACATGGCACCCGGCCGCACGTGGACGTGGCCTAGCAGATAGTGCCCCCCTGTAACCCCCCCCATCACGCCTGGCCCACCCCCCCACCAGTCCCCCCCAGCCCTTGCCAGCGGACCGTCTCCCCCCCTGACTATGGCGGTGCTGGAAACAGCCCGCAGCCACCACGTCAGATTCATGAAAGTTGAGAGGACACGCGACCAACGCCATCGGGAAGTCGGCACATCGGGGACGGAACATCGGAGGAGGGCCTCAGGTGACGTCCTGAGGCCGCCCCAGCGGCGTGCACCATACTACTCGAGTACGCCGTTTCTGAGGGGCGGAGCATCCGAATAACGGCGCCGCCCCACGATTTTGGAGTAAAATGGATTCTCAGGCTAATTGCCGAATGCGATTTCGGCGTCAGCAATTGGAGAATCCCGCCCCCTAACTCTTCTACAAAGTACCTGAATCTGCACCTTAAGTGCTCTAATCTACAGGACTATGGACCAGATGCAGGAAGGTGGGATTAGAAAGGGCACCTGGGTGCTCTTGGGCTGGCACAGACAAGATGGGTTGAATGGCCTCCTTCTGTGCTGTAACTTTTCTATGGTTCTATGAGGGTAGAATTGGCTGCGATAAATTGGGTGAATTAATTGCATGGCGGTGGATAGGCAATGGCTATTATTTAAGAAAGAAATGCATGCATTGCAACAGTCATACATTCATTTTCGGTGCAAAACCACAGCAAAGTGCCCAACCATGGCAAACAAAATAAATTAAGGCAAGTATTAGATCCAAAGAGAAGTCATGCAAAGTTGCTGGAAAAAGTAGCAGGCCAGAGGATTGGGAGCAGTTTAGAATTCAGCAAAGGAGGACCAAGATATTGATCAAGATGCGAAAAATAGAATTTGAAAGCAAACTTGCAAGGGACATAGAAACAGACTGTCAAAGCTTCAATAAGTCTGTGAAATGAAAATGATAAGTGAAGCCAAATTACAGTCTGAACTGGGCAAATTGATAATGGAGATCATGAGAACGGCCGAGCAATTAAGCAACTATTTTAGACCTGTCTTCAGAGAAGTAGATGCAAATAACTTCCCAGAAATGCTAGGGAACAAGGGTCCAGTGAGAAGGAGGGATTGAAAAAATTTGTAAAACAAATAGTGCTGGAGTTATTAATAGGATTGAAAGCTGATAAATTCCCAGGGCCTGATAATCTACATCCCAAGGTACCAAAGGGGGTGGCCATGGAAATACTGGATGAGTTGGTTGTCATCTTCCAAAATTCTGTAGATTCAGGAATAGTCCCAGCAGATTGAAGGATGTCAAATGTAAACCCGCTATTTAAACAGGAGAGAGGGAGAAAACAGGGAATTACAGACTGGCTAGCTGAGCATCTAGAGTAGGAAAAATGTTAGAGTCTATGAGAAGGGACCTGATAAACAGGACACTTAGAAAATATCAATGGGATTAGACAGTCAATATGGATTTATGAAACGGAAGTCATGTTTGACAAACGTGCTGGAGTTTTTTGAGGACATAACTAATAGAATTGATAAGGGAGAAACAGTGGATGTGGTGTATTTGGATTTTCAGAAAGCTTTCAATAAAGTTCCACATAAAAGGCTTCAAGGCAATTTAGACGAGTTTAGATTGGGCAGAGTTTCCCCATAATTTGTTGGAGTGTCTGTCAGGCCCTGACTGAAATCTGATGAGTAACTCTCCAGATGCGCTGCCGAGTATTCAGACCACATTCTGAGCCACTTTGGCAGAATAAAATCAGGGGGCATGGTTTACGCTGTCAGTTGGGTGGGGTAGGGTCTGATACAACCAGCAAGGCTACCCCACGGAGATCAGGGCACCATCTTTAAAGGTCATCCTGATCAGAACTGGTATTGGGGTCTTCTCCCCCCCCAGCTCCCATTGCACAATTACTGGGACACCCCCCCTCCCCACCCGATATACTCAATCTCTGAGGCTCTCCCTCTCTCCCACAACTAACAACAACCATGGCAGTATCATTGGTGCTCCCTCCCCCTCAATGCCTGCCCCCCCCCCTTCAACGCGAGGTCCCCCCTCACTACCTGCTCCCTCTGTCGTTGCCAAGTCCTTCCTTCAAAGTCCTCGGCGCTTCTCTCTCTCTCTCTCCCCCCCCCCCCCCCCCCCCACCACATATAACAGGAGCCCCCACTAATTCGGCTCCACAGGGAACCCGCCCCGGCATTGCCCTGGAAAAGGCTGGCATGGCCAGGCTTGCACATGCTGGCACTGCCACGTTGACACAAAAACTGCCAGGTTGGCACAGTTTGGCACTGCCCATTTGGTATTGCCAAGTCGGTGCTGCCCTGGCATGTCGCTCTGCCCCCGGGGGTTATACTTATCTTAACGCCCTCAGAGTGATCCCCTAAACTGTTTCCTGCCAACTGAAACCTGCCATCGCGACGATACTTCAGCGGGTTTTCGATATTCAGCGAGTGGAGATCAGCTGGTGCGGAAGCCCTTTAATAATACGCAGATTCATTAAAAAGTTTTAAATGAGGTTCCCATTAAAAAGGGCGTTCCATCAGCGGTGAGGGGAGGTGAAAATTGGGGAACCGGACTCTCACCAGCGAGAATCACGTTTCCCGGCTCCCGCGATATTCTGTGCCCACTTTGCCGTTCTCGCTGACAGTGAAAGTGGGCTCATAATCCACCCCATTGAATGAGTGGGCAAATAAATGGCAGATGCAGTATAACGTGGATCCACTTCAGACGGAGAAACAGAATGGCAGAGCAGTATTTAAATGATAGTTTGGGAAATGTTGATGTTCAAAGGACTCTGGGTGTCCTCGTACGCCAGTCACTGAAAACAAACATGCAGGTGCAGCAAACAGTTAGGGAGGCAAATGGTGTGTTGGCCTTCATTTCAAGAGGATTTGAGTATAGGAGCAAAGATGTCTCATCTAGCTGTACAGAGCCTCCGTGTGACCACGTCTGGAGCATTGTGTGCAGATTTTGTCTCCTTACCTTTGAAAGTATCTACTTACCATGGAGGAAGTGCTGTGAAAGTTCACCAGGCTGATTCCTGGGATTGCAGAATTGTCATTTGAGGAACGATTGGGTCGACTAGGACTGTCTTCACTGAAGTTTATTCCAATGGGAGGGGATCTAATTCAAAAGTCTGAAATTCTGTCAGGGCTGTACAGACTGGCTGGGGGTTTCGAACAAGGGGTCACAGTCTGAGGATATGGGGTAGACCATTTAGGATTGGAATGAGGAGAAACCTCTTCACTCAGAGGATGGTGAACATGTAGAATTCTATTCTTCTGAGTATACTTAAGAAGGAAATAAATAGATTTCTGGACTCTAAAAGCATCAAGGGGTATAAGGGGACCCTGGGAGTCTGGTGTTGAAGTAGAGGAGCAGTCATGATCATATTGAATGGTGGAGCAGGCTCAGAGGGCCAAATAGTCTACTAAATCTCCTGTTTTCTATGTAATAATAAGAATAATCTTTATTATTGTCACAAGTAGGCTTACATTAACACTGTAGTGAAGCGACTGTGAAAATCCTCTCGTCGCCACATTCCGGCACCTGTTCGGTTACACAGAGGGAGAATTCAGAATGTCCAATTCACCAAACAAGTACGCCTTTCGGGACTTGTGGGAGGAAACCGGAGCACCCGGTGGAAACCCGCACGGACACGGGGAGAACGTGCAGACTCCGCACAGACAGTGACCCAAGTGGGAATCGAACCTGGGACCCCAGCACTGTGAAGTAGCAGTGCTAACCATTGTGCTACCATGCCATTGCGCATCAGGTAGTCCCCGTGTTTTTGCACCAGCTGACAACTTCAGTTGGTTCAGCTCCTGACAGTTAACATCTTCCAAAAAGCACTTCCATGCAAAATTACATTTTGTGTAATGCTCAAGAAGAATTATAAATGGAGTTTGTTAAAACAACCAACGATAAACGAAGACCTTGGATGTTCCATGAAACAACATACGACATGGATCAGTACCATCCAAACTATCAATCACATGCATTTGTTAGTCTTGTTTCTTGTGTCAGCTGGACTCTCCCCCGAGTCATAAATATTTTGTTCTGAGTTATAAACTGCAATTCAGGATTGGGATATGTGATCCAGATTGACACTGTACTGGACTGCGGCACTGTTGAAGCCACTGGGTGCCTGAATTCAACTTGGCTGGATCACCAGCCCAGTTTCCTTGCTACCCCCGCCACACGTTCAGCCAATGGTAGCTTGGTGTTGGCTCAGAGCATTGTATCCTCACAGTCAGAAAGTTATAGGCATAGATCCCACTGCAGAGACTTGGGTACATCGGGCTGGATCATGTCAGTGACTTCATAATATGCACTGTTATTAACGTGTAAAGCAGCCAAGACATTTTTATGTAGTGAGTTGCAAATCTCCATAATGTTTGATTTACACAACCCTCCCATTTACATCAGGCCTTTGATCTCAGTGCCGTCTTTCACAACTGACTGGATTTGAACATTAATCCCTCATTAAAGACACCACAGAAAGTTAAATCTGGGATGTAATAATGTACTTTTTTTAAAGCAACATCATATTTTTTATGTCAGTGCAATAATCAATCTCTCCAACTCAGGAATCAAACAATCGAAACATTAGTGTCTCATTCCATCTGGTGTAAATTGTTCTTAGACATTTTAAAAATGTCATTCCCCTCTCCCCTTTCTATCTCTTTTACCTCTTTCTCAATCCAAATTTTATTTCACTCTCTTTATTTTTCTCCCCGTACCTGATTTGACTTTAGTTCACTCTAGTTTCTTCACCTTTCTTTATTTCCCGATCCTTGAATCCCATTGGTTAAAGAAGACAGGCTCTTTCACAACGTTTCCCGGTGCCCCTTATCCTTCACCGCAGTTATCGGCTCGGCCTGCCAGCAACGTGCAGCACAGGGACATTTTGAGCTGATGTGTGCAGGAAATATCTAATTAATGGGACATGAGGCGAGGTGCCATACTCCAGCAAGAACCAGCTGACACTCCAGTGCAGTACTACGGCAGTGCCGCACTGGCTGATGTGCCGTCTTTTCGATGAAATGCTAAAGCGATGCTCTGCTTGCCCTCCCACAGATGGACATAAAGGGCACAAATTTAAAGAAAAGCAAAAGAGTTCTCCCCATCTCCTGCTCCCACCTGGTCAATATTAATCCAGTGCAGCACTCCCTCAGTGCAGCAACGGGAGTGTCACGCTTGATTTTTCTTCTTCTTTACGTTCTAGAGTGGGGCTCGATCCCCAAATCATCCAACTCTGAGGTAAAAACAAGGCCAATTGACCATCGGTTGGAGCAACCCTTTATGCCAAATCCTGTGCAGAAAGTAAATTAAAAAGTGGAAAAGAAAAATGGGATTGAGAAAGGGAACAAAAAGGGTCAGAAGAATATTCAAAAATGTTTCTTTTTAAACCTCCAGGGCTAATTAAAGCAATTGTCACGTTTAACTGCATGCATGCTGGGAGTTTCTGTCTGATTTACATGTTAATATTGGTGAACAGTGATGGCTTCGGCACTATTTATTGTCACCGAAAGCAGGCCCATGCGAAGTACAGCCAGCAGCATCATGTTATACTCTGGTCTGAAAGGAGTTGGCATTAAGCCACAGTTGAACAAGAGACACGATATCCTCAGGGAAGTACAGGAAATGAGACAACTTGGCCACATTCTGGACTGCACCCCTATCAGATACTTCCATGGTTAAGAATGGCCAGAACCTCCACAGAGACAAATACGAACAGTAGATTTCTTGTAACTGACGAATACTAGTAGCAGCCAGTATAAGCAGAGTAATACAAGCATGGGTGAGTCTGAGGTCAAACAGTCTCAGGACTCTTTTTTGCAGGAACGGCTTAAAGGAAGTGGCTTTCATTTAAGCGAGTGCAGCTGTTTGATGCAAAGTTGCCAACGTCAAAGTTGCCAAGTGGAAAACAACATTCCCTAATCTCGCCAGCTTCAGGAGACATGTGAAGATTTTATTGCTGGTTCCTAACCACAGAGGAAGTACTCCTGTCACCATTTTTCTTTCACTGCGTTACCGTATATACTCACATATGGGGCGCGATCTAACTGAATTGCAACAGAGTGGAGTGCATTTAGCCGGGTGTTTCTTGGCACTCGCAACACCGAGAAAGACCATGTTATAGGACAGGAGTTTGTTGCAATCCAGGGCTGCATCGAGGCCACACTTAGTCCCGTTTCCTGCCCTCAGGGGCTCCGCCCGTCAGGACTCCTCAGTGCAGGAGGCGACCGGGACTCCATGTTTAAATGGCCCCCCAATATCAGACATGACCCCTCAGAACCCCCCAAAGCCCCAACTAATCTATGGGATCAGGGAAGGTTGTCCAGTGCTTTGGAGACTGATGGTTGATTACTCAGTTTACTGACTATATCCGTGCCTCCCAACCATAGCACAATGGTTAGCACTTCTGCCTCACTGCCCCCAGGACCCGGGCTCAATTCCAGCCTTGAGTCACTGGGCGGAGCCAAGGGTGGAGCCCAGTACAAATTTCCATACATTCCCAGTACACCTCCCCCTAGGGGCAGAGCCGTGCAACTGCTCGTGTGCCGAGCTTACAGAGGCATGGTACAACATGTGTGAAAACAGTGTGAATTATGCTATTATGATTCACCACAGGTATCTTACAGATATTTAAAGCATTAAAATATCAAAAGTTCCTCAGTGAACATGTCACCGCATTGGACAATTATCAAGCAGGATACATTCCAGGGGCAGGTAGGAACAACACGTTGCAGAAACAGCCGGCCAAGCTGGTGTTGATTCATATTCTCTACTTAGTGTGATGGAAATTTATGCAAAATGTTTAGCCAGCGAAAAAGGGTAGCTTGGAATTAAAAGGGCACAGTGTGAAGATCTGTTTGGGAGCACGCATTAATTTAACACCAGATGAAGGGAAAAAAAGAGCTTCGGGTCCATTCCGGAGACCATGGGCAGAATTCTCTTATGTATTTGCAGAGTGTGGCAGCAGGCAGGAATAACAGGCCTGGAAGCCGTCTCCTCACAGGGAGCCCGCCCCACCAGCAACTTAGGTTCAAAATTAAAAATTAAAAATGGAACCGTCCCCACCCCACTTGAAAAGTAACCCCCCAACACCCCCATGGAAAACACTCCTACCCCCACCATGGAACCAGTGCCAGGGGCAGTGTACAAGCCGTACCAGGGGCAGTGCCTGGTCATGACCCTTCCCATCCAAGCCAGAACTCACCTGAATTCCTCCGCCGAGTTCTGCTCACCAGGTGCACATTGCAGGGGACCTCTTGAGATTCCCGTTGCCTTGCCCTCATACAGACGTGAATGGACAATCTAACGGGCATGTAGGGGGGCAATCAGGTGTAAAGACCTGATAATTACATTCAAATGATTTCACATAGCGTCACACATGTGAGGAGATACCTGCGTTGAACGTCTATTCACCAATATCCCATCTATCATCCTGCACAAAAAGCCTTTACTTGGTGGGTGCTCAGCAACCACAGGAGGTATGCCTGCTTCCCAACCTCTCCTTCATCCCTTCTCATCACATTCCACCCATTTGTCTGCATGCAGGCCAAGCTTGCCCACAGCAAGATGGAGAGATCCCAAAACGCAGGAGGAACGGCCAACACGGAATGCAAGGCGGATGTCACCGAGTCGGCAGGGGAGGACAGGGATTGCACCTGTTGTGAAGGCAAGGTCAGCCTCTCCCAGCCCCTATGGAGGAGCATTCCATGAGTTGATCGCATCGTGACATTCACAGTGAGTGACTCGCAATGTTATACTCAGACTGTTCATGACGTAAATCTGCCTTCTCTCTTTTACAGTTAGCAATGGGATCCAGACAGACCAGCACAGCTGACATAAGGCCCAATCCCCTGACTACCCCAGAGGAGGATGGTGAGGATTCAGTTGATGAGACCTATTACTGCATTCGCCTGCACCTTCCACCAATGCAGAGACCCCCCCCCCCCCCCCCCCCCCCACTCCTCGGGTGTGTGCCACACATCTAGATTAGTGGATCACACATCTGGATTACTGGGCCACACATCCAGATTATACTCAGGGTCGAATTCTGGGGGACACCCCACTGGCATGTCTCCACAGCAGTTGGAGGCAGTGGTAGCCCAGGTCTCTGGAAGTTGGAGGAAGCACCTGCTGAGTCCATGAGTCGGACGATGAGCCTCTGAAAATGGCCACTGACCACATGCTGGAGATGCAAAGACAGGTGGCAGGACATCAGGCAGAGTTGTGGGAGGCAGTTAACAGACTAGAGCAAAGCATGGAGGAACTAGTCGTGTTCTGTCTGATGTTATGGTTCTTCACATGCAAGCTCCTCGAGGTCTCCATGGGAAGAATGGTGGCCACCTTGGAGACCTTGGTCCAGCAGGTCCAGCTGGATTTGCGCCCATACCTGCACTCCACCTCTATAGATTTTGTGGGATCCATCAGAGGCTGGGCGAGAGGGGAGCGTGGCCCCTCAATTTCATACCAGGTACCCCTTCTCCTCAAGCAGTCACTTGGACTCTCAGGCACTTCAGGGTAGGAGGACCAGGGGATGGTCACCCAGGGGCAATCCATTCAGGCGACTCCGAACATGTCCAAACGCTCCCAAACCCTTCTGCCTGTGAGGCACTCACCTCCAGCTGCACAGGGCAGAGGGCCTGTCCCACCGCAGGATACAGAAAGTGGGGCAAGTTCCCAGGTCTCAGTCCTCTAGAGGTTCCCACAAAATGATCAAGGACAACATGTCACAGCATTCAGCCTGCCGCCTCCACCGGATGTCAGGAGTGAACCAAGATGCAATGGTAGGGTTAGAAAGATTAACAAACAATAATCCCTCTCCTGGGTAATGGGTGTTCACTCACTGTTGACATCAGGCACCTTTGCAAATAGATCTGTTTGCTCCCGACAATGGTCTTGTCATTTGATTACGTCATTCATGTGTATCTGTGCACCCTCTTTCTCCTGGGTGATCTAAGCCCCTGCTCCACAACTGCTTCCTTTTGTGAGCCTCACATTCATGTGATGTCTCGCTGAGTTAGTAAGTTACTTGCCCGATACCTAATGTCAGTGAGATGCTTCAAGCTCTTTATTGGCAGTGACTGCAAACTGAACCATGCATTTTCATTCCTTATACACCATGGAGTTACCCGTGCTCAATTGCCTTGAAGGATCACCAGTAATGTTGGCATACCTTCAAATAGCTAACATGATTGTTAGTATCAATGCACAAGACCTGCCGCTATGATGTTATATCCAGCCGCTGTGCGTCTCTATAACCACAAGAAGTGTCTCATTCAGGAGGCCGCGATTGCATCAAGTCCAGTTGTCACAGGGTTTGCGCTGGTGTGCTACCTTTTACTTCCGAGAGCGACTAACTGCAGCCTTAGCTGTTGAACTTCTCAAATATAAGGGCCTGGTTGAACCTGAGGGTTGGAGGTCCAAGGCCCAATACTGACCTATCTCAATGCGTTTTGGTTGTAAAGTTCTTTCAGATCAATGCCATTCCATGAAGGGACAGGAGAAATGCACTGGGTCCCATTGCCTGCACCTTACTCCTCCTGGAGCTTTGTGGCAAAATGTGTCTCTTCCGCATTGAGCCACTTCAATGGCATCCTCTGATGGAAGCTCGCCATCATCCTCCTCCTCAGCTTCGTGCCCACCCGGCCCTTCACCGTCTGAGGATTCTGTCAGCTTCCTTCACATTTTCCTCCGGAAAGTCATCTTCCTTATGAAGTTCCAGGTTGTGCAGGATGCAACACACCACAACTCTGTGGGATGCCATTGTCATGCGAGAGTACCTTTAAGAAATGGACGGTTAAGCAATGTACCTTTAAGAAATGGAGCGGCTCATATTACTGAAGGGATATCAGAAGGTGGGGGGGGGGGGGGGGAGCTGAGCTGAGCTCACTTCTGTTTTTGGTTTCAGTTTTGAGAACAAAAGCTTGGGTATGTCTGTGTTTGCAGTGAGCTGGATCTGCTGTGATCTCTGCCAGGAAAGACTATCTTTGAATCATTTGGGTGATTTAAACTCATAATAGTAATGTCTTTAACCTGATGTGTTTCTTTAATAAAGGTGAAGTCTTTTGGAGGTGTGAAGGAACATTGTTAGTGTTGTATTATTTTCGGGGTTATCTTTGAAGTAAGGGGTGCTAAGTGATCCAATGTTTATTTAAAAAAGTTAAGTTGAATTCATGGAATAAACATTGTTTTGTGTTTAAAAACCCATGTGTCCATAATTGTAATACCACACCTGGAGAACAAGCCGCGTGCTTCAAAAGCAACAATCCATTAAAGGGAGAGGTTGGTTGAACTCCATGATACATTTTGGGGTTCTGAAAACTCAGCTCCCATAACACCATCTTAGGATCCTGAGGAATGCTCTACTATAGATCTTGTTGATTTGTATGTTTCCTCCAAGGCACTTTGAGAATGACACAAGGGAATTTTCACAGTAGCTTCATTGTTAATGTGAGCCTCCTACTTGTGACAATAATAAAGATTATTATTATTGAAATCCCTATGAATGCCTGGCATAAAATTGAGCGTGGCAGTGATCTTCAGGGGTACTGGCAGGAGATGTGTTCCCCCAGTTCATGTGACATTAGATCCTCCCACAGAATGTGGCAGGTATGATCGGCCACATTTCTGGACAAGTGTAGATGTGGGCGACATCGTCTCTCACTCGTCTCCAGGTAGGAACGGTGCCTTCGGTAGATGCCTGGTCCTGAGAATCGCCTCTACAGGGTAGGACAGAGCTCCTCATTCTCTGCGTGTTGTTGGGACTCTCCTGGGCCACGGATCTCAGGCCTGGTCTCCTGTCGAAACTGAACGGAGATTTTTTTATGAAGATGTGGGAATTGCTCTCCTGGCCAGCACTTATTGCCCATTAGACTGAATGGCTTGCTGGGCCATTTCAGAGGGCTTTTAGGAGTTAACTACATTGCTGTGGGTCTGGAGTCACACGTAGTCCAGGACCGGGTAAGGACGACAGATTCCCTCCTAGGGCAGCACGACAGCATTGTGGATAGCACAATTGCTTCACAGCTCCAGGGTCCCAGGTTCGATTCCCGGTTTGGGTCACTGTCTGTGCGGAGTCTGAACATCCTCCCCGTGTGTGCGTGGGTTTCCTCCGGGTGCTCCGGTTTCCTCCCACAGTCCAAAGATGTGCAGATTAGGTGGATTGGCCATGATAAATTGCCCTTAGTGTTGGATGGGGTTACTGGGTTATGGGGATAGGGTGGGGGTGTTGACCTTGGGTAAGGTGCTCTTTCCAAGAGCCGGTGCAGACTCGATGGGCCGAATAGCCTCCTTCTGCACTGTAAATTCTATGATAAAGGACATTAGTGAACCAGATGGGTTTTTACAATGATCAACAATGGTTTCACGGTCATCATTAGACTTTTAATTACAGATGTTTTTAAATTAAATCCAAATGGGATTTGTTCACCTATTCACAACAATGATGCCCCTGTCATACCTTGGAGCCGTGTCTGCCTTTCGCCTGTGGTTGACCCACAGATACTTGACATCTCGATCCTTGAGAGGTTGGAAGAGGCAGCCATGATAGGTTGAACCTTACCCAAGGCACTCCTGCTGTGCCTGCTCTGGTATACTGCTGATGAGAGTTTTGGAATGACTCGGTGCCCATTAGCCCAGCCAGTTGAAGAAAGCAGCTTTTGAGGCTTTCATTGACCATGGGCTGGTTCCTCTGGTTCCTGAACCGCGGGCTTCTTGGTGTTCGTTGGCAGCGGGATTCCCTACTCCCGCCACTTATTAATGGGATTTTCCCATTTAAGCCACGCCACTGCTACCGGGAAACCCGTGGCACGGATTGCGCTGCCAGCGGGAAAACAGAATCCCAACAGCCGGAGAATTCCAGCCCACCTTGCCGATATCCAGCAGCTGTGCCCTCTTCATGCTTGGCTGTATCTTTCATTCCCAACGTTCCTCTCCATTAATGCTTAAATTCATCAACTTCACCAGGACCTCAATGACCTCCGCAGTCTCAAGTTAAAGCATTCCAAATGTCATTGGTTCCAATTGCATCTTCGCGAAACAGTCTTCCAGATTGCCATCAGCTCGGAGGTCATTTTGAGGTTGTGGATCTGGTAAGTGTGTGGGTGCCACCTGACAGGACCCCTGAGTCCAGCCGTGAGCTCCTCCACAACCTCATCCCATGCAGATTCTTTTCCAGTTTGGATTTTAAACTGCGTCATGACTGTGAGGTTTCGAGATGGTGGTCATGCATTTTTATTTCAGGAGCAGCTTCGACCCCACTCCGCCCCCCCCCCCCCCCCCCCCCCCCCACCACCACCCCCATCAGAGTCCGAGCCTCAGTGTGCAGGTGTAACACCCTCCTATGATACTCCCACCTCCCTCGGTAACCCTGGATTCCATCATCATCGTGGGAGACATTTCAGCCCTCCCTGCTGAACCCATCTCTGCTGATGTCTCCATGCCCCGCGTGGACCCCCTTTCCCATTTTGAGACGGTGACATACAGAGGCAGCCGCCCCGCCCCCTCCAGGAGAGCTCCAAGCTCCCATCCCACTTTATTACGTTTTGCCCATTTACAGGCTAATGCCTCAGTTGTTCATGACCAGCTCAGCTGAGGCTCAGAACCCAGCCAAACAACTCCACCATCCCCGAGTGTAAAAGCATAATAACGTCCTGCACACCAAGCTGTGGCCTGATAGCCACTGAGCAGACAGGCCAGGTCCATCTCTGGAGGGGGTAGATGACCTGTGTGTCATGGACAGCAATGTGACATGATCTGTAAAGTCCTGGGACTGTCTTTAATCTCTCAACCAGACCTCTTTGATCCAGTCCAGGGACTATGACCGTCTTTCACTCAGCTACCTGAGGGGTTGGTTTAGCACACTGGGCTAAATCGCTGGCTTTTAAAGCAGACCAAGGCAGGCCAGCAGCACGGTTCAATTCCCGTACCAGCCTCCCCGAACAGGCACCGGAATGTGGCGACTAGGGGCCTTTCTCAGTAACTTCATTTGAAGCCTACTCGTGACAATAAGTGATTTTCATTTCATTTTTTTTCCATTATCTGGTTCTTCCATAATACCGTTTGTCCTCCATGGGTCTGAGTGCAACCTGAGAAGGTTTTTGGTTTAAACACTCACCTCCGACAGTGCAGTTCTCCCTCAGTGGCAGCGTGCAATATGTGCAAATTCTTGAGGGTAACATTTGAAGCCACAACCTTTTGAGTCAGTGGCAAAGTAGCGACTGACGACATAATGACACCAAATAGACATCATGTGGAAATTCCGTATTCTTGTGTGCAAAAAAAGCTAAACAAATCATGAACACTGCAAAATTATGATGACTTTGCAGCTTAAATAGTTTGTTTGGCCTTTTTTGCTTTCTGGTCGATTTCAGGTTAGTTTCTCCCTCATCAATGTAATTTTAAAAATACAAACATACGAAATAGGAGCGGAAGTCAGCCATTTGGCCCCTCAAGCCTACCCTGCTATCCAGTAAGACCTTGGCCGATCTAATGTTGCTGTTTACTTGCTATAAATATAGCAGTTAATATGGTCGCCTTTCTTAATCCTAATTATGAATATGCTTTCAGAGTCGCCAGGTATCTCTCGATACCGCCACAAGGTTCAACCCGAATACCGATCAAAGAGCCAATACACCAGTTAGTTAGTTCAAAGTCAATACTACTTTATTTACACACAGTAAGATCTACTCATGCACAATAATACTACAAACTAAACTATCTCTATTGCTAACGTCTATACTTAACTTCGGGTTCCCACTCAGTCAGAGGAACATTGGCCGTTGTTCGGATCTGAGGTTGTTGGGTTTGAAGAGGTAACAGGAGAACAGCTAAGGTCATCCGTCTGGTAGCGAGCGTTGACCTTGAACTTACTGCTTCTGATGGTGCTGGTGGAAGGGTCTCTCTGCTTGAGAGCCGAATCCAAGAGGCTAAACCTTTGGCAGGGGTTCCTTCTTATAACTGGAGGGGTTTCGCGCGCTTTTAGGCGGGCCTTAAACTTGGTCCCAATTAATTGGGCAGCTTCTTGATCATTGTCATCGATCTAAACCAGTAAAGGGGTGGGTGCCTTGATGGCTGAGCATGTCCGAGGTGGCCGTTGGCCTTGCTTTGTTTGCCTACCCAGGACACCCCTACCCAGGGCAGCCCTACCCAGGGCACCCCTTCCCAGGATACCACTCCCCAGGATACCACAACCAGGTCAGCCCTACCCAGGACACCATTACATAGGACAGCCCGACCCAGGACAGCCCGACCCAGGGCACCACTACCCAGGGCAGCCCTACCCAGGGTACCCCTTCCCAGGACGCCACTCCCCAGGATACCACAACTAGGACAGCCCTACCCAGGACACCATTACATAGGACAGCCCGACCCAGGACAGCCCTACCCAGGACAGCCCTACCCAGGACACCATTACATAGGACAGCCCGACCCAGGACAGCCAGACCCAGGGCACCACTACCCAGGATACCCCTACCCAGGACACCTGGGTACCCTGCACCACTGCGGCAGCCTGTGCCGCCTCTCTGGCACGCTCCTCCTCCTCCAGGGCAACATGTAGAATAGTGGCTGCCGCCACGGCGGCCAACATCGCTGGCTGATCAGAAAACATGACGGCCTGCGGGGGGAGGGGGGGGTGGTGGGGGGTGAACGACAACATGTCATCATTGCTCGGACCCACCCCCCCCCCCCCCCCCCCCCCCCCCACCCCCCCGCCCCTGCGCAGCCAGGTCCCATGGGCTGCATGGGCGTGACTGTTGGAGGCTGGCACCTTACCCTCGCCCCCCTCCCCGACACTCACCCCCCCCCCCCCGGCACTCGCTCTCTCCCCCCCTCCCCGGCACTCTCTCCCCCTCCCCGGCACTCGCTCTCTCCCCCCTCCCCGGCACTCGCTCTCACCCCCCCCCCCGGCACTCTCGCCCCCCCTCCCCGGCACTCGCTCTCACCCTCCCTCCCCGGCACTATCCCCCCCCCTCGCCGGCACATCGCTCTCTCCCCCCTCCCCGGCACTCTCCCCCCCCCCTCCCGGCACCCGCTCTCTCCCCCTCCCCGGCACTCTCTCCCCCTCCCCGGCACTCGCTCTCTCCCCCCCTCCCCGGCACTCTCCCCCCCCCCCTCCCCGGCACTCGCTCTCACCCCCCCTCCCCGGCACTCTCCCCCCCCCCCCCGCCGGCACTCGCTCTCTCCCCCCTCCCCGGCACTCTCCCCCCCCTCCCCGGCACTCGCTCTCTCCCCCCTCCCCGGCACTCTCCCCCCCCCTCCCCGGCACTTGCTCTCTCCCCCCCCTCCCCGGCACTCTCCCCCCCCCATCCCCAGCACTCCTCCTCCGCTCCCTGGCACTCACCCCCAGCCCCCCCCACAGAGCCCCCCACAGCCCCCCCCCCACAGCCCTCGCCCCCCCCAGCACAGCCTCCCCCACACCCCCGTTTCCCCCCCCCCCACACACCCCTCCCCCACACACACAGACTGCGGCCAAGCCGTCACTTCTCCTGCGGTCACCCCCCACGCTGTGACCTACCTCCACGCTGTACGTCATCAACCATCAGCACTGGTTGACGCCGTTATATAGGTGTTTTGATTAACGCCGACGTGACCCATGCATGTCAGCGGGACTTAAGCCTATCTGGCTGGGAGAATACCGGCAGCCCCGGAGTTCAAAGCATCGCGCCGGCCCACGACATTCTCCGAGGCGGGCAGCGTGATTAACGCCTCGCCGACATTGCCGCGTTCGGAGACTTCGGGAGACGGCGGGGCCGGGATTCACACCGGCACCCGGCGATTCTCCAACCCGGCGGGGGTGTCGGAGAATCCAGCCCGAGGTTTGAGGCAACTCGGTAAAACTATCATTATTTTTTCTTCCATGCGATGAGTTTCGCTGGCAAGTGCCAGAATTTATTACCCATCCCTCATTGCCTCTTGAGCTCAATAGCTATTTCCGAGGGCGTTTTAAGAGTCAACCATATTGCTGTGGTTCAGGAGACCCATGTAGGCCAGACCAGGTAAGGATAGTAGATTTCCTTCCCGAAAGGAGATTATTGAATACTTTTACTACAATTGATTCATAGATTTTATTGAGTTCAAATTGTGCCATCTGCCGTGATGGGATTCGAACCCTGTTCCACAGAGCATTACTCTGGGTTTATGGATTACTAGCCCAGCGACGATACCGCTACGTCATGCTTCTTCACTGATTGTTCATAATCTAATTCAAAATTCAATGAGAGAGAGGCGAGTCTATTTAAAGTTTCCCCCAAAGTTCCTTGGGAGGCTCAAGTGCAGTCCATGGATCAATCGATTAGTCATACATCCACGAGGCTCAAGGTAATATTTAAGCGATTAAACATCATTTTTTTCCAACCTGAGATCTGGAAATGTCATTAATTGCCTAATGGGCCCACGTGGTACCCAGACACCCGATTACATTTTCCATAACATCAGCATTTGCTTTTCCCATTATTTCAACGATTTAAAGACAGCTTAAAGCCAGCTTTCACGGGCAGCACGGCGGCGCAGTGGGTTAGCCCTGTTGCCTCACGGCGCTGAGGACCCGGGTTCGATCCCGGCTCTGGGTCACTGTCTGTGTGGAGTTTGCACATTCTCCCCGTGTTTGCGTGGGTTTCGTACCCACAACCCCAAAAGATGTGCAGGGTAGGTGGATTGGCCACGCTAAATTGCCCCTTAATTGGAAAAAAAATGAATTGGGTACTCTAAATTTATTTTTTAAAAAGACAGCTTTCTTTAAAAAAATGCATTTATTTCAGGGGGCTAACCAAATCAGATGTGGATCATGATGATATCACACACAAACTGATCATAGAACATAGAACATACAGTGCAGAAGGAGGCCATTTGGCCCATCGACTCTGCACCGACCCACCTAAACCCTCACTTCCATGCTATCCCCGTAACCCAGTAACCCCTCCTACCCTTCTTGGACACTAAAGGCCAATCTAACGAACCTGCACGTCTTTGGACTGTGGGAGGACACCGGAGCGCCCGGAGGAAACCCACGCAGACAATGGGGAGAACGTGCAGTCTCCGTACAGACAGTGATCCAGCGGGGAATCGAACCTGGGACCCTGGCGCTGTGAAGCCACAGTGCTAACCACTGTGCTACAGTGCTGCCCTAATTATGTGTTTTGAGATAAGTATCAGCCATATCAACTGTGATTGAAATGCCCAGAGCTTCAATCTGCCCGACTAATCAAACTGCCCTTTTGGTCCTCATTGCCAATATTGAGTGTCTAAAAAATGAAAATGTCGAAAGAAAATGAGGAAAACGCAATTTTAACCTTCAATTCTCCGAGACCTTCAGGCTGGAGGATCGGTAACAGTAAAATAGACGCAACACTTTTGTGTGAAAATTTTTATCTACTAAATAAGGACTGCGATTCAGCGACCCTGTTGTGCCCGGTGCAGGTCTGGGCTCAGCGGGCGAATTGCACGCAGGCTCCAAATCGAGCTCCGCGCTGAGCACGATCTCTATCTCGCCCTCGCTGGGTGTGATCCAGATCTGAATATTTAAGGCTCATTTAGATACCTGGTTGCCGGATCCTCGGTGCTTCCCAGGGTCCTGCCATTTATCATGTATTCCCTTGCCTTGTTTGACCTGCCTAAGTGCATCACCTCACATTTATCCCGATTGGATTCCATTTGCCACTGATCGACCCATCTGACCAGCCCATCTATACGCTCCTGTAATCGAAGGCTAACCTCCTCACAATTTACCACTCTACCATTGTTTGTATCATCTGCAAACTTAATGATCAACCTTTCTATATTCTAAACTATTTATATGAACCACAAACAGTAAGGACCCCCAAACTGATTCCTGCGGGGCCTCACTGGACACTGGCTGCTGGTCATAAAAACACCCCACAAACATAATAATAATATTTATTAGTGTCACAAGTAGGCTTACATTAAAACTGCAATGAGGTTACTGTAAAAATTCCCCAGTTGCCACACTCTAGCGCCTGTTCGGGTACATGGAGAATTCAGAATGTCCAATTCACCTAAGAAGCACGTCTTTTGGGAATTGTGACAGGAAACTGGAGCACCCGGAGGAAACCCACGCAGACACGGGGAGGACGTGCAGATTCCACACAGACAGTGACCCAAGCCAGAATCGAACCTGGGACCCTAGAGCTGTGAAGCAATTGTGCTATCCACAATGCTACCATGCTGCCAATAAATTTAGAGTACCCAATTATTTTTTCCAATTAAGGGGCAATTTAGCGTGGCCAATCCACCTATCCTGCACATCTTTTGGGTTGTGGGGGTGAAGCCCACACAGACACGGGGAGAATGTGCAAACTCCACACGGACAGTGACCCAGGGTCGGGATTCAAACCCGGGTCCTCAGCGCCATGGGCAGCAATGCTAACCACTGTGCCACCGTGCTGCCCGATAACGTGACAATAAACAAATCCATCATCCATCTCCCATATGGGACCTCATCAAAAGACTTGCTGAAGTCTACGTAGACTATGTCAAATGCATTCTTCTCATTTACACACCTGGTCACCTGAGCTTTGAACAACTCAAACAGGTTGGTCAGACATGACTTCCCCTTAACAAAACCATGCTGACTGTTCTTGATTAATCCCTGCCTCTCCAAATGCAGATTAATTCTGTCTCTCAGAATTACTTCTCATTAATTCCCCGCCACTGAGGTTAGACTGATTGGCCTAGAGCTTCCTGGTTTACCCCTTTGACTTTAGGTTGAGTCTGCTGAAATGCGGCCATGGTCTCTTCAATGAAAGCAAAGTGCTGCGGCTGCTGGGAATCTGAAATAAAAACAGGAAATGGTGGGTAGATTCTGCAGGTCTGGCAGCATCTGCGGAAGGAGAAAAACAAGTCAACCGTTCGAGTTTGTATGACCTTTCTACAGAACTGAAGGGGGGTGGAAATGTAACTATTTATATCTTTGGGAAGGCGGGTGGAAGAGGATGGGCAGAATCAAAGGACAGGGAGAGTTCGGAACAAAGGAGAGATTGATAAAGGTTTAATGGGCATGAAACAACGGCCAGTGTTAATCGTGCCACCTGGGACTGAAGAGGGCTCATAGTGGCTTAAAATGTGGGGCGAGATTCTCCCCTACCCGGCAGGGCGGGGGGTCCCGGCGTAGCGGAGTGGCGCCAACCACTCCGGCATCGGGCCTCCCCAAAGTGCGGAATTCTCCACACCTTTGGGGGCCAAGCCCTCACATTGAGGGGCTAGGCCCGCGTCAGAGCGGTCGGCACCACGCCGATTGGCGCCAAAACTGTCACAACGGCCTTTGACGCCCGCCGACCGGTGTCGGGACTGGCTGAAAGGCCTTCGCCAGTTCCCGCATGCGCCAGTGCGTCAGCTGCCGCTGACGTCACCACCGGCGCATGCGCGCTGGGGGATTCTCTTCCATTCCGCCATGGTGGAGGCCGTGGCGGCGGCGGAAGAAAAAGAGTGCCCCCACGGCACTGGCCGGCCCGCTGATCGGTGGGCCCTGATCGCGGGCCTGGCCACCGTGGAGGCACCCCCTGGGGTCTGATCGCCACGCGCCCCCCCAGGACCCCGGGGGCTCGCTTGCGCCGCCGATCCCGCCGCCACCAGAGGTGGTTCAAACCACGGCGGCGGGAGAGGCCTCCCAGCGGCGGGACTTCAGCCCATTGCGGGCCGGAGAATCGCCGCAGGGGCCTTGCTGATCGGCGCGGCGCGATTCCCGCCACCGCCAATTCCCGAGTGGCGGAGAATTTCTGCTACGGCGGGGGCGGGATTTTCGGCGGCCCCGGGCGAAAATCCCGCCCAAGATAGCGGAATGTGTGAATAGGAGAACAGAGGTCACAGTGCTCAGTGGGAGAAACACTGAACACCAAGGGACAGTGGCCACATGGGGGAGGGGGAGGGTTCTGTTGAGGAAATCCATTCCAACTCAGCATCTTGCTCTCATGCCCACTTGTCTGTGGTATTGTCATACATGAAGGTAATGTACGGGTTAATGGAATGTGTACAGAGAGCCACTAGAGGGAGCTAGTCTCAGAGGTATATAAGAGAGGATGCAGAGCCCGGTGGGACAGTAGGTGGGAGGAGCAGGACTGAGCTAGGAGTACTGAAGATAGTGAGAGAGCGACAGAGTAGTTAATGAGTTAGTGAGTTAGATGTTAGATGAATATAGTTTATGTGTGCTTAATCAATTATTAGTTCTTCGGGATAAGTGTTGATTCCAATTGTAGTGTTAAATAAATAGTTTTGTTCGTTTACAAGACTCGTTCTCTGATCAACACTACACATCAAAGCCATCTGGTTAGAGCAAAGCAGAGAACAACACATTCTCTTTCCTTGGTCTGCTGTAATGCAAACTGGAAGAACAACACCTCATCTTCCAATTAGGCACAGTCCAGCCTTCTGGACTCAGTGGACTAAAATTTGAGGCTGGGCAGGAAGAGGTCCTTAAGTGGTCAGAAAGCAGCCTCTGAAAGTCCAGAATTGGGGCAAGGGCGGACTTACCAACCAAGGTCCTGCCGGCCCCAGTGTGAAATTGCCACAAAGTTGGGACAAGGCAGGAATCTGGAGGAAATCCCATCCATACAATTTCACACTTTAACTCCCCCCCCCTCCGGCTGAGGAGGACGTTGGGAATAGGGGAGGGCGCATAAAACTCCGGTCGCGCTCTTGAAAGATAAAACTGCTTGAAGCCATGTTAAAGTGCTTAGGTTCTTTATCCAAGGGCTTTCTCGGTCAAAATGGCGCCATTTATAATGCATCGCTAATGTTTTATTTAGTACTCTAAGGGAAACTGATATGTTAAGTGTTTTTTTGGTTTGTTTTTCAAATTGCACTCTTGAATGGATACTCAGACACTTTTTCCCTTCTAGTCAACACTCAATGGGATTTCCATTAGCCAGATTGCCAGTTACAATTTCTGACATTCAAATGAAAACTGAAATGAAAATCGCTTATTGTCACAAGTAGGCTTCAAATGAAGTTACTGTGAAAAGCCCCTAGTCGCCACATTCCGGCGCCTGTTCAGGGAGGCTGCTACGGGAATTGAACCGTGCTGCTGGCCTGCCTTGGTCTGCTTTAAAAGCCAGCTATTTAGTCCTGTGCTAAACCAGCCCCTAATGCAGCACTTTCCTTCGAAAAGTATTTCATTGGCTGGAAGGTGCTTCGGGGTGACCCAAGGTGACCAGAGGGGCTACAATATTGTACTTTGTTTGTTTCAGTGCACATAAATGAATGTTTCAACTCCGCATTTTCTGTGGTCTCAGTGCGGGTGGTCATTTTAAGCGGCCGACCGGGTCCGCCATTTTATGCCAGAGATGTGGCAGTCGTCATGGGCCATGGCAATGTCCAGCATATGGAAAAGTAGGTGCCAAGTGTGGCCCCGTAAATCATTTTGCGAAGCAATGTTCTTTGCGTCCTACGGTGGACCAAACAGGGTCAGCCAATGCAATTGATGAGATGCCCCTTGAGGTATTATTTTTCGTTGATCCGATTTCAACCAAGAACACGAAGATGTATTACTGACCAGTTGTGACAATAGCGATGATGAAGCTGATACCATCGAAACCAGATGGACAATTCCAGTGATGCTGAACGACGTATTGATAAAATGCAAGCCCGACACGGGTGTGAGGGCAAACTTCCCCAGCCTATCCGATTTGCACGGGCTGCAGGTTAAACCGAAAGTCATCAATCAATCGAGACTGCTGATAGACTATAGTGGGAATGAGATTGAGACGGTAGGTGTATGTGAACTCCAAGAATGGATACATGGCAGTAGTCACATAGGTTTCCTCCGGGTGCTCCAGTTTCCTCCCACAGTCCAAAGATGTGTGGGTTAGGTGGATTGGCCATGCTAAATTGCCCGTAGTGTCCTAAAAAGTAAGGTTAAGGGGGAAGTTGTTGGGTTGCGGGTATAGGGTGGATATGTGAGTTTGAGTAGGGTGATCATTGCTCGGCACAACATCGAGGGCCGAAGGGCTTGTTCTGTGCTGTACTGTTCTAAATCTAAATACCATTTTCCATTGTGGAGCCGAAACGCGAGTCCATCATAGGAGCAGATGCGTGTGAGGCCCTGAACCGAGTTGAACGGCTGTACATTCCAGACAGCATTGCAATGGAGGATCATTGCGACTGGGAACAAGATACAGTGGCGCTGTTGTCCGATGAGATACTAGCAATAATGAAAGTGGAGGAAGATCAACCAGAGCAGAGATGGAGAATCCAAAGGGATCGCCAGAGTTCTGGTTAGCGGTCTTCAAAAATGAGGATTTGCTCAGTGACATGATGCAGGAGAATGATGAGCCCAATGCTGCAGCATCTACAAGATGTCGCCGTAATTTTTTCAGATCCGGGACAGCCAATGAGCTTTACTCTGGAGTTTAAATTTGAACTGAATAAGTACTTCGCAAATGAGGTACTTACAAAAACATACCAGATGGAATTGGGGGCCTGATGGGTCAGACGTCTTCGTATTTGCAATCACGGGATACACAGGTTGTCAAATTGAATGGAAGAAAGGAAAAGAATGTCACACTGAAAACCATGAAAACAAATCAGACACATAAGGGTTGGGATACTCAGAAAACCGTTAGAAAACTGTACTAAATGACTCCTTCTTCAATTTCTTCACTCCCCCTGAAGTTCCAAAGCATGGAGTGTCAGATGGAAGCTCCGCAGCAAGACTCGTTGCTGACTTGGAAATCGGTCAGTTCTTACACCAACACATAATTCGATGAGCCGTGCTGTACTTCATGGGAGGCGATATTGCAGGCGCTGACTACGATGATGCTAACTACGATGATGCTGACTACGATGATGCTGACTACAATGGTGCTGACTACGATGATGCTGACTACGATGATGCTGACTACGATGATGCTGACTACGATGATGCTGACTACGATGATGCTCATTATGACGATGAAAACTACGATGTCCATAATTATGATGAGGAAAGTGAACACTCAGATAGTGAGCTGGATGAGGACGACTATGAAACGTTATTCAGGTGGTTTGGCGAGAGTGACAAGATGATCACAAGGGGCGCCCCAGTCTGCGCAGGGCACCGATAAGCGTGAAAGCTGTGAGATGGCGTGTGCAGTGGCTGAATGTGAGGTGCAGTGGCAGACACATCAGATGAGAGCAACTCAGGTGCAAACAGACTGATAACGGAAGACATCATCCCCATTCTGGAGAAACTGGCTCCAGGGGCATACGGTGAATCATCTCAGGTCTTTGAAATGGTTCCGGTATTGGACTCCCCAACACTCGAGGCCACTCCACCAAAAGTCATCTTAGAGGTGCAGATGGATGTATCTGTATGCAGCTCCACAATAACAGATGATACATGTCCTACCAGATGAGGATGAGCCACTAATCGGCTCTTCAGCAAAAGATGACCCATACATTACCATATCGAGTGACAGTTGCAGCTATATATATATCTATATATATTTTTTTTTTAATGTGTAAAAATAATACAGTAGTTCATGTTTTGCAAGACACAGTTGTATTTGAATATTAATGTTAATATTTCCAAAGGAAGGGGGATGTGATGATATACCTGTGCACAGTTCTGTACACAGTTTGCAATGCGACCTCCAACT
This sequence comes from Scyliorhinus canicula, assembly GCF_902713615.1. Classification (NCBI taxonomy): domain Eukaryota; kingdom Metazoa; phylum Chordata; class Chondrichthyes; order Carcharhiniformes; family Scyliorhinidae; genus Scyliorhinus; species Scyliorhinus canicula. The sequence goes on along the minus strand of NC_052158.1, from coordinate 149,284,851 downwards.
AGCTGGTGGCGTCAGACATACATCACGTGACTTGAGATATCCACCAATTGGTAGTAAGACGTATGAGAGGATGGTCACACATAGAGTAGCTCCAGGGGAATTCACCAAATTCATTCAGTAACCATAGTGATCTTTAGTTACCTTTCCACGTGTTTATTAATAAACCAGCTTTTTTGTTAAACAACTGGGTGTTTTGTGTAAATCATTACAACGGCCATAGCACAGAACACAACGCAGAGGTCCAGTGAAAATGATTGAACTGTGTACAGTTCAGGCAGATCGCTTCATACATGAAAACATAGAACATACGATAAATACATGAGGTTACATCATGAAAATACATAAACAGAGACAGTGGGTGAAGTATATGGTATAATGCTGCAACTGTAGAGAAGATGGGGAGAAAGATCTGTTCAGCCCATAAGAGGGTCATTCAGGAATCTGGTAACGGTGTATAAGAGGCTCTTTTTGAATCTGCATGTTCTCAGACTTTTGTATCTCCTGACCGATGGAAGAAGTTGGAAGAGTGAGTAAGCTGGTCTTTGATTATGCTGCCTGCTTTTCCCAGGCAGCAGAAGGTGTAGATAGAGTCAATAGATGAGAGGTGGTTTCGCGTGAAGGACTGGGCTGTGTTCATGACTCTCTGTAGTTTATTACGATAAGCAGGTCTTTGGATAAGCAGTTGCCATACCAAGCTGTGATGCACCCAGATAGGATGCTTTCTGTGGTGCATCTATAGAAATTGGTAAGAGTCGATGTGGACAAGCCGAATTTCTTTAATTTCTTGAGGAAGTATATGTGCTATTGTGCTTCCTTGGTCTTTGCGTTGATGTGGGTGGATACCTTGGTGTAATGGATGATGGGTCCTTACTTGATTTGTTGGTGCACACCTCACCCTCGGTGCAGGAGGTTCAAGTTCCCCTCAGCCAGCTGGAGTTTTCCCTCCTCAGTGACCACTTTAAACTGGGGCATCCCTCCAACCATCTGGATCTCTCTTTTTTTTATTGTGAACCAGCTTGCCCTGCATGGAAACTGATGACGAAAGTGTCAGCCGACCACATGACAAGGCAAATTGTAAGGAGGCCGTGCGTGCGTGGATGGCGAGTGGGAGCAGGGAAGAGATGAGAAGACCAGGGCGATGAGGATGTGTGTTCGAGAGCGATGCTAGTTCCCTTTGGGCTGACAGTGAGTCAGTTTTCTGTGGATGTGTGATGTGTCTGTGAGTGGAGAGGAATGAGAAGAGTGACTTGCCCTGGCTAAAAGGAGGAGATCCTTCATTCTCTCGTGGCATTGGATCCCCGTCTTCCTCCTCCGCAGCGGGCTGCCCCTTACCAGGGCTGCCACCACCTCTCATGCTGGATTGGTGACCTTGCTTGAGGGTCACCTCCCTATGCATGAGTAGAGGATGTCTCGGCGTAGCATCCACTGCATCCATCAGCTTGGGCCTTGAAGAAGTGGCTGGCGAGTGTTGGAGTGATCTTTAAACGGAGTGCCCCAATGATTGATGATCTCAGCTGATAGCAAGGAAAGCGAGTCAGCTGCCGCACGCCACAGAGGTGGCGTGAATCACGTGAATTGAAAAACAAAAAGTAAGTGGCCATAAACGTGGCGCATAAACCCGCCACAACCATCGGGAGCGAATCACCGCTCAACTATACAAGAATTCATATGGAACCCCCCTCCACATGCACCCCTCCCCTTGCAAGATTCCCCAGCACTACCCAGGCACTGCTTTTTGGCACTGCGTGGGCACTGTCATGTGGCAGTGCCAGGGCAGCGCCAAGCAGACGTGCCAGGGGACAGCGCCAGGGGGAAATGCCAGGGGGCAGGGCTGGGGGGGGAGGGAGGAGGTAAATCCCAGGAGGCAGGACCCGGGTATGGCCTCCTCCCTGAGTGGTGCACTCACTAAGCTCCTCTGGGAGGTCTGCTCACCGGGTGCACGCTGTGGGAGACCAGTCCCCCCCCACCCCACACTATCTTTGAGTTAATAACCTTTCATCAGAACTGGAAGAAGTTAGCGATCTAACAGTTTATGAGCAAGTTTAGAGCCAGTTAAATGGGGCAGCAGTTGGAAACAATTAGGGGGAAACTTTGTCTGTGGCAGAGATAATTAGATGACAAAAGGAAGGGCGGTGCAAACCAAAATGGGGATTTAGTGCCATAGTCATAATGTCATGGGCCTGGCAAGCCAGAGGCCCTGCTTAATCCGCTCGGTACATGGGTTCAAATTCCACCATGGTAGCTGGTAGAATTTAAATGAAATTAATAAATCTGGAATAGAAAACTAGTTTCAGCAATGCTGACCCTGACAATTAAAATCCATTGTTGTAAAATCCATTTTGGTTCATTGATGACCACTGTCCAAAGATGTGTGATGCACGATCAATTACACAAAGACGAGAGTTGGATGCAATCGAGGCTTTATTACACTAAGATGTGTGTGGCCTTCTCCAACAGCTGGCAAAGTGGCTGCCGTACTGGGAGCACACATATTTATATTCCGCCTACTGGGCGGAGCCAGCAGGCAGGGAACTACCCCCGTACCTGTAGTACAGGGCCTTACCACAAAACACCTACACTGACATCCTCTATATACAATATATACATCAGTGGTGACTACCACAATGTGCAAGCTAGGTGGATTGGCCATGCTAAATTGCCCTTAAGGTCCAGAAAAAGGTTTGGCCGGTTTCCTCCCATATTCCAAAGATGTGAAGGTTAGGTGGATTGGCCATGATAAATTGCCCTTAATGACCAAAATGGTTAAGTCGGGTTACGGGGATAGGATGGAGGTGTGGGCCCGTGTATAGCGCTCTTTCTAAGGGCCGGTGGAGACTTGATGGGCCGAATGACCTCCTTCAGCACTGTAAATTCTATGATTACGGAATAGGGTGGGAGAGTGGGTAGGGTGCTATTTCAGAAGGTCAGTGCAGACCCAATGAGCCGAATGGCCTCCTTCTGCCCTGGTGGGATTCCATGATTCTATGAACGTAGGACTATTAAGTACCCTCTGCATTTAGTTTGTGATCAATCAGGTTTAGCAAACAAATGCTGGCCTCCCCATCGATGCCCACATCCCATCTCATCAGAAGGTGACGTATTTTTCTGAAAGCTGCCTTTGTACTTCATTGGAAGCAGGAGTCAGTTTGCAGACTGTATGGAGATACTGAGCAAAGCAATCACCCAGATACTGGTCGATGTAGTGCATGTGCTTGAGTGTTTTTGTTAATTTTGTTTGAGTTCAGTGTAGAGACTGGATAATTCTATTTAAATGTACAATGTATTCTCATGGGGATCCCACATTGGCAAGGGGCAGGGACAATCACTATGGGAAATCCCGCTGGCGTAAATCACGTTTTGGGACTCCCACGGGATTTTCCGACCCCAATGCCTGAAAATAGGAGCAGGAAATCCCCCCCCCCATATAGATCTACACACAAGAAACAACTCTAGATGCAGATGTAGCTGAAAACAGTAGACATAAATTACCCTATTCAGAGCCTGCGGTTTGGGAGCAACAAGACTTGATGATGATGATGATTAGCAACCTGGTATGCAGCCACAGCTTCCATGTTCTTCCCAACTGAGAGACACAGCATAAGTCTTGATTAGAGTGTTTGGACCCCATTTCTATTTGGCTGAAGTATATTCAGATGCTTGTATATTGGATACAGATGTTGCCGAAAATATCAAAAATGTTTTGCATTTCCTGTTTAAATATCTTTAAAAACTTTTTAATGTCATCCCAATACTTGGGAGTTGATGTGTTCGAGTTGTTTACAGTTTAGCTCACCATTGTTGAAGAAGCACATTAGCCAACACAGCGGTCACTATGTTTAATATGAACTTATTCAATGTGAAGAACAAAACTGGATTTATTTCGCACCTTTCACATCTTCTGGAAGGGTTTTCCAACCAATGAATTTAATTCTGGAAGTTAAAATGCTATTACGAAAGGAAATTGTCCGCTGATTTCAACATAGCTCCAAATGGATGAGTAAAGCACCCACTAATCCGACCCTGAATTCCTGCGGAGGTTTTTCTGGCCACCAGCCATGCACTCGTCTCACTGCAGGCTTTAACTCCTTACTAATATTTATTTAAGACATTTGTTATTGTTCTTCCTTTATCCCCCCCTGTTGATATTCTCCTTGCCAAGATGCAATCCAAGCCAGGAGTGTGGCATTAGCAGTGTGGTCCCAGACAACATCCATTTTGCGTTGTCATTTGGCCCTCGGACAGTGATGCTCAACACATTGTGAGTCCAGCCTGTCAGCCGTCTTAAAGACCGATAATTAACATTTAACATTTTCACCCATTTTCACCCATTTCCCCCCCCCCCCTCCCCCAATATCCCCACAGTTTCACTCCCTCCCTATCACTGTAACCTCTTCCAGCCCTCGAGATCACCGTACGCCTCCCCTCTCGGCCTCTTGTGCATCCACTGAATTTGATTGCTCCGCAATTAGCAACCGTTCCATCACCCGCCTGAGCCTTAAAGTCTAGAATTCTCTCCCTTAGCCTCACCATCGCTCTACCTCTCCCATTTTTTAAAGATTAATGCGAAACGTGGTGTGGTAAATGTTGCTGAATTAGCAATACAGAGGCCAAGACTAATGTTCTGGGGGAACCTCCGTTTGGCTTCCACTACAGCAGTCGATGGCATTTAAATTCAATGGATGAATCTCGGAACGCAAAGCTGACCTTAATAATAGTGACCATGTCAGCTATCATCCATTGGTGTAAAAACCCATCTGGTTCAAGGGAATCTGTCATTAAGACCTGGTCATTAATGACTCCAGGCCCACAGCAATGTGGTTGACTCTTAACTGCCCTCTGAAATGGTCCAGTAAGCCATTCAGTGCAAGGGGTATTTAGAAATGGGCATCAAAGGTGGCCTTGCCAACAATGCCCGCATCACAAAAAAAGGTACTCCTTTAACTGATCTTTTGACAGCTGCCCAAATATTGCCCTCTGTGGCTCGGTGTCAAGTTTTGTTTGGTAACATTCTAATGAAGCACTGGGGGATGTTTTACCGTGTTAAAGTGGCTATATAAATTCAGGTTATTTGTAATGTTTGACCATTCATATAATTTCCTGGCATTTTATCGCAACACGTGAAGTATTAAGGTTGGAATTATGTGGACACAGACAGGAGACGACTATTGGCATCGAGATAGAGCAAGGTGTCAGAGGTGCACGGTGAGCCCTAATTAGCAGATGTCTTAAAATGCATAGATGTCATTCCCTCAATGCCAATACCTAAAATCTTCCAGCAATTTAATGAGGCTGTGTGTTAGATTGTGGGAGGTGCGCATACCTCTTTGCAGTGACTGCTTACATTGAAATGCCTTGGGCATCTCAGACATCTTCCAAACACTCCCATCTTGCTGTGGGCAACAGTTATTTCAACCTCTCCGCTGGAATTCAGCTCTTGCATTTTGGAATGGAGCAAGGCTCGGGTGACAAAAGGAGTGATTCCAATAAGCTGCTAGTCCTCAAGGCTCTGTGGTTAGAATTTGGGCAGCACGGTAGCATTGTGGATAGCATAATTGCTTCACAGCTCCAGGGTCCCAGGTTTGATTCCGGCTTGGGTCACTGTCTGTGCGGAGTCTGCACATCCTCCCCGTGTGTGCGTGGGTTTCCTCCGGGTGCTCCGGTTTCCTCCCACAGTCCAAAGATGTGCTGGTTAGGTGGATTGGCCATGCCAAATTGCCCTTAGTGTCCAAAATTGCCCTTAGTGTTGGGTGGGGTTACTGGGTTATGGGAATAGGGTGGAGGTGTTGACCTTGGGTAGGGTGCTCTTTCCAAGAGCCAGTGCAGACTCAATGGGCCAAATGGCCTCCTTCTGCACTGTAAATTCTACGATAATCTATGATAATTGGTCAAGAAAACCAGTGATTGTAAGTGCAGATCCTACTGGGAACTTTGTGTGGGCAGTTTCCCAGTCTTACTCAGTCATCACATTTATTACTGACTAAGATGATGAGATAGAAAGCCACATATTCAAATTTGCCAGTGAGACAAAGATAGGTGGCATTGTAAGCAATCCAGCTGGAAGCATAAAATTACAAAGATATTGCCAGATGATCTGAATGGGAAGAACTGAGGTGAATGGATTTCAATTTATCAGAGAGACGGTTACATAGAAAGATAGAAAATAAGAGCAGGACAAGGCTATTGAGCCCCTTGATCCTGCTCCGCCATTCATTATGATCATGGCTGGTCATCCAACTCAATAGCTTAATCACTCCTTCCCTCATATCCTTTGATTCCCTTCATCCCAAGTGCTCTAGAAACATAGAAAGTAGGAGCGAGAGGAGGCCATTCAGCCCTGCTCCGCAATTGAGGATGATCATGGTTGATCATCCAACTCAATAGCCTGATCCCACCTTCTCTCCCATATCCTATCATCCCCTTCGCCCCAAGTGCTATATCTAATTGCTTCTTGAAAACAAACAATGTTTTGGCCTCAACTGTTTCCTGTGGTAATGAATTCCACAGGCTCACCGCTCTCTGGGTGTAGAAAGTTCTCCTTGTCATGTCCAAAATGGTCTACCCCGTATCCTCAGACTAAAACCTACACACCCACCATCGGGAACAGCCTTCCTGTTTCTACCCTGCTTAGTCCTGTTAGAATTTTATAGGTTTCCATGAGATCCCGCCTGATATGCCACTGAATGCCCAGGTTTCATAGAATTTACAGTACAGAAGGAGGCCATTCAGCCCATCGGGTCTGCACCGGCTCTTGGAAAGAGCACCTCACCCAAGGTCAACACCTCCACCCTATCCCCATAACCCAGTAACCCCACCCAACACTAATGGCAATTTTGGACACTAAGGGCAATTTATCACGGCCAATCCACCTAACCTGCACATCTTTGGACTGTGGGAGGAAACCGGAGCACCGGAGGAAATCCACGCACACACTGGGAGGATGTGCAGACTCCGCACAGTGGCCCAAGCCGGAATTGAACCTGGGACCCTGGAGCTGTGAAGCAATTGTGCTATCCACAATGCTACCGTACTGCCCATAGGTTAACAAATGCTGGCCTTGCCAGTGACACCCACGTCCCGTGAGAGAATAATGAGGAATTATGAGGTCATCCACTTTAGACCTAAAAACATCAAACAGTGAAGGTCCAATGGGAATTGAGAACACAGGAAATTAGATCATGATAATGTCACGAACAGGTACAGGAAATATTCAAAAAGGCTATGGAATGCTTTCCTTTATATTTATGGAGAAAGAATGCAAGGGCTTAGAAATCATGCTTCAGTTCTGCAGACCCCTGGTTAGACCCTGCTATGTGTACTGTGAGTAGCTCTACGTACCACACGCTAGGGGGGAAACACTGACTTCGAAGGGAGCTCATTTTACAAGAATGATTATTTTATGTATGCATTTAAATAACAATAAATAATATTTTTATTCTCACAAGTAGGCTGACATTAACAGTGCAATGAAGTTACTGTGAAAAGACCCTAGTCACCACATTCCAGCACCTCTTCAGGTACACAGAGGGATAATTCAGAATTCACAGCTTGGTACAGGAGTTGAACCCACACATGGGGCGGGATTCTCTGACCCCACGCAGGGTCGGAGAATCGGTGGGCAGCGGCGTTATTTCCGCTCCCGCAGGGTTTTGAAATCTCCCACCGGCCAAAAACCGGCGCTGTGCAAATCCCGCCGGCGGCCTCTGAAAACAGCTGGCGCCGGCGGGATTTCAATTTTTTTTCACTTACCTCAAATCTCCAGCCCGGATGGGCCGAAGTCCCGCCGACGTGGCCACGGGTCACGTCGGCGCAAATCAAAGTTGCTTTAAAACGGCGTCAACCATTGATGATGGTTGACGCCGTTCAGTGTCGGGGGGTGGGTTGCGGCATCGGGGGGGGGGGGTGGGTTGCGGCATGGGGGGGTTGGGTTGGGTTGCGGCATGGGGGGGTGGGTTGCGGCATCGGGGGGGGTGGGTTGCGGCATCGGGGGGGCATCGGGGGGGGGTGCGGCATCGGGGGGGGTTGCGGCATCGGGGGGTGGGTTGCGGCATCGGGGGGTGGGTTGCGGCATTGGGGGGTGGGTTGCGGCATCGGGGGGGCATCGGGGGGGTGGGTTGCGGCATGGGGGGGGGGGGGGTTGCGGCATCCGGGGGGGTTGCGGCATCCGGGGGGGGGTTGCGGCATCGGGGGGGGTTGCGGCATCGGGGGGGGGGGCATCGGTGGTTTGGGGGCAGCGGCGGGCAGAGAGGGGGGGCTACAGATGCCCTGGGCCAACGCACCGTCGCCCACCCCTCTGTACGCCGCTGCCCCCTACCCCAACCACCACCCCCCCTCACCACCCCTACCTCCCTCCAACGCCCCTACCCCCCTCCCCACCACCCCTACCCCCCTCCAACGCCCCTACCCCCCTCCCTACCACCCCTACCCCCCTCCAACGCCGCCCCCATCTCTCGCAACGCCGCAACCCCCCATCCTCAACGCCGCAAACCCCCTCATCGCCGCAACCCCCCACCCTCAACACCGGTACCCACACCCCGTCCCCCTCCCTCTGAAGGCCGGTACCCACACACCCCCCCCTCTCTCCTCCTCCCCCCCCCTTCTCTCCTCCTCCCCCCTCTCTCCTCCTCCCCCCCTTCCTCCTCCCCCCCTTCCTTCCTCCGTTAGTGGGGGGGGGTGCGGCGTTAGTGGGGGGTGGGGGGTGGGGGGGGTGCGGCGTTGGAGTGGGGTAGGGGTGGTGAAGGGGGTAGGGGTGGTGAGGGGAGGGGGTTGGGGTAGGGGCAGCTGCGTGCAGAGGGGGGGCGACGGTGCGTTGGCCCCGGGCATCCGTCGCCCCCCTCCTCTGCACGCCGCTGCCCCTACCCCAACCCCCCCCTCACCACCCCTACCCCCTTCACCACCCCTACCCCCTTCACCACCCCTACCCCCCTCCAACGCCGCACCCCCCCCACCCCCCACTAACGGAGGAAGGAAGGGGGGGGAGGAGGAAGGAAGGGGGGAGGAGGAAGGAAGGGGGGGAGGAAGGAAGGGGAGGAGGAGAGGGGGGAGGAGGAGAGAGGGGAGGGGGTGTGGGTACCGGCCTTCAGAGGGAGGGGGACGGGGTGTGGGTACCGGCGTTGGGGGGGGGGGGGAGACCCGGCGTTGAGGGGGGGGGGGAGACCCGGCATTGAGGGGGGGGGATGCGGCGTTGGAGGGGGGTAGGTGTGGTGGGGAGGGAGGTAGGGGTGGTGGGGAGGGAGGTGGAGTGGTGAGGGGGGGGTTGGGGTAGGGGGCAGCGGCGTTCAGGGGGGGGGGGGCGACGGTGCGTTGGCCCCGGCATCCGTCGCCCCCCCTCTCTGCACGCCGCTGCCCGCAACCCCCCCCCATGCCGGAACCCCCCCCCATGCCGGAACCCCCCCCATGCCGCAACCCCCCCCCATGCCGCAACCCCCCCCCATGCCGCAACCCCCCCCCCAAATGCCGGGTCTCCTCCCCCCCCTCCAAATGCCGGGTCTCCCCCCCCAAATGCCGGGTCTCCCCCCCCCCCCAAATGCCGGGTCTCCCCCCCCCCCCAAAATGCCGGGTCTCCCCCCCCCCCAAATGCCGGGTCTCCCCCCCCCCAAATGCCGGGTCTCCCCCCCCAAATGCCGGGTCTCCCCCCCCCCAAAGCCGGGTCTCCCCCCCCCCCCCCCAAGCCGGGTCTCCCCCCCCCCCAAAATGCCGGGTCTCCCCCCCCAAATGCCGGGTCTCCCCCCCCAAATGCCGGTCTCCCCCCCCCCCAAATGCCGGGTCTCCCCCCCCCCCCCCAAAATGCCGGGTCTCCCCCCCCCCCAAAATGCCGGGTCTCCCCCCCCCCCCAAAATGCCGGGTCTCCCCCCCCCCAAATGCCGGGTCTCCCCCCCCCCCCCCAAATGCCGGGTCTCCCCCCCACCCCCCAAAATGCCGGGTCTCCCCCCCCCCCAAAATGCCGGGTCTCCCCCCCCCCCAAAATGCCGGTCTCCCCCCCCCCAAAATGCCGGGTCTCCCCCCCCCCCAAAATGCCGGGTCTCCCCCCCCCAAATGCCGGGTCTCCCCCCCCAAATGCCGGGTCTCCCCCCCCCCCCCAAAGCCGGGTTTCCCCCCCCCCCCCCCAAAATGCCGGGTCTCCCCCCCCCCCCAAATGCCGGGTAACCCCCCCCCCCCAAATGCCGGGTCTCCCCCCCCCCAAATGCCGGGTCTCCCCCCCCCCCAAATGCCGGGTCTCCCTCCCCCCAAATGCCGGGTCTCCCCCCCCCCCCAAAATGCCGGGTCTCTCCCCCCCCCCAAAACGCCGGGTCTGTCTCTCTCCTCCTCCTCCTCCAAAAAACGCCGGGTCTCACCACTTCCGCAGCTGGTGAAACTGACGCGTATCGCGTATCGCGTCAGTCAGCTGCTGGCCCCTCCGGGAACGGAGATTGCCAGCTTAAAAGAAGGCCCCGACGCCGGAGTGATTAACACCGATTTTTCTCGCCGGAAACCCGCGTTCCGACGGGCAACGGAGAATCCCGCCCTTGTTCTGCATCACAAACCAGGAGCGAAATTCTCCGACCCCCCGCAGGGTTGGAGAATTGCCCTGGGCTGGCGAAAATCCCGCCCCCGCCGTGGCCGGAATTCTCCGCTACCCGGGAATTGGCGGGGGCGGGAATCACGCCGCGACGATCGGCGAGCCCCCTGCGGCGATTCTCCGTCCCGCGATGGGCCGAAGTCCTGCCGCTGAGAGGCCAATCCCGCCGCTGTGGTTGGAACCACCTCTGGTGGCGGGGGGATCGGCGGCGCGAGCGGGCCCCCGAGGTCCTGGGGGGGGGGGGCGCAGTGTGATCGGACCCCAGGGGGTGCTCCCACGGTGGCCTGGCCCGCGATCGGGGCCCACCAATCGGCGGGCGGGCCAGTGCCGCGGGGGCACACTTTTTCTTCCACCGCCGCCACGGCCTCCACCATGGCGGAGGCGGAAGAGAATCCCCCAGCGCGCATGCGCCGGTGGTGACGTCAGCAGCAGCGGACGCACCGGCGCATGCGTGAACCGGCTAAGGCCTTTCGGCCAGCTCCGGCGCCAGGCGGCGGGCCTCAAAGGCCTTGGGGGCCGGATTTGGCGCCAGCCGGCGTGGTGCCAAGCATTCCGGTGCGGGCCTAGCCCCTCAATGTGACGGCTTGGCCCCTAAAGGTGCGGAGAATTCCCACCTTTGGGGAGGCCCGACGCCGGAGTGGTTGTCGCCACTCCGCTACGCCGGGACTCCCCGCCTCGCCGGGTACGGGAGTATCCCGCCCCAGCTGCCTAGCTCACTGAGCTAAAGCAGCCCCTCCTTTCCCGAAGCTAGCTCCAGGATTTTGACCCAGCAAAGTGAAAGAACAGAAAAGAATTCCAAGTTCCCCTCAAAATCACAAAACTGAGCTGATAACTTTACTGTTCCCATCTATATGCTCATGCATGCATTCTGCGAGGCAACACCAAACATCACTGGATGTTGTGGTAATATGGAAGGTTGGTCAGAGAGGAGCTGTTAACAGAGGAGTCACAGAATATAAAGAAAGACTTAAATTAAGGAGCAACCTATCACAAATTGGAAAAACAAATGACTTCTCATGTGTCATCACGCTCCACATGCAATATATAATTCGAAAATGGAGCCACTCATTTGACGTTGGCAAGGGCGACAGGCAGAATGCCCATGAAAATGAAGAACTAGTTAGTCTGGTTGGTTGGAGCAGCAGCAAAGGTGTACTTAAGAAGCACTACGACTCATTAGCACCTTGGCTTTCCTCCAGCTTACCTGCTACATCTACTGCTCTATTTTATTAAGCATGCCAGGGTTGAGCATTTTCATTGCAAAGCATTAATAGCACCAAAGACGTTAATGCCTGGGAGACCTTTGCTCAGGGTTAGCCCTGCTGCCTCATGGTGTCGAGGTCCTAGGTTCGATCCCGGCTCTGGGTCACTGTGTGGAGTTTCTATATTCTCCCCGTGTTTGCGTGGATTTCGCCCCCACAACCCAAAGATGTGCAGGATAGGTGGATTGGCCACCCTTAATTGCCCGCCAAAAATCCCGCCCCCGCCGTGGCAGAAATTCTCCGCCACACGGGAATGCGTGAACCGGCGAAGGCCTTTCGGCCAGCCCTGGCGCCAGGCGGTGGGCGGCGGGCGTCAAAGGCCGCTGGTGCCGGTTTTGGCGGCAGCCGGTGTGGTGCCAACCGCTCCGGCACGGGCCTAGCCCCTCAATGTGAGGGCTTGGCCCCTAATGGTGCGGAGAATTCCGCACCTTTGGGGAGGCCCGCCGCCGGAGTGGTTGGCGCCACTCCGCTATGCCGGGACCCCCGCCCCGCCGGGTAGGGGAGAATCCTGCTCAGGGTTCTTCGAGAACATCCGATGGCAAGAGAGAGTCTGCCAAAGGAGCCTGGGAATGAATATCCGTGGTCTCAAGCCCAAGGACTAATCTTACCTCCCGGAAACATCTGCCAAGTGTATGGTAGGAAGTGCAGCTCTCGGATCAGGCTCATCGGCCACGCAAGAACCCTCAGAATCCATGACCAGTGACACAGAGTTTCTTAAGTGGACAATCATTCACGTTAGCGAGTGATCACTGAAGACGAAGATAGTATTCACATTTGTAATCCAGGTCCTGGTCTAATGACCCGGAGGCATGTGCTCAAATTACCCCAAAACAAATTTAAATTCAGCAAATTAAATAAATATAATAAAGTCAGTATCAGAAGCAGTGGCCATCGGAAAACCTTCTATTCTCGTCGGGTATCTTGCTCGCTACCTGTGAAAGTGGTGAGACACACAAGCTGACTCTGAGGAGGAAGGTCCTTCATATCTTCTGCCCATCAGGCAGTTAAGTGGACAGCGAAGGGCTCTCCTCCTGACTGAGGACCCCAGAAGACGACTTCCTGCCCACCAAAAGCTGCTGGCAAATCGCGAGTCAGCAGTTGTTGCACTCAGTAGGGCCACGGAGGAGGTCATGGCTGCTGCCGGAATAATTCTCCCTCCCCGGGGTCCCAGGGTTGCCGGGTAGCCCAGGACAAAGGTAAGTGTAGTTGGGTGGCTCGCATGAGGTGGTGGTCAAAGGGGAGAGGGTGGTCATGGGGTTTGAAAGCAAGGGCAAGGGATTGACTGTCAGAGGTCACCCACAGCCTCTTTCCCATTCCCTCGATCATGCACAGATTAGTGCACAGTGGTGGACCCCCACCCCATCATCCAGCTGAATTGCAGCCTGCACAATTGTACCAGTCACCCCGGCTACATGTGAGCAGGCCCGATTGGAGCTGGGAAGATGGCAACGGAGCTGGAAAGAGGCCCTTAAGTGGCCGTTAATTAGCCTCTTGAGGGACTCAAATGGAGGTGGGAAGGAAGGTCGACCATGGGCCTTCCCAGCCATAACTTAGTGGAGGTGGAAAGTCTTTGAGTATTGGTCCTGACGTCAACATACCAACTTTCAGGCCCCCACCATCTCCTTTGCCTCTGCAGGGGCCGAGGATTCTAGCCCATTTAACTGATGGAATGCCACAGAAACACATCTCGTTTCCTATAGGGAAAGAAATCTGTTGCCCTGACACCAATCTGGCCTACATATGACTGGCAGCATTGGTCAATTAGCCACTCAATTGTTGCTGAATTTCCCCCATCACTTGGATGGATAATTGTTTAACAAGGAGACCATGTGTTCACCCTTTAGATTGGTATCACCTCATATCTGATGCTGAACCCAATCTTGATTTGCAAATATTAAATATGAAGTCACTGTTGGAGGGATGAGTAAAGGCTCTTGGCTTTGCAGCATGCTCTATTCTCCTCAAATGTTGAGACTGCTCGATGACGGAGATTTCTTCATGTGGACCTCTCCTGGGTTTTTTTTTCCTCCGTGTGATGGGGTCCAATTTGCTGGCTCTGAAATCAGTTTTCTGAATTCTTTGTGTTGAAGTTCAGGATATCCTACGGTGCAGGTTCCTGTGCTCAGCTGACTATGGAACACCATCTTTGGCATGCGGGGAGTCCTTCCAGTGGAACTGAAGTCACTACGCAGCCTGGACTGGTGCCACTGGTGACAGGAAAGGCCAGTGATGAGGCACCATCGACCTCAGGCTGGCTATCATGCTGTTGGGAAATGAGCAGAGGACCCTGGTCACATTGTCAGGGCTACCATGTTCATGCAGCACCTTCCACCGGTTCGTGGTTTACTGTGTCAAAGCTGCTTAGGGATGGGGAATAATTACTGGCTTTGCCATCAACACTCACATCCCCCGCAAGAATAAATTTAGGTGAAATTTAGGTGAATCCAAAGCGTGCACTGCTTCTTTACAAGTACAAATGGCTTAGGCAGCACAGTAGCGCAGCGGTTAGCACTGCTGTCTCACGGCACCGAGGTCCCGGATTCGATCCCGGCTCTGGGTCACTGTCCATGTCTAGTTTGCACATTCTCCCCGTGTTTGCATGGGTTTCGCCCCTGATGTGTTGGCTAGTGCAGGCTTGAGAGATGAACAGACACTTCCAACACTGATGAAGGTTCAACTCAATTTTATTAACTATTTCTAACTAACTAACACACGATGACTGTGGGTCTAAATAATGCTAACTTGAACTAGAGACCTAAGCCTTGTCTGAACCAGTTGATTCTCTCGGCACGTGTTGTGAGTCCGTGCTGGGTTGAATAAGTTACTGTTACACTCAGAGGCAGCACCCAGAAGGAGCGGGAACCATGGTGCCCTCTGCCTTTACAGTGTGTGTATTCTAACTGGCGATTGGCTGCGGTGTTTGTACATGTTGATTGGTCCCTGTGTGTGTCCATCAGTGTGTGTCTGCACCATGCTATATTGGTATATATCATGACAGCCCCCACAACCCAAAGATGTGCAGGGTAGGTGGATTGGCTATGCTAAAATTGGCCCTTAATTGGAAAAAATGAATTGGGTACTCTAATTTTTTTTTTTAAGTACAAGTGGCTCATCCAAATTGAATGACAGAAAGGGATTTTCTTGCTGGGTAAGGTAGATCTTATTGTTTGTGATTCAGATCCTTGTTAAGAACAACAGCTAACAGCTTGGGGTTCCTGAATTTGATTGTACATGGTTCGCAATACTAGGCTTAAAGGAGGAATGTGATTCCTGCTTGTTGCCAGATTTTTCAAGACAATTCAATGTGTGCAGATCGCATGTGGTGAGTTCAGATGTGTCCCTCCTTTGGGTTACTGATGGACAATATCATTATTTTTGTCTCAGCAGCAAATTGCTATTTCCTTTAAAATATGCTCATTCTTCTTCAAAAGACTGAATGACAGAACAAGGGTAGAATTTAGCGCGAGTACAAAAATCTGTTTTATGTCGGCGTGGATTTCCCACGGGATCTTCCTCTGGTGCCCGCCATGGCAAATTAGGAATTAAAGGTTGGCATCAAACTGATTTGCTTCCCACAGGATTCATCGCGACGCCAGCGGGAAAACGCGACGGTCCAGAACATGTCTGGAACAACGTGACGCGGAGAGGGCGGGATTCACCTCGAGAGTGCCTGGTGCTGCCTCCAGAGCTCAGGATGGAGGCCCCCAGCAACCCTGGATCACCACAGCATTGGGTGGGAGGGAGCATCTGCAGGTGGATCTTCCAGCTTCAGTGTCTTCGAGGACGTCCATCTTCTAGCCTCAGTCTTCCTGGAAATCCATCTTCTTTCTTCAAATATTGTCCAGTGAAGTTGGGCGGCTTTTCAAAACGGTGCTCGGATGCGATGGTGGGACTCGCTCCATCATGCCTGCCTCATCACGGAAGACGATGTTAAACCCCCGTATGCATAATTAATGTGTTCGGGGGCAGAGGTTATAGGGCAGAATGTCACCAGGATTTTGCAAAATATTGGGGTCAGATTGAAAACTGGCATATAACTCTCCACTTGCACAGACCAGATTTTTCTCCAAATATTGAGCCTCTTGGAGAGATCAAAATGAGTGAGTGTGATTTATGTCGCCATTCTAGCAGGGAGGTGCCCTCCTAGAGCCGGCAAGCAGCTCCACAGAGATTGGGGCGCCATCTTTTAAGGGCGGCCCGACCACAACTGCAGCCTAACGGCTCCCAGACCCCATCACAGTTTTTTGGGGGTCTCTCTCCCCATCCCCCAACAATCCTCGCAGGCATAACCCTCACATCTCCCCCGACATTCATTGTTGGCATAACCCCCACCCCCTTGCCCCCTGCGCTCCTGAAAGGATTCCCTTGACTGCCCTACGTCTGTTGTAAAACCTGTTGTAAACTTTGCCAACGTGATGTGGGTGAGGTATGACTATTTAGTGAGGCGGGATCACTGGGATAATGTGGCAGGGGCCCTCCAATAAGATGCAAATTGATGGAAATTCACTTTTTACCTTGAACAACCAAAATCACATCCTTTAGTTGTTCACGAAACCCTGCTGGGCATAAATTAGCTCGCATATTTGCCTACATGACAATAGCACTTGACATACAGTCCATCAATTCAAAAGCACTTTGAAGCATCCTGAGGCTATGAAAAACATTATAGAAGTGAAAGGAGAGGCAAATTACTGCGGATGCTGGAATCTGAAACGGAAACGGAAACAGAAGATACTGGATAATTTCAGCAGGTCTGACAGCATCTGTGGAGAGAGAAGGGAGCTAACGTTTGGAGTCTGGGTGACTCTTTGTGAAAGCTCACTCTTTGTGAGCTCACACTATGTTCAAGCTTCATCCAGACTCGAAACGCTCGCTCCCTTCTCTCTCCACAGATGCTGTCCGACCTGCTGAAATTATCCAGTAGCTTCTGTTTTGTTTCAGAAATGAAAGGTATTTTTCTCAGTAATTGTTAATTCTCCATGGAATGCAAATCCATGCAAGACTTCAATGCTGCTCCCTTATCTGTAGATGTTCCTCTTGCCACCCATTAGCTCTCCCAGCAGCAAATAAACCCTTCACAACATGTTTTATCAGTGTCACAGTGATCACTAGTTCAGGAAACCTGGCTCTGCTGTTTATCTTAAACTGCATATGAGGTGTCTTTCTTCTTATTCTTTGGCACTCCCTCTAATACCTCAACCTTACATCGGCACGTTCCAGATGAATTCTCTCAAAGTGCTCAGTCCCTTATCACATGGCGTTTCCTCCACTTTAGACAGTCACAAGCCAGGATCTCTCACGAGCCGGCAGGCATATTTGATCGCTCCAGGGGTGCTTTGAGGTTATTCCTAAAGCATTTCCTTTGCCTTCCTGGGAATTTCCTGATATGACTAACGTCGAGCCATGTCGAGCCGTTGGTGTCACGAACGGCTTGCCCGGCCAATGGAGCTGGTTTTGAGTGATTAGCACCTCGATGCTGGGCAAGTTGATTTGGGAGAGGACGAGGCTCCTGGAATGCTTTTCCTGCCACTAGATTTGGATGATCTTGCGAAGGCAGCACTGATGGTATTTCTCCAGTGATTGAGTCGCCTGCTTTAGGTTGTCCAAGCCTCCAAGCACTGAGATGACTGCTGCCTGGCAAACCATGATATTGGCCTTGGGTTTGAGATCCTGGCCTTTAAGTAAGACGATGAACCTTCTCAAGACCCTGAATCTGGAAGATCCACTTGTAGATACTTCCCCTCACTCCTTGCTATGTAGTTTCAGGGACCAGGGCTGCTGGTCGTGTCCACGGAGGCAGTTTCAGGCATAGTCCAGGTGAATCCTGACTTCTACATGGCACGTTGTTACAGATGCATTCTCGAGCGGCGCGTTTTCCCGCTGGCATCGCGGTGAATCGGGGGTGGGGGGAGATTCCGGTAAGGCTTTCAACTGCATCCCATTAGTGGGATGCAAATAAATTTCATAGCGGCCCCTGTGAAAGTTTCCCAATCGTCCATGGTGGGCGCCAACAGATGGCTCCACAGGAAATTCACATTGGTATGAAACTGATTTTTTGGACTCCTGCTGAATTCTCCCACCCCCCGCCCAACCCCACATCCGCCATTAAACCTGCCAGCGAGGCCACGGAAGAATTTCACTCCAGGACCTCAGCACACAAACCGAAGCTGACACTCTGATGCAGTACAGTTCTGAGGGAGTGTTGCACTGTTGGGAGGCCTGTCTTTCATGTGAAAAATTAAACTGGAGCTGCTTCGATTCTCCCATTGCAACGGAGATTATACTTCAAAAGTATACTTTTGCACACTGGCTGTAAAACACTTTGGAATGTCCTTTGGTCCTGAAAAGCGCTACATAAATGCAATTCTTTTTTATTAGAAATATATATGCCTCTCTGTTCTATTACTACTTATATCAAAGCTCCCATTTTCACCTGTGGAATCTGAATAAACGAGGCATAGCAATAGACGTGATCCAGCAATACTTCAGAAATCCCAAACATCATTAAATAAATAAAACATTAGGGAGCTTGAAACCAACAACCACAGAACAATTATATGTCTGGCTCCAAACAGTCAGCTCTGCTTTCTGAAGCCTCTTGTCTATGGCAGAATTCTCAAGAGCAAATGACTGGAGTTCAAATAATGACTGTCTGCAAATTAGACGGTAAAGTAACACATTTGTCACAGAATATGTCGCTGTATTGTGATATTTCGTTGAATACGTAGAACTATTTGTATTCTTTTCCGGGATGTGGCCGTCACTGGATAGGCCAGTATTCATTACCCATCCCTCATTGTCCTTGGGAAGGTGACGCTGATCCGTGCCAACACCAGACTTAACAAATCCAGGACTGGCTTTTACAATTTCCCAGAGTGGAACAGGGGAGAATTTGTATGCGGAGCTTCGCATTGCTTGTTTACTTCGCCTGAGTTCTGAGCTGGGTTGGGCGGTCGAGTCTCTTTGAGGTTATTTGCAGAAAGGAGAAACCCAGAAACAAGAGCGACAAAGGGAAGGATTAAGTTCGGTGCCAGCTTTGTCTCAGCGGGCAGGACTCTCACTGCTGAGCCTCAGAAAGATGGAGATTCAAGTTTCACCGCAGAAATTCCGAGCACGTAATCCAGGCAGCAACTGTCACTGCGACACAAAGGGGACCATTGCTGTTGAAGATGCAGTTGAGACATTAAATCAAACCATGCCCGCTCTCCAAAAAGAACAGGGGAGTTCTACTTGGTATTCTGACCAATATTTAATCACTTAACCAACATTGCTGAGATACAGATAATGCTCTCAATGAACTCGTAGGATCTTAACAATTTGACTGCTGCGTTTCCTACATTAGGGACTATGCTTCAAAAGTACTTCCTCAGTTGTACAGCACTGCGGCACATCCTGAGCTTCACATAGTATTTAAATGCAAACTTTTTATTTCATGCTCCATGGGGGCTGGTTTAGCTCACTGGGCTAAATTGCTGGCTATTAAAGCAGGCCAGCAGCACGGTTCAATTCCCCTACCACACCCCCCCCCCCCCCCCCCCCCCCCCCGGACAGGCGCCAGAATGTGGCGACTGGGGGCTTTTCACAATAACTTCATTGAAGCCTACCCGTGACAATGAGTGATTTTCACTTCATAGGGCCTGGTTTAGCTCACTGGGCTAAAGCGCTGGCTTTTAAAGCAGACCAAGCAGGCCAGCAGCACGGTTCAATTCCCGTACCAGCCTCCCCGAACAGGCGCCGGAATGTGGCGACTGGGGGCTTTTCACAATAACTTCATTGAAGCCTACTCGTGACAATGAGTGATTTTCATTTAATAGGGCCTGGTTTAACTCACTGGGCTAAAGCGCTGGCTTTTAAAGCAGACCAAGCAGGCCAGCAGCACGGTTCAATTAACGTACCAGCCTCCCCGACAGGCACCGGAATGTGGCGACTAGGGGCTTTTCACAGAAACTTCATTGAAGCCTACTCGTGACAATAAGCGATTTTCATTTCATGGGTAAGCACATTCACTGCTCTCATGCTAAAGGTTAGGTGGATTGGCCATGTTAATTGCCCTCAGTGTCCAAAATTGCCCGTAGTGTTGGGTGGGGTTACTGGGTTATGGGGATAGGGTGGAGGTGTGGACCTTGGATAGGGTGCTCTTTCTAAGAGCCTGTTCTGGAAAATACAGAATGTGTCATTTGAAACATAGAGGTCTGCCAATATCTGGTCTGGGAGAGTGCAGGGAAAGATCCCACAAGAGGTTGGTGGCAGCTGAAAAGAGCAGAAACTGTGGCCAGCTCTTCTGTCAAAAATGCAGTCAATTTCAGTCTGTCAGAATTGTTATTACAACCTGCAGCAGGAGAAAGGGAAAAAGAAAAAGAGAGTTTGCATAGATTTCTTTGTGCTGTGTTGAAACATTGTGATGTACTGAATAGAGGGGGACCCATTGGCCTGGTTGTGTCCCACTATGCCCCTTTAAGCCCCGTAGTCCATCCCCTATCGGAGGTCCCGATCTCTCCCGCCAAAAAGCACTAAGCGCGGGCTCCCCTCGCTCCTCCCCCCACGCGCGAGGCAGAAGCAGAGAGCAGCAGAACGCGAAGCAGCAACAGCTGGCGGCCGGGGCACGGCCCGGGGGAGCTCCGCTCCCCTCAAATAGGTGGAAACCTCGAAGATCAACGCCAGCAAGAATGAGGAGGAGAATTAAAAGAGAGAGAAACAGCAACAGGAGAGAAGGGGAGGAGAATTAAAAGAGAGAGAGAGAGAGAGAAACAGGAACAGGAGAGAAGGGGAGGAGAATTAAAAGAGAGAGAGAGAGAAACAGCAACAGGAGAGAAGGGGAGGAGAACTAAAAGAGAGAGAGAGAGAGAGTCTGAAGGTCCCTACAACAAACCAGCAGCAATGGGGAGGACAGAACACAGAGAACAGAGAAAACAGAGAAACAGCAACAGGAGAGGAGGGGAGGAGAACTACAAGAGAGAGAGAGTCTGAAGGTCCCTACAACGCACCAGCAGCATCCAAAATCACTAATGTGTTTACCTTTCTGTAAAGAAAGTGTTTGCAACTTATTAAAAAAAAGTATAATAATAATAAAATAACAACCTGAAAAAGTGGTTATTAGCTTACTTCACTTCCTTAATAACGCAGGACCCAGGACATCGATGCTATTAAGGGGTAATTAGGTAAAATTCTTCGGTGAAGGTATGGGTTATACCGGGGAATAACTTGGAAATATAGTTTGACCTGAATAGCACCCACCGAAGCCTGCATCGGAGTCAGGGAGTGAGAATCCCTGTTCACCGTTTGGAATATCGGCCCTTTTTGGTATAGGGGGAATTCTAAGACAGAGTGGTAGATTTTCAAAAACATGGCACCCAACGTGGGGCAGAGGCCCATAATTACGCCCAGCCTGTTTTTTTGCTTTCTCCATGGCATCCAGCGTGGAGGCCTAGAATATTAGAAGTTTCTAGGTAAAGCGAGGCTGGAATATTAGAAGTTTCTAGCTGAGCAGAATGGGGGCTAGAGTAGGGGCTAGAATATTAGAAGTTTCTAGTTCCCAAGAAACGGTTGGAATATTAGAAGTTTCTAACCGGCACAAAGGCTAGAATATTAGAAGTTTCTGGTCTATGTGTGAGTCAGACTTTACCTGCCGAGTTTAGTCTGGAAAGGATATTCTGTGGATCGAGGGGACTGAAACTCAGGTTGGGTGTGAATCAGCAGACTAGATGATGCTGACCCTGAGTGAAAGTCTGCAAGACATCTTGATGACAGCACTAAAAATCTTGCATCCATTACTGGTAAAAGGAGGCCAAAAAATAAATCATCCTTAGAGTAAGGCAGATTGTGCGGAAAATTTTCTGGAAAATGGGGACGCCTAGAATTCAGAGACCAATAACCAATCGACCCTTAACTAAAACAGGAAGATAGTACCTTAGTCAGCCTTCGATAGGGCCCAGAAAGGGTACTTATCCTTAATTTCAGATTGCAACTGAAAGGGACAACCAGGAACAGAACTTGAATTCCGAAAAATGGCAATGAGAATAATCCTCTTGCTCTGAAATATGGTCAAGAGAGTTGAAACAATGAAACAAGAGTAGAAAAGCTTAACAGAGGCAAAAAAACTCCTGCAGAAGTGAAACTTAACCGCATGGAGGGGTCTCAAAATTTTGTTAAGAGTAACTGAAACCCTACTGAATAGAAGTCCAAGATCTCAGTGGATAAATGTGTATGTGTGTGTTTAATAAGGATTTGTGAAATCCTACGGAGTAGAGATCCAAGATCTGAGTGGATGAATGTGTGTGTGTATGTCTAATAAGGAATTGTGAATTTCCTTTAATGTTTGTATTTTTAAAAAAATGTTGTATTTTGTAAAGCCGATTTTCACATAAATTGGAAGTTATAAACAGTAGGCAGCAGTCAGCTGCTTTGCAGACTTTGAAATTGCTGCGTTGAAATTGAAACTGCATGGCTCCGCAGGGTCCTAGTGCCTGGTGATCACACAAAGTCATATGCAGAAATAATGATGTTTAGAATGCTAAATACCTTGAAGAAGGAGCTTTAGAAAATAAAGATATTAAAACCAATTGATAATACAGAGGAAATTTGGGTGAAGCTACCACTGAGACTGCAGGGAAAATAATCTGTGAAGCTGTAAAATGTAAAGACAAGATTGTTCAGATTCTGGGTACACATACAGTTGAATTAGAGAAGCATGGTATCTGGAGCAAATGAAATTGTATCACAATTTCTCACTCGGGTGCAATGACAGAAGGAGGAGGCTTAACAGGCCTTAATTGTATGATGTACATCAATGATAAGGAAAATAAACCAGTTCAAAAAGAAATGGTGGCAAAAGAAATCCGGAAGTCCTGGAGAGGGCACTTCTGGGATAATCCAAATGAAAATAGAAAGTACAAATTAAAGAATAGGGCCCTCTCCACCCTTGATCTGTTCATTTGATTTTCAGATGGAAAAAATAAATAACGAACCAGTTCACAAGAAGGAAGAGAACTACACTCCAGAGAGGAATCTTTTAGACAGGATTGGGGGGGAAACTAATGATACAATTGGCTACATATTTGAGGGAATTAAATGACAGAACCCGGAGGAAAACTTTACGGGTTAGAAACAAATCAAAATATCAAATTATAACTGGACAGTATGGTTCACGGTAATTGGAATCCCTGTTCACCATTTGGAATATCGGCCCTTTTTGGTATAGGGGGAATTCTAAGACAGAGTGGTGGATTTACAAAAACAAGCCGGTGCCGACTCGATGGGCCGAATGGCCTCCTTCTGCACTGTAAATTCTATAAAACCGGGCAGGATCTCAACCCTCTTGTAGGCGTGACTGGCATTTGGGTGGCGAGCAAATGGAGATGGTGCTGCTGAAATAAATTTCCAGTGGCAGGTCCTCTTTAAGCAGCCGTGACCCTTTCAATTCGGCGGCAGCGTGCAAGATTTGCGTGCAAGGGGCTGGTTTAGCACAGGGCTAAAGAGCTGGCTTTTAAAGCAGACCAAGGCAGGCCAGCAGCACGGTTCAATTCCCGTACCAGCCTCCCCGAACAGGCGCCGGAATGTGGCGACTAGGGGCTTTTCACAGTAACTTCATTGAAGCCTACTCGTGACAATAAGCGATTTTCATTTCATTTTAATTTCAGATTTCACTCCTGCCACTGACGGTCCCCCCCACCACTCAAACCCACCCCAAACAGCGAGCACTCCATCTGAGTTGGCACCACCACTGTCTGAAGCCAGCCAACCCCGGATAATTCACTGGGCTCGACCCAATTCTCATTCAGTCACCGGTAATGGGAACCTTGGCACCCTTTAACGGCCTCGTCACACCCGACCTGCTGACACGACGAGGCCATTGAAACTCGCGAGAAGCCTCTTGCGGGATTTGCGACGCTGGAAATGTCTAACGAGGTTCAACGGAATCTCGCGAGACGTCACGACCTAGATCTCGCTGGCAAGATCCAGATTAGCATATTTAAGTGAACCATTCGGCTCATTTAAATATGTCTGCGGCCGGATTCTCCAGGGCCTGAGGAACTAAGGGCCGCACCTGGAACTCCTCGCCATAGCGCCGGTCAGTAACTTGCTATCCAAAACCTTCTGGGGTAGCGAATTCCACAGGTTCACCATCCTCTGAGTGAAGACGTTTCTCATCATCTCCGTCCTAAATGGCCAACCCCGTGTCCTGTTGCTGGCACCCCTTGTTCTAGGCCCGTCCAACCCCCCTCCCCCACCCACACCCCAACCAGCCAGAGGAAACAACATCCTTGCATCCGGTCCGTCGTACCTGTCAGAATGTTAAACATGTTAATAAGCCCTTTTCAGTCTTCTATATTCCAGTGAATACAGACCCAGTCGACCCAATAGCTCCTCACACCACAATCTGCCCATCCCAGGAATCAGTCCAGTGAACATTCACTGCATTCCCTTGATGGGAAATAGATCTTTTCTTTGCTAAGGAGACTAAAACTGCAAATAATACTCCAGATGTGGTCTCATTAACGTCCTGGACAGATGCAGTAAGACATCCCTGCTCCTGTACACAAATCCTTTTACAATGAAGGCCAACATACCATTTGCCTTTCTAACTGCTTGCTGCACCGGCATGTTTGCTTTCAATGACTGGTGAACAAGGACCACCTTGGTCCCTTCAAATATAAACATTGCCCAGAATGGGCGGCACGGTAGCACAGTGGTTAGCACTGTTGCATTGGCAGATGATGGGAACGGATAATCCCGCTGCTGGCGAGTGCCAGGAAAATGCGGCCGGAGCACCAGAGAATCCTGCCCTGGGTCTTTTTCAGAGTTGCAGGCACTAACCAGAGGGACCCGGGTTTGATTCCTGGCTTGGGTCACTGTCTGTGCGGAGTCTGCATGTTCTCCCTGCATTTGCGTGGGTTTCCTCCGGGTGCTCCGGTTTCCTCCTACAAGTCCCGAAAGATGTGGGGCGCGATTCTCCGCACCCGCGAAAAATCGCAAAACTGTCGTAAAAAACGGGCGCGTTTTACGACGGTCGTGAAGGGTCCATTTCCCGACGTATTCACTTCCGGGAAATGGGCTAGTAACGCGGCCGCGTCAATCACGTGCGCGATGATGACGGAACGCGGCGACGACACGATCACGCCCACGTGACGCCGCCCGACGTCATAAAAAGGAGCGGGCGAGCACAGAATCTGTCGGCCATGATGTCGGAGTCCAGGAGAGCTGCACCTCGTTTTGTGGAGGCCGTTGTCGAGACTCTGCTCGATGCTGTCGAGCAGAGGAGGGGCATCCTCCGCCCGCGGAGAGGGCATCGCCAACCTGCCAGCGCGGTACGCCAGGCCTGGCGTGAGGTGGCTGCTGCCGTCAGTGCTGTGGGGCAGAACCCTCGCTCTGCAGAGCAGTGCCGGAAAAAGCTACACGACCTCACCAGGGCTGCCAGGGTAAGTGCCAAGAAGGTGCCCCCTGGTCACAACCATCCCTCCCCCTCCCCCTTGACCTAATCACCCACCTCCCCCCCCCCGGCACGGGGAGGGTGGAGGGGGATTGGGCCAGAGTTATTTGAGGATGGGTCACAAAGTTGTCACAGACCCAGCGCCCCGTGGAGAGATGCAATCGTCTTATGACAACTTGACCCCCAAACTGTGCCAGTATCTGAACGGACTGCTGATACCTGCCGTATTGTAATGATCTACCTAGGCCCCCTCCCCCAACAGGACAAGACCGCTCAGAACACCCGTGAGCGGAACAAGACTGGAGGGGGTTCGCCCAACCTGCACCCCATCACCACCTTTGAGCAGAGGGCACTGGACCTTGTTGGGGGGTCTGCCACCCGGGATGTCGCGCTATGCGAGGTTGGCGGAGCTGCAACAAGTGAGACAACCCTCCTTGACAAACACCCACCCCTCCCCCATCCTCTGTCCCTTCACACACCCTGCCCACTGGGATACCTCCCCCATCCTCTGTCCCTTCACACGCTGCCCACTGGGACCGTCCAGCGGGCTGCCGAACAAATCTAAATAACCCGTCTCATTCTCTTCCCTAGATGTGATGCCGAACGACCAGGGCCGTCTGCCTCCAGACGGACACAGGCATCTGCCGCCACCTCACCCGGGGCCGCACGACAGAGGGTGCCCGATCAGCGGGGAGCCCCATCCTCCCCAACCCAATCTGCGGATCAGGACGTCCAGAGGGTGGCGAGACCACAAGCCACGGAAATGGCCAGGGATAACCCTCCGGACTCTGAGCGGCCCCACACCATTGAGGAGGGGCTAAATTGTGAAAACATCGGGCTTGCGGCACTGCTATCTCCCACAACATCCATCATCCCAGAGACACTCACCCCGGCGGGTCTATTTAGTGATGAGTCTCCTGGGTCACAGTCTGGTTTGCACATCACAGCTGAGCAGGTACAGCAGGTGGAGGTCGGAGCAACAGAGGGCCCGGACTCGCGGAGGCCAGACCAGGCCCAGGATGCAGCTGGATCCCAGACGTTTTCGGAGTTCCTGGAGTTTCTCAACCCACCCGCACAGCCGATGCCTCAAGAAACCCAGGGAGACAACGACGGGATGAGGGCTTCCTTCCAGACTCTGCAGACGCTGTTAGAGGAGTCGAACCGCGTCCACGAGCAGGGAGTGGTGCCGCTCATGGCAGAGACCCAGTCCGACACCGCACGGGTGGCATCCGCGGTGGAGGCAATGGGTCAGGTGATTCAAGGCATTGGGGTTCATATGCACGCGTCATCCTCGGCCCTGGACAGGGTTGCCCTCTCACAGGCAGCAATGTGCCAGAGGCAAAACGACATTGCCGGCGCCCTGCAGGCCTTGGCCCAGTCTCACCAGGTCATTGGCCAGTCGCAGCAGTCAGTCGCCGAGAGCATCCACCGCCTGACACATGTGCTGGATGGCGTCGTGCACTCACAGGTTGAGATCGCACAGTCCCTGGCGGGAATGTCTAACTCCCTGGACTCCGTCTCTGCAAACCTTCGGATCCTGGTGGATACTGTTGCAGGCCTCCAGGACTGGCAGCGCCAGGTGTCGGTGGTGCGACGGGGCACCTCCCCGCTCGCACCTCTGTCCCAAAGTGAGGCCCGGGGGCCACCAGGCTCCCCGAGGGAGGAGGAGGTTTCGGGGCCGGTCCCATTAAGTCCATCACGGGACGTCCCGGAATTCTTGGCCTCTCCCCGTCCCATCCCTGGTGCATCGGGTGGGCAGCAGGCAGAGCAGGGTGGCACAACGTCACCCGAGACGCCCGCAGAGCAGCCTGGCCCATCAAGGCCGGGTCGCCCCAGGAAACGCTTGGCCAAGGAGAAACGAGTCGAGGGGGGCGATTCGCAGCAATCCTCCTCCACTCCTGCTGTATCATCTGGGGAGTCACTTAGACGTAGTGGTAGGGCCCGTAAGGCAACTAAGATAGACACTGAGTAAGTTGGCACGGGTGAAGGGCACAGTTTAGTTGTAGGGGCTAGGGCACCTGTAAATAATTGTTAACATTAAATGCACTGTTCCACCTTACTTGTAATACCGTGTGATTGTTCCACAGCCACAGGATTTGTGATGGTGACCGAGTGTCGCTGGGGTTGACGAGTGGTGAAACTTCGGTGCCGGGTGTGCAGTCCCTGCCCCTTCCCCCCCCCCCCCCCCCCAACCCCTCCCACAGCTAGCCCACGCGGGCACGTGATGGAGTGTCAGTGCCGATCTCAGCGGCCACCAAGGTGGATGGTTCAGCTATTGCCATGGGTCAGACTCTTTCTAACGATTCTGAGCTCACAGCTCATCGCAGAGCGGGCTGTCATCATTCCACATGGCACTGACCACACCCGCTGACACAGCCATCAATGTTGTGCCATACCGTCTGGACCCAGTGGTAAGGGTGATGTCGAAGTGGAGCAGTGTACACTGAGAGGGGGTGGGGGGGTTGTGGTGGTGGAAGTTGTGTGTTGACCCTCTGCACGACTAGCGATGCAGGTGGTGGTTTGGTGTTCAGCAGGGACGTCACATACGCCGCGTGCACCGTGCTGCCACCAAGGCGTCGCGTGCCCGCCGTCCTCGCCGGGTCTGTCGTGCCGCCTCCTGGACATCACCAGCACCTGGGTCGTGTCTGCGTGCTGCGCCCGCCACTCCACCAGCCTCCTCCTCCTCCCTCTCCTCCTCCTCCTCCTCCTCCTCCTCTGTGCTGGAACCACTGCCACTAGCTTCTCACTCCGCCTCCTGCAGCAGGTCATCTCCCCTCTGCATCGCGATGTTGTGCAGCGCACAGCAGACCACAACAATGCGAGCGACCCTTTCGGCCTGGTACTGCAGGGCCCCTCCGGAGCGGTCCAGGCACCTGAATCTCATCTTCAGGAGGCCAAGGCAGCGCTCCACCACACCCCTGGTTGCTGCATGGGCCTCGTTGTAGCGTGTTTCCGCATTGGTCTGAGGCCTCCGTATAGGCGTCATCAGCCAAGACCTCAGTGGATAACCCCTGTCGCCTAGCAACCAGCCCCTCAGCCGGGGGGGGACGTCCCTCAAACATCGCAGGGATGAACGACTGCGCCAGTATGTAGGAGTCATGCACACTCCCTGGTGACCTTGCAGAGACGTTCATGATCCTCATGTGGGGGTCGCATACCACCTGGATATTCATGGAGTATGTCCCCCTTCTGTTTGTGAACACGTCCCTGTCCCCTCAGGCGGGCGCATGGGGACGTGAACACAAATCGATTGCCCCCTGCACCCTCGGTATCCCGGCCATGCTGGCAAATCCACGAGCTCGTGAGTCTTGACTTGCTTGGTCCTCGGGAAAGGTGATGTAGCGGTCCGCGATGGCATAGAGGGCGTCGGTCACATCCCGGATACACCTGTGGACCGATGACTGGGAGATCCCGGAGAGGTCCCCGCTCGGAGACTGGAAGGAGCCGGTAGCATAGAAGTTAAGAGCGATCGTCACCTTGATGGCAACCGGGATCGCGTGTCCTCCCCTGTTCCACGTGGGGCGAGGTGCGACAGGAGTTGGCAGATATGTATCACTGTCTGCCTACTCAGCCGGAGTCTCCTCCTGCAGATGATGTCCGTCATTGTTAGGAAAGAGACCCGGACACGGTACACCCTCGGCTTTGGTCGTCGCCTCTGGCGCCGTGGCTGCACCCTCACTCTCTCCTCTTCCTCTTCCTCCTCCTCTTCCTCCTCCTCTTCCTCCTCCCCATGCTGCTCGACGACTGGCAACTCCTCGGCCCTTCCCTCTGCTGCTGCAGCTGGCCCTGCATCCACTGCGTGTTGTGGGTGTGGATGCTGCTGCATCGCCAAATGCAGTGCAGCGGCCCCAACCACTGCGCAGAACATAGCCGTTCTGTTCCCATACATCGTGCTAACCTACAGAAGGGTGGTGGGGGGCAGAGAAACGGGACATGTTAGACGGAGGTTAGTCGACACCTTGGCAGCCGCCTGCCACGGACACCTGTGTGTCCCGGTGGCCTGGTCGCGCTGCTGACACGCGGGCAGCCTAACCCCTGGTCACTTTCTGCATCCAACGGGCAGTTAACTACGTCCTCTTCACCGGTGCGTCAGTGGCCTGTGGCCGTAAGCCACAGGGGAACCAGCGGCCGTGTCCTCGTGACCGGCACACCATGGCATGGTGGCAGACATTTTGTTACGGGGTTGGACGGCTCACTCTCTACCTAACCCCCCCCCCCACTCCCACTGCCCCCCCATCTCCCCCGCTCCCCCCCCCCGTCTCCCCCACTCCCCCCCCCCCCCCGTCCCCCCCCACTGCCCCCCCTCGTCCCCCCCACTGCCCCCTCCGGCCCCCCCACTGCCCCCCCCCCGGCCCCCCCACTGCCCCCCCGGTCCCCCCACTGCCCCCCCGGCCCCCCCCCACTGCCCCCCCGGACCCCACCCACTGCCCCCCCGTCTCCCCCACTGCCCCCCCCGTCTCCCCCACTGACCCCGCTCTGGACCCCCCTCCCGTTCTCAGGGATGCCTTCTCCGTTGTGGCCAGACTCGAGCGGTGCGCTGAGCGGTGCGCTGAGCGGTGCGCTCACCTCCTCCAAGCTGTCGTCAGCCAGCACAACTGGTTGACGAACTTAAATAGCAGGTGTGTTTCACGCCGTGCAAACAGAGCGCGATGATGTCGGGACTTCGGCCCATCCGGGCCGGTGAATAGCGGGGGGGGGGCTATTAGTGGCGAATCTGGTCGTGTCGGGGGCGGGAAGGAGGCGTTTGTCGGGAATGGCGACTCCGAGATTTTGCGGGGTTCGGAGAATAGCGGGAGGGCATCAGAACAGCGTCGCCGTAAAAATTTGCGACGCCCGCTATTCTCCGAACCGTCGTGAGTCCGGAGAATCGCGCCCGTGCTTGTTAGATGAATTGGACATTCTGAATTCTCCCTCCGTGTACCCGAACAGGCGCCGGAGTGTGACAACTAGGGGATTTTCACAGTTACTTCACTGCAGTGTTAATGTAAGCCTACTTGTGACAATAATAAAGATTATTATTACTATCACTGTTTAACTAATGCTCTGCCATTCTGTTTTTCCTACCAGAAGGGATAACTTCATATTTATCCACATTATACTGCATCTGTCAAGTATTTGTCCATTCACTCAACTTGTCTAATTCACCTGACAGCCTCTTAACGTCCACTCATCCCCATCAAGTTTTGTATCATCAGCAGATTTGGAAATATTACATTTGAGTCCCTCATCCAAATCATTGATGTGTATTGTGAATAGTTGGGGCTGAAACGATGAGCCCTGTGGGACCCCTCTGGTTAGTGCCTGTAACTCTGAAAAAGACCCAGGGCGGGATTCTCTGGTGCTCCGGCCGCATTTTCCTGGCATTTGCCAGCAGCGGGATTCTCCGTTCCCATCATCTGCCAATGGAATTTCCCATTGTGGCCCCAACCGGTGGGGAACCGTGGGAGTGCGTGCGCTGCCGGAGCAACGGAGTATCCCGCCAGGAGAGAATCCAGCCCCCAATTATCCTTACTCTCGAAGTGACCGCAGAAGCAGGGTCACTGAATATTTTTAAGGCAAAGGTAGGGGAATCAAACGTAGATGGGGAATATGGAACCCAACACAAACAGGTCAGCCATAAACTTACAGAATGGAGGAGCAGATAAATGACACACTTCTGCTTCTATTTTGTATGTTTCCTGTCTACTAATCTATTCTCAATCCATACCAATATATTATCCCAATCCCACGTGCTTTAATTTTGCAAACTTACCTCTTAAGCTTCCTGAAAATCCAAGTATACCACATCCACTGGTTCTCCCATATCTATTCTGCTAGTTAGCTCCTCGCAAAACTCCAACAGGTTTATCAAACATTCATTTCCCTTTCTTAAATCCATGCTGGCATTGTCGAATCCTGGTGATAGTTCCGAAGCATCCTGTTATCACATCCTTTGTAATAGACTCCAGCATTTTCCCTACTACTGCTGTTAGACTAACTGGTCTGTAATTTCCTGTTTTCTCTCTCCCTCCTTTTTGAAATTGCAGAGTTACATTTGCCAACCTCCAAAGTACCGAGATTATGTTAGAATTTTGGAAGATGACAACCAATGCATCTATTAGTTCCATGGCCACTTCCTTTAGTACCCCCCGGGATGTAGATTATCAGGCCCTGGACATTTAGCGGCTTTCAGTCCCGTTAATTTCTCCAGCGCTATTCTTTGAGTAGTATAATTGTCCATCAACTCCTCCTTCTCACTAGACTCTTGGTTCTCTCGTATTTCTGGAAAGTTATTGTGACTTCCTCCAGCAATCACTCTGGTGAACCTTCCATTGCACCCCTCTCTAAGACAAATATACCCTTCCTCAGTTAAGTCTGAACACTGCAGCAATGCAGAAGAGCGGGCATGCCTGCAAACCGGAAAGTGGTACTTTATTGCACTCTGAGTAATGACATATGGGGGAGTGGGCACTCCCTCACCTCTGCACCAATTGACATAACCTCTGAAACACACCCGCCAAGCTGAAATCTTGGTTTATCTGATCAGCCAAAGAATGTCACAATCTCCTCATGCTTGCGACACCAATTCGCTAATAACTATCCTGGCACTGTTGGAACATTTTGTGCAATAAAATATAGTCAAAGGCTGCAGTACTATCTGTGTGCCAATATGAGTTGGAAATCGGCACTCAAACACTTGGAGGTTTACGAGCAGTTAAAGGAGCCAATGCACGCACAGCAAACACCAAAAGTACATCTTTGCAAAGTCCAACATGCGAAAGCCAGTTGAGATCAGGTTTGCCCTTTCAATTTCTTCCAACGTATGGCTATGATCTGGCCCCGTACATATTGGTTCCAGCTGCGTGAATATGTAGGCGTCTGCATTGCATAATCCTTTACACACACATTCTCAATCTCTTTCGTGATACTCCAGCTGAATACTTTGACATCTTAAGGCCCTGAAAATGCACAGAAATCACCTGTGTTTAGGTTGACCTCGGGCGGGAAAGGAAGGTTGATACCGAAGATGTTCAGAATCAGGCTGGTTTAGCACAGTGGGCTAAACAGCTGGCTTGCAATGCAGAACAAGGCCAGCAGGGCGGGTTCAATTCCCGTACCGGCCTCCCTGAACAGGCGCCGGAATGTGGCGACTAGGGGCTTTTCACTGTAACTTCATTGAAGCCTACTTGTGACAATAAGCGATTATTATTATTATTCCAAGTTGTGAACAATTGAGGAATAGAAAATGCATTGTTCTCTCGAGCTTGATCTCTGACAGAGCCATGTCCTGGACACTGTAGATTTTGGGGAAAATTGCAGGATATGGTGAGATCTCAAGGGCATCACATAGGTCAACAAAAAGGGATTCATTTACTGATCTTCAAATATCACAAGGGCTCTACTGGGCTCCCGGGGTCAGTCTGGTGGGAGACATAGGAACATTGGGACCTTGGGAACAGGGAAGCTTTTTAATCGCTCCAGACTGTTGCATCATTCAGTTATAACTTGGTTGATCAGTGACCTATCTCCATATTCCTTTAAATAATCGAAACCTATCAACTTCACATTTAAACTTAACCATTAACTGTGCATCATTAGCAGAGGAGAGTTACAGACTTGTATCAGTCTTTCTGTGTGGATATAGTAATGACAGGGGGAGTTCACAGCAGCACATATATAGGGCCTGGTTACACATTACCAGATCCTTACTCCTCTCTCTCGGCTACTACAGAGGCCGACCTATTCCACAAATGCTGATTAATTCCCGGTCCATTCAGGACAAAGGAAAAATCTTTCCCAGCTGGATGATCCTCATGCATGTCACGTGCAGGTTATTACCGTAGAAATGTTTCAAACTTCAGCCCGAGGTGATGCTCTAATTTTTGGACTTTACTCTCATAATCGAGACTCGCAAGCCAACTGAAGTAGTTTCTCTCTATCTACTTATCTAATATCTTGATAAGTTCTTTCAAATCATTTCTTAAGTTTTCTAAATTCAGAAGGCAGCACGGTGGCGCAATGGCTAGCACAGCTGCCTCAAGGCATCGAGGTCCCAGGTTCGATCCCAGCTCTGGGTCACTGTCCGTGTGGAGTTTGCACATTCTCCCCGTGTTTGCGTGGGTTTCGCCCCCACAATGCAAAGATATGCAGGGTAGGTGAATATGCCACGCTAACCTGCCCCCTAATTGGAAAAAATGAACTGGGTCCACTAAATTTATCTTTAAAAAAGTTTTCTAAATTCCAGGAACACATCACATAATCTCGCCTCATAATTTAACCCTTGTGGTTCAGATATTATGCCACTAAATCTAAAACTGCATTCCCCCCCAAGGCTAGCATATCTTTTCAAAGGTGTGGTGCTCAGATTTGCTCATCTACTCCAGATGTGGTTTATTCAGGGCTTTGTATCGCTGAAGTATGACTTCTAAACCTTTGCGTTCTAGTCCTTTAGCTGGAAGAGTTAATCACTGACTGGGGACATGCGTCACATACAGACCAAGCCAAGTAACAATGACAAGTTCCTTTTCCTGAGTGACATAGGTGAACCAATTAGGATTTCAGTTTTTGGTTTTTATGACTAACATTTATTCCTGCTGTCTGTCAACAAGTTACCAGATGTATTTAACCTGGCAATTAATCATGGGTGGGAGTTGAGCTCAAAACCTCAGAGGTTTTAGCCCAGGCCCATAAAGGTGTATCACTATACCCATTGTGGTCAGGCCCATTTTGGTTAACACATGATTTCATATCAGACTACAACAGCATCTGAAGTTAAAAACTCACCACTATTCTTAGAATTGCCCCGATACCAAAAAGGGTTGATATTCTAAATGGTGAACAGGGATTCTCACTCTCCCACTCCTATGCAGGCTTCGGTGGATGCTATTCAGGTCAAACTATGTTTTCAAGTTATCCCCCGGTATAACCCATACCTTCACAGAAGAATTTTACCTACTTACCCCTTAGTAGCATTGATATCCTGGCTCCTGTGTTGCTAAGTAAGTAAAGTAGGCTAATAACCACTGTTTCAGGTTAAAACTTTTAAGTTATTTTATTATTTTTTTTTTTCTTTTAAAAGATGCAATCACTGTCTTTACAGAAAAGTAAAAAGATCTTGCTTCGGGATCCCGCTGGTTGGTTGAAGGGACCTTCAGGCCCAACTTGACAATCAATCTTCTTTTTCAAATCTGGTCTTCTTTCGATGTATTCGCTGGTGAGCTTGGTTGCTATGTTCTATCTTTCCCATGTACCGAGCTGTGAGAGCTGGCTCTGCTGGCTGTCCCCTTTCTTCGGGTTTATATATTTTTCTAACAGTTATTAAGTTTTTATGACTTTATTGTAAAGTAACTTTTATTTCACTTGGATCGTAAAAGGTATCTTTAATCTGAATTTTTCTAACATGACTAAGTATTGATTTTGGGCATGGCCTCAGCCCTCAGATCTGGGCGGAATTCTCCGACCCTCCTGGGGGGTCAGAGAATCGCCTGGGGCCGGCGTCAATCCCGCCGTGTCCTGAATTCTCCACCCCAGAGATTTGGCGGGGGCGGGAATCGCAGCGCGTAGGTCGGCGGGCCCCTCGTGCCAGTCGGGGGGCCCCTCGCTGCTTCTCCGGCCCGCAATGGGCCGAAGTCCCGCTGCTGACAGGCCTCTCCCGCTGGCATGGTTTAAACCACCTACCTGACCGGCGGGATTGGCAGCGCGGGCGGGCTCCGGGGTCCTGGGGGGGGGGGGCACAGGGCGATCTGACCCCGGGGGGTGCCCCCATGGTGGCCTGGCCCACGATCGTAGTCCACCGATCCGTGGGCGGGCCTGTGTCGTGGGGGCACTCTTTTTCTTCCGCCCCCGCCATGGCCTTCAGCATGGCGGAGGCGGAAGAGACCACCTCCCCTGCGCATGCGCCGGCATGACGTCAGCAGCCACTGACGCTCCGGCGCATGTGCGGACTTATGCCGGCCGGCGAAGTCCTTTCGGTCCCCGCTGGCGTGGCGTCAAAGGCCGTTCACGCCAGCCGGCGGAGCGGGAGCCACTCCGGCGCGAGCCTAGCTCCTCAATATGAGGGCTTGGCCCTTAAAGGTGCGGAGAATTCCACACCTTTGGGGCGGCCCGACGCCGGAGTGGTTCACGCCACTCCGACACGCCAGGACCCCCCGCCCCGCCGGGTAGGGGAGATCCCGGCCCTGATTACATTGTCCTTTGTGATGTTCAAAATGCTTTGATTTCAAGAGGGGTGTGAATCATGGCCCCTGTCATTTCTATAGTTTTATTTTCCAATTGTGTCCCCAGCTCATAATTTTGACTTTGATTTTAGCTTTAAATTATGTTTCTCGTAGATTGATAGTCTCCAATTTTCTTGGTGTTAGCAGAATTTCACACCTATATATTTGCCCCCCCTAGTCATTCTTTTCTATCTGCTAATTTTACTTCAATGAAGGTGTGAATCATTGCTTTTAGCGTACTGCTAAAAATCCACTTGGTTATCACTTGAAAAGTTTACATTTATCACCCAGCTCAACTGAAACCCTCATCCATGCTCTTCCGGACGCTTACTAAGATAGTTACTCTCAATGAAGGTGTGGACCATTGTTTTTAGCTTCATACAAAAATCCTGTGTGTTTGCTAAGCCTGCTTGGGAGAAAGAATCTGCATTTTATAATCCTGCTCTTTGCAGCTGCTGTTAACCCTTCGTGGGATCTTTCCCTACATTCTCTTGTGTTTCTTAAATCAGGTATTGCCAGACTTCCATGTTTCAAATGACACATCTTTCCATATTATCAATTACACATCTTATACTATGCGATGCCTTTGAAGAGTAAGACATCTCCCCGGCACGTCGGGGGCCACATAAGTAGATGTAAGACCGATGACCATGCTTGATCTGAGGTGGGTTTTTTAAGGTGTAGTTTAAAGGTGCAGTAGAGAGGCAGAGAGATGCAAGAACAGAATTCCAAAGCTGCTGGAGGCATGTCCTGCAATGGTGGGGCAGACCACCATCAGGGTAGTGCCAACTAGAGGAGCTCAGGGTGCGCAGGTATTTGTAGGGCTGGAAGAGATTACAGAGATAGGGAGGGGTGAGGAAATGGAGGAATTTGAAAGCAAGGATGAGAATCGAGTATGTGTGATGGTTGTAATCAGTGCCATATATAGTATAGTACCGACCTTGGAGTTGATGGGGTGCCTGATAAATACATTGAAATGCTGCCCCATTCCTTTTGAATACTGTATATTTTGGTGTGAAATAACATGCTGATGATACATAACAGAGCAGCAAGGATAAACTTTTTGGGCGCATTGATGGTTCCTGTCCCTCATCTAAAAACAGAAAATGGTGGAAATACTCAGGTCCAGTAGCATCAGTGGAGAGAGAAACAGAGTTAATGTTTCAAGACCATATGACTCTATCTCAATGGTGCCTTTCAGCTGTTCAACATTGGAAGAAGGTAAGAAGGGAAATTATGTGCAAAACATGGTTATATATATCTACAAATAAAAGTTACTTAATGGTAAATAAATGGCTGTGTATCAGCACATGAACAAGAAAGGGTTAGGTATAGTATAAAAGTGATCCAAAATCTGTCAGTACTTGCAACAACAGTGACAAAAGAGTTGGCAATCCTAGCATGCTATAACTGATGGGAAGATAACTTTACTTATTGGAGAGATCAAACATAGGGCTTGATTTAACCACCGCATTGCACTTGCCGCAGATCTGGGTGCGACGTTTAAATAGTGGGAAAGGCCAAAATCGAGATTCACACCGGGCATGGATCAATTTGCCATCTAACCAGCCCGCTCCATGGCAAGTTCCGGAGATCTCGCTCAAATATGGCGAGCATATTATTAACTCCAACTTGCATTAATTTCCATCTAATAATAATAATCTTTATTATTGTCACAAGTATGCTTACATTAACACTGCAATGTTACTGTGAAAAGCCCCAAGTCACCACACTCAGGCGCCTGCTCAGGTACACGGGGGGAGAATTCAGAATGCCAAATTCACCTAACAGCACATCTTTCGGGACTTGTGGGAGGAAACCGGAGCACCCACAGGAAAACGCACGCAGACACGGGGAGAATGTGCAGACTCCGCACAGACAGCGACCCAAGCCGGGAATCGAACCTGGGACCCTGGCGCTGTGAAGCAGCAGTGCTAACCACTGTGCTACCTTGTTGCCCTCTCGTTAGCGAGATTGAAGTCGAATATAAAATCCTCTTGAGAATGAACCGGCTCGCCAGCGAGAAACCGCGCAGGTGTCGTTTAGTGGTCCTTTTGAAAAATGGGGGCGGGTGGGGGGGCTGCCACTCCTGGTCATACTGCTGCACTACCAGCCACTGCCACTGCCTCCCAGGCAGTGTTGGTGACCCTGCTACTGGTCCTCCAAATCCCTTGGAGAAACAGGATGTCCTGCCTTGCATCGATGGCTTCCTGAAGACTGTCCATGTCGACATACACATCAATCGGATCAATTCTGCGCGCTGCCATGCTTGTGTGGTGACTGTGAGTGAGAGGTGAAGGACTATCTAAAACCAGCTCCCCCTTGTTAGCGGCAAGATACTGAGGCATGAGTCTGGTGAATTAGACGGTGAGACAGCCAGTAATGACAAGTCGTTTGTGTAGGCTCATGTTCAGCACTAAGTGCTGTTAAACATGGCCCGCGATACTTGCCAAAGCGGCCGTCTGAGATGCACCGTGCCAATTGTGCCCAAAATGTTTCTGTAAATTGTGCCTCATCCATCTTACAAATGAGGAACTGAAAGGTCAACCTTTTTGGTGTTGATTTACTTAATTTAGCTTAAATATAGTTATATAGAGAAATACAGCACAGAACAGGCCCTTCGGCCCACAATGTTGCGCCGAACTTTTGTCCTAGGTTAATCATAGAATTTTGGACAATTTTTCATGGCCAATCCACCCAACCTGCACATCTTTGGACTGTGGGAGGAAACCGGAGTACCCGGAGGAAACCCACGCAGTCACGGGGAGGATGTGCAGACTCCACACAGACAGTGACCCAAGTCGAAATCGAACTTGGGACCCTGGAGCTGTGAAGCAATTGTGCTATCCACAATGCTACCGTGCTGCCCTTAAGAAGTTAACCTACACTCCCTTATTCTACCCTAATCCAAGTACCTATCCAATAGCCGCTTGAAGGTCCATAAATTTTCCGACTCAACTACTACCACAGGCAGTGCATTCCATGCCCCCACTACTCTCTTGGTAAAGAACCTACCTCTGACATCCCCTCTATATCTTCCACCATTTATCTTAAATTTATGTCCCCTTGTAATGGTGTGTTCCACCCGGGGAAAAAGTCTCTGACTGTCTACTCTATCTATTCCCCTGATCATCTTATAAACCTCTATCAAGTCGCCCCTCATCCTTCTCCGTTCTAATGAGAAAAGGCCTAGCACCCTCAACCTTTCCTCGTATGACCTACTCTCCATTCCAGGCAACATCCTGGTAAATCTCCTTTGCACCTTTTCCAAAGCTTCCACATCCTTCCTAAAATGAGGTGACCAGAACTGCACACAGTACTCCAAATGTGGCCTGACCAAGGTTTTGTACAGCTGCATCATCACCTCACGGCTCTTAAATTCAATCCCTCTGCTAATGAACGCTAGCACACCATAGGCCTTCTTCACAGCTCTATCCACTTGAGTGGCAACTTTCAAAGAACTATGAACATAGACCCCAAGATCTCTCTGCTCCTCCACATTGCCAAGAACCCTACCATTAACCCTGTATTCCGCATTCAGATTTGTCCTTCCAAAATGGACAACCTCACACTTGTCAGGGTTAAACTCCATCTGCCACTTCTCAGCCCAGCTCTGCATTCTATCTATGTCTCTTTGAAGCCGACAACAGCCCTCCTCACTATCCACAACTCCACCAATCTTCGTATCATCTGCAAATTTACTGACCCACCCTTCAACTCCCTCATCCAAGTCGTTAATGAAAATCACAAACAGCAGAGGACCCAGAACTGATCCCTGCGGTACGCCACTGATAACTGGGCTCCAGGCTGAATATTTGCCATCCACCACAACTCTCTGTCTTCTATCGGTTAGCCAGTTTGTTATCCAACTGGCCAAATTTCCCACTATCCCATGCCTCCTTACTTTCTGCATAAGCCTACCATGGGGAACCTTATCAAATGCCTTACTAAAATCCATGTACACTACATCCACTGCTTTACCTTCATCCACATGCTTGGTCACCTCCTCAAAGAATTCAATAAGACTTGTAAGGCAAGACCTACCCCTCACAAATCCGTGCTGACTATCCCTAATCAAGCAATGCCTTTCCAGATGCTCAGAAATCCTATCCCTCAGTACCCTTTCCATTACTTTGCCTACCACCGAAGTAAGACTAACTGGCCTGTAATTCCCAGGGTTATCCCTATTCCCTTTTTTGAACAGGGGCACGACATTCGCCACTCTCCAATCCTCTGGTACCACCCCTGTTGACAGCGAGGACGAAAAGATCATTGCCAACGGCTCTGCAATTTCATTTCTTGCTTCCCATAGAATCCTTGGATATATCCCGTCAGGCCCGGGGGACTTGTCTATCCTCAAGTTTTTCAAAACGCGCAACACATCTTCCTTCCTGACAAGTATCTCCTCAAGCTTATCAGTCTGCTTCACGCTGTCCTCTCCAACAATATGGCCCCTCTCGTTTGTAAATACTGAAGAAAAATACTTGTTCAAGACCTCTCCTATCTCTTCAGACTCAATACACAATCTCCCGCTACTGTCCTTAATCGGACCTACCCTCGCTCTAGTCATTCTCATATTTCTCACATATGTGTAAAAGGCCTTGGGGTTTTCCTTGATCCTACCTGCCAAAGATTTTTCATGCCCTCTCTTAGCTCTCCTAATCCCTTTCTTCAGTTCCCTCCTGGCTATCTTGTATCCCTCCAGCGCCCTGTCTGAACCTTGTTTCTTCAGCCTTACATAAGTCTCCTTCTTCCTCTTAACAAGACATTCAACCTCTCTTGTCAACCATGGTTCCCTCACTCGACCATCTCTTCCCTGCCTGACAGGGACATACATATCAAAGACACGCAGTACCTGTTCCTTGAACAAGTTCCACATTTCACTTGTGTCCTTCCCTGACAGCCTATGTTCCCAACTTCTGCACTTCAATTCTTGTCTGACAGCATTGTATTTACCCTTCCCCCAATTATAAACCTTGCCCTGTTGCTCGCACCTATCCCTCTCCATTACTAAAGTGAAAGTCACAGAATTGTGGTCACTACCTCCAAAATGCTCCCCCACTAACAAATCTATCACCTGCCCTGGTTCATTACCAAGTACTAAATCCAATATGGCCTCCCCTCTGGCCGGACAATCTACATACTGTGTTAGAAAAGCTTCCTGGACACACTGCACAAACACTACCCCATCCAAACTATTTGATCTAAAGAGTTTCCACTCAATGTTTGGGAAGTTGAAGTCGCCCATGACTACTACCCTGTGACTTCTGCACCTTTCCAAAATCTGTTTCCCAATCTGTTCCTCCACATCTCTGCTGCTATTGGGGGGCCTATAGAAAACTCCCAACAAGGTGACTGCTCCTTTCCTATTTCTAACTTCAACCCATATTACCTCAGTAGGCAGATCCCCCTCGAACTGCCTTTCTGCAGCTGTTATACTATCTCTAATTAACAATGCCACCCCCCCCCACCTCTTTTACCATCCTCCCTAATCTTGTTGAAACATCTATAACCAGGGACCTCCAACAACCATTTCTGCCCCTCTTCTATCCAAGTTTCTGTGATGGCCACCACATCGTAGTCCCAAGTACAGATCCATGCCTTAAGTTCACCCACCTTATTCCTGATGCTTCTTGCATTAAAGTATACACACTTCAACCCATCTCCTTGCCTACAAGTACTCTCCTTTGTCATTGTTACCTTCCCCACTGCATCACTACGTGCTTTGGCGTCCTGACTATCGTCTACCTTAGTGCTGGACTACAGATCCGGTTCCCATTCCCCTGCCAAATTAGTTTAAACCCTCCCGAAGAGTACTAGAAAACCTCCCCCCCAGGATATTGGTGCCCCT
This sequence comes from Scyliorhinus canicula, assembly GCF_902713615.1. Taxonomy (NCBI): domain Eukaryota; kingdom Metazoa; phylum Chordata; class Chondrichthyes; order Carcharhiniformes; family Scyliorhinidae; genus Scyliorhinus; species Scyliorhinus canicula. The sequence goes on along the minus strand of NC_052158.1, from coordinate 149,243,561 downwards.
CTGGTTCAGATGCAACCCGTCCTGCTTGTACAGGTCCCACCTTCCCCAGAATGCGCTCCAATTATCCAAATACCTGAAGCCCTCCCTCCTACACCATTCCTGCAGCCACGTGTTCAACTGCACTCTCTCCCTATTCCTAGCCTCGCTATCACGTGGCACCGGCAACAAACCAGAGATGACAACTCTGTCTGTCCTGGCCTTTAACTTCCAGCCTAACTCCCTAAACTTGTTTATTACCTCCACACCCTTTTTCCTACCTACATCGTTGGTACCAATGTGCACCACGACTTCTGGCTGCTCACCCTCCCCCTTCAGGATCCTGAAGACACGATCAGAGACATCCCTGGCCCTGGCACCCGGGAGGCAACATACCTTTCGGGAGTCTCGCTCGCGACCACAGAATCTCCTATCTATTCCCCTAACCATTGAATCTCCTATTACTATTGCTTTTCTATGCTCCCCCCTTCCCTTCTGAGCCCCAGAGCCAGATTCAGTGCCAGAGACCTGGCCGCTGGGGCCTTCCCCCGGTAGGTCATCCCCCCCAACAGCATCCAAAACGGTATACTTGTTTTGAAGGGGAACGGCCATGTTCCTTTTGTCAGTCTCTTCATAATAGAATAAGGCAAAAAAGATGTTGGGGATTATTACTGAAAGGGATTAGTTTATTGGCAATGTCAAACAGTCAAAGAGCATGTGGGTGAACTGCAACAATTGTTTATTCATGTCTGGCACAAAATAAAACAGGAAAGGCGGCCAAATGATGGCTAAGAAGGGAAATTAGAGAAAGCATTAGGTCCAAGGGAGACATACAAATTGGTCAGAAAAAACAGCAGATCTGAGGATTGGTAGCAGTTTAGAATTCAGCAAAGGACAACGAAGGAATTGATTGAGAAGGGGAAAATAGAGTAAAGGAGTAAGCTGGCAGGGAACATAAAGACTTCCTTTAAAGGTTTATCCAGGTATGTAAAAGAAAAAGATTGGTGAAGACAAAAGCAGGTCGCTTACAGTGAGAAACAGGGAAATTTATAATGGGAAGCGAAGAAATAGTTGACGAACTAGATACATACTTTAGTCCTGTCTTCGCAAATATGGACACAAAAAAGATATCAGAAATGTTGAGGAGCGCAGGGTTGAGTGAGAGGGAAGAACTGAAGGCAGTCAGTATTGGTCGGGAAATAGTGTTGGGGAAATTCATGTGATTGGAGGCTGATAAGCCTTGAATTCTAGAAAAAGTGGATTCATTCGTGGTCATCTTTCAGGATTCTATAGACTCTGTAACAGCTTCTATAGATTGGAGGGTGGCTCATGTAACTCTACTATTTAAAAAGGAAGGTGGAGGGACAGTAGGGAATTATAAACCACTCAGTCTGAAGTAGGTAGTGGGAAAAATTCTAGAGTCCAGGTTTAATAGATTTAATAGCAGAGCACTTGGAAAACAGTGGCAGGATGGGACAGAGCCAGCACAGATTTATGAAGGAGAAATCATGCTTGGCAAATCTACTGGAATTCTTCAAGGATGTAACTTGTAGAGTTGTCAAGGGCAAACCGGTGGATGTGGTTTATTTGGACTTTCAGAAGACTTTCGACAAAGTCTCACATAAGTGATTAGCGTGTAAAATAAAAGTGCATGAGATCGGGGGTAGTACATTGAGATGGGTAGAAAACTGGTTGGCTGACAGGAAACAAAGAGTAGGAATAAATGGGTATTTTTCCAAACAGCAGTGAGACACTAGTGAGGTGCCGCAGAGATCGGTGCTGGGACCCCAGCGATTTAGAACATTGAACATACGGTGCAGAATGAGGCCATTCAGCCCATCGAGTCTGCACCGACCCACATTGAGCCCTCACTTCGACCCTATCCCCGTAACCCAATAACTCTTCCTAACCTTTTTGGACATGAAGGGCCAATCCATCTAACCTGCACGTCTTTGGACTGTGGGAGGAAACCGGAGCACCCGGAAGAAACCCACGCAGACACGGGGAGAATGTGCAGACTCCGCACAGACAGTGACCCAGCGGGGAATCGAACCTGGGACCCTGGCGCTGTGAAGACACAGTGCTATCCACTTGTGCTACCATGCTACCCTAATGAGGGAACTAAATGTAATATCTCCACATTTGCAGATGGCACAAAGCTGGGTGGGAGGGTGAGCTGTGAGGAGGATGCAGAGATGCTTCAGTGTGATTTGGACAAGTTGAGTGAGTGGCAAATGCATTGCAGATGCTGTATCATATGAGGTGATCCACTTTGATCGCAAAAACAGGAAGGCAGATTAATACCTGATGGCGATAGATGGAGAGAAGGAAACATGCAACAAGGCCTTATTGTCCATGTACACCAGTCTCTGAAAGTAAGCATGCAGGTTCAGTAAGAAGTAAAGAAGGGAAATGATATGTTGGCCTTCATAGGGAGAGGATTCGTCGACAGGGGATGTCTTGCTGCAATTACACAGAGTCTTGCTGAGACTACACCTGGAATATTCTGTTCAGTTTTGGACTTCTTAACTGAGGAAATATGTTCTTGCTGTGGAGGGAATGCAGCGAAGGTTTACCTGACTGATTTCTGGGGTGGCAGGACTGACACATAAAGAGAGATTGAGTTGGTTAGGATTTTATTCGCTAGAGTTCAGAAGAATGGGGAGGGATCTCATAGAAACTTATAAAATTCCAACAGGACTAAACAGGGTAGATACAGGAAGGATGTTCCTGATTGTGGGCAGCCCAGAACCAGGGGTCACAGTATAAAGATACAGGGTAAACCATTTAGGGTTTAAGACTGAGATGAAGGGATATTTCTTCACCCAGAGAATGGGAAATCTGGTGAATTCTCTCCCTCAGAAATCAGTTGAGGCAAAAACATTGTATGTTTTCAAGAAGGATTTAGATATAGCTAAGTATAAATAACTAATGGGGCTAGATCATTTGGACACTTGGGTGGAGAGATGGCAGATGGAGTTTAATCCGGACAAATGTGAGGTAATGCATTTTGGAGGGTCTAATGCAGGTAGGGAATATACAGTGAATGGTCGAACCCTCAAGAGTATTGAAAGTCAGAGAGATCTAGGCATACAGGTCCACGGGTCACTGAAAGGGGCAACACAGGTGGCGAAGGTAGTCAAGAAGGCATACGGCATGCTTGCCTTCATTGACCGGGGCATTGAGTATAAGAATTGGCAAGTCATGTTGCAGCTGTATAGAACCTTAGTTAGGCCACACTTGGAGAATAGTGTTCAATTCTGGTCGCCACACTACCAGAACGATGTGGTGGCTTTAGAGAGGGTGCAGAAGAGATTTACCAGGATGTTGCCTGGTATGGAGGGCATTAGCTATGAATCGTGACTGCACAGAACTATTCGGCAGCATCGCCACTGATTCCTCACGTCACTCTCACAGCCCCCCCCCCCCCCCCCCCCCCCCCCCCCCCCCCCCCAACTCCGAGCGCTGTTGCTGCTTCGTGCCTCTTCCTGACTTCTTCATTGCATGAACACACCAGTTTGCTGGAAGTGCAAACATGGGGTTGGATTTTCTGTTACTCCAGCCTTGTGTCCCTCGGCGGCGCACCATTCGCTGACGGTGGGATTCTGTCTTCCCGCTGCTTGACAATGGGACTTCCTGCTGAAGCCACGCCTGCTGAAGTTGGCGGGAAACCCACGGGCGGGGGCCCACCGCCGGGGGGGGGGGGGGGGAAACGTGGATCGCAACGGCCTGGGAATTCCAGCAATGTCCTTCAAGACATTGTAAGAAGTCTTACAACACCAGGTTAAAGTCCAACAGGTTTGTTTCAAACACGAGCTTTCGGAGCGCAGCTCCTTCCTCAGGTGAATGGAGAGGTGCGTTCCAGAAACATTTATATAGACAAAGTCAGAGATGCCAGACAATGCTTGGAATGCGAGCATTTACGGGTAATCAATTCATTACAGATCCAACAAACCTGTTGGACTTTAACCTGGTGTTGTAAGACTTCTTACTGTGCTCACCCCAGTCCAACGCCGGCATCTCCACTTCAAGACATTGAGAGACAAATAGAGGACGTGAAAGTGACCCATATGCTATTGAATTCAATGTCGTATTACTGAGTTATGCATCTCTCACTCTCTCGATTTAAACAAAGGGTTGTCTCAGATTTTCCATCAAAAATATTGGTGACTATCTTACATTGACGGGTCAAGTGGAAAACCTCTTCTCTACATCCAACCTATCAAAACCTTTCAGAACTTTAATAGTTTCTAATTTGTCAGTCCACAGCCTTATCTTCTACAGAGGACAGGAAAGAGCCCCAGCCTGTTCAGACTTTTCTGATGCCAGTTATTACATCATCCTTGTGCATTTATTTTGTAACTTCTCCAGTGATTCTGTATCTGCCATACGTACGGAAAACAGAAATATGTGCAGTACGCTAAGTGTGGTCTGACCAAGGTCCTAGACAAGTTTAATATAACTTCTATGATTTAAAGTTAAAGCCTTCTGGAAATGAACCTCCGGCCTAGGTTTGCTATTTTTATGACTAATAGATGAGAAATATGTTTTGACATGGCTGATGGACCCATTGCCACACACTCAGGGTCTGGAAATTACAGATTTCAATGAAGGTTACAGAATTCACCATCACTGGATTTTGATTTTTTTTTAATTCTTTGATAGGATGTGAACATTACTGCCAGAGTCAATATTGGCTGCCCATCCCTGATTGTACTTGAGCAGGAGGTGGCGAGCTGACCTCTTGAGCTATTGCAATATATATGATGGTAGGGGAACTTGCGAAGGTGCTGTCCCTGTGCGTCTGCTAATCTGGTCCTTTGAGATGGTAGAGGTCGTGGGTTTGGAAGGTGCTGGCAAATTTGTTGCACTGAATGTTATAGATGGTGTACTCTTCCAGTATGCACGGATGGTGGAGCGCCTGTTTAAGGTGGTGCAAGCAAACGGACTGCTTTCTGGAATGTGTATTAGCTTCTTGAGTGTCGTTGGAGCTGCACTCAGAAGAGTAAAGGGTTAACATCGGAAGCACCAGATGTGATGATGTTATACTAACACATGACTGAGTGACAAAGATCCTGAAGGAGAAATTCCAAATGCATGCAGAGTTTCTAAGCTGCATACTGTATCAAACTGGAAATGGACAATGCTGGTTTTAACCAACTACAGTCCGGAGCAGCTTACTTTTGAAGAGTAGATGAATGCCATTAGCCCCATTTAGACCCTGAGCACACAGCAAAATGCAGTCTTCCAGGAAAGTGGTGAATATTCCATCACACTCCTGATTAGGCCTTCTAGATGGTGGACAGGTTTTGACTAACCAGGAGGTGAGTTATTCACCACAGTATTCCCACCTCTGACCAAATATTGTAGCCTCAGTATTTATCTGGCTGGTCCAGCTATGTTTCTGCTCAATGGTTAACTCCAAGAATGCTGATGGGGATTCAGCAGTGGTAATGTCATTGAATGTCAAGGTGAGATGGTTAGATTTTGTCTTGTCTGTAAATCTCCATTGCCTGGCAGTTGTATGGTGTGAATGGTATTTGTCCCAAGCCTGAATATTGTCCAAGTCTTGGTATATGTGAGCACGGAGTACTTCAGTATCTGAGGAGTTGCGAATAGTACTGAGCTTTGCCACAAGTAGGCCAGATTGGATAAGGGCGACAGATTTCAAGTGCAAATTCTGGGAATGGCTCAAGCTGACCTCTCTATTTATACTCCGACTGGCTTCAATTCAATATAACTTCAGACCTTCGAATGCCCTCCTGCTCCCCAGAAGGAAGAAATAGTTTGGACCACTATGTTTAGTTTCCACTTTTTACTGGTGTTCCATTTTAAGATATAGAAAACCAATTCAGACCAATATGCTTATGTCACCATTTTGACTGTTATTTTTGGATCCTGACTAACCGGTATTTTACACGCATATCATGATCTCAGACCAAACCCCAACTATGGCTAAGATGCTAACCAAAACCCTCATATTTTCTTTTCTTTTTTAAGACTGTGCAGAAAGAACACTTTGCTCCAAGAGTGATAGCACAAAGAAATAGGGATTTGGTATTTTAAATAAAACTTTATTATTAATGCAATATTAAACTCTTTAAAATCTCACCCGAAAATAGCTTACAATTACCCCTTAAACAATACTTCTAAATATAGTAAATACCCTTAGTGACTATCTCTATTCCCAATTAAACAACAAGAAAGGAAAAACATAGAGCTCTCAATCCGTCCTATATCCCAATGACACAGTGTAATACTGTTTTCCAGAACAGATCTGGTTCCAGTTAAAACCCCTGCTGTCTCTGGCCGGATATCTTCAGAAAGCGGTTTCACCTGGTTTGTTACAGCGTCTTCCTTGTCCTCAGACAAGTCTGCACTGCTTTAAATATGATTAATCTTTTTTAAACAATCCTACTGTGAGAGCAAAAGATCTTCACTTGTCGTCTGAAAGGTAGTCAGATCGAAACTTCACTCAAAGAGTTTCTCAAAATGTCTGAATACCTTAGCTCCACCCAGCAATGATATAATCTCCCCAAGCTGAAAACAAATTAACTCCCCAGGTTGAAAACACATTACCTCCCCAGGGACTTCCCTGAGTCAGACATCAGTGCATTAGCCCAGGCTTTTTACTCTGGTCGATTTCACCTCTGGCTCCTAAAAGGTTTCTGGGCAACACAGGTGGAGAAGGTAGCCAAGAAGGCATACGGCATGCTTGTCTTCATTGGCCGGGGCATTGAGTATAAGAATTGGCAAGTCATGTTGCAGCTGTATAGAACCTTAGTTAGGCCACACTTGGAGTATAGTGTTCAATTCTGGTCACCACACTACCAGAAGGATTTAGAGAGGGTGCAGAAGAGATTTACCAGGATGTTGCCTGGTATGGAGGGCATTAGCTATGAGGAGCGGTTGAATAAACTCGGTTTGTTCTCACTGGAACGAAGGAGGTTGAGGGGCGATCTGATAGAGGTCTACAAAATTATGAGGGGCATAGACAGAGTGGATAGTCAGAGGCTTTTCCCCAGGGTAGAGGGGCCAATTGCTAGGGGACATAGGTTTAGAGGAGATGTACGAGGCAAGTTTTTTACACAGAGTGTAGTGGGTGCCTGGAACTCGCTGCCAGAGGAGGTGGTGGAAGCAGGGACGATAGTGACATTTAAGGGCATCTTGACAAATACATGAATAGGATGGGAATAGAGGGATACGGACCCAGGAAGTGTGGAAGATTTTAGTTTAGACGGGCAGCATGGTTGGCATGGAGGTCCGAAGGGCCTGTCCCTGTGCTGTACTTTTCTTTGTTCTTTGTTCTTTTGTCATTTGGTCTTGCAAAACAAGACTCTTTTAAAACATGACTACTGCAGTCAAGCGTACTCTAACCCAGGCTTTTAATCCTTAAATTGGCAAACATTTATAATCCAAAATATCTAAAATCCTGCATTCGTCACAGAGGTGATCTTTCAGTTTGAACCTCCGCCAGACTGGCTGCGTTGGTTGAGTGATGACGTTATCAAGATACAGGAAGGAGCAATAGTTTGTGGGCGGACGAGGTGAGGTGGAGCAGGGGTGGGGTGGGGGGGGTTCAACAAGAGGATAACATAAGTAGTTCGTAAACATGCAAATAATCAGTTTGGTGAGAGCTAAACAGGTCTGTGCAGTTAAAGTGCCAACACAGCAAACAAGATAATGCAGCCAACAAGAAACTATGTGCTGAAAGACTGAGGTTGAGTAAATTCAGACCTGTCTGAACAGATATGTCTTCCTGAGTATCAACCAGATTTGCCTATGACCTCATTGCTGACATTGCAAATAAAAGAAGAGTAATTATTTACAAAGAGTATTGACATGAATACAACCCCGTGGATAAGGATTATTGGTGGCAGGTATTCACCCTGAAGGCTGGATTTTACAGGGTGTAGTGATTCCTGCCTTCTTTCTGGTTAAGAGGTCGACAGGGTTTGAGTGGCCAATGGGGCAAATAGAACATGGGGAGGGGAGTGGCCAAGGAGGGGGGGGGAGCAGAACATGGTGGGGGAGCCAATGGTGAGTGGAACATGGGGGAGGGGTAAAACCTTGGGAGGGGGGCTGGGGGGAGGTTGGGGGATGGGCCTTCACTGGCTCAGAAGAGCAGTTAAGGAGTCCCGGCCCACCCCCTCCACCCACTACCCATCACCAGCCCATGTAGAGGTCCCGGAGGTCGCATTAAAAACCTTGTGGGCGTTAGTTACCCACTTAAGGGCCACAATTGGCCAACTGGCATTGGGCTTCCCAACGCTATGTCCGCCACTAAATTGTGGTGGGGTGTTGCGGTGCGTGGGTAGGTGGTGGGCAGGTTCCCATTACATTTAATGTGACCCGTCCCCTCTTCAAATGTGCGGGAGGGGGAAGTATAAAATCCAGCCCTTGAGTTTCATGCTGGATTTAATCCTTTTGTGATCATGCCTTCAACAATTAGATGACACATTTCATTAGTCCAATGGGACATATTCCCCACTTGCAGCTAATAATAATAATGATCTTTATTGTCATAAGTCGGCTGACATTAACACTGCAATGAGGTTACTGTGAAAAGCCCCTCGTCGCCACATTCCGGCGCCTGTTCGGGTACACACACAGAGAGAATTCAGAATGTGAAAATTATCTGACAGCACATCTTTCGGGACTTGTGGGAGGAAACCGAAGCACCCGGAGGAAACCCACGTAGACAAGGGGGAACGTGCAGACTCCACACAGACAGTGACCCAAGCCGTGGCAACAACATTATCCCAGACAAAGCAGCCCATCCACCACTTTTAACATCCACCCGTTCAGCCTTCAGGCTGGAGTAAGTAACATCACTTTTCAGCACGAGATTTCACATCAGTTTAATTCATGAAATGAAACGACATGGGATGTGCAAATTTGTGGATAACATGTTTGTGCAGGAGTGGAGATGCCCACAGCTGCCAAACAAGCTGGTTTAATCTCACAAAGTGATGCAATAAAGTTGTTTAGTTAGTCTTAGTCATAATGGCAAAGTTAGCAGAATATTGGCATCAGAAACAGCCTCAGGAGTTTTCGCAGAGAGGAGAAAAAGTCTCATAGTCATCCAAACATTTGGTAGAATCCCGACAGTGCAGAAGAAGGCCATTCAGCCCGTCACATCTGCACCGACCCTCTGAAAGAACACCCTACCTAGGCCCACTCCCCCACTCTATCCCTGTAACCTCACCTAATTGACACATCTTTGAACACCATGGGGCAATTTTATCATGGCCAATTCACCTAACCCGCACATCTTTGGACTGTGGGAAGAAACCAGAGCACCCGGAGGAAACCCCACGCAGACACGAGGAGAAAGTGAAAACTCCACACAGTCAGTCACCCAAGGCCAGAATCAAACCCGGGTCCATGGGCGCTGTGAGGCAGCAGAGCTAACCACTGTTGGAAAAGCAAATAATGCACATGTTAAGTGGATCAAAGCAGAAAGAGAAAATGTAGAACCATGCAATCATAGAAGCACAGTCACATCGGGGCAAAGTGAATGATGATGGCCCTGCCCACCAGTCAGAAAGCCAGTGGCAAACACGCTACGGCCATTTCTAAGAGCCCTGATGGGTTAAATATGAAGAACAAAGTTGCTGCCTGTCCAGGAGATTCCTGTGTCTTTGGAGGCAGTGATGGTCAGCAACTCTTCAGTCCCAGTGGTGCCACCCTGGGAGTGGTGGTGACTGCTGGTATTGCAGAAGCTTGGAACAGCAGCAGTGATGGAGGCCCGAGAAGCAGGTGAGTGGGGCAGACCCTGGTGAGAGGGGTTGGGGGGTCCCTGTGGAGGTATCTTTCAACACTGCAGATTGCGGGCCTTCTGGGGTATACCTGGCATCTTGTCCATGTGAGGTGAGCCCCCATCCACTGCTGACAGAATACTAACAGTGGTGGGGTGCAGCCCTTAACGAGCCATTTATAGGCCTCAAATAGCTTAGGGGCAGGAAAGCTGATTTTGGCCTCCCGCACCCTCAATTTAATCGGGGGGTGGGGGGCAGTTGGGGTGGCGACAAGGTTTCATGGCTTTCATCCTGATCGTCTTCACCCACCACTTCTCATCTTCCTTCCAGCCTTCCCCCAAGTGCACGAAATTCTACCTATATAGCGTAGAGGAGGCCAGTCAGCCTATCTTGCCTGTGCCAGTTGTTTGGAAGTGCTATCCAGATAGTCTCACTCCCCTTTCATTTTCCCCAGAGCTCTGAACACATTTCTTTTTTAAGTAATCATTCCTTTTTGAAGTTATTACTGAATCTCATTCCACCACCCTTCCAGGCACTGAATTCCAGATATCTTTCATTATTAAACTGTGAGTTTTTTGGGGGGGGTATACATTATAATTCCTCAGCCAGCTCCGACTGAACTCCCATGTATACTTCCTAATGCAATGTGAAAATGCTCAGAGGGATTTCATGTGAGTTCACTCAGTTTTATACCCCGTTGATCTTGTTCTGTGTTAAAAATCTGAGGATTAAAAGAATTTTAATGCCATGAATCACGGCAGCCAGGGTCATGGTGATAAACTATCTCAAAGATATAGATAAACATCATTTTGAAACTGACTTGCTCAGAAGTCTTGCCTCTGAATCGGAAGGCCGCATATATACAAATACCACACCAGCAATAGTTTGGTGAGATGAAGTATGGCAGGACTACTGTCTTGATGCTCTCTGGGGTGAATGTCTCAGAAAGGATCCATTGCACAACTGACGAAAAAGTTGAGTTTTCTGCATGGTGCCTTGGTCAATAACCACCTCCGTATCTAATCCGCCCTCATTCCAAGGATTGGCTGCACGATTGTGAACAATCTTTCTCCGCTGATTTCTATTCTCAGTCCTCGCTGCCTGGCCCGTAGAGAGACCAATCCACATTCTGATATTGACTATCCGTGCCAACCTGTGTCGACCTTGGGCATGGGTGAGATGTTGACATGTTCGTCAGCCGTTTTGCCTTGCATTACCTTAATACCTATCTACCCTTCTGCTAAAACAGATTATCCAATCATTTATCTCATTGCTGTTTGTTTAAAAACTTGTACATAAGGTGATTCCTGTCTGTCCCTCAATTACAACAACAAACACACTTCAGAAAAAGCTTTATTGGTCTAAGGCACTTTGCGATGCATTATAAATTGGATCACTTCCATCCACCAGGGGCTGGTTTAGCGCAAGGCTAAATCGCTGGCTTTGAAAGCAGACCAAGGCAGGCCAGCAGCACGGTTCAATTCCCGTACCAGCCTCCCCGAACAGGTGCCGGAATGTGGCGACTAGGGGCTTTTCACAGTAACTTCATTTGAAGCCTACTTGTGACAATAAGCGATTTTCTAGAGTGTTGTTGGAGCTGCACTCATCCAACATATTCTTGAATTGTGCCTTGCAGATGTTGGACAGGCTTTGTGGAGTCAGGGGGTGAATTTCCGTGAGAGCCGCAAAAATTATACGACGAGTCTAGTTGAATTTCTGGTCAATAGTGTTGATAGTGGGGGATTCAAGCGATTTTCATTTCATAACGGAGAAGTCGGCGGAGAATCCCGGCCATTACATTTTTTTAAAAAGCCACACAAGTTCAAGGATAACAGGGGAAGGGCACAATATCTGATTTAAAAAAGAGGGAATGTAACCATTGTCTCTTGTCATTCAATGGCATTAGCAACGTTGAATCCCCCACTATCAACACTATTGACCAGAAATTCAACTAGACTCGTCGTATAATTTTTGCGGCTCTCACGGAAATTCACCCCCTGACTCCACAAAGCCTGTCCAACATCTGCAAGGCACAATTCAAGAATGTGTTGGATGAGTGCAGCTCCAACAACACTCTAGAAGATCGACACCATCCACGACAAAGCAGCCAGTTTGACTGGCACCCCTTCCTCACAAAACATTTGCTGCCCCCAACACAGATGCACAGTGGCAGCAATGTGTTCTGTCTACAAGATGCTCTGCAGAAACTCACCAAGGCTCCTTCGAACACTTTGTAAACCCAAAGCCACTACCCACCTAGAAGCACAAGGTCAATAGGCACGTGGAAACACCATCACTAGGATAAGCTAGGATCAGCTGGCAAAGGATACTTAAGGAGTTGACGGTGGATAGGCAATGGCAGACATTTAAAGAACACATGGCTGAACTTCAACAATTATACATACCTGTCTGGTGCAAGGGTAAGACGGAGAAGGTGTCTCAACGGAAGCATTCACAGAAAGGAAATCATGCTTGGAATTTTTTGAGGATGTGACCAGTAAAGTGGACAAGGGTGAAACAGTGGATGTCGTGTATCTGGACTCTCAAAAGGCTTTTGACAAGGTCCCACACAAGAGATTACTGAGCAAAATTAAAGCTCATGGTATTGGGGGTAATGTATTGACGTGGATAGAGAACTGGTTGGCAAACAGGAAGCAGGGATTGGGAATAAATGGGTCCTTTTCAGAGTGGCAGGCAGTGGCTAGTGGGGAACCACAGGGTTCAGTGCTGGGACCCCAGCTGTTCACAATATACATTCATGATTTGGACAAAGGAATTGCAAGCAATATCTCCAAATTTGCAGATGACACTAAGCTGGGTGGCAGTGTGTGCTTTGAGGAGGATTAAAGAGGCTGCAGGGTGACTTGGACAGGCTGGCTAGGTGGGCAAATACTTGGCAAATGCAATATAATGTGGGTAAATGTGAGGGTACGAATCTTCGTGGTGGGAAAAAGAAGGCAGATTGTTATCTGAATGGTGACAGTTTAGAAAAAGAGGAAGTGCAACGAAACCTGGGTTTCATGGTGGAACAGTCGCTGAAGGTTGGCATGCAGGTACAGCAAGCAGTGAGGAAAGCTAATGGCATGCTGGTCTTCATAGAGAGAAGTATTTATTTAGGGTATCCAATTCTTTTTTTCCAATTTATCGTGGCCAATTCACCTACCTTGCACATCTTTTTGGGTGGTGGGGGTGAGATGCACACAGACACAGGGCGAATGTGCAAATTCCACACAGACAGTGACCCGGGGCCTGGATCGAACCCAGGTCCTCGGCGTCGTGAGGCAGCATTGCTAACCACTGCGCCACCGTGCTGCCCTAGCCATCTCAGATTACATGCAGCAGCTTTACATGAGATTAACCTAGCAAAAATCTAATTGAATTGTACAGAAACGGCCCTAGGGTTGCTGGCGCCCCGGGCAAGCTGAACTTCGGCGCCCTTATACATACTCTAAAATTCTTCGTATTTTGTAATCATTACATTTGACAATCATTTCACTAGATTTCCGGTAAGTTTGATGGTCATTAATCATTATCATAAGCATGAACAAAGTTAGCATTATTTGTGTTGCAGTTAGGCATGTCACGTTTATGTTCTTTTAATCTAATAACTAAATATTCCCAGTTTCGTCTATATTACACAGTTTACACCAGCATTTGGTTTTTCTGAAATATTATTTCTTACTGACATCGACTTAATGGTAGAAGTGTACCTAATAGCTATATTCACATCGAGATCACATCTGTTTGTAAAATCGTTTGTAAAAAATAGCTTCCTAGCCCAGGGGCTGTATTTTTACGTGGGTCCCGCACTTGACTTGACCGGAATTCAAGTAAAAATAGCCAACAGAAAATGATTTACGGTCACGTAAAAATAGACACTGCGTTGTAAAATAAATTTAAAACAGTCAGATAAATACTTCATAAAAATTATGAAATAATTTGTCACGCACTCCTTGATGGCGCCCCCTAGCACATGGCGCCCCGGGCGACTGCCCGAGTTGCCGGTACCTTGAGCCGGCCCTGGACGCGTAGGCTGATTCTCATTGTTAATCGAGTATCGGGCAATCAGATAGAGATTAGGTACAACGTCTCAAAACTGGAAACCTTCGGACTGAGGCTGTACCAGATTTCAGATCTTACCAGGTTTTGGGTCAGGTGGTCCGGGCCAAGGGCGGTTTGGGGTCAAGCTTAGTTGGGTGGGGTCAAGGGTCAAGCGGAGGTCAGGAATACACACTGCAAAACACACTGAATTGTCCAGGTAAGCTTGTTTTTACTTTATTCACTCAAAATGGATGCATGGCATATTCTAAAGGTGTCCATTTGTTGGATAACTCCAGTTTTTGGATAACTCCAGTTTTTGGACAGGCATGTTTGAGGCACTGAACTGTAGTCAGAAGTTAGAAGTACGAGTACCCTGACAATGTCAAGTGTTACGGAAGGGATTCAATGTAAACAGCCCTATTTTCTCTTCTCATCACCCTCCATAAACAGAAAGGTGTTTTTGATTTCACCCTTTATAAGTGGAGATTTTTCCCCCAACCTTTCTGTTTTGGAGTGTTCCAATCCTCTATTAATAACCCCACAGCAAGCTTGAGACAGGGTAAAGTCAGAGGGTTAGTTTATCTCAAAACGTGAGAAGAGGGTTCACTATGTGAAATGGAACAGAAAAGGGGACCAAACTGTGGCTTACGGCAAGGGAAATTAGAGATAGTATTAGATCCAAAGAAGAGGCAGGCAAATTGCCCCGAAAAATCAGCAGACCTGAGGATGGGGAGCACTTTAGAATTCAGCAAAGGAGAACATAGGGGTTGATTAAGAAGGGGGGAAAAAAGAGGGTGAGAGTAAACTTGTGGGGAACATAAAAACTAAGTGTGAACGCTTCTATATGTGCGTGAAGAGAAAAAGATTGATGGAATAGTCAAAACAGGGGATTTTATAACTGGGAATCAAGAAATGGCTGAACGGCTGAATACATACTTTGGTTCTGGCTTCGCAAAGGAGGACACCGATAACCTATCATAAATGTTGGAGAATGCAGGGTTTCGTGAGCGGGAGAAACTGAAGGAAGTCAGTTTTGGTCGGGAAAAGATGTTGGGGAAATTGATGGAATTGAAGGTTGATAAATCCCCAAAGCTTGATAATCTATATCCCAGAGTACTTAAGGATGTGGCCCTAGGAATAGAGGATGTATTGAGTGGTCATCTTCCAAGGTTCTATAGACTCTGGAACAGTTCCTACAGATTTGAGGGTCGCTAATTTAACCCTACTATTTAAAAAAAAGGAGATCGAGAGAAAAACCGGGGTATTATCGACCAGTCAGCCTGATTTCGGTAGTGGGGAAAATGCTAGCATCCATTAAAAGATGTAATAGCAGAACACTTGGAAAATAATAGCAGAACCAGATAGGTTCATCATGGATTTAAGAAAGGGAAATCACGTTTGACAAATCTACTGGAATTCTTCAAGGGTATAACTCGTAGGGTTGACAAGGGGGAGCCAGTGGATGTGGATTAGTTGGACTTTCAGAAGGCTTTCAACAAAGTCCCGCAAAAGATATTAGCGTGTAAAATCAAAGCGCGTTGCACTGGTGATAATGTCTTGAGATGGATGGAAAACTGGTTGGCAGACAGGAAACAAAGAGTTGGAATTAACGGGTCTTTTTCAAAATGGCAGGCAACGACGAATGAGGTACCGCAGGGATCAGTGTGAGGACCCCAGCTATTCACAATATATATCAATGATTTAGATGAGGGAATTAAATGCCATTTTTCTAAATTTGCAGATGACACAAAGCTTGGTGGGATGATGAGCTGTGAGGGGGATGCAGGGATGCTTCAGTGTGATTTGGACAAGTTCAGTGAGTGGGCAAATGAATGGCAGGTATAATTTGGATAAATGCAAGATTATACACTTTGGTAGCAAAAACAGGAAGACATTATTATTTAAATGCCTATATATTGAGAGAGGGGAATATGCATTGAGACCCAGGTGTCCATGTACATCAGTCACTGAAAGTAAGCATGCAGGTGCAGCAGGCAGTAAAAAAGGCCTTCAAAGCAAGAGGATTTGAGTACAGGAGCAGGGATGTCTTGCTGTAATTACACAGGGCTTTGGTGAGGCCTGGTACATTGTCTGCAGTTTTGGTCTCCTTATCTGAAGAAGGACGTTCTTTCTGTAGGGGGAGTGCAAACTGACTCCTGGGATGGCAGGAATGACGTATGAGGAGAGATTGAGTCGGTTAATATTATATTTGCTGGATTTTAGAAGAATGAGGACGTTCTCATGAAAGCCTATACAATTCTAACAGGACTAGACACAGTAGATGCAGCAATAGAACATAGAACATAGAACATAGAACATAGAACAGTACAGCACAGAACAGGCCCTTCGGCCCTCAATGTTGTGCCGAGCCATGATCACCCTACTCAAACCCACGTATCCACGCTATACCCGTAACCCAACAACCCCCCCTTAACCTTACTTTTATTAGGACACTACGGGCAATTTAGCATGGCCAATCCACCTAACCCGCACATCTTTGGACTGTGGGAGGAAACCGGAGCACCCGGAGGAAACCCACGCACACAGGGGGAGGACGTGCAGACTCCACACAGACAGTGACCCAGCCGGGAATCGAACCTGGGACCCTGGAGCTGTGAAGCATTTATGCTAACCACCATGCTACCCTGCTGCCCCATAGAACATAGAACAGTACAGCACAGAACAGGCCCTTCGGCCCTCAATGTTGTGCCGTCAATGATCACCCTACTCAAACCCACGTATCCACCCTATACCCGTAACCCAACAACCCCCCCCCCCCTTAACCTTACTTTTTAGGACACTACGGGCAATTTAGCATGGCCAATCCACCTAACCTGCACATCTTTGGACTGTTCCCAATGTTGGGGGAGCCCAGAATCATGGGTCACAGTCTAAGGATATGTTGTAAGTGTCCTTCATGTTTATTCCTGTTAATTCCCTCTTTATTACCTGATTTCCCCTTTCTTTTATTTTAGCCATTACATTTTTGATTAATGGACCTGTGACTTCAAAGTAAAGCCATGGCGTGTGCCTTTAATACAAATGGAAGGATCTAGAAGGCTGTGCTGATTTAGGTTGTGGACCGGCACCAATGACAGAGATCGGCTGGGACTCAGTTTGATTGATTTGGTTGGTGGCTAATGATTTGGCCCAAAAGGCTGTGCTCTGCCCAGTAACAGGCACTGATTAAATATTATCCCATTTTTGCAGAGCTACGAGGTTCCAGTTTAGCTTCACTTTTGATTCTGGCAGCGGAGGAAAAAGATCCAGAAAAAAACCTCTCGCGAAAACTGCTGCGAAACCGCTTCAAAAAAGATCCAGCTAACTCTCTCTCCAGTAAGCCTGTGCGTGTTGGATCCCTGAAAACAGGGCCTGAAGGCAGGCTACCAACTGAGAGAAAAATCTGAAGAAACAGGGACTTTGGCTCACCAGAAAAATTGTGAGTACAGGCTGCAAATTAAATATTGTTATTCCCAAGCTTACTGGAAGCCTGCAAGAAACCATCATCTGAAGCAAATCTCTTTCATTTACATTTTTCTCCCTCACCCCTCTGTTTGTCTGTCTTGTGTGTGTGTAGAAGGTGGGGGGAGGTAAGTTACAGTAGGAGTTCGGTATTTATTATTATTTAACCAAATACATCTGCCGTGCATTTCAGCATTAATCTGGTTATAAATAAACAGGAATTCTGTTTCAACTTACAAACCTGGTGACTGTGATTATTGGGCAGCCAAGGGCCAATGATTTCTGGAATTTTATAAGAATTATTGGTCAATTCACTTGTGTTGTAACTCCAGGGCATTTGCCCAGGGTGCGTAACGATGGGGTAAATCATTTAACGCTGAAATAAGGAGAAATTTCTTCACCCAGAGAGTTGTGAACCTGTGGAATTCTCTACCACAGAAATCAGTTGAGGCCAAAACACTGTATGTTTTCAAGAAGGACCTAGATATAGCTCTTGGAGCTAAAGGGATCAAAGGATATGTGAGGAAAACGGGAATAGGTTACTGAGCTGGACAATCAGCCAGGATCATAATGAATGGTGGAGCAGGCTTGAAGGGCCAAATGGCCTGCACCTGCTGCTATTTACTATGTTTCTATGTCCCCCAACTTCTTGCAGTCATACCTAGAGAGGCGGTCCCACACTTGTGTTTTCACCAGACCAGTAATCCAGAAACCCAGGGTCATGCTCTGCAGAGCTGGGTTCAAATTCTACCACAGCAGATGGTGAAATTTGAATTCAATCAATAAAAATCTGCGATTACATTTCTAATAATGACCATGAAACTATTGTTGTTTATCGCAAAAACCCACCTGGTTCACTAATGTCCTTTCGAGAAGGAATCTGCTGTCCTTTCCTGGTCTGGGCCTACATATGACATAGCTCCCATTTCTTCTCCTTGGTTTGGTCAAAGGATGTATATTTCTGGTGTGGATTATTGAGGTGGTTGAAGTTTCACCCATTGGTAAGTAAACCCAAGGTTTGATGATCCTTTGGCTTCACAAACAGATCACCTTCATCGACCAGGGCCGAGCCTCATGAATGCAAATGGGCCTTTATGGATTTCTTTTGTATTTGATTTCTGAAGTCACAGGGGGCATTATTGTATCATTAGGGGTGGCGAGGTTGCTGTGGTTTTCTGAAGGCTACAAATTCATTTTGTGTGTGTCTCAGCCAATCATGGCCTCAGTCACCATAAAGCCTTTTTTCAAAAGAGCAGACGGATAATACAGATATATATTTTATCTTTGGTGACTTCTTGGCATGACACAGAAAAATAAAAAGCCATCATTCATTAACTTCACTGTCATAAAGGTCTATGATTTCAGTCTATTATAATAATCAGCAAAATCATTAGTTTGTTATTTGCCACCAAACCATAATAATGCTGTGACAGCTTTTATGGCTATAGTTCAAAACTCACTTTCAAGAATATTGTTGATCATAAAGATATATTTCCACAGGCTGCTAGTTTTCAAACTTCAGTGCGTCAAACTCGTGTGCATCCTTTACATGCAACAGGCGGGATTCTCCGAGCCCGCGCCGGGTCGGAGAATCGCCGGGGGTGGCACGTGAATCCCGCCACGCCACTCCGACGCAGGGGCGCTGATTCTCCAGTCGCCAGAGAATCAGTGCCAATCGCGCCCGCGGAGTCACTGGACCCCCGGTCGGGAGCCGTTTAGCACACTGGGCTAACTCGCTGGTTTTGAAAGCAGACCAAGCAGGCCAGCAGCACGGTTCAATTCCCGTAACAGCCTCCCCGAACAGGCGCCGCAATGTGGCGACTAGGGGCTTTTCACAGTAACTTCATTGAAGTCTACTAGTGACAATAAGCGATTTTCATTTCATTTCATTTCATTTCATTTGAAAGGGGACCCCGTGGCGATTCTTTGCGCTCAACGGGCCGAGTGCCTGCTGAGTTTCACCGAGTCCGCCGGCATCATTTGTGTATGGTCCTACCCGGCGGGACCTTGGCGTTCTGGCTGCGGGGGACGTCCTGGTGGGGGGGGGGTGGGGGGCAGGAGAGCCGACTCCGGGGAGGGTCTCCACGGTGGCCAGGCCCGCGATCGGGGGCAACCGATCGGCGGACGTGCTCATTCCGGGGGGTGGCCTATGTTCCTCCGCGCCAGGCCCCTGTAGGTCTCTGCCATGTTTCCTGAAAGCCAGCGCGGAGATAGCCGTGGCGCACATGTGTGGACCCACGCCAGCCATGGCGCACATTCGCGGACCCACGCCAGCCGTGGTGCACATGCGTGGACCACACCAGCCGTGGCGCACATGTGTGGACCCATGCCAGCCGTGGTGCACATGCGTGGACCACACCAGCCGTGTAGGGCTGGCTTTCAGCACTCCGGCATCCTGCTAGCCCCCGGGGAAGGGGAGAATGACTGGGCCTGGAGGTCCATTGACGCCGATGTTGCTCGTCCCGGTTTTGACTCCGGTGTCAACACTTGGCCGGAATTTCGGAGAATCCTGGCCAACCACTCTCTAATTAATCATTCACTCATTCTTTCATTACTGTATGTCTGGTCCACTATCACTTACAGACAGCTGTAATAAAAACAAAAATTGCTGGAAATACTCAGCAGGCCTGGCAGCATCTGTGGAGAGAGAAATGGAATTAACTTTTCAGGTCGGTGAACTTTCAGCAGAACCAGAGAATGGTTCCTTGGGTATTTCACAGCATTTATCTCTCAGCCACTTAGTTATTTAACTGCTGCACACAGATTGGCTGTTGCATTTCACACATAACACTTCAAAAGGTGACTCATTGGATCAAATTATTTTGGCACGAGATAGAGAATAACTATCTTTAAGATTGAGGTAAATAGCCAGATTGTTTTTTTCAGTGATTGATGAGAGGAACAATTACTATTTAAGTTAGTCACAAAACTATTAAAGAAGAGATTATTAAAAATGTTGAATGTTGCTTCCACTCATCGGGATAAATGATAGAATGCCAAATTTGAAATGATCACAACAATTGATACTGCAGCTGATTAGTTGTCTGTAAGGTGGATTCTACAATGAAACGTTATTCAGGCTCGTGTCTTTGAGTCCAAAGTTCTTCCAAAAATGAAGCTAGGTAGTTGCTTGAAAGAGTGTTTCTGAAAGCCAATCAACCGGATGGGTGGGATTTTCCTCCCCCAGCAACCCCCCCCCCCCCCCCCCCCCATGGCATGTTTTGTGGAGGTGGAAGTGGCCTGCTATTGGCTGGTGGCAGGTCTTCTGATCCCACCGCTGTCAATGTGATTGCACCCTCCATGGCCGAGGAACCCACAGGGAGTGGAGGGGTGGGGGGGGGGGGGGGATCAGAAGATCCTGTCAGCTGGAAAAGCTGGAAGGATTCAGCCACTGACTCCCCTCTTCTGCTTTTCTTTCGTCCTCGTCAACACGCTATCTTCCTGTTTGCCTTTTCTCCTGAATGCCATTCAACATGGTATCCCTCCTTTTCCTCTCTTCCTAACTTCCTATTCAAAAGTGTCCCTTTCTTCTCCCCCTTCCACCCTATGGTCAGCACCATGTCCCTCTCTTTCCCTCCAACATAACTCATCTGCCCCAATCAGCTAGTTTTCTTGAATATCAGCTATCTCAAGGAGTTTCCCTCCCTGTCCGTTCTCTCTTCCATGCAAACAAGGATCGAGCCCGCTCTGCCATTCAAAAGATGATGGCTGATCCGGCAGTAACTTAAGTTCTGCATTCGGCATCACCTGATACCCTATCACGCCCTCACTTACCAAGAATCCATCCACCTCTGCCTTAAAAAATATTAAAAGTCTCTCCTTCCACCGTCTTCTCAGGGCTTTTGATCCTCTGAGAGAAAAGAATTTGCCTCATCTTCATCTTCAGGGCTGTTTAGCACAGGGCTAAATCGCTGGCTTTGAAAGCAGACCAAGCAGGCCAGCAGCACGGTTTGATTCCCGTAACAGCCTCCCCGAACAGGCACCGGAATGTGGCGACTAGGGGCTTTTCACAGTAACTTCATTTGAAGCCTACTCGTGACAATAAGCGATTTTCATTTTCATCTTCATTTTAAATGGGCCACCTCTTATTCCTAAATGGTAATCCGTGTTCTAGATTCTCGCACAAGAGAAAACATCCTTTCCACATCCACCCTGTCAAGACTCCTCAGAACCTTGGGCTGGATTCTCCGCCCCGCCGCGCCACATTTCTGTCCCGACCCACTGGCGGGGTTCTCCGTTACGCCGATGGGTCAATGGGGTTTTCCATTGTGGGGCAGTCCCACGCCGTCAGGAAAACCCCGGGCGCCGGCAAAACGGAGAACCCCGCTCCTTATGTTTCAATCAAATTGCCTTTTATTCTTCTAAACTTCAGCGGGTACAAGCCTAACCTGTCCAAATTTTCATCTCAAGACAACCTGCCCAATCCAGACATTAGTCAGGCAAACCTTCTCTGAACTGCTTCCAACACGTTTACATCCTGCCTTAAATAAAGAGCTGTACACAGTCCTCCAGATGTGGCCTCACCACATAGTGCCCTGTACAACTGAAGCATAATCGCTACTTTTGTATTCAATTCCCCACACAATAAATGATACGATTCTACGAGCTTTCCTCATTACTTGCTGTACCTGCATGCTAGCCTTTTGCGATTCATGCACAAAGACACCCAGATCCCTCTGCATCTCAGACATCTGCAATCTCTCACCAATTAGATATGTTTCTCCTTTATTCTTTCTGCCAAAATGGACGGCCTCACATTTTCCCACATTATAATTCCATTTGCCAGATTCTTTTGCCCAATCACTTAGCCTACTTTGTATACTCTCCATACGCCCTCTTCAGAACTTACTTTCCTCCTTATCTTTGTGTCATTAGCAAATTTGGCAACTATCCCATCCATTTCTTCATCCAAGTCATTTATATAAATTGTAAGCAGTTGGGGTACCAGCATTGATCCCTGTGGCGCACTACCCGTTCGTTATACCTTCCCACTGAAAACGATCCATTTATGGCCACTCTCTGTATCTTGTTAGCCAGCCAATCTTCTATTTGTGTCAATATGTTACACCTTAGATTAAGAGCTTCTATTTTCTGCAATAACCTTTGATGTGGCACTTTATATCCAAATAGGATCTTTCTCCGTCATGCTGCCCTCTTCTCCCTTACTTTTTCCTTTAATTTAGAGGATTTTCACAGTAACTTAATTTCAGTGTTAATGTCAGCCTACTTGTGACAAATAAAGATTATTATTATTAATTCACGAGAAAGGGGATTTGCCCTCTGTTGTAAGTGTCGTTGCCTCACTCATTGTTGGTTCCACTTTTCCGCTGTTGAAGTGAATGGGAAGTCCCTCAGCTTCATTTCTGCTTTCATTGTTCCCCCAATACCCCCCCCCCCCTCCCCCCCCCCCCCCCCCCCCCTTCCTTTTAAGGCCCTCTCCAAGAAGTTTACTCAAACAAGGAGTGAGTCCTTCATTAACAACCCAGGATCTGAATATTCAAACTCAGTCAAGCAGAGCCCAGCTTATCTAAACCTCCCGGGTATCACTTAAATGAGACTACTTCACTTTGGCTGGAATTTAGTGTAAACTATGCGGCAATTTCACATCTAACAACGGCAGATCAGCTGTCTCAATTATATACAGGAAACCCAGAATACAGTTGAATTGTAAATGTTTTCCAGTAAGTGCTTACCAATGGGTTATGAGAAAAGGCTATTAGGAGTTTAAACGTTTTGTAAAAAGGTTATATTTTGCAGCAATATGCTCAGAAGGCTGCACCTTTTTGGTTTTCGCGCATCGTGTTTCAATGTGTTCCGGAATTCTCTTCATTCTCTGCGATAAACATCGGTTCAATGTAAAGCGATTCACTAATGGAGTTAGTTAGTCACCTGCCTCCAATCCAGGGTTCAACATCAACTCCCACAAGGAGCTAAAGGCTTCAAGTAACTCTCCCAGGCCTCAAAACAATGGCATTTCTCGACATCCCAAGAACCAACACTGTAAACCTTTCCCGTGAAGGTTTAAATTTCATGAAGTTCAAATTTCCTAAAAAGGGCCGAAGTGTTTTGGGGATCAGACCAGTGCTTTTAAGGGAAAAATGCAATCTCAGCCTGTTTGGCTTGGCTTAGTTTCCTAGTCTGCTGCCATTCAGCGCTGATCTAAACAATCTGAAGCCCGTCAGTGATTCAAGGTCAGACATTGCAACAAATCAAGTAATACTTAGCGGCAACAGAAATCAACTCAAGTTTCAGTATCAACAAACCAGATTAAATGAGAAGTGGTTATCAGGCCACATGGGGAATTCATGAAAAAATTAATCTGTCAAAAAAACAGGCACAACACAGAAATATGATAATGGCCAAACTCATTTTTTTCTTCACCTCTCAGGAGATATGGACGTTCCTGGCAAGGCCAGCAATTGTTGTCCCTTCCTAATTGCCCTTAGACTGATGCAATCATATTCGACAAAGAAGGACTAAGGGATTGATTAAGAAGGGCACAATATTGTGCGAGAGTAAGCGTACAGGGAACACAAAAACTGACTGTGAAGGTTTCTAGAGGTACACCAAGATGCAAGATGGTTCGAGCAGGAAACCAATGATCCGCTGTCGAGTGCCCCAGCAGCCCATAACACACCACGCCCACCATCACAACTTCCAAAGTCAGATTGGCTTTCCTGAAAGTGAACCCTCGGAAGGCAACGGGTCCAGACGGGATCCCTGGTCGTGCACTCAGAGCCTGAGCGGACCAGCTGGCCGATGCATTCGTCGACATCTTTAACCTGTCCCTACTCCACTCCGAGGTCCCCACCTGCTTCAAGAAGACCACCATCATACCGGTGCCAAAGAAGAACCAGGCAATGTGCCTCAATGACTACCGTCCGGTGGCCCTGACTTCCGTCATAATGAAGTGCTTCGAGAGGTTGGTCATGAAGCGCATCACCTCCATACTCCCGGAAAGCCTTGACCCACTTCAATTCGCATACCGTCGCAACCGGTCCACAGCAGATGCCATCTCCCTGGCCCTACACTCATCCCTAGAACATCTCGATAACAAGGACTCTACATCAGTCGCATATTTATTGATGACAGCTCCGCCTTCAACACCATAATCCCAGCCAAGCTCATATCAAAGCTCCAAAACCTAGGACTTGGCTCCTCACTCTGCAACTGGATCCTCGATTTTCTGACCAACAGAACACAATCAGTAAGAATAATTAACAATACCTCCTCCATAATAGTCCTCAAACCGGGGCCCTGCAAGGCTGCCTATGTAGCCCCCTACTATACTCCATGTACACACATGGCTGCGTGGCAAAATCTGGTTCCAACTCCATCTACAAGTTTGCTGACGATACAACCATAGTGGGCCGGATCTCAACAACAAGTCCGAATACAGGAGGGAGATAGAGAGCCTAGTGAAGTGGTACAAAGACAACAATCTATCCTTCAATGCCAGCAAAACTAAAGAGCTGGTCATCGACTTCAGGAAGCAAAGTACTGTACACACCCCTGTCAGCATCAACGGGGCTGAGGTGGAGATGGTTAGCAGTTTCAAATTCCAAGGGGTACACATCTCCAAAAATCTGTCCTGGTCCACCCACATCAACGCTACCACCAAGAAAGCACAACAGCGCCTATACTTCCTCAGGAAACTAAAGGAATTTGGCATGTCTACATTAACTCTTACCAACTTTTACAGATGCACAATAGAAAGAATCCTATTTGGCTGCATCACAGCCTGGTACGGCAACTACTCGGCCCAAGATCGCAAGAAGAGAGTCGTGAACACAGCCCAGTCCATCACATGAACCTATCTCCCATCCATTGACTCCATCTACACCTCCTGCTGCTTGGGGAAAGCGGGCAGCATAATCAAAGACCCCTCCCACCCGGCTTACTCACTCTTCCAACTTCTTCCATTGGGCAGGAGATACAAAAGTTTGAGAACACACACAGACTTAAAAACAGCTTCTTTCCCGCTGTCACCAGACTCCTGAATTACCCTCTTATGGACTGACCTCATTAACACTACACCCTGTGTGCTTCACCCGATGCCGGTGTTATGTTGTTACATTGTGTACCTTGTGCTGCCCTATTATGTATTTTCTTTTATTTCCTTTTCTTTTAATGTACTTGATGATGTGTTGAGCTGCTCGCAGAAAAATACTTTTCATTGTACCTTGGTACGATAAACAAAATCCAAAGAGAAAAAGATTGGTGAAGATAAATGCAGGTCCCTGACAGTCGGAAACATGGGAATATATCATAGGAGACAAAGAAAGGGCTGAGCAACTAAAGACACAACATGGTTCTGTCTTCACAAACGAAGATACAAATAAGATATCAGAAATGTTGGGGAATGCAGGGTTTAGTGAGAGGTTGGAACTGAAGATCAATGTTAGTGGAGAAATGGTTTTGGAAAAGCTATGGGATTGAAGACTGATAAATCCCCAGGATCTGATAATCTACATCCCAGAGTACTTAAGGAAGTGGCTATAGAAATAGTGGATGCATTGGTGGCAATCTTTCAGGATTCTATAGACTCCGGAACAGTTCATGCAGATTGGAGGGTAGTTAATGTAACTCTACTATTAAAGGGAGGTAGAGAGAAAGCAGGGAATTATGGGGTGGGATTCTCCGCCAGCGAGATCCTCTGTTTTGCCGGCGCTCGGATGTTTCCCGATAGCGTGGGTCTGCCGTACAATGGGAAACCCCTTGGTCGGCCGGCGTAACGGAGAATTCCCCCGGCGGGTCCGAAGCAGAAAAGTGGCGTGGCGGGGAGGAGAATCCCGACCATAGACTACTAAGCCCGATGTCAGTAGTGGGGACACTTTTGTAATCCGTTATCAAAGATTTTATAGCACATCATTTAGAAAACAGTGGCAGGATCAGACCGAGTCAGCATGGATTTATGAAGGGGAAATAATGCTTGACCAACCTACTGAAATTCTTCAAGGATGTAATGAGTAGAGATGATGAAGGGGTGCCAACGGATGTTGTATATTTGGACTTTCCAAAGGCTTTTGACAAAGTCTCACATAACAGACTAGTGTGTAAAGTTAAAGTGCATGGAATTAAGGGTAGTCTACTGAAATGCATAGAAACCTGGTTGGCAGACAGGAAACAAAGAACAGGAATTAATGGGTCTTTTTCAAATTGGGAGGCAGTGACTGGTGGTACTCCAGCTATTCACTACATATATTAATGATTTCGATGAGGGAAGAAAATGTAATATCTCCAGATTGGCAGGTGATGCGAAGTTGGGTGGAAGGGTGAACTATGAGGAGGACGCTGAGATCTTTCAGTGTGTTTTAGACAAGTTGACTGAGTGGGCAAATGAAAAGCAGATGCAGTATAATGTGGATAAATGCATGGCACAGTATCACAAGATCTGCAGATGTTACATTTTGTTCCCTCATCTAAATCATTAATATATGTTGTGAAAAGCTGGAGTCCCAGCACCGATCCCTGTTGCTTCACAGCGCCAGATACCCGGTTTTGATTCCCGGCTTGGGTCACTGTCTGTGCGGAGTCTTTATGTTCTCCCCGTGTCTGCGTCGGTTTCCTCCAGATGTCCCGGTTTCCCCCAAACGTCCCAAAAGACGTGCTTGTGAGGTGAATTGAACATTCTGAATTCTCCCTCGGTGTACCCAAACAGGAGCCATAGTGTGGCAATGAGGGGATTTTCACAGTAACTTCATTGCAGTGTTAATGTAAGCCTCCTTGTGACGATAAAGATGATTATTATTATTTAAGTTATCCTCTTTGGGAGCAAAAACAAAAAGACAGACTATTAACTGAATGACCATAAATTCTGAGAGGAAGATGTGTCATCAGACCTGTCCTTATGCCTCAGCCGCTGAAGGTAAGCATGCAGGTACAGCAGGCGGTAAAAAAGGCAAATGGTATGCTGGCCTTCATTGCGAGAGGATTCGAGTACAGGAGGAGGGTTGTCTTCCTGCAGTTTTCCAGGGTTTTGGTGCTACACCTGGAATATTGTGTGCAGTTTTGGTCTCCTTACCTGAGGAAGGATGTTCTTGCTACAGCAGGAACACAGCAAAGGTTCACCAGACTGATTCGTGGGATGGTGGGATTGACGTTGTAGGAGAGATTGAACTGGTTAAGATATTCTTCACCAGAGTTCAGAAAAATGAGGAGGGATCTCAGAGAAATTTATAAAATTCTCACAGGCCGAGATAGGGTAGATGCAAGAAGGATGTTTCCAGAACCAGGCTGTGGTGATCTCTACCACTGTATATATGAGTGTGTGTGCATTAGGGGATGTATGGCAGTACCTGTATTACAGGTTTGCTGGTAAGCCCCTGCCGGCTAGCTCCGCCCCCAGGGAGCCGTATAATTATGCATGAGTTTCACTGAGATGCCATTCTACAGCTGCTGCCAGAGGAATAGCATCTCACTGTAATAAAGCCTCTCTTGTACCTTATCGAGTCTTTTGTGTGCAATTCTTAGCGCCACAATTTATTACAGTGAGATTTTCCCAAAACCATGGACATCAGAATCAAGCCTGGTCGCCTGCAGCTGGATTTGCAGTCGCTACACGCCAAGAAAGACTTCAACCACTGGCTGGCTGTTTTCGAGGCCTACATCTCCTCAGCGGACCCTGAACCATCGGAGGCTCAGAAGCACTCCTTTACTGCAGACTGAGCTCCAGCGTGTTCCCGCTGATCCAGGACGCGCCTAATTACTCCCGGGCCATGTAACTGCTCAAAGAAAATTATGCAGAATCGACGAACACTCTGTTTGCGAGGCATGTACTCTCCACTCGCGTTCAACAACCGGGTGAGTCGATTGAGGACTTCTGGCGGGCCCTTATCCCTCTAGTATGGGACTGCGACTGCCAGGCCGTCCTGGCCATGGAACATTCGAATCTACTCATGCAGGATGCATTTGTTACAGGTATTGCATCGGGACCCCATCCGGCAACGACTGCTGGAAGGGGCTGCTCTCAATCTTGCGGCAACAAAGACCTTAGCGCTCTCAATGACAGCCGCTTCCCGCAATGTGCAATCTTACCCCGCCAGCCACGCGGCCCATCCATCCTACCCCTCGTGGACCCCACAACTGACTGGAGCCGCTCCCACGCAGTATGCCTGCGCCACTCGCCGCACCGCGCACCCTGGGGGTCCCCGCTGCTACTTCTGCGGTCAGCAGAAGCACCCCCGCCAGCACTGCCTGGCCCGCACAGCGACCTGCAAGTCTTGTGGCAAGAAGGGCCACTATGCAGCGGTGTGTCAGTCCCGCGCAGTTGCCACTATCGCGCCCGAACTTCCCCTCTTGCCGCAGCCGATTGCGCAATGGGCCCTGCTGTCCGCCACTCCCGGGGCCACGTGCGATCGGTGGGCGCCGCCATCTTTCACCGCCCCGCCATGTGCGCACCATAGGCGCCGCCATCTTCATCCTCCAACGCCATGTGCGTTCCATGGTCGCCGCCATCTTGCCCCGTCCCCGCAACGTGCGCTGCGTGGGCGCCACCATCTTCTTCTCCGCAGGTACTCCAGACGCCGCCATTTTGTCCTGCCCTCGGAACTGGACACTTTGGTCGATCTCCCGCTACTCGCCTCAATGACGCTCGACCAGTCCCGTCCTCGCAACCTGGCCACCGCTTCCACGACGGTGCTTGTCAACGGCCACGCGACCTCCTGCCTTATCGACTCCGGGAGCACGGACAGCTTCATCCATCCAGACACGGTAAGGCGCTGCTCCCTCGCGGTCCATCCCGCCAACCAGTGGATCTCCCTGGCCTCCGGATCCCACTCTGTCCCAATCCGGGGCTTCTGTTTGGTTAAACTCACCGTGCAGGGCGTTAAATTTAACCGTTTCCACCTGTACGTTCTCCCCAACCTCTGTGCGACACTTTTACTAGGCCTGGACTTCCAATGTAACCTCCAGAGCCTCACCCTCAGATTCGGCGGACCCCTACCTCCCTTCACCGTTTGTGGCTTCACGACCCTCAAGGTTGACCCTCCCTCCCTCTTTGCCAATCTGACTGCAGATTGCAAGCCCGTCGCCACCAGGAGCAGACGGTACAGCACCCAGGACAAGACCTTTATCAGTTCCGAGGTCCAGCGGCTGCTTCGGGAGGGTATTATCGAGGCCAGCAACAGTCCCTGGAGAGCCCAAATGGTGGTGGTTAAAACTGGGGAGCAGCACAGGATGGTCGTGGACTACAGCCAGACCATCAACTGGTACACGCAGCTCGACGCGTACCCCCTCCTTCGCATATCTGATATGGTCAATCTGATTGCACAGTACCGGGTCTTCTCGACAATTGACCTGAAATCCGCCTACCACCAGCTCCCCATCCGCAAATCGGACCGTCCCTACACTGCCTTCGAGGCGGACAGTCGACTGTATCAATTTCTTAGGGTTCCCTTTGACGTCACTAACGGGGTCTCGGTTTTTCAGCGAGAAATGGACCGAATGATTGACCGGTATGGACTGCAGGCCACCTTCCCGTACCATGACAATGTCACCATCTGCGGCCATGACCAGCAGGACAATGACGCCAACCTTTATAAATTCCTCCACACCGCATCTCTCCTTAATCTCACGTACAACAAGGAGAAGTGCGTGTTCCGCACAGATCGCTTAGCCATCCTCGGCTACGTAGTCCGGAACGGACTACTGGGGCCCGATCCCAACCGCATGCGCCCCCTCATGGAGCTTCCCCTCTCCCACTGCCCCAAGGCCCTCAAACGCTGCCTGGGGTTCTTTTCTTACTATGCCCAGTGGGTCCCACAATACGCGGACAAGGCCCGGCCACTGATACAGTCCACTCAATTTCCCCTCACGGCCGAGGCACAACAGGGCTTCGCTCGTATTCGCTCAGACATAGCCAAGGCCGGGATGCACGCAGTAGACGAGACACTGCCCTTCCAAGTAGAGAGCGACACTTCAGATGTCGTCCATGCCGCCACGCTGAACCAGGCAGGCAGACCCGTGGCATTCTTTTCACACACCCTCCATGCCTCCGAAATTCGACATTCATCTGTTGAAAAGGAGGCCCAGGCAATCGTTGAAGCGGTGCGGCACTGGAGGCATTACCTGGCCGGAAGGAAATTCACTCTCCTCACTGACCAACGGTCGGTAGCCTTCATGTTCAACAACACGCAGCGGGGCAAGATCAAAAATGATAAAATCTTGCGGTGGAGAATCGAGCTCTCCACCTATAAATACGAGATCTAGTATCGCCCCGGCAAGCTCAACGAGCCCCAGATGCCCTCTCCCGAGGTACATGTGCCAGCGCACAAGAGAACCAGCTCCGTGCCTTGCACGAGAGCCTTTGCCATTCGGGGGTCACTCGGTTGTACCATCTGATCAAAGCCGGCAATCTGCCCTACTCCGTCGAGGAAGTACAGACAGTCACCAGAGACTGCCAGGTCTGTGCCGAGTGCAAGCCGCACTTCTACCGGCCAGACCGCGCGCGCCTGGTGAAAGCGTCCCGCCCCTTTGAACGCATCAGCGTGGATTTCAAAGGACCCCTCCCCTCCACCGACTGCAATACACCTACATCCTTAGTGTGGTCGATGAATTCTCTAGGTTCCCCTTCACCATCCCATGCCCGGATATGACGTCTGCCACTGTCATCAAGGCCCTTGATTCCATTTTCACTCTGTTCGGTTTCCCCGACTATATCCACAGTGACAAGGGATCCTCGTTCATGAGCAATGAGCTGCGTCAGTTCCTGTTCAGCAGGGGTATCGCCGCCAGCAGGACGACCAGCTACAACCCCCGGGGAAACGGGCAGGTAGAGAGGGAGAACGAGATGGTATGGAGGGCCGTCCAGCTGGCCCTACGGTCCAGGAACCTCCCAGCCGCTCGCTGGCAGGAGGTCCTCCCTGACGCGCTCCATTCCATTCGGTCACTGCTGTGCACCGCAACTAACAATACACCCCATGAACGTGTTTTTACCTTCCCTAGGAAGTCTACATCCGGGGTGTCGCTCCCGACTTGACTTGCTGCTCCAGGGCCAGTCCTTCATCGTAGGCATGTCCGGCACCACAAGACAGACCCCCTGGTGGACAAGATACGCCTGCTCCACGTGAACCTCCAATATGCCAACGTGGAGTTCCCCGACGGCCGCCAGGACACAGTCTCGCTCAGAGACCTGGCTCCCGCGAGTGCCGATCCCATGCCCACGCCCCTCCCTACCCACGCGCCACCCTCCTTTTCCCCGGTGCCCCTGAATTCAGCCCCACCAGGTCCATCACTCGTTCCCCTGCCCAAACTAGAGGACATGGAGGATTCCGGCTCGCTCCCGGAGTCATCCCGCCACTGGCCAGCACCAACACCGCCAGCACCTATGTCGTCGTCGCCGACACCGCCTGTGCAGCGATCGCCACCACTACTGCGTCGCTCGCAACGGAACGTTCAACCGCCGGTCCAACTCAACCTGTGACGGGCACAGGGTTGCCGATGGACTCTTGATTCCCCCCCCCTCCCCTCTGTAATTATATCACTTATATGTATTATAGTTTCATGTCACCCCGCCGGACTCATTTTTTACAGGGGGTGAATGTGGTGATCTCTACCACTGTATATATGTGTGTGCGTGCATTAGGAGATGTATGACAGTACCTGTGTTACAGATTTGCTGTTAAGCCCCTGCCAGCTAGCTCCGCCCCCAGGGAGCCATATAAATATGCATGAGTTTCACTGAGATGCCATTCTACAGCTGCTGCCAGAGGAATAGCATCTCACTGTAATAAAGCCTCTCTTGTACCTTATCGCAAAGGGCCAAATGGCCTCCGCTTCCTCCTATTTTCCTATATCTCTATAGCCATGAGTCTGGGGTCACATGTAGGATAGACATGGAAACCAGATTTCCTTCCCCAAAGGACATTAATGAACCAGATGGGGTTTTTTGACAATCGGTGATATTTTAAACGTTACCGTTACTGAGACTAGCTGTCAGATTTATTAAATGAATTTAAATTGCAGCTGCTGCCATTTAAACCATGTCCCCCAAAGAATTAGCCTGGGCCTCTGTATATTAGTCCAGTGATATTACTGCTCACCACCATCTCCTCAATAGAAAGTTCAAAGTGTAAGGGTGTGAAATTGGGATCACTTGCACCCATTTTACCAAGACCCTTTGTCTTAGAACCCGTAGAATCACTACAGAGCAGAAGGAGACCATTCGGCCCATTGAATCTGTACCGACCTTGCAAAAGAGCACTCTAACTCGGCCCACTTCCCCGTCCTATCCCAATCCACCTAACCTGCACATCATTGGACTGTGGAAGGAAACCAGAGCACCCGGAGGAAACCCACAAAGATTGTGCAAATCCCGCACAATCACCCATAATCGGAATCGAACCCGTATCCTTGGCGGTGTGGGGCAGCAGGGTTAACAACCATGTCAGGCACAAGGCACACATTTTTGTGCGAAATTGTGCTGGACATCATAATGGTGAGTGTGCCTGCAGTGAATGACAGTTGGAAATATACAGAGAGGGCAAATCAGGACGTCAACACCAATTTTACACTCAAGGTGCCATTTGCAATATCAATACTCCAGCTATTGCCCACTCTTAACAACACACAGCTGAACACATGGTCAGTAGCAGGAAAGACCTCCCCAGTAGCACTAAATGTTGAGTGTCCTCTGTCTGTAAATCTGAAAACTGAGCACATCCAAAATCTGCACTTTTTTTTAGCCTCATCCACCTTTGGCACAAGATGTTTCTGACCCAAGCAGACATGACCCGAGCCGACACGAAACTCGCCGAGCATTCCTGACCTTTGACACAGGAAGTCCCTGACCCAAGCCGGCACAAGCCTCGCCAAGCATTCCTGACCTTTAACACAGGAAGTCCCTGACACAAGCCGACACGAACCTCGCCGAGCATTCCTGACCTTTGACACAGGAAGTCCCTGACCAAAACCGACATTCATCAAAACAAAACAAATTTTGTGGACCACACCCGACCTTTAGCAAAGGAAGTCTAGTTGTTTGCCTGTACATTAACACTCTGAACCCTCTCCTACATGTAGAATCGCAGATGACACCATGGATGGGATCTTGTTACAGGTAACCAGTATTTAGCATCCAGTGATACCCTTTACCTAACTAGTGATTCTATTAACTTTAGACTATAGACCAAAAAGGCTAGAAGGAGAATAACAATAGAGCTACAAAGTGCCACAACCAAAGGCTCGGAACAAGGAATCTCTGCAAGCATCCACCCAGTACGGTCTCTGGGCGAAGGGAGACTTCAGAGTGCAGGGGACTATCCACGTGACGGACGCAGTGTGCGCGGCCATGTCAGGTGCCCCCTGGACAAAGGGAAACCCCGGAGTGCATGGACCTGACCGTATGGAGAGAGCAGTGACAGCGGCCATGCTGGATGGCCCCTTCACAAAGGGAAACCCCGGAGTGCAGGGACCTGACCGTATGGAGAGAGCAGTGACAGCGGCCATGCTGGATGGCCCCCTAACAAAGGGAAATCCCAGAGTGCAGGGACCTGACCGTATGGAGAGAGCAGTGACAGCGGCCATGCTGGATGGCCCCCTAACAAAGGGAAACCCCGGAGTGCAGGGACCTGACCGTATGGAGAGAGCAGTGACAGCGGCCATGCTGGATGGCCCCCTAACAAAGGGAAATCCCAGAGTGCAGGGACCCGACCGTATGGAGAGAGCAGTGACAGCGGCCATGCTGGACGGCCCCTTCACAAAGGGAAACCCCGGAGGGCAGGGGCACGTCCACCAGGTAAATATGGTTAATCCCAGAGGAGCAAGGGGACAGAAGCCCCCCACCAGGATAGTCACCTGGAACGTAAGGGGACTCAACAGCCCAGTGAAAAGATCCAGATTCCTCACCCACCTAAGAAATAGCAAAGCCGACATAGCCTTCCTCCAAGAGACACACCTGAGAGAGCAGGACCGACTGCGGGTAAGAAAGGGCTGAGTGGGGCAGACCTACCATTCCTGATATGGGACGAAGGCCAGGGGGGTGACAATACTGATCAGCAAGAAGACGATGTTTCGGGCGACGAAGACAGTTACGGACCCAGGGGGACGGTACATCATGGTCAGCGGGATGGGGCACCGGTAGTACCAGTTAACGTGTACGCGCCCAACTGGGACGACATGAGCTTCACCAAAAAGACCATGGCAGAAATCCCCGACACAGCGACGCACCGACTAATCATGGGCTGGGGGGGGGGGACTTCAACTGTGTACGGGACCCAACGACTGACAGTTCAAACCCCAAGACGGGGAAAACCTCAAGCATGGCAAGGGAACTCAGTCACTTTATGGAGCAGATGGGAGCGGTGGACCCCTGGAGGTTCGCCCACCCGGGGGAGAAGGAATGCTCCTTCCTCTCCCCAGTACACAACGTATACACCAGAATTGACTTCTTTATGGTGGGAAAATGGTGCTCCCAGGGATAGACAAAGTGGAATACTCCACAATTGTGATATCCGAACACGCTCCACGTGACATGGACATGAGGCTGGAGACGGGCAGGGCCCAATGCCCCACATGGCGGTTGGATATTGCCCTACCAGCAGACAAGGCCTTCAACGAAAAGATATCACAGGCCATAGCAGAGTACACGGAGAACAACCAGAACGGGGAGGTCTCACCCTCCACATTCTGGGAAGCGCGAAAGGCCATAGTAAGAAGGGAAATTATCGCTTTCATAGCTCAAAGAGATAGGGCAGAAAGCGTGGCTAGGCAGCACTGGTTGACTCCATACTGGAGGTAGACCGTAAATACTCTAAGGCCCCGACCATGGAGCTCCTGGCGGGGAGGAAAGAGCTACAAAGGAACTTGATCTGCTCTCCACCAGGAAAACAGTGCGTCAACTCCGCCAGGCACGTGGGACCCTATACGAACACGGAGGCAAAGCCAGCCACCTGTTGGCACGCCAGCTGAGAAAGCAGGCAGCCAGCAGAGAAATTGCACAAATCAGGGATCCCAGAGGCACATCAGAAACAGAACCAGAAAAGATGAATAAAACATCCAGGGTCTTTTACCAAGGGCTATACACCTCAGAGCCCCCAATGGGGGAGTTCGGGATGAAACGTTTCCTGGATGGATTGGACATACCAGTCGTGGGGGAGGGCAGAAAACGGGACCTGGAAGCACCACTAGCACTGGGAGAGATCATGGACAGCATTAGCTCCATACAGGTGGGGAAGGCGCCGGGACCAGACTGGTTCCTGGCAGACGTCTACAAATAATTTGCGACAGCGCTGGCCCCACACCTGCGGGAGATGTTCACAGACTCGCTAGCTAGGGGCACACTGCCACCCACGCTAGCACAACCTCGCTGATACCTAAGAAAGATAAAGACCCAACGGAATGTGGGTCATACAGACCCATCTCACTGCTGAACACAGATGCCAAAATACTGGCCAAAATCCTAGCCAAAAGGCTAGAAGACTGCGTGCCAGAGGTGGTCACAGAGGACCAGACGGGTTTTGTCAAAGGTAGGCAGCTTACCTCGAACATCAGGTGCCTGCTGAACGTGATAATGACCCCATCCGGGGAGAGAACACCGGAGGTGATCATCTCCCTAGACGCAGAGAAGGCCTTTGACAGAGTCGAATGGAAATACCGCATAGAGGTACTGGAGCGGTTCGGGCTTGGAACAGGGTTCACCTCCTGGGTAAAGCTCCTATACAACTCCGTGCTCCATGGCAAGCATACGGCCAACAACACCAACTCACAATACTTCCAGCTGCACAGGGGCACCAGACAAGGATGCCCACTGTCCCCGCTGCTGTTCGCACTAGCAATCGAACCGCTAGCAATCGCGCTCAGGGCAGCAAAAAGCTGGAGGGGGAGCCAAAGGGGAGGCAGAGAGCACAGAGTCTCACTCTATGCAGATAGAGATAGAGAAATACAGCACAGAACAGGCCCTTCGGCCCACGATGTTGTGCCGAACTTTTGTCCTAGGTTAATCATAGAATTTTGGACACTAAAGGCAATTTTTCATGGCCAATCCACCCAACCTGCACATCTTTGGACTGCAGATGACTTGCTCCTCTACATTTCGGACTCACAAAGCAGCATGGACAGAATCATCGCGCTCCTGAAAGAGTTTGGCGCCTTCTCGGGCTACAAACTCAACATGAGCAAAAGCGAGATCTTCCAGGTACACCCACAAGGATGGAGGGCAGCACTAACGGGACTGCCGTTTAAAGAAGCCCGACACAAATTCTGCTACCTGGGGATCCAAATGCTAGGATCCCAAGGAAGATCCGACAAAAAACAAAATCCAGGGGGGCTAGCCCTCCCAAACCTACAATTCTACCACTGGGCAGTGACGGCCGAGCGAATAAGAGGATGGATCAAGGAGCCAGAAGCCGAGTGGGTGCGCGCGGAAGAGGCCTCCAGCAAGAGGATCTCCCTCCGGGCCCTCGCCACGGTGGCACTCCCATCCCCACCCAAAAAGCACTTCAGCAGCCCGGTGGTGATAACCACCCTCCAATCCTGGAACCAACTGCGGCAGCAATTTGGCCTGACCAAAATGTCGGATAAAGCTCCCATCTGCAACAACCATTGGTTCACACCAGCGCTGACTGATGCCACCTTGAAAAAGTAGGGACAGGACGGAGGGACACTGACTGTCAGGGACCGATACACGGACGGCATGATCGCAACACTGGAAGGACTGACAGAGAAATTCCAGCTAGCCAGGGGGAACGAGCTGAGGTACCTGCAACTCAAAAACTTCCTATGAAAGGAGACAAGGACGTATCCACAACTGCCACGACAAACATTACTGGAAGAGTTACTGGACGCAAGCATCCTAGATAAAGGGAACTGTAGCGGCATGTATGACCGACTGGTAGAAACGGCCGACACTGTACTAGATGCAACAAGAGAGAACTGGGAGGAAGACCTGGGGATTGAGATAGGGTGGGGACTCTTGAGCAAAGCACTGCATAGGGTCAACTCCACCTCCACGTGCTCAAGGCTCAGCCTGATGCAACTAAAAGTGGTACATAGAGCCCACTTAACAAGAAACTCGCATGAGTAGGTTCTACCTGGAGGTGGAGGATAGATGTGAATGGTGCCAAGGAGGCCCGGCCAACCACGCCAACATGTTCTGGTCTTGCCCCAGACTTGCTGGGTACTGGACAGCCTTCTTCAAGGCAATATCCAAAGTGGTGGGGATGAGGGTGGAGCCATGCCCGAAAGTGGCGTTCGTCGGTGTCTTGGACCAGCCAGATCTATTCCTGGGGAGGAGGGAGGACGCCCTTGCCTTTGCCTCCCTCATCGCCCCCCATAGAATCCTGTTTGGCTGGCGGTCAGTAGCACCATCCAAAGCTGCAGACTGGCTGTCCGACCTCTCAGAATCTCTCCAAATGGAGAAAATCAAATTCACCATCCAGGGGTCAGACGACGGCTTCCACAGACGTGGGAGCCGTTCACCCAATTATTCCGGCACCTGTTGTGACCAACGAACAAGCAGAAGAATAGTCAGGTAGCCAAGAATCAGGGGAAAGTAGCCGAGGCGGGCGAGGGAGGGATGGGGGGGGGGGGGGGGGGGGGGGGGGGGTGCGGTAGCAGCTAAACCTAAGAGAAAAGAAAGGCAAACCACAGGAAAAAGGGAGGGGGGAAGGGGGCAGAAAGGGGGCGAGGGGTGGAAGAGGGAGGAGATACAGAACAATAGAGGGGGACCAGTGAGGTGGGAGGGAGGCAAGGGAATGACAGCCGGAAGGAGGGCCCGGGAAACAATAACAAACTTGGCATCCACAGGAGCAGAGAACAAGGAAAATCCGGGCAAAAGACGGGATGAACGGCTGAAGCGGAGGTAATCGCGAGGCCACAACGGCAGCAAAAACTGTCCGGGAGAAGCGAGTGACAACACCAATACAACACCAATACCAGACCCATTCGCGTATTTCCCTCTGTAATTATTCTGTGATTGTTTCTCCGGCGCCCAAATGTATATGTACCCCGCACAGTTCCAACCCCGAACAAACAGATGCCTGCGTATGTGCTAAAACAATATCGCTAATTATACAGAGCTGCTGTTGTTGAGCTAGCACATAATACCCTACCAGTTATTTTATTCTAACATTTTGTTGTTGCTTGTTTTGTTTTGTGTGCGTGTTCCCTTCTCTTCTATGTATATATATGTATTCTATTTTGTGTACGTAACGGTAAATATACTTTGTTCAAAAACCCAATAAAAAACATTTAAAGAAAAAAAACTTCAGACGACAGCTAGCCGAGGTTTAGGTGATTGTAATGTAAGTCGGCCCAATCCTATACGCAGTATCCAAAAAACAAAATTATCTGAAATCTTGAAACGCAATCAGCCACGAGGATTGCGAATAGCGGCTTCTCTGCCTGTATCTGAAGATAATCAATGCTGGATATTTTATATATCTCAGAGCAATACAGAAATGACATGGGTTATACTATCCAGAGCGCTTTAAAATGCCTGTTCCATGATTCAGCTCTAACTTCCAGCTCTTTCCTCAGCTTTGTTAATTTCCCCTGAGTCCACACTGGGCTTAACTAAGCAAGCATCATGAGCATAAATAGTAAACAGACTCAAATATTCAAGCAAAGAACAATTGAAGATAACGACCAAATCCTCACACTTAGTTACTGGTTGATTTATTCCAGCGGCTGTTTTGATTTTATAACCGTTTGATTGTACAGTAATGGAAAGTTATAAAAGGCTATGCGGTGGTGTAGCAGGCCCTTTGAAGGCCCACAACTCTTCAGTTGATCCTGAGTGAGGGACAATGAGTGCATTGCCTGCATT
Source organism: Scyliorhinus canicula (assembly GCF_902713615.1). Lineage (NCBI taxonomy): Eukaryota > Metazoa > Chordata > Chondrichthyes > Carcharhiniformes > Scyliorhinidae > Scyliorhinus > Scyliorhinus canicula. Next base: position 149,204,558 of record NC_052158.1, on the reverse strand, counting down.
CCTCGCGGGATGTTCTCATGGAAATCTGCCACCTGCTGCAGCTACAACTACAAGCTCACTGCAGAGCCAGGCAGTGTCAGCAGCTGGGAATGTGAGCACGTCAACGAACTTTAATGCATCTGGCCCCTTGAAGCTAGAGATATTTGCAACAATTCATAGCTCGCCACTCACAGCTGGCTGTCATTGAGGCTCTCCGTTCGATGAACGCTAACTCTATTTCATTGCCAGAGAGAAGCCGACAGGGTGACACATGGCTTTGCTAGGATTGCAATGTTACCCCTGGTGAAAGGTGCCACTCACTGACTGTAAACACATCGCTTTGCAGATTCCATCTGTCAACTTTGTCCTATAGTGGAAAGCAAAGGGATTTCACTCCTTCAATGTCCAAAGAGTGTGTAGCCATAAACTGCAGGGCCGGCAGGCTAAGGTCCGGTATTCTGGCAGCGGTCAAGGCGACTTGATCCTGCGGCAGACCACTGCGTAAGCTGCATTTGAGCCAACATGATGAACTAAAAGCTGGTTATTGGGCGTCAAGGACTATCCCCTGGTGACATGGCCAATGACTGTATTCTGTGTCTGTGCAAAGTTCTGTGCTAGGTTGATACTGGACTCCTCAATGCTCCCTAACATTGGGTGCAGACTTTCTAGCATGTTTCACCATGCACCAAGCATTTTGATGTGCATATGAATCAGAATTCTACACTGGCGTGGCAGTGAATGTTTTGCAATGTATTTGGATGACGTGGTTGCCATGCCCTTTGAACAAAGAACAAAGAACAAAGAAAAGTACAGCACAGGAACAGGCCCTTCGGCCCTCCAAACCTGTGCTGACCATGCTGCCCGTCTAAAACTAAAATGTTCTACACTTCCGGGGTCCGTATCCCTCTATTCCTATCCATTTGCCCACTGTCCTGTGCACTTTTCCCCCTTCCTTTTATATTTATTCATTCAGCAGGCGTGGATGGCCAACATTTATTGGCCATCCCATTTGCTCTTGAGAAGATGGTGATGAGCTTCCTTCTTGAACCGCTGCAGCCCATGTGGTGCAGGTACCCCCGCAGTGCTGTTAGGGATGGAGATCCAGGATTTTGACCCAGCAACAGTGAAGAAACGGCCGATATAATTTCAAGTCAGGATGGTGAGTGTCATGAAGGGGACCTTGTAGCTGATGGGGTCCTTCCACATGGTAAAGATTGAAGGTTTGGAAGGTGCTCTCGAATGACACTTGAATTGCTCCAGTGCATTTTGTAGATGGTGGTGCCCTGCTGTCATTATGCATTGGTAGAGGAGGGGGGAATGTTTATGGCGGAGGGGAGGGGGGGGGGGGGGGGGGGGGGGGGGGGGGTTGCCAATCAAGCAGGCAGTTTTGCCTTCTAATTTGTCCAGCCGAGTGGACAATCTTCTGTCCCAGTCGTAACATGAGCATGGTAAATGGTGAACAAGCTTTGGGAAGGCTCATTGAACTGCAAGCCAACCGGGCAGTGTTAAGGCCATCATAAGAACATAAGAACTAGGAGCAGGAGTAGGCCATCTGGCCCCTCGAGCCTGCTCCACCATTCAATGAGATCATGGCTGATCTTTCGTGGACTCAGCTCCACTTTCCCACCCAAACACCATAATCATTTATTCCTTTATTCTTCAAAAAACTATCTATCTTTACCTTGAAAACATTTAATGAAGGAGCCTCAACTGCTTCACTGGGCAAGGAATTCCATAGATTCACAACCCTTTGGGTGAAGAGGTTCCTCCTGAGTTCAGTCCAAAATCTACTTCCCCTTATTTTGAGGCTATATCCCTTAGTTCTGCTTTCACCCGCCAGTGGAAACAACCTGCCCGCATCTATCCTATTTATTCCCTTCATAATTTTATGTTTCTATAAGATCCCCCCCGCATCCTTCCAAATTCCAATGAGTACAGTCCCAGTCTACTCAACCTCTCCTCGTAATCCAACCCCTTCAGCTCTGGGATTAACCTAGTGAATCTCCTCTGCACACCCTCCAGCGCCAGTACGTCCTTTCTCAGGTAAGGAGACCAAAACTGAACACAATACTCCAGGTTTGGCCTCACTAACACCTTATACAATTGCAGCATAACCTCCCTAGTCTTAAACTCCATCCCTCTAGCAATGAAGGACAAAATTCCATTTGCCTTCTTAATCACCTGTTGCACCTGTAAACCAACTTTTTGCGACTCATGCACTAGGACACCCAGGTCCCTCTGCACAGTGGGCCTCTCCGAGGAATCAAGTCCCAGGCGGCAGTAGTCTCACCTACCGAGGGCTGCTGACCAACCAGCGGTGATCTTGTGCTCAATAGCGCCACAGGGGCTCCTGCAGGAATAGCACGTACTGAAGTCCAGGATCACATAGTGACCCAGGTCATAGGTAAGTAATGTGTGCTGGAGAGGTGCGGGCCGGGGTGATTTTCTTCCCTTCCCAATGCTGAGTCCCTTGGTCGGTACTGAGCACCTTTTATCAAGGGGTCTCCCTGGGGTGGCAGCTTTATCTGTTATGCAGGCTGCACAATGCAGTTTGGTTAATCCCAGCGATGGCGAGATCAGGCCCTTAAATGGTCATTAATTGGCCACTTTGCGTCGAGGGTGGCGGGATCCAGGGTCAAGCCAGGCTGGGGACTCGCAATTTTTGGGGTTGCAGTGGAGCCGGGAGTGCAGGAGGTGAAAGAGGCCGGTGTCCTGGCCTTTGCGTCCCTAGTAGCCCGGCGGAAGATTCATCTTCAGTGGAAGGATGCGAGGCCCCCAAGCGTGGAGGTCTGGATCAATGATATGGCAGGGTTCATCAAATTGGAGAAGGTGAAATTTGCCCTGAGGGGATCAGTACAAGGGTTCTTTAGGCGGTGGCAGCCTTTCCTGGACTTCCTGGCGGAACGGTAGGGAAATAGGCCGGCAGCAGCAGCAACCGGGAGGGGAGGGTTTGGTTCGGTGGGAGGGAGAACTGTGTACATGGGTTTGTGGGATGTGGCGGGTGTTATCTCTTTCCCTTTTGTTGTTTGCTTTTTTTTTTGTTTGCAGTTGCTTTTGTAGTTGGTTGGGTGTTGTTCTTGGGTTTTTACCATGGTTGTTTTGTTAATATTGTTTTGTTGTTTATATTTTGTGAAAATCTGAATAAAAATTATTTTAAAAAAATAATTGGCCACTTTGCGGCCTCAACAAGCAGCAGGGCGGGAAGATCAACCATGGGCCTTATGCCCAGAACGTAAATCGGGTGGGGTTCCAGTATGCCACCATCCACCTAATTACATACCCTTCTGACCGGCAGCACGGTAGCATTGTGGATAGCACAATGGCTTCACAGCTCCAAGGTCTCAGGTTCGATTCCGGCTTGGGTCACTGTCTGTGCGGAGTCTGCACATCCTCCCCGTGCGTGCGTGGGTTTCCTCCGGGTGCTCCGGCTTCCTCCCACAGTCCAAAGATGTGCAGGTTAGGTGGATTGGCCATGATAAATTGCCCTTAGTGTCCAAAATTGCCCTTAGTGTTGGGTGTGGGGTTACTGGGTTATAGGGATAGGGTGGAGGTGTTGACCTTGGGCAGGGTGCTCTTTCCAAGAGCCGGTGCAGACTCGATGGGCCGAATGGCCTCCTTCTGCACTGTAAATGCTATGATAAAAATTCTATGACCTCCAAGCTTGCCACCAGCAAGAGCTGAAGAGTCTGCTCAAGTGAAGTACTTGCCTCAGAGGTGCCAACCTCTGACCTGCTCTTACAGCCCACAGTATTTATATGGCTAGTCCAGTACAGTTTCTGGTCAATGGTAACCCCCCCCCAGGATGTTGACAATGGGGAATTCAGTGATGATAATGCCATTGAGTGTCACGGAATGATAGTCAGATTCTCTCTTGTTGAAGATGGTCATTGCATGACACTTCTGCAGAAGAAACATCTGCTTCAGCATTGTATCTAATATCTAATTATACATCCAATTTCTTTATCAAAGTTAATATTGGATCTGATACTGCACTTTCAAGCATAGCATTTCAGATTGTAACAACTCATTGCGCAACAGACTCTTCTCATTTCACATCTGCTTCTTCTGTCAATTACCTTAAATGTTCCACGTGAAGACACAGGGGTGTCAACTGAAACAACGTGCTCAAGGCTCTGAAACTGGGCTTGAACCCATGACTTGACTCAGGTACGAAAGCCAAGTGGATTGTGAAGGAGGCGTTCAAGTTTGGAGCTTACTGTTCTTGTACTTAGACAGGGTTGATTTCTTGGAGTTAGTGGACAGAGGAAAACCAGGTAGGAAGAAGCACTCGAGAACCTTTGTCCATGGCCCTGGAGAACGGCCCATAAAACACTTGCTCAGGAAAGGGTGAAAGAGAAATCAGATCACTCTAATCCAGGTAATCTCCCCCCTCCAGTTTGAGATAAAATTGGCAGATTCAAGAACATGGGTTAACCAAGGGAAGCCTTGGAATGATTTTGTTAAATGCAAGTGATGTTTGACAAATTCAGAAGGTTTTACCAAAGAATGAGCAGGAAGGCAGTGAATGTACCGTGTTTTGAATTTTTCAAAGGCGGAATTAGGATATTGAACTTGATGATCAGCCATGATGACAATCAATGGCGGAAAGGGCTGAATGGCCTTCTCTCGCTTCTATTTTCTATGTTTCTACATTTATTTGAGAAGAAGTACAAGGAAGAAAAATTTGAGCTTGCAAAACAAGTGATGGAGCAGCACGCAAATAATGTTGGTTGATGCAGAGGGAAATGGAATCTAGGAAAACAGATCAGAAGTCATAGAATCTCTGTGAGTAGAGTTGAGGAATCGCAAAGGTAAAAAGACCCTGGTGGGAGGTATGTACAGGCCCTCGAGCAGTAGTCAGGGGCTGGTTTAGCACACTGGGCTAAATCGCTGGCTTTTAAAGCAGACCAAGGCAGGCCAGGTGCACGGGTTCAATTCCCGTACCAGCCTCCCCGAACAGGCGCCGGAATGTGGCGACTAGGGGCTTTTCACAGTAACTTCATTGAAGCCTACTCGTGACAATAAGCAATTTTCATTTCATTTCATGTGGGGCAGAAAATAAATCAGAAGATAAAAATGGCAATATCACAATAATCATGGGGGACTTCAATATGCAGGTAGACTGGGAAAATCAGGTTGGTAGTGGATCCCAAGAAAAGTAATTTGTGGAATGTCTAAGATGTTTTTTGGAGAAGCTTGTGACAGAGCCTACTAGGGAACAGGCAATTCTGGATTTAGTGCTGAGTAATATAAAAGATGATAGGAAGCGTTTCTTTCAATATATAAAATTGCAATTCCTCAACTCTACCCACAAAGATTCTATGCCTTCTGATCCTATATCACTCCTTGCTATCGATTCAACTTCATTCCTTACTAACAATGCAACCCCGCCCTCTTTGCCCATCTGCCTGTTCTTTCGATAGAACGCATATCAAATAAAAATATCCTTGGATATTTAGGTCCCAGCCCTGATCCCATTGCACCCACGTCTCTGTGACGTCCACAACATCGTACCGGCCGATTTCAATGTGCGCAACAAGCTCATTTACCTTGTTCCGTATACTCCGCGCATTAAGGTACAACACCCTCAATCCTGCATTGACCACCTCCCTTCTCACACTTGTCACCTCTTTTGCTCTCTCTGAGGGTGATGTTGTTCTCTTATTATTGTTCTCTATTTCCCCTTCAGTTATGACACCTTCTAAGTTAGCACTCTGGTTCCCACCCCCCTGCCATATTAGTTTAAATCCTCCCGAGTGACACTAGCAAACCTCCCAGCCAGGATATCAATGCCCCTTGAGTTTAGATGCAACCCGTCCTTCTTGTACAGGTCGCACCTGCCCCGGAAGAGATCCCAATGGTCCAGAAATCTGAAACCCCCCCTCCTTCACCAGTGGTTGAGCCATGTGTTTAGCTGCGCTATCCTCCTACTTCTAGCCTCACTGGCACGTGGCACAGGGTGTAATCCTGAGATTACAACCCCAAAGGTCCTGCTTCTTAGTTTACTGCCTAACTCCCTGAACTCCAAATCACTGAGTGTCTTTCAGACAGAGATAGATGGGTTCTTGATTAATAAGGGGATCAGGGGTTATGGAGAGAAGGCGGGATAATGGGGATGAGAAAAAGATCAGCCATGATTGAATGACGGAGCAGACTCAATAGGCCGAGTGGCCTAATTCATCCTCTATGTCCTACAGTCTAAAATGGTCCTTTAGTGGTCACTGCTGGCTTTTGCTTTCTTTAACGTTCTTGTAATGTTCGCAACACTGGCGGACCCATATTTATCAAGAACCTCTGAATATATTTATTTTACTTGTTTAGAAGTCATGAGTGTGGACACATGTTTTTACTTTGATATCTATTGAAATCCACATTGGATAGTGAGACTGTGATTTTCACAGAGAGATCGTGGACGTGCCCAGTCGTAATTTCAATTTTCTTTAGCAGGTCCAAAATGGAGATCAAGGTAAGTGAGAAGAAAGATCCATTTGGGATGGCTAGATTAGCTGTGACTTACATGTTGTGATAAATGATTCTTTCAATTTGACCCTTTCAGTCTGAGCACCACCATGGATCTCGATGGCCCCTCAGAAAATAACTGCTCCAGATTGCTAGCCTCAACTGCCAAAAACGTTATAGCGCACCGATAATTCATAAAATCAGCCATTTCGACCATCTCACTCCATCTCAATAGACTTCTATTCAATGTACGATGGGAAAGCACAATTGGGAATTTTACCCCATGGCCTACTTTTCTGCCTTGGTTATATCTTGCACTGTGGGCTTTCATCCTTCAGCTTGACCTCTCAGCGATATTAAGAGGATTCAATCTCTAACTCCTACTTTTGTCACAATCTGCTCATTTAATGGTGTTTGGATGGCCACTAACACTTAGTGGGGAAGTGTGCCTCGCAAAGCTGGAATCAAATGCCAGATTTTCCCAACAACATGACTTTCTTCTGACAAAAAGGAAAACAAAATGGAGTTTCCAAAGATCTTGAATGCGTGGAGGATAAATCATCTCACAAAGCTTTCGAAAGAGGAAGAATGATGAGGGACTTTGATTTTTTCATGGTGACACTACAGTGGCAGTGTCACAAACTCAAGTTGACAGGATGGACGTGGAAATAACTTTTCCTCTTGTGGGAAAATCTTAGAATGAGGTGGGGGGGGGGGGTCATTGTTTAAAAATAAGAGGTGGCCCATTGAAGACAAAGACGAGGAAAATGCTTTTCTCTCTCAGAGGGCCGTGAGACTTTGAAATTCTCTTCCTCAAAACATGATGAGGCAAAGGCTGGGATTTTCTGCCATTGGCTGTGACTGGGATCCTCCAGTTCTGTCGGAAGTCAGTGGACCTATGGTTGGAGTGCCGTATCCCGCCATGGCAGGGCCTGAAAATTCCAGCCGATGGGCGGGGCGGATCCCTCGCCAGCGGTGTGTTTCCGAGCAGCGAAGGCAACTCGCCATTGGCCGCCCGCAGGATCGTCCGCCAAAGCGCCAATGCCGTTTTCTCTGGCTTGCCCACCCTGCTGCCGGGGAAACCTATCGCAGGGTGTCACCTTTGGCAGGAGCGAAAGATCACACCCAGAGTCTTCGACAACCTTTAAGGCAGAGGCAGACAGATTCTTGATCAGGAAGGGAGTTAAAGTTTGATGTGGGGTAGGTGGGAATGCGGAGTTGAGGTTAACATGAAATCGGTCAAGACTTATTGAATGGAGGAGCGGGCTTGAGGGACTGAGTGACCTAGTCTGGCCTTTAATTCATATGTTTGGATGTAAACCTCATCTAAACTTTGTGTTTAGCTGCATTGACTGTTGACACCTTAATTCCAGTAAAATCAGCTGATTTATCAGCCTGCAATACTTTTATCTGATGGAAGTCTGTTTATACATTTGCCATGCTGTTGCAAATTAGCACTGAACTCAAGAGATGTGATTACATCTGTCAGTAACGATCCCTAATTTACAATGTTTCTCAGATTGCAACAAGGGAAACGTTTATTTCCTGGTTTAAGTTTTTGTGGTTTTGTCTGCTTTAACCCATTAATGTAAGATAGTCACTAATCAATGTCTTGTGGAATTCAAGAGAAACTTCTTGACAGAGAATGGTTAGAATGTGAATCCTCCGACCACAAGGAGCAGTTGAGGTGAATAGAAGTGGTGCCTTGAAGGGGACATAGACAGGCAATCAAGGACGAAAAGGGGGAAAGGAGATGCAGATAGGGTTAAGTAGGGGGGTTGTGCTTCTGTGCTGTACTATAAATGTTTCAGGAGACCCGAGAAGGTGATCCAAACATAGGTTTATTTTCTAGTCTAAACAAAAGGCCGGCATATAGTACATAGGTCTCAACCGGGACTACCGAGCATGCCGGTCCTAATGTGAGCCGGCTTATCAGGGTCGGTTACACGAGCCCCAGCTGATAGGCCTCCACCCATCGGCAGGAGGCTCGTATTTCACAAGACCCACGGGGAGATCAATTGGGTTTGCCCCCGTGGGTCTCGTGAGGGTTATTGTGCATACATTCTACGTAATTTTATGTAAAACTCTCTGGGTTTTAATTCCGGACAGTAAAAAGCCAACTTGTTCCCTTTGGAACACTTTCTCCATGGGGGAAGAGTAATGCATTTTTGGTAGTAACTGTACACAAATGAGGAATATTAACAAAAGTGCTGCAAAGTTAACAGCATTTGCATTTCCGTATTTCGCGAGCTAAACCATCTGTGCGAAGGGAGATCAAGTTACTTTCTAACGAACCCACTTTAACATCCAGGAATTGACGGTCCTATTCAATGATTCGATTGTTCTGCTTTTGGTTCTGCGAGAATGATCCATTCTCACTGTGTTTGATTGCTTAAGCCTGGGCATCTTAACGCAGCTAGGTAAACAGACAACAGTGAAGCTACTAGAAGCATGGCTTAAACATTTCAAAACCTTGAATAAAACTTGTTACAAGTTGCAGCACGGCCGAAAATTAGTGTAATTTCTGCATTTTTCTGAGGAAAATCAAATATTTCAAAGATACAACATTGACCATTTGACCCCGGGTCATGTTTCAGTTCCCACTGACAGTAATGATGTGAAAATAGAAGCATAGAATCCCTACAGTGCAGAAGGGGGCCATTTGACCCATCGAGTCTGCATGACCCTCTGAAAGAGGATCCTACTCCACTCCCCCACCCTTTCTATGATTCTATGATTCTTTCATTCTGTGACACAGATCCGGAAAGTGGCTGAGAATGTACAGTTAGCCACTGACAGGAACGGCTGCAGAATGTTTCTCTAAGAGACAGTGGAACTCCTCTGTTTCCAGACAAGACATTTCTGAAAGCACCTAAAAACTATTACCCATCTCCAGTAAAGGCAAAGGAACATCATGACAATCTCATTTCAAAAACACCTGTGTGTAACTAGAGAGACTAGTGGATTCTGGGTCCATTTCAAATGCATAAGGAAGCAGGTAAAATGCTAGCTGAGAGCTCTCTAGTGCTTACCTGGCTGCCTGTGTGTGTGTGCGCTGTGAGGAAAAACGGCTGGGAAAACTCTCTCTCTGACTGTGAAAGTTAGCAAAGAAGTATTGCCGCTGGATAAATAACTGAAATCTCTCTGCCAAACCACAGAACACTTGAATTGAAGAATCAAGTACTCACCATCAGAGGTCAACTAAACTGGAATCAGTTTGTGACAGCTGCAATGCTTCATCGTCTACTCCTCGCAACTCAAGGAGTGTTCTGTATAATATTTCATTTATATTTACTTAATATTGGCCTCAATTCTCACTTCTAATATGTATGACTGTAGATGTATGTGTTTATCAATTCGCCTTACCCTTTTAGTAGTTCATACATTTACTCTATGTGAGCTCAAGAAAGCCTGGTGAAATTGACTCTTTTTTAAAAACATAACTATTGGGTTTGTAAAAGGTGTCCCAGGGAAAGGGAACCTGGTGGGATTGGAATTTTGTTGCTGCCAGCAGAGTGGCTGAATAAAGGCACACGGCCAGTTCATCCCTCCTCACCCGTATTTGTAACAACTTGCGGGTATCCCGGCCGGATGGTGAAAAATCGAGGGGCCTCACTCGGATCGACAACCTTTGGGAAATTTCACCTGAGTCTCATCCTAACCAGTCCCTACATTCGATTGCCTCATGCACCAGATCTATAGTTTCATCAAGACAGCATTGATCACTTGGGTGAGGCATTAAACCGAGACCCTGACTGCTCCCTTGAAGAGGAGCAAGGACGTCTTCCCCAGTGTCCTGGCTAATATTTATCCCTCAGCCAGCTTCACTAAAGGGAACATGTTATCTGGCCATTATCTCGTTGCTGTTCATGTGATTTTGTCATGTGCAAATTGTCTGATGTTACCCTACATTACAACCGTCACTTTTTTTAAAGATCCTCGTTGATATCACTTATCAAAGGTGATATTTTGTGGGGTGGCATTTCAAACCAAAAAGCAGGTAGGCTAAAATCATTGAAATGCAAAAAACAATTTAACCTCAAACCTAAAATTAACCCACCCAAACCTGCCCACTTCTCATTTCGAAGGAGGCAGTGTGAAACGGATAGGCATCCAACCGGCTCCCACTGAGGCTGCGTACTTTAGAGTATTTCTCCTTTTTTGGGCTTGCACCTGCTGGCCAACTTTTCCGGGGCTGGGGAATATGTGGCAGCTGAAGTGACGTTAGGGCTGCTGGGTCCATCAGAGTCTTTCCAGCACTGCTTGTGGGTCAGCATCTGCAGGAATGCTGCTCCTACCCACCAAACTAACCAGGAAATCATCCTGGTGGGATTTATTGCAAGTTTTCCCCAGCTTGGCCCTGACCCGGTGGATCCCATAGTGGCTCAACGAGGGGGGGGGGGGGTCAGAGCATAACAAAGTCCATCAGAAGACCCCCACAACACGAATGCTTCCCTGTGCCCAACTGAACCCCCCACTGATCCCCCTGCCTCTACTTCCTTTTTTCACAGCTGAAAGCACTTACCTGCATCTGATGTGGCGAGGAGCTGTCAATCATAGCTAAAGTTTTTATAAACATTGTGGTTGGCATAAAAGTAAGGTGCTTTAGAAGTATTCAAATGTGAAGGGAAAAAGAGATCAACAATTCACCAAGAACCTGTCTCTGGAGTAATATAACTGTCAATCACTGGCTAATGCAATGTATTGCTGTGTGAAATTGAATAGGAGATTTGCATTTCAATGGCTGGCAAAGTATTTGAGCCCTTTGAAGTATTCTTGGCTTTTAAGGAAGCCTCTGACACTTTTAACAGCTGCTGCTTTAAACACCTTTGTCTGAGGCAGCAGATGTTAGGGAAGGATAAGTGAAAATGCAGTGAGTTTTCATTCTACTGCCTGGACTGCTTTTCAACTTTTAGGCAGTCTCTGATGGTGGTCTTTGTAGGGGCTCTGTTGTGGGCCTCTGATTGGGAGTCTAATGGATGTCTCTGTTGGGGTCTCAGCAGGGGAGTCTAATGGGGAGGTCTCTTGGTGGTCTGATGGGGGTCAGGTAGGGGTTTGGGTGTCTGAGAGAGGGGCTGCTGGCATGTCTGATGTTGGTGTCTGATGGAGGCCAGTGGAGGGTGTGATGTGGGTGGTCTGGTGGGGGGGTCTGATGGGGAAGTCTGATGGGGTGTCTGATGGGGAGGTCTTGGGAGGTCCTGGGGGGGGGGGGTGTCAGGTCGTCCTCATATGTGCGTGCTTTAGGGAGGGGGTGACCCATTGTTCCTGTGGTCGGGGGGGGGGGGGGGGTGAAGGATGCCCCTACTTGTCAGCAGAGGTGGGTGGGGGCAGGATTTGTATTGTGGGCAGTGGAGAGGGCCTGATGCCAGACTCTGTTATGAAGCCGCCCGCTCAAAATGGCAACCCAATAGTGGGATCCCAATGGAATCCGACAAGCTCCCTTCCATGCTTAGATTAGTGTGGAGAAGGAGGGAATCACACCTGGGTGTCGTTCCTTGCACCAGCAGGGGCCAGGAGTGAACCACTGCTGCGGGAGCACTTCATCTCCAGCACAGAGAATCCGGTCCCTGATCTCTCCCTCCCACACCCAGCCGGGTTGCTGGGCCATTGGAGACCCCTGGGCGGTCATAGTAAGTGTAGGGTGGCTCCCTGGCTCTCCCCCTGGCACTGACCAGCTGGCATCTTGACACTGCCACCCTGGCACTGAGAAAGGTGCATGGATGGCACTGCCAAGCTGGCAGGATCACTGCCTGGTGCAAGGATGGCACTGACCAAGGGTCAGGGGCTGGTGGGGGGGCATGCCCATGAAATGAGGGTGGAGGGGGGGTTTGAAGGGTGGGGGAGTGCAGGGCAAGTAAGTAGGGGCCTCCGGGAGGTTGGGGGTGATGGGTGGGGAGATCCTGGAAGGAAGGGGGCTTGGGGAGGCCTGAAGAGGAGGGACCTTCAGGGATCCCATTGTGGGGTGTCCTCACTTTGAGGGTGTGTCCACATGTGTGGGGGGTGACATTACCCATGGGTGGGCTGTTTGGGGGACCCACAAGCTCACTTTGAGACAGGGACACCCTTTAAAAATGGCAGCCCAATCTCTGAGGTCAGATCCCCAGTGATGAACAAAATGTGAGTTAAACCGGTGAGAAACACCCCAGCGCCCCCAAACATGACTAAGTGTCACTGAGTAGCGGTGGGGAGCTCGCTGGCCAGCGGGAAAACTCCCGGAAAAACCCGCAACAAATTAATTTAGAAATTGTTTGGGAGAATGGCGGCCGCACAGTTCGGCTTATAAATCAGCACAGATTAAAGATGCTAATTTTCTAACTGAAAGTAATAATATTCCTTGAATTAAGGCAGAGAATCATTAAGCGGTGATCCAGCTGATAAGATTTAGTGAGTATTGCGGGTAATGCCAGTCACCCACTGATTTCCCAATTGTTGCCTCGAAGTGTTAAGTTATAGCTGTTCTATCTTTAGGATGGTTCGGTCACGGTATCTGCAGCCACACAACATCCGTCTTCCATTTCCTGGGCTGGACAGCTTGCATTTGTTCTTCAGGAGCCAGCTATTTTTAGGAGAAGGTCAACCAATATCAAATGAGCTTTTTGCCATTGTTGTGGGATGTTGTGAGTCTCGTACCAACTATTTACCAATTGAAAATCTGTGCAGACAGGGATGTATTCATTGATCTAATTCTTCCAAAGGGTAGGAATACTGGTCCCCAAGAGGGCCATCCTTTAAATGCAAAGTGACTATTGACAAGGCATCCGGCCCGAGTCAACAATTAGTATTCACAGTTACTCACAGAGCGGAATTTAGAAATAAAGTTTAGACTTAAAACTAAGCTGTACTGTTCTATGTTCTATAAGTATTAGGCGGGGGATTTTCTCCGGTGCCCAGGTCACGTGTTTCTTGGTGGCATGCTGTTCATTTGCAGGGTTATTGTCTCTTCCCATCGCTTGTTGCTGGGATGTCCCATTGAAGTCACCCCAAGCTGCTGGGAAGCCCAGGGCGGTGGTGCGCTGCCAGCGGGAAAAGAGAACCCCGACGGTCAGAGAATTCCAGCCAGGTTTATTGGAGTTCGGAAACAAGATTGGTGTTAGAGGTAATAGTTTGAGGCTAAAAGGGGGGTTTGCATTTAGATAGCACCCTTCATTGCAAGGTTACAGGAACAGGGTGTGGGAGTGGGCCACGGTAAGGTGCACTTTTGGAGGGTCAGTGCTAACTCGACGGGCCGAATGGCCTCCTTCTGCATTGCAGGGATTCTGTGGATTGCCACAGGACATGGGGCAGCACGGTAGCACAGTGGTTAGCACAGTTGCTTCACAGCTCCAGGACCTCAGGTTCGATTCCCGGCTCGGGTCACTGTCTGTGCGGAGTCTGCACGTCCTCCCCGTGTGTGCGTGGGTTTCCTCCGGGTGCTTCGGTTTCCTCCCACAGTCCAAAGATGTGCAGGTTAGGTGGATTGGCCATGATAAATTGCCCTCAGGTTAGATGGGGTCACTGGTTTACGGGGATGGGGTGGAGGTGTGGGCTTAAGTGGGATGCTTTTTCCAAGAGCCGGTGCAGACTCGATGGGCCGAATAGCCTCCTCCTGCACTGTAAATTCTATCTATTCTGTGCCCAGCATTTCACAGAAAGCGAAATACACTTCTTAAGTGTAGTCACTGCTGCAATGTAGTGAAAGAGCGTAGCTAAATTGTGCACAGCAAGATCCCAACCACAGCTAAGAATGAAACTACCAGACCATTGAGATGTCAATTGAGAAATAAAAATGGGCCATTTAAGTGGGCTGGGGTTAAGGTTAGGGTTTAGGGTAAAGGTTAGGGTTTAGGGCCAGTGTTAGGGTTATGGTGAGGCATAACCCAGAATAGATACCTGCATGGTCACTCGACAAGGCCTTTTGAAAATGCTGATGTACGAAGCAGATGAGTCCCAAATCATAAGCACTCAGACTCCGTTCCCCATGTAGTGTGTCAAATACAAACAGATGCAGTAGGCTCACAATTACACCTGTCTTCTGGAAGCACATACCAATGGGTGAGTTGGAGTGTATTGAAGTACCGACTCAAAAGAATTGTTCTTAAGTACTCACATTCTGCTGAATGAAATGTCAGTAATATCTACCGACTAATAGTATCATGGATTGTCCCTTATAATACCTTTAGCTTATTTACTGTACAAGACACAATATTCTTATCACTCGTAAGGGATTGGGTTTATTTATTAAGACGAGACACATGAGAACAGTTATACATAGGTGTAAAGCTTGAAGGCATCAGATCTGAGTCTATACTCCACTCAAAGCAAAAGTGTAAAGAAGTCTGGGTCGTGTGACATATTTCTCTTCCAGTGATGCCATGGTGATATATCCCCGTGTCTGCGTGGGTTTACTCTGGGTGCTCCGGTTTCCTACCACAGTCCAAAGGATATGCAGGTTAGGTAGATTGGCCATGCTAAAATTGTCCTTTGGTGACCAAAATGTTAGGCGGGGTTACGAGGATAGGGCGGGGGGCATAGGCCTAGGTCAGGTGCTCTTTCAGAGGGTTCAGTGTAGGTGCGATGGGCCAAAAGGCCTCCTCCTGCACTGTAGAGGTTCTGTGATTCTGAAATGCGCGTCGCAGAATGGATAAGAGACCTTTAATTCTGTAGAGACCGGAGAAGTTGGGAGTCACAGAATCACCAGAATACTACAGTGCAGGAAAGGCCCTTCGGCCCATTGAGTCTGCACCGACGCACAAAAGGCCGTGACCTGCCCACAAAATCCCACTTGCCAGCACTTGGCCCATAACCTTGAACGTTGTGACGTGCCAAGTGCTCATCCAGGTACTTTTGAAAGGATGTGAGGCATCCCACCTCTGCCACCCTCCCAGGCAGTGCATTCCAGACCGTCACCACCCTCTGGGTAAAAATGTTTTTCATCAAATCCCCCCTTTTCGGCGGGAATTCAGCTGTTGGAGTGGGCGGAGCTACAGAGTCGAGCGGTGAGTATTTAAACTAGCTGCTTCGCGGATTCGAGTCTTTTCGGCGGGAATTCAGCTGTTGGTGTGGGCGGAGCTGTTTCGCTGCTTAAACAGCGGCCACAGGGTCTTTGGGGATAAATTTGAAGAGTGACATCACAGCAAAGCAGTGACCTGATTGGCTGGTGAGGAAAGTGCTCCAATTAGCAGTAGCTGGGAGAAATTTAACTCTTTGTGTGTTGGTAAGTATTGTGATTGGTAAGTAAAATCTTTATTCCTTTTACTTATTCACTATTTGATATTATATTTTTAATCAGTTACAGTAAAGTGTAAAAATGGCAGGAGATCCCAGACCCGTGTTATGCTCCTCATGCTCAATGTGGGAGTTCAGGGACGCGGCCGATGGCCCTGACTCCTCCATGTGCGGGAAGTGTGTCCAGCTGCAGCTCCTGTTAGACCGCATGACGGCTCTGGAGCTGCGGATGGACTCACTTTGGAGCATCCGCGACGCTGACGAGGTCGTGGATTGCATGTTCAGTGAGTTGGTCACACCGCAGATTAGGATTGGTGAGGGAGACAGGGAATGGGTGACCAAAAGGCAGAGAAAAAGCAGGAAGGCAGTGCAGGTGTCCCCTGCGGTCATCTCCCTCCAAAACAGGTATACCGTTTTGGATACCGATCATGGGAGAGATGTCTCACCAGGGGAAGGCAGTAGTAGCCAGGTTCATGGCACCGTGGCTGGCTCTGCTGCACAGAAGGGCTGGAGAAAGACTGGCAGGGCTATAGTCATAGGGAATTCAATCGTAAGGGGAGCAGACAGGCGTTTCTGTGGTCGCAAACGAGACTCCCGAATGGTATGTTGCCTCCTGGGTGCACGGGTCAGGGATGTCTCAGATCGGCTGCAGGACATACTGAAGGGGGAGGGTGAACAGCCAGTTGCTGTGGTGCATATAGGCACCACCAATATAGGTAAAAAACGGGATGAGGTCCTACGATCAGAATTAAGGGAGTTAGGAGATAAGTTAAAAAGTAGGACCTCAAAGGTAGTAATCTCAGGTTGGTACCAGTGCCACGAGACAGAGAAGAAATTCAAGAATAGTCAGAATGAATACGTGCCTTGAGAGATGGTGCAGGAGGGAGGGGTTCAGATTTTTGTGACATTGGAACTGGTTCTGGGGACGGTGGCACCATTACAAATCGGATAGTCTACACCTGGGCAGGACTGGAACCAATGTCCTAGGGGGTGCTTTTGCTAACACTGTTGGGGAGGTTTTAAACTAATGTGGCAGGGGGATGGGAACCAGATTAGGAAGTTAGAGGTCAGTAAAGAGGCAGCAACTAAAGCCAGTAAGGTACGAGATAATAAACTCGATGTGACTAAGGGGAAGAGTAGACAGGGAAGAGATGATGAACGCAAAGGGACAGGTGGTCTGAGGTGCATTTATTTTAACGCGAGAAGTGTAGCAGGTAAGGCAGATCAACTAAGTGCTTGGATTAGTACCTGGGAATATGATGTTATTGGTATTACTGAAACTTGGTTGAGGGAAGGGCAAGATTGGCAACTAAATATCCTAGGGTATTGATGCTTCAGTAGGGATAGAGAGGGAGGTAAAAGGGGTGGAGGAGTTGC
Organism: Scyliorhinus canicula; assembly: GCF_902713615.1. Taxonomy (NCBI): domain Eukaryota; kingdom Metazoa; phylum Chordata; class Chondrichthyes; order Carcharhiniformes; family Scyliorhinidae; genus Scyliorhinus; species Scyliorhinus canicula. Next base: position 149,187,539 of record NC_052158.1, on the reverse strand, counting down.
ATTACTGGTCAGAGATATCACAGCTGTGATTAAGGAGGGCATTATGGAGGATTCGAGCACTGAGGCAATATGGGTAGAGCTAAGAAATAGGAAGGGTGCAGTAACATTGTTGGGACTTTACTACAGGCTCCCCAAAGTGAGCGTGAAGTAGAGGTACAAATATGTAGACAGATTATAGAAAAATGTAGGAACAATAGGGTGGTCGTGATGGGAGATTTTAACTTCCCCAACATTGAATGGGACTCGTAGTGTTGGAGGCGTAGATGGAGCAGAATTGTAAGGAGCATCCAGGAGAGCTTTTTAGAGCAGTATGTAAATAGTCCAACTCGGGAAGCAGCTATATTAGACCTGGTATTGGGGAATGATCCCACCCAGGTGGTTAAAGTCTCAGTCGGTGATTACTTTGGGAATAGCAATTACAATTCCTTAAGTTTTAGAATACTCATGGTCAAAGACGAGAGTGGTCCTAAAGGAAGAGTGCTAAATTGGGGAAAGGCCAAGTATAACAAAATTTGACAGGAGCTCGGGAATGTGGATTGGGAGCAGCTGTTTAAGGGTAAATCCACATTTGAAATGTGAGAGTCTTTTAAGGAAAGGTTGATTAGAGTGCAGGACAGACATGTCCCTGTGAAAATGAGGGATAGAAATGGCAAGATTAGGGAACCATGGATGGCGGGTAGAATTGTGAGACTAGCTGAGATGAAAAAGGAAGCATACATAAGATCTAGGCGACTTAAAAGCGATGAAGCTTTGGATGACTATCGGGAAAGTAGGACAAATCTCAAACGCGCAATAACGAGGGCTAAAAGGGGTCATGAAATATCTTTGGCTAACAGGGTTAAGGAAAATCCCAAAGCCTTTTATTTGTATATAAGGAGCAAGAGGGTAACTAGAGAAAGGATTGGCCCACTCAAAGACAAAAGAGGGAATTTATGCGTGGAGTCAGAGGAAATGGGTGAGATTCTTAATGAGTACTTTGCATCGGTATTCACCAAAGAGAGGGACATGACGGATGTTGAGGTTCGGGATGGATGTTTAAATACTCTAGGTCATGTCGGCATAAGGAAGGGGGAAGTTTTAGGTATTCTAAAAGGCATTAAGGTGGACAAGTCCCCAGATCCGGATGGGATCTATCCCAGGTTACTGAGGGAAGCAAGGGATGAAATAGCTGGGGCCTTAACAGATATCTTTGCAGAATCCTTGAGCACGAGTGAGGTCCCGGAGGACTGGAGAATTGCTTATGTTGTCCCTTTGTTTAATAAGGGTAGCAGGGATGATCCAGGGAATTCGAGACCTGTGAGCTTGTCGTCAGTGGTAGGCAAATTGTTGGAGAAGATACTGAGGGATAGGATCTATTCACATTTGGAAGAAAATAGACTTATCAGTGATAGGCAGCATGGTTTTGTACAGTGAAGGTCATGTCTTACATACCTAATAGAATTCTTTGAGGAAGTGACAAAGTTAATTGATGAGGGAAGGGCTGTAGGTGTCATATACATGGACTTCAGTAAGGCATTTAATAAAGTTTCCCACGGCAGGTTGATGGAAAAAGTGAAGTCGCATGGGGTCCAGGGTGCACTAGCTAGATGGATAAAGAACTGGCTGGGCAACATAGACAGAGAGTAGTGATGGAAGGGAGAGTCTCAAAATGGAGAAGGGTGTTCCACAGGGATCCGTGCTCAGACCACTGTTGTTTGTGATGTACATAAATGATCTGGACGAAGGTATAGGTGGCCTGATCAGCAAGTTTGCAGATGATACTAAGATTGGTGGAGTTGCAGATAGCGAGGGGGACTGTCAGAGAATACAGCAAAATATAGATAGATTGGAGAATTGGGCAGAGAGGCAGATGGAGTTCAATCCAGGCAAATGCGAGGTGATGCATTTTGGAAGATCCAATTCAAGAGCGGACTATACGGTCAATGGAAGAGTCCTGGGGAAAATTGATGTACAGAGAGATCTGGGAGTTCATGTCCATTGTACCCTGAAGGTGGTAACACAGGTCGATAGAGTGGTCAAGAAGGCATACAGCATGCTTGCCTTCATTGGACGAGGTATTGAGTACATAAGAACATAAGAACTAGGAGCAGGAGTAGGCCATCTGGCCCCTCGAGCCTGCACTGCCATTCAATGAGATCATGGCTGATCTTTTGTGGTCTCAGCTCCACTTTCGGGCCTGAACACCATAACCCTTAATCCCTTTATTCTTCAAAAAACTATCTATCTCTACCTTAAAAACATTTAATGAAGGAGCCTCTACTGCTTCACTGGGCAAGGAATTCCATAGATTCACAACCCTTTGGGTGAAGAAGTTCCTCCTAAACTCAGTCCTAAATCTACTTCCCCTTATTTTGAGGCTATGTCCCCTAGTTCTGCTTTCACCCGCCAGTGGAAACAACCTGCCCTCATCTATCCTATCTATTCCCACCATAATTTTATATGTTTCAATAAGATCCCCCCTCATCCTTCTATATACAACGAGTACAGTCCCAGTCTACTCAACCTCTCCTCATAATCCAACCCCTTCAGCACTGGGATTAACCTAGTGAATCTCCTCTGCACACCCTCCAGCGCCAGTACGTCCTTTCTCAAGTAAGGAGACCAAAACTGAACACAATACTCCAGGTGTGGCCGCACTAACACCTTATACAATTGCAGCATAGCCTCCCTAGTCTTAGCAATGAAGGACATAATTCTATTTGCCTTCTTAATCACCTGTTGCACCTGTTGCTACAGTTGTATAGGACTTTGGTTAGGCCACATTAGGAATACTGCGTGCAGTTCTGGTCACCACTTTACCAGAAGGATGTGGATGCTTTAGAGAGGCTGCAGAGGAGGTTCACCAGGATGTTGCCTGGCATGGAGGGTGCTAGCTATGAAGATAGTTTGAGTAGATTAGGATTGTTTTCATTGGAAAGACGGAGGTTGAGGGGCGACCTGAATGAGGTCTACAAATTATGAGAGGTATGGACAGGGTGGATAGCAACAAGCTTTTTCCAAGACTGGGGGTGTCAATTACAAGGGGTCACGATTTCAAGGTGAGAGGGGGAAAGTTTAAGGGAGATGTGCGTGGAAAGTGTTTTACGCAGAGGGTGGTGGGTGCCTGGAACGCCTTGCCAGCGGAGGTGGTAAAGGCATGCACGATAGCATGATTTAAGATGTATCTAGACAGGTATATGAACGGGCGGGGAACAGAGGGAAGTAGGTCCTTAGAAAATAGGCGATAGGTTTAGATAAAGGATCTGGATCGGCGCAGGGTGGGAGTGCCGAAGGGCCTGTTCCTGTGCTGTAATTTTCTTAGTTCATTGTTCTTTGTTGTTCTAAACCTCCCACCCTTCACTTTGAACCTGTGACCCCTCGTAATCGACCCTTCAACTAAGGTGAACAGCTGCTCCATATCCACCCTGTCCATGTCCCTCATAATCTTGTACATCTCAATTACGTTGCCCCTCAGTCTTCTCTGCTCCAGCGAAAACAACCCCAGCCTTCCAACCTCTCGTCATAACTTAAATTTTCCACCCCAGGCAACATTCTGGTGAATCGCCTCTGTACCCCCTCCAGTGCACTCACACGCTTCCAGGATTGCACACAGTACTCCAGTTGTGACTTCACTAAAGTTCTATACAGCTCCATCATGACATTCCTGCTTTGTAATCTATGGCCCGAATGATAAAGGCGAGTGTCCATCTGCCTTTTTCACCACCCTATTAACCTGCCCTTCTGCCTTCAGAGATCTAAGGACAAACATACCAAGGTCCCTTTGTTCTTTGGAACTTCCCACTGTCAGACCTTTCATAGTATATTTCCTTGTTAAATTACCCCTTCCAAAGTGTATCACCTCACACTTTTCAGGATTAAATTCCATCTGCCACTTATCTGCCCATATCTTCCTGTAACCCAACACACTAAAGCTCACTGTTAACCACCCGGCCAATCTTTGTGTCATCCGCAAACTTATTGATTCAACCCCCACATAGTCATCTACGTCATTTATATAAATGACAAACAATAGGGGGCCCAGCACGGATCCCTGTGGTACACCACTGGCTTCCTGACGCTAAAACAGCCGTCCATCATCACCCTCTGTCTCCTACCGCTAAGCCAATAATAAATCCACCTTATTAGATCACCTTGTACCTATGTGCATTTGCCTTCTTAATAAGTCTCCCATGTGGGACCTTATCAAAGGCTTTGCTTCAATCCATGTAAACTACATCAACTGCACTATCCTCATCTATACACTTGGTTACATGCTCAAACTATTCAATCAAATTTGATAGCATCCCTCTGCCAAAGCCATGCTGACTATCCATGATCAAACCTTGCCTCCCCAAGTGGTGATAGATTCTCTCCTTCAGAATCTTTTCCAGTAGTTTGCTAACCACTGACGTGAGAGTCACTGGTCTGTATTTCCCTGGCTTGTCTCTACAACCTTTCTTAAATAGTGGGACTACATTCGCTGTTCTCCAGTCCTCTGGCACCTCCCCCATGGCCAGAGAGGAATTCAAAATTTGGGTCAGAGCCCCATAAATCTCCTCCCTCGCTTCCCACAGCAGCCTGGGTCACAATTCACCCGGGCCTGGAGATGTGTCCACTTTTAAGCCCGCCAATGCTTCCAATATATTGTCAATTTTCTCAAGAACCTCACAACCTCTCTCTCCGAGTTCCATAACTACCTTCCTGTTCTCAAGGGTGAAGATGTGAAATATTTATTCAACACACTACCAATGTCCTCTGGCTCCACCCACAGATTTCCCCCTTGGTCCTTAATGGGCCCTATTCGTTCCATGGTTATCCTCTTCCTATTGATTTATTTCTAGAATATCTTGGGACTTTCCCTACTTTTACCAGCCAGACCTTTCTCATAAGCACTCTTTGCTCTCCTAATTGATTTCTTAAGCTTCATCCTGCACTTTCTGGACTCAACGAATGCCTCTGCAGACTTAAATCCCTTATATTTGTTAAAAACCTCTCTCATTTCCTTCTCATCATGTCTTGAATGTCTCTGGTATTCCATGGTTCTCTGCATTTGTTACACCTTCCCCCTTTCATCTTTGAACGCCCCCACTGGTTCTCTTTAGGTTTCCCCACAAGTAACTCTTTCCAATCTACCTTGGCCGGAACCATATCGGGCCTGTACCTTGCCCCTTTCATCTTTGAACGCCCCCCCCACCCCCCCCCCCCCCCCACCCCCAGTGGTCTTCTTTAGGTTTCCCCACAAGTAACTCTCTCCAATCTACCTTGGCCAGATCCTGCCTTATTTTGTTAAAACCTACTCTTCCCCCAATCCAAAACCTTTCTTGCAACTTGTCTATTTCTTTGTCCATAACAAATTTAAATTGAACCATGTTGTCATCGCTATCACTAAAATGCTCCCCCACCAACAGGTCAACCACCTGTCCGGCTTCATTCCCCAGAATTAGATCCAACGCTGCACCATCCCATGTTGGACCCTACATGTTGAGCTGAAACGTTATCCTGTATACATTTTTTAAAAAACATTTAGAGTACCCAATTCATTTTTTCCAATTAAGGGGCAATTTAGCGTGGCCAATCCACCTAGCCTGCACCTCTTTTTGGGTTGTGGGGGCTAGACCCACACAGACACGGGGAGAATGTGCAAACTCCACACGGACAGTGACCCAGAGCCGGGATCGAACCTGGGACCTCGGCACCGTGAGACTGCTGTGCTAACCCACTGCGCCACCGCGCTGCCCTATCCTGTATACATTTTAAGAACTCTGCTCCACCTAACCCCAAAACATGATGTCTATCCCAATTAATTTTGGGAAAGTTGAAATCACCTAATATAACTACCCGATTGTTATTTTTACGCCCCTCTGCGAATTGAGCAAATATTTGCTCCTCAATTCCCTGCTGATTATCCGGAGCTCTATAATAAACACCTAGCAATGTGACTGTCCCTTTTTTATTCCGAAGCTTCATTTGATTCCCCCTCAGAGATATCGGGCGGGATTCTCCCACAATTGGCGGTGCGGCCTGTACCGGCGGCAAGAGCGACGCAAACCACTCTCGTGTCGGGCCGCCCGGAAGTTGCGGAATCCTTCTGGGGGGCTGGGTCGGCACTGGAGGGGTTGGTGCCGCGCCAACTGGTGCCGAAGGGCCACCATGGGCCGGCGCAGGTTGGCGCATGCGCAGGACTGCCAGCGTGTTCTGGCGCATGGTGGCCATGGCGGAGCCTTACAGAGGCCGGCGCGGAGGGAGCGAGTGCCCCACAGCACAGGCTTGCCCGCAGATCGGTGGGCCTGATCACGGGCCAGGCCACCATGCCCCCACCCCCCCCCCCGGGGCCGGATCCCACCCCCGCCCCCTCCGAGGGCTCTGCAAGCCGCCCTCCAAGTGAGGTCCCGCTGGGATGGACCATGTCTATTTGACGCCGGCAGGACTGGCCGAAAACGGGTGGCCGCTCGACCCATCGGGGCCCGGAGGATTGCCGAGGGGGGGCCGCTGCCAACGGCCCCCGACTGGCACGGCGCGATCCCCACACCCGCCCGAAAACCAGCTCCTGAGAATTTGGCAGCCGGCGTCAGAGCGGTGGGGCGGGATTCACGCCGCCCTCCGGCGATTCTCCGACCCAGCGGGGGGTCGGAGAATCCCGCCCATCATCTCTCCTTACTGCAGAAACTACCTCCTTAGCTAATAATGCAATGCCCCTTCCTCCTATACCCCATCCTCTATCGTGCCATCTTGTCTATATCCCGGGATGTTGAGCTGCCAATCCTGCCTACACTCAATCATGTCTCTGTGATAGGATTCTTCTCGGAGCAGGGAAGGTTAGGGAATTTGGGAAAGGTGTTCAAAATCATGAATGATTTGGGAGGGTAAATAAAGAGAAGCTGTTTCCAGTGGCAAAAGGGTTGCTAACCAGAGGTTCAAGATTTAAAACAATTAGTAAGTAACCAGACGTGACTTGAGGAAACGTTTTTTTTTAAATTCAATGAGTTATGATCCCCACTGGCTGAAAGGATGGTGGATGCAAAATGGTGGATACAATGGTAACATTCAAAAGGAAATTCGATTAATATTTGAAGGGAAAATAAATTATCGGGCTATGAAGATGGAGAAAGGGAGTGGGACTGATTTTAATTGTTCTACCAGCACATCATGATGTGTAGAATGGCTTCCTTCTACATTACCTCAATTTGCCAGTATAAAAACTGGCAAGTCGTGCTGTGGTTGTATAGAACCTTGGTAAGGCTGCACAATTCTGGTCGCCACACTACCAAAAGGATGTAGAGGCTTTGGGGAGGGTGCAGAGGTTTATCAGGATGTTGCCGGGTCTAGAGGGTGTTAGCTATGCGGAGAGGCTGAATAGACTGGGACTGTTTTCATTGGAAAAACAGAGGTTAAGGGGTGACCTGATAGAGTTCTACAACATTATGAGGAGCATGGACAGAGTGGATGCTCACACACTCTTTCCCAGGGTGGAGGGGTCAGTCACCAGGGGGCGTAGGTTTAAGGGGTGGAATTCTCCGAATCACCCGGGGCCGGCGTCAATCCCGCCCCCGCCATGGCCCGAATTCTCCGCCACCCGGGAATCGGCGGGGGCGGGAATCGCGCCGTTCGGCGTACCCCCTGCGGCGATTCTCCGGCCCGTGATGGGCCGAAGTCCCGCCGCTGACAGGTCTCTCCCGCCAGCGGGAATCAAAACACCTCTGGTGCCGGGGGGATTGGCGGTGAGGGCGGGCTCCGGGGTCCTGGGGGGGGGGGGGGGGGGGGGGCGTGGGGCGATCTGACCCCGGGAGGTGCCTCCACGGTGGCCTGGCCCGCGATCAAGGCCCACCGATCGGCTGGGCGGGCCTGTGCCATGGGGGCACTCTTTTTTCTTCCCCCCCACCATGGTCTTCACCATGGCTGAGGCGGAAGAGACCCCCTCCCCTGCGCATGCGCCGGTATGACGTCAGCAGCCGCTGACGCACCGGTGCATGCGCGGACTTCCGCCAGCCGGCAAAGGCCTTTCGGCCCCAGCTGGCGGTGCGCCAAAGGCCGTTTGCGCCGGTCGGCGGAGCGGCAACCACTCTGGCGCGGGCCTAGCCCCTCAATGTGAGGGCTTGGCCCCTAAAGGTGCGGGGAATTACGCACCTTTGGGGAGGCCCGCCGCCGGAGTGGTTGACGCCACTCCAATACGACGGGACCCCCTGCCCCGCCGGTAGGGGAGAATCTCGGCCAAGGTCTGTGTGGCAAAGTTTAGAGGAGATGTGCGAGGCCGGTATTTTACGCAGAGTGCGGTGAGTGCCTGGAACACATTGCCAGAAGAGGTTGTGGAAGCAGATACAGTAATGGCGTTCAAAAGGCATCTTGGCAAACACATGGATAGGATGGGTATAGAGGGATATGGCACAAGGAAGCGCTGAGGGTTTTGGCAAAGGTTGGTTTCATGACCAGTACAGGCTGGGAGGGCCAAAGGACCTGTTCCTGTGCTGTATTGTTCTTTGTTCTTTGTAATTTTCTGGTTCTATGTGTGAAAGAGGCCAGGAAGAGGCAGGTAGAGTTGGAGGAAACTGATTGAGTGTAACACTGAAAGCCGTGCTAAAACTTTGTAAGTTACTGGTTCGGCCTCAGCGGGAGTATTTATGGGGAAGCGGTGGTGACTAGTGATCCAGAGACCCAGAGTCTTGCGGTGGGGATCTGTGTTCGAATCCTGCCATGGCAGATGATGAAATTTGAATTCAATGAAAATCTGGAGTTAAAAGTCTAATGGTCACCATGAGCCCATTGTTGTGTGCCGTAAAACCCCTTTTGTTTCATCAATGTCCTTTAGGGAAGACAATCTGTAATCTTTATCTGGTCTGGCCTACATGTGACTCCAGACCCACAGCAATGTGGTTGACTCTTAAATGCCCTCAGGGATGGGCAATAAATGCTGGCCCAGCCGGCGACGCCCACATTCCATGAAAAATATTTTACATATAGAATTTACAGTGCAGAAGGAGGCTATTCGGCCCATCGAGTCTGCACCGGCTCTTGGAAAGAGCACCCTACCCAAGGTCAAACACCTCCACCATATCCCCATAACCCAGTAACCCCACCCAACACCAAGGGCAATTTTGGACACTAAGGGCAATTTAGCATGGCCAATCCACCTAACCTGCACATCTTTGGACTGTGGGAGGAAACCGGAGCACCCGGAGGAAACCCACGCAGACACGGGGAGGATGTGCAGACTCCACACAGACAGTGACCCAAGTCGAAATCAAAATCGAACTTGGAACCCTGGAGCTGTGAAGCAATTGTGCTATCCACAATGCTACCGTGCTGCCCTTCAATTAAAAAATAATAATTCTATTCCTGGTATCAGCTTTCAGGAAGGTTGAGGATGCGGAGGAGATTTCTTAGAATTACATCAGATATGAGGGGCTTTAATTGTTAAATGTTAAAGAGTGATTCAGTAGAGATGTTCAAAATTATGAAAATCCTTGGCAGAGTAAATAAGGAGAAAAAGCAGCATCAACCATGCAGCACGCCTTCAGTTCTACATCAGATCATCAGCCTAGATGTTGTGTTGAAGTCTATGGGGAGAGTCTTGAACCTGCAATTGGATACCAAAATTGGACCCGAGTTTACGTACAATGGAGAACAGCTAATTCAGCATAAATCACGGATTTACCCAAGGATCTGTTCAGTCTATACAATTTGGCAGCTACGTTTGATCACTGACCTATCAGGGGAGCTTACAGTGACCCATGTGACTGATATTGCTCATCAAAGGAGCAAAATTTGAATTAAGATGAAGCAATTTGTTGCTGAACATATTGCAGTTGAATGCTGGGGGGGCTGCTTGCGGTCGCCAGATAGCTATCGAAACACGCCAGCCAATGCTTGAAGATTTCCGATGCGTTCGGAGTTTGCGGGCTGATGCGGAGGCATTCGGGCTTGATCCGGAGCTCCATCTTCAAATTTCTAGTAGATTAAATTGATGTACCATCAATTGAACGCGAAACGAGTTGCTGAGCAAAAGTATGGCTTTAATCTACTAGATGTTAGCCCTACGGTCGATTACAGTAGAAGGACGGCCACCGGGAGTACTGGGTATTTATACCCCGCCCTGGAGGCGGGGTTAACTCAGCCTCTCGACCAATCGGGGAGTCGTCACATGACTGGTCTCAACCAACCGGTCGAGAGGCACATGACCGACCAGGGCCAATGGTAAGCCGGTGTTCTGCACCAATGGCAGGCAGCTATGCTAATCATACCACCACAGCAGTATTACCTTGCACAATAAACATGATGCAGTGGTGCCTTCGGCTTTTATTTTTAGGAACATCTTCAGCTGTTGCTGGGGCCACAATCCTCCCCAGCGACACTGTGAGTGCACCGTCACCTGATGAATTATAGTTCTTCAAACAGGCGGTGCACCACCAACATCCCAACTTCTCAATGCTGCTTTCCCCAGGCCTCTGGAAATCATCCCACCCGGGCAGCATCCAATCACCACCTGTTATCAAGCAGAATAGGGCTTTTTGACCAATTCATTGACCCACCAACCAACCAATTGAACTGAGTCCCACCCCATCTCTCGGGTGCCGCAATTTCTGGGTTCTCTTGTCCAAAGCTAGCACCATGTTGCAACTTCTTGAATTCCTCAATCTCTCTGCTGTTTGACATAAAGATGTATGTCCATTTAGCATCCATGGGTCAAAAAACATAACGTCAAAAATAGAGAAAGGGGAAATAAGGGAATCAACAGGAAGGATCCTTACAATAACAAGAAGCAGTGACTTACAGGACAGGACATATTAACCACCACTTTGGCACGCGTGAATCATTCTGTTTTGACCTTCAGGTTCCGATCCTAAGTATTTCCATTTCTAAATTTGCGGTAACTTAATTAAGGAGATGAGATCGTCTTGGCAATCTAATAATGAATGGACAAAGATGTCGTACAGAGGGTAGGAATTGCAACTCGGTAGTTTACGATGTTTTGAAGCAATCATGAATGAAAAGAATGATAATAAGCTGAATGTGACGGTATGCACAATGAACAATACTGGGAGAAAATAAAAATCGGCCTTTGAACATCGGTGCAGGTAGACCGCCGACATTTTAGTTCCAGAAAGCTATTAAACATTTGTTTAAGAAGAGTGACAGATGAGGCTGCTTGAAATAGTACAGGGAAAAGGAAGGGCTGTTCCTGATTGTGTAAAGAAATATTCCACTGTGGGCCAGTTTCTTAGGAAAGGAATCTGCTTGTCTCTTGCTGCCTGGAACATATGTTGATAAGAGGCAGGGAGAGGCAAACATATCCAATGTAGTGGGGGGCGGGGGGGTTGGGGGGGGGGGGGGGGGGGGGCTGAGATAGAATGGAAAAATGCCCTGAAAGTTACTGATACAATCGACTATTGCAGGCATCAAAATGGACAGAAAATATTGGAACAGAGAATGTGCATCGCTGATGAAATATTAACTTGGATTTTACGGTCAGTGGCAAACAAACAACCCTCACCTTTCATTACACTCGCACAGGCTTATAGATTTTCTATCGGCTCGTGAACTGAAAGTTGCATTTATTGGAAATTCAGAGCAGCACCCGCTACAGGGCATTTAGAGCTTGTGTTGACAGAGCAAAGAGGTGTATTTCCTCAACCAATCAGATTGAAGAGCCTCGCAGAGTCTGAACCAGGACGCATCAGTTAGAATACTTAATCCATTGTTAAATCAGGTATGAAAGTGAAATAAAATGAGACAAAAAGATGGAATTAAGGAAAAACATTAAAAAAGTATATTTTTAAAATGTAAGATTGAGACTCCATTAAAAAAAAACTCCAACAATAATTACAAGCTGAAGAAATAGGACTCCACGCTTTTACAAGTTTATTTTCAGTGCCAGGAAGGTTGCTTGGCAGTAATTAGGACAAAAAACATCATTAAAATTCACTTGGACTGGAATGAACAGGCACTAATTTTTTTTCTCCCTTGTATGTGGGTAAATGCAGCAATTTCACTCTCCTCCATGCGTTTCAACAGTGGCTCCCTTAGCAATACATTGGTGTACTGTAGCTTCTGGAAGAGAAGAAAAACTCAGTCAGCAACTTCAGGATTTTCTGAACCCATCACATTTCTACCTCTCTTCAGTTCCGAAGGAGAGTCATAGTGGACTTAAAACGTGAACCCTGTTTCTCTCTCCACAGATTGGGCCAGAGCTGTTGTTATTTCAGATTTCCAGCACCCACACTCTTTTGCTTTTATTTCAGGATTCCCGTGTTTAACTCTGCACGTGCAGTTGCTGGAATTTGCTGCCTGATTTACACTTTAACAACAGAGTCAAACAGCTTCACCGTCATTTCAACAGCGAAGTCTGGGCCATTTCTTCAATTTTTGTTTTATACAACATTGTGAAACATTGAGGGCTAAAAAAGGGGCTGTTTAGCACACTGGGCTAAATCGCTGGCTTTGAAAGCAGACCGAGGCAGGCCAGCAGCACGGTTAGATTCCTGTAACAGGTGCCGGAATGTGATGACTAGGGGCATTTCACAGTAACTTCATTGAAGCCTACTCGTGACAATAAGTGATTTTCAAATCAATTTCAAGTACCTGGGCCCCTAATTCCTGTGGGGAGAAGACACTTCACCGTTCTGCTACAGCAGTGGATGTTTTCATGGATTCAAATCCAGTTTGCTGCAAGTGCGTATCAGCTTGATTTTTGCTGTCAACAGGAACATCTTAAAATGCTTCCTCACTCTCTTACACACACATCCACTCTCAAGTGTATCGCCAACTTTGGGATATCCTGAAGTCATAAGGATAGCCCAACGGTACAGATAAACTGAGTGCATATTGGTGCGAGAGATGTAAAAGATGTTTTCTAAACACAAATCCTCTTCTATAATTTTAACCACCTTTTTCAAATCATCTTGTAATCTCCATTCTCATATTCTGTGTCCAATTAGATGCACATTCTTAAAAAACACAGACCTTCTATCAAAATGCATGACAGATATTGCACGTCCATTCAACAATGGTAATATTTTACTTGTTATGAACGTATAATCTGAATGAGCGAATAGGCTTCAATGTTCATGTTTTAAAAAGCTAGGCAGCACGGTAACATTGTGGATAGCCCAATCGCTTCACAGCTCCAGGGTCCCAGGTTCGATTCCGGCTTGGGTGACTGTCTGTGCGGAGTCTGCACATCCTCCCCATGTGTGCGTGGGTTTCCTCCCATAGTCCAAAGATGTGCGGGTTAGGTGGATTGGCCATGATAAATTGCCCTTAGTGTCCAAAAATTGCCCTTAGTGTTGGGTGGGATTGCTGAGTTGTGGGGATAGGGTGGAGGTGTTGACCTTGGGTAGGGGGTGGGGTGCTCTTTCCAGGAGCTGGTGCAGACTCGATGGGCCGAACGGCCTCCTTCTGCACTGTAAATTCTATGTAAAAGGTCTTGTTGGTGATCTCGTCAGGTGATTATAGCATTTTTATATCGCCGTTGCTTCAGGAGAGGGCACGGGCCTACAGTGACTTGCAAAAGAAGCAAATGTGCTGTGAGAAAGATCTTTTTCACACAGTGAGTGGTTTGGGTATGGAATGCACTGCCTGGAATAGTGGTGCAGTCAGGTTCAATCGAGGCATTCAAGAGGGCATTGGATGGCGTACGGGAAAAAGGCAGGGGAGTGGCACAAAGTCATGAGGCTCGTTTGGAAAGCTGGTTCAGGTACGAGGGACTAAATTACTTCTGTCTGCACCGTGACAATTCTGCGATTCTGACAATGGGTCAAAATCCTGGAACCCCTTTCCTGACAGCATTGTGGGTATAAACTGCTCAAAACCACCTTCTTACAGGGAATTCACGATGGGAAATACATTCTGTCCAGGCCAGTGAAGCCAACATCCTGTGAAATAATTTTTTTAAATTGCATGATGGATGTTATGGAATTGTTATTACTTTTTTAAAATTAACAATCTTTATTATTGTCACAAGTAGGCTGACATTAACACCGCAATGAAGCTACTGTGAAAATCCTCTAGTCGCCACACTCACCTTTTCGGGTACACAGATGGAGAATTCAGAATGTCCAATTCACGTCTTTCGGGACTTGTGGTGAGGAAACCGGAGCACCCGGAGGAAACCCACGCAGACACGAGGAGAAAGTGCAGACTTCGCGCAGACAGTGACCCAAGCCGGGAATCGAACCTGGGACCCTGGCGCTGTGAAGCAACAGTGCTAACCACTGTGCTACCGTGCCGTCCAAATTTCCATCGAAAGTTCATAAATAAGGAATATACACAACAACATTTTAGCAATCAATCAATAATAAAATAAACAAAATGCAATCCTCCTAATTTGAGGTACTTTTCTCTTATTTCTATTAAATCAGTCCTTTTTTTTCCCTCCCCCCTCGTTCCCCCTTCCCAAAAGGACTTTAAAGAGACTCCTACCACCATCTTCCCCATGAGCATCTAAGGACAATAAATACCTTGCCAGGGATGACCACGTCCTGAGAGCATTCTTATCATTCTGAAAAGATAATGGAGCTGAGTTGGTGAGCTTACGCAGCTCGTGCAGTGTTTCATTGGCTCAGAACTTGATGCACCTAATTTATGCCAGCATGATTTTTCACACAGCTGGAATGTAAAGCAATTAACCATACAATCCACAAAGTACCATGTAGACATTTCTCTCCATTAGAGAAAGAGAGGCACAGCTGGTTATACACAGCTTGAGGTGCACCACTTTGCAAGCATGGGGTGAGGCAAGGAGGCAGGCCTTCATGAACTATCACAAACAGTCCAGGGATTTTAACGGCATCATTCTGCACCAAGTGGGCTTTCATCAACTGAGCTATTAATGACCCACCCCCCTCCTCCCCCCAAAATGCAGCTAAAACCTGGATGAAGACTAAGTGACTCAGATTTTAGGTATTAGTTCTGTTGTCCAGATTGTCAGGCAAAATGCCCTCTCATTTTGAGCTATGCCATGGAATACTTTGCACTAGTCCGGCACTGCCCTTTCACACCCCAGACAGTGCCCGGATACTGCGAGGGCATGACCCTCTCCCAGCTGAGAGATGTGCTTACTGAAGCTCCTCCGGCAGGTCTGCCCGCCAGGTGCACGCCAGGGGAGACCAGTCGTAATTCACTGGAGGGTGTGCAGAGGAGATTCACTAGGTTAATCCCAGAGCTGAAGGGGTTGGATTATGAGGAGAGGTTGAGTAGACTAGGACTGTACTCGTTGGAATTTAGAAGGATGAGGGGGGATCTTATAGAAACATTTAAAATTATGAAGGGAATAGATAGGATAGATGCGGGCAGGTTGTTTCCACTGGCGGGTGAAAGCAGAACTAGGGGACATAGCCTCAAAATAAGGGGAAGTAGATTTAGGACTGAGTTTAGGAGGAACTTCTTCACCCAAAGGGTTGTGAATCTATGGAATTCCTTGCCCAGTGAAGCAGTTGAGGCTCCTTCATTACATGTTTTTAAGGTAAAGATAGATAGTTTTTTGAAGAATAAAGGGATTAAGGATTATGGTGTTTGGGCCGGAAAGTGGAGCTGAGTCCACAAAAGATCAGCCATGATCCCATTGAATGGCGGAGCAGGCTCGAGGGGCCAGATGGCCTACTCCTGCTCCTAGTTCTTATGTCGGTGTGCCCAATGCAGTCGAGAGTGCAAAATTGGCTCTATTTTCTAACTTGCTAACAATACGGTGGAGAGAATCGCCGTTGGGGCTCGTGGCTTCAATACTGCTTTCCCCGTCCATTGCGACACTCAAAGGGAAAATACCGCCCAATGTTGAATAGTCTTTGAAAGCATAGCTTTTCACCGTATCAATAAAATGCTTCCACAATGTTATGATTATTATATCCAAGATATAGCAGCTACCCACATTCTTCACAATTATGTATAACAGCATCCATATAAGAATTACATTGTAAATATTTGTATATAGATTTGTAATTTAACATGACCTGATATATTAAATATAGTAACATTTTATCTTTGTATGCCTATTGTTATTTTGAATGATTACATATAACATTTAGTTATTATTTGTTATGAATGTTTGAGGTGCTCATCTATACTATTTCTAATTAATATTCATCAATTAATAGTGACCTCTGCAGATTTACTTATGACACTGTAATATATGAGGAGCACGTATTTATTTCTTTATATTCAATCCATGAGCAATGCCACATAGGGTTCACTAATTCTATCCATGAGCAATGCCACATAGGGTTCACTAATTCTATCCATGAGCAATGCCACCAAAGGTTCACGAATGTTCTACATGATTAATGTCACTAAACATTCACTGCAATTTACACATGTCCAATGCCAGGAAAGCCTCATGAATTTTGTATGTGAACAATGACATGCATTCATCACTTTTATCCAGGGGCAATGGCATAGTGGTGTCACTAATCGTGTCCTTGAGCAATGCCACAAGAGCTTCGCTAGAATCTTACAATCCCTACAGCGCAGAAGGAGGTCATTCGGCCCATCGAAACTCCACCGAACATCTGAAAGAGCACCATACCTGGGCCCACTCCCCTGCCCTATCCCCGTAACCTCACCTAACCTGCACATCAAGGGGAAATTTGGCATGGCCAATCCACCTAGCATGCACATCTTTGGACTATGGGAGGAAACTGGAGCACCCGGAGAAAACCCACGCAGACATGGGGAGAAAGTGCAGTCTCCACACAGTCACCCAAGGCTGGAATTGAACCCGGGTCCCTGATGCTGTGAGGCAACGGTGCTAACTTCATTGCAGTGTTAATGTAAGCCTACTTGTGACAATAAAGATTATTTAAAAAATTAAGTTTTTTTTTTAAATTTAGAGTACCCAATAATTTTTTCCAATTAAGGGGCAATTTAGAATGGCCAATCTACCTATCCTGCACATCTTTGGGTTGTGGGGGTGAAACCCACGCAGGCACGGGGAGAATGTGCAAACTCCACACGGACAGTGACCCAGGGCCGGGATTCGAACCCGGGTCCTCAGCGCTGTAGGCAGCAATGCTAACCACTGTGCTGCCCTTAAAAAAATAAAAAAATAAAAATTTAAGTTAACCACTGTGCCACTTGCCGCCTTCATCACTTTGATCCAGGGGCAATGGCAGAGTGCTATCATTAACTTGATCCATAAGAAATGCCACCGGAAATTCACTAACTTGCTCTATGTGCAATGTCAAAGGAGCTTCGCTGATATACAGCCCTTTTTATTAATAATAATAATAATCTTTATTATTGTCACAAGTAGGCTTACATTAACACTACAATGAAGTTACTGTGAAAATCCCCTAATCGCCACATTCCGGCGCCTGTTAGGGTACACAGAGGGAGAGTTCCGAATGTCCAAATTACCTAACAACACGGCTTTTGAGACTTGTGGGAGGAAACCGGAGCACCCGGAAAACCCCCACAGACACGGGGAGAACATGCAGACTCCGCACAGACAGCGACCCAAGCAGGAATCGAACCCGGGTCCCTGGCGCTGTGAAGCCATAGTGCTAACCACTATGCTACCGTGCTGCCCACAATTTATTCCTCAGATAAATTGATTCATTAAGAAGAAATGTAGAGAATTGTTAAATTACTTACTTTTTTTTCTTTTCACCCTTAAATGGGTGAGATTTCAAACCCGAAGCCCAAATATAAAGCTAACATTCCATTTGATCGGCCGTTATTTAAATTTTTATGTTCATCGAGCTCAATCTGGCAGCAAGTTGAAAATCTACCTCATTCATCTTTATTGCTCAATGTCAGGTCTCGTTCTTTTGAGTAGTCTCAAAAGATCTCTCTTTCTCAATGTGGAGCATCCAAGACATTTCTTTACAGCAAGTGTTCATGAGTCTGCTTCTGTATTTAGAAGTGGATTGTGACCTGAGATGATTTTGTTGTCTTGAGTGGGAATAAAGATCGCAGTTAAGGGTTCTTGTGTCACTGTATTAGTTAGCATTGTTTAAGGGGTAATTGTCAGTTATTTTCTTGTGTGATGTTAAAGATATTTTAATACTGAGTTATAATAAAGTTTGTTTTAATATAGCATATCCCTATTTCGTGCAACATAACTCCTGGAGTGAAGTATCCTTTCCTCACAGTCTTCCAAAATTAAAATAAGTTATTGAGGGCCACACCTGTTTTATGGTGCGATGCTGGCAATGGGATTCTCTCTCCCGCCACCGGCCAATGGCGTTTCCCATTATGGGCACCCCCACGCCGTCGGGAAATCCGTGGGCGTGAGTGCACTACCGGCGAAACGGAGGGTCCACCGACGGAGAAGCCCGCCCTGGGTTTCTGTCCAGTATCCCAGTAACTGTCGGGGACTGGTCCGGCATTGGTATCACACTGAAACTGGCCTTGCCTCCAATAAAGTGGGACATCGTGCGTGGAGAGCCATGGATGGCAGTGGAAACAATAGTAGAGAGAAACACGTTGCAGGATGCCCACTCGCTTTGGCCCAGCGGACACCATCAGGCATCTACCCTCATCCAGTGTCTTCTGAAATGGAGTCCATTGGTTGAAAATGTTTTCTACTTCTTAACTATAAAAATAATTATCTTCATTTTTAAATAACCACAATGCAATATTTTGCAGAAGGCTAACGTTTTTAAAGAAAGAAACAGAGGTCCTCTGCAAATCAGTGTTTCATTATATTTCCTGTACATACCATTCGTGGGGGTGATCGAAATTGCAATGTGAAAGGAGGTTGTTTGATTCTAGCTGGCTTTCAGTTCTTGTCCCATTTTCCTGTCTTTTTCCTTGGTCCTTTAACAGTTTGCCTTTTCAAATATCTGCGCAGTTTTCACTCAAATGATGGTAAAGTATTGAGTCATGTTTCCACTAAATTGCATTGAGTGCATAGTCAGGCAGCAATTGACACCGTAACATTTGAGGAACAAACAGACCACGTACAAGCAATCTCTCATTTAAAATGGATGCATAGAGGGTGGTATGCCAATCTTAAAGGAAGATTAATGTATTTTAAGAAGGAACTACTCATCTGCACACAATCAGACGTTAGAGGGGAGATTGGTTGTTAAGGGATTCCCTTTCGTCAGCGTGAAATCATTATCTTCTAACTTACCCCTCTGTTCTGCGTCTGATAACGTTCTGACTTTATGTTATTGATTCGCCAACTTCTGAATACAACCTTTCAATGTTTGCCTTCTCAAAACCTTTTAAAATGACTTACCATTCATCTACATATTGGCCATTTAACAGCAGTGGATGTCGATTTTCTTCTTCCTCCTCCCTCCCCACGGGCATCCGTAACTCATTCTTCGAGAAGGAAGGTGAGATCAGCTGAAAGGTCTTGTCATTTTTTTGTCCTAATGAGCCAATACCAAGTGTGCGTTTCTCTTTGAACATCTGGACCAGTTAATCTGTGGATGAGAAGTGCTCCACCTAGTGATCCAAGCCAGAATTTATCCTGAGGTGACTCTGCCAAGAGCTCAGCTTTATAATGGCATGAGGTTCACATATTGAGTATCTGTCTGAATTAAGCACACTGGGCAGGCACATTGAATCAATCCTCTTGTTCACGAGAATCGTGGGTGCTGGCATTTGCTGCTTTCAAACCTGATTGGCTAAATTGCCTGTAATATTATTTATTCATTCTTGGAAGTGGGTGCCGTTGGCATGTCTGCCATTTATTGACCATCCATTCACAGCCCTAAGAAGCTGGCAGTGAGTTATCTCGCAGCTTGATACAATTTCAGAGAGCGTTTAAAAGTTAGTGTGGGAGTGGGGTCACATGCAGGCCCAGACCAGTCCATAGCAGTAGGTTCACTTCCCTTAAAAACAGCGGTGAACTATTTTTACTTTCATGACAATCTGATGGTTTATGATCACATTTTCTGTTGATGCTAGATGGTAGTCAAGCTCTCCTGATTTGAAATCCAGCTGTGTAATGCTTGCTCCGTGCCTCTTCCTCCTTCCTACCTGTACTCTGTTTGAAGAAGCAGTTGTCAATATGATTGATAGGTTACCGTGGTGATTTGTCTATGATGGGGTACAGGGGTATAAACTAGCCTTGGGCTAAACAGGTGATCGCAAAATGGCAGCCAGTTTAAATCTCGCCTGATATTCGATTCCAATTGAAGTCAATAGTGTCATGACGATGGAAACCTCACCAACTCGCCAACTTATATTGGACTAATTAAAGAAGATCTGTTTTAATACAAATATGAATAGACAACAAACCAAAAACGGCTGCCACGAGTCACCTGATTACTGATATTGTAAGTTAACCGCTTAACTGGAAAGCCTCAGTATGAATCGGATTGCATACCTGTTAGATGGAATTTCACACCTGGGGTGGAGAGGTGTGAAACAGCATGGTAGCATTGTGGATAGCACAATTTCTTCACAGCTCCAGGGTCCCAGGTTCGATTCCGGCTTGGGTCACTGTCTGTGGGCAGTCTGCACATCCTCCCCATGTCTGCATGGGTTTCCTCCGGGTGCCCCGGTTTCCTCCCACAGTCCAAAGATGTGCAGGTTAGGCGGATTGACCATGATAAATTGCACTTAGTGTCCAAAATTGCCCTTAGTGTTGGGTGGGGTTACTGGGTTATGGGATAGGTTGGAGGTGTTGACCTTGGGTAGGATGCTCTTTCCAAGAGCCGGGGCAGACTCGATGGGCCGAATGGCCTCCTTCTGCACTGTAAATTCTATGAAAAAATAGGAATTCTCTTGAAAGGAATGCACTAAAAATGCAGAGTGTTGGACTTTTATCAGCTGTAGTTCTCTCATGGTCAAGTGAACTGCTAACCAGCCAGGCACTCATCTGATATTCAGATGAAGCAATCCCATCTCCCGTCGATTACTATCTTGAATTGTGTCGGAGATGAAAAGACTGAAAAATTGGATTCCTTTGTCTGCAAAAATGGTTGCGATTTCCTGAACCTGCTGTGGTGGGACACACTGCAGGCGATATGACAGCCTAGCCAAAAGTCCATTAATTTTCAGCAGGACCGGATAATCCCAGCTGTTGGCAGCGTCAGGACATCCCACCTGATGACTGCAAGACATGTGAATTGAATTCCTTCCTGGGAATATACTGACAAAAGTTTTATAAAGCAGTTCTGGCAAGCAGAATCAGGGGGTGGGGAAAGTAACCTCACGGTCATCTGAAAACATTGCTGGAAGAGAGCGGTAAAGATATCACTCTCTTCCTCTTTCTCTCTGAAGCTGAATGTCTTCAACAAAGTTCAGACCAGAACCAAGTTAACTCCAGGATTTTGCAGGAATCCAGCTGACTTCAAATGGCCGCAATGTTCAACAATCTGGGCCACAAAGGCAAGGAAAGGACTGACTTGTATATTCTTCCAACTTTTAATTGGGCTCTAACTTTATTACTTCTGATATCTGTGTGTCATTGATTGTTCTTTTTTTTTGGGGGGGGGGGTTAGTAATGAATAACTTTAGGCCAGGATTTTGGGAGATTATGGAGAAAATAAAATTTAAAAACCTTCACTGTTACCAAGAAGAGGTCCTCCTGACCTAGTCGTCACAATGCAAAATAAAATTGGATGGAATGTAAATCTGGCTGTAAATGATAGCTGATTCACATCGCCAAAACAAATGATACCCCTTATTATTTTCTTTGAAGCTTTCCTCCTTCTTGTTGAATGACCCAAGTCAGTCCTGCATCCAATTTTGAAGGAGAAGAAGATTGTCAGAAATAGATGGTCTCTCTTTCTCCATTTTCAAATTCAACAGTGTCATTTGTAAACAATTTACTAGACCTTTCTGCAGAACATCTCAAAGCTGCTACTTTTGTCTTTAAGAAAGGTTTGCCTTTGTATTGTATCTTTCACTATCACAGGATGTCCCACGGTGTATTATTTTTAGCCAATTAATTACTTTTTAAGTATAGTCACTGTTGTAGTGTCACAACAATGGCAACCAATTTGTGCACAACAAACCTCAGGTAGGGGCCAATAACTTTTTGTTTAAAGTAGGCAACGTTTGAAATCCCAGCTACCCATGAGGAGAATAAAACCACAAGATTCCACAGTTTTAATCAAACTAATTAAACTTTTTAAAAATAAATTTAGAGTACCCAATTCATTTTTTTCAATTATGGGGCAATTTAGCGTGGCCAATCCACCTACCTTGCACATTTTGCTTTGGGTTATGGGGGCGAAACCTACGCAAACACGGGGAAAATGTGCAAACCCCACACGGACAGTGGCCCAGAGCCAGGATCAAACCTGGGACCTCGGCACCATGAGGCTGCAGTGCTAACCACCTGCGCCACCGTGCTGCCCAAACTAATTAAACTTTACTATAAGAAGTCAGAAAAGTAAAAGAATCCACAATATTTATCTTACATTCTAACATTCAGAATGAACATGAAGTAAATATGAATTAACAGGCAAACTGTGAACACACCACACTGCATCTTAAATGGCACAAGCCAGATTTCTCAGCAACCCACCCAGATGTCAGTGACGACTGTGAGTCACAAAAACACAGGAAAACCCTCCCTCCCTCACAAGCGATTTTACTTCTTCACTTTCGAAGGTCTGGCCTCTGAATTCCCTCAAAGGCCACTCGGACTCAGACTGCCTCAATGACTGCTCAGCTCCCGATGCTTCAATCCTCCTGAGGCGGTGCCCCACGGGATTCACAAAGCTGTAATTCTGCCTCTAATTAGCAGCACACTTCCAACTCTTTCACAGAATGGCTATCGTCACTAAGGTGGCACTTCCCCTAGGTTTATCCAAACTCCAGGCTCACAGCTGCGCCATGCTACGATTGGCTCCCAGGGCTTCTCTCAGCCTGAACTGCCAGGCACACAACCAATGAGCTTCTGTTACCTTCTTAGCTCCCCAGAACGTCTCTGAACCAAACAGCCTGGGGTCTGCTGGCAGCTCTCAGGCCTCCTCTGTGAGTTGCAAACCACATGAGGTCCTTACTGCAACAAAACCCCAACAAATATAAGAATAATTGAAACCAGCCTTAAATTCCACCCAGCTCCATGATGACATAGCCTTTCAGGGTTCACTGAATACTAATTTAGAGCAAAATTAATTTAGCTCCAACAGCCAAAATAAAACATACCTCTGCACCACACTTTTTCACAAGTAGTGTAGATGGCTCTTACTTTTTCAGTATCAACACTAGCCCAAGCATTTAATGGTAATAGACTCCAAGATGCTTTAGTTTCATTTATCGCATGGCAGCACGGTATCATAGTGGTTAGCACAATTGCTACACAGCTCCAGGGTCCCAAGTTCGATTCCCGGCTTGGGTCAGTCAATGTCTGTGCGGAGTCTGCACATTCTCCCCGTGTGTGCGTGGGTTTGCTCCGGGTGCTCCGGTTTCCTCCCATAGTCCAAAGATGTCCAGGCTAGGTGGATTGGCCATGCTAAATTTCCCTTGGTGTCCAAAATTGCCCTTAGTGTTGGGTGGGGTTACAGGGTTATGGGGATAGGGTGGGGGTGTGGGCTTGGGTAGGGTGCTCTTTCCAAGAGCCGGAGCAGACTTGATGGGTCGAATGGCCTCCTTCTGCACTGTAAATTCTATGAAATATTAATCTTCCCAGAACTAAACATTACCTGTAAAATATTAACGTGAATAATGAACCAGATATTCATAACAAGGTGACCAGGCAATCTGTTTTTGTGATGTTTATGAGCATAAATATTAGCCTTCATATCTGGGATAACGTAACTGATCTTCTTCACAGTAGTGCTGTGGGATCTTCTATGTCTATATGAGAGAGAGCAGACTCAGCCTTGATTTGACGTCTTATTCGAAAGCCAGCACCGTTGACAATGGAGCCCTCCCTCAGTACTGCACTGGGTAAATCAACCAAGATTTAGTGCCCCAGTCTCTTGCATGGGACTAGAATACACAGCTTTAAGTTGCACATTCAGTATGACCATGCACGAGAACCCACTGCGACTTTGATCTCTGCATTGTCACGTTCAGAGGTACCATGGGCTGGATTTTCCGCCCTCCCCGTGGCGCGTTTTGTGGTGGTGGAGGCCATCTGCCATTAGTCAGTGGCGGGTTTTTCCTGTTGTTCATACCCGCCGCGACTGGGGAACCCGTGGTAAGGGCTTGCCATCAGCAGGGTCCATGTCTTCCTATGCTCACTGCAGTAGCAACTGGAAGGAGGAATCCCTTTCCAAATCTGGACTACTGTGAAGAGATATTGGTCTCCATATTATGAGTATCTGAATATACAAATTGGAAACAAGCGGAGACCATTTATTCGGGCCCCTCCATGATGTGATTGGGGCCTCAACTCTACATTCTGCCTCTCCCTGATAACCTTTGAGTACCTTATTAGTCAAGAATCTATTTAATTCCGCCTTAAAAATATTCAATGACACTGTTTCCAATGTTCCTGTGAGAAGAGAATTGCACAGAACAATGACACTTTGAGAGAGAAAAAAATCTTTTCATCTCTGTCTTAAATGTCCTATCTTTAAACTTTGTCCCCAATATTCTGGTCTCTACCACGGGGGAATTATCCTTTAATCATTTACCCTGCAAAGTCCCCGTAGGATCTTACTTACAATATAATTTATAATCTTTATTGTAGTAATCCACGGGAGGCAGGAGTTCCGTCACCACACCAATATTTATTTACAATAACAATATTACAGGAGCAGCTGCAAACAGTGCTGCTAGCAGTCCAGTCAACTTAAGACCGGCTCACAAAGCCTACACAGGTGATTATATGGGCCCCCTCAATGAGCTATCATTGAGGGAGCTCATACTCCAATTGGCCAACCAATAAAGCCAATTGAAGTTCATTACACCCCTCCCCCCCCCCAAGGTCTAAGGAATTCCTGCTAGCTGGCATTCCTCTGAGCTTCTTCCTGCTCCTCATGTCTGGGTCTGTCACCTCTGTGTCGTCCGCCGGGTCGTTCTCCGAAGTGGGCGGGGTGTACCTTATAGGTGCCCGTCTTTTCCTTGACGGCCTCCTTGGAAGTTGCTCTTCCTCCTCCTCGGGGAGAGATGTCGCGACGGCCTCGTCGAGTGTGTCCATCTCCGACTCTGATGACTGGATGACGGGGTCTGGAGAAATTGCTCGGGGCTGGGGTGTGGGTATCCTTTCCGTCTGGGCTATCCCAGCTTGAGGCGGTCCTGCTTCGCCTGCCTCCAGGTGTGGTTCCGCTGCCCTTATTTGGTCTAGGTGTTTCTTCAGCACCTTACCTCCTATTGAAACCTCATAGGATATGGGCCCTGTTTGGGACTCTACCGTGCCTTTGACCTACGTTGGTCCATTCCCATAATTCTTGACCCAAACCGGTGCCCCCACCTGGAAATGTCTCTGCTGCCGACTTTTATCATGCCCCCTGCGTTGGGCCTCCTGTTGTTTCTCCGCTTTCCCCGTTAAATTTGGGAAAAGGAGACTCAGCCTCGTTCGCAGCCGCCTTCCCATTAAGAGTTCAGCTGGCGGTATGCCCATTGTGGAATGTGGTGCAGTCCTGTAATCAAACAGCCAGCGGGAGAGCTTTGTGTCTATTGACGCTGCCGGCTGCTTCTTGAGTCCCGCTTTAAGTGTCTGGACCGCTCTCTCTGCCAGGCCGTTGGTCGCTGGATGGTAAGGGGCCGTGTTGATGTGACGGACTCCATTTTCCTTCAGGAATTTTCCAAATTCCCCACTTGTGAATGCCGTTCCGTTGTCCGACACCAATACCTCCGGAGGTCCATGTGTTGCAAACGAGGCCCTGAGCTTTTCAATTGTCGATGCTGTGCTTGCCGTGTTTACCCGGTGGGCGTCCAACCATTTGGAGTGGGCGTCCACTATCACCAAAAACATTGAGCCCATGAAAGGGCTGGCGTGGTCAATATGCAGGCGGGTCCACAGTCTGCCTGGCCATTCCCACGGGTGCAATAGCGCCGCTGGTGGCACTCTTTGCCCCTGTTGGCACTCCTGGCATCGACGTACCAATGCTGCTATGTCTGTGTCCAAACCTGGCCACCAAACGTAGCTTCGAGCTAGCATCTTCATTTTAGACACCCCTGGGTGTCCGTGATGTACCTCGGTTAAGATTGCCTGAGGGCCCTGAGCTGGGACGATTACCCGGGCTCCCCATAATAGGATACCGTCTTCTACAGTTATTTGGTCCCTTCTGCTCCAGTATGGGTGCATCTGGGGCTCCACTGGTCTTTCCAGTTCCCCTGTTAGCAGTAAATGCTTCATCTTGGCTAAAACTGGGTCTTTTTGCATCCACAACCGAATATGTTGTCTACTGGTAGGGTGTCCAAAAAACTTAGAGTCATTACTGTCTCCTCTACTTTTGGTATTTGCGGCGGAGTGTCCGGGAGGGGAAGTCTGCTCAAAGCATCTGCATGTGCTACTCGCCTTCCCGGTCTGTGTTCCAGAACGTATCTATATGCCGCCAGTAGCAACGCCCAGCGTTGGATTCTAGGTGATGCAATCGGGGGTATTGACTTGTCTTCTTTTAGTAACCCTAATAATGGCTTATGGTCCATCACTGTGGTGAATTTCCGTCCGTACAGATACTGGTGAAATTTGTTTACTGCGAACATCACCGCCAGTCCTTCCTTCTCGATTTGGGCGTACTTCCTCTCAGCCATCGCCAAGGTCCTCGAAGCATAGGCTATTGGCCATTCTTCCCCATTCCTTCCTCTATGGGCTAAGACGGCTCCTACCCCATAGGGGGATGCATCACAAGTGACCACCAACTCCTTCCTTGGGTCATAATGCTCTAGGACATTTTCGGATGACAGCTGTTCCTTAATGTCCCTAAATGCTCGGTTTTGGCGGGTGGACCATTTCCATTCTTGCCCCTTTTTTAGTAGCTGGTGGAGGGGTTCTCGGATGGACTCCCTATTTTCAATAAATTTTCCATAATAGGTTACCAACCCTAGAAATGATCGTAACTCCTGGACTGTGGTGGGAGCTGGGGCTTCTTTTATTGCCCTTACTCTGTCTTCTAATGGGTGTAAGCCCGACTCGTCTACTTTATATCCCAGGTACGTCACTTGTGGGGCCAGAAAAACACATTTTTTCCATTTTAGCCGTACGCCTGCCTTTGCAAAACGCCTGAGCACTTCCTCCAGGTTCCTTAAGTGTTCCCTGTTTGTCCTACCCGTGATTAAGATATCGTCCAAATAAATCGCCACCTGCGGTAGTCCCTGCAGAATATTTTCCATCGTACGCTGGAATATAGCGCAGGCTGATGACACTCCGAAAGGTAGCCTAGTATAACGAAAAAGACCCTTCAGGGTGTTGATCGTATAGAACTTCTGGGAGCCCTTGTCCAGTTTTAACTGCAGGTAGGCGTGGCTCATGTCTAGTTTTGTGAACAAAAGCCCACCTGCCAATTTGGGTCGTCTATTTTCGGGATTGGGTATTTGTCCAGCAGTGCGTATTTGTTAACTGTCTGTTTGAAATCTCCACAGAGACGTATCGAGCCGTCTGGCTTCAAAATTGGTACCACCGGCGCTGCCCATTCCGAGAACTGTACTGGTCTGATAATGCCGTCGCGCCGTAACCTTTCTATTTCGTCATCTACTTTCTTCCTTAATGCAAAAGGTACCGGCCTGGCCGTACAAAATTTCGGAAGGGCTTCTGGGTCCATGTGCAAAGTTGCTTTGGCGCCTATGATTTCCCCCAAACCTTCCTGGAAGACCTCCGGGTATTTTTGGAATACTCCACTCAACTGTACGCTTCCACTCTGGAAAATTTTCACCCAATCTAATTTCAGGTCTTTCAGCCAGTTCCGTCCAATTAAGCTCGGTCCAGAGCCCTCTACTATCGTCAACGGTAATCTGAGCAATTGTTTCTCATATTCCACAGGTACATGAGTCGTGCCTAGAAATTCCAGGGGTTCCCCCGTGTAGGTTTTAAGCTTCGTCGATGTTTTTGTTAGGGTTAGTGGCTGGAGTCCATCTTTGATTTTTCTAAATGCTGCCACTCCCATTACTGATACGGCCGCACCCGTGTCTATTTCCATTATTGTCGGCCGCCCGTTCACCCGTGGGGTAATCCTAATGGGTTCTGCTTTCTTCGTTGTAATATTATATAATTGTTCCCCTTCGGAGGAGGATGGGGCGTCCAGGTTGTGTACTTCCCTGCGTCCCCACCTGCTATTCCTCTTTTGCCACCTCTTTCTAGGGTTTCTGTCATTGTTACCCCACTCTGTCTGGTGCCAGAAACGGTCCTTCTCTGTTGGGGGAGCCTCAGCCGGTACTTCACTCTGTCTCCAGTTAGTCCTGGCAGACTTGGGGGCAGTTCTGGGGTTTTCCTTTTTCCCTCTATTCCTCAGGTTATTTCTGAGAGCGGCTATCTGGTAGCAGGACTCGTTGTGGTAGTCCCTCTCACAGGTATCTACCTCCATTGGCATGCCCTGTAGTTCCTGCGCCCCACTTGCTGCCTTTTCTAGGGACAGTGCGAGCTGTAACACCTGCCTGCAGTCTAGCTCCGTTTCCGCCAACAGGCGTTTCTGTATTGTGAGGTTGTTTATACCACGCACTAACCGGTCCCGAAGCATTTCATTTAGTGTCGGGCCGAACTCACATTTTTCCGCCAGCCTTCTCAGGCGGGTCAAGAAATTCATGACTGACTCCCTGTCTTCCCGCTTCGCTGTGTAGAATCTGTACCTACGCAAACTGAGGGGTGGTTTTGGGTCATAGTGCTCTTTCACCAATTCCGTTACTTCTTGGAAAGTTTTCGTGTCCGGCGCATCGGGATAAGTCAGACTACGTATAATGGCGAAAGCGGAGGGTCCGCAAGCCGACAGCAGGATAAGCCGTCTCCTTTCGTCCGTCAGTATATCATTTGCCCGGAAGAAGTAACACATTCTCTCCACATACTGGGACCAGTCCTCAATAACCGGGTCGAATGCCTCTAACCTTCCAAAAAACGGCATTTTTAAAATGGCAAGGCTTACCCTCCGAGTGCAGCAGCTGGTCTCCGCAAAATTCGTAGTTTACCTCGTCCCCACTGTAGTAATCCACGGGAGGCAGGAGTTCCGTCACCACACTAATATTTATTTACAATAACGATATTACAGGAGCAGCTACAAACAGTGCTGCTAGCAGTCCAGTCAACTTAAGACTGCTCACAAAGCCTACACAGGTGATTATATGGGCCCCCTCAATGAGCTATCATTGAGGGAGCTTATACTCCAATTGGCCAACCAATAAAGCCAATTGGAGTTATTACATTTATTATTGTCACAAGTAGGCTTACATTAACACTGCAATGAAGTTACTGTTTGGGTACAGGCCCAACCTGTTCAATGTTTCCTCATAAGATAACCCCGCTCTACCAGGAATCAGTAAAATGAACCTCCTCTGAAACAGCTCCAGACGCATTTATACCTTTTCTTAAATAAGGAGACCAAAACTGTACCCAGTACTCCAAGTGTGGTTCATCAACGGTAGGAAACATTTCTGATTTTATATTTCATT
Organism: Scyliorhinus canicula; assembly: GCF_902713615.1. Taxonomy (NCBI): domain Eukaryota; kingdom Metazoa; phylum Chordata; class Chondrichthyes; order Carcharhiniformes; family Scyliorhinidae; genus Scyliorhinus; species Scyliorhinus canicula. The sequence goes on along the minus strand of NC_052158.1, from coordinate 149,158,172 downwards.
TCCCCTGCATTAACCAATCCATTTGCCTTCCGAATCACTTGCTGTACCTGCATAGTAACTTCTTGTGATTCATCCACCTGGACACTCAGATCCCTCTGTAACTCAGAGTTCTGAAATCTCTCTCCCTTTAAATAATGTACTTCTTTCAATTCTTCGTGCCAAAGGGGATAAATTCACATTTTCCAACATTATACTTCATATGCCAAATTATGTCCCGCTCACTTAACCCATCTATATCCCTTTATAGACCCTTGATGTCTTTTTCACAACTTACTTTCCTCCCAATCTTTGTGTCATCAGAAAATTTTGCAACCACTCATTCCATCCCTTCATCCAATTCATTGATACAAATTATAAATAGTTGAGGCTTGGTGGCACTCCACTCGTCACATCTTGACAAACCCAAAATAACCAATTTATGCCTACTCTCTGTTTCCGATGAGTTAACCAATTCTGTATCCATGTTGACATACGTCTCCCAAGCAGTATCAGTTGTTAAGTTGTACAGTAATCTTTGATGTGACACCTTGTCAAATGCCTTCTGGAAATCTAAGTATAGCACATCCACAGGTTCCCCTTTATCCATACTACTTGTTGCTTCCTCACACAACAACAATTAGTCAAACATGATTTTCTTTTCACAAAACCATGTTAACTCTGCCTGACTGCATTAAAATTTTAAAGAGCCCCACTTTAACCTCCTTAATAATAGATTCCAGCGATATCCTTATGACAGATGTTAAGCTAACTAGCCTGTGGTTTCCTACTTTCTGTCTCCAGCCCCTTTCTTGAACAGAAGAGTGATGTTCACTATTTTCAAATCTAATGGGACCTTTCCAGAATTTAGAGCATTTTGGAAAATTAAACCCGATGCATCCACTATCTCAGCAGTCATTTCTGTTCAGACTCTGAGATGACATTTATCAGGACCTAGGGACTTATCAGCTTTTAGTTCTAATAATTTTCTCGGTACTCTTTCCCTGGTGATTGGAATTAAGTTCCCCCCTCCCGTTTACTTTTTGATTCACAATTAATTTGGGGATATTATTTGAGTCCTCTGCAGTTAAGGTAGACGCAAATTATCTGGGCAATTCATCCACCATTTTCTTATTTTCCATTATTAATTTCCCAGACTCACCTTCTGGAGGACCAGTGCTCAGTTTACTTATACATTCCCTTTTTAAATACCTGTAGAAACTCTTACTGTCTGATTTTGTATTTCGAGCTAGCTTTCTTTAATACTCTAATTTCTCCCTCCTAATAATAATAATCTTTATTAGTGTTGCAAGTAGGCTTATATTAACACTGCAATGAAGTTACTGTGAAAAGCCCGTAGTCACCACATTCCGGTGCTTGTTCGGGTACACAGAGGGAGAATTCAGAATGTCCCATTCACCTAACAAGCACCTCTTTTGGGACTTGTGGGAGGAAACCAGAACACCTGGAGGAAACCGACGCAGACGTGAGGAGAACGTGCAGACTCCGCTCAGACAGTGACCCAAGCAGGAATCAAACCTGGGACCCTGGAGCTGTGAGGCAACAGTGCTAACCACTGTGCTACTGTGCCGCCCTGGTGTTGATTGATGCTGGGGATGTTTCAGACACTGGGCAGACATCCCTTCTCTTCTTTGAACAGTATCTGCCTTAATATTTTTCACCTCTGCTTGAAGAACCTGACACGTCTTTAGTGTAATGTTTCACCTGTAATTAACTTTGGCTTGGAAGCAGTACAGTAAAGAAGATTTGTGATGTCTTTCAAACATCTGTGGACTCGTAAATTGTTTCGAAGAATGTTTGAGAAAGTCTTTTAAGACTTTGCATCAATTAGAAAAGGATTAAATGTAATACTCTTGAAATACATTAATCTTTTAGCCATTCTTTGCTTTTCTTTATATTGTGTCCAATCTTTTGACCTCGGGGGCAGGTTTAGCTCAGTAGATTGGACAGCTGGATTATGATGCCGAGCGAGGCCAAAAGTATGTGTTCAATTCCCAGACTGGCTGAGGTTACTTCATGGCGGCCCTGCCTTCTTAACCTTAACCCTTGCCTGAGGTAGTGGTGATCCTCAGGTTAAATCACCATCAGTCAGCTCTCCCCCTCAAAAAGAAGAGCAGCCTATGGTCATCTGGGGCTATGGCTACTTTACATACATACGCCAACTATAATAAGCTGGACCTAGTTTCATAAGACCATACGACACAGGAGAAGATGTACGCATTCGCCCCATCGATTCTGCTCCATCATGAGAAGAAATCATGACGGATCTGATATAATCCGCAACTCCACTTTCCCGTATTCAGAACCATTGATCCCCCTTAGATTAAAAATCTGTCTATCTCAGCCTTGAACATACTTAATGACCCAGCCTCCACAGCCCTCTGCGGTAAAGAATACCACAGATTCACTACCTTCTGAAGAAAGAAATTCCTCCTCATCTTTGTCTTAAGTGGACAACCCCTTACTCGGAGCTTATGCCCTCTGGTCCTTGACTATCCCACAAAGGGAAACATCCTCTCAACATCTACCCTGTCAAACCCCCTGAGAATCCTATGGGTGGGATTCTCTGAGTCTCCACGCCATTGCGATCGGCATGGGGGCGGATAATGGGCATCAGACTCGAAATGTGGCGTGACGCCGGCCCCCAGAGAATCGGCGCAAATTGTGTGCGCGCGATTCACACCACGCCGTGGGTCGGGGGCCATTTATAGAGGCCACCACGGCAATTCCCCAAGTGTAACTGGCCGAGTTCCTGACGCGTGGGTCTCGCGGAAACTTGGCCTGGCAGCTGCGGACTCAGTCCGCGGTCATCCTGGTGGGGGGGGGGGGGGGGGGGGGTTGATCCTTCACCCGGGGCGTGCGGGCTCACAGATGACCAGGCTTTAGTTCGGGGGGGCCACCAATCTGCGGACACGCGCAACCTCGGGTGGGCCTATCTTTTTGGTGCCAGCCCGCGGTGTGGGTCCGCCATGTCGTGCAGGGCGGCCGACGCAGGCCTCCGCCATGCACATGGACGGACCCCCGACTGGAAGTGCAGGGCCCCGTATCGGCAGCCGGAGTTGCAAGGACTACTATCCGGGGCCCTACTAGCCCCCTCTAGTAGGGGGAATCCCTCTGGACTTTCTTCAGGAAAGTCCAGAATGATTCACCCGTGTTTTGATGCTAGAGTGAGGTCACATTCCCATTATTGGAGAATCCCTATGAGCGGGATTCTCCCATTCGGCGGCAGAGTGTCCACGCCATCGGAAACACCATCGCGTTTCACAACGGCATGAACGGGCCGCTGGGAGCACAGAACTGGAGGCCAGGCCCGCTGATCACGGGCCAGGCCCCATCGGACGCCCCCCACCCAGGGCCGGAACCCCCTCCACAGGCCACCCCGCCGACCCTGCGCGGAGAATCGCGTGCCGGCATCGGGGCGGCGTGGCGCGGTTGTGGGGATTCTCCGGCCCAGCGCGGGCCTGGGACAATCCCGCCCCATATGTCTTAATAAGACCACCTCTCATTTTTCTAAACTCCAATGAGTACAGGCCCAACCTAATCAACCTCTCCTCATTAGAAAATCCCTCCACAACCAGAATCAACCTAGTGAACCTTCATTGGACTGCTTCCAATGCCGGTATATCTTTCCTTAGATAAAGGGACCAAAACTGTTTACTGGAAAGAAATGACTGAGGGCCGTCCTGATAGAATTCTTTAAAATCACAAAGTCGCTTGATAGGGATCACATGGCGGGAATGTTTCCACTTGTTGGGGTCGGAGGGGTGGGGAGGGAAGAGACCAGAACCAAGAGATATAAATCCAAGTCTGTTGTACAGAATTGAACAGGGAATTCAAGGGATATTTATTTATTCGGTGAGTGCTCAGAATGTGGAAGCTGCTGCCGCAAGCAATAGTTGAGGTGATTAGCAGAGATGCCTTTAGGGTGAAGCTACATACACATATGAGGGAGAAACAACATGATGACCGGGTGAGATGAAAAGGGGTGAAAGGAGGCTGATGTGCAAAGTAAACACTGACGTAGATCAGGGGCTGGATTCTCCGGACTGCCGACCGCGAGTTTCTCAGCGGCGGTGGTGGGATTCTATACTCCCGCGGCTTGTCAATGGGGGGCGCGATTCTCCCAACGGGAGACTAAGTGCCGACGCCGGAGTGAAAACCGGAGTGTTTCACTCCGGCGTCGGAGGCCGCTCCTCGCCCCCTATTCTCCCACCCCCAGGGGGCTAGGAGCGGCGGTGCGTCAATTTCACGCGCCGGGCCTTGGTGCCCGCATCAAAGTGGCGCCGCCTAAATGACGTGGATGGCGGCGCTTAAATGATTTAAATGGTTTTGGTGCTGTACATTCTGTGTAGTGAAGGAACAACAGGACATAGTGCAATAATCAACAGTAGACAGGTGCGTGTGCAAACACTCAGCACAGAGGAGACTCTCAGTCAGAATAAATAAGCAAAATAATATTTAATCAGTTATTCAAGTACATGAGCTCTATTCTTTACTTCTTTGTGAAGCTGTGAATTTTATGCAAGAATGTAAACGTCGAGGATTAAGGCAAAATATTCCCTGTACAGATCAAGCCCAATTATTCAAAGTTTAATATCATTGACAGCAAGTCCATATTTTCAAACTTGTATAATGCTGTTCCCATCTTAAAATGGAAAACTTGAAATTAGCACCAAGGACAACTGTGATTGGGTTAAAGAATAAGTAGGCAAATACATAGGGTGTTTGAATGTTTAATTATGGGCTACTGCACTCATTATACTTCGCTAATTTAAAGCTTTCGATATTAAAGATCTCAAACAGAATCCTTACAGTCAACCCAAACTAAACATTCACCAAACCCCCAGCACTTCCTCAAACTTGAGTTCATGCGAACCTCCACCGCTCTTGGGCTCACTTGCACTCACTCCGATTTGCCCATCTGCCTTGTGCCTGATGACCCACACTGGCTCCCAGAGAGCGCCTCATTTCTAAAATCTTCACCCATGTTTAAATCCCTGCCCGGCCTCACCTCTCTCTAACTCTGGAACCTCATCTTGTCCTGCGAGATACCGGGATCTCTGCTGGCTTGCAATTCTGGCCTCTTACACATACCTTGATCTCCTTGACTCCACCACCGGCGGCTGTACCTGGACACTAAGCTCTGGAATTCCCTCCTTTACCCTCTCCAACTTCTCCAATCGTTCCCTCCGCTTTGCAGATGTTCCTTCGATATACCAGCTTGACCAAGCATTTGCTCGCCTGTCCTACTGCCTCCTCATGTGACACATTTTTCTGATAATGCTCCTAGAAAGTGCTTGAGGACATATTTACTACATTAAAGGTGTTACATAAATGTAAAGTGTCGGTTAAGCAAGAATCACCATTATCATTTTATAACTGGTCCACTGGTGTCATGGAGTGAACAGTTTGCTTTCCTAGACCACAGACTCATTCTTTTTGATGATTCTCGAGGCTGTAGAAGTGAGTTTCTTCCTGTAAGTATCTCCTGCCAGAAAGTACAGGATCGGGTCCACACAGCTATTGAGGCTGGCGAGACCCCTGGTCACCTGATAGGTGGCGTAGACCCTCTTGTTCCAGTCGCACGTTTCTACCCCCTGGTAATAAAGACGAGACTGAAGATTTAGGTTCTTCATCACATGGAAGGGCAGATAGGCAACGGCAAAGACCGCCAGCACGATGATGACAAGACGCACAGACTTCTCCCGGAGAGGCGTCCTCATGTCGTTGCATATTAACGCCTTCACGATAAATCCATAACAGACCAAGATGGTGGCGAAGGGGACACAGAAACCAAAGAAGGTAGTCAGCATGCTGTAAATGAAATAAGTGTGCAGGAGCTCTTTAGATGTCGTATCGTAGCATATGTTTCTTATCGTTCTATTTGTGTCCAAGTATGGTCCGGAGACGTTTGTTGCGTTGGTGACCTGGCGTAACCGGGAGAAGTACAGAATTGGCGCAATGCTGGCCATCACTATCACCCACAGGCACACGGTCACAATGGTGGCCGATTTCTTCTTCAACCTGCCCAGCGACTTCATGGGATGGACCACCCCCATGTACCTGTGGACACTGATGCAAGTGAGGAACAAAATGCTGCCGTACAGGTTAACATGGAAAATAAACCTTTGCAGTTTGCACATGACCTCCCCAAAGATCCAATCACTTTCCCTGAGGTAGTAAAAAATCAAAACCGGCAAGGAGAAGACGTAGAAGAGGTCGGCCAGGACGAGGTTAAACATGTACACGGTGATGCTACTCCAAGGCCTGACGTGGAAGATGAACATCCAGAGAGCAACACTGTTTCCGATCAATCCAGTGACAAAGACTATAAGGTACATGATGGGCAGATAACAAGACTCAAATTCCTCATTGACAGAGCAGTCATTGGGTGGCAGTTGCACCATTGTATCCACTTCAAAGCCTTTCATTCACAGTCGACAGGAGGGCAGACGTTCCTCCAGAAATAAGACCATCTGAAAAAGCAACCAAATAAAGATTAAATTTCTCATGTTAGTGAGCTTTTACTGTTACACTGGCTCTCAAACAAGCAATTACTCGAACAGAAATTCTCATCCTTATGTTCAAATTCCTCAATAGCCTCATTCCTCCTTATATCAGTTCTACAACCTTCAAAGGCTGGGCACTCCTCCAAATCTTACCTGATACATTCCCAATTTTCACAACCATGCCAGAGGTGGGCATGGCTTAGTCCCCATGCTCCTGAGCTCAAGAATTCCGTTTCTAAACCTCACTTCTCCCCACTTCTCTCTCCTCCTTTAAGGGTCTACTTAAAATCTACTTCTTTGTCAAAGCTTTTGAAAATCTGGCCTCGTGTCACCATATGTGCCTGCATGTCAAATTTAGTAAAAAATCTGTTTGTTTTGTTGAAGTTCCTCTCAAAGCAGCTATAACAATTCAGACTAATGTTACCTCCAAAGAGTACTTGCTAAGCTTTGTTCACGTGAAGTTGAGACAGCCTGAGAGAGTGAGAGAGCCCGAGTGAGAATTGGAACTTGGTCATTTGAAGCAGGGTTGTAATTGAGAGAGGCTTTTCAGGAGCGGAGCGGAGACAAGTGATTGGACCGACAGCATCTTGGGAAGGTTAGTGGGTAAATGCTGAATCTGAGGTAGAGACTGGGGAGAAACTGAAGAGTTATGTCACAGGAGGGCTGTGATTAGATTGGCCAAGAGGGGGCCTGCTAAATTTGAATCTGTCTGGTAAGAAGTGGTGACTGGTAAGTAGTTTTTCTTTTCTTTTCATTTATCTTTTTTTTTTGTTTTTCGTTTAATGTTTTTTGGCATTGTCGTTGTATAAGTTAACCTAAGGTTTAAGACATGGCAGGAGATCCCAGACACATGTCATGCTCCTCTTGTGCGATGTGGGAGTTCAGGGACATGTACACTGTCCCTGGTTCCTTCACGTGCAGAAAGTGCGTCCAACTGCAGCTCCTGTTAGACCGCTTGACGGCTCTGGAGCTGCGGATGGACTCACTTTGGAGCATCCACGATGCTGAGGAAGTTATATCTAGCATGTTTAGAGAGTTGGTCACACTGTAGATAAAGAATACTGAGGGAGATAGGAAATGTGTGACCCTCAGACAGAGGAAGAGTGGGGAGGCAGTGCATGGGTCCCCTGCGGTCATCTCCCTCCAAAACAGGTATACCACTTTGGATACTGTTGGGGGAGATGGCTCACCAGGGGGAAGGCAGCAGTAGCCAGGTTCATGGCACCGTGGCTGGCTCTGCTGCACTGGAGGGCAGGAAAAAGAGCGGTAGAGCTATAGTGATAGGGGATTCGATTGTAAGGGGTGTTTCTGCGAATGCAAACGAGACTCCAGGAAGTTATGTTGCCTCCCAGGTGCAAAGGTCCTGGATGTTTCAGAGCGGCTGCAGGTCATTCTAAAGGGGGTGGGTGAACAGCCAGCTGTCACGGTGCATATAGGCACCAACGATACAGGTAAAAAACGGGATGAGATCCTACATGCTGAATTTAGGGAGTTCGGAGCTAAAATAAAAAATGGAACTTCAAAGATAGTAATCTCAGGATTGCTACCAGTGCCATGTGCTAGTCAGAGTAGGAATGACAGGATAGACAGGATGAATGCGCGGCTTGAGAGATGGTGCAGAGGGGAGGGATTCAGATTTTTGGGACATTGGAACCATTTCTGGAAGAGGAGGGACCATTACAAATCAGATGGCCAACACTTGGGCAGGACTGGAAACCAATGTCCGAGGGGGGTTGTTTGCCAGCACTGTTCGGGAGGGTTTAAACTAATGTGGCAGGGGGATGGGAACCAATACAGGAAGTCAGAGAGTAGTAAAGAGAGGATAGAAACAAAAGTCAGGAAGCAGAAAAGGCGATGGCAGAGAAACAGATTAAACTGCATTTATTTCAATGCAAGAGGCCTAACGGGGAAGGCAGGTGAACTCAGGGCATAGATAGGTACGTGGGACTGGGATATTATAGCTATTATTGAAACATGGCTAAAGATGGGGCAGGACTGGCAGCTCAATGTTCCAGGGTACAGAAGCTATAGGAGAGATAGAACAGGAGATAGGAGAGGAGGAGGAGTTGCTTTTTTGATTAGGGACAGTGTCATGGCAGTTCAGAGAGAGGATATATCCAAAGGTTCGTCCACTGAGTCTATATGGGTTGAACTGAAAAATAAGAAGGGTGAGATCACTTTAATAGGGTTGTACTAAAGGCCTCCCAATAGTCAGCAGGGTATTGAGGAGCAAATAGGTAAAGAGATTACAGATAGCTGCAGGAAAAATAGGGTGGTAATAGTTGGGGACTTTGACTTTCCCAATATTAACTGGGACTGCCGTAGCACTAGCGGTATGGATGGAGAGAAATTTGTTGCGTGTATTTAGGAAGAATTCCTCATTCAATATGTGGATGCCCTCTTGGGGAATAAGGAAGGGCAGATGACAGAAATGTTAGTGAGGGATCAGTTTGGAACCAGTGACCATAATTCATTAGTTTTAAGATAGCTATGGAGAATGATAGTTCTGGCCCAAAAGTTAAAATTCTAAATTGGGGCAAGGCCAATTTCGAGCGTATTTGGTGGGAACTTTTAGAAGTTGATTGGGGGTGCCTGTTGACAGGCAAGAGGACAGCTGGTAAGTGGGAGTCGTTCAAAAAGGTGTTAACTAGGATTCAGGGTGAGCACATTGCTCTTAGAGTGAAGGGTAAGGCTGGCAGAAGGAGGGAACCTTGGATTACTCCTCATATTGAGGCCATGGTCAAAAGGAAGAAGGAGGCATATGACATGCTGAGGCAACTGGGATCAAGTGGATCCCTTAAAGAGTATTGGGCTTGTCGGAGTAGAATTAAGAGAGAAATTAGGAGGGCAAAAAGGAGACATGAGATTGTATTGGCAGATAAGGCAAAGGTTGTGCAGGTTAGGTGGATTGGCCATTTTAAATTGCCCTTAGTGGCCAAAAAGGTTAGACAGGGTTACGGGAATAAAAGGGATAGGGTGGAGGCATGGGGCTTAAAGTAGGGTGCTCTTTCCAAGGGCCGGTGCAGACTCGATGGGCTGAATAGCCTCCTCCTGCACTGTAAATTCTATGATTCTACGAAAATCCAAAGAGCTTTTACAGATACATAAAGGGTAAAAGGGTGACTAGGGTAGGGCCTCTTATGGATAAACAAGGTCATCTATGTGCAGATCCACAAGAGATGGGAGAGGTCCTATATGAATTGTTCTCGTCAGTATTTACTGTTGAGAAAGGCACGAATGTTAGGGAAATTGGGGAAATAAAAAGTGATGTCCTGGGGAATGTACGTATTACAGAGGAGGTGCTGGAGGTATTAAAGCGCATCAAGATAGATAAATCCCCGGGACCTGATGAAATGTATCCCAGGATGTTGTAGGAGGCCAGGGAGGAAATTGCCGGCCCCCTAGCTGAGTATTTGAATCATCGGCAGCCACAGGAGAGGTGCCTGAAGATTGGAAGGTAGCAAATGTTGTGCCCTTGTTTTAGAAGGGGTATAGGGATAAGCCTGGGAACTACAGACCGGTGTGCCTTACTTCCATAGTGAGTAAGTTGTTGGAAGGTATTCTGAGGGACATGATCTACAGGCATTTAGACAGGCAAGGGTTAATTAGGAAAAGGCAGTATGGCTTTGTAAGGGGAAAGTCATGTCTCACGAATTTGATTGAGTTTCTTGAAGGGGTAACCAAGAAGGTAGATGAGGGCAGTGCAGTCGATGTTGTCTTCATGGACTTTAGCAAGGCCTTTGACAAGGTACTGCATGGTAGGTTGTTGAAAGGTTCAAACTCATGGAGTCCAGGATGAGATAGATATTAATGATTTGGATGAGAATGTAGGAGGCATGGTTAGTAAGTTTGCAGATGACACGAAGATTGGCAGCATAGTGGATAGTGAAGAAGGTTATATAAGATTGCAACAAGATCTTGACCAATTGGGCCAGTGGGCCGATGATGGCAACTGGAGTTTAATTTGGATAAATGTGAGGTGATGCATTTTAGTGGATCAAATCAGGGCAGGACCTACTCAGTTAATGGTAGGGAGTTGGGGAGAGTTACAGAACAAAGAGATCTAGGGGTACAGGTTCATAGCTCCTTGAAGGTGGAGTTGCAGATGGACAGGGTGGTGAAGAAGGCATTCAGCATGCTAGGTTTTATTGGTCAGAACATTGAATACAGGAGTTGGGACGTCTTGTTGAACTTGTACAAGACAATGGTAAGACCACACATGGAATATTGTGTTCAGTTCTGGTCACCCTATTATAGGAAGGATATTGTTAAACTAGAAAGAGTGCAGAAGAGATTTACGAGGATGCTACCAGGACTTGATGGTCTGAGTTATAAGGAGAGGCTGGATAGGCTCGGGCTTTTTTGCCTGGAGCGTAGGAGGCTCAGGGGTGATCTTATAGAGATCTATAAAATAATGAGGGGTATAGATAAGGTAGATAGTCGACATATTTTCCCAAAGGTAGAGGCGTCTAGAACTAGAGGGCAGAGGTTTAAGGTGAGAGGGGAGAGATACAAAAGAGACCAGAGGGGAAATTATTTCACACAGAGGGTGGTGAGCATCTGGAATGAGCTGCCAGAGGCAGTGGTAGAAGTGGCTACAATTTTTTCCTTTAAAAACAGTTAGACAGTTACATGGGCAGGGTGGGTACAGAGTGATATGGGCCAAATGCAGGCAAGTGGGACTAGCTTAGTGATAGAAACTGGTCGGCATGAACAAGCTGGGCCGAAGGGCCTGTTTCCATGCTGTAAACATCTCTGACTCTATGACTCCAAAGCCAAGTTCTGGATTGAAATTATTATTCCTCTGCATCTCCCTCCCACTGACCCCTTCACTCGGAAGATGCTCATTGCATAGGTATCAGGTGTAGTGGGTAGCCCTCTCACCTCTGGAGCAAAAGGTCCTGGGTTCAAATCCCACCCCCGAGATTTGCATATTAATTCTTAGCTTGACCGTGCTGAGGGAGTGCTGCATGGTTGAAGGTTCCGCCTTTCAGACGAGTTGTCAAACAGAGGCCCCAGGTGTATGGATTGAGATGAGGAGCCCCTAAGATCCTCCTGATATCCTGATCAGCATTGAACCCTTATCTGGCGTCGCTAGAACAGGTTTTCTGGTTGTTATCGGGTTGCTATTTGTGAGAGCTTTCAGTGGACAAATTGGACAATTTTCTAGAGTGCGAATGCCACAGCCAAACAGCTTTCCTCTGCAGTTTTGAATTAATTCAGGTCTTTTCAGGCGGATTATTTCCTCACTAATTATTCACAGGTGTCCCTAATCCTCCATGAATCTGAGTGGCAATCCAATAAAATAATCAAAATACTGGATGTGCGCAGCAATCTGGCAGCATCTGTGCAGACTGAAACAGATTTTATGAGCTTGCTTTTCCTGGCTCCCATCTTCAAAAGCTTGGAGATGTGGTGAGGGGTGGAAAGGGCGGCGGCGAGCGTTCCAGCAGGCAGCTGGGAGGAGGGTCAGCTTCCTACTCCACTGAGGTGATGTCAATGAAGATGTGTAAGGCCCTAATTAGGGGTAGTTTTGCCGGCACGCCAGAATGTTTGTTTTAGGTCAATGCCTCTGACGGCAGATCCATGTTGAAGTGCCTGCCTTGTCTCCAATCTGCTTCAGAAACCCCCATCAAGCTGCCAACGCTTCGGAGCTGCTGGACCTTGAAGTTAATATTGGAAAGTCTACGCCATTGGCCGGCTTTAACAACGGTGGAGGAGGCACACCATTGACTCCTGGCGGGATTCCAGTCCTTCCAGTGTCAATGGCCCCTTGCCGCTCGCTGGCTATGGCGCCAGGGACCCCGTCATGGGGGGGTTATCTTCGGTGGGATTGGTAAAACCCGGCCATTGTTTTGAGTTGCTGCTCCAAACTCCATTCCCGAGCTGCCGACTCCAGTCCTGTCTCCTCGAAAGTGCCTCAGATCGAGTTGCTGGTGTCACGCTTGATCCCAAGATGAACTTCCCGGGCGGCACGGTGGCGCAGTGGTTAGCACTGCTGCCTCACGGCACCGAGGACACGGGTTCGATCCTGGCTCTGGGTCACTGTCCGTCTGGAGTGTGCGCATTCTCCCCGTGTCTGCATGGGTCTCACCCCCACAACCCAAAGATGTGAAGGGGAGGTAGATTGGCCGCGCTCAATCGCCCCTTAATTGGAAAGAAAAATAATTGGGCACTCTAAATTTAAAATAAAGATGAGCTTCCAGCTCCATATTCAATGCCATCAATAAATATTTGACCTGTGTTCCCTGGGATAATGCCAATATGTGCAAGGGATATGCATAATGTGAGCGTATGTTTAGAAACTCTTTCACATTGAACTTTTAAACCCACTGCTCCAGGAACAGGCTGCAACTAATATCCTAGTCATTAACATTTTGAGAATGGCAGCAGATCTTTTTTTGTTATTTCCTTTATTTTATAATTGTCTTTTGCAGCTGCGTAAACAAACCTTGCACCCTGGATTTAAAAATAGGGACAATAGATGTCACTGATAAGGCCGGGCCATAGCTTCAACTCCAGAAATCCTGCTTGGGAGGTGACAAACTTAGTTCAGCTCTCCCAGTGGGAATTTGAATCATGGTTTGGAGAAATAGTCGGTGCAGATTCACTCGCGAATGGAGCTGTTGCTTACCAAGGATTAGCAGGATGTGCAATCCCCCTCCAGAGTCGTTTGGAGCAACGATACTTGCATGTTAATTATCATAGCGTCACGGGAATTTACAGCACAAGAGGAGACTGTTTGTCGCAGCATGTCTGTGACAGGCATAAAAGGATTCAGTAGTCACAGTGACCGCCACCTGTCACGACAGGATGTTTCATTATTCACACCCGCCTCTCGCCGAAGCAGTCACCATTTTTTGGCAGCGCCATTGTTTGGAACGAAGAAGCATTTTATGAGAAAAAAATTTAAGTCTTATACAGCAGCTCTCATAACTGCAGGGCATCCCATAGTACTTTGCAACCAATTAATTATTTTTGAGGTGTGGTCACTGTTGCAATAGGGCAGACAAACATGTGCGCAGCAAGATCCTGCAGACTGTAATGTGATAATAACTGTTTCAGCGATATTTCCAGGATTTCGACCGCGCGACAGTGAAGGAACGGCGATATGTTTCCAAATTCGGACGGTGAGTGGCTTGAAGGGCAACTGGCAGGCAGTGGTGTTTCCATGTCAGAAAGACCAAGGAACTGATTATCGACTTCAGGTAGCGTAGCACGACACCTCCGCACCCCCCCCCCCCCCCCCCCCTCTCCCGTCTGCATCAATGGCTCCGAAGTGGAGATGGCCGCTAGTTTTAGGTTCCTGGGGGGTCACCATCACCAACAGTCTGTCCTGGTCCACTCACGCTGATGCAACAGTCAAGAAAGCCCAACAACGTCTCTAAAGAAATTTGGCATGTCTGCATCGACTCTCACAAACTTCTACAGATATGCGATAGAGCATCCTATCCGGCTGCATCACAGTCTGGTATGGCAACTGCTCGGCCCAAGATCGCAAGAAACTGTAGAGTGTGGCGAACTCAGCCCAACGCATCACACAAGCTTGCCATCCTCCCATTGATTCTGTCTACACCTCCCGCTGCCTCAGGAAGGCAGACAGCACTGTCAGAGACCCCTCCCACCCAGGCACTGCCTCCTTCCAGACCCTTCCATCAGGTAGAAGATACAGAAGTTTGAAGACCCGCACATCCAGGCATAGGAACAACTTCTTCCCCACAGCTACTAGACTCCTCAACGACTCCCCCTCGGACTGATCTGTTCCATGTAAGAACACTATTCACAATGCCCTATGCTGCTCTTGCTCATGTATTTGATTTGTTTGGCCCCTTGTTCCGCACTGTTATCAATCACTATTTGTTGTTGTACCATTTGTCAATGTACTCTGTTGATTATTCTTTTGTCTACTATTACGTACTGTGCACATTCCCTCAGTTGCAGAAAAATTATTTTCACTGCACTTCGGTACATGTGACAACAAATCAAATCAAATCAAATCTGCAGTCCTTGTCCGAGACCAGGGTTTGTTAAAGCGTGGGGCACGAGGGCCATGGAGCAGGCGGGTCGCGCCGCATTCCCACAGTGGTCTCCATCGCGGGAGAAGTGCCCAATGGACTGCACAGACGATTAGATTGAGAATGACAGCCACTAACACATTTTAAATGAGAACAATAGGAGGGCGTGTGTAGTCTTCTGATGTACGAGTTGGCTACAGTTTCTAGGATGATTCACCAGCATTTATGGGGCAAAAACTCAATCTTCATCCTTGTGAAAACTCATGGCTCACATTTTGCAGACATGTTACAATCAATACAATGAGGGGCCAGCAGGGAACTTCTCTCCCCAGCCTGGATTATAACAAAAGGAATCCTTTAAAACTTGTTGGGCGGGATTCACCCCTACCCGGTGGGGCGGGGGGTCCCGACGTAGCGGAGTGGCGCCAACCACTCCGGCGTCGGGCCTCCCCAAAGGTGCGGAATTCTCCGCACCTTTGGGGGCCAAGCCCTCACATTGAGGGGCTAGGCCCGCGCCGGAGTGGTTGGCATCACGCCGACTGGCGGCAAAACCGGCACAACGGCCTTTGACGCCCGCCGCCGGGGCTGGCCGAAAGGCTTTCGCCGGTTCGCGCATGCACCGGTGCATCACCACTGGCGCATGCGCGCTGGGGATTCTCTTCCGCCTCCGCCATGGTGGAGGCCATGGCGGCGGCGGAAGAAAAAGAATGCCCCCACGGCACTGGCCCGCCCGCCGATCAGTGGTTCCGATCGTGGGCCTGGCCACCGTGGGGGGACCACCCGGTGTCCGATCGCCCCGCGCCCCCCCTCCCCAGGACCCTGGGGGGCCCGCTTGCACTGCCGATCCCGCCACCACCAGAGGTGGTTCAAACCACGTCGGCGCGGAGAGGCCTCCCAGCGGCGGGACTTCGGCCCATCACGAGCCGGAGAATCGCCGCGGGTGGCACGCCGATCGGCGCGGAGGTCGCGCCAATCGGCGGGGCGTAATTCCCGCCCCCGCCAATTCCCAGGTGGCAGAGAATTTCTGCCATGGCGGGGTGGGAGAATTTCACCCGTTATATCTGCAGAGGTGCTAATAGCAACCATTTATCTCCAAAAGTGAACAATGAATTTTGAACAATGATTTTAGAAGCACAGAGGCTGCTTGTTAAACTGCCACTCAACCATTAATGGGCAACATCACATGACATAAGCTTCTGGCCCTTTTCAAAGTTATTGGGCAATATTCTCCGTTAGCTGACGCCGGAATCGAGAAAGGAAAGTGGGCAGAGAATCGGTTTCGACACCCAAATCGTGACAGGCACCGATTTGACGGCAAATGGCAATTCTCCAGCACCTTGACAGCGGCGTCAATGCAGTCCGAAATGCACGTACAGTAAACACCGTGTGCATACCGTGACTGGGCCCAACCCCGTATTCTCCGGGGCCTCCGCGGTTTTCCTCCTCCGATGGGCCGAGTTCCCGAAGGGCATGGTTCACTTATGCTTTTAAAAATCGTGAAACTGGTGTTGTGGTTGATGAAGGAGGAGGAGAGGAGGTAGGACCCAGAGAGGTGCGACTGCAGGCTGCCAACCCGGACCCCGGACACTGGAATGTCCTGGCTGGGGTGGGTAGGGGGGCGGGGGGGGGGGGGGGGGGACATGCAGTGGTGGGGGCGCCCATATGGTCAGTGTTGCTCTGCAGAACCAGGGGCCAGGGTGGATGGTCAGTGGGGCGCACAGCAAGATGGCTGCCGTGCAGACCGCGGTAATGGCGGTCCATGCCTGGAGCCCGCAGTGCCATACGGGGCCGCCATGTAGCTTGGTGACCTTTCGGCACGGCGGTACGCACCGTGCTGACATGTTGGCTTTTCACCCCCTGCAGATATTGGATATTGGAATTCAACCAGCAATGGTGGCCTTCTTGCCAGTTGCTGCAACCCTGGGGGATGCCTTATGGCTGTACGAGCTGGAGCTGCTCAAGTAGGAGGAAGCTGCAGCAGTGGAGCGGGCAGCAGTGGAGCAGGCAGCAGTGGAGCGGGCAGCAGTGGAGTGGGCAGCAGTGGAGTGGGGAGCAGTGGAGCGGGCAGCAGTGGAGCGGGCAGCAGTGGAGCGGGCAGCAGTGGAGTGGGCAGCAGTGGAGCGGGCAGCAGTGGAGCGGGCAGCAGTGGAGTGGGGAGCAGTGGAGCGGGCAGCAGTGGAGCAGGCAGCAGTGGAGTGGGCAGCAGTGGAGCGGGCAGCAGTGGAGTGGGCAGCAGTGGAGTGGGGAGCAGTGGAGCGGGCAGCAGTGGAGCGGGCAGCAGTGGAGTGGGCAGCAGTGGAGCAGGCAGCAGTGGAGCAGGCAGCAGTGGAGTGGGCAGCAGTGGAGCGGGCAGCAGTGGAGCGGGCAGCAGGGGAACAGGAGGCAGCCATCCAGAATAGAGAGCCGGAGGAGGAGGCCACTTGTGTACCAGCACCGCCTGTCATTCGAGGACCTGCTGGACCAGGCATGCCATCGAAGACTCTGGCTGAGCAGGGAGACAGTGCGACATATCTGCCAGATGATGGCACACCTGGCACCGCGGGGGTAAGGGAGAGGACATCCGCTCCCGGTGGTCTTAGAGATGATGGTCGCTCTGAACATCTATACCACAATGTCCTTCCAGGCACCGAGAGCAGACTTACCAAGGACTCACAGACCTCTGTGATGGTCTGGTCACCTCCAGGTTCACCGCCAATGCCTCCACCACGGACGGCACCCGTGCGGTCTTGGCCTGGGTGGCATGCAGGGCGGCTCCACCGACTGCTCCTGCACGCGTTTGGAATCCTCCAACTGCACCTGCAGGTGCTGGGTGCTGATCGACAACCCCTCATGTAACCCTTGGCTCTGCGACTGCATGTCCACAATCAATGGGACTGTCCATTCCAGAAGCCCAAAACCCTTCTGAACGACAGCTAGTTCCTGGGTTCGGCCTGTTCTCTGACCTCCACGCCCTCCTACCGCCACTGCTGTACCAGGTCAACTGTGTGGTGAGCACCAGATATTGTCCCAGGAGCCTCTTCACTAAAGTGCCCAACCGAGGTTTGTCTCTGGGTGGGAGGGGGGGGGGGGGGGGGGGGGGGGGGATGGCTGTTGGCGACAACTGTGACGGTAAATCACTGTCAACCTCCAACCCGAGCAGCTAACTCTCGGGGGGAGGGCTAGTGTCTGAGCTGTTTTCAGTGTTGGCGCCTGGTTCATGGGGGGGGGGCCTCCGGCTGTGGCACTGCCTGGGGACGCGGGATGTCCGGTGGACCCGGCCCATTTCCAGTAGGTCCTGCAAGACGCATGATTAGACCACTGGCCAGGGGGTGGTGGGGGTGGGCGTGTGGGTGGGGGTGGGGGGGGGGGGGGGTGCGGTGGTGTTGGCGTGACGGTGTTGTGGGGGTAAGAATGGGGTGGGGCTGATGGAGGTTTGGGGCTGAGGGTGGTGAGGATGAGGTTGGTGGGGGGGATTGGCACACGTATCACGGGGAACTAAGCGGGGTCTCACTTCCTCGCCCATGCCCGAGATCCACGTCGGTGACCTCCCGTTCCTCTGGGCCGCTGACCATGTCTAGGGCCCTCTGCTCGGCCAGGGTGAGGGGCTGCAGTTCCAGTGGTCACCCTCCTGTCTTCTCCGGCTCCTGCCTGTTGTGCATGGCCTTTTCCTGGTGGGGGGGGTAAACAGAAGACGACAGTCCAACTCATGCAGCCAAGGGGGTGGGTAGCTGGTGGCCTCAGTGGCCAGGGCACCCGGTCATGACAGCTGGCATGGGTACCGGCATGTGATGCAGGGTGGGGGTTCAGCCATCCTCCTTGTTGGGCGGGGGGGGGGGGGGGGGGGTAGGGTTATGTGTGTGTGGGACATGAGCTACTGACAGGGGCACAGGGCTGCCTGCTCACCCTGACCGCCCTGAGGAGGCTGTGTAGTTTTTCCGGCACCGTTAGCCCATGCGGACACTGTTGCCCACGGCGCTCACGGCTTCTGCCACCTGCGCCTAGGCACAACTTTCCGAGGAAATACAGGGTCATCCTCGGCTCCTCCACTGCATCCAAAAGGGCTTCCAGTCGGCATCTGTAAAGCCCGAGGCTGCTCTCCTCACTGATATCGTTTGGCTGGGATGGTGTGCGTGGGGAGTGAAGTTTGTACATGCGGCTGTATCGTGTCAGCCTCCTGAACGTCATTGTGAAAGCTGTGAATCCGGCACCGTTTCCCATCGCAGTCCATTATGTTCTACATGGCGCGGTGGAGCTAGCCCCATTTGATGGTTCGCAAATCTCCGCCCCCTCCGAAATGGTGTCATCACGCTGCGCGCCTTTGCAACGGCATTGGCGCACCATCAGCAGGCCCTCGCACGATGCTTCGCCCCTGGTAGGCCGGGTTCCCGACCGCGCGGGACACGTGTGGTCTCAGCGGGTGGGAACCCGGCGTGGCGGCTGCGGACTGTGTCCTGTGCCGTCACACTCGATGCCGCTGGCCAGGGTGGCTTCCGCGAGGGCTGGGCAGACTGGTGGGGGGCAGCCATGGGTCGGCCTCTGGGGTTGCAATGGCGGGACGGGACCACGCACGGCCAGCGCCATGTTGTACGGCGCAACCGCTGCAGGTCACCGCCGTGCATGTGCGCGGCCACGGATCCGGCCATTCTCTGGCCATTTTTGGTGCAGGAGCTGGAAGTTTCAGCCGGCTCTGCTGCTAGCCACTCACCGGTCCTAGAATCGGTGAGGATTCGGCGCCAATTTTGGCATCATAAAAAGCTGGCGAATTCTCCGTTCAGGCCGGCACTCAGCCGCTGAAACGGGGAGTCCAGTCCTTAGCCTCAGAAATGGAGAATCCCAGCCGTTGCTTTTCTAGAGTCGCAATTGAGGGCAGCAGGGTAGCAGGGGCAGCAGGGTAGCATGGTGGTTAGCATAAATGCTTCACAGCTCCAGGGTCCCAGGTTCGATTCCCGGCTGGGTCACTGTCTGTGTGGAGTCTGCACGTCCTCCCCCTGTGTGCGTGGGTTTCCTCCGGGTGGTCCGGTTTCCTCCCACAGTCCAAAGATGTGCGGGTTAGGTGGATTGGCCATGCTAAATTGCCCGTAGTGTCCTTATAAAAGTAAGGTTAAGGGGGGGGTGGTTGTTGGGTTATGGGTATCGGGTGGATACGTGTGTTTGAGTAGGGTGATCATGGCTCGGCACAACATTGAGGGCCGAAGGGCCTGTTCTGTGCTGTACTGTTCTATGTTCTATGTTCTAATTCAGTTTGCCTTTTAACCTCCGGCCTGCAAATGCCAAAGCTTTAGGCTGACCAAAAGCCCCTGTATCAAGGCTAAGGCGCGTCAAACATTGGTCTTCTGAAAGTTTCGTCCCACCGCCTGCTGAGCAGAAGTCTCTGTATAATGAATTGTGTCACTTTAGAGGGCTTCAAGCAAGTCCTGCTTCCAGATAACTAAACTCACCTGAACTGTAACTCCTACGTGAAGGAACCCGCCCTGGACTCTGACTTTCTGAACTCTGGCAATTACGCAAACTGATATCCATATGTCTGGTTCTTTATCTGCTAAAGTTATTCACAGTTGAAAAAACTCCTTTTTCCTATCTTCTTTCTGCATGCTTGTGTGTGTGTGAATATATATGAAGTTATAACCATTCCCTGGATTTGAATATATGAATAACAAATGCTCCTGATTTCACCTGAAATAGAGTTTGTTGAGAGTTACTTGAAAATTAGCATTACAAACAAAGGGTTTGGGTAAACACGCCGCAGCCAATTGCAAACATTTAAGCACCTCTGATTACAGATGGAAGTGAGAAAATAACCAGGTCCAATTTGCCTCTCCCCCCTGTCCATAACAATTGTACGGTGCTAGAAATGACAGTGAAATGACAGGCATAACTCAGGGAGTGACAGCACAACTCAAGGAGTGGCAGCACAAATTGTGTTGGAAAACGTGCGAGGAAATGTCAGCATCATTTGACAGTATAAATCAGGAAATGACAGTCGAATTAATGAATGACAATACAGCTCCAGAAAAGCTGTATGACTCAGGGATGGTAGTACAGCATGGGGATTACAGTACACCTCAGGAACTGCAGTACAAATTTGGAATTACAGTATTAATTGGGAGCTACAGCATTAATGAGAATAGCAATATAACTCTGGCATTACAGTCTAAATGGGAAATTATAGCATTAATCAGTAAGAGCAATATAACTCATGAATTGCAATATAAGTGGGGAGTTATTGTATAAATTAGGAATTAAAGTATTAATCAGGAATAGCAAGGTGACTCAGGAATTGCAATATCATTGAGGAGTTATAATATAAATTGGGAATTACAGTATTAATTGGTAATATCAATATAACTCAGGAATTACAGTATAAATTGAGATTACTGTATTAGTCATAAATAGCAATGTGACTCAGGAATTGCAATATAACTCGGGAATCACAGTATAAATTGGGAAAGGCAGCATTAATCAGCAATAGCAATATAACTTGGGAATCACAGTACAAATTGGGAATAGCAGTATTAATCAGGAATAGCAATATAACCTGGGATTTAAAGTACAGTTGGCAATTACAGTCTGAATTGAGAATTACAGTATTAATTGGGAATTACAGTACGAATTGGGAATTACAGTATTAATTTAAGATAGCAATATAAATCAGGAATAGCCATATAACTCAGTATAAATTGGGATTACTGAATTTATCAACAATAGCAATATAACTCGGGAATTGCAATATAAATCTGGAATAGCAATATAACTAGGGAATTACAGTCTAAATTGGAAATTACAATATTAATCAGGAAAAACAATATAACTCGGGACGTACAGTATAAATTGAGAATTACAGTATTAATCAGAATAGCAATATAACTCAGGAGTTACCGTAAAAATTGGGAGCTACAGTATAAAAGGGAGTTACAGTGTAATTGAGAATTACAGTATAAATTGGGAGTTACAGTATAACTCGGGAGGTACAGTATGATTGGGAGTTACAGTATAATTTGGAGTTACAATATAAATTGGGAGTTACAGTATAATTGGGAGTTACAGTATAATTGGGAGTTACAGTGTAATTGGGAGTTACAGTATAATTGGGAGTTACAGTATAAATTTGGAGTTACAGTATAAATTGGGAGTTACAGTATAATTGGGAGTTACAGTATAATTGGGAGTTACAGTATAATTGGGAGTTACAGTGTAAATTGGGAGTTACAGTATAAATGGGAGTTACAGTATAATTGGGAGTTACAGTATAATTGGGAGTTACAGTATAAATTGGGAGTTACAGTATAATTGGGAGTTACAGTATAATTTGGAGTTACAGTATAATTGGGAGTTACAGTATAATTGGGAGTTACAGTATAATTGGGAGTTACAGTATAATTGGGAGTTACAGTATAAATTGGGAGTTACAGTATAATTTGGAGTTACAGTATAATTGGGAGTTACAGTATAATTTGGAGTTACAGTATAAATTGGGAGTTACAGTATAATTTGGAGTTACAGTATAATTGGGAGTTACAGTATAATTTGGAGTTACAGTATAATTGGGAGTTACAGTATAAATTGGGAGTTACAGTATAATTGGGAGTTACAGTATAATTGGGAGTTACAGTATAAATTGGGAGTTACAGTATAATTGGGAGTTACAGTATAATTGGGAGTTACAGTATAAATTTGGAGTTACAGTATAATTGGGAGTTACAGTGTAATTGGGAGTTACAGTATAAATTGGGAGTTACAGTATAATTGGGAGTTACAGTATAAATTGGGAGTTACAGTATAATTGGGAGTTACAGTATAATTGGGAGTTACAGTATAATTGGGAGTTACAGTATAATTGGGAGTTACAGTATAATTTGGAGTTACAGTATAATTGGGAGTTACAGTATAAATTGGGAGTTACAGTATAATTGGGAGTTACAGTATAAATTGGGAGTTACAGTATAATTGGGAGTTACAGTATAAATTGGGAGTTACAGTATAATTGGGAGTTACAGTATAATTGGGAGTTACAGTATAATTGGGAGTTACAGTATAAATTGGGAGTTACAGTATAATTGGGAGTTACAGTATAATTGGAGTTACAGTATAATTGGGAGTTACAGTATAATTGGGAGTTACAGTATAATTGGGAGTTACAGTATAAATTGGGAGTTACAGTATAATTGGGAGTTACAGTATAATTGGGAGTTACAGTATAAATGGGAGTTACAGTATAAATTGGGAGTTACAGTATAATTGGGAGTTACAGTGTAATTGGGAGTCACAGTATAATTGGGAGTTACAGTATAATTGGGAGTTACGGTATATTTGGGAGTTACAGTATAATTGGGAGTTACAGTATAATTGGGAGTTACAGTATAATTGGGAGTTACAGTGTAATTGGGAGTTACAGAATAAATGGGAGTTACAGTATAATTGGGAGTTACAGTATAAATGGGAGTTACAGTATAATTGGAAGTTACAGTATAATTGGGAGTTACAGTATAATTTGGAGTTACAATATAAATTGGGAGTTACAGTATAAATGGGAGTTACAGTGTAATTGGGAGTTACAGTATAATTGGGAGTTACAGTATAAATTGGGAGTTACAGTATAATTGGGAGTTACAGTATAAATTGGGAGTTACAGTATAATTTGGAGTTACAGTATAATTGGGAGTTACAGTATAAATTGGGAGTTACAGTATAATTGGAGTTACAGTATAATTGGGAGTTACAGTATAAATTGGGAGTTACAGTATAATTGGGAGTTACAGTATAATTGAGAGTTACAGTATAATTGGGAGTTACAGTATAATTGGGAGTTACAGTATAATTGGGAGTTACAGTATAATTGGGAGTTACAGTGTAATTTGGAGTTACAGTATAATTGTGAGTTAAAGTATAAATTGGGAGTTACAGTATAATTGGGAGTTACAGTATAATTGGGAGTTACAGTATAATTGGGAGTTACAGTATAATTGGGAGTTACAGTATAAATTGGGAGTTACAGTATAATTGGGAGTTACAGTGTAATTTGGAGTTACAGTATAATTGTGAGTTACAGTATAAATTGGGAGTTACGGTATAAATTGGGAGTTACAGTATAATTGGGAGTTACAGTATAATTGGGAGTTACAGTATAAATGGGAGTTACAGTATAATTGGGAGTTGCAGTGTAATTGGGAGTTACAGTATAATTGGGAGTTACAGTATAATTTGGAGTTACAGTATAATTGGGAGTTACAGTATAATTGGGAGTTACAGTATAATTGGGAGTTACAGTATAATTGGGAGTTACAGTATAAATTTGGAGTTACAGTGTAATTGGGAGTTACAGTATAATTGGGAGTTACAGTATAAATTGGGAGTTACAGTATAATTGGGAGTTACAGTATAATTGGGAGTTACAGTATAATTGGGAGTTACAGTATAATTGGAGTTACAGTATAATTGGGAGTTACAGTATAATTGGGAGTTACAGTATAATTGGGAGTTACAGTATAATTGGGAGTTACAGTATAATTGGGAGTTACAGTATAATTGGGAGTTACAGTATAATTGGGAGTTACAGTATAATTGGGAGTTACAGTATAATTGGGAGTTACAGTATAAATTGGGAGTTACAGTATAATTGGGAGTTACAGTATAATTGGGAGTTACAGTATAATTGGGAGTTACAGTATAATTGGGAGTTACAGTATAATTGGGAGTTACAGTATAAATTGGGAGTTACAGTATAATTTGGAGTTACAGTATAAATGGGAGTTACAGTGTAATTGGGAGTTACAGTATAAATTGGGAGTTACAGTATAATTGGGAGTTACAGTCTAAATTGGAAGTTACAGTATAAATTGGGAGTTACAGTATAATTGGGAGTTACAGTATAAATTGTGAGTTACAGTATAAATGGGAGTTACAGTGTAATTGGGAGTTACAGAATAAATTGGGAGTTACAGTGTAATTGGGAGTTACAGCATAATTGGGAGTTACTGTATAAATGGGAGTTACAGTGTAATTGGGAGTTACATTATAAATTGGGAGTGACAGTATAATTGGGAGTTACAGTCTAAATTGGAAGTTACAGTATAAATTGGGAGTTACAGTATAATTGGGAGTTACAGTGTAATTGGGAGTTACAGTATAAATTGTGAGTTACAGTATAAATGGGAGTTACAGTGTAATTGGGAGTTACAGAATAAATTGGGAGTTACAGTATAATTGGGAGTTACAGTATAATTGGCAGTTACAGTATAAATGGGAGTTACAGTATAATTGGCAGTTACAGTATAATTGGGAGTTACAGTGTAATTGGGAGTTACAGTCTAAATTGGAAGTTACAGTATAAATTGGGAGTTACAGTATAAATGGGAGTTACAGTGTAATTGGGAGTTACAGAATAAATTGAGAGTTACAGTATAATTGGGAGTTACAGTATAAATTGGGAGTTACAGTATAATTGGGAGTTACAGTATAAATTGGGAGTTACAGTATAATTGGGAGTTACAGTATAAATTGGGAGTTACAGTATAAATTGGGAGTTACAGTATAAATGGGAGTTACAGTATAAATTGGGAGTTACAGTATAATTGGGAGTTACAGTATAATTGGGAGTTACAGTATAATTGGGAGTTACAGTATAATTTGGAGTTACAATATAATTGGGAGTTACAGTATAATTGGGAGTTACAGTATGAATTGGGAATTACAGTATAAATTGGGAGTTACAGTATAATTGGGAGTTACAGTATAATTGGGAGTTACAGTATAAATTGGGAGTTACAGTATAAATGGGAGTTACAGTATAATTGGGAGTTACAGTATAAATTGGGAGTTACAGTATATTTGGGAGTTACAGTATAAATTGGGAGTTACAGTATAATTGG
The DNA here is from genome assembly GCF_902713615.1 of Scyliorhinus canicula. Lineage (NCBI taxonomy): Eukaryota > Metazoa > Chordata > Chondrichthyes > Carcharhiniformes > Scyliorhinidae > Scyliorhinus > Scyliorhinus canicula. Next base: position 149,132,807 of record NC_052158.1, on the reverse strand, counting down.
GAGTTACAGTATAATTGGGAGTTACAGTATAAATGGGAGTTACAGTATAATTGGGAATTACAGTGTAATTGGGAGTTACAGTATAAATTGGGAGTTACAGTATAAATTGGGAGTTACAGTATATTTGGGAGTTACAGTATAATTTGGGAGTTACAGTATAAATTGGGAGTTACAGTATAAATTGGGAGTTACAGTATAATTGGGAGTTACAGTATAAATTGGGAGTTACAGTATATTTGGGAGTTACGGTATAAATTGGGAGTTACAGTATAATTGGGAGTTACAGTATAATTGGGAGTTACAGTATAATTGGGAGTTACAGTATAATTGGGAGTTACAGTATAAATTGGGAGTTACAGTATAATTGGGAGTTACAGTATAATTGGGAGTTACAGTATAAATTGGGAGTTACAGTATAATTGGGAGTTACAGTATAATTGGGAGTTACAGTATAATTGGGAGTTACAGTATAAATTGGGAGTTACAGTATAAATGGGAGTTACAGTATAATTGGGAGTTACAGTATAAATTGGGAGTTACAGTATATTTGGGAGTTACAGTATAAATTGGGAGTTACAGTATAATTGGGAGTTACAGTATAAATGGGAGTTACAGTATAATTGGGAATTACAGTGTAATTGGGAGTTACAGTATAAATTGGGAGTTACAGTATAAATTGGGAGTTACAGTATAATTTGGGAGTTACAGTATAATTTGGGAGTTACAGTATAAATTGGGAGTTACAGTATAATTGGGAGTTACAGTATAAATTGGGAGTTACAGTATATTTGGGAGTTACGGTATAAATTGGGAGTTACAGTATAATTGGGAGTTACAGTATAATTGGGAGTTACAGTATAATTGGGAGTTACAGTATAATTGGGAGTTACAGTATAAATTGGGAGTTACAGTATAATTGGGAGTTACAGTATAATTGGGAGTTACAGTATAAATTGGGAGTTACAGTATAATTGGGAGTTACAGTATAATTGGGAGTTACAGTATAATTGGGAGTTACAGTATAAATTGGTAGTTACAGTATAATTGGGAGTTACAGTATAATTGGGAGTCACAGTATAATTGGGAGTTACAGTATAAATTGGGAGTTACAGTATAATTGGGAGTTACAGTATAATTGGGAGTTACAGTATAAATTGGGAGTCACAGTATAATTGGGAGTTACAGTATAAATTGGGAGTTACAGTATAATTGTGAGATACAGTATAAATTGGGAGTTACAGTATAAATTGGGAGTTACAGTATAATTGGGAGTTACAGTATAATTGGGAGTTACAGTATAATTGGGAGTTACAGTATAAATGGGAGTTACAGTATAATTGGGAATTACAGTGTAATTGGGAGTTACAGTATAAATTGGGAGTTACAGTATAAATTGGGAGTTACAGTATATTTGGGAGTTACAGTATAATTGGGAGTTACAGTATAAATTGGGAGTTACAGTATAATTGGGAGTTACAGTATAAATTGGGAGTTACAGTATATTTGGGAGTTACGGTATAAATTGGGAGTTACAGTGTAATTGGGAGTTACAGTATAATTGGGAGTTACAGTATAAATTGGGAGTTACAGTATATTTGGGAGTTACAGTATAATTGGGAGTTACAGTATAATTGGGAGTTACAGAATAATTGGGAGTTACAGTATAAATTGGGAGTTACAGTATAATTGGGAGTTACAGTATAAATTGGGAGTTACAGTATAATTGGGAGTTACAGTATAAATTGGGAGTTACAGTATAATTGGGAGTTACAGTATAATTTGGGAGTTACAGTATAATTGGGAGTTACAGAATAATTGGGAGTTACAGTATAATTGGTAGTTACAGTATAATTGGGAGTTACAGTATAAATTGGGAGTTACAGTATAATTGGGAGTTACAGTATAATTGGGAGTCACAGTATAATTGGGAGTTACAGTATAATTGGGAGTTACAGTATAATTGGGAGTTACAGTATAATTGGGAGTTACAGTATAATTGGGAGTTACAGTATAATTGGGAGTTACAGTATAATTGGGAGTTACAGTATAATTGGGAGTTACAGTATAAATTGGTAGTTACAGTATAATTGGGAGTTACAGTATAATTGGGAGTCACAGTATAATTGGGAGTTACAGTATAAATTGGGAGTTACAGTATAATTGGGAGTTACAGTATAAATTGGTAGTTACAGTATAATTGGGAGTTACAGTATAAATTGGGAGTTACAGTATAATTGGGAGTTACAGTATAATTGGGAGTCACAGTATAATTGGGAGTTACAGTATAAATTGGGAGTTACAGTATAATTGGGAGTTACAGTATAATTGGGAGTTACAGTATAATTGTGAGATACAGTATAAATTGGGAGTTACAGTATACATTGGGAGTTACAGTATAAATTGGGAGTTACAGTATAATTGGGAGTTACAGTATAATTGGGAGTTACAGTATAATTGGGAGTTACAGTATAATTGGGAGTTACAGTATAATTGGGAGTTACAGTATAAATGGGAGTTACAGTATAATTGGGAATTACAGTGTAATTGGGAGTTACAGTATAAATTGGGAGTTACAGTATAAATTGGGAGTTACAGTATATTTGGGAGTTACAGTATAATTTGGGAGTTACAGTATAAATTGGGAGTTACAGTATAAATTGGGAGTTACAGTATAATTGGGAGTTACAGTATAAATTGGGAGTTACAGTATATTGGGAGTTACGGTATAAATTGGGAGTTACAGTATAATTGGGAGTTACAGTATAATTGGGAGTTACAGTATAATTGGGAGTTACAGTATAATTGGGAGTTACAGTATAAATTGGGAGTTACAGTATAATTGGGAGTTACAGTATAATTGGGAGTTACAGTATAAATTGGGAGTTACAGTATAATTGGGAGTTACAGTATAATTGGGGAGTTACAGTATAATTGGGAGTTACAGTATAAATTGGTAGTTACAGTATAATTGGGAGTTACAGTATAATTGGGAGTCACAGTATAATTGGGAGTTACAGTATAAATTGGGAGTTACAGTATAATTGGGAGTTACAGTATAATTGGGAGTTACAGTATAAATTGGGAGTCACAGTATAATTGGGAGTTACAGTATAAATTGGGAGTTACAGTATAATTGTGAGTTACAGTATAAATTGGGAGTTACAGTATAAATTGGGGAGTTACAGTATAATTGGGAGTTACAGTATAATTGGGAGTTACAGTATAATTGGGAGTTACAGTATAAATGGGAGTTACAGTATAATTGGGAATTACAGTGTAATTGGGAGTTACAGTATAAATTGGGAGTTACAGTATAAATTGGGAGTTACAGTATAACTTGGGAGTTACAGTATAATTGGGAGTTACAGTATAAATTGGGAGTTACAGTATAATTGGGAGTTACAGTATAAATTGGGAGTTACAGTATATTGGGAGTTACAGTATAAATTGGGAGTTACAGTATAATTGGGAGTTACAGTATAATTGGGAGTTACAGTATAATTGGGAGTTACAGTATAATTGGGAGTTACAGTATAATTGGGAGTTACAGTATAATTGGGAGTTACAGTATAATTGGGAGTTACAGTATAATTGGGAGTTACAGTATAAATTGGGAGTTACAGTATAATTGGGAGTTACAGTATAATTGGGAGTTACAGTATAATTGGGAGTTACAGTATAATTGGGAGTTACAGTATAATTGGGAGTTACAGTATAATTGGGAGTTACAGTATAATTGGGAGTTACAGTATAATTGGGAGTTACAGTATAAATTGGTAGTTACAGTATAATTGGGAGTTACAGTATAATTGGGAGTTACAGTATAATTGGGAGTTACAGTATAATTGGGAGTTACAGTATAATTGGGAGTTACAGTATAATTGGTAGTTACAGTATAATTGGGAGTTACAGTATAATTGGGAGTTACAGTATAAATTGGGAGTTACAGTATAATTGGGAGTTACAGTATAATTGGAGTTACAGTATAAAATTGGTAGTTACAGTATAATTGGGAGTTACAGTATAATGGGAGTCACAGTATAATTGGTAGTTACAGTATAAATTGGGAGTTACAGTATAATTGGGAGTACAGTATAATTGGGAGTTACAGATTAAATTGGTAGTTACAGTATAATTGGGAGTTACAGTATATAATTGGTAGTTACAGTAATTGGGAGTTACAGTATAATGGGAGTTACAGTATAATTGGGAGTCACAGTATAATTGGGAGTTACAGTATAAATTGGGAGTTACAGTATAATTGGGAGTTACAGTATAAATTGGGAGTTACAGTATAATTGGGGAGTTACAGTATAATTGGGAGTTACAGTATAATTGTGAGATACAGTATAAATTGGGAGTTACAGTATACATTGGGAGTTACAGTATAAATTGGGAGTTACAGTATAATTGGGAGTTACAGTATAAATTGGGAGTTACAGTATAATTGGGAGTTACAGTATAAATTGGGAGTTACAGTATAATTGGGAGTTACAGTATAATTGGGAGTTACATGGGCAGCACGGTGGCCTAGTGGTTAGCACAACCGCCTCACGGCGCTGAGGTCCCAGGTTCGATCCCGGCTCTGGGTCACTGTCCGTGTGGAGTTTGCACATTCTCCCCGTGTCTGCGTGGGTTTCGCCCCCACAATCCAAAAATGTGCAGAGTAGGTGGATTGGCCACGCTAAATTGCCCCCTTAATTGGAAAAAATAATTGGGTAATCTAAATTTAAAAAAAAAAAAAAAATAATTGGGAGTTACAGTATAATTGGGAGTTACAGTATAATTGGGAGTTACAGTATAACTCGGGAGTTTTACTTGAACTGTATCAAGTTTCGGACAGGCAGTTGATATGTGTGAAGTGTACCTGAAAACTCTGCATGAACTCGGCATGTCCGAATCAAAACAGGAAGAATCCTGGCCGCAGATTCGCTCTTACTCCGGCCACGGTGTCCATGTAGCGGATTGGGCAGATGAGTGAATCAAAGAGAGCGAGACATCGCTCAGCAACGCCGCCCCGGGCACTTTAGAACCACGTGAAGTTGTCCTGTTACTTACTGAACAACTGAACACATCCCGCGAGCCGGCTGGCGGGCAGAGTAAGATCCACCCTGCACCCCCTCCCCCGGGGGAAGGGGACGCGAATCGCAGCTGAGAGCTGGTCCCCTGGTTTAAGTGGGGCTCCTCCACGACGCAGAGCTTCCCTCTGTCAGTCCAACAACTGCCCTTCCTTCAAATCCCACCAAACTCAGCAACTTCACACGTTTCAGCTTTCCACTCTCCTTCCCCTAGAGACTCTGAGACACTAGCAGGGGAAGCGAAAGCAGCGAGACTGACAGAGAGAGAGAGAGAGGTGTCAGGTTCAGCTTTCCACTCTTGCCCTTTTTTTTCAATGATTGTTGGCACAGCATCAACGGTTGTAAAACAAAGTCCAATCTTGGTGTGGGACCGCTGCAAGAACTGACATTTCCTCAAGGGTGAGATTCCCAACCCCTCCACAGTGGACACATTGACGTTACAGCAAATTCTGCAGGAAATGATTGAGTGAGAATTGTTGGAACACGTTGACTCTTTAATCTCCCCATCCCTCGCTTCTTTGTTAACTATTCGTTGGAATCACTTCGTTCTTTAAGAAAGCTCTGAGTCACTGTTGTGAGGATGCCTCACAATTGGAGCCCCTGAGGCAGGAGGCCAGGTCTGAATATGAAAATGACACTCGGCAACTAAAACTGCATCAGCATCCTGCCGTGCATGTTTCTTGTCCCTCTCTCCCCTCCTCCCCACCCCCCAGTCACAACTCTTGACCTGTTGTCATCAGCTCATTAATAAAAGCAAATTACTGTGGATGCTGGAATCTGAAATCAAAGGGAAAATGCTGGAAAATCTCAGCAGGTCTGGCAGCAGCTGTAGGGAGAGAAAAGAGCGAACGTTTTGAGTCCAGATTATCCATGGGTCACCTAGACTCGAAAGGGAAACTTATAGAATTTTAATAGGATTTGACAGGGTGACAGCGGTGTGCACCATCTGTAAGGTGCGTTGCAGGAACTCGCCCCTTTGACAGCACCTTCCAAACTCACTACCATCTAGAAGGACAACCCCAGCACATGGAGGTTCCCCTCCAAGTCACTCACCATCCTGACTTGGAAATATATCGCCGTTCCTTCGCTGTTAATGCTGGCCTAGATGCAGTATCTCACAAATTCACCCTTTGTTTCCAACTACCTACATTCCCTGAACTCTGGAAAATGCCCCTTTTTGCTCCAAAAGACATCTGCTGTTATATAACTGGATGTGCTAAATCCTGCAAGTAGTTACAGCAGATTGTGAAAAGGAAAAACAATGGCAGAGGGTGATGAGAATCTGGAATGTATTACCTGGGAATGTCGTAGACTCTGGAAACTTCACAACCTTAAAAAGTGCTTGGATTGGATTGGATTGGTTTGGATTTGTTTATTGTCACGTGTACCGAGGTACAGTGAAAAGTATTTTTCTGCGAGCAGCTCAACAGATCATTAAGTACATGGGAAAAAAAGGGACCAAAAGAAAATACATAATAGGGCAACACAAGATATACAATGTAACGACATAAGCACTGGCATCGGATGAAGCATGCAGGGCAGCACGGTAGCATTGTGGATAGCACAATCGCTTCACAGCTCCAGGGTCCCAGGTTCAATTCCGGCTTGGGTCACCGTCTGTGCGGAGTCTGCATATCCCTCCCGTGTGTGCGTGGGTTTCCTCCGGGTGCTCCGGTTTCCTCCCACAGTCCAAAGATGTGCAGGTTAGGTGGATTGGCCGTGATAAATTGCCCTTAGTGTCCAACTTTTGGGCGGGCCTTGAACTTGGGTCCAATTAATTGGGCTGTTCCTCGATCGTTCCTATCGATTTCCTCCAATAAAGGGATGGGTGCCCTGATTGCTGGGCGTGTCCTAGGTGGCCATTGGCCTGCTTTATTCTAGTCTCCTCTGGCGCCGGGGTGTCTGCCTTGGTATTGTTTACTTAAATGTTACCTTTTTGTCCCCGGAGATGGCTCACTAGTATGGTAATGGCTTTGCAGTATCGGTCTTGTCTGGGAGCTACAGCACCTGCTTGCTTCCTCAGTATTGTCCATTTTCCCTGCATGCTTTGCAATGTGTCCATTTTGTAATCAGGACGTGGCCATCCCAGATGGCTACACCGTGGGTTGTCATGTCCAGCACCCATATTACTAAGCAGAATGGCGCTCAATTAGAATGGAACCCATTCACACCCAGGGCCGGCTCAAGGCATCGGCAACTCGGGCAGTCGCCCGGGGCGCCATGTGCTTGGGGGCGCCAGAGACTCGGGTCCCGCGCATGCGCAGTTGGGCCGGTGCCAACCAGCGCATGCGCGGTGGCCGCACTCCTCCAGGGTGGCCGCACTCCCCCAGGGCGGCCCCACCCCTCTGTCCGCACCCCCCGCCCCCGGTCCGCCCCCCTCCGCCCTCGGTCCGCTCCCCCCCCGCCTCGGGTCCGCCCCCCCCCGCCCCGCCCCCCCCCCCGGGTCTGCCCCCCCCTCTCGGCCCCACCCCCCCTCTCGGCTCCCCCTCTCGGCCCCGCCCCCCCTCTCGGCCCCGCCCCCCCCCAAGGGCGCCGAAGTTCAGCTTGCCCGGGACGCCAGCAACCCTAGGGCCGGCGCTGTTCACACCTCCTGTTTCTTGTGTTGAACATCTCCCTGCTGGGCACCAGCAAACACACACACACACGCCCACACACACTCACCATGGCTGACTCTAAAATGGCCCAACAAGGCATTCAGTTTAAGGGAAATTAGGAATGGGCAACAAATTCTCGTTTTGCCAGCAACATCCACATCCCATCGAAGAATAAATAAAGAAAGACATCTGGTGGTATGCCATCAATCAAAGGTCGTGTGGAACAGAATAATAGAGGAATGTAGAATAAAGGTTGTAGTCTTATCTCCGACATATGCTGTCTTATTGCTGCTTGGGAAAATAAGGAAATGAATACATATTTATTTAGTCAGCAGTATAATCAACACTGCATTTTAATGTATATTTGAAGTAAAAGAGGAAGGTCAGTTACAGTCTACATTACACAAATGAAACTGTACTGTTCATACGTGTCCTGGAAGGTTTTATTCTGTCATGCCCTGACATGAAAGTTACCATTAAATGTTTATGCTTTTCTAACTTCCCCCTTTACCGCTCTTATGTAATATCTCATCTCTGGAATTTCCCTCCGCTTCTTTTTCTCCTAGTCACCACATGATGCAATGATCATGGAGCAGAATTTCATGCACGACATGCATGTTCGGCAGGTGGGACCGGGATTCGTGGCCGTTTTCGGTCCCACCCGAGATTAATTGAGCTGCCAGCGTAAATTGTGGCCGCTTTGTGCCCGCGCGGTCTGCGGAGGTGAGATTCATGGGTGAGATTCTCCGCACGACCCCGCCAGTGGTGGGAATCTCCGTCTTGCCAGCCGGCCAATGGGGTTTCCCATTGTGAGCAGCCCTACGCTGTCGAGATATCCCTGGGCGTGGGTGCGCTGCCAGCGCAATGGAGAATCCCGACAGCGGAGAATCCAGCCCTACGTTCTCTGCTGCCTGCTGTGCCTTTTTTTAAAGTATTTTTATTCGATAAATTTTCAACATTTTCACAATACGAAAAGAGCCCCAAACCAACGGGAAGCCCCCCAAACAACCCCCCCCCCCCCCCGACTCTCCCCTCCCCTCCCTCCCCACCCACCCCCCAGCGGTCAACAGTAACCAAGTCCCGAAATTGTATGATAAACAAACCCCAACAATTGTAGAACCCCTCCTCACTCCCCTCAGTTCAAACCTCACCTTTTCCAGGGTCATAAACTCCAGCAGGTTCCCCCCCCCACCCCGCCATGCAGAGGCACAAGGTGGAGAAGCTGACTTCTACCCCAGCAGGAGCTGCCTATGAGCGATCAGCGAGGCAAAGGCTAAAACATCTGTCGTGCTCCCGCCTGCAGCTCAGGCTGATCCGACACCCCGAATACGGCTTCCAGGGGACCGGGCTCCACATCTACGTATAAGACCCCTGAGATTGTATTGAACACCGTCCTCCAAAACCTCTCCAGCTTCGGGCAGCACCAAAACATATGAACGTGGTTCTCAGTGTCACTCCCACATCGCTCACAGACATGTTCTAACCCCTCGTGCTGGCTCATCCTTGATTTTGTGAGGTGCACCCCTGTACACCACGTTCAGCTGTACCAGCCCCAACCTTGCACATGAAGTCACAGCATTCACCCTCCACAGCACCTCGCAGTGCAATCCCTCTTCCAGCACCACCCCCACCTCTTAGTCCCACTTCGGCCACAATCGCCTCAATGGAAACCCAATCATCCTCCAGAATCCTCCCGTAGATCACCGAGACAACCCCCCTCTCCAACGCCCCGCCTCCAGCATCGCCTCCAGCAACGAGGAAGCCGGCACTATCAGGAAAACCTTCCTCGCCAAGTCCCACACCTGAACCCTCCCCCTCTGCGCCAACCCATACTTCTCTCCCAGCCCCTCGAAGCTCACGAATCACACCCCCAAGGAACAAATCCTTCATTTCCTTAATCCCCCCTCTTGTCCCATTCCTGAAACATTGCGTCCATCCTCCCCGGCTCAAATCCCTGATTCGAAGAGATCAGCTTGTCCACCCCCCTGAAGGAGGGGTTAAGCAAAAAGACCCACAGGCATTGGAACAAATCTGAAATCAAGGCAAAACATTCATTCGAACTGCCGACACCCAGCCTGCCAACGACAGAGGGAGTCTGTCCCTCCTCAGCAAATCGGCCTTCACTCTCCCCACCAAACTAGTGAAATTAAACTTCCGCAGTCCTCCCCAATCCGAGCCACCTGCACCCCCAAATACCTAAAGTGGGTTGCTACCAAGCGGAATGGCAGCACCCCCACCCCACCCCTCCAACTCCAGGCGGGGAGACCATAAAATACTCGCTTTTCCCTAAATTTAATTTATACCCCGAAATTGTTTCCGAATCTCTGGAGCAGCTCCATTATACTCCCCAGCGACCTGCTCGGTTCCGAAATATGCTACAGCAGATCATCAGCATATAGGGACACCCCACCCTCCCCTCACTATCCCCTTCCATAACCCTGAGCTCCTCATTGCAATGGCCAACGCAACAGAAAGTGGGCGGGCAGGGGGTGGGGGGGGGGGAGGAACATAACCCATCGCATCCTCAAACATTTCCACCATTAACGGCACCAACGTGTCCTTAAATTTCGCATGAAATTTAAACGTGACCTCATCAGGCCACGCCGCCTTCCCTGCCTACATCCTCCCAATCAGCGCCTCCAACCCGACCCTATCTTCCTCTCCCACCCGCGGACATTCCAGCCGATCAAAAAACTCCCTCTTTACCCCCCCCCCCCCCCCCCAGATGCTCCTCCGGCGGCTCCGACCTATACCCATAAAAGGACCTCCACCACAAAATTCCTCAAATACTTTATTAATCTGCTCCGGAGCCAGCAGAAACGTTCCCGCCTTATCCCGTACCATGCGGGCGGCATGATAGCACAGTGGTTTGCACTGTTGCTTCACAGCGCCAGGGGTTCAGGTTTGATTCCCAGCTCGGCTCACTGTCTGTGCGGAGTCTGCACGTTTTCCCCGTGTCTGCGTGGATTTCCTCCGGGCGCTCCAGTTTCCTCCCACAGTCCAAAGATGTGCTGTTAGGTGTTATACGGAACAAGGTAAATAAGCTTGTTGCGCACATTGAAATTGACCGGTATGATGATGTGGGCATCACGGAGACGTTGCTACAAGGGGATCAGGGCTGGAATCTAAATATACAAGGATATGTGTCGTATCGAAAGAACAGGCAGGTGGGCAAAGGGGACGGGGCTGTATTGTTTGTAAGGAATGAAGTTAAATTGATAACAAGGAGCGATATAGAATCTGAAGGCATAGAATCTCTGTGGGTAGAGTTGAGGAATCGCAAAGGTAAAAAGACCCTGATGGGAGTTATGTACAGGGCCCCCTCGCAGTAGTCAGAAGGTCGGGCAGAAAATAAATCAGGAGATTGAGAAAGCAAGTAAAAAAGGCAATATCACAATAATCATGGGCAACTTCAATATGCACGTGGGCTGGGAAAATCAAATTGGTAGTGGATCCCAAGAAAAGGAATTTGTGGAATGTATAAGAGATGTTTTTTTGGAATAGCTTGTGACAGAGCCTACTAGGGAACAGGCAATTCTGGATTTGGTGATGTGCAATGAGGCAGACTTGATTAGGGATCTTAAGGTGAACCCTTAGGGAGCAGTGACCACAATATGATAGAATTTACCCTACAGTTTGAGAGAGAGAAGCTGGAGTCAGATGTAACAATATTACAATTAAATAAGGGGTAACTACAAAGACATGAGGGAGGAGCTGGCTAGAGTGATTGGAAAAGGAGCCCAGCAGGGAAGACAGTGGAATCGCAATGGCAGGAGTTTTTGCGGGTTATTCAGGAGACACAGCAGAAATTCATCCCAAACAGGAGGAAACATGCTCAGGGCAGGACAAGGCATCCATGGTTGACAAGGGAAGTCAAGGACAGCATAAAAGCAAAAGATAAAGCATACAAAGTGGCAAGGATTAGTAGGAAGCCAGAGGATTGGGAATCATTTAAAAGTGAGCGCAGGACAACTAAAAAAGCAATAAGGGGAGAGAAGATGAAATATGAGTGCAAGTTACCTATTAATATAAAAGTAGATAGGAAGAATTTCTTTCAATATATAAAAGGTAAGAGAGAGGCAAAAATAGACATTGGACCACTGAATAAACATGGCTGAAGAAGTAATAATAGGAAACAAAGAAATGGCAGAGGAACTGAATAGTTACTTTGCATCAGTCTTCACGGTGGAAGACACCAGTGGGATGCCAGAGCTCCAGGAGAATTAGGGGACAGAGGTGAGTGCAGTGGCCATCACTAAGGAGAAGGTTGTGGGGAAACTGAAAGGGCTGAAGGTGGATAACTCACCTGGACCGGATGGTCTACACCCCAGGGTCCTAAAAGAGATAGCTGAGGAGATTGTGGAGGCATTGGTGAAATGAAATGAAATGAAAATCACCTATTGTCACAAGTAGGCTTCAGATGAAGTTACTGTGAAAAGCCCCTCATCAGCACATTCCGGCGCCTGTTCGGGGAGGCTGGTACAGGAATTAAGCCGTGCTGCTGGCCTGCCTTGGTCTGCTTTAAAAGCCAGCGATTTAGCCTTGTGCTAAACCAGCCCCTGCAAAGATGGTGATCTTTCAGGAATCACAGGAGGCAGGAAGGGTCCCAGAGGACTGGAAAGTGGCTCATGTAACACCGCTGTTTAAGAAGGGAAGGAGGCAGAAGACGGGAAATTATAGGCTGGTTAGCCTGACTTCGGTCATTGGTAAGATTTTAGAGTCAGCACAGCTTTGTCAAAGGAGATCATGTCTGACAAATCTGTTAGAGTTCTTTGAGGAGGTAACGAGGAAGTTAGACAAAGGAGAACCAGTGGACGTGATTTATTTAGATTTCCAGAAGGCCTTTGACAAGGTGTCGCATAGGAGACTGTTAAATAAGTTAAGAGCCCATGGTGTTACGGGTAAGATCCTGGCATGGATAGAGGATTGGCTGACTGGCAGAAGGCAAAGAGTGGGGATAAAGGGGTCTTTTTCCGGATGGCAGCCGGTGACTAGTGGTGGGCCTCAGGGTCTGTGCTGGGACCACAACTTTTCACAATATACATAAATGATCTGGAAGAAGGAACTGAAGGCACTGTTGCTAAGTTTGCAGATAAGACAAAGATTTGGAGAGGGACAGATGGTATTGAGGAAGCAGGCGGGCTGCAGAAGGATTTGGACAGGCGAGGAGAGTGGGCAATGAAGTGGCAAATTAAATACAATGTGGAAAAGTGTGAGGTTATGCACTTTGGAAGGAGGAATCTAGGCATAGACTATTTTCAAAATGGGTAAATACTTAGGAAATCAGAAGCACAAAGAGACTTGGGAGTCCTTGTTCACGATTTTCTTAAGGTTAACATGTGGGTTCAGTCGGCAGTTAAGAAGGCAAATGCAATGTTAGCATTCATGTCAAGAGGGCTAGAATACAAGACCAGGGATCTACTTCTGAGGCTATATAAGGCTCTGGTCAGACCTTATTTGGAGTATTGTGATCAGTTTTGGGCCCTGTATCTAAGGAAGGATATGCTGGCCTTGGAAAGAGTCCAGAAGAAGTTCACAAGAATGATCTCTGGAATGAAGAGCTTGTTGTATGAGGAATGGTTGAGGTCTCTGGGTCTGTACTCGTTGGAGATTAGGAGGATGGGGGAGGGGGAATCTTACTGAAACTTACAGGATACTGCGAGGCTTGGATAGAGTGGACGTGGAGAGATGTTTCCACTTGTAGGAAAAACTAGAACCAGAGGACACCATCTCAGACAAAAGGGATGATCTTTTAAAACAGAGGTGAGGAGGAATTTCTTCAGCCAGAGCGTGGTGAATCTGTGGAACTCTTTGCCGCAGAAGGCTGTGGAGGCCAAAAAACTGAATGTCTTTGAGACAGAGATAGATAGGTTCTTGATTAATAAGGGGATCAGGGGTTATGGGGAGAAGGCAGGAGAATGGGGATGAGAAAAATATCAGCCATGATTGAATCGCGGAGCAGACTCGATGGGCCGAGTAGCCTAATTCTGCTCCTGTGTCTTATGGTCCAAAGAAGTTTGTTACCATAAAGACTCATAAAGGCATGTTCCAAATGCAAGATTGCCTTTTTGGCATTTTGTCGTCATGTGCGATATTCCAAAGCACAATGGAAAGCTTTTTGCAGGGAATTCTGATTATGTCCTGGTGAGGGGATGGAGGGGGAGTTTACGAGGGGGAGTGGGAGGGGGGGGTGGGGTGGGGGGGGCAACACCAGTGGAACACAGAGTAAATTTGGAAGAAGACCACAAGAGTTTTAAAGGAGCAGGTATTATGATCCTGGACCAGATCCCAACATTTGCTTGGATACCGGACAGGAACGCCAATGCTTTTTAAAAATTTGTAAACCTATAAAGAAAGGATACTTCCCTCCAGAAGTGATTCCATGCAAACATAGTGGTATTGTATATAAAAACAAACTTTGTTCTTAACAGTATTAAACTATGTTAAGATCACAGAAACATAGCTTTTAATTATCAATAAACAATGATAATCAATCAAAAGAAACACTTCTAACTGATATCTTCTTTATCTCCAATCAAGCAAAACCCATCAGATGTCAAAAAACCCTTTTATCTAGAGTTAGCAATGCAGGATTTCTTGCCAATCTTTTGGATAGAGGTATATTTTGAGAGGCTGATTAAAGAGAGCGAGGTCCTGACAGATTAATGTTGAACCACTGACAGCCTTCTGCAGTAGCTGATGTTCAGCTTATAGTCAAATCTAAACTCAAACTCTGCCTGTTAATGCCCTGGCTTCTCTCATTAATTACATCATCTCCATTCCACTCTAGCCCCTTGACCCACTTCCTTAAGTTTAAACGTAATGTCTCTAATTATCTACTCCCGGGGAATCCCCAGAAATCATATCAAAAACCCATTAGACTTCCCTTTGTAAACAAGCACAGGTTGAAAAGAAAGATGATCTCCTTTTTACAACATTTTAATTGCACCTTTTCCAGCCACAAAGTCTGTCTGTCTTTCAAGCCAGGGTTTTAATAAAACAGTTACTGCAGCACATACTTAGACATCCTAACATAGGCTTTTTAAAACGTTACTGCCCCAGGTACATATAATAAAATATATATAAACCAATGTCTCACATTCATCATACCGGTAATCGGTTAAATGGAAAAATTGAGCAAGTTTCAGGCTGGTGAAGTCACGTATTTAGGTTTCAGAGTTGACGTGAAGGGCTTACACCTGCTTGAAGATAAGATGAAATCAGTGCCAGAAAGATTTGAAATGTGGCCACCACAGGGGAGAAACTCCGAAAGGCCCACAAAAATGGGAAAAGTGCCGCTGAATAGTGATCTCCATCTCGACATTGCAGCCGTCGCAAAACACCTGGCCAAATGCGCCCAAAATAACACTTTGAAATTTTTTCATGGACCATAAGACATAGGAGCAGAATTATGCCATTGAGTCTGCTCCACCATTCAATCATGGCTGATATTTTTCTCATCCCCATTCTCCTGCCTTCTCCCCATAACCCCTGATCCCTTTATTAATCAAGAACCTGTCTGAAAGACATTCAGTGACTTGGCCTCCACAGCCTTCTGCAGCAAAGAATCTGGTTTAGCACACTGGGCTAAATTGCTGGCTTTGAAGGCAGGCCAGCAGTACGGTTCAATTCCCATACCAGCCTCCCCGAACAGGCGCCGGAATGTGGCGCCTAGGGGCTTTTCACAGTAACTTCATTTGAAGCCTATTTGTGAAAATAAGCGATTTTCATTTCATTTTCAGTTTCATTTCAAAGAGTTCTACAGATTCTACAGATTCATCACCCTCTGGCTGTAGAAATTATTCCTCATTTCTGTATTAAAGGGTCCTCTCCACGTCCACTCTATCCAGGCCTCGCAGTATCCTGTAAGTTTCAATAAGATTCCCCCTCATTCTTCCAAACTCCAACAAGAACAGACCCAGAGTCTTCAACCGTACCTCATATGACAAGCTCTTCATTCCGGGGATCATTCTTGTGAACCTCCTCTGGACCCTTTCCAAGACCAGCACATCCTTCCTTAGATACGGGGCCCAAAGTTTTCCGTTGACTCGCTGTCCCTGTTTTGTTAACAGTTAAAAGGATGGTTTTTACAGGCTGACATTTTGAGGAGTCAGAACAGATCAGTCCCTATATGCAATGAAGGGACGATATAACTTATGAGAACGGGGTTCTCCTGTAGGAGTGCAGAATGATAGTGCCAGCCCCCGGAGTGGCGGTCTCTTCTTCCAGAATTGCAGTGTTCACCCAGGGCAATGTAAAATGAAGGTTGGGTTTGCATATGGTGACCAGTGATTGACGGTGACTTGGAAAGTATGGTTAATCGGTGTGATCACAACCTTCTGCCTGTAACAAGTTTGCAACCTTGGGTGTGACCAGAGCGTCCGTGGACAAGACTCCACATAGTCTTTGCGGGTCGCTTTTTCAGCACAATGTTTTTGATTGTCGCAGATGGCCACTCGAAGTGGCTAGATGTCCAGCCTATGCATTCGACTACGGCAGCAGCATAGTGGACAAGCTGGGTCAAACCTTTGCCATTTACGGCCTACCCAAAGTGATTGCCTCAGGCAACATTACTGCCTGTGGTGATATGATCTGCATACCTGTCTGCCATTGGGCCAGAACGTCGGCTTACCATTGGCCCTGGTCGGTCATGTGCCTCTCGACCAATTGGCCAAGAGGCTGAGTTAACCACGCCTCTATTAACGAGGTATAAATGGTCAGACGTCTGACGATCGTCCTTTCCATTGTAGACGATCGCAGAGCTGTGTTCTAGTCTATTAAAGCCGGACTTTGGTAAATCACTCGCCTCGCGTACAATTGATGGTACATCACTGACTTCACAGCTGAAGAATTCCAACTCTTGATTAAGCAGCAGGATCCAGCATGTAAGGCAGGACACCCCCCCCCACTCCCCCGAACCCCCATCCCCTAACCACACCACCAGCACAGGCTGGCCGAAAGAGCTGACGAAACCTTCAAGGCATCAATGAAGAAACAAGCTAATAGGCCATTACTGCTTTGCTAAGCAGCCTTCTCACTCTCGTACAATTCCACCCTGCATACCACCACTCGAGTTACCCCGGCTAAGTCGATAAGACGTCAGCTGATAGACTTACCTTATTGACTTTGTTTTGAACTCCCTTGCTGCAATTCTCTTGGTCTGAATATAACTGTAAATAAGAGTTTTTCTGTTTTTGTATTTCAAGGATCTGTAAGGGAACTTATGGGGGGGGAGGGGGGAATGCGGTAGTGTGGCCCCTTTAAGGGATAGTATTTCATGGACTGCGTGATGGGCCTTGACCCAATGGAGATAGAGCACGTGAACGTTGGCCTATCAAGTGTTTAGGCATGGACCTGGCTGGTGAGGGCTGGCCCGAGATAGTCCCGGATCCACGGAACAAGACCTGTGTAGTAGTTGTGCTGTCCGGTGTATGCCAGTCTTCTTTGTTCAATAAACCTCTGTTATGTTTGAATATGCCTTGTCGATCGCCTCACGCTACACCAACCTGCAAGTACCCCACCAAGACGCACCATCCTGACTTGGAATAGTTTTTCTCCAGTATCGCTGGATCAAAACTCCTCGCTAAGAGCACTGTGGGGGTACCTACACCACAGGGACTGCAGCGGCTCAAGAAGGCAGCTCACCGTCATCTTCTCAAGGGCAATTAGGGACGGGTAATCAATGCTGATCTAGCCAGCAAAGTACAATATTTTGTATGAATATGCTGTTATTGGAGAGATGGCCAGAAATGATTAGAAAGTGTTGATTGAGCTGATTGAGATTCTGATGAAAGAATGGGAGGGGGTGGGGAGGGGGGGGTGGGGTTTGGGGTAGGCACTTCAGCATGTAAATCACCAAAGATTTAAAAATGCAGATTTTCTAATTGAAAATCATGACACTGCGTGTGGTTTGTGTCGGGAATAACAGTAATCAAGCTGCGAAACAAGTTTCTGTAACAGACGGTGACTGCTGCCCTCTAAGGGTCCAACTGAGCATTTACCTATTGTGTAAAGCACAATACCGGAATATGAGACTTAATGCCCAGAGACTGCAACCCACCCTCCCTCCCAACAAAGTACTCAAACACCCCGCGGGGTGCACTATTGCTAGAGCCTTCAGTCAAGATGGAACAACATTTCCTGACCACAATAAGATTTACAAAGCAGAATATGAAATGAAATGAAAATGAAAATCACTTATTGTCACAAGTGGGCTTCAAATGAAGTTACTGTGAAAAGCCCCTAGGGCCTTGCATTAATCAAACCCCTACTGGTCCATCACAGATAGTCAGGCCCATATCTCTGAACCCTCATTTCTATAATGGGGGTCCAGATATCAATATCTTGGCCTTTTCAATGACATTTCTACATGATGTTTCAAACTAGGTGTTGGAGCGGCACCCTGGAGCGATGCCCTTCCCCTTTCCATGCATAATTATACATTGCGGACAGCTCAAGTGTTTCCATTCCAAAGCCCGCTATCAGCCCGCCGTTTTGCATGGGCGGCATGATACTGAGGTCCAGTGGCTGACCTCACTCCCGCCCATGATATATAAATCATACCCCACCCCCCCCCTCCCCCCCACCATAAGAATTGCTGGGTCATCCCCACTGCACCCATAACACCGCACCAGACCTCCATCAGAGACCCCAATCAGACCCCCCCCACCAGCGATTCCCCCCATCAGTCCCCCATTGGACCACGATATCAGAGACCCCCCCATAAGAGACTCTCATATCAGTGAACCTCATTAGAGATCCCCCTTATGTGAGATTCCTCCATCAGAGACCACCCGTATCAGCGATCCCGTCAGAGATCCACAATATCAGAGACCCCCGTAGGAGACCACCCATATCTAAGACCTTCCCATATCAGAGATAAAACCACAATGTTTATAAACATCTAGCTATGCTTGACAGTTCCTGACCACACAAAAAGCAGTTAAGTACTTTCTGCTGAGAAAAAGAGGAAGTTAAACTTCACTTGTAGCCACCGGGGGTGGCCACTGCCCAACACAAAATGGAAGATTGCAAGGAATGCAGGGAAAATGGGCATGTTGTAAAGCAAGCAGCTTGCAAAGCGATCGTATATTGGGACGGCTGCAGAAACCAGTTTTGACTATTGCAGAAACCAGACAGCACTGTGAAAAGAAGCCAGTTAACATACTAATGAGGCGATACTGGCCGATCCCCAGATACAGTGGAAACAAGTTAGACACAAATCGATACATTCAATGGAAGGCCAGACTTTAGGCGCCAGAGAAGCCCAAAACAATAAGTCCCAAGAACCGCCCCAGTGACCGAGGAACTGCCCCATGATTGGGGGGTTCAAACATATCGATTGGAAAGAGACCCAATCGATTCCAAGCAGGTAAAGGAGTCCGCCCAAAGGGGTGCAGATCCCCTGGGACCTATAAAAGGCAGGTCCCATACATGGTTCAGTCTCTTGCTCCAGCCTTCGGACAGCAGCCACCAACAAGTAAGTGCCTCCCAACGACCGCTACCAGAGATAGGCACTCCTGACCCCCTTTTTAATTGATACCAACCTGAAGTTTGCAGACCAGAGCAGAGCAAGAGGCCTTGTTCCCTGACCCAGCAGTTCCTTCGAGATAAGTATTAGTTATTTAGCGGTAGGATTAAGTTTAATCCTTTTAGCGTGTGCATGGGTAGTTATTATAATTGTTTTATAATAAACTCAGTTGTTTGGACTTACTAATTGGTGTACGGTTTTATTGCTTTGAACTTCACCTTGAAGCTTGTGGCGGTGTCTTAACGACACCTGGCGACTCCAGAGCTTAGAAAAGAAACAGAGCCAAATTGAGTGTTCAGCACATTCACACAGAAGTCACAACACACTCCTAAATGTTTATAAACATTGTGGTTAGGGTCAAAGTGAGATGCATTCAAGTGTGAAAGGAAAGAAAGTAAACAGAGACCCGGATGTCTGGTAGCTATAACCCTGTCAATTACAGCCTATTTCTCTTTGAGAGTGAATAAAAGCCCTGCAGGTCACGGCATCTGAGGTTGATTAAAGCCTTGTGGTGTGTTTTGGCTTTCTAACAGCTCTGATGGAGATGTCTGATTGAAGGGTTGGGGGGAGCGGGAACCCAAACTCCAGGACCTTTTGGGGTCCACGGCTCTGCAGCCTGGCAGTGGCAGAGGGACATTTCATCAGAGTCCTGAACTCAATATGACCCTCTCAGGTTCCACCCCAACAGGGTTGCAATTAGCCAACCTCGAACAAAAGCCCAATGAAGGGGGTCGGAGCATCACAGTGGGGGAGGCTCAGGTTCAAGCCATGAATATGCATGAATATTGATTTACATGTTCCCATCGGTGCGGGGCATGTACTGTGCTGCCGCCGCCAACGGCGGATCGGACCACAGCAATGGGTTTAACGTCGTCCACAAACCCGTTTCTCGCCTGGCCGGTTTGTTCTTGATGTCAAAGCCAATTCCATGCACACTGGGCTGATCCGTGGGTTTTCCTCTTCAGAAGAAGGTGTAACCACCACCATCTTGCCTCAGCTGCCTTTCACCTGTTCTTTGGGTTTCTTGCAGGGCATCAATGTCAATGCTGAAGTGCCTGAGTTCACTGGCAACAAGGGAAGTGCACCATTCTGGTTGTGCTCAATATCCATGAGTGTTCGTACATTCCCGCTTCCGAGATTGAGTTTAACTTTGTTTTTCTGACCACAGGTAGATGAGCCTACGGGATGTTTTCCTGTCAGGATGGAACACGCTATTTTAAGGGCACCTTTTCTGGCCTTTTCCTTATGAGGGGTGAGCAGAGTTAATCCTGAACAGGGCTGCTCATGCATGGGGAAAGCTGCTGAAATGCTCTCTCATTCCTATTCCAAGAGTGTGATGACTGAATGAAGCTCCACTGCCTATTTGTCGGTCCGAAGTTAAGGACTTCCAGATCTCATCACAGTCCTGTCTACGTCACCTCTTGCCGATCGCCACAAGGCTTGCCTGCATGTGTGTGTGTGTGTGTGTGTGTGTGTGGAGGGGAGGGAGGGGTGCTGGTTTCATCTAGGTAGACACCTGGTGTGGGACATCTTTTAACGTGGGCATGCTTTGCACATCATGAGATGGAATAAGTACAATAGCAAGAATTTTTATTTTTTATATTTGCTTATTTGATTTATTATTGTCACATGTATTAGTTTCAGTGAAAAGTATTGTTTCTTGCATGCTGTACAAACAATGCATGCTGCACATAGGGAAGGAAGGAGAGACTGCAGAATATAATGTTACAGTTATAACAAGGTGTAAAGAAAAGATCAACTTAATACGAGGTAGGTCCATTCAAAAGTCTGATGGCAGTAGGGAAGAAGCGGTTCTTGAGTCGGATAGTACGTGACCTCAAACTTTGGTATCTTTTTCCTGACACTTTTCTTCCTGGAAGAAGGTGCAAGAGAGTATGTCCGGGGTGCGTGGGGTCCTTAATTATGCTGGCTGTCTTTCCGAGGCAGCGGGAATTATAGACAGAGTCAATGGATGGGAAGCTGGTTTGCGTGAAGGTTTGAGCTACATTCACGACCTTTTGTAGTTTCCTGCGGTCTTGGGCAGAGCAGGATCCATACCAAGCTGTAATACAACCAGAAAGAAGTCTTCTGAGAATGTAGAGTCATTGGTGGGCTTTCTTAACTATAGTGTCGTCATGAGGGGGGGGGTGGGGGGTCCAGGCCAGGTTGTTGGTAATCTGTACACGTAAAAACTTGAAGCTCTCGACCCTTTCTACTTTGTTCCCATTGATGTAGACAGGGGCATGTTCTCCACTATGCTGCCTGAAGTGGATGACAATCTCCTTCGTTTTGTTGACATCGAGGGAGAGATTATTGTCGTCGCACCAGTTCACCAGATTCTCTATCTCATTCCTGTACTCTGTCTCATCATTGTTTGAAATCCAACCCACTAGGGTGGTTTCATCAGCAAATTTGAAATCGAGTTGGAGGGGAATTTGGCCACACAGTCATAGGTGTATAAGGAGTATAGTAGGGGGCTGAGGACACAGCCTTGTGGGGCACCGGTGTTGAGGATGATTGCAGAGGATGTATTGTCGCCTATCCTTACTGATTGTGGCCTATAGGTTAGAAAGTTCAGGATCCAGTCGCAGAGGGAGGAGCCGAGGACAAGGCAACGGAGTTTGGAGATGAGTTTCATAGGAATGATGGTGTTGAAGGCTGAGCTGTAGTCGATAAATAGGAATCTGACATAGGTGTCTTTGTTATCTAGGAAATAATCTTGGAAAGGAAGGTATAGACTTCATATGGATGGAGGTAAAATAACAAGGGGTAGAAGACACTGGTGTAGGTAATCTAAAACAATAGCTGTACTGTACGACGCAGAATACATCAAGAGGTAATGAGGGCCTGTAAAAAGGCAATATATTAATCATGTGTGACTTTAATCTTCATATGGATTGGGAAAATCAGAGGTAGTGATGAGGAAGAATTCAGAGAATGTATTTGGACGGTTTCCCAGAGAAATAGGTTATGGATCCAACTAAGGATCAGGTTATTTTAGATCTGGTAAGGTGTAAGGAAGCAGGTTTAATGAACAATCTGAGAGTAAAGATCCCCTAGGACAGTATTTTTCAAACTTATCTTTCTGGGACCCACCTATGCCAACTGGCAAACCTTTGAGACCTCTAATCGGCTGATCTTTGGTACTCACCTTAGCCTGAATGCTTTGTGCATTGAGATTACATTCATGCTACACAAGTGCCAGGCAATGACCATCTCTTACAACGGAGGATCTAACCATCTCCCCTTGACATTCATAGAACATAGAACATAGAACATAGAACAGTACAGCACATAACAGGCCCTTCGGCCCTCGATGTTGTGCCGAGCCATGATCACCCTACTCAAACCCACGTATCCACCCTATACCCGTAACCCACCAACCCCCCCTTAACCTTACTTTTTAGGACACTACGGACAATTTAGCATGGCCAATCCACCTAACCCGCACATCTTTGGACTGTGGGAGGAAACCGGAGCACCCGGAGGAAACCCACGCACACACGGGGAGGACGTGCAGACTCCGCACAGACAGTGACCCAGCCGGGAATCGAACCTGGGACCCTGGAGCTGTGAAGCATTTATGCTAACCACTATGCTACCGTGCTGCGTTACCATCAAATGGCGTTCAATGGCGTTACCATCGCTAAGTCCCCCACAATCAACATCCTGGGGGTTACTATTGATGAGAAACTGAACTGGACCAACCATATTAATACTGTGGCTGCCAGAGCAGGTCAAAGGCTAGGAATCCTACGATGAATAACTTACCTCCTGACCTCCCAAAGCCTGTCCACCAACCACAAGGCACAAGTCAGTCGTGGAATGGAACACTCTTCACTTGCCTGGATGAGTGCAGCTCCACCAACACTTAAGAACCTCGACACCATCCAGGGCAAAGCAGCCAGCTTCATTGATATCCCTTCCACAAATATTCAATCCTCCACCAGCGATGAACAATGGCAGCTGTGTGAACCATCCACTGAATGAATTCGCCAAGATTCCTTAGGCACCACCTTACAAACCCATGACCACTACCATCTAGAAGGACAAGAGCAGTAGATACCTGGAAACCCCACCACCTGGAGATTCCCCATCAAGTCACTCATCACCTTGACTTGGAAATATATCGCCGTTCCTTCGCTGTCACTGGGGCAAAATCCTAGAATTCCCTCTCTAACAGCAATGTGGGAGTTCCTACACATCAGGGATGGCAGCAGTGCAAGAAGGCAGCTCACCGTCACCTTCTGAAGGGCCACTAGGGGTGGGCAATGAATGCTGGCTGAGCCAGTCACATCCACATCCCATAAATGAATTTAAAAAAAGATACAAACTTTTAGGCTTTGCCATTTTCAATCGTCCTAACTTTTCTCTGCACTGTGGCCCTCTTTGCCTCTTGTCCTCAATTACCGAGTCTACCGTTTTGGCATTTTACTGTTCTTACTTTTATTCCTGCCCTTGTTTGTCTTTCCCAGTACCCCTGCTTAGGTTCCCAATGCCCTGCCATTCGAGTGGGATGGTGGAAATATTGAACTCCCTCCTGCAAACAACTGCCAAAGCTGGGGGTTAACAGGGAATTTACAAGCTGAAACTGATAGCTTTTGTTTAGTAGGCGTTTTAAGGATTATAAGTCGAAGGTGAGCAGATGGAGTAAAAGTACAGACCAGTTATGCTCTCATTAAATGGCAGAGGAGACATGAGGAAGAATAGTTCACATCAGCCGGCCTAATCCTGAACTGAACAGGTCTTCAAGTTCTGACCCAGTCTGTACATGTTGCCTGTTAATTCCTGGAGGGAACGGAAATGAGATGTCATCCTTTCGTAGAGACCGTCATTCTCTCACAAATAACGATCTCTGGTCCTGAACTACAGCTCCCAGTAAATGTTGAAAATAGTTCAAATATCCTCTCCAAGTTGTAAATCAGGGATAAATGTCAGTCAGTGGGGTGATAACCCCATTTTTTTTAAAAAGTCGTTCTTGGGGTGTGGACATCATTGGCTGAGCTGCCCCTAATTGCCCTGAAACTGAGTGACCTGCTGGGCTGGTTCAGTGGGGGGCAGTTAAGAGTCAACCGCATCACTGTGTGGGTCTGGAGTCACATGTAGGCCAGACCAGGTTAGGGCGGCAGATTTCCTTTCCTGAGGGACATTAGTGAACCAGATGGGTTTTTATGGCAATCATGGTCATCATTAGACTTTGGATTCCAGATTTTTACTGAATTCAAATTTAACCATCTGCCCTGCTGGGATTTGAATGCTGAACCCAGAGCATGACCCTGGGTCTCTGGTTCACCAGTCCACTAACAATACCACTACGCCACTGCCTCCCCTGATGTAGAGATTGGATCAGCCCATTAGGGCCATCCTATTACAGATTGACATTCAAGGCTATGGGCCAAGTGCTGGCAAAGATGTGCAGGTTAGGTGGATTGGCCATGCTAAATTGTCCTTAGTGTCTAGGGATGTGCGGGTTAGGTGGGGTAAGGGGTAGCAGGGATAGGGCGGGAGCCTGGGTAGGGGGCTCTTTCAGAGGGCCGGTGCACATGCGATGGGCTAAATTGCCTCTTTTTGCACTGCAGTGGTTCTATGAAATGGGATGAGGTAGGCAGGTCAGGTGTTTGTCATGTGGCGGTTCTGACTCAATGAGCCAAAGGGCCTCTTCTGCACTGTATTATTTCTGTGACCCGCATCTCAACTTAATTTCTCTGGCTTGCAGCCCCAGTTACAACACAATCTGCTGATTTTAATCTTGAAAGCTGCAATTAATGTAAAATCCAAGCTGATTCATGCACAATATTCATTTTCTATTGCTTACAGTTTCTGCAAAGGTAAAACTCACATAAAACACCCAATTGAGCTGGAATTATTGTATCATTAATGAATCGTGCAGGTATTACAAAATGATTGATATCTCACTGAGTCCATGTCATCGTCAACTTTGAGTGTTGGATGATAGTACGTTTAAATTGGGCAGGGTAGTCTGCCAGAATGAACAATGGGTCTTTTGTCCACGCTTTACCCTGAAGCTCTCGAAAGGCTCATTTTTTGAACACCACTCCACCATTGATAGGAGAAATTGAGGAGGAGGAGCTCCCTGGAGGTCCTTGTTCCTTGGCAAGCAGCCAGGTGACCCATACAGTTCTGTATGGACGCATTCCAAGGGTAAGTGCACAATGTTGGCTGGAACTTCGGACATGGACATCTGGTCGAGCAAGTTCCTGGCCGAGGAAGGTGTCAGAACAGATGGGAAATTTTGGAGAGAAAAGTAAATCGTAAAAGCATTGATCGTCCAGCATCACAAACATATAACTGTTCAGATATTTGTAAAATGTGTTACAATTGTCACACATCAATGTCATGTGCCAATCAACTTTGTAACCATGGAAACATCACTTTTGATCAGAACCAGCTCCGTCCGGACTGGGACAGAGTGGCCCCAAGACACTTTGTCAAAGACCCAAAAACAGCTGCCGGTGGCATCTTGGTGTCTGTTGTTTCCTCTACACGAGTGTTTTTCAAGCTTTTTAATCCCAGGACCCACCTGCCAAGCTTTGCGACCCAGGTCAGCCGTCCTTTGCAATGCACCATTTTCGCTGACCTTTACTGTGACAGGTGAACCTGCTTGGTCCTCATGTTCTCACTCCAATTAGTTTCACAGGAGCAGAGGGCAATGCGTATATCAGGGGCGCAGTTCTCCCCCCCACGCCGGGTGGGAGAATCCCGGGGGCGCCGGGCGAGTCCCGCCACGCACATGGGGTGGATGTGCAGACTCCGCACAGACAGTGACCCAAGCCGGAATCGAACCTGGGACCCTGGAGCTGTGAAGCAATTGTGCTATACACAATGCTACCATGCTGCCCCAAATTTACCCTGGAGCCTGAAACCCAAAAGGAATTTTAACCCATCTCTTCTATTTCAACATCTGAAACTTCTCTAGAAAGTAGTTCGACAGATTTTTAATTAGTAATGGGTTAAAGGGTTATGGAGAACGGGTAGGAAGTTGGAGGTGAGGCCATGATGAGATCAGCCATGATCATACTGAACAGTGGAGCAGGCTCGAGAGGCTAAATTGCAACTTCTGCTCCTAGTTCTTATGTTCATAAAAATAATGATTCTGTCTAATTCCACCTTCCAGCTCTCGGTCTGTAGTCCTGTAGATAACAGCACCTCGAGCTCAAATCTGGGGCTGAATTCTCCGACCCCCCGCAGGGTCGGGGAATCGCCCGGGGCCGGCGTAAATCTCGCCCCCGCCGTGGCCGGAATTCTCCGCCACCCGGGAATCGGCAGGGGTGGGATCATCGGGCCCCCCCGCGGCGGTTCTCCGGCCCGCAATGGGCTGAAGTCCCGCCGCTGTCAGGCCTCTCCCGCCGACATGGTTTAAACCACCTCTGTGCCGGCGGAAGCAGGTGGCGCGAGCAGGCCCTTGGGGTCCTGGGGGGGTGGGGGTGGGGGTCGCAGGGCGATCGGACACCGGGGAGTGCCCCCACGGTGGCCTGGCCCACAATCAGGGCCCACCGATCGGCGGGCGGGCCTGAGCCATGGGGGCACTCTTTTTCTTCCGCCGCCGCCACGGCCTCCACCATGGCGGAGGCGGAAGAGACCCCCTCCACTGCGCATGCGCCAGTGGTGACGTCAGCGGCCGCTGACGCTTCGGCGCATGCGCGGACTCACGCCAACCGGTGAAGGCCTTTCGGCCAGCCCAGATGCTGGGCGGCGTGGCGCCAAAGGCAGTTGGCGCCAGTCGGCGGAGCGGGAGACACTCCGGCACGGGACTAGCCCCTAAAGGTGCGGAGTATTCCAGTCCTTTGAGGAGGCCTGACGCCGGAGGGGTTGGCGCCACTCCACTACGCCGGGATCCCCCGCCCCATCGGGTAGGAGAGAATTTTGCCCCTGGTGCTCTTGATTAAAAAGAAGGTTTCTGGAGTAATAATGAGGATGAGGAATATATCAGCCATGATTGAATAGTGGACCAGACTCGATGGGTTGAATGGCCGAATACTGCTCCTGTACATTATGGTCTTAGTAGTGACAAAAACTGTTGATCAACGCAGCCAGTTGCAACTGAATAAGGTCTATTGATGTTACTTTTCGAACACTATTTGCTTTGATGTGCCTTAGCGTCGTGTGGGATATGTAATAGTTTTGGCTTTGTACTCGTACTTGCCAAACTTTCAATGGCTTTTGGAAAGCATGTATTTCTTCACAGGACCAAAAGCAATCATCATCCTTTCCTTGCAATTTAAGGATCAGTTTGCTTAGAGTTTGTTTGTTTGTTTGTTTATTGTCACGTGTACCGAGGTACAGTGAAAAGTATTTTTCTGCGAGCAGCTCAATAGATCATTAAGTACATGAAAATAAAATGAAAATAAAATACATAATAGGGCAACACAATGTAAATACATAGACACCGGCATCGGGTGAAGTATACAGGAGTGTAGTATTAATCAGGTCAGTCCATAAGAGGGTTGTTTAGGAGTCTGGTAACAGCGGGGAAGAGGATGTTTTTGAATCTGTTCGGGCGTGTTCTCAGACTTTTGTATCTCCTGCCTGATAGGAGAAGTTGGAAGAGTGAGTAAGCCGGGTGGGAGGGACTTTGATTATGATGCCTGCTTTTCCCAGACAGCGGGAGGTGTAGATAGATTTAGTGGATGGGAGGCAGGTCCGTGTGATGGACTGGGCTGTGTTCATGACTCTCTGAAATTTCTTGTGGTCTTGGGTCGAGCAGCTGCCATATCAGGCTGTGATGCAGTGTGGACATGCTGAATTTCCTTAGTTTCCCGAGGAAGTATAGGTGCTGTTGTGCCTTCTTGGTGGTAGCGTCGATGTGGGTGAACAAGGACAGATTTTTGGTGATGTGGAATTTGAAGCTGTCAACCATCTCCACTTCGGCCCCGTTATGCAGACAGGGGTGTGTACAGTATTTAGCTTCCTGAAGTCAATGACCAGCTCTTTAGTTTTTCTGACATTGAGGGAGAGATTGTTATCATTGCACCACTCCACTAGGTTCTCTATCTCCCTCCTGTATTCTGACTGGTCATTGTTCGAGATCCGACCCACTATGGTCGTGTCGTCAGCAAACTTGAAGATGGACTTGGAACCAAATTTTGCCACGCAATCGTGTGTGTATAGGGAGTATAGTAGGGGGCTAAGTACGCAGCCTTGTGGGGCCCCGGTATTGAGGACTATCGTGGAGGAGGTGTTGTTGTTTAGATGTTGAAAAGATGTCTGCAAGGTATAGACATAGATAGCATTCAACTCTCATTTGCAAGCACTTCCCTGCATGTAACACACATGGGCTTTGCATCATGCTTTGCATTGGCACAATTAACAAAGCCATACCTCAAGAAATCATCTTTCTACTTCTTTGTTCCTGATTTCAGTTTCTTCTAAACAGGTTGTTCAGCAGAGGCCCTAGTTCTCTGTATATAGCTCACATCAACATTGCTTTGTCCTGCCATGGACTCTCCTGTAGCAGCTCTCTCCAACAGATTCAGTTGTGAGATCCTTGACGGTCTCTGGCCCCCTGTTCCTTATAACAAAACAATCAATTTTCAGTTCTGCACAGTCCTGTTGCCTTGCTTGCTGGCAGCTAGAAAATTGGAGGAATCTCTCCTTTGTGATTTTGCGCCAAAAGCACGGACGTACGAGGCAAAGGATATCAGTGTAGTAATGGGCGTGTGACCTGCTCTCTTCCGCCGCTTATGGTTTGGGGTGTTGGCCACTGCCCCTGTGATCAGGAATGCTGCAATCAATAGCTCCGCCACCCTCCCGATACTCACCTGCTCTAACCGCAATGTTTATAAATATTAATCATTCAAAGAGAGTTAAGTGCTTTCCAATCACCCTACTTTACGCTCGAGTGTTTTTGAAGTAATCATGTGGAGACTGACAGCACGTAACCCTCTTTGTAGTGGTTGGTGTTAATAAACATTGTGGGAGAACACTTGAGAGTTTCTCAACCATGAAGGAAGATGAATGAATCAAGGCTGACAGCTGTGTGTGCGTGTGTGGTAGCTGTCAATCACAGCATAGTAAGGGAAATGAATGAATGGTTTGTTGCTCAAGGATCTGAAGGGTTTAAACACAGCTGCTGCTTTCTCGTTTCAGCGTCACCCCCCCCCCCCCCCCCCCTACTTGGGGTAAGGGTGGGGACTCAGAAGATCTGGGGTTGGGGTCTCAGGACTGGCATGAAAGCTGTTTTTTGCCTGACATCGGGCCATTGGGATACCCTCCACTGGCTGGCAGCCCCAGGGAATCCCCCCACCCCTTAAACTCTCTGTTAAGTCAGCAATTTTCTATTTAACCGTCCCTCTGCTTAAACGCCAGCAACCTACACAGACGATATAAATTGTGTCTTTCTTCTGCTCGGGCTGTCATATTTTTGCCAATTTATTTCATGAACTGGGAGGGTGCCTGAGTATGATAGAGATGGAATTACAGGTTGAACTCCTAGTGTTTGGTTTCTCTGCGGCAAATATTAATTGAAACTCTTACTGACAGATATCTCCACAGCAGGAGGCACAGAGGTAAGTATCTCAAAAGTCCAGTTCGTCCAATCCAAACGGGGTACAGGTGGAAGCCAATCCAAGCCTACACTGCTGTTCCCCTCCTCCATACCCTCTCTTGCTGCCCACACGCCTCTGTGCCCCCTCCCCATTCTCCCTCACCTCCACTCCCACCACAATTCCTCATCCAGCCTGGAATGTGGGATAAAGGCTGGATTAACAATTGCTTCAAAGCCACCGTTATTCTTCACTATCATTGATGAACCAGGCGCTAGGCTGCATTAGCTGCTGCCTGTGGTTCAGCTGCCGACACACCAGCCTATTAACCGAATGCTTTCGGCATCAGATCCCCCTGCGGAGGCATGAACGCAAAATCAATACAGATGCTCCTGTGCACTGAGAGATTGGAGCACTGCCGACTCTCAGATCAGGTATTGAGGCCAATCTGCTCTCAGGTAGACATCTGAGATCTCACGGCCACTATTGGAGGAAAGGCAGGTGAGCTCTACTTGAAGCCTTGGCTATTATTTATCCTTTGAACAAATTCACAGAAGCAGGTTATTTACATTACTGTTAGCGGGACTTTGCCGGTTGAAAATTGGCTCTCGTTATTTTTTTTCATTCATGCAACGTGGACGTCAGTGGCTAATCCAGTTTTTGCAAAGGCCTCGAAGAATCCACACCGAGTTTGTTGAAACAAAAACTTATTTGACTTCACAACTACTATTATGTACAGCTCCAGTAGCTCGCTACTGGGTCTTCTCTAGTTGATGTCTTACTGGCTAACTATATATACATAGCCAGAGATTGTTAATGGTCCACTGCCCCTTGACGGAGGAGCTCATATTCTGCAAGACCCATAGGGTAGTTAATCATCCCTACTCTGTATGACCCATTGGAGTTATAACACTAGCATTTATTGCCCATCCTTAATTGCCCTTGAGAAGGTGATGTGCTACCTACTTGAACCGCGTGCAGTCCATGTGGTATAGTTCCACCCACACAGTGCTTTTCCATAGGTTGCTGGTTTTGATTCAGCTACTGTGAAGGAAGAACAATGTAGGGCTAAGGGTTTGTGGTGCTGGTGAGGATGTTGAGTCGGGAAACTTGTTGACTCTGCAGACGGCTCTTCTTTAAACTGAACCCCACCATGGAACATATTTTTGTTCTGGGGAGGTGGCGGCTGGATGGAATTAGGCCAAGTGTCTCTAGTGAAAGCTCAAGAAGACAATGGAAGTGGGCACGTAGTGAAGTTCGATTCCCGCTGGGTCACTTGAAGCACCCATCTCCATTTACTGGGATACTGACCCAGTTGGAGTGAATGTCAGACCCCAAAGTCTTACTCTCCTCATGCCCCTCCCCCCCCCCAGCTTATACGACCCTTCGTATCCCCAATGCATCCTCCATATCAACTCTCCCAATATCCACTGTGCACAGAGGAAATGAGCCAGCAGCAAGTCCGACAAGGGGCAGCTGGTTTGTGATGCAGAGCGAGGACAACAGCGGGGTTATTTATGAAGGCCACACCTTCTCAACCTTACTCCTTGTTTGAGGTGTGGTGATCCTCATGTTAAATTACCATCAATCAGCTCGCCCCCTCAAAGGGGAAAGCAGCCTATGGTTAGTAGAGTAAGAAGTCTTACAACACCAGGTTAAAGTCCAACAGGTTTGTTTCAAACACGAGCTTTCGGAGCACGGCTCGTTCTTCAGGTGAATCTCCACATTATGGTTAGTAGCACAGTGGTTAGCACTGTTGCTTCACAGCGCCAAGGACCCGGGTTCGATTTCCGGCTTGGGTCACTGTCTGTGTGTAGTCTCCATGTTCTCCCTGTGTCTGTGTGGGTTTCCTCCGGGTGCTCCGGTTTCCTCCTACAAGTCCCGAAAGATGTGCTTGTTAGGTGAATTGGACATTCTGAATTCTCCGTGTACCCGAACAGGCGCCGGAGTGTGGTGACTCGGGGCTTTTCACAGTAACTTCATTGCCTTGTTAATGTAAGCCTACTTGTGACACTAATAAAGGTTATTATCTATGACTTACTTTTACTTGGTTAGATAAACATTACATTTTGAGATTTAAGTGCATTAGCAGGAATTTATTTGGCGATCAGCAGGAATTTATAACCATACATCAACGCTGCGACCAAGAAAGTACAACAGGAAACTAAGGAAATTCAGCACGTCCACATTGACTCTAACCAATTTTTACAGATGCACCATAGAAAATATCCTGGCCGGGATTCTCCTCGCCCATACCGGATCGGAGAATTGCCGGGGGCGTGGGAAATTCCCGCCACACCGCTCCAAGGCCGCTGAAATAGGCTCCTTCGGCAATTTTCCGCAGGCGACCGACCGAACTCCTGCCAGCATGGTTTACATCTGGTACCACCTGGCGGGAGCTTGGACCTGCGGCCGCGGTGGTAGTCCTGGTTGGGGGGGGGGGGGGGGGAGGGAATCTGACTCCCGGGGGGCTTCAGCGGTAGCCAGGCCCGCGATTGGGGGCCACCCATCGCCTGACATCGCGATCTGGGGCAGACCGACCTTCCTCCAAGCAGGCCTGCTATGTGGCTCCACCATGTTGCCGGTGCCCGTGCTGAGGTGGACCTCCGCGCGCATCCCCTTGCGGCTGCCATGCATATGCGCGGCAGCGCGGTCTGGACAGCAGGGCCCGACCGGCAGCCAGAGCTGCGGGACGCATGCCGGGGCCCTACTAGCCCCCTTGAAAACGGAGAATCACCCCGGACATTCGAGGAAAAAGTCCAGAGTGATTCTCGCCCTTTTCCGGTGAGCACGGGGACTTAGTTCCCAAAAGGAAGAATCCCGGCCCCTATCGGGCTGCATCATAGCCTGGTATGGCAACTGCTCGGCCCAAGACCGTAAGAAACTAGAGTCGTAAACACAGCCCTGTCCATCACGCAAGCCCACCTCCCAATCATTGACTCTGTCTGCACCTCCTGCTGCCTTGGGAAAGCAGGCAGCATAATCAAAGACCCCTCCCACCCGGGTTATTCTTTCCTCCAATCTCTTCCATCAGGCAGAAGATACCAAAGTCTGAGAACATGCACTCACAGATTCAAAAACAGCCTTTCCCCGCTGTTACCAGACTCCACTTATCGACTGAACTGATCTCTCCATGCATCTTTTCTACAGTTATAGCACTATATTCTGTGTGTTTCACCTGAAGTCTGTGTCTATACATCGTGTATTTATCCTACATCCTGCATTTTCACATATGGAACGATCTGCCTGGACTGCATGCAGAACAATACTCTACACTGTACCTCGGTACACATGACAATAAATCGAAATCTAATCGGATTAAACTATCTGGCAACTGTGTCAACACAAACAGGCTGAACAGAAGTTGTTGAGTTGTTGCAGTGCATCTTGTACTGCTGGTAACAAACTGGCAAAAAGCCGCAGGGGAAATGTGTAGACTTTTTTTTAAAAAGCAGCTATTTTTGATGATCTGGAATGTGGTGCGTGAAAGGATGCTGGAAGGAGATTCAATCATAATTTTCCAAAGGGAATGGGATAACTACTCCAAGGTAAAAAACATTACTGGTCTATGTGGACAGAGTTGCGTGAAGAATGTGGCCGATGGGATAGCTCTTTCAAAGAGGCAGGAAAGGCACAATCCAGTACCCTTCCATATTGCAATGTTTATCATTCTAAAGAAAGTGAAAAAAACTCACCATTGATTCAATGTTCCCTGTGACACTTCTACAGGGTTTAGTTCGCATCAGTGTGTGCTGGAGCCTAATCTCCAATTCCTGAAGACTTCCATGGCAATGCTTCCACAGGACTGGCAAACCTAAAACATCTCCGCGCGATTACATTTATTGGTCAAGAAAGCTTTTTCCCACCCCCCCGCCCCCCCACAAACACACCAATGAGGAGAAATGCGTAGGCCATTTGCTTCTTTTTTTTTTGTCAATTTCATCTTTATTTTATTTTTTTTTAATTCCATACAGCAAGAATCAAAGATATAGCGGTAATAATAAAATAAGCCGGAAAAAAAAAACAATTGGCAGCCAAGGACAGAGTACATTATCTCGCCAACTACGAGCAGGAAAACAAAAAAAAAGTCTGTGATTACACAATAGTAAAACCAAGCTTCTGTCCTTTTAGCAGTTGTAGCTACGGCCTTGCAAATTGGACACAACCTTACCAAATCTGTGCGGTTGTTTCATCGGAACGAAGAAAATTAGATTTTGGGTGGATGGGGTGGAGTGGGTGGGGGGAGGGGTGGGGTTGGAGGGGAAAATTTGGGTGGGTTGGGCTGTTTGGTTAGAGGGGTGGAATTGGCATCTTGAGTCCGCACTGCCTGCTCCTACCCGCCGCTCAGTCCCCCCAAGCCGACAACCCCCTCTCCCTCTACCCTGCCAATGGGTTCTTCTCCCTATTTTCAAAAGGGCTTGGGGTGGGGTGGGATCCTCCACCAAAAGCTGGGGGACGGGCGGGGGAGGGGGGGAATGCAACGTTTAAGTATTCTTCTGTTTTATGAAAAAAATAGTTGATTTGGATCATATTGAAAAGGTATGCACTCAACTGCAAAAAGGAACAGGAATTGCGAGAGCTGTAAAATCATGTGGGCACCTGCTATTTGATTGATCTGTCTGTGATTAAACTGACATTTCTGTTTCTTCATTGAAAGTGTGGATCCAGTTTAATATATATTTATATACTTATATACGTATGTATGTATTTTACTTCCCGTTCGGAATACACCATCAATTTCAGTTTACGGAGCCTGCTCTCTTTAAGTCTAAAATACGTTTTTCCTTTCTCCTTTTTTTTCCAAGTGAAAGCTTCTAAACATGCAGTACATTTTTTTTTTAAAAGAGTTTTAATTTTTTTTGTTGGTGTATAGTGATGTGAACATAATTTTTGTTTTCAGATGGCATGAAAATTGGTAATTGATGTGCCTGCCCTGGTTAAATGATCTTCAGTCGGGCTTTGAACCTGTTCAACATTGTCAGTCATGAGCAGAGGAGGGAGGGGCAGGGGATGGTGGTCGGTGGGTGGGTGGGTGTGAGGGAGGCGCAATTTTAAATCTACCTGGCCGGGTGAGAAGTCCACGGGTTCAGGTGGGGCTACTGCATTACATGCTCCCCTCCAACCTCCCCACCGGTCCCGCCCGATAGTGCTCTCCGTCGACCTCAAATGGACAGCCAAAATCGGGTACGGGCGGTCGGGGGGGGAGTGTGGCTGGGGGGAGGGTTGTAAAAAGCACATACCCCACCATGATCCCATCTGTTCCTTGGCGGGCGGGATTGGATTAAAACTGCGCGTCTGACCCTCCCAGAGATCTCAGGAGAGATGTTTATCATTCCAGCCAAAGAAAATCCTGGCAAACTACAAGCTGTTCACATTAAAGCAAAGCAAAATCTTGCCTTTTTTTGGTTGGGAGTGGGGTGGGCGGGGGGGGAAGGGTTTGGGGAGTGGGTTATGAGGCGCTTACTCTGTGCCCATTATTAGTTTTTTTTTTCGTTTTTGCAAGCTTTTTTTTTACATTTTTTGATTTTGTTCAGCCTGTCGTTTTAATTACCTTAACAAAATTCCTTGTTATTATAGACATTTTTTTTTATTCAAAATAAGATCTTACTATTTTACAGGTTTCCCTCTCTTGACTATGTACAGAAGTGCAAAAAGTCAACTTTCATCCCGTAGGCCCGATCACCTTTTTTTCTCTCTCTAAAACTGCAGCATAATCAACCCTCAAGTGTTTGCACACACAACTCAGATTAATTCTCTTTTCTTATAAGTAAGCTTTGATTAATATTTGAATTCATGACATAAAAAAAACCCTTTGATCTACTGATTATGCAGCTTCTATTCAAAGAAGGTCTGGATATTCATAAGAGGGAGATCAAAGTGTACTCAGAAAACAATATCTTACTATTCTCAAATGGTTACAGTAGAAAATAATGTTCAGTTCTAATATCTAGGAACTAGAGATTTCCGTAATGACTAATTACAAACAAATTAAATCATTAAAATATTACACAATTGTCTGCCAGGATTGTTGCTATAGCAACAACTTAACTTCATACTTCACAATGAAACATATCATTGTAAGATTTCCATATAAAAGATCTTTGTTCTCTGATAGCAAACAGGACTGAAGTAACAATGACTGATGCTCGCAATCATAAGTCAGTACAATATAAATCATTCTTTAAGCTGTTATATACTAATCTGAATAATCGAAAGACACTACAGTTAATTCAGTTATGAATATGTTATGAAGGATGAAGTGGGTGGGTGGGGGGAGGAGAGGGGAGGGGGGGGAGGGGGTGCGGCGGGGGGGGGGGGGGGGAAGAAGAAAAGAAACCTTTTCCGTCATAAGCTTTTGGAAATTTTTTATCAGTGAATCCTGACAAAACGGAAAAAAAATCTACCGACTAAAATATGAAAACAACGTCCGCCATTTACACGGAATAAAAAATAAAGACAAATCTAATCTTAATATATCTAAGAAACTACAAATTTAAACAAAGGAGGAAAAAGTCAGCAAAGTTCTAGCATGTTAAGTAATTTGAATAGCAATTTGTTTCTAATAGCAATGTGTTCTCAACAGGTTTGAAGTAACATTTAGAATGGGTTTCAACCCGTAATATATAATCTAAGGCTTTAATAGATGTACAGTACAATCAATAAAATCGATGCAACAACCCCTTTAAAACTACCAAGCGCACCTTTCAAGTTCTACCTAAACACGAAACCCTTGCAGTGAGCTAGGGAGTATGGAAAGTTGCAGAATTTAATCTGTGCTCCTTCCCTTCTAATGAGGATACTCCTAGTAACCTGGCCCCACTACAGTTGATCCACCTTTTTGCTGAACTACCCTCTTAACAAGCTGCGGAAAAGAAAGAGATTCCTATTGAGGGGGGGGGGGGGGGGGGGGGGGGGGGGGATAGAGAAAAAATAAAGGAATTCCTTTGGATGAACCCATTAAGCGTACACAACTAATATTCTTTTTTTGTTCTTGTTTTTTTTTCTTGAAGGCTTTCTAAGGCTAAATGCAATAATTTGAAAAAAAAAATCACATATAAAATTCACCCAGACACATATCCCACCCTGGCGCTACTTTCAACAAACATCTTGATTTTCATTAATATTTTGGTTTAACATGCATCTTAATGACAGTGCTTTGTTCGGTATCTAGCTTAGAGTCACTTTTCTTTAGTTTGCCTGCGTATATACGTGTGTGACTGCAATGAGACATTCAGCACAAAGTGAGAAGTTTCCATCTCCATAAAGTTTTTTTTTTTATAGTCTTAATTGACTTTTGGTTCTGTTTTCACGAACAGAGGGAAAAATAAAGACATCGGGGAAATTAAAACTGCGCAAAGGTGGCTCGCCTTTCCAAATCTCTGAAGCATGGCATCTTGCTTGGCAATTCACGGAAAGAGGCTCCTTTCCCTTTGGAGTTGACATGTTGCCAATCTGCATGGCCAGCTGACATCAAGGGATACCCTTTTTTTGGCCATGCGTGGTTGTGACATTCATTTAAAAAAATTTTCATTTACGTTGGTCGATATTAATTACATGGTAGTCATTAATATGACAGATCTCAATAATGTGCATCAGTGAAATAGTAGTCTTGCAAGACTTCCCTTTATAAAAAATTATATTTTTATTTATTATGTGCTATGCTATTCATTCTGGAGTGAAGATGCCATTTCGGAGAAAGCTTTGGCATGTACGGTAAAGTAACAAAGTCTGTGGCACTGTCCGACTTTACTGAGCTTTAACAAGTTTGAAATATGTTGAATCAGATAATTGCTTTAGCACTGCAGAAATAATACTTTAGGGTTTGATGTACAGTCCTGTATGGCACTTAACATGTACCCCCCACACATTTATGACACAGTATTTAAAGCTATAACGCGCTTTAAAAAAAACAATCTGCCCAGCACATTCATCTTTGTCCATTGCCCCTTTAAGTCTTCCTCACATTCCACTAGAATATAACCTTAACACAGAACACTGTGCATGCACAACTGACTCTTGATGATTAATGGTAAAATAGTACTTTTTTTTTAAATACAAGGTGCACCTTTTTTGTTTTTTTTTCTTTTTTTTTCTCCATTTTTGTAAACTTGAAGGAAAACCATTTAAACCTAACATCAAAATGATTTGCATGGTTCATAGGCGTACCGGTACACACTGCATACTAAAGTGTACAAGTTTACCTTTCCACTGAGAGAAGGGATGGAGAAAGAGTGAGAGAGAGGGAGAGAGAGAGAGAGAGATAGAGAGAGAGACAAGATGTGTGAAAGAAATGGGTGAGTCGTTTATGCATATATCTTGGACTCTATGCATAACACAGTACTGAGTAAAGGCAGATGATGTTGTACGCTGAACAACAGGTCACTTTCCCTCAGCTTTACTCTTGGGTGTAACAGGCAGGCTACACAAGTCTCAGCTTGCGAAGTTTTTTTCGGCGCTTCCTTCCGGATAACCATACTTCCGTTTCGTTAGCATGCAAAAGGTGGAAAGGCTTCCGGCTGAGGGGGTGAACGAGG
The DNA here is from genome assembly GCF_902713615.1 of Scyliorhinus canicula. NCBI lineage: Eukaryota > Metazoa > Chordata > Chondrichthyes > Carcharhiniformes > Scyliorhinidae > Scyliorhinus > Scyliorhinus canicula. Next base: position 149,094,569 of record NC_052158.1, on the reverse strand, counting down.
GGTTGGGTATAAGATGGTGGTATTTACAGAATGGCTGTTGACCCTTGCCCTGTAATGCTGTTCCGGCACACTTGTCATCTCTTCACGCTGATCTAGACGGGGAAGAAAAAAGAAGGCGGTGGTTTAGGTCCTGACCGACTTTGATCGGAATAGGATTCCCTGGCCTTTGCGATTGAAGGGCAGCAAAACCCACACAGGCTCAGTGCTGGCCAGTGCTCCTCCTCACAGATTCCCCCTTGTATTTGTTACGCCGCTCAAGTACAAAACTGAGAAACATCACCTGAGAGAAAGGAAGACCTGCATTTATATAGCACCTTATTAGGAAGGGACATTAAGTGGGATTTTCTGACAGTCCCCCCTCCCCCGGCAGGATCTTCCGGTCCCACTGACGGTGACTCCCCCCCCCCCCCCCCCCCCCACCTCACTGTGGCTTCCCTAGTGGAGGAGGGTGCGAACAAAGGGAAACTCTGTTAACATTGCAGGACTGGCAGATCCAGCCACCAGACAACCTGCCACCTCCCATCATGTAAATGATGCTTAATCATGAATGTGACACTGGGGCTGGTTTCGCACAGTGGGCTAAACAGCTGGCTTGTAATGCAGAACGATGGTTCAATTCCCGTACCGGCCTCCCCGAACAGACACCGTAATGTGGCGACTAGGGGCTTTTCACAGTAACTTCATTGAAGCCTACTTGTGACAATAAGCGATTATTATTATTATTATAAAGTTGGAGAGGTTTAGGATTCGGGTGAATTGAAGAATTATAATCCTTAAGTTAATTGTTTTTCATTTGTGTTTGGCGTCCTTGCCATTACTTACCCCTGAAACAGTGGCACTAACACAGATCATTTATCTTATAGTTGTTTGTGGGAGCTTGCTGTGCACAAATAGGTTGCTGTATTTCTTATATTGCGACACTTCAAAAATTAGATACTTCATTGTTTCTTAAATGCTTGGAGATTTTGTGTGATTGTGAAAGCTACGAGACAAAAATGGTGGGCAGCACGGTGGCACAGTGGTTAGCATTGCTGCCTACAGCGCTGAGGACCTGGGTTTGAATCCCGGCCCTTGGTCACTCTCCTTGTGAAGTTTACACATTCTCCCCGTGTCTGTGTGGGTTACACCCCCACAACCCAAAGATGTGCAGAGTAGGCAGATTGGCCACGCTAAATTGCCTCTTAATTGGAAAAATAATTGGGTACTCTAAATTTATTTTTAAAAAATAAATAAAGGTCAATTTTTTTCTTATTTCCCTCAGTTGTTACTTAGCTGTCGCTCTTGCTACAACCTGGGCAGAGTTTGGGGGAGGAGGGGTTGAAGCACAGGGTGGAATTTTCTGAAACCGCTCACACGTCACTGGGATCATTCAGTCCCACAGAAAGTTAGTGAATCTTTGGCTGGCCTGTCATATCATCCCTCAACAGGCCACCCCCCCCCCCCCCGAAAATCCAGACCACAGTTTGTGTTATCATCTAGGGCTGGATTAAGCCTTCTTATTCTAGCTTTCCCATCCAGAGGAAATAATCATATAGTTATTCTTTCCAACACCTTAAACACCTCTATTCGAACACCCCTTAATCTTCTATGCTTGAGGAAATGTGAATCTTATCTTTGCAGCCTCCCCTAATAATTTAACCCTTTTAGAGCCAGTTAGATTACAATTGGAGCTCGTAGCTCAGTAGTAAAATAAGGAAGTGGGCAGCACGATAGCACAGCGGTTAGCACTGTTGCTTCACGGTGCCAGGGGCCCGGGTTCGATTCCCGGCTTGGGTCACCAGAAGACGCGCTTGTTTGGTGAATTGGACATTCTGAATCCTCCCTCAGTGTACCAGAACAGGCGCCGGAGTGTGGCGATGAGGAGATTTTCACAGTAACTTCATTGCAGTGTTAATGAAGTTACTGCACCAACCCGCCGAAAGAGCACTCCACTTCGACCCAATTCCCCGTAACTGCACCTAACCGATTGACACTAAGGATAATTTAGCCTGGCCAATCCACCTAACACGCACATCTTTGGACTGTGGGAGGAAACTGGAGCACCTGGAGGAAACACAAGCAGACACGGGGAGAACGTGCAGACTCCGCACAGACAGTGACCCAAGCCGGGAATCGAACTCGGGCCCATGGCGCTGTGAGGCAGCAGTGCTAACCACTGTGCCACCACTTTTCAATGACATTTCACCACAATAATTAAGAGTGTTAATAATACTTTGAAGAAACAAAAGCAAGGGATACTCACTGTTCGACCCAAAGATATTCTACATCGGAGTAACGTACTTATGGCTAGTCAGATGATCTACAGATATTATGGGCATCTGTACGAAAGAAAATGATAACTCCAGTTAATATGCATGGCTCATTCAGCATGTTCAGTAAACCTGTTTAAAGTTGAGGCCAGACACAGATTACACAGTGCCTGGATCATGCTTCAAGGCAGTTAAAGTCCTTGAGTTACTATGTAATGACAAATAGGTGCAAGGCTAACACTGACTCAGTTGTTAAACTTTGAGTTTAGATTGGAAATAGGTCAAAACTGCATCACCAGATTTATGACGGCACAACATTAAATAGATGTTAACAGCTCACATTTCTTTCTTTTTCATTATTCACAGATTTATGAATTGCAGCGCAGAGTCAACAGTGGTCTACAGTCAGCACTTTGTAAAGGAAACAATAATAAACTTGTTCTTTGACTGGCTATTATAAAACATGTATTCCCTTGAATAGAACTGATGGTTTAATGTAGGCCCCACTTGGAGTTTGCGGAATCATTTTATAGACGTATTCTTAAAGTAATTCTACTACTGCTGATTGCTACTTCTAAGCCATAAAGACCAAGCAGGTTCTAGATTAATTTGTTTGGTCTGCACCGAGATAGCCAGTGTGCACAGCAGCAGGGAACTCGTCATTGATTCCAATACCTTGGATTAAGGAAGGGAGAAGGATGCCGTGATAACTATTTACTCATTCCTGCCAGAGATATATGTGTAAAGCGGATGTGGGGACAGGACAGGAGAAGGACTTGGCATGCCACCCACGGTCGAGTAGGCAGTGGACATTCACGGGCTACGGTTCACTTCTGAACAGTGAAAACACTCAGGTAAGGTGCCAGAAACTAACTGGCTGTAGAGGAAGCAAACGTCAGCTTGACTCGGTGCCTTTGGTAGAGGAGGCGACGGTTTGGGGGTGAATAATGAAATGGGTAATCAGATGGTGAATTAGATGGAATCAGATGGAAAGGCTGGTTTAGCTCAGTGGGCTAGACAGCTGGTTTGTGATGGCAAGGCCAAGAGCCCGGGTTTGATTCCCATACCGGCTGACCTGAACAGGAGCCTGAATGTGACGACTAGGTGCTTTTCACTGTAACTTCATACTTGTGACAATGAAAGGGTAAGCTGGATGGAGAGAGGGAAGGAGAGAGGGAGGGAGGGAACTTATTGGTGGCTTAAACTTTTCTCAGATTCTTCCCTTCATGTATGGGATGTGGGCATCATTGGCTAAGCCAGCATTTATTGCCCATCCCCAATTGTCCTTCAGAAGGTGATGGTGAGGATGGGGGTGAGGGTGGCAGCACTCCCTGGTCCATTCAATGCCACTCCACAATGGCGTACACATCTTGGAGATCTGAACAACCATGGACTAAAAATAAAAAACCTCAACACAGTGCACTGACCCAAAAGTGCCGCCGCTAAGTCTTTCGGAATGCACGTCGCTTGGGAATTGCCGACTTTAAAACACGCGAGGCGAGAAAGCAATTTGTTCCTCAAATATGTTAACTAAAGGATGTTATTTTAGACACATTGAGCAAAACTAAAAGATGGAAAAGAGGCAAACACTTATGCAATGATGAATTCAAGGACATACAGAAGTTGTCATTTTAATTAAAACGCTCAGCCCATTGTCTGTGAAGCAAAACATTTATGTTTACCCCCATTAAACTCAGTTCCTGCCCACTGCACCCCACCTTCGCCACTTGCCCTACAAATCTAGCGGTTCTGCAGATGATTCTCACATTCAACTCACTTCTCAATAATAATGTATATAGCGTGGAGGGTGGGAAATGGGATAGCCAATTTTCTCTGCCAATGCAGAGTGGGTACAGTGAATACAAAGAGAATAGACAATAAGACCATTAGATGTAGGAACAGAAGTAGACCATTCGGTCCATCGTGTCTACACCACTTTCCCACCTTATTCCCATAGCCTTTTATTCCCTTAAAAATCTGTCGATCTCAGCTTTGAACCATGCTTAACGACCCAACCTTTACACCCCTCTGTGGCAAAGGATTCTGCAGATTCCTTACTCTCTGAGAGAAGAAACTCCCCCTCATCTCGCTCTTAAATGGGTGACTTCTTACTCTGAGATTATACCCTCTGGACCTAAACTTTGCCACAAGGTGAAACATCCTCTCGGCATCTACCCTGACAAGACCCCCTGAGAATCCTCTATACCTCAATAAGGCCGCCTCTCGTTCTTCTAGACTCCAATGAGTAAAGGACCCAAGCTACTCAACCTCCTCTCATAATCAAAATCCCTCCATACCCAGGATCGACCCAACGAACCTTCCCTGGACTGCCTCCAATGCCAATATATCTTTCCCCTTGTGGGGAAGAGGATAACCGGGGACCATCAATGCAAGATGGTCACCAGGGAATTCAGAAAAAACTTTCTTTTCACAGGCAGCGGTTGAAGAAAATAGTACAGATGCATCTAAGGGGAAGCTAGGTAAGCAAATGATGGGGAGCAGAATAGAGGGTTATGGATTTAGATGAGGAAAGTTGGGAGAGAGCTCGGTAAGCGGTGGGTGGAGGGGGGGGGGGAAGAGCATAAACATCAGCATGGACTGTTTGGGTTGAATGGCCCATTTCTCTGCCAAATATCCTATGCAATCCTATGTAAAGGCAGAACAGGAAATGTCACCCTGTGGCACAGGTGGCAACATCACCTGAGAGAGGCACAGGATAACCTACCGCGGAGTAAGGAGGCCGCGGGAAATGGTCAACATCCTTCAGATAACATTGTAACTGCAATAAATGAGAATCATGTTAAGTCATCAAGTTGAAATGTGATATAAGAATAATTAATAGACTTTTGTGTCATTTGTTTTGAACATAGATGGAAAAAAAAACAAGAGACGCAGGGAGCATGCACAGGTCCGACTGGTGGTGGCGGCCAGAGGGGATAGGAGGATCTCAATTCTCCTTCTGCCTGAATCCCGTGACTTTCTGCCCCCTTAAAATCAAATGGGCACAAAAAGGGCTGGGGCTTGTGGTTGCTTTGTAGATGTCCGCCTGAGGGAGGTCCCGGTGGTGATAACTCTGGAATATTTATCAGCGTTGAATTCCTTTTCCTGTATTAATTATCTTCGTGTTCTCTCTCAGCCTTTGTTCGCTGCTGGTTGTGCCATTATGTCACCATGTGACAGTGACATGTGACTTGGCATGAGTATCAGCAGGCTGTTGACCGTGGTGGGCCTCAAGGCACAATCTTCTCTCCGCTCAGTGGGGTAGACTCCCCTGCCCAGCAGTGGCTTAGGGGAGGCAGTGGGCCGTGGCATTGCCACTGAACTAACAGTCCAGAGACCCAGGGTAACCCCGACATTGCGAATGTCACAATGGCAGATGGTAAAATTTGAATGGAATAGAAAATCTGGAATTAAAAGTTTAACAATGACCATGAAACCACTGTCGATTGTCATAAAAATGCATCTGGTTCACTAATGTCCTTTCAGGAATGCAATCTGCTGTCCTTACCTGGTCTGGCCTTCATGTGACTCCAGACCCACAGCAATGCGGGCAACTCTTAAATACTCTCTGAGATGGTCGAGAAGCCGCTCAGTTCAATGGGCAACAATTGCTGGCCTTGCCAGCGATGCCCACACAGCATGAAATATTTGTTTTTTTTAATTGTAGTTTGGGGGTTTTAAGAGGTTGGGGATAGGTAGGTTTTGAACTGTGTTCCCAATGCTTTCCCATCCTCCACCCTACAAATGACCAGCTTCACCTACTTAATGGCAATGTCATCAATGCTGGCACGCCATTTTAACACCTGCTGTCGAGAGGTTGCGCGAGACCTACTCAAGGGCTAACAGATGGAGGTGAGTTAAAATTTAGGGCCACAGGGGCAGCCAATCAAATATCACCCCCTTCAAACTACTTCCAAAGGTTAAAACTGCTTACGATAAGTCAAATGTTATATACGCCGTGCACAATGAACTTCTCTTTCCCTAATCCGTTTTTAAACTAATCTTCCCCCCTTATGGCCAGGAAGTCTACATGCCACCTGTACGGGACATCTGGAGATTAATTGCTACATTTGAGACAACACAACATAAGTTGAAAAAGCGAAATTTCTTGTGAAACCACTGTAGGTCAGGAAAATGGGTGCTGATTCCCCACCATTAACAGCATCCCAAACTCATTCCCTGCTCGTGTTGCAAGGTGCAAGGGGTTGTTGGACCTGAGCTATCTCCCCGGTCTAGCTTCTGTCACAGATTGAAAATGAAATGAAAATCGCTTATTGTCACGAGTAGGCTTCAATGAAGTTACTGTGAAAAGCCCCTAGTCGCCACATTCCGGCGCCTGTCCGGGGAGGCTGGTACGGGAATCGAACCGTGCTGCTGGCCTGCTTTAAAAGCCAGCGATTTAGCCCAGTGAGCTAAACCAGCCTCAACACTAATAAAGGGAGCCTTTATTAGTGCCTGCCCAACACTAATAAAGGGAGCCATCCCCAGCATCCTCAGGCTCCCAGCCTAATTGCTGTTCACACCACTATGCCCTGGACATCACAGCTGAGAGGCTTCAGGCAGGAAAAGTCCTAGCTCATTTCAACACCCTCAGAGATTAATGTCCTGGGTCTAATGTTGGACTCCCCGAAAATAAGTTTCATCCCTTCCCTTGGACCTGTTGGGTTAAAAATCCTGGACATCCAAATCCCTTTGAATTTTATTTCCTTTAAGCAGTTTATCATGGGGAAGGTTAATAAAATAAGACATTAATAATACAAGGATGGGAAGAATGGAAAAATCATATCTGCAAATACATTGCCAGACCATTAAGAGCCATAGCACAAAAAATGATAACAATGTTGTGCTGGTCTCTGCAGAGTTGAAGCCCAGAATTTACAATTCTTGGCTAAACTTACCTCACCCAGCAGCAATTAAGCACTAGATATCCCAAACGGGTAGAGTTTATGGCCTTAAATCATAGAATACCTAAATTGCAGAAGAAGGCCATTCGGTCCATCAAGTCTGCACCAACCCTGTGACAGGTTTGGTTAAACGGTGATGCACCTTAAAGGGCCACGGACCAGAATTTTAATGACTGTGATTGGATGAGAGGCCGACCTGAACTGGCATGAAATTGTACGGGAAAATGGTGGGTGGGCAGCCCAATGTCATAGTGGACGCCGCGCCACTTCAGGGTTGGCAGATGTGCGCAGGAGCCGGAGGCATACACACCGGCCATTAAAGTACAAATTAAGCTACTTAAAGCCCCAATCGACCGGAATTTCTAGCGGCCCGTACGCTTTTAGGCTTGGCTGGCGGGGCCCATCGGCCAGGCGGCCTTCACGTTTCTGCATTGTTCTCAGCCCAGCGCAGATTGAAATGGCCGGAGGATGTTTGAAAGTTGGTGAGTTAGGAGTATTGCTGTCACTTGTTTGTTGTTGCATCAGAGATAGTTTGTGGCATTTTCTGTGTGCGGATATCCTTTGAACAACACAGCAGTTGTCTGCCTTCAGGGAGCGTGTTTTATCATTTCAAACCACTCACCTGCACCCTCATGTGTCGTGGCGCCAGCCCTCTTCTCTCTGCGCCTCCCACCCCCACCCAAGCACGGAGTGCGTTTCATGCTGCTGCCAGTTAATTAGCCAGGCAGCGTGACCACGATGTTGGGAGGGAATGGAGGGTGAGAGCAGATTTCACATCTGCTTCCTACCCCGCCGATGGCGCTCGCCTGACAAGGCAACAACTCAGACCACAGAGTCAGTTGTTGCACAGAAGGAGACAACTTGGCCCATCAAGTCCATGCCAACTGTCTGTGGAGAAACTCAAGTCAGTTTCATGATCCTGCCCTATCCCTGTTGCCCTGCAAGTTTATATCCTTCAAGGGTCTATCCTATTTCCTTTTAAAATCATTGACTGTTTCCGCTTCCACCACCCCTATGGGTGGTGAGTCTCAGGGTGAGTGCCATTTGTTGCATAAAAAACCTCTTCCTCACCTCCCGCCCAGAGCTAACGGGAACAGTTTTTTCTCACTCCACCACCCAATCCCCATAACATCACCTAATCTTTGGTCACTAAGGGCAATTTATCATGGCCAATCCACCTAACCTGCACATCTTTGGACTGTGGGAGGAAACCGGAGCACCCGGAGGAAACCCACGCAGACACAGGGAGAACGTGCAATCGAACCCGCGTCCTGGCGCTGTGAGGCAGCAGTGCTAAACACTGTGCCATCGTGCTGCCCTTCACTTCGTCTCCCTCCGCCTTCCTTTGTCACCCAAGGACTCTGGTTTTAGTTTCTTGCGTCTATTATAGAATCATAGAATCTCTACCGTGCAGAAGGGGGCCGTTCAGCCCATCGAGTCTGCACCGACAATCTGAAAGAGCATGACCCAGGTACACTGCCCCACCCCACCAAACAAAGAAAAGTACAGCACAGGAACAGGCCCTTCGGCCCTCTAAGCCTGTGCCGACCATGCTGCCCATCTAAACTAAAATCGTCCACACTTCCTGGGTCCGTATCCCTCTATTCCCATCCTATATCCCCGTAACGCTGTCACCTAACTAGCCCATCCCTAAACACCAAGGGGCAATTTATCATGGCCAATTCACCTAACCTGAACATCTTTGGACTGTGGGAGGAAACCGGAGCAGCCGGAGGAAACCCACGCAGACACGGGGAGAACGTGCAGACTCCACACAGACAGCCGGGAGTCGAACCCAGGTCCCTGGCACTGTGAGGTAGCATTGCTGACCACTGTGCCACACTGCCATCCATTTTACCCTGACTAGATCACTCCACGTCTGGTTCAGTGGGTAGCATCCCTGCTTCTGAACCAGAGGCTCTGGGTTTGTGTTCCACCCCAGGACTTGATGGCAAAGGGAAGGTGCGTTCATCACGCAGCCAAATAGGCTGCAATCTGTCAATCTGCAAAATCCTTCCAACACGCCAATGGAGGGCGGAAAGAGCAGGAGAGACTCCTGGTCAGCCAGGCTTGAAGGGGAGTGGCATTCCTCAAGCTAGAAGTCCATGACGACAGACTCGCGACCTGTTCAAGGAAAAAGACAAAACTGTCCTAGTGCAGCACGAGCTGCAGGAATAGAGCTGGAATTGGAAGATCCCTTCTCACCCCATCAAAATCAGACCCCTTCCAATTTAAACGTTGTGCTTTAGATTGTTCCTTGCTCTTCTGCATCACTAGCCTAAACTTTATGATACGATTACACATGTGTCCCCAGCTATTTGGCCCACCTTGTTCTCCAGCACCAGATTCAACAATGCCTCCTTTCTCGTTGAACTGAAAACTAAAATCACTTATTGTCACAAGTAGGCTTCAAATGAAGTTACTGTGAAAAACCCCTAGTCGCCACATTCCGGCGCCTGTTTGGGGAGGCTGGTACGGGAATTTAACCGTGCTGCTGGCCTGCCTTGGACTGCTTTCAAAACCAGCGATTTAGCCCTGTGCTAAACCAGCCCCTGAACTGAGAACATCCTTGTCAAGGAATTTCTCCTGAACACATATCAGAAATTCCTCCTCCTCCTTTCCCTTTGTTCCAACATTATCTCAGTCGTTATCTGGGTAATTAAAGTCCCTCACTATCACACGTCTACAGTTTTTGCGCATCTAACCAAGTGGATTCTGTCATTGCCTTCTCAAGGATACTATCACTTTACAACACAACAATGTCTTTCCTATTCAGTCGTGCCATCCTAAATCCTTTTCACATTCCTGATCTTTTCTGATCACTTTACGTCCTTAAATATAAAAAAACCAGTCCTCACAATTTTTAAGTAAGGGCGGGATTTTCCTCCCCCTTCAATTGTGCGTTCTGCAGGGCCGAAGGGTGACTGACGGCAGGATCCTCCTGTCCCACGAAACCTATGGCGGGGTGCGCCGTCGGCGGGACCGTAAGATCCCGTCAGCGTGAACAGCCAGAAAATTCCGTCCCATGATTCCGTGATTGCCAATTCATCATATTCCCACATGGCTATTTGTCCTGGAGCTCACCAACCTTATTCGCCACACTTTGTGTATTTCTCCACATGCATTGTAAACCTATGTTTACATTCTTCATATTCCTTCCTAGCCTGCTCCTATATGTAATATGGTGCAAGTATCTTCTCCAATGCTGTCTCACCCCATCACTTATTCAGCAGAGTGGGCATTATGTGCCAATAATTTGACATTGTGGACATAATCGAACGGCCTCATCGCGCGTGACTTGGTGATGCAACAAGGCCTTTTGCAAGATTTGCAACGTTCGGAACGACTCGCGAGACCCAACGAGATCTCACACGATCTGGATCTGACTCTCACTGGGGGAGATCCAGATTTATATATTTAAGTAGGACATTAGGCTCAATTAACTATGTCGTCGCCCAATTTTTCTGCGACCCAGGAACTAACGCCCGTGCCTGGGAGACCTCACCATGGCGCAATTTAGCACTGGTCCACACAAATGTGGACCAGATATAACGGAGGGGGGGGGGGGGGGGGGAGGGGCAAGGCTCTCCCAGACCATCAGAGACCCCAAGCTGGTACCCTGGCACTCCTGCTGCCACCTGAGTACCTCAAGTGAGACGAGAGATTGGGACGGTATTTAGAAATGGCGCCCCGATCTCTTCGTGCACTGAAGAGTTCAGCTCATCAGTGTAATAAGTGAGGTAAGTGCGGACAAAAAAAAAATGTCCCATTTGAGAGCCTGAAGCGCTGCTCTACATGCCCAAAATGTGACTCTTTTTCGAACATTTAATCACGCTCAACGAGAGTCATTTTAACCCATGGCGGTTTATGGGTGATCTGCATAACCTGCAGGTGATCCAATATCATCCATCTCAACTATTACTCAAACGTTGATGTTATCCCAATTGAGACTAACCCTCTGGGGACATCTGCTGTACAACCGCAACATCAATTTACTGAAGTTGCACCAGAATGCTGAGGAAAGATTCCCATTCAGCCCTGGCTTTCATTCCCAAATATGGGCTGAACATTTTAATCTTGATCTTCCACTGACAGCAACAGGGCCCCCAAAAAAGCAACAACAGAACCTTTTCTCAAACGCTAACGTTGAAAGCGTTACTTGGAGAAACCTAGAGAAACAAGAACAACTGAACGTGTAAATGAGCAAACCTGGTTGGCGGTGGCGGTGGCCGCAAAGGGAACACTTGTGGCGGATGTCGTTGCCGCAGATACGGCTGCCGGATTAGCACCGTGCATCATGGGTACTTTGGAGGAAAATCACAGAGAGCGAAGAAGAGGAAGAAGAAACCAAATAGAGGGGGAACGAGAGGTGGAGAAGGTCACGGGGTGGGGGGTGGATTTTGATGGAAGAAACCATGGCAGCACACATCAAAGAGTTAGCGTAGCAACGAGCCGCGTGACGTTATCACCAGCGAGTGACATGTGTGTGCAGTGTCGGAGAAGGCGAAGAGGATAGGGGAAAATAAAGAGGTGGGGCAAGGTGAGGAAATTTGGGGCAAGTTGGGTAAAAGGGGATAGGTAGCGGTAGGGAGGGGGAACAAAAGAAGTGGAAGCATGCAGCAAACAAAATGAACATAAAAAAGAAGAGAGAAAAGGGAAAAATGCTTATTAAGAACAACAACAATTGGGTAAATCAATGCAACAAGCTCATGAAAAATAATATTACACACCTCTTTAAAATAAATGTCTATTAGGGTTATATTATTTAATATCAAAGCAGTTCAGAGTCATGCTTTAAATTACATATTCTGTCAAACTCTTAATTAAGCCACAACACTCATTAAAAGAAATCCATAGTTATCCATTATTGCAAAGCGACATTTATAAATGTTTCACTGCTTCATAATCATTAATAGGATCATTTTAAAAAGCTAAATTATGCAACAAGAGCTTTAATAATTCCAAACGGACCTTAGCAGTGAGAAGCACAGTCCTTTCAAAGTCCACTCACTCATGAATTGAACAGAATTGGCTGGCCAATGAATGACTCCAACCCAATGGTCAATTTCAGCAATTGATTTCCGAATCGTCAATTGAAAGGATGTCATTGAAAATGTGGGGTGGCGGCGGGTGGGGGGGAACGACAGGAGGTGGTGGTAGAGAGGCCAAAGGAATCCCATGCATTAAAAGGGACAGCGCCGCCATTAAAGGGAAGGTTCTGTGTTGCTGCCCATGTGTGCCATACAAATTTCAGCATCAACAGCATGGTCTCTTCAAGTCGATAGACAAGCAAAGGTCATCGCGCAAAACATTTCTCTTTCAGAGGTCAAGGTTGCAAGCCCAAAATGGTTCGGGCTGATCTTGGAACCGAGGCAAACGTATCGAATGTTAACTGGGGCTGTCCAAAAACAGGCTGCAATGGACAATGAGTCAGTCGAACCCTGTCAAAGAGGAGATGAGGAGGACCTGGTCTGGAATACGCTGCAGGAGAGGCTGGTGGAAGCAGATTCAACTTTCAAAAGGGAAATGGATAAATACTTCAAAAGGAGGCATGGGTTAGGAGCAGGGAAGTGGACTAACTGGGTAGCTCTTTCAAAGAGCTGGCACAGCTGGGAAGGGCCAATTGGACTCCTTCTATCCTGGAAGATTGTGTGAATTATACTACTGCATTTCTGAACGAGGGTTGTGGATGAGGAAGACTATTTTTGTTACCTTTCAATCTGGGATGCTTGAGACAATTATAGTCCTCCCGACTGCTACCTTGAGAGGGAGGTCTTGTGGCGCAGTGGGTAGAGTCTGAAGCTCTAGGTTCTAATCCCACTCCAGGATTTAAAGACTCGCTCATAGTGTGGCCAAACGGATTGAGGGTCAACCTGTAAATCCTTCCTATGGCGGGTGGTCAGAGTGACGGCGTCTCCATTCTTGATCCACTCTACTCTTGGCAGGTCCGCCACGCTTGATTTGGAATGGCTCTCCTTTGGCGGTAGACTAGTGACCTGTTCCAGGAGAAACCAGTTATGGAACCAGACAAAAGCGTGTGTGCTTTGTCTGCCTCATGTGTCATTAGACATGGGAAAGCCTCTAAATCTAAACCAAGACGGTTACCTTGGCAGACATCAGTAAACACATCCTTTTCCATGGATCAAATCAAATCCAATGGTTCAATCTCACAGTGGGGAATAACTCAACCAATAAAAGGATCCGGGAAGCTTCTTCAAATCATTCATTGAATTGAAGAACACAGGAACAGGAGAGCACTCGGCCACTCCAACCTGTTTTGCCATCCAGTTAGATCATGGCTCCTCCATATCCTAACTCCATCTGCCCACCTTGGTTCTGTAACATGCAACCACCTTGCCTAACAGAATAATTAATCACATGATAAATACATTTGAGAAAGGACGTTTCGTAGAATCCCTACTGTGCAGAAGGAGGTCATTCGGCCCATCAGGTCTGCACTGGCCCTTTGAAAGAGCACACTACTTAAGCCCTATCCCGCCCTATCCGCGTAACCCAGTTCTAACCTTTTGGACACTGAGGGGCAATTTATCATGGCCAATCCACCCAACCTGCACATCTTTGGACTGTGGGAGGAAACCGGAGCACCCGGAGGAAACCCACGAGGACACGGGGAGAACGCGCAGACTCCACACAATTAGGCACACAAGGCTGGAATTGAACCTGGGTCCCTGGAGCTGTGAGGCAGCAGTGCTAACCACTGTGCCACCGTGGTGCCCATTTGGATCATTTTGATTCATCCAACGGACACCGTACGGTTTTCCACTCCTGGTGTTGAACTACTCAAGAGGCTATTGGTGGCAATATTCCACCTGAGGGTTCATGGTCTGCAATGATCAGCAGCCGGAATCAGAGAAAACGTGAGGAGACATGGATTGGATTTTCTGGCTGTTCGCCCCGATGGGATCTTCCGGGTTCGCCAACGGTGTCTCCATCCCCCCCTACGGGTTCCCTGGTGGCGGAAGATGCAAACAATGGGAAACCCCGTTGACGACAGCAGCGGGAACAGAAGAAGCCGCCACTGGCCAATGGGGGAGGTGCGGGAGTGTGGTCAATTTTGCAAGGCATGTCGTGGAGGGAAAGTCCCACTGCTTTGATCTGGAATGCAAGGTTCGAATGGGCAGTGGAGGCAGATTCAATAGCAACGTTCACGGGGGAGTTGGATAAATGTTTTCAAGGGAAAATAATTCAGGGGGCTGCGGGGAACGAATGGGCGAGTTGGAGCGGGGTTTACAGGATAGCTCCCTCAAGGAACTGCCGCAAGGATGATAAGCTAAATGCTGGCCTCCTTCCGTGTCACTTCACAATACCATGGGCACAGTGATGAGCCGGTATCAGCGGTGGAGTTTGAAGGGCCTGTGGATAAAAATTCTACAGGTACGGATAATCGAAAAACAAAGCTGGCACCTACCAACACTTGTAGCGGGTGTCATGCACAATATTGAGCCTGCCCATCATGCATTGCAACAGGAAGGTGGATTTGAAAGGGGAAAAGAATTAAAACAACCCATCACATGTGTAATTAGAAATCATTGTAACAAAGAGGAAAAAACTTGTTATTGAGGGAACAGAGGTTGTGCTGTGACAGCACAATAAAATCACACAATAGTCTAATCTACAGGAAAACAGTGTGCTTTGTGAGGAACACGTATGTAAACATGTGTGCTGGTCGCTAACTCGGCCTTTTTCAAGATTGGTTTTGGTTCCCTGTTCACTGCCATTCGCAAAACCTGTTCCACAAATGAAGTTTCCTCCTCAGCCCCATTTCCTCTCCCTTTATTGGTTCAGTCGGAGGTGGGGAGGTTGGCATCCCACTCCAGCGGCTCGAGCACATAACCCACGCTGACAGTGCCAAGGCAGTACTGAGGAAGCTGTACCCACTGAATCCTCTTATGAGCCACACAACATCTTCCCTCTTGGGCAGACATAAAAATAACCCGTTTCTCTATTTTGGCGAAGAGCAGGGTGAGTTTGCACTACTCCCGGTGTCCTGGCCAACATTTATCCCTCCATCAACATCGCGGATTATTTCATAGAATTTTTTTTACAGTACAGGAGGCCATTCGGCCCATCAAGTCTGTACCGGCTCCTGGAAAGAGCACCCTACCCAAGGTTAACACCTCCACCCTATCCCCATAACCCAGTAACCCCACTCAACACTAAGGGCAATTTTGGACACTAAGGGCAATTTATCATGGCCAATCCACCTAACCTGCACATCTTTGGACTGTGGGAGGAAACCGGAGCACCCGGAGGAAACCCACGCACACACGGGGAGGATGTGCAGACTCCGCACAGACAGTGGCCCAAGCCGGAATTGAACCTGGGACCCTGGTGCTGTGAAGCGATTGTGCTATCCACAATGCTACCGTGCTGTAGGGCCTTGCTGTGTGGATAATTGGCTGCTGCCCACCTCCAATAACGGGGGAAACAGTTTTAAAAAACGTTTTTTTCCGAAATCAAAGGCAGCATTGATTTTCCCTGAGGTCAGATTTGTATTTTGCAAACATGATGGACAATCTTTCTCTGCTACGATAAAGTTTCACTCTTTTTCACTTTTGGCATCTCTGACACCGCGGAGAGGGTGAGCTCCCGGGCCGGTTGCCGTCACTGTATAATTAGTTGAGCCCGAGGAGGTGTGCAAGAGCAACAAACGGCGAACCCTACAATCGTGGTCTGAAAGACCTCCCTCTCTCCCCAAATCTCCTGCAAGTTTCAATTGACGCCTTTCAGAGGGGAGGATTCCTGATTTCTATTGCTCTCTGTGTGAATCAAAGTGCTTCACAATTCCAGCTCCCAGCATCCTCTAAATGTAACATATCTCCTAGGTGTGGATTCTTCCTGTCCAGCCTACCGAACCGTTTTATCATTTAAAACATATCGAAGGCTCGTCAAACTTCGAAACTAAAGTAGATACAAGCTAGGTTTCTGCGGTCTGCCCTCATAATTTAAACCTTTACGCCCTGGTTTCAGCCTGGCAAACCGGCACTGTTTTCTCTCTCAGGCCAATATATCCTTCCTGTCACACGGAGTCAAAGTTATCTGGAATTAGTTGGTAGCATTCTCATCTCTGTCTGAAAGTCGTGAATTCAAGTCTCATCCCCAGGGGGTGAGCGTGTAGTCTAGGCTGCTGAGAGGGTGCTACACTGTCAAAGGTGCCACAGCTTTCAGATAAGCTGTCTAACTGATGTCCCACTGACTACATCGCTACACTGATGCAGACGGCAGCTGACAGCCATCCTGATTGCCGCGGATCTGCAGTCACACGTGGACCAGGCAAGGACAGAAAAATTCTCTCGCTAAAGGGCATCAATGGATCTTTACCACAGTCGATGGTCGTTCCATCGTTGGGATTAGCTTTTAATTCCTGATTTATTAATTGAATTTAAAATTCTATCAGTGACTGCAGCAAGATCTGAACCCACCTCCCCAAAGCAGTGTAAGACCATAAGACACAGCAGCAGAATTAGGCCCTTCGGCCCATCGAGTCTGCCCCGCCATTCGATCATGGCTGATGTTTTTCATCCCCATTCTCCTGCCTTCTCCCCATAACCCCTGATCCCCTTATTAATCAAGAACCTATCTATCTCTGTCTTAAAGAGATTATCTTCCGCTATTACATTACGAGACCAGTGACATTACCATCATGCCACCATCGCCCCAGCTCCTGAATGGCCTGAACTACATTTCTCCCTCACTCGCAGCAAAAGCAGATTATTTAATCATTTGTTCACACCGTTTGTTAGACCTTACTGCTGATAATTGGTTGCTATATTTGCCGACATCACTACAGTGACCGCTCTTCGAAAGTACTTCAGTGGCTGCAAAGCCCGATAGAATGTCATGAGCATGAGGTCGGGTGCTATACAAACACAACTTCTTCCTTAATAATGGTCCACTGCTCTTAATTCAGCTTCTCACACCATCCACCTCAGCAAATGCCATAGCACCACTCAGTGCAGAAGGAGGCCATTTGATCCATTAAGTCCGCACTGACCCTACTTTGGCCCACTCTCCCGCCCTATCCCCATAACCCGACCTAACCTGCACATCTTTGGACTGTGGGAGGAGACCGGAGCACCCGGAGGAAACCCATGCATACACGGGGAGAACCTGCAGACTCTGCACAGTCACCCAAGGTCGGAATTGAACCCGGTCCCCTGAGGCAGCAGTGCTACCCACTGTGCCGCCATGCCATTGAAACTCATTTGAGACCTCTAAATTTTGTCCTGGCAAACATTTATCCATCAGCCAACGTCACTAAACGGGCTTAATTGGTCATTATCCTGATGCTGTTTCTGGGAGCCTGTGTTAACTGGCTGCCCGTACTTCAAAAACACTTAATCGGCCATAAAGTACTTTGTGATGTCTTATGGTTATGAAAGGCTCTATGTAAATGCAAGCTCTCTCTTATAGTTTTAATTATCTATTTGATGTTTTAAAAGGTTCTGATACTGGCCTCTCCCATTAAATTCAAACTCATGCTTTCAAACGGATGGCAGTGAAAAGTGTTCTGTAACTAGATTGGTTCACGGCAGTGATTTTTCAGAAGTGTATCCAATTCAATAAGATTTTTTTTGGGGGGGGAGGGGGCAGCAGAATGTAATAGGGCTTTAACAGCCGAGTCCTTAAAAAATGCAATCGCATAAGATTGAACTGATTTACAGTAAATGGAAACGGAGGGGCACTGTGTTCATACCAGCACACACAATAGCCTTGAGCGAAATGTGAAGCAAATGGAACATAAAGCAGCAGTGATAATATTATCAGCTCAGTTGCACTAACTCGCAAACATTTGTGGCTGAATGCTGTGGGTCCCTGTGAAGCAAAAATATTTCCGACAGCCTCCAATCTGACTTTTTCAACAAAAAAAAAAATCAATTGCCCTCAAAAAACCCTTCACCACAGTTGTTGCCGAGAACTCCTTTTTTTTTGTAAGTACTGAGTGAAGGAAAACGGTGAAGGTTAGTAACTTTGTTGTTTAGGGAGAAGTATGTACAGAGACCAACAGCAAACACTTTTTATAAATACAAACTCTTCGAGTCAAGGTACTGTGACAAAACATTAAACCAGCGACAGAAGGAAATAAGAGAATTTGTGCAGCCCGTTTCAATAATTATAATTGAGACTGGTCAGCAACTCAACTGTTTCCTCTCTAATTAGTCAAATCTTTACACCAGAGTTTAACTCTTTGTTCCTTTGTTTATGGAAGTACGTCCTGCTGTCATTTACTCTGCCAGACATTGTTACGGCCAGGAAGTAGCCTGCCTTTCACTTTGCAGGTTGTTGGGTTTATGCCTTGCCCAGACCGATGGGTACAGCAGGGCAGAAAGCTAGCCAGTATAATGTGCCGTGCCCTTGAGCTGAGCAATTTTATAACTTTTATCCCACTCTCTACCTGAGTAAAAGTCTCAGGTGGGATTCTCCGTTGGCCGTTGCCGAAATCGCAAAAGGCGATAGGGCAGAGAATAGGTTCCATCGCCAAAATCACAATGCTCCAACACCTCAACAGCGGCGCCAATGCGTTCCATTGCCGCAGCCGGCAAAGCAGCCATGCAGCTACGCGTGCCGCTGACTGCCCACTGTGAACCTTGTGCCACAGGTTGCATAGGTGTTCCCCCCAGGGTGCCCTCTTACCCCAGCGGACCCATCAGCTGTATGGACACGCCCCAGCACAACCGATACCATCTTGTTGGCTGGGGTGAGTGTGTGTGTGTGGAGTGTAATGTGTATGTGCTGCTGCAGCTTATCAGCCTCCCGAGTGTCAATCAGGGACCCAGCAAATCCCGCACCATTTTTCATTTAAATCGATTGTGTTTTACATGCCGGTGCTAGTTCCTCCGCAGTAACAGAATCGGTCCAGGTGTGGCGACAGTTTTGCTGCCGTGAAAGTCCAAGAATTCTGCATTGGCGCCAACCCTTAGTCTCGGAAACGGAGAATCCCGCCCCTCATCTTCCATATAACCATGAGCACTGGCTTTGATGGTCCCTGGGCATCACTGGCTGGGCCAGCTTCTGTTGTCCATTCCTAATTGCCTTGAACTAAGTGGCTGGCGAGGCCATTTCAGAGGGCATTTAAGAGTCAACCACATTGACTCCCCTGGGATTGATCAGTCTGCCGACGCTCACTGTTTGACTGCACATGTGGCGAGCGCTCGTTTGTGCGCCCTTTCACCTTTAACCCCACTCAGGGCCAGCCACGCATTACTCCCAAATCTACCTTCCCTCTTCCAGCAGGAGAAACGCAAGGGAACAAAAATCATCCAGCATTGATCCCTTTGTTCTCCTTTCTCCGCTGTGATCTTCAGCAGAGTTATCAATGCTGAGTCCCTTGTATTCTTCTGATTTAGAACTGGGTCACCACAGCCAATGATGTACCCTGAATGACTCTATATGAAGTCTCTCGTGGTTTATTATTATAAGTGACGCCTAACCTCATCCGACCAATCTTTGTGTTTCACGAGCTGAGCTTAACTAAATGAGGTGTGTGAACGCTGGTGCTAAATGATAGCGGGCTGAAGGGTTAAATTATCAGACTATGGGGTAGAGATGAAGCTTGTATTCCCTGTAGTATTGATGAATATAGGGGTGGTCAAATTGAGGTGATTAAATTTATTGGAGGATTTGATAAGAGTAGATAAATTATTTCCTCTGCTTTAGGGCGGAGGGGGGGGGGGGGGGGGAAGAGAGAGAGAGAGAGAGAGAGAGAGCGAGAGAGAGAGAGAGAGATAGTAGACTTAAAAGTAGAGCCCGAGCAATAGGGTGAATTAAAGTTGTGTCAGTATTTGTATCTATGCCAGCTCCTTTGAGAAAAATGTTAAGCCGGCTGAAATAAGCCTGCACGCATGCCCCCTCTCAAGTTGGGCGAAAAGACATTTCGTAAAGATATTTTTGGCCTTCTGTCCAAACTGCGTTACTCTAAAGCTGTGTTTCAATTATACATTTTTTGTACTGCACTGCACTCACTAAGTGCCTCAAACTCATCCTTACAGCCAGCAGATGGAGCAAGACTTTGTGCCATTGATACAAATTAGATTCCAACCCAGCTGTCAATGCAGCATTCCGCTTCACTCTGAATGCCGGGTCCCTTCACCCACTCTTTTATGTGAGCTTTCTGTCCTCATCCCCGGCTGGTGCTGAATCTGATAGTGTCACTGCCATTAGCATCGTATCTCTACCTCATCCCAAGTAGGCAATTGTCATGGGTGCATCGAGGGAGGGGAAGAGAATCTTAGAATCATAGAATTTACAGTGCAGGAGTCCATTCGGCCCATCCGGTCTGCACCAGCTCTTGGAAAGAGCGCCCGCCTCCACCCTATCCCCGTAACCCAGCAACCCCACCACACCTTTTTTTGGAAACTAAGGGGCAATTTAGTTGGGCCTATCCACCTAACCTGCACAACTTTGGACGGTGGGAGGAAAACGGAGCCCCCGGAGGAAACTCACACAGACACGGGGAGAAAGTGCAATCTCCACGCAGTCACCCGAGGCCGCAATTGAACCCGCATCCCTAGAGCTGTGAGGCAGCAGTGCTAACCACTGTCCCACCACGCTGCCAATGTGCCACCGTGCTGTCGAAAGAGAAAGAGAGGGAGAGAGAAAGTTAGAGACAGCTGATGGCCAGAGAAAATAGAGGCAGCAGCAGCCATATTTTAAGAGGGATAAAGAAAGAGAGGACCCTTAAGAAAAGAACAGAGGTAATGAACAAGGAAGAGGAACAACGGAAACAAACTGACACAAACAGAGAATTAAGAGAGATTTTGAAGTGTGAGAGTTAAAAAAAAAGAGGTCTCACATACAAATGGATTATTTTTTAAATTAAATTCAGCAGGGTCCATATTTAAGAACTTACTGATGTGAATTTAGCATGTTTAGACTTAATTTTAAACTTTTTTAAAAATCACCCATTGAAGGATGGCAATGCCCTTGTTCGGATTGTTGGGTAGCAATGGACCAGTCTCCTGCACATACCACAAGGCTTTGCCGTGGAAATCTCGACAACTTATATTTGTCTGTGAATTAAGTTGAAGGTTAGGAATCTGGAGTTCTCTCGTCATTATTTCAGCCACTTTCATGTTTGTAATTTGTTTGAACAAGTCAGTTTTGGATGATGAAGTCTCATCAGCTCATCTCATCTCAACCTTACTTAGTGTGAAGAGATGCTTCTTGATATCAACCCGAGACTTGCCCTTCACAATTTTGACGTATACCCTCTTTTCCTTTAAATTTAGAGTACCCAATTCATTTTTTCCATTAAGGGGCAATTTAGCATGGCCAATCCACCTACCCTGCACATCCTTTGGGTTGTGGGGGCGAAACCCACGCAAATACGGGGAGAATGTGCAAACTCCACACGGACAGTGACCCAGAGCCGGGATCGAACCTGGGACCTCGGCGCCGTGAGGCAACAGGGCTAACCCACTGCGCCACCATTCTGCCCAAAACCCTCTTTTACTATTACCCAGGACATATCAGTCATGTTAGGAAAACAAATGTAGTTTTAAAGGATTTATATTTGTATCAGTAAACGTTAGAAATAAAGTATAGTTTTAAGTGGGTTTAATTTAATGTCCCTGTGCCTGGGAGGGTAAAACCTAGAATTAGGTTCATGCTGGACAAAGGTGTTTCTATGTGCGGGGGTTGGTTCAGTTCCTGCTGTGTATCTATTGTGCTTAGCGAGGGCTATGGCATGAAGAATAAATGAAAGGCATAAGCATGTGGGGGTTGCTTAGCAACTGGAGTTAAATAAACAGATCAAGGTATTGTTCTGAAGAATTCAAGGAACAGTAAACAAACGTATTCTGAGGTAAAGAGACAATTGCAGTAATCAAATTTAAAGTGGGACAGGAACCTTCAAAGGTAAATCAAACGTCTGATGTCATTTTATTACAGTCTGGGAATCAAGAGTTAAAGCGATTGTGAGCAGTTTGCACAGCAGTCAGGACAAAGGTGGGGGGGGGGATTTTTAGGAGACATCCACAAACATTCACTTGAATTTCTGAGTGGAGAGTGTGTTCGCCCAGTCATCTTGGGTGCTTAAAAGGGACTTTGCGTTAATGAGACCATTGTAGATTAAGATGTACTTTGTAATCCGTGTTAATCCTTAAAGACTCTGTGTAATTGTTAAACAGTGTGGGGGGAGAGTAAAGGATTACTGTATAATCATCCAGCTTTTCATATTTAATAAATGTTTTATTCTCTTGTTGTCAGATCTAATTAACGGCCCTGTGACTCTGTTCCACCACGCTTTCTAAAAAAAAGTAAAAGTAACGGTCTTTTGAGCCAAGGTTCCATTCTGGGATTTTCCCATCCAGTTATAACACCAGCTGGGATCATAACAGTAAGTATTCTTCCAACTGTCCTGTCTCAACACGGTAGCACAAGTGAATAGCACTGTGGCTTCCCCGCTGGGTCACTGTCTGTGCGGAGTCTGCACATTCTTCCCGTGTCTGTGTGGGTTTCCTCCGGGTGCTCCGGTCTCCTCCCAAAGATGTACAGGTTGGGTGGATTGGCCATGATAAATTGCCCTTAAATTGTCCAAAAAAGGTTAGGGGGGGGTTATTGGGTTACAGGGATAGGGTGGAAGTGAGGGCTTAAGTGGGTAGGTGCAGACTCGATGGGCCGAGTGGCCTCCTTCTGCACTGTTCTATGTTCTATGGTTACATATCTCTCTAGGATCTGCTCTCTGGGAGTTAATTTGGACTTTTGGGTCATGGTGCAAATTGGGTGCTATCGATTCAGTTGTCCTTTTTAAAGCCCTCCTGCATTTTGATGAGGATGAGAGAATCGTAAACTATCCAGTAGATCTGCTGGCACAGATTTCCATCAGTGCCTGAAATCAAAATTACCCCCACAGTTTTTAGTTCCAGGGCCAAGCTTCATATTTACCCCTATATTCAGTGACAAACTAACCCAACTTTGTGAAAATCAGCTGAACTGACTCCATGAAGATCAGAATTATTTAGCAGATGATGGGAAGAGAGTGAAGAGGGAGGGGTTTTTGGGGGGTTGGAGGTCTTGGCACACCTCTTCAATGGATGAATCCAGGATCTAGAGCAGGTGGACAAAATTGGCATTTGTACTCAGTTCCCCGACCCCGGGTACAGGCAGACCCACATATAAATCACAACAGGTGCACTTCACCGTTGGTGCAAGAGCGCACTGGAGAGGTTATCATTGATGGACTTCCTTGCCTTGGCATCACTGCAAGGCTGCATTTAGGGAGCCACTTTAACTTAACCCACTCATTGTGAAACTGAGGAGCAACTTTAGTACAGCTGCCCACTTTCACTCTATCTTGATGCCAACAGGCCAATGTAAATCCAGCATTGCATCCGATGCCATTTGCTCTTCACAGCCAGCGGGTTAAGTTGAAATCACCCCTGCCGGTATTTCCTTGGAGAGTCAGTCTCAGATGGACTGAGTCAGTCCATCCTATCAAAATTCATAAGGGTTGAATGTCCTTTGGTTTTCCACCATTGCAGCAGAGGATCTGGAGAAATTCCCGGGACAGGTCTTCCACTCGCATCATCCACTGAATTGACAAACAGACCACCTTTCCCTCACCCCTCCCTCGCCCTCCCCATGGAAGTCAACTGCGGGTGACTTTTGAAGCCAAGTTTGACTTCCGCTGGACACAGAACCCTTCTTCTCTCCTGCACTCCTTAGCCCGGTTGATCTTCTGCACCTGGTTGGCCTGGCTCCTGATCATATACTTCCGAAGGATGTAGCGGTTCAAGAAGGCGGCTCACTTCTCAAGGGCAGCAACGATGGCCGATAAATGCTGGCCTAGCCCGTGACGGCCGCATCTCGTAGGTGATTTTTTTTTTTTTAAAAACCACCTTTGATACCACAATGTAACTTTTGAGGGCAATCGCAGGGAACAATTAAACTTATGGATAGGGTAGGATGTCTCTGCACCAGGTTTTTCTCCTATTTCCTTCAGTCACTGAAGTTAGGAAACAAAAGCTTTACACTTCTCAATCTTGTGATCAACCATCAGAAAAGGAAATAAGGCGAAAGATACCCAGGAAATTATTTTGAACGGAATTACTGGATTGCTATTGTTAGTATGCCTTTTCTTATCGCAGAACACCAGTGTATCACTTGTCCCTCCCTGCCACTCAGTTTTGAGCTTAAACGGGCCTTACTTGCCTTACCTGGTGGGATGAAGGCGGCTTGTTGATGTAGCTGCATGTTTGCGAGGGCCTGTTGATATTGGAAAACACCAGCATTGAAGACAGTCGTGGCACCGTTGGCTTTTTCTAGTGCAGGTCTCTTTGGTAACGGAGGGAGGACGCCAGGAGGAAGGCCCTGGAAACGAGAGGTGAAAGTCAAAGAAGTCGGGTCAAAAACAAAGGAAGAGAAAAGAAAGAAACGAGAAAGAAAAAAGAAAACAACACACCATCAGTACAAAGTGCAAAACACAAGGCGGCCACTTACGCAGTACTAACCATCTAGCAAGCAAGCAACAAGATTACTACCTGTGACAAGGCAGTAACAACAAATAAGCAGAAACTACATGTACAGCAAGCATTACTAATTTTTAAAAGAAATAAGCGGGAAAATTTAAACATTGCGGCATCGTATGTTACTACATGTGTTACAGAACACTTACAATAAAAGAGGCTTAATATACAAAAGCAGAAGGCTGCACTGCTAGCTCCATGGCGATCAACATTAAAAGCAATGTTAACTACAATCTTTAAGAGCGTTTAATAAAAAGGAACATCTACAAAATAAAATGATAAACCCACAAACTTTACCCGCCCTCCCCCCCATGAAAAAAAAACTTGGCATGCGATTCATGCAGGTACCTGAACACGGAGTAACAAAACATTTACACATTAACGACTTTAAGCAAAAATAAAATAAGCCATGCCAACCAGAGAAATACAGAATTATTATGATCACATAAATTTAACATCCCCCAATGTTATGTCGGAGGGGCAATCCACAGGTGATGAACTGAGTGTGGTACTTCAGTTAACACTATGGTTGCCTGCAGCTCTTTTGGATGATTTAATCCCAAATTGCCCAATTTCCATTTGGGTCATTTTTTAAATAATTTCGAAAGAGTGAAGTGTTTTCTTGTCAATAGTTTAGTTCTCTTTGAGTTGTTCAAAGCAAAATGGTGCCACAGTCAATTTATCACCATCCTTTATTATTTACAGCAGAAAATAATGTACTAACACTGATTTCCCCCCCCACCGCCTTAAATAAATGTTTTAAGTTATAACTCGTAACCCTATTAAAGCTACATGCCAAGCTAAAAGGTGAAAGGTCATAGTACCAGGTCAAAGGTTGCCTCGAGGGGTCGCTTCAGTGATTTGACAGCCGACTGAGTCTTAATTAGCAGGCAGCGAGCACATGATGGCAATGGGCCAATGGGGTTCAAGCGCATTAACATAAACAGCAAGCAGAGGTGCATCATGGGGGCAGCAGTGCATTGTGGGGAGGTGAGGAAAAAAACAAATAAAAAAAACAAATCATCGGAATGCCATATACAACAAATAACAAGACTAGGCATGCACAATAAAGGCACTACTGAGTAGTTACTGTGAGGTTAAGGACTTTTACACAAATAGTTAATTACAAAAAACAATATCCTATTAACGCAAGGCAGAGTCTGTCCCCTCTGTCCTTTGCCTTCTGGTCTGGGCATCTCTAAGCGCACAAAAACAGCACCAGCTCTCCACTTCACATAAATCATGTTACACACATTTATAGATGTTACACAACAAGGTTTTACTGGGGCCTAGTATACATTTTACAGTTAAATATTTACATAAATGATAACGCAGTGAGGGAAATGCACAGATCTAACCTTAGGCAAAGTGACCAAGTTAAAAGCAGCTTTCAGCTATCGCTCATTAATATTACTACTGCCTTAACCCGATCCTTTCGCTTGACAACAAAAGGGAGAGCGCAAACAATAATTTTAAGGGGTGCAGCACAAAAGACGATTGCAAATCATATTGCCTGCCTGTTCATTTCTCACTGTACTAAATCATGGGAGAACACAAACACAATGATTAGTGGCTCCTTCAAATTCCCTGCCGGCATCTTAGACTTGGTTCGAATCCGCTTGCCACTCACCATGGCGGCTGCAGTGGCCGCTGCCTGGGCAGCCGCTGCCTGATTCACTTGGTGCTGCGCTGCCTTTATCTTGGCCTGCAGGTGGGCAGGGGGGTGGAAGTACTTGCACTTTTCCCGGGAGCAGCGGCCCTTGATGTAATCCATGCACACGGTGACCGTGTTGTCGTTGGTGTCCACCATCGCGATATCCGCTGGGTGAGCAAAGCGACAGTCGTTCTCGCCCCTGGTGCAGTTTCCACGCTGGAACTCCCTGCACACCTGCAGCAAAGAAGACAACCGCAACCACTTAATTCCTCCTCAATCCGCTGCAATTCTTAACCAGTCCATTAAAAAAAACACAAGTGGTTTAAGCTCATGGCCAATCCAACAACACTCGGGGCCCTGACCTTCAACGATATAGGGGGCACGGGAGAAAGAGCAAAATGTAACACTGACAAGGATGAAATAAGGTGTTGCTGTTTGTCAGCGAATCCAAACCTAAGAGGGATAAATTTCAGGTGGTGTTGGGTTCCAGTTCACTCAGGGAGTGCGAGTTGCTATGGCAACATTCTTCACCTTTGCAGGTATCTTGTGGTTTGGGCCGATGGATAGTGATGCTAGAGGCTCCAACGTTCTTTCCATCACATGGCTGACCAGGAATCTCTCCCACTCTCACCACCCGCTAGTGGCGGGTGTTGGTTTGGATGGACTCAACCTGTTTGGCTGTGTCATAAACACATCTTCTCTAGTCATCAAACCTTGGGGTTGGACTTGAGCCCAGAGCTTGTCTGGTTTAGAGGCTGGGCTATTATCCACTGCGTCACAAGACCTCCATAAATAAGCGATAACTACTAATAAATTTAATGAGGAAATCTGGAGATACTTTTTTAGCAAGGTACAATTAGAATATAGAACTCACTACCAAATGATGTGCTTCAGATGAATAGGATAGGTGCATTTAAGGAGAAGCCACATAAATATAAGGGGCAGCACGGTAGCATAGTGGTTAGCACAAATGCTTCACAGCTCCAGGGTCCCAGGTTCGATTCCCAGCTTGGGTCACTGTCTGTGTGGAGTCTGCACGTTCTCCCCGTGTGTGCGTGGGTTTCCTCCGGGTGCTCCGGCTTCCTCCCACAGTCCAAAGATGTGCAGATTAGGTGGATTGGCCATGCTAAATTGCCCTTAAGGTCCAAATTGCCCTTGGTGTTAAGTGGGGTTACTGAGTTATGGGGATAGGGTGGAGGTATGGGGTTGGGTAGGGTGCTCTTTCCAAGAGCCGGTGCAGACTCGATGGGCCGAAAGGCCTCCTTCTGCACTGTAAATTCTATGAAAAAAAAACATGAGGGAGAAAGCAGTGGAAGGTTACGCTAATTG
This sequence comes from Scyliorhinus canicula, assembly GCF_902713615.1. NCBI lineage: Eukaryota > Metazoa > Chordata > Chondrichthyes > Carcharhiniformes > Scyliorhinidae > Scyliorhinus > Scyliorhinus canicula. Next base: position 149,066,947 of record NC_052158.1, on the reverse strand, counting down.
GGTGGGATGAATTAGGATGGGCAGAATGTAAACACCAGGAAAGACCAGACTGGTCTGCTTCGGTGCTTAAATTTATTGTAATCCCACATAACTCAATCTAGTCAAACAAAAAACATTGCAAGGTTTCAAAATTGGAGCATTTGATGTCTATAAAGTTCCTGATGTTACTAAAACTAAAGCTCAAAACTAAAAATCATTGACCTGGTTATGGCTGAGTGGCAGGAGACAGAGAATAAAGATGATGGTAATTTAAAAAAGAGAAAGATAATGGTCAGGTAAACAAATTGGCAGAAGGTGACTAATGGCACCCACAGCTAGGGATCTATGTTGTAGCCTTAACTATTTACCATATTCATAAAAGACTTAGTCGGTGGGATAGACAGCCACCTGTCCAAGTTGGCCACATTGACACCAGGATAGGCAGCAATGTAGATAGAAGTACAAAGTTTTGGGCAGCACTGTGGCACAGTGGTTACCACAGCTGCCTCACGGTGCCAAGGTCCCAGGTTCGATCCCGGCTCTGGGTCTGTGTGGAGTTTGCACATTCTCCCCGTGTTTGCATGGGTTTCACCCCCACAACCCAAAAGATGTGCAGGCTAGGTGGATTGGCCTCGCTAAATTGCCCCTTAATTGGAAAAAATGAATTGGGTACTCTAAATTTATTTTTAAAAAGTACAAAATTACAGAGATATTTTATGTGAATGGGCAAAACTGTGACAAATGGATTTCAATCCAGGGAAACATGATGCCATCCACTTTGGATTCGGATAGGATAGATCAGAGCACTGTCTAAATGCTCAAAATAGTGGAGCTCCAAAGAGACGTGGAAGTCCATTTATATAGGTTTAAATGTCACAAACATGTACTAAAAATAATTTAAAAGGCCAATGGAATTCGGTCCTTTACATCTAGCGGACTTCAACATTGGCAAGGTTTCAAGAGTTGATGGGTTTGATGCATGTTGGCCTTATGTCGCCACCAACTGCACAAAACTCAACTTAGGCCAGACCGGGAGTGATTTGAACAGTTGTAGGAAGGACGTATTGGCGTTGCAGGGTGTACTGCGTAGATTTGCGAGAACGATACCTGGCCTCCAAGGGTTAAAGTACGAGGCGCGGTCACACAAACTAGGATTGTATTCTTTAGCATTTAGAAGATTAAGGGGCGATTGGATCAATATTTTCATGATGTTAGGGGGAACAGATAGCGAGAAACTATTTCTGCTGCTGGCCGGGGAGCCTGGAACTCAGACAGCATAGTGTAAAAATGAGAGGAAGGCTTTTCTGGAGTAAAGCTGGGCAATGTTTCTACACTCAAAGGGTGGTAGAAGTTTGGGATTCTCTTCCTCAAATGGGAATTGATGCAAGATCTAGATGCTAGAATTGATGCTACTCTTAAATCAGAGTTTGATGGATTTTTATTTGGCAAAGATATTTAGTGATGTGGGAAAAATTGTTCCTATGTTCTTGCAAGAAATTTAAAATATTAGTCCCTGGTAAGCCTTTGAAATTAAATAGAAAACTTTTATGAACCTAGACAATTCATGGGTAGATAAAAGACCTGTTGGTCAATCAAACCTGTCCCATATCCATGATTCACTTTTCTCACTGGCAGCGCACCCCGTCTGGGATTTTCCAGCGGCGTGGTTTGATTTCAATGGAAAATCCCATTGACGCACGGTGGGAAGATGGAATCCCACTTCCAGCGAACGGCGCATGACTGCGAAACACACGGCTGGTGGACCGGAGAATCCGGCCCAAATAAACCAAGGGTCAACAAGGGGAAAAAAATACTCAAGTAAATTGGTCTCCAATTACTGACGGTCTGATGAGAGAGCTATCGTTGGTGGTAAGAGGCTATTTGAGGTTACAAAGCTTCCTTTTGAATCCTATGCTGCAGGATGGGGTGGGTCAGTGTAAATATGCTTGAGGTACAAACACATTTTAAGAAGAACACGTCAGAGGGATGGAGTTTCCATTTGAGGCCAGGACTCCAACATCTAGTTTTTAGTTTTTTTTCCATGTCGGCCTTTAGTTTTTTTTCCATGTCGGTGCAACATCGTGGGCTGAAGGGCCTGTACTGCGCTGTATCGTTCTATGTTCTATCAGGGTCAAACGACCCAGCGTCGTGTCAGGAGATGTCACCCGGCATGATCTTTGTAGGATCGGCCAATGAATAACCAGGGGGCGGACGTGCCGACCAATTAAAGATGAGGAGCAGGCTCGGATATCTGGTAGGCTAATAGGAAGCCGTCCAGCACTGAATGGTCCGCAGCCGGCCCATGTCGATGAAGGAGAGAGTAACCCAAGATGCACCTGCCCTCTCAGTTCTTTTAAAAGTCCAGAAAATAAAAATGGCAGGAGGTGTCAGAATGTCTTTGTGCAGGAGGAGGTTGTACACAGGGTAGACTGCGGCCACAGCTGTGACTATTTTATGTTATGGGTAGGTGGTGGTGGGGGGGGGGCAGAGGACAGTTTTTTAAAAATCTCTGGAGCACCAACCTCATCCCTCGACCCACCCAGTTTGCTGTCAGGAAGTTGTGTCCTTTCACTGCCTGCGTTTCAGTCACTGCAGTGGGCCCGTATGTGGGAGGGCAGCTATTACATACCGATTGTCCTCCTGGAACATGGCAGGGAACCTGGATCGTTAGGGGAAACGGTATGTCAGCCAGTCGTGGGAAACTCTAGGCCAACCTACCTGCTCCTGTTCACATCCCAAACGCGTCACAATAATCCTGTCAGAAGCACTGCCAGAGACAGTAGAGGAGCAAAAACACTCCACGCAATCCGCTAACAGGAAATCCCACCGGGGTAAATATCCTGACATTTCCATTTTGCGGTGAATGGTCAACCATTTGAGGCACCAATGGGGGATTTCATCCCAGGGTGCTCACTGTTTATTTTGTAAAGTTCCGACGGCTTTCACTGTCAAGACTACCGAAGTTAGAAAATTGCCCCTGACATCATCGGACCCAATGAAGTTTGGAAGAACAAGATTTGAATACTTCACCTTTGTAACAATAAAGAAGACTTTTTTTTTTTAATTTAGGATATCCAATTCATTTTTTTCCAATTAAGGGGCAATTTAACGTGGCCAATCCACCTAATCTACACATCTTTTGGGTTGTGGGGGTGAAACCCACGCATACACGGGGAGAATGTGCAAACTCCTCACAGACAGTGACCCAGGGCCAGAATTCGAACTCGGGTCCTCAGCGCCGTAGGCAGCAATGCTAACCACTGTGCCACCGGACAATAAAGAAGACTTGGGGCACAATTTTAAATAGCATAAATGTGTTTGGACAAGTAAATGATGCAACTCCAAGTGACTTGATCATGACTAACTATTACAAAAGTTTTCATCAATAAAATACACCAATTAATAATTTATTAGACCTTTTCATAATGTCGCACAATTGGTCTCTACTGCACAAGGTCCAAAGTTCATTTGCCAAGTTTCCTTCCATCCAAATATGGGAATGTCGCCCCCTGTTGTTTCAAATTCTCCAGTTCTTGCTCTCCACCTTTCTCTCACAAAAACCACCATAAAATGTAGAAGCCTTTCCTGAACCATCTAGAATCTACCCTGTCAAAGCCAGGACCCAATTAATAGTCTCCTGACTGAAGATTTGGCAAATGTTTTCTCTTCTTCTCAGACATCTGATGACACTTGGCTTCTATCCTGATTATTATTATTATGTCACCCTGATCACCTCGATTCCATATCTGTAAATATTTTCAACCTCAAACATTAGCTGTGCCCTCCTGAGCACTTTCCTGTGTTTAGGTCAGGCTCCTGGTGTATCTTCAGTTACTTTCGAGTGAATTACTTCTTCATTGTATATGGGGCGTTTTAATTGTCTCCAACTCTACTGATTCTCATAATCTTCCAGTCCTATCTAGGTGTTTAACCAATTAATCATTGTACAGCATTAATGCTAGTTCCAGCCTTTCCATGTTTGTACTCACTTCTATGTGCTATTGATTGGTTGAGGAATGGGTCACCTTACTATCTCCAAACCCGTTGGCAGAATTTCTCCAGTTGTTGCGATTGATGACATACCCCCGCCCGCAGGTTTCACGGCGGCATGGGCGGCCGTCATTGGGAACTCCCATTGACAAGCGCCGGGAGTATAGAACCCAGCCGCCAACAAATGGCGCGCTGCCGTGAAGCATGCGGTTGGGGGATCGGAGAATGTGTCAACCTGCTTACATTAATAAGCTTGGTGTCTGCTGTATACTAAAGATCTGATTCATGTTCATCTCTCTGTGCTCTAATGGAACAGGTGGAAAAATGAGTCGGAAGCTTCAAATGAAAGGTCAGATGCCGACTGATGATATGAGCAGAATCACCTTCATTCATGGTGTAATTCAGCATTAGGAGCGAAGTTTGGTCTGCCTCCATGTCTCCACTGAATTTTTCAATGCAACATAATTTCCATTTGCCAGCTTTAACCTTTCAGTCTCTCCCTATTTTAGCCACCAGTACTGGATATCCATATGTGTGGCTAAGTGTCAAACTTTGTCCTCGAACACTCCTGCAAATTGCCTTATGATCATTTTCTACGTTAAAAGCTTCAGAAAATTGTATGCTTCCATTGCTGTTGGTAATTTCCTGACATGTGCAAACCAATAATCAGTATTTCTGCTCATTACCAGTCAACCTATCTCCTCACATCACCAAAATATTATTTGTTTTACACGTTTACAGTGGAAGTATAAGGGACTTTGTAAAATGCTGACAAAATTGACTTTGCAAGTTCTTCGAGTTAAACTGAATTGTTCTTCTCTGAATGCGACGTTAACCTGAGACCCCACCTGCCCTCCCAGGAGGATGTTGTTGTAAAGCCAAAAAAGAAAATGTTGTTGTAAAGCCAAAAAGAGAATGCTGGAAAAACTCAGCAGGCCTGGCAGCATCTGCAGGGAGAGAAAAGAGCTAAGGTTTCGAGTCCAATGACTCTTTGTCAAAGCTTTGACTAAGAATCATTGGACTAGAAACGTTAGCTCTTTTCTCTCCCTACAGATGCTGCCAGGCCTGCTGCGATTTTCAGCATTTTCTTTTTGGTTTCAGATTCCTGCATCCGCAGTAATTTGCTTTTATGTTGTTGTAAAGGTTCATTTGGCTTTTCATGGAGAGGTCTGGAGGCTTGTATTTTTGAACATTAAGGATTATTATTAACCCATGACTATGTACATATCCAAGGTACTTCCATGCATGGGTGCCGCCTCCACACTGGCTCCTTCCGGACACTTCGCCGCACAGTCCACCATCAAATGACTCACTACATCATACTCCAATGCTCCAGTCCCACATTTACCCTTGCTCTGCTGAACACCCGACAATGACATGCTGCTACCCCTTAAAGGCATTTTACAGCAGATGGAACAGATCCCATGGCATTATTATGAAGGAGAGCTGAGGAATTATTCCCCGTGTCTTGGACAATATTTATCCCTAAACCAATGTCACAAAACCAGATTATCTGGATATTATTCAATTGTTGCTTGTGGCAGCTTGCTATGCACAAAAGGGTCACCACGTTTTCTTCCGTACAACAGTAACCACGCTTCAGAAGTACTTGGTTGGCTGCAAAGATCCTTGCAGGGATCTCCTGAGGTCATGACATCTTGTCATGTGAGGTTATCCATTTTGGTAGGAATAACAGCAAACGGGATTATTATTTAAACGATAAAATATTAAAGCATGCCGCTGTGCAGAGAGGCCTGGGTGTGCTAGTCACAGAAAGTTGGTTTACAGGTGCAACAGGTGATTAAGAAGGCAAATGGAATTTTGTCCTTCATTGCTAGAGGGATGGAGTTTAAGACTAGGGACGTTATGTTGCAATTGTATAAGGTGTTAGTGAGGCCACACCTGGAGTATTGTGTTCAGTTTTGGTCTCCTTATTTGAGAAAGGACATACTGGCACTGGAGGGTGTGCAGAGGAGATTCACTAGGTTAATCCCAGAGCTGAAGGGGTTGGATTATGAGGAGAGGTTGAGTAGACTGGGACTGTACTCGTTGGAATTTAGAAGGATGAGGGGGGATCGTATAGAAACATTTAAAATTATGAAGGGAATAGATAGGATAGATGCGGGCAGGTTGTTTCCACTGGCGGATGAAAGCAGAACTAGGGGACATAGCCTCAAAATAAGGGGAAGTAGATTTAGGACTGAGTTTAGGAGGAACTTCTTCACCCAAAGGGTTGTGAACCTATGGAATTCCTTGCCCAGTGAAGCAGTTGAGGCTCCTTCATTAAATGTTTTTAAGGTAAAGATAGATAGTTTTTTGAAGAATAAAGGGATTAAGGGTTATGGTGTTTGGGCCGGAAAGTGGAGCTGAGTCCACAAAAGATCAGCCATGTTCTTGCTTTAACCGCTGCCTGGAGGTGACTGGAGGCTGTGCTGAATTATCTGACCCTCTGTAAAATTGTAAAATGCGCCAGGATTCTCTGTTTAGGGTACTGTGGGGATAATTTGGTTTGTCCTGCATATCAGGCGATTGGAAAATCAACCAGTGTGCATCACTTGGTTGGGGGGGTGCAGCAAATCCTGACACCCAGTAAACCAAAATATACAAGTTGTTTTCTCTCGCCCCTCACCATTCTCAAACAAATCTCAGACTCCTGAATGACAATGAAAGCAGTGGTTGTTTGTTGATTAAAATGAGCCTTCGCAGGCAGCTAATTGTTGCTTCCTTGCTAGTCATGATCAAAACCGCCAGCCAATAGGCCATTCCACTGTGTATTTACACAGCACTCCAGCATCTTATCTGCAATTCTTTGCAATCTTTACTGTAAGTCAGTCAATGATAACTGGAGAACCTGGGGCACTGCATTAGATCTCACTGCCAGAAATGTATTAACACGAGTCTATGCAAGTGAGCAGAAACATGAGAGAAGCACCGCCTATCAGGCAGGATAGATTTCCATCGCCTATGAACATGTGAGTTCAACCCATCAGGCGCAGGACTATCTCTTTGCAGCAGCTATTTATCTCTGTGACATTCCTGGTGAGTTGGCAGGGCATTAGCTTTCAGAATGGAGCCTTCATACCTCACGCAGTGTTCTAGTGCCCAAGGCCTGCGGGAAGCTGCTTCTGTGTGCAAGCCCAATGCACACCGAGCCTAATTAAACAAGAGCCTGATGTGATTGCTGTCCTTGAGTCAGATAAGAGCTGAACTATATCTTCTGTGCCACAAAGGAACTCTTTGCCACAATCACAGCGTGGTGTCTGCACTTCCCACTTATCAGACCCTGTCAGAAAACAATTTTATTGACCTGAACTTCTCCCAATATTGCCCCAGCAAACCAATTTGGGCTCAAACGAGCTTCTCAGTAACCCAGTAATCCTACCCAACCTAACCTTTTTGAACACTAAGGGCAATTTAGCATTTCCAATGCACCTAACCTGCACATCCTTGGACTGTGGGAGGAAACCGGAGCACCCGGAGGAAACCCATGCAGACACGGGGAGAACGTGCAGACTCCGCACAGACAATGATCCAAGCTGGGAATCGAACCTGGGACCCTGGAGCTGTGAAGCAACTATGCTAACCACTATGCTACCGTGCCCCCTGCTTTAAAGTATTGCTTCCATTCTGAGTCTATGCTCTAACTGTACCTAGTTCACCAACCACTAATCTTTGTTGCCCACGTGCATGTGTGTGTGTGCCTAAGCGTGTGCATGTGACTGCCCTTGTCTGTCTGTGAGTCTGTGTGTGTACACTCCGGTTTTTGTGTGCATGTCTCTGTATGTGCCTGTATCAGTGTGTGTGCCTGTGCATGGCTGTGAATGTATCTGTGGTAAGTGTGTGTGTATGTTTCCTAATTTGTCAGGGGGCTGGGAAAACGAGCTGTAGTCCAGAAGCCAGTGTTGAGAGTAGTGAGGTACTGAGGAGGGTATCAAGGTCGCAGGAGTGTACCGGCAGACAGAAAGGTGGGTTGAAGTGTGTCTACTTCAATGCAAGGAGCATCCGGAATAAGGTAGGTGAACTTTGAGCGTGGATTGGTACTTGGGACTACGATGTTGTGGCCATTATGGAGACATGGTTAGAACAGGGACAGGAATGGTTGTTGGACGTTCCGGGGTATAGATGTTTCAGTAAGAGTAGGGAAGGTGGTAAAAGAGGTGGAGGAGTAGCATTGTTAATCAAGGATAGTTTAACGGCTGCAGAAAGGCAGTTCGAAGGGGATCTGCCTACTGAGGTAATATGGGCCGAAGTTAGAAATAGGAAAGGAGCGGTCACATTGTTAGGAGTTTTCTATAGGCCCCCAAATAGTAATAGAAACATGGAGGAAGAAATTGCAAAACAGATTATGGATAGGTGTGGAGGTCTCAGGGTAGTTGCCATGGGTGACTTTAACTTTCCAAATATTGATTGGAACCTCTATAGGTCGAACAGTTCGGATGGGGCAGTTTTTGTACAGTGCGTGTAGGAGGGTTTCCTGACACAATATGTGGATAGGCCGACAAGAGGGGGGGGGCACATTTGATTTGGTACTGGGTAATGAACCGGGCCAAGTGTTAGATTTGTTTGTGGGAGAGCACTTTGGTGATAGTGACCACAATTCGGTGTCTTTCAGTATTGCAATGGAGAGGGATAGGGCCATACGACAGGGCAAGGTTCATAATTGGGAGAGGGGTAATTATGATGCGATTAGGCAAGAATTAGGGAGCATAAGATGGGAACAGAAACTGTCAGGGAAAGGCACAAATGAAAAGTGGAGCTTGTTCAAGGAACAAATACTGCGTGTCCTTGATAGGGATGTCCCTGTCAGGCAGGGAGGAAATGGCCGTGTGAGGGAGCCATGGTTCACAAAAGAGGTTGAATGTCTTGTCAAGAGGAAAAAGGAAGAGTATGTAAGGATGAGAAAACAAGATTCAGTTGGGTCGCTTGAGGGTTACAAGGTAGCAAGGAATAAGCTAAAAAAAGGGCTTAGGAGAGCTAGGAGGGGGCATGAGAAGTCCTTGGTGGGTCGGATCAAGGAAAACCCCAAGACTTTTTACTCTTATGTGAGAAATAAAAGAATGACCAGGGTGAGGTTATGGCCGGTCAAGGACAGTAGTGGGAACTTGTGCATGAAGTCAGAAGAAATAGGAGAGGCGTGAATGAATACTTTTCTTCAATGTTCACCAAGGAGAGGGGCCATGTTTTTGAGGATGAGAGTATGATACAGGCGGGTAGGCTGGAGGAGGTAGATGTTCTGAGGAAGGATGTATTAGCAATTTTGAAAAAACTGAGGGTTGACAAGTTCCCTGGGCCAGATGGGATATATCCAAGGATTCTTTGGGAGGCAAGGGATAAGATTGCAGAGCCTTTGGCTTTGATCTTTGCGTACTCACTGTCCACGGGGATAGTGTCAGAGGACAGGAGAGTGGCGAATGTTGTTCCTCTGTTCAAGAAAGGGAATAGGAATGACCCTGGTAATTATAGGCCAGTTAGTCTTACTTCGGTGGTCGGTAAGTTAATGGAAAAGGTCCTGAAGGATAGGATTTATGACCATTTGGAAAGATGCAGCTTAATCCGGGATAGTCAACACGGATTCGTGAAGGGTAAGTCTTGCATCACAAATTTGATTGAATTCTTTGAGGAGGTAACTAAGTGTGTAGATGAAGGTAGAGCAGTTGATGTTGTATGCATGGATTTTAGTAAGGCGTTTGATAAGGTTCCCCATGGTCGGCTCATGAAGAAAGTAAGGAGGTGTGGGATAGAGGGAAATCTGGCCAATTGGATAAGTAACTGACTATCACATAGAAGACAGAGGGTGGTGGTGGATGGAAAATTTTCAGACTGGAGACCAGTTACCAGCGGTGTACCACAGGGATCAGTGCTGGGTCCTCTGCTATTTGTAATTTTTATCAATGACTTGGAGGAGGGGGCTGAAGGGTGGGTCAGTAAATTTGCTGATCACACCAAGATTGGTGGAGTAGTCGATGAGGTGAAGGGCTGTTGTAGGCTGCAAAAAGACATTGATAGGATGCAGAGCTGGGCCGAAAAATGGCAGATGGAGTTTAAACCTGATAAGTGCGAAGTGATTCATTTTGGTAGAAAAATTTGAATGCGGATTACAGGGCGCAGGGTTCTGAGGAATGTGGAGGAACAGAGAGATCTTGGGGTTCATGTCCACAGATCTCTGAAGGTTGCCACTCAAGTGGATAAAGCCGTGAAGAAGGCTTATAGTGTGTTAGCGTTTATTAACAGGGGGCTTGAGTTAAGAGCCGCGGGGTTATGCTGCAACTATACATGACCCTGGTGAGACCACATTTGGAGTATTGTGTGCAGTTCTGGTCACCTCATTATAGGAAGGATGTGGAAGCATTGGAAAGGGTGCAAAGGAGATTTACCTGGATGCTGCCTGGTTTGCAGGATAGGCCTTATGAGGAAAGGTTGAGGGAGCTAGGGCTTTTCTCTTTGGAGCAGAGGAGGATGAGAGGCGACTTAATAGAGGTTTATAAGATGATGAGGGGGATAGATAGAGTGGACGTCCAGAGACTATTTCCTCGGGTGAATGTAGCTGTTACAAGGGGGCATAACCATAAGATTCAGGGTGGGAGATGTAGGAGGGATGTGCGAGGTAGGTTCTTTACTCAGAGAGTGGTTAGGGTGTGGAATGGATAGCTTGACCTTGGTTTCGGACAATGCTCGGCACAACATTGAGGGCCGAAGGGCCTGTTCTGTGTAGTGCTGTTCTATGTCTATGAATCTCTATGTGTGTGCGCATGTGTCTGTGCATGTTTGCCTGTATATGAGTGTGAGTGTGCATGTATCTGTGGTAAGTGAGTGTGTGTTTTTGGATGCGTGTGTGTCTGTGAGTCTGTGTGTGTGATTGTGTAGGTGTGCATGTGTGTGCCTGTGTATGTGTGTGTGTCTGTGTGTGTGTGTGTCTGTCTCTCTGTGTGGCTGTGCGCGCAAGTCGCTGGGTTTGCTTGTGTGTGCCTCTGTCTGTGGGTGTGTGTGTGCTTGTGTGTATGCGTCTGCCTCTGTGTGTGATATGTCTGTGAGTATAGGTCCGTCACATCTTTTCCAATTTCCCTATTGATAATAATAATCTTTTATTGTCACAAGTATGAAGTTACTGTGAAAAGCCCCTAGTCGCCACATTCCGGTGCCTGTTCGAGTAAGCCGGTACAGGAATTGAACCAGCCCTGCTGGCCTTGTTCTGCATTACAAACCAGCAGTCTAGCCCACTGAGCTAAACCGGCCCTAATTGACCTGCTTGTGCTTTCAACCAAGACAGCATCAGGAACAGTTACGATGCATTCCGCAGTTGAGTTACATAAGAATACACCTGCAGAATCCAAACTTGACCCTTGCCTCTCCCTCATCTACTTGCTGTCCCTTGGCAACATGGGATCCGCATCCACATGAACAATGATAACACCGTGCTTTGACCTCTTGATCAACTCTCTCAGCTGCCTTCCCTCCGGTGAGCCCGCTTTCCCAATATCCAGTCTCTGATGAGCCAAAATCACTTGCGGCTAAACATTGGGAAGAGTATCATCATCGTCGTCTTCAGCCTCCCGATGCTTGCAGCAACTCCGTCTCCATCCTCCATCTCGGGTCGAGCGAGAGGTCACACAATCTCTGAGTCTCACTTGACCCAAAATGGAGTTTCCCTTCCCACATCCTCCACCACTGTAACATCACCCGCTTCTACTTCATCTTACTCTTCACTCCCAATACCTGAACTATTTCATTGTAGGTCTGATCTTCTACAGACCACCCATTTCGGGTGGCCCAAAGCTCTAGTGCCTATGTCATCTCCTGTACTAATGTCTCCTCATCCATGACCACTGTCCTCACTGATCTACATTTAACTCTTGTTCCCCGAGGGCATCAAATTGCAATGTCCACTCTTGTATTGAATTACGCCATCGCATCACTGCTCTGTCACTTTGGTTTTCCTCCAATGCTGTCGCACTCACTACCTAGATTTTTGGCACCTTCAGCTCTGGCCTTTTACCCGTTACCCATTCCTAGCCCAGATCTTCCTTCATCCAATTAGGCTCATGCTCTGGAGCTTCTTTCCGAACCTTCCAACATCCCACCACCTTCCTTTCCTTTCTCTCGTTAAAGCCTACTGGCTACATTTCCGAATGTCCTCTTCGGTCCTCAGTGTTAGCATCCCTCTCTCCCTCCCTTTGGGGAGAACAGCGTTTGGTCTTTTTCCAGACTGCCATTAGACGAATGTCATGGTATCTACTTGCTTTTCCTAACACACCAACATAATTTGGTGTGTTAGGGGCTGGTTTAGCACACTGGGCTAAATCGCTGGCTTTGAAAGCAGACCAAGGCAGGCCAGCAGCACGGTTCGATTCCCGTACCAGCCTCCCCGAACAGGCGCCGGAATGTGGTGACTAGGGCCTTTTCACAGTAACTTCATTTGAAGCCTACTCGTGCCAATAAGCGATTTTCATTTCATTTCATTTCATAATTTAGCATCTTTTCACCTACCTCACAACACCTTTGCTTCGCCTGCAGCATTAAGGTAGAAAAAAACAGTAAAAAAATAAATAAATAAACGAAACCAGCTGAAATTCAGACGTTGTATAAATACCAAATGCCTGACTGAAGTTTGAAAGGTAGACTGTCGGCTCAGGGCAGTACCATTAACAATTTCAAGCAGTGGCCTGCTCCAGAGAACTCTCAATGATGTTGTACCTCTAGGGACACTGGAATGCGGACCCTCCGCCACCATTTCCAAACATTGAGGCCCTCTTTCCAAACGCCATCTCCCATGCTGCATGCATCGTAGCTGATCCTGATGCTGCCTTAATCGAAATAAGTGAACTGCAAAAGCAATTTAATTTCGGGCCTTCTTTTCAGACCTGTTATCCGTGGATAACAATTCCTGGTCTTCTGTAATAGGATCGTGCGGGGGAAGGGAGGAATGGATCTAAATCCAAACACTGCCACCACTGTCAGACAGTCAGACCTCAGCACCTCCTGATACCCCACAGGCCTTGCTAGGTTTGGATACATTGAACCTATGGCTCAGGGCTGCAGCAGCGGCAGAGAGGGGAGGGATTTCCTACGGGCGTTGGGATCCCAATGTCAGGATCAAATCTTCCTTGCAGCGAGCCAGAACGGTGGAGTTATTTTACCACAGGCGGCCTCATGAGTGTCGCCACCCAATTCAGGATGCTGGTGGGCTGCCAAATCTGGAGGAGCAATCGGAGACCAGCCCAGCACTGAAGGTTCAGCCGCCCCGTGGTCAGAGCTGGGTGCTATTAAACTATAAGGCTTGAAGCTGTGCTGTTCCCAGTTGGGGGATGTGAGAAGGGTAAAAAGGACAAGTGTTTCCATTTAGCTTGACGGCCTCCCCACCCAATGGGTAGCCGCTCTGCCTCTGGCAGAATGGCAATGATCTTGCAAAACCACTCCGAATTGCGGGGGACGGTGCGGAAAACCTCACCAGCAAATTTGATGCCCGCCACCTTGGACTGGGCAGGACAATCAAAATCATAACTCAACCTTAGGGAAAGCTCCCTGGCAGCAGGATTGCTTTGAGGAGCTATCCAGCACATTTCGGAGGAATGGAACAGTTATTTACTGGAGAATGGGATTGAGTGGCTGACAAGAGAGGGAAGGATGTGGGTTTATGACGAACCAGATAATGAAGGGGTCCACTCCTACAGGCAGCAAGACCTGGTATACTACAACCCGCGTCACTGGCAAACCCAGCTGTCGCTGCCCATCCTGTAGTATTAGGCTGTTCAAGACTGAAAGGGGTAATGTAGGGCAGGGGAAACAATATCGTCCACATGATGATGTAAAGGGAGTCACCCGTACCAGCCTCCCCGGACAGGCGCCGGAATGTGGCAACTAGGGGCTTTTCACAGTAACTTCATTGAAGCCTACTCGTGACAATAAGCGATTTTCATTTCATGACTAGTTGAAGGCTGAATGGAAATAGCTCATGGCTTGGACTGAAGAAGCTCCAATATCATATCTGTTCACAAAATAAATAGTTACTCTTCAGACCTTAAACAAACCCAACAACTAGTCGCCCTTGAATTGACTGCTTTGCGAGGGCAGTTAAGAGTCAACCACATTGACAGGGGTCTGGAGTCACATGTCAGGACAGCAGGCTTCCTTCTCTAGAAGGACTAACAATAATAATAATCTTCATTAGTGTCACAAGTAGGCTTACATTAACACGCAATGTAGTTACTGTGAAAATCCCCTCGTCGCCACACTACGCCCTCTGTTCGGGTACACTGAGGGAGAATTCAGAATGTCCAGTTCACCAAACAAGCACGCCTTTCGGGACTTGTGGGAGGAAACCGGAGCACCCGGAGGAAACCCACACAGACGCTGGGTGACTCCGCACAGACAGTTACCAAAGCTGGGATTCGAACCCATATCCCTGGCGCTGTAAAGCAACAGTGCTAACCACTATGCTACCGTGACTAAGCAATGAATTCTTGCCATCTATTCCAGGTTTAATTAATTAATCAAATTTAAATTCCGCTAACTGCCATGAGTGAGATTTGAACACATGGCCCCAGAACATTATCCTCGCGATTATTGGCCCACCTACATTAGCACGAAACCACTGTCACAACCTGCTCAGGTAGATGTAATAAAGAACCTGAGGCACTATTCTGAAGAAAAGCAGAGGCCTTATCCATGGTGGTCTGGACAATATTTAACCCTCAATCAACAGAACAGACAGGTTTAGAACAAGGAACTATGTAACTGGAAGCTCTTCACAGTCTCACCCAAGCAACTTAATCTAGAACGGGCAGCACGGTAGCACAATGGTTAGCACTGTGGCTTCACAGCGCCAGGGTCCCAGGTTCGATTCCCTGCTGGGTCACTGTCTGTGTGGAGTCTGCACGTTCTCCCCGTGTCTACGTGGGTTTCTTCCAGCTCGTCCAGTTTCCTCCCACAGTCCAAAGTCGTGCAGGTTAGGTGGATTGGCCATGATAAATTGCACTTAGCGGCCAAAAGGTTTAGGAAGGCTTATTGGGTTACGGGGATAGGGTGAAAGTGAGGGCTTAAGTGGGTCGGTGCAGACTTGATGGGCCGAATGGCCTCCTTCTGCACTGTATGTTCTATGTTGTTCTAGATACAGATTTTCAGCAGGCTATTTATAGGAACATTGGAACAGGAGCTGGCCATTCAGCCCCTTGAACCTGTCCCACCATTCAGTTAGCACCATTCGGACCAACGCCACTTCCCCACCTTTGCTCCATGTTCCTTCATATCCATCAATCCCAGACTTGGCAGCTCTAATTGTCCCCCAGCATCCACAGACTTTTCCCAGAATCACTGGCTGGGATTCTCCCCTACCCGGCGGGGCGGGGGGTCCCGGCGTGATGGAGTGGCGTGAACCACTGCGGTGCGGGCTGCCCCAAAGGTGCGGAAGTCTCCGCACCTTTAGGGGCCAAGCCCCAACACTGAGGAGCTAGGCCCGCGCCGGAGTGGTTGGCGCTCCGCCGGCTGGCGTGGAAGGCCTTTGGCGCCACGCCAGCCAGGGCCGAAGGGACTTCGCCGGCCGGCGGAAGACCGCGCATGCGCCGGAGCATCAGCGGCTGCTGATGTTCACGCATGCGCAGGGGAGGGGGTCACTTCTGCCTCCGCCATGGTGAAGACTATGGCAAAGGCGGAAGGAAAAGCGTGCCCCCACAGCACAGGCCCGCATGTCAAGTTACTGAATATATTTAAGAAGGAAATAGATTTCTGGACGCTAAAGGTGCCAAGGGGAGGGAACACGAGTATGATATTAAGATAGAGGATTGGCCATGATCATATTGAATGGTGGAGCAGGCTTGAGGGGCCAAATGTTCTGCTCCTTCTTCTATTTTCTATGTTTCTATCTTTCTACCAATCCCTCCAGCAAATATTTATCCAACTCCCTTTTAAAAGTTACGACTGAATCTGCTTCCACTGCCCTTTCAGGCAGCGCATTCCAGATCATAATCACTCAACAATAATCGCTTATTGTCACAAGCAGGCTTCAATGGAGTTACTGTGAAAAGCCCCTAGTCGCCACGTTCCGGCGCCTGTTCGGGGAGGCCGGTACGGGAATTGAACCTGCGCTGCTGGCCTTGTTCTGCATCACAAGCCAGCTGTTTAGTCCACTGTGCTAATATGGCCCCTGTTGCGGAATATATGGTTTCCTCATGTCACCTCTGGCTCTTTCCCTTAAGTCTGTGAATTTCTTCTACTTCTGACGATAGCTTCCCTGTTTCTCCTATATTCTGTCAAAGCCCTTCACAATAATGAACACCTCGATTGGAAGCTTCCCTTAACCTCTGCTCTGGTACAGGCTCAGTTTTTCTATCCTTTCCGTACAATTTGAATCTTCCGCCATTGGTACCGTTTTCGTAAATCTCCTCTGCGCCTTCGCCAAAGGCCTGGACATCCTTCCTTGAAGTGTGGTGCCTAGAACCGGCCACTGTACTCCAGCCAGGGCCCAATCAGTTCCAGTGATCAGGAAGCCAGCAGTAGGAATGACAAAGATTTTATTTTACCCAAAAATAAGTCTTCCCGCTATGGCAGTAACTATGTACATACCACAGTCTCCGTTGGGAAAACCGACATGCTGGCCCCTGCTCAGGCAGGCTTTCATGCTCGCTTTTACGAGCCCCAGCTGAGTGGGTGTCCTCCCACCACCGGGGATTTCCACACCTATTCCACAATGCCATTTTTCCATCAGTATAGCTGATTTGTTAACCTTCCTGAAGAGAGATCACTGAGACCAGGTGGGATATCGGATCAGAGAATGGCGTCGGCACTGAAAAAGGCCATTTGGCCTGCCATGTCTGTGCTAGCTCTTTGTAAGAGCAACAACCCTAATCACGGGCTAACGAATGCCGATTAACACATGGGCCGTACTTCGGGTCATTCTGCTCTGTGCAACACCCACCCACGCAGGGCTTTATACTGACCAACTGGAAGCTTTTTCAGATTATTTTCACGTCACGTGAAAATTTCAACCACATCATTCTTGGTGAGATGGCAGCAAAGGGCCATGAACTGTGCGTGCCTCTGCCTGCAAGCTCAACCTTTGCCAGGACAACAAGGCCCCTTAAAAGCAAAGCCTTTGCTCTTTATCCCTTCAACTAAAAATCAATCTGGAAAGAGAAATTAAGCTGGCTATTCCTTGAAGCTGCGCAGCAGTTCAAAGGAATCTACCATGACATGTTACAGCGTCCCCTTGCAGTTTTTAGGCCAAAGGTCGTGGATCAAAAAAGGGGACCCAGCTTGTTGTAAAAGTTCCAGGATGCAATTAAGACAAGTTTTGTTTTTGATGTTCCTGCACTGGATTGGGCATACGTGGTGTGGGTGTGGTGTATGTATGTGTGTGTGTGTGTTTGTTTATCTGGGTGTGTGTGTGGTGATCTGTGGTATTGTGTGTGTGTGTGTGTATGGGGGGGGGGGGGTGAAATCTGTGGTATGGTGTGTGCGTGTTTGTGCAGTGTCACACAGTCATATAGCACAGACCCAGGCCCTTCAGCCGACCATGTCTCGGCCGACAGTCAGGCTGTATGTGTGTGTGTAGGGGGGTGGTGATCTGTGGTATTGTGTGTGTGTATGGTGTGGGGGGGGGCAGAAATCAGTGCTATGATGTGTGTGTGTTTGTTTATCTGGCTATATGTGTGTGCGTGTGGAGGGGGGGGGAGAGATGAAATCTGTGGTATGGTGTGTGCGTGTTTGTGCAGCGTCACACAGTCATATAGCACAGACACAGGCCCTTCAGCTGACCATGTCTCGGCCGACAGTCTGGCTGTATGTGTGTGTGTGGGGGGTGGTGATCTGTGGTATTGTGTGTGTGTATGGTGTGGGGGGGGGGCAGAAATCAGTGCTATGATGTGTGTGTGTTTGTTTATCTGGCTATATGTGTGTGCGTGTGGAGGGGGGGGGAGAGATGAAATCTGTGGTATGGTGTGTGCGTGTTTGTGCAGCGTCACACAGTCATATAGCACAGAAACAGGCCCTTCAGCCGACCATGTCTCGGCCGACAGCAAATACCAATCTATACTAATTCCATTTACCAGTACGTCCAGATGTTTCTTAAATGTTGTGAGGGTACCTCCCTCCACCACCCTCTCAGGCAGCGCGCTCCATATTTCCACTCCCCTCTGGGTGAAATAACTGTTTTCTTAGGTTCCCCTCTAAACCACTTACCCCTCACCTTAAACCTATGCCCTCTGGTCTAAGACGTCTCTGCCATGGGGAAAAAATTCTAACGATCTACCCTATCGATGCCTCTCAGTTTTTTATACCTCTATCATATCTCCCCTCAGCCTCCTCTGCTTCAGGGGAAACAAACCCAGCCTATCCAGTCTCTCCTCATAGCTGAAACGTTCCATCCCAAGCAACACCTTCTGCACCCCCTCCCGTGCAATCCCGTCCTTCCAATGGTGTGGGGACCAGAACTGTACACAATATTCCATCTGTGGCCGAACCAATGTTTTATAAAGTTGTATCATGACCTCCCTGCTCCTATTCTCTATGCTCTGGCTAATGAGGGCAAACAAACCGTATGCCTCCTTCACCACCCTATCTACCTGCGCTGCGCTCCAGGGATTCATGGACTTGTACAACAAGGTCCCTTTATTCCTCAATACTCCCAGGGACCTACCATTCATTGTGTATATCCTCCCCGATTAGACCTCCCAAAATGCACCTCACACTTATCAAGATAAAATTCCATCTGCCATCGCTTTACCCAATTTACCAGCTGATCAATATCAGTCTGTAGCCTAAGTCTATCCTCCTCACTATCAACAGCACCACCAATTTTCGTGTCATCTGCAAACTTACTAATTATACTTTCTATATTCACATCCAAGTCGTTAATGAATATAACAAACAGCAAGGATCCCAGCACCTATCGCAGTGGCACATCGCTGCTCACAGGCTTCCAGTCACAATAGCAACCCTCCACCCTTTGCCTTCCATTCACAAGCCAATTTTGGAACCAATTTGCCAACTTGCCTTGGATCCCATGAGCTCTAACCTTTTGGATGAGCCTTCAATTTGAAACCAGGTAAAAAATCTTATTGAAGTCATGTAAATCACATCAACTGTGCTACCCTCGTCAATATATTTAGATAGCTTTTCAAAAAACTCAATTAATTAGTTAAACACGCTCACCAACATGTTTTGCATTTGTGTGAGTGATTTTGAGTGTGTGTGTAGGGTATGTACGTGCAGTGTATTTGCATGTGTGCTATTGTGTGAGACTGTGCTGTGTGTTAGTATGTGTGTTTGTGTCTCTGACGTTGTGTGAGGTTGTGTGCAGTGTGTTTGGTGTAAGTGTGAGGATGTGTATGTCTTTGTATTAGATTGCGTGTGTGCATGCATGTGCCATTGTGTGAGACTGTGCGCACATGTGTGTGCCATTGTGTGAAACTATGTGTCTGTGCATGTGTAGTGTGCACTTGTATGTGCCAACCTGTGAGAATGTGTGTGTGCGTATGTGCATGCCATTGAGTGTGCATGTGTGTGCCACTGTGTGACGTGTGTGCGTTTCTGACCGTGTGTGTGTGTGCTTGTGTGTGTACAGTGCGTGCGAGTGCCATTGTGTGAGACTGAGTGCTCTGTGTGTGTGTGTGCAGCGATGGCATGAACCTGATTCATATCTATTTAAATAGATTTAAACATGCCAAAAAGGCATAAGGCCTTATCTTCCGGGTTCACCAGGGAGGGGCGTGGAAAATCGGGAAATGAAATCTCGCTGGCAGTAATTCCCTGACCGGATTCTCGTGAGATTTTGTGCCTGGGTAGCCATTCTCGCTGATGCCAGATGCAGGTGCAAAATCGCACCCCAAAGACTCTGCCTCCACGAACCTCTGAGCAAAACAGTGCCAAAGGTGCACAACCTCCTGAGCGAGAACATATCTCCATCCCAAATATACAAGAGCTGCCGATGTCTGATTGTGTCTCTCGGTGTCGCGGCAGGTGGGACTCCTGATCCCTCCTGGGTCCTTTGATCCGGGGGAGAAGGCCTGCAGTTGGCCTACTAAATGCCTGATTGGCACAAGTTATGACTGGTCTTCCAGAAAAGAGACGACGCGAAGATCCCGCTGCTCTCCAGCCGGAGGTCAAGACACCCCGTCGGCTCCACAAGATTCTGTCCTATGGGTAGCACGGCGGCACAGTGGTTAGCACTGCTGCCTCACAGCGCCAGGGATTCGGGTTCAATTCTGGCCTTGGGTGACTGTCTGTGTGGAGTTTGTAAGTTCACCCCGTGTCTGCGTGGGGTTCCTCCGGGTGCTCCGGTTACCTCCCAGAGTCCAAAGATGTGCAGGTTAGGTCAGTATACGGGGATGCGGGGGGGGGGGGGGGGGGGGCAGGGTGCAGGGGGTCGGTTCAGACTCGATGGGCTGAATGGCCTCCTTCTGCACTGCATGGATTCCATATTGTAACAATGGATAACAATTGTATGGGACAGGGTGAGTGGACCAGAGGGTCTTTCCCTGCCTGCTTGCCCGGTCAAGGTTTTGAAGCCCAAATGCAAAAGGGGAGCGGCTGTCACCATTACAGTTTGCTCGATTTTCTTTTCAATTGATTTAAATGGAAATAAAATTGTGCAGCTAGAAATCTAGGCAGCTGGTTCACTGTTACATGGCTTGTGTTACGACATGTTTATATCCTTATTCCTTTAGGAGAATGAAGCTGCAGCAAATGCAAGATGGCCAGAAGAACAGAGAGGGAGAGTGAGAGAGTGAGAAAAAGAGAGGGCAGGAGAAAGAGAAAGAGATGGAAAAAGAGAGAAAGTGATAGAGAAGGAAAAGAGGAGAGAGAAAAAAGGAAAGAGAAAGAGAGAGAGACAGATAAAGAGAGAAAGAGGGAAGGAGAGAAAGGAGAAGGGAGAGAGAAAAAGAGAGGCAGAAAAAAAAGAGGGAAAAAAGAAGTGTGTAAAAGATAACAAAAGGGAACAAAGTCACCGAGCGAGCGCGTTTGGTTGCGTGTTTCCCGACACTCACAGTGCCGAGAAATAGATGGCTATTTAAAGTGACTCGCTTTGAAGAAGAGGCCAAAGCAGGGAACACGTGGCCGAGGCCGCACATAGCCACGTTTATTTAATCATGGGGTGCTCTACTTGCCGGAACTCCCCGTTGTAGCAAGAGATCGGCCCAACGCCATTTTTAAATGGAATCCCGATCTCCGAGGCCTCCAAAAAATCCACGACCTCCCTCCCAGCCCGAACGCATCATGGGACGGTTGCCTCTCCTCCCCGCCCGCCATAACATCCCCCCCCCCTTCACAACATCCAGTGGGAAACCCCCAGCCCAATCATGTGCACGCAGAAAATGCCAGCTTGTCAGTGCCAACCTGGCACCCTGGCACTGCCCCTCCAGCATCACCTGGGCACCTTGGCAGCCCAAGGCTGGCACTAAAGTGGCACTGCCAGGGCACCACCCTGCCAAAGGGCATGCAGTTGGGGGCCTCCAATCCATTTGGAGACCCCCCCCACGAGTGCCGTGCCGTGCCATCTGGTTTGTGGAGACCAGTACCAAACAGCACTCACCCGAGGCAAAGGGATTGAATCCCAACGCCTCAGCTACCTCGGGAATCTGTGCATTACAGTAAGGCTTACCGTCTCGCTCTAATATGCAGATTTGCCAAAAACTGACCCCACCAATTGTGGCCGGGGCTCCCCTTGCAACGTTTCGCAAAATTGCGCTAAATCTCGTGAGGCGTTGCGAGCCGGGTAGTTCCAGGGAACGGGGTCTCCCGGCTTTCACCGGCCATGCTGCGCCGCGGCGAGATGCTTTTCCGGCGCAGGGTGGCCGGGAGATCACCCCCAGAGAGGGAGAGAAATAGGAGAGAGAGAGAAAGAGAGAGAGAGGGGCGAAAGAAATAGTGAATGAGAGGGCGGGAGAGTGGGAAAGAGAAAGAGAGAGGGGAGAGAGAGAAATAGGTAGTAAGATGGAGAGAGAAAGTGAGGGAGAAATAAGAGAGAAAGAGAAAGCGGGGGGGAGAGAGAGAAAGACAAGGGGAGAAAAAGAGAAAGAGCGAGAACAAGAGAGAATGAGGGAACATTGAATTGGAACATTCACTCTGACGCTTCTTTCATCAGCCTTCAAAATACAAGTGATGGCTGAAGAATAATCTGTAAGATTGTTGTGTGAAATGAGAGAGAGACAGAAAGAAGAATAGGTTCCTGAGCAAATCGAAGTGCAGTATTGATGAGAAGAATAAAGACGTTTCCTGCAAGGGGTTTTGCAGGCAAGACAGCAGCATTGCCAAATAATTGATCATGTGGAAGCCTGGTTTATCATTGTTGACATATCTATATTTCCACTATATATTTTACTCTTCAGTAATCCATCTGATAAAACGCATGCTGTCAACATTCATCAAATATAATCTGCCAGGTCTCCTGACCCTGGATTGACGACAGGCAAGAAGCAATGGCTCAAAGGATCATCAGGCAGCTCCCTCCTTGCGTGTAATTCTCATCCCTGCCACCAAGTGGCAGCAGCCTTTCAGCATTTGTAAGGGTGGGCACTGTAAACGTTCACAGTTGCAGGCGGTCGGCCATTGCTTTGCACAAACAGCAATTGATAGAAGAACTGATTGTCACGTGTGTTTGTCAGATCACGTGCAATTCATGTTGCAAGTCATCTCTCTGAAAAGATTGGTGCTTTCATCGAGTAGAGTAGTACGAAGCGCAGGAGGAGGCCATTCGTCCCATCATGCTTGTACTGGCTCTTTGAAAGAGCCGCCCCAATTATTCCCACTCCCTCGCTCCACAGCCCTAATATCCCGTGGAGAGTTACCATCCAACGTGTTTCCATCATCCTTTCAAGCAGCGCATTCCTAGATCATAACTTGCTGCCTGAAGCAAGTTTTGCCCCTCGTGTCTCTGGCTCTCAGACATAAGAATGCCAAATTTCAAAGGGTGCAACGATTAATGCAGTGTCAGAAAAGGTGCCAATTCATTGGCAAGTTACTTCTGATTGGTTGAGATATTGCCATGGAGATATTGCTTCCCCACATGCTTTTGTTTAATTCAAAAAAGGTGCAATGCCCGGGCACATTCCTTTTTTGTCTGCAGAGGACAGGTCTCCGCTGAATTAATGTATTGTGGCGTCAACTGAAGCTATCTTGCATTCAACCATTACCCATCGTGGCCAATTAATTCAATAACACTAAAACAAAACAGCGCGGCTGAGGGGGTCATTGCCAGAGGCCTGCCCAGCGATTCTCCGCTCCCAGCTGGCCAAGTTCCCGACGGCGTACTTCTAACCACCTATCGCCGTTTGGGAACCCGTGCCCGGGCCGGGGGGGGGGGGGGGGGGGGGGGGGGGGGTGGAGGAGGAGGAGAGAGAGAAGAGATCGGGCACCTAGGTGGGGGGTGGCCTTATGGGCAGCCGGAGGACAAATCGGGCTGGATGGATATTCAGGTGCGCGGCCGATCGGGGGGGGGCTACATTTTGGAGCTGCCTCCGTGGTCTGAGTTCGCCATGGCGCTCGCCGCAGCCGCTGGAGGCTTCCGCCGTCCGCAAACCCCAGACCGGAAGTATGGGGGGGCCGTATCCGCAGCCGAAGCTGCGTGAATCACACTGGGTTCCTGCTAGCCCCCTGCAGGTGAGTGAATCAGCTATTCTTTTTTACTGTAAACTCGGGAGTGAAACGCCAGCATTTGTACGCCGGCGTTGGGACATAGTCCCATTTTGGGAAAATCCAGTCCATTATCTGTAATGGGAAGGGATATAGCTTTATTTAGCTTTATTTTTCACTTTTTCATGTGATACGAGTGTCACTGGCAAGGCCGGCATTTGTTGCCCATCCTCAACTGCCCTTGAACTGTGCGTCTCGCTTGGCCATTTCAGTGGGCAGCTGAGAGTCAACCACATCGGTGTGGTCATGGAATTACATGTAGGCCAGACCGAATAACGACGGCAGATTTCCTTCATGAATCGGATGGGTTTTTCAATGGTCCTTGATTCAAGTGGGTCAAGTCCCACTTCAGAACCTGATGGCCACAGAAGGCGTATTTATAATATGTTGGTTATTACGTTGCAAATCCATCCAACCTGCCTGATGGCAAGCAGTAGCAGTGGGAAGGTTTTGCCAAGCATAATAATTTATTTTGTTATTCATTCTTGGGATGTGGGCATCACTGGCTACGCCGCCAGATGGTGCTTGGTACCTCGAATGGGAGAAGGACTTGATGGTCACTTCATGGTAAGCTTTTCATTTTCTTTTAATGAATTGAATTTAAATTGTTATGGTGGGATTTGAACCCCAGAGCAATAGCCTGGACCTCTAGTCCGATGACATTGGCACTATGCCATCAGGGCGGCACGGTGGCGTAGTGGTTAACACTGCTGACTCACGCCGCTGAGGACCCGGGTTCGAATCCCGGCCCCGGGTCACTGTCTGTGTGGGGTCTGCACATTCTCCCCGTGTCTGCGTGGATCTCACTCCCACAATCCAAAGATGTGCAGGGTAGGTGGATTGGCCACGCTAAATTGCCCCTTAATTGGAAAAATTAAAAATATATAGCCATGATCCTACCAAGTATAGATGTAGAGTGGCAATAGGGCTGTGTACCTGCACGCCCAGCAAGGCACTGTTAGATAGTGATCGGGAGTAGACCGGCACAGTGGCTAGCACTGCTGCCTCACAGCTTCAGGAACCCGGGTTCGATTCCGGCCTTGGGTGACTGTCTGTGTGGCATTTGCAAGTTCTCCCTGTGTCTGTGTGGGTTTCCTCCGTGTGCTCCAGCTTCCTCCCACAGGATGATGGGCAGGCGAGGTGGATTGGCCGTGCTAAATTGCCCTTTCGTGTCCAACGGTTAGTTGAGGTTACGGGGATAGGGCAGGGAGTTGGCCTCGGTAGGGTGTTCTGTCTGAGGGCTGGTGCAGACTCGATGGGCTGAATGGCCTCCTTTTGCACTGTAGGGATTCTATGATTCCAGAAGACTTGACCAACTTTCCCCTCCCTTTAACTAGGGAGCACAGAATCCAATTCTCAGGCCCCGGCTGCGAGCAGGGTCTAGAGGTCAGGACTGGTACATAAAGTTCAGTTGCTCAATAGATCCATCTGCCTTTCACCTTTTCTCATCTCCTTGATGGAAGCTTTAGAAAGAATCATTCACTGTCCGGAGAAGGATGAATTGCAATCTTGGTTTCAATCAAAAGCCTAGATTCTGTTGTTTGATGTGGTAGAATCATAAACACAACCAGGCCCAATTTTCAGCTGGGACCAAACCTATTAGGACGACCACAATTGAGTATCTGTCAGAACCTTGGGAGGAGAGAGTTTGTACATGGGTTCCATATGATTAACGCACAATTCTTTAGTAAAGATGGTTCCCCTTTGAGATGATTTTATCCTCATATATAGATGGAACATCCAGAAGAGCCTCACTCATGCACCTACACTGTTGATCTGTTTGAGAGGTACCTGCTCAGATATGTTTACACACCGCAGTTCGCTTCTGGCCATGATGGATCCCCTATGAGCCAGCATGCCTTTGTGACCGCAGACACCAAGCTGAGGATGCTGTGTTTAAACATCTGCTGAAGAATCCAGGCAATTTGGGGAGCTCAATGCACATTTTAACATGCACATTCAATCATTCTTTAACAGAACACCAGGGAAGCAAAGAATTGTGCAGAAGACAAGGAACAATTGGATTCCTTTCAATATTCACTAATAATGTACATGCTGGATGAAGATAAAGGGCGAGGTTACTAGAATAACATGGCTTCATTATTCAATATGATCGGGCTGATCTTCTATCTCAATTCCACCATCCCGTGCTATCCCCATAGACCTTAATTACTTTGGTATCACAAAATCAATTGATCTCTGCCTTGAATATCTTCTATGACTAAGCATCCGCAGGGCTCTGGGTATTGAATTCCAAACATCGATAACCCTTTGAGTGGGGAAATGTCTCTTCCGCTCAGTAGTAAATGTGTTACATCTTATTCTGAGAGCAGTTCCGGATTCCTCAACCGGGGAAACGAACTCCCAGCATTTACCCAATCAGGATTTTAAAGATTTTTTTCTATTTCAATCAGACCAACTCTCGATCTTTGACATTCGATATTCTAGGGAACATGGTCCAGCCAACCCAATCTCTGCTCATAGTTTGCAACTTTTTAAATGGATTGGCTAGAAGGCAATTTGGACTTTGTGCGAGAGTGTAAAATGAGCGAATAGAAATAGCCACCTGCCAGTTCCTCTCCTTTCTCTACCTTTTCGTACAATATCTGGATCAATCCAGCTAAAATTTGGGAATAGACTTGGGCTGAATAAGGTTGAACATCTCCTGGTTCATTTCTTGGACGGTCTAAAACAGTCGAGGAAAACGCCATCGAAACAGTAGGGTTTCCAGGCAGAACTTAAGAGCAATACACAATGAAAAGGGGCAAGCTGGAGGACGGTGGCCGCAGAAGCATCAGAACTTACAAGGTCGTTACTTCCTAGACTTGGCTGTCAGGTCTGGTCAAAGCAATTGACTGGGAATCTCCGTTGCGAATCTGCCACGATACCGCTGCTAGCGAGGACGGAGAATTTGGCGCCCAGCCAAATCTCCCAGTCAATGCAGCGGAACAGGAGATTCCCGTTGCCGTGAACGGACGGAGAATCCCGCCCAATATCTTGCACTTCCAACACCATTGTAGGAGCACCCTTGGATTGTAGTGGTTCAAGGCGAAGGCCCATGATTAGAAATGAAAAATAACTGTTAGCCTTGCTGGTGACGTTCTTACAGTGAGAACCAGCTTAGAAAAATACTTGCAACCTCAGTTCCCTGAGTACGGTCCATTGCATGTCCTCTCTGCTCAATTCCACTTAATGGCAGATCCTTCACCCATTAGGACCTTAGAATTCTTTTTCTAAATAGTCCTTCCTTTGCTCCATCGCTCCTTTCATGACAGCCTTTTCTTGATCTTCATTCCTACCTATTTTTGTCAAGCATGTTGGCATCTTTTGCTGCATTGGCAGCCTTGCCTTCAGCTCACTTGGTCTTAAACTCTGGAATTCCCTCCTGAAACCTCTCCATCTCTCCGCCTGCCTTTAAGGCATTCCTTAAAAGCTACCTCTTTTGGTCACCTGCCATAGCTTCTTGTGTGACTTGGCGCTAAATTTTGTTTGATAAGTGAAGTGTCTTGGGGATGTTTTCCTGTGTTGGAGGTGCGTCATAAATACGAGTTCCTGCTGCAGTGAAATTGCTACGTGACTCGTAGTTGATGTTGTTACATTTGTGTTGACTGTACATAAAATCCATTTTTAATAAAGCTAGAGAAAGAGATGTAATTTATATTCGCAATGTGTGTGCCACTGCCTAATTTATTGTGTTGATAGTTAAGTGCAGTCAGGGGAAGAACGATGCTCTTCGCATCTTTAATTTGATGATTAAATTAGCACAAAGGTTTGTGTTTATCATGGGGCTCAACACAGCTGTGTTTAGTTTAGCGCAGGACAAAAATGAGTAGCGGAATGAATCACGATGTCTTAACTATACGTAGAAGCAGGATTTCCCCATGTAACAAGTCTGGTTGGTTCGTGCCTTGGGCCATATTCGGTGGCCATGTGACGCCGTACCAAATCCCATTCACCCATCGCTGGTTCCCAGTCCGGCCGCACCTCGATTTTAAAATTCCCATCCTTGTTTTCAAATCCCTCCATGGCATTTCCATTCCCTAATCAAACAACATTCTCCAGCCCTACAACCATCAGAGACATCTGTGCCCTTTCAATTCTCGCTCCTTGAGCATTCAAGGAGGGCGGCACGGTGGTTAGTACTACTGCCTCACAGCAACATGGACCCGGGTTCAATTCCAGCCTTGGGCGACGGTCTGTCTGGAGTTTGCACGTTCTCCCCATGTCCGCGTGGGTTTCCTCCGGGTGCTCCGGTTTCCTCCCACAGGCCAAAGTTGTGCAAGTTAGGTGGATTGGCTATGCTAAACTGCCCCTCTATGCCCAAAGATGTGTAAGTTAGGTGGACTGGCCATGCTAAATTGCCCCCCGGGGGTTCAAAGGTTAGGTGGGGTTACAAGAATAGGGCCCGGGGGCTGGGCCTAGGTAGGGTGCTCTTTTCGATGGTCGGTGCAGACTTGATGGGTCGAATTGCCTCCTTCTGCACTGAAGTGATTCCATGATTCCCATTTTTTGCTGCTACATTACAGCACTGGTGCTGCTTAGGCTCTAAGTTTGGAATTTCCTACCTAAAGCTTTCCACCTCGCTACCTACCCCTTCCTTTAAAACTCTGTAGAACCTCCCTCCTCCTAAACAGATATTTCTTCATCTGGCTTAGTATCAAATTTTGTTTGAGAATTGCTTCTGAAAAGCCCCTTGGGCTTATCTTTCCCATTACGTTATAGATGCAAATGATTCAATCGTTTACCATACTGTCTATGGATTCTCCCCTTGGCCAGTAGCATTAATGTCACAGCGTGGCCTCTACAGGAAGGGCAATGCTCTGACTTTCCATGTGTCTCTTTCATCATGCTTACCTTCATTTGCTTTCCATTTCCTTCATGGCGTTTGACAAAACGTTTACCAACACTCGTTTTATTGCTGACCTATTCTGCTCCAACCTCTCCATCTGCCCCCCACACTCCCGCAATGATATAACCCATCACATTTCCATCCCTCCTCAGCTCTGTAGAAGAGTTATATGGACCTGAAACGCTAACTCTGTTTCTTTCTCCACAGAATCTGCCAGACGGGTTTTTCCAAGGTTTTCTGTTTGTGTTTCAGATTTCCAGCATCCACAGTATTTTATAGAACATAGAATACACGGAGCAGAAGGAGGCCATTCGGTCCATTGAGTTTGCACCAGCCCTTTGAAAGAGCACCCCACTTAAGACCACAGCTCCATCCTATCTCCGTAACCCCACCTAACCTTCTTAGACCCTAAGGGCAATTTAGCATGGCCAATCCACCTACCCTGCATACCTTTGGACTGTGGGTGGAAACTAGAGCACCGGAGGAAATCCACGCAGGCACGGGGAAATCATGCAGACTCCGCACAGACAGTCATCCAAGCCAGAATCGAACCTGGGACCCTGGCGCTGTGAAGCAACCGTGATAACCACTGTACTACCATTTTTATTGTCACAAGTAGGCTTACATTAACACTGCAATTTTGATACTATTACCTGTGGCACAGGTGGAGCATCTTTACAACTGGTTTTTGTCTCCTCGTGCGGATGAATGTCCAGAAGAAAAAAATAAATCAGTTTGAGTAACCGGATATTATTAAATGGCACACTGTTCAGGCACTTGTAGTGGTTGAGTCCCGTTCTGTATCAGTTCTAGCTCAAAGCACAAGAGGCGGGATTCTCTCAGCCCACGCTGCGTCGGGTGCGAATTGCGCGATATTGCCCGACGCCGGTCCGCCGATTCTGCGGAGAGCGGAGAATCGGCGCCATCGGTGCCGGTCGAGAGCCACGTAGAGTGATTATCCACCCGGGAAGGGCCGAACGGCCGCAAAGAAAATCTGAGTCCTGCTGGTACCATCTACATGTGGTCTTACCCGGCTGCACCTCAGCGTGCATCTTTCCAGGGGTCCGGCCCCGGGGGGGTGGGGGTTGGGGGGGCATCTCCGCAGTGGCCTGGCCCGCGATCGGGGCCTACCGATCGGTGGGCTGGCGGCCTCCTTTGCTCCGCGCCGGCCCCTGTAGCCCTGCCGCATAATGCTTCGGGGCCGGCGCACGGAAGGAAGCCACCGCGCATGTGCGCAATTGTGGCGGTCGCAGCACGCATACGCAGACCCGTGGCGCACATTTGACGCCGGTATCGGCAGCTGGTGCAGCATGGGTCGCTCCAGTGCCATGCTGGGCTACTGATGGGCTCGGAATCGCTGCTCCTGGGGGCCTGTTGACGCCGCCGTGAAAGGCGACGATGTTTACAACGGCCTCAACACTTAGCCTCAGGATCAGAGAACCCCACCCAAGGAGTTAACCATCGCCAACATCCCATGATTCTGATTAGCAACATGCTCCCAAAATCTACCGAGGTAAATTCCCATCCCCGCCCGCCACGGGAATTGTCACAGACGGGGCGGGCGAATTCATGGACTGTTTGAAAGTCCGTTGACCTCAGGCGGGAATTTCCGCGACCGGAAAATCCTGCCCAATCTGTCAGGCACAAACTGGCAACTGAAGATGGATGAAAACCTGACGTGCTGAACTCCACAAATGAATCTATGTCGTAACAGCCAAACCGCCCACTTTGAACCACAGGCCTGGTTGGAGATCCGAAAACCCGGAAAACTCAAATTCCGGCACGGCCTGGATCCCGAGGGCTGCTGGATTGGGGGAACCTTTTCAGGAAACAAAATGGCGTGGCCACAAAGGAGAACATTTGCTGTTACCCAGAGACAATGAACTGAATGACTTTGTGAGGAATGTAGTGACATTTCTTTTATGCTATAAGTAGCCAGGGAAGATCATTGAAGCAGGGAATATAAAGAGTTTATTTAATAATAGTAATAATTATTGCTTATTGTCACAAGTAGGCTTCAGTGAAGTTACTGTGAAAAGCCCCAAGTCGCCACATTCCGGCGCCTGTTCGGGGAGGCCGGTACAGGAATTGAACCTGCGCTGCTGCCTTGTTCTGCATTACAAGCAGCTGTTTAGCCCACTGTGCTAAACCAGCCTCTTATGTGTCAGCCTAGGCTCAGTGGAATGTGCTTTGACCCTCGATCAGGTGGTTCATAGAACTTGCAGTGAAGAAGGAGGCAGGGGTTGGGCACCGAAGCAATAGGTCAGAAAGTTAAAGCATTGAGGGAGAACTAGGGAATAGGGCCAGTATGCCTCTGAGGCAGAGCAGACAGGGAGATGTTGCTGAACACAGCGGGTCTGGTGGCCTGAAGTGCATATGTTTTAATGCAAGAAGTATTACGGGTAAGGCAGATGAATTTAGAGCTTGGATTAGCACTTGGAACTATGATGTTGTTGCCATTACAGAGACCTGGTTGAGGGAAGGACAGGATTGGCAGCTGAACATTCCAGGATTTAGATGTTTCAGGCGGAATAGAGGGGGATGTAAAAGGGGTGGTGGAGTTGCGCTACTGGTTAGGGAGAATATCACAGCTGTACTATGGGAGGACACCTCAGAGGGCAGTGAGGCTATATGGGTAGAGATCAGGAATAACAAGGGTGCAGTCACAATGTTGGGGGTTTACTACAGGCCTCCCAACAGCCAGTGGGAGATGGAGGAGCAAATGGGTAGACAGATTTTGGAAAAGAGTAAAAACAACAGGGTCGTTGTGATGGGAGACTTCAACTTCCCCAATATTGACTGGGACTCACTTAGTGCTAGGGGCTTAGACGGGGCAGAGTTTGGAAGGAGCATCCAGGAGGGCTTCTTAAAACAATATGTAGACAGTCCAACTAGGGAAGCGGCTGTACTGGACCTGGTATTGGGGAATGAGCCCGGCCGGTGGTAGAAGTTTCAGTAGGGGAGCATTTCGGGAACAGTGACCACAATTCAGTAAGTTTTAAAGTGCTGGTGGACAAGGGTAAGAGTGGTCCTAGGGTGAATGTGCTAAATTGGGGGAAGGCTATTTCTAACAATATTAGGCAGGAACTGAAGAACCTAGATTGGGGGCGGATGTTTGAGGGTAAATCAACATCTGACATGTGGGAGGCTTTCAAGTGTCAGTTGAAAGGAATTCAGGACCGGCATGTTCCTGTGAGGAAGAAGGATAAATACGGTAAATTTCAGGAACCTTGGATAACGAGATATATTGTAGGCCTCATCAAAAAGAAAAAGGAGGCAGTTGTCAGGGCTAGAAGGTTGGGAACAGATGAAGCCTGTGTGGAATATAAGGAAAGTAGGAAGGAACTTAATCAAGGATCAGGAGAGCTAGAAGGGGGTCACGAAAAGTCATTGGCAAATAGGGTTAAGGAAAATCCCAAGGCTTTTTACACGTACATAAAAAGCAAGAGGGTAGCCAGGGAAAGGGTTGGCCCACTGAAGGATAGGCAAGGGAATCTATGTGTGGAGCCAGAGGAAATGGGTGAGGTACTAAATGAATGCTTTGCATCAGTATTCACCAAAGAGAAGGAATTGGTGGAAGTTGAGTCTGGAGAAGGGTGTGTAGGTAGCCTGGGTCACATTGAGATCCAAAAAGACGAGGTGTTGGGCATCTTGAAAAATATTACGGTAGATAAGTCCCCAAGGCCTGATGGGATCTACCCCAGAATACTGAAGGAGGCTAGAGAGGAAATTGCTGAGGCCTTGACAAAAATCTTTGGATCCTCACTGTCTTCAGGTGATGTCCCGGAGGACTGGAGAATAGCCAATGTTGTTCCTTTGTTTAAGAAGGGTAGCAAGGATAATCCAGGGAACTGCAGGCCGGTGAGCATTACGTCAGTGGTAGGGAAATTACTGGAGAGAATTCGGGACAGGATCTACTCCCATTTGGAAGCAAATGGACGTATTAGTGAGAGGCAGCATGGTTTTGTAAAGGGGAGGTCATGTCTCACTAACTTGACAGAGTTTTTCGAAGAGGTTACAAAGATGATTGATGCAGGGAGGGCAGTGGATGTTGTCTATATGGACTTCAGTAAGGCCTTTGACAAGGTCCTCATGGTAGACTGGTACAAAAGGTGAAGTCACACAGGGTCAGGGGTAAGCTGGCAAGGTGGATACAGAACTGGCTAGGCCATAGAAGGCAGAGAGTAGCAATGGAAGGGTGTTTTTCTAATTGGAGGGCTGTGACTAGTGGTGTTCCGCAGGGATCACTGCTGGGATCTTTGCTGTTCGTAGTTTATACAAATGATTTGGAGTAAAATGTAACTGGTCTTATTAGTAAGTTTGCAGATGACCACAAAGGTTGGTGGAATTGTGGATAGCGATGAGGACTGTCAGAGGATACAGCTGGATTTAGATCGTTTGGAGATTTGGGCGGAGAGATGGTAGATGGAGTTTAATCCGGACAAATGTGAGGTAATGCATTTTGGAAGGTCTAATGCAGGTAGGGAATATACAGTGAATGGTAGAACCCTCAATAGTATTGACAATCAGAGAGATCTAGGCGTACAGGTCCACAGGTCACTGAAAGGGGCAATACAGGTGGAGAAGGTAGTCAAGAAGGCATACGGCATGCTTGCCTTCGTTGGCCGGGGTCATTGAGTATAAGAATTGGCAAGTCATGTTGCAGCTGTATAGAACCTTAGTTAGGCCACACTTGGAGTATAGTGTTCAATTCTGGTCGCCACACTACCAGAAGAATGTGGAGGCTTTAGAGAGGGTGCAGAAGAGATTTACCAGGATGTTCCCTGGTATGGAGGGCATTAGCTATGAGGAACGGTTGAATAAACTTGGTTTGTTCTCACTGGAACGACGGAGGTTGAGGGGGCGACCTGATAGAGGTCGACAAATTTATGAGGGGCTAGTCAGAGGCTTTTCCCCAGGGTAGAGGGGTCAATTACTAGGGGGCATAAGTTTAAGGTACGAGTGGCAAGGTTTAGAGTAGATATACGAGGCAAGTATTTTACACAGAGGGTAGTGGAACTCGCTGCCGGAGGAGGTGGTGGAAGCAGGGACGATAGTGACATTTAAGGGGCATCTTGACAAATACATGAATAGGATGGGAATAGAGGGATACAGACCCAGGAAGTGTAGAAGATTGTAGTTTAGTTGGGCAGCATGGTCGCCATGGGCTTGGAGGGCCTGTTCCTGTGCTGTACTTTTCTTTGTTCTTTGTTATTTGGCCCATCGAGCCTGCACCGGCCCTTGGAAAGAGCATGCTACTTAAGCCCAGGCCTCCACCCTATCCCTGTAACCCAGTAACCATACCTAACCTTTTGGACACTGAGGAGCAAATTAGCATGGCCAATCCACCCAACCTGCACATCTTTGGACTGTGGGAGGAAACCGGAGCACCCGGAGGAAACCCACGCAGACAAGGGGAGAACGTGCAGACTCCGCATAGACGGTGACCCAAGACGGGAATCAAGCCCGGGACCCTGGAGCTGTGAAGCAACTGTGCTACCATGCCTGCCCTTGGT
This sequence comes from Scyliorhinus canicula, assembly GCF_902713615.1. Classification (NCBI taxonomy): domain Eukaryota; kingdom Metazoa; phylum Chordata; class Chondrichthyes; order Carcharhiniformes; family Scyliorhinidae; genus Scyliorhinus; species Scyliorhinus canicula. Next base: position 149,032,993 of record NC_052158.1, on the reverse strand, counting down.
TGTCGGGTAAAATTCCACTCCCGGGACCCGAGCATGCACACCTGTTAGACTGACAATTCAGTGCATGTCTGAGGGAGTGATGCTCCGTCGACGGTACCTTCTCCTCGATGAAACATTAATCTGAGGCCCTGGCTGTCTACACGGGTGCACAGAAACGATTCCGTGACAATCTGTCAGAAAGAGTAGAGAAGCTCTCCCTGTGCTCTAACCAACATTTATCCCTCAGCTTCACTGCTGAAGCAGGTTACGTGGTCACTTAGCCCATTGATGTTTGTGGGGGCTTGATGTGCACAGATTGCTTGACACAGTTTTTGTTCAGAGCAGTTACATTTCAAAGACCCTCCACTTTGCTGTGAAGTAGATTGCGAGGATGTGAGGAGTGTTATAAAACAGTAACTCCCTTTCATATTTGAACATAGGGAATAGCTGCAGGAGGGGACCCTAGGTCCCCCTTGAAACTGCCCCCACCATCGTTGACCTTTCGTACTTTCCCGCCCAGTCCTCTTGATTCCTTCACCGTTCAGAAATCTATTGATCTCTGCCATGAATACACTCAACAATCAGGCAGCAGCACATCTCCGAAGAGAGAGGCTGTGTTCTGCATAACGAGTAGGCAGGTAGCGGAATTTTGAGGTCGAGCAACATTCAGCCAGCTTTCATAGAATTTATTTCCAGTGCAGAAGGAAGCCATTCGGCCCATCGGGTCTGCACAGGCCCCTGGAAAGAGCACCCTACTTAAACCCACGCCTCCACCCTATCCCCGTAATCCAAGCTAACGTTTTTGGGTACTGAGGGCAAGGGGCTGGTTTAGCTCACTGAGCTAAATCGCTGGCTTTTAAAGCAGACCAAGCAGGCCAGCAGCACGGTTCGATTCCCGTACCAGCAGACACGCGGAGAAAGTGCAAACTCCGCAGACAGTCACCCGAGGCTGGAATTGTACCCGGCTCCCTGGCGCTGTGAGGGCAGCAGCACTGTGTCCACCATGCAAAATCAATCAACTTGTCTGATTGCGCTCATAGTGTCACAGGTACTGATCGTTAGGTCTTACAGAAAGCGGAAGAGGGCTGTGACCTGCCCTCAGGCAGCATCAGTTCAATAGATTAGATTCACATTCATCTGTCACTGTGACCATATGAGTTCACACTGCAGAGCGCTAGAATCAAAGGATTTTACTGCACAGAAGGAGAATATTTCGCCCATCCTGCCTGTTCTGGCTCTGTGAAAGGGCTGTCCAATTAGCCCAGCTAATATTCTCTTTTCCTGTAAAAGTCTTTGATCTGTCTCAGCTACTTATCTAGTTGCCGTTTGAAAATTGCTCTTCATAGAATCATAGAGTTTACAATGCGGAAGGAGGCCATTTAGCCCATCGAGTCAGCACTGGCACCTGGAAAGAGCACCCTACTAGGCCCATGCCTCTACCCTATCCCCGTAACCCAATAGCCCCACCTGACCTTTTTGGACACTAGGGGGAAATTTACCGCGGCGGACAAGCAAAAGTTCCATTGACCTCGGGTGGGAGGTCTTTGGACATCTTTGGACTTTGGGAGGAAACCGGAGAGCTGTGAGACAGCAGTGCTAACCACTGTTCAATCTGCTTCCACCAACTTTTCGAGCAGTACATTTCAAATGTTAACAACTCCCCCGTTAAAAAAAAACTCCTCCTCTACCCCGCTTCAGTCACACAAATCCTCAAGGTTGTGAGTTAATACCGATTTGACAGTTCCCCGGTACAATATACTGCTCTTTCAGCTGTTGTCAGGAAATTAAAGCTATTTAAGTCTTGTGGTGCAGCATGGTGGTGCAGTGGTTAGCACTGCTGCCTCACAGCGCCGAGGTCCCAAGTTCGATCTCGGCTCTGGTCACTGTCCGTATGGAGTTTGCACATTCTCCCCGTGTTTGCGTGAGTTTCACCCCCACAACCCAAAGATGTGCAGAGTAGGTGGATTGGCCACGCTAAATTGCCCCTTAATTGGAAAAATTGAATTGGGTACTCTAAATTTATTTTTTTTAAAGTCTTGTGGTCTTGCGCTGTGGTCATACTGAGAATCATTACTTGGTGGCCATTAGATTGGAGGGAACCTCCACAATTCAAAAACTTAAAAGCTGCTAATTACTTGAAATGTTGAAAAGAAGATTTATATAGCATCTTTCAAGACCTTGGGTTACCACAAAGCACTGGACAGCCTATAAAGTACGTTTGAATTGTAGTCATTGTATGAAATGTAGCAATCAATTTGGGGAGTGTGATGTTCTCTGTTGTGTTTATCAGAATGTCTTAAGAATGTAGTGTTAACTGGAAACATCCAAGTTAAGTAAATGAATAAAGCTGATTTATTTACATCACTTAAATAAGATTTGAACAAGTCACAAGGTATAAGTTATAAATTAGACTATACGAGTACTCTAACTACAGAACTCTACACTATGTAACTAATCTATCTCACACCTAAACACCTTCTCCCAGAATCCCTGGAGTCACATGATAATTAGATGACTGCTCCTTATCGCCATCTGGTAGTGAGAAGTATTAACATCAAATTGTTAACCCTTTATATTCCATACAATATACATATTGTTCACAGGGAGGTGGTGGCGACGCCATGGTAGTTTCACCAGACTAGGGATGGGGGTTTCCAGTCCCGCCCACTCTGGGACTAGAAATTTCCACCCGAGGTCAATGGAACTTTTGCTTGTCCGCCGAATTCTTGGTCCAACCCTCCATTACGCCCACGACGGGTGAGACCAGAAGATTTAGGCTTAATAATCCAGAGGTCCAGGCTAATGCTCTGGGGGCATGGGTTCGAATCCCACCTCATCAACTGCTGGAGTTTGAAGTTAACTAATAAAATCCGGAATTGAAAGCTCTGTAATGGTGACCGTGAAGCTATTGTCAACTGTTGTAAAACCAACCTTGCTTACTGAAGGAAATCTGCCATCCTTATCCAGCCTGGCCCGTATGTGACTCCAGACTACAGAACTATGGTTGACTCCTAACTGCCCTCTGAAATAGCCTCGCAAATCTCTCAGTTTAAGGGCAATTAGGGGTGGGTAATAAATGCTGACATTTTCAGTGATGCCAAGAAAGAAGAAGAAAAATACACCAAACCCCCCCACAAACATCAATGCGATAATGATAACTTTGGGCGGGATTCACCGCAATCGGCAAATTGGCCCGACGCCAGCGCCAAGAACGTTGCGAACCACTCCGGCGTCGGGCAAACCGGAAGTTGCGCCATCCGGGGGCTAGGCCGGCACCGGAGGGGTTGGCGCCGTCCCAACCGGCGCTGAAGGGACTGTGCGAGTTAGCGCATGCCCAGAACTGCCACTGTGGTTTAGCGATGCGCAGACCGGCAGCGTATTCTGGCGCATGCGCAGGGGGGTGTCTTCTCCGCGCCGGCCATGGCAAAGCCCTACAGGGGCCGGCGCGGAAGGAAGGAGTACCCACGGCACAGGCCCGCCCGCAGATTGGTGGGCCCCGATCGCGGGTCAGGCCACCATTCCCCCCCTCCCCCCACGGCCGGATCCCCCCCCCCCCCCCATATTCTTGATTGAGGGTACAATGTTGGCCAAATCATTGGAGGGAACTCCGCCCACTTCCTTTTTTGAAGTAGCACCATTTTGTTATTTTCCATCCAACTGATAGAGCAGACAGGGACTTGGCTTAAGAATTCATCAGAAAGTCATTGCCGCACTCTCTCAGTACCAGTACTGGAGTGTCAGTCTACAATTTTGTGCTCAAGTGAGCCATGAACTCCTAATCTTCTGACTTCAGAGAAGAAAGATAAGCACTCAGCCACAACTAACTCGCCAGGCACACAGATAACCTTGGTTCAGTATGTAATGAGGAGACACATTCTCCAAGCTGTCAAGTAACCGAGGGGTTGGAATTTTAATATTCAACAAAAATTAGGAAAACACTAATATTCTTGCGCAAATTTCCTCTCCTATTCATACAATCTCTACAGTGTAGAAGGAGGCCATTCGGCCCATCGAGGCTGCACCGGCCCTATGAAAGACCACCCTACCTAGGCTCAATCTCCCACCCTACCTCCGTAACACCACCCAATCTTTGGACGCTTAGGGGCAATTTAGTATTGCTAACCCACCTAACCTGAACTTCTTTGGATTGTGGGAGGAAACCGGAGCACCCGGAGGAAACCCACGGAGACACAGGGAGAATGTTGCCACAAAATGTTGTTAAAACAGGTGCCAGAGTGGATTTTTCCAAAACTTTAATGTGTTTGTCATCACTGGTGCGCAACATGTTCTCAAGTTCTAAGTCACTTTCTTTATTGTATTGCTGGGGACCCATGTGGGAAAGTTATGCCCATTCTTGTTTTGTTACCCCAGGGCAATCCAGTGTCACTCTTATTGACCCATAAAATAATGCTTAGCTGAAATGTGCTTGAACAGCCATAATCAATTTGTGCTGAGCATGGATCAAAGCACAGAGCTGCCTAATTGACATCATCGAACCAACCTTCCATTTTATCAATAATCCGAAAGGGGAGTTTATTTTGCTGATTCCTGGGGCATCGCAGTGTTGCTCTTATTAGTCCAGGAAAAATAGGCCAAATGGATTTTCCCAGCGCTAACTAATTGGTTCCGATGATTTCAATTTTCTGTGACCAATTGCAGTGCCCAATCACAAAACGGCCAGTGCACATTGACAGTGGTTTCACGCAGTGTAAAGCACCAAGAGTCCTTGGCGTTGACGAATGAAAAAAAAAGAGGCTCCCAGCTCACCTCCAGACGGTCAGTTCGCATCAGCTTCTGTGCTGCAGCTGCGGTGTGGACCGGGACGCCGTGATTCCCCGTTACTAGCATCGGTGCACTGGGTAGAATCTCAGCAGGTACCATGTTTGGGGAGACAGGCCCCAGGTAGGGGTTGAAGGCTGCGTTGGGATTTGCCGCTAGGCCTGGTGCGACGGAGAACATTGGCTGAAAGGCAGAAAGGGTGGAAACAAAGGTTCAATCAGCAAGTAGTCATCAAATGGTCATAATTTCTGCACAGTTAATTTGTGGACTATACCCGAACATCCACAGTAAATTGGTTTCACAGTCTGCAGCCTAGCCGTGTACATGTCCACTGGAGACAGCAAGCGAGTGAGTAGTTTACAGGTTAGGCCCCAGCTGGAGTACTGTGGCCTCTCCTCTGCACCAAGGCCTCGGAAATGGCACTGAGGAGATTCACTAGACTGCTACCAGGGACCAAGGGCTTTGGTTATATGGAGTGAGTGAAGAAGGTTTTCCATCGAGCCGGGAAGGTTAAGGGAATATCTGGCAGAGGTGTTCAAAACCTGCAAGGTCTTTGGAAGTGTAAATAAGGAGAGACTGTTTCCAGTGGCAGAATGGTCACTAACCAGAGGATCCAGATGTAAAGTAATTGGCAAAGGAACCAGAAGCAATATTATTATTAATTTTCTTTTTTAATGAGTTGCTAGGATCTGGAATGCACTCTCTGAAAGGATGACATGAAGCAGATTCAGTGGTAACTTTCAAAATGTAATACTTCAAATGGGGAAATTTTTCAGGGCTTTGGGGAAAAAGGAGGGGGTTGAAATCTGAAGCTCTCGCAAAGATCTAAAACAAAAACTGAATGACCTCTGTTTGCACTGTATCATTCTACAATTCTTTAATATATATATGTTGTTCAGGACATGCTAGTCTTTTTAGGGCTATGGAAAAAGAGCAGGGAAATTAGACTAATGGGATAGCTCTTTCCCTAACCCCAGAACAGAAATGTTTGGTGTATTTTATCTGGAAGAAATGATGGGTTTTGGGGATTCTTGGCAGTTTCGTCAATGTTGTTACCTCTCTCAGGAATTATGATTAAGAGAATGCCTTGAATGTCCTTCGACCTTTAAGGAGGGAATGGCATCAGTTGAGCGAATGGCATGTTTATGAAGCATGACATTACAAAAACAGAAAAGCCCATCTTGGGCCGGATAGATTTCCTGTTTGGCTGTGACAATGGGGTGAGAGGAGATATGGCCAGATTATCCTTGGTTTGGAGTGACACAACCCAGAGGCAACGTTATTGAGACATAAAGGATTCTCAGTCACTTGACTGGATAGATGCTCAGAGGTTATTTCCCTGTGTGGGAGAGTCTAGGACCAGAGAGCATAATCTTCAAAGTAAGGGGTCGCCCATTTAAGACAGAGATGAGGAGGAGTTTCTTCTCTCAGAGGGTAGTGAATCTGTGGAATTCTTTACCGCAGAGAGCGGTGGGGGTTGGGTCGTTAAGCATGTTCAAGACTGAATTGTCAGATTTTTCATCAGTAAAGGAATCAAGGGTTATGGGGATTAGGTGGGAAAGTAGAGTTGAGGATTATCAGATCAGCTCTGCTCCCACGTCTTATGATCTTATGGATTGTCCAGAAACTAGTTGTGCCTGATTCTCCAATCAGGGAAAATGGACGATCCTACTCAACTTGTCAAAGATAGGTAGATGGGACAGGTGTTTCCAAACAGTGAAAGGGGGAAAAAAAGCAAAGTTGAAAATCAATGTGAGCCTTTCTTCCCATATCTGTGCAGGTTTCCTCCCACAGTTCAAAGATGTGCAGAGTAGGTGAATTGGCCATGCTAAACTACCCCTTAGTGTCTAAAGGTTTGCAGCTTAGGTAGGGTTGCGGGGCTACGGGGATAGGGTGGGGGATTGGGCCAATGAAGCTCCTTTCAGCGAGTCGGTGCAGACTCGATGGGCCCGGTATGGATTCTATGGATCTCAATGGGCAATTCCCACCCTTTGAAGCAATACTGAATTCAACAGCATGGGAAGGAAAACTGGTTTAGCTCCTGGCCTGTGCTGGTCACTGGGGCAACAATGAGGACAGCACCGTGCACCGCCCTGTTTCTCACCGGAGGCCAGACACAGAAATCAGCCTCAGTGCAGAGTCCCTGTGCAAAGAGAGAAAGCCGGCGTCAGGCCCGACGCCCACCCAGCCAAACTCTCAATCTAGGCTTACAAATGACCAATAGGACTGAGGGGCTGAGCAACTGCTGACACCAGTCTGGCTGGGGAGGGTGGGGGGTTTACTGCACAGAGGTAGTTGAAGATAGAGAGGGATGTGGGGAAGAATAATGTGCAACCTAGGTTAGTGTACAGTGAAAAGAAAGCTGAGAGATGCCCAATTGTTCAGTGTATTCCAGGTTTGTGGATAATAAGAGAATTCAGAATACGGGATAGATTGGGAAGATGGAGCTGAGGTAAAAGATCACCCAGCATCTTACTGAATAGTGGAACAAATTTATTAGGCTGAATGGCCTTCTTCTGCTCCTAGTTCTTACATTCTTATATTCTTACAGGAAAATCTAACCAATAAAATTATCATTGGGACATACTATATGATTGCAATTAATTGTCATTCGAATGGAATAATCTAATGAAATTTTTTTTTTGCAATTATTATTCATATCAGCACTTTGGAATACTAATGACTTGCATCCAATTTACTTCAACAGCAAGTCCAACATTTCCAGAAATCTGCCTCTTTCTGCCACCAATCCATCTACAATGCAGCTGTAAAAAATCATATGTGACAAAATGTGGTTTTGAATCCTCTAAATCAGGGGTGGGCAAACTATGGCCCGCGGGCCGCATGCGGCCCGGCAAAGGTCTTTATGCGGCCCACCAAGTCATTAAAAAAAAAGAATTTTTTTTTTTTTTTAATTTTTAATTATTTTTTTAAGGTTAATGGGGGGGCTGTTGGGTTACTTACTGGTATAGGGTGGATACGTTGACTTGAGTAGGGTGATCATTGCTCGGCACAACATCGAGGGCCGAAGGGCCTGTTCTGTGCTGTACTGTTCTATGTTCTATATGAGGCGCCCAGAATCATAACCGGGTGAAGTAATTATTTTACTTAATATACTATGCGGCCCTTTAAAATTGTGAATTTCTGAATGTGGCCCTTGCACGGAAAAGTTTGCCCACCCCTGCTCTAAATGCTTGATTTAGTTAATCAAAAAAGCCCCGATGTTTGTTCTGCCCTTGATATCATAGTTAGGAAATGCTTGTTTTCAACATTGTCAGGGGCTCTGAGAGAATCGATTGGGAGATATTGTTTCCCCGGACAGGAGGTTAGCAACGATGGAATACAGATTTAAGATCATTGGCAACAGACCCACAGTGGAGGGAAGGAGAATTATTGTTACTCAACGAAGTGTTATAATCTGGAATGTGCTGCCTGAAACTATGGTGGAAGCACATTCTATAGTAATGATCAGAATGGATGTGGATGGATAGATGGATGAAAGAAAACAAATTGAAGAGTTATGGGGAAAGAACAAGGTAGCGGGAGTATATGGGTAGCTCTTTTCAAGAGCTGGCATGAACATGATGGGCTGAATGGACTCTTTCTGTGCGTTCTTCCAATGTGACTAAACTCCGGCTGGCGTGAAGGTATCATTTTGTTACCACGAATGAAAGATCTCCCGTTGGACTACTTTCAGTTCCCTTTGCCCACCCAGCCTTTGTACCGATACAAAAATAATGGGTAGAATTGACTTCCATCCCAGCGTATTTACCTCGTTAAACCACCACCCTCGCTGTCCACCATCCGCCATCTGCCAACACATCAGAAGAACAAATGGGTATTGCTGAAAGTGAGTTTTCCCTGCTTACAACAGCACACTGATCTCTACTGAGCATGCTCGCTACGGCATGACACGTTTGTGACCTTGCACTCACTCAATAGGAAGTGCATCAGCTCTGGGAAATCATGTCCAATTATTACCCTCAGTACTAGAAGCAGAGCACTCTCAGATGAGGTAGGGGCAATGATTAGGGGCAGAGTAGTGCTTCTCTTACACTGTCCGAAAAATGCACCTCAACTCCCAAGAGCTCCACTACAATGTTCCATTTCCATATCGCAGAATGAGGCTAGAGTTTTAGTTCCACTTGGTGGGAATATGTTTGCTCTTTCCCGAATGGATGGGGGCTGGTCACCTCAGGCAACCAACAGAAACAGATGGTTTTCCTTTCCGTGCCAGGTTTAAACCTTCACACTGAAACAGAGCATACATCATTGTAATCTAGTGTACCTCCCGCTCTCTTATTGAGGCGTGGGAGCAGGGGTAGGGTGAGTGGGTGATGGTGAGCAGGGACAGGGGCTGTTTGGTGACACGCCTCCTTGGATACACGGAGAAGGTTTGATGAGGCTGCCACCTGGTGGCACAATGAGGTGCCGTTTGTGCGCTCTGAGAAGGGGCCCCATTGCCCCAGTGCCACTGGCCCAGAAGCACGCGGCACCGCAAGAGCAGCGTGACCGATCACAGGGCAGCTGATCTCCCGGTTTCACGTGATGACTCCTTGGGCGAGTGCTGAGCTGAATTATGTTTCCATCTGCTCACCTCCCCATCACCAGTGAGAGAGCAGGAGGGAGGCTAAATCAGTTGGCCAGTGAACTGCTGCCGCTCCCTCGGCACCTGGTGCCGTCAGGCACTGGGCAGAAAGTTGGGAGCCCATCACTGACCCCCAAATGTTCAGTCAGAAAATTGTGCTCGGCTCAGCTGAACCTAAAGAGAGGGGGAGAAAATAACATGTGAATATCAGGGATTGAAGGTGGGGGCAATGTATAGAGACATAAAGACCTACATACATGTACAGAAATAGGTCACATGCTACTGTGAGGAAGAACTACTGTATACAGGCTGAAAACACTTTTGCAGTCTAAACATTCAGAAATGTTTGCTCCTTAATATTAACATTTATGCCATTCAACTTCAGAAAATGTGGTTTATGGTGAATTGACAGCTGTAGGTTCCTCCACTTATGTTCGGAATTCTGCCCTCACTGATTCCTGCTGAGCTATAGTTCCCCGGTTAGGTTCGCCTTGCCCAGAAAAGCCGTCTTGTGCCTAACAATGGCTGCTGGTTAGCTTAGTAAATAGCAGGGTCGGCACAATCACCTTCTTACCCAATGTCTAAATGTGCACGCTTTGCAACTGATGATAATAGTTTGGAAGGGTGGCTGGGCGAGGGGGGGGGAATCAAGCTGAGGCTGCCCCACACCCCCTCTTTGCCCCCACCCACCCGCTCATTTCCCTCTCCTCCGTAGCCCACCTGCCCATTCCCAGGAGCTGAGATCATCTGAGTCCACACAAACGCTCCTCTTAAACACCTTGGAACATCTTCCCGCATTTAAGGCACCGCGTAAATATAAATTGCAATTGTTGTCGAGCCAGAAGTTCCAGCCAAGTCCAGCTGAGCAAAGAATGGAAAGTGGCCCCTCCAGCTTGTCCTGAAGGAGTTGGGGACGGGGGAGAGGGAGGTGTGTGTATCCACCTGCAGCAGGTCTGAAACATGATTTAAAGAGCCTGTCCCTGGTGCTCATTCCTCCAGAAATACTCAATAGTTTCCTTGTTGCTGGTGGGATCTTACTATGCAAATAGAGCTGCCACATTCGCTGACATAACAAGCACGATAACACGAAGAAGGCTGCCCATGGGTTGACAATTAAATTGGGACGTACTAAGGCTAATTAATGGCAAGTGTTTCTTTCTTAAGGCAATGGTGGGAATGGCTTCAGCTTTCGTCCCTCCTCTCATCATTAACTAGCAAACCCCCTGCCCAAGAACTGCCCGGACACATAGACAACAGGTGATCATGTACAGCAAGTGGACATCATCTTAAAATCCGAATCGAGCCATTCAGCAGCGAAGTTCGGAAACACCTCATCGCGCAAAGAGTGCACGAGGTGTGGAACTCTCTCCTGCAAAAACAAGCAGCAAACGCGAACTCAATTAAATTTGGTGATCAATAGATTTTTGCTAGAGGAGGCTACAAAAGGATGTGGAGCTAGGTTAGCTGGATGGAGTTAAGATAGAGATTAACCCTGACTTCAGTGAATGGTGGAAGAGCCTCGTGGGGCTGAACATGCTGCTTCTGTGTTTCTGCTGTTCACAGCCTCTGCCACCTGTGGAACTGTATGAACAAGACTTATAAGGAAGAAGGGATACATAGGATAGTGAGTTACCGTTCACTCGGGCAGTCCAAGTTGCTGTGGCAACATGTTCTTTTACATGCATGTTGTATTTTGGAGCTATGGACAGGGCTGGTACAGGCTCCAATTTTCTTTCCATCACATGGCTGACCAGGGAGCTCCCCCACTCTCACCACCTGCCACTGGCGCATACAAAGGGTTTGCAAGTTGATAACCCACCTTCCTTGGGTGGGACTCAAAACTGGAGGTTTCAAGCTCAGAGGGAAGGACGCCACCCACTGAGCTAAAAGATCTCATTACAAATTAACAATAATAATCGCTTATTGTCACAAGTAGGCTTCAATGAAGTGACTGTGAAAAGCCCCTAGTCGCCACGTTCCAGCACCTGTTCGGGAAGGCCGGTACGGGAATTGAACCCGCGCTACTGGCATTGTTCTGCGTTACAAGTCAGTTATTTAGCCCGCTGTTCTAAACCAGCCCCAAAATTGGATAGAAAGCTCTTTTTTTTCAAAGCAGCAGTCACATATAAATATACTACAGCTCCTGAATACCTCGAAGAGAAGATAAGGGCAAAATACAAATCAGAATGTCGTAGGTCGAGACTGTGGTTTGCATTAGTCTGCAGCAGGGTTAACGCCAGCAAAAGATGAGTGGGGATCCAGATCAGATTGCTTGGCAGATGCTTTGAGTAATATCAGCAAGGCAATGTTTTAAATAATCCTTGCCTGTCTCATCAATAACCACAAATTTTCCTCTGCTAGGCCTCAGGGTTGACAACACCTCACCCCGATTGCGGCATCACGTTACCAGTTCAGGTTACAAATCTCAACTTGCACCTGTCAGACCGACTTGGAGCTGGACACAGGGATAGGGGAGGGGTGTGGGGTGGAGGGGAGGTGGGGGGTGTTGTCTCTGAAGAGACACGGTGAGATTGCGGTGACCCTAACAGCCACCATTACACACATACCATCACGTTATGGGAGTACGGTCATACGCAAGAGTTTTGTTACCAGTCCTTATAGTGGACATTAATTGTTTCCCTCTCTGATCTAGACTACTAGTGGGGGGGGGGGGGGTGAAAGCCCTTGCTCTTGCTTCCCTAATCGCATGCCGGAGAATCCTGCTTGGCTGGCGATCAGCAGCACCACCCAAAGCTGCAGACTGACTCGCTGACCTCTCAGAATTTCTCTACCTGGAGAAGATTATGTACGCCATCCGAGGGTCAGAAGAAGACTTCCTGGATACTTGGGGGCTGTTTGTCAGCCTGTTCCAAAACCTGTTCGAGGCCAGAAACGAGGAGTAAGCCAGGGGAAAAAAAAAGATGGTGGAGAAAAATGGGGACACCACAAGGGAAGAGGAAGGGTGCTGAAACCAATGTGTGTGCCATCAAGCCACCTTAAACAGTGCCTTCCATACCCACGACGACTACCATCGCGAAGGACAAGGGCAACATATATATGGGATACCATCACCTGGAAGATACCATGAAGTCACTTCCCATCCTGATTAAAAATAAATCACCGTTCCTTCACTGTCACTGCGTCAAAGTCCTGGAACTCACTCCCTAATAGCACATTGGGTGTACCTACACCACATGGACTGCAGCGGTTCAAGAAGGCAGCCCATCACCACCTTCTCAAAGGCAATTAGAGATGGGCAACAAATGCTGGCCTAGCCTACGAAGCCCACATCCCGTAAAAATGTACTTTAAAAAAGTACATTTAACAGGCCACCAATATAAACACTGTTGCAACAAGAACAATCACAGACTGGGTATTCTATGGTGAAGGATCCCTGGCCGGACTCCCCAAAGTTTCTCCGAAGCTGATAAGGCACAAGGCAGGAGTGTGATGGAATATTCTTTTCTTGCCTAAATTAAAATCACAAGGTACTCATCATGCAGGACAAAGCAGCAAGTTAATAAACATGGCTACCATACCGTAAACATTCACTTTCTCCACCACCAGTGCAGTGGCAGCAGTGCGCACCAGATACAAAATTTAATACAGAACCTTGCCAATGCACCACCTTCAACAGTAACTTACAAACACTACTTCCCTCCAAGTTACTCGCCATCCAGATTTGGAACAGTAATTCTGCTCCACATGGACAGTTTCTAAAGAGAGTCACTCCACATGGATACGGTTTATAATGAGAGTCACTCCACATGGACACAGTAACGAATGAGAGTAACTCCACACGGACACAGTTTATAATGAGATTCACTCCACACAGACAGTTTATAATGAGAATCACTCCACACCGATATAGTTACTAATGAAACTCACTCCACACAGATACAGTTACTAATGAAATTCACTCCACACAGACACAGTTTATAATGAGAGTCACTCCACATAGACACAGGTACTACTGAAACTCACTCCACATAGACGCAGGTACTACTGAAACTCACTCCACATAGACACAGGTACTACTGAAACTCACTCCACACTGGCACAGTTTATAATGAGTCAATCCACGCAGATACAGTTACTAATGAAACTCACTCCACACAGATACAGTTTATAATGAGAGTCACTCCACACAGACACAGTTTATAATGAGAGTCACTCCACATAGACACAGGTACTACTGAAACTCACTCCACACTGTCACAATTTATAATGAGTCAATCCACGCAGGCACACTTGCTAATGAAACTCACTCCACACGGACACAGTTTATAATGAGAGTCACTCCACATGGACAGTTTATAATGAGTCACTCCACATAGACACAGTTTATAATGAGAGTCACTCCACATGGATACAGTTTATAATGAGAGTCACTCCACACAGACACAGTTTATAATGAGAGGCACTCCACACAGACACAGTTTATAATGAGAGGCACTCCACACAGATAAAGTTTATAATGAGAGTCACTCCACACAGACACAGTTTATAATGAGTCACTCCACACGCACACAGCTTATGAGAGGCACTCCACACAGACCAGGTTATAATGAAACTCACTCCACACGGACACAGTTTATAATGAGAGTCACTCCACACAGACACAGTTTATAATGAGAGGCACTCCACACAGACACAGTTTATAATGAGAGGCACTCCACACAGATAAAGTTTATAATGAGAGGCACTCCACACGGACACAGTTTATATTGAGAGTCACTCCACATGGACACAGTTTATAATGAATCACTCCACATAGACACAGTTTATAATGAGAGTCACTCCACACGGACACAGTTTATAATGAGAGTCACTCCACATGGACACAGTTTATAATGAGTCACTCCACACAGACACAGTTTATAATGAGAGGCACTCCACATGGATACAGTTTATAATGAGTCACTCCACACAGACACAGTTTATAATGAGAGGCACTCCACATGGATACAGTTTATAATGAGAGTCACTCCACACAGACACAGTTTATGAGAGGCACTCCACACAGACACAGTTTATGAGAGGCACTCCACACAGACACAGTTTATGAGAGTCACTCCACACAGACACAGTTTATGAGAGTCACTCCACACAGACACAGTTTATGAGAGTCACTCCACATGGACACAGTTTATAATGAGTCACTCCACACAGACACAGTTTATAATGAGAGTCACTCCACATGGACACAGTTTATAATGAGAGTCACTCCACATGGACACAGTTTATAATGAGTCACTCCACATAGACACAGTTTATAATGAGAGGCACTCCACACAGGTAAAGTTTATAATGAGAGTCACTCCACACAGACACAGTTTATAATGGGTCACTCCACACGCACACAACTTATGAGAGGCACTCCACACAGACACAGTTTATAATGAAACTTACTCCACCCGGACACAGTTTATACTGAGAGTCACTCCACACATAGTTTATACTGAGGGTCACTCCACACAGACATAGCTTATACTGAGAGTCACTCCACACAGCTTATAATGAGAGGCACTCCACACAGACACGGTTTATAATGAAACTCACTCCACACGGGCAGTTTATAATGAGACCATTTCACATGGACACAGTAACGAATGAGAGTCACTCCACAGTGACACTCTAACAGAAACAGATCCCTTGCTCATAAACCCGGTGAGTGTGCCACATTGCAAGTGTTAGTCCGCTCTTTTTGAGCAGGAGGGAATGTATTTGCCAACCCCTCTGGTTTCAGTTGCTCCCTGTGGCTGAACAACCTGCTCCACTGGCTCTGTGTGAGCTGGGAACAAGGGCAAGCACGCCGACATATCAGGTGGAGGCCCGAGGCTCCAGCTCACTCAGAGAGCCGTGTGTTGAATACAAGAAGTGCCTCACGTTCGGGAAGTTTCAAATAGCTCGTGCCGCAGCTTTGCCTCAGGACTAATCTGCTGTTGTGAAAGAAACTGATGGAGAGTATTCCATAGGAGTCACAGCACCCGGCAAAATATCTCCAACACGTTATCTTCTTACTGGCAAATAGTGGGATCATGGAGGTTGGGATGAAACAGGACAAAGCAATAAAGAAAAGACTTTCACTTTTCATCACCACCTGACCTCTCAAAGTACTTAGCCGCCAATGAAATATTTTTGAAGTGTAGTCAGTGTTGTAGTGGTGCATGAGATTATGAAAGGCTCACACCCTTTGAGTAAAAAAAATTTCCTCTCACCTCAAGGTTTAATGGCCGGCCCCTTAGATCTAAGCTCTCCAGCCATCTCGGCATCTGTGTTACAAGAAAGGAAAAAGAAAAACTTTGATTTAAAATCTTTCAGGTTCCGGACTCTCCTCAAAGGGCAGGAGGTAGCATCAGAGAGACCGTAGCGCAGTGGTGGGCAACATGGTGCCCACCTGGGTCCTCAGTGTAGCCCGCGAGACATTTTGTTGACCGCCGCCCACACACAGAGTTGCCAACGTTCCACTGATTTTGGGCGGTGTTGTTTTTTTCTTCCCGGTACAACTGAAGTGAAACTCACCTAAGACGAGGGCAAGTGAAGTGAGGTGTGTGCTTATTGCTCACAACATTGACCGAGAGAGCTGTGCGCTCTCTCTGTGTCCAAAGTACAAATATTTCTTTTGTTTTTACCATTTGGAATTGAATGAGAGTTCCATTAATATATAAATGATTAAGCATTTTCTCTAACCCGTTCTGAAATATTTGACGTGTATCAAATGTATTTAATCTTATTCACAGCGTCATGGTCAGTGAACGTGTCCAATTTCAATCTTGCGGCCCACTGAGATGAAGGAGGGCTACGCATGCGGCCCATTCACCGGCCTAGGATGCCGATCATTGCCATTGAGGAATTACTCCCTCACTAACAGCATGGTGGGTGCACCTACACCACATGGGACTGCAGTGGGAGAAGAAAGTGGCTGATCACAACCTTCTTCAGTACAATTGGCAATGGGCAACAAATGCTGGCTTAGCCAATGATGCTAACCTCTCGTGAACATATATTTTAAAAATTGAATGACTATACTTTATTGTTCATCTCATAATAACCAAAAACCACAGCAATCCAATGCAATCCTGCACCCGCAAACTGCAGATGTGATTCAATTCCTAAAGTTGACTGGCATTCAAAGTCAGCCACGAGGTTCTGGCAACTGCTCAGTGTGTTAACCAGTGAACGAAGAAGAAATTTGCACTGATATTGAGTCATTCACAACCTCATGTATGTTTCATGTTCTCCAGTGAGTTAACTGATTTCTAAACTTGACTACCATTCCCTGAGGTTCATCGTATGTTTATCAGCCAGGAGGCCCAGCCTTCTCACTGCCCAGTCACGTTGCTGGAAAGGCGCAAGAGTTAAAATAGGCATCAGCTTGGTCACTGATGCGAAGACCTACAATCACTGTCAACTGTCTCTTGGGTGAGATATCGGATGATGACAGCTGAACATGGAATTGTACCCCAGCAGAAGTCAGTGCCTTCAGGACGCAGAATGAGATATTAGGACAGGTGACCAAAATCTTGGTCAAAGAGGTAGATTTTAAGGAACATCTTCAAGGATGGAACGGTGAAGAGGTTGAGGAAGGAAATTCCAGAACTTAGGAACCAGACAACTGATAGCATTAGAGGGCTGGAAGAAACTGGGAGACACACGAGGGAGGTAGAGTCCTAAGACGATTGCATGGCTAGAGGGTGTTACATGGATTGGGAGGGGTGAGGCAATGGAAGGATTCGGAAATAAGATGGAGAGAAAATCAATGGAGAAAATCTGCGAGAAGGTGAATAAAGTGAATTGTCGAATTTGGGGAACTTAGATGGGCAGGCAATGCCCCATCCTTGGGCAAATAAAAAGAAGGAGCAAAGAAGAGAAATTAGCAGTTATAACTTAACCGGCCATAGATGCGTCATTCAATCTACAGAAATGAATGATAGGTTAATTGAGTTGAAAGTAAGGTCTTAGACAACAGCGTTCCATTTCCCTGACTGGCAACAGAATAATGGCAGATATTTAAATGTGACTTTAAACTAATAAATGTCATTCTTAACTTCCCAAAGTTACTCAGACAGCTGGCTTTTCATCGCCAATCTAACATTCAGTGACTTGCACTGGTTATATACTCATTAAATAACTTTACCTGAGGTTCCTTCAACTTATATAATGTTACCCAATTCTAAAACAATGGAAATATCCTGGCCTAAACCGTCGTAATTTAATTATTATACATTGTCAATAAATTGCACAGTAATGCACATCTACCCCAAGTTTAAATGTTCTTGTACAAAACATTGGAAGTTTTTGAAAGCTTATCATTGGATAGCAGTTCAGAGGATGTTCACTAGATTTAATGTCTTATGAAGAGAGATTGAGCAGCTTAGGCCTGTACTCTCCCAAGTCCAGAAGGAGAGGAGATCTAATTGAGGTATATAAGATGATAAAAGGTATTGACAAAGTACACATAGAGCGGATGCTTCCTCTTGTGGGGAACAAAATGTCATAGTTTTAGAATAAGCGGCAGCAGATTTACAACAGTGATGAGGAGAAATTACTTCTTTCAAAGGATTGTGAATCTGTGGAATTCACTACCCCAGAGTGCGGTGGACGTTGGGATTTTGAGTAAATTTAAGGAGGAGATAGACAGATTTTTAATTAGCAATGGGTTGAAGGGTTCTGGAGAACGGGTAGGAAAGTGGAGTTGAGACCTAGAGGAGATCAGCCATGATCGTATTGAATGGTGGAGTAGGCTGGAGGGGCTGTATTACCAACTCCTGCTCCTGGTTCTTATGTTCTTATGTTTTAGAGAACCAGTAGGACTGACAGACAACTTGATCCAAATAGGAATTTAAGACTGAAGAAGTGGTGGCTGACTTTGAAGCACTGTGCATGAGACATAAATTCATACCAAGGATTGCTCTGACAGTGTTAGTATCAGCTGTGGTGCAGTAGTTAACTCAATCAGTAATGCTGTGAGTTCAAGAGTCACGGGCTCGAGCACAAAAACAATTAACAATTCAGTGCAGCACTGTTGGAGGTGTTACATTTTAGATGAGATGCTAAGTGAAGGCCTCTTCTGCCCTCTCAGGCATAAATTAAGGATCCCATATCATCTACAGAGTAAAAACATCAAAGTGGTGACCATGAAACCATAGTCGATTCTCATAAAAACCCATTTAGTTCACTAATGTCCTTTAGAGAATGAAATCTGCCGCCCTTCCCTGGTCTGACCTACATGTGACTCCAGACCCATAGCAATGCGGTTGACTCTTAAATGCCCTCTGAAACGGCCTAGCAAGCCACACAGTTGTACCAAACTGCTATGGGGGTCTAAGAAAAAGGAATGAAATAGGACAGACCACCCAGCATCAACCTAGGCACCGGAAATTATAACGGCAAACCAAGCCATGTCGGCTCTGCAAAGGCCTCTTTACTAATATCTGGGTAATTCTGCCGAAATTGGGAGAGCTGTCTCACAGACTAGCCAAACAACGGCCTGACATAGTCATGCTCATACCTCACAGACAATGCCCCAGCCACCGCTGTCACCATCCCTGGGTATGCCTTGTCCCAGGAACAGTAGAGACCCAGCAGACGTGATGGCACAGTGGTATGTAGTCAGATTGGAGTTGCCTGGGGGCACCTGCACATTGACTCCGGGAGACCTCATGAAGTCTCATAGCATCCGGTCAAACATGGGCAAGGAAAACCCCTGCTGATTATCACCAACCGCCCCAACTCAGTTCATTAATCAGTATCCTTCCTTGTTGAACACCAATTGGGGGCAGGCACTGAGTTTGTATTCTGCCCGGGCCACTCCGCTCTTGACCTCATTACTGTCTTGATCCGAGCACGGACAAAAGAACTGCATTCAAGAGGTGAGGTGAGAGTGACAGCAATTGGGAAGCATGGTAGCACAGTGGTTAGCACAGGTGCTTCACAGCTCCAGGGTCCCAGGTTCGATTCCCGGCTTGGGTCACCGTCTGTTGGAGTCTGCACGTTCTCCCTGTAAGTGCGTGGGTTTCCTCCGGGTGCTCCGGTTTCCTCCCACAGTCCAAAGATGTGCAGGTAAGGTGGATTGGCCATGATAAATTGCCCTTAGTGTCCAAAATGGTTAGGTGGGGTTACTGGGATAAAGGGGAGTGGGTGGAGGTGTCGGGCTTCAGTAGGGTGCTCTTTCCAAGGGCCGGTACAGACTCGATGGGCGGAATGGCCTCCTTCTGCACTGTAAATTCTATGATTCTCTGACTCATTTAACATCAGGGCAGCATTTGGCCAAGTCAAGGAGCCCCCACCCCCCCCCAACCCAAAGAGGGGAGCGGGGGTGAGGGGGGGGGGTGTCAGTTGGCTGGACAGCTGGTTCATGATGAGGAGTGTGGCATTGTGTAGGGCCTTTTATTAATGCAAGTTCATTTTCTTTTTCTACTGGCAAGTCAAAAACGATCCTATAATTCTATTCCGAAGAGTTGGTGACAATTGCTGGAAGTCAGACTCGAGCCAAGAACTATACAGGCACTCCCGACAGACTCTGATGAGAGTTCCTTCAGAAAGGACATGACTCATCTCCATTTGGACGGCTTTCCAATTTCTCGAGGCTCCTGACTTAAATCTTGTGGTCTCCAGGTTGTCATTCGGGAAAACTAACATATCTGAATGAGCACACAGTGCGAGGTGACTGAAGGTGCAGATTTACGTTCGCTCCCTTTCCAGGTGCCATGGGGCGAACTCAGTCGTGGAAGCTTTGAAAAGAAGAGTTTGAATGCACCGGCACCAACAATTTGCATCAAGATAGTGCCTCTAAATTAACCGTATTTCCCAAGGCACTTCACAGGAGTGTCAGCAAACAGAATTTCAGAGCCGCGTAAGCAGATGTTAGGACAGGTGACCAAAAGCGTGGCCAAATTTCATAGATTTCATAGAATTAACAGTGCAGAAGGAGGCCATTCGGCCTATCGAGTCTGCACCGGCCCTTGGAAAGGGCGCCCTCCTTAAGCCCACACCGCCATCCTATCCCCATAACCCAGTAACCCCACTTAACCTTTTTGGGACACTAAGGGTAATTTAGCATGGCCAATCCACCTAACCTGCACATCATTGGACTGATGGTGGAAACGGGAGCACCCGGAGGAAACCCACGTAGACATGGGGAGAACGTGCAGACTCCGTTCAGACAGTGACCCAAGCGGGAATTGAACCAGGACCCTGGCGCTGTGACGCAAATGTGCTAACCACTGTGCTGCCGTGCCGTCAAAGATGTAGGTTGTAAGGAACATTTGAAAGTGAGGAGTCAGAATAGCGCTGAGTCACATGGTAAAATGTCCACTGAGAAGCGTAAATATCATTGCTCCTAACCTGAATTGTTCTGCAATGGCAGCTAGTTACTAAAAGATCTCATGGCACTAGTTTTGAGGAAGAGCAGGGACGTACTCCCTCGGTTTCTTACATCCAGGCCTCAAGCACCATCGCTCTAAAAGATGGAAAACCCCAGCCATCGTTTCAAAGTTTGTATTTTTGTTGGCTGGGGAATCAGGCTAAATCCTAGAAGAAGAAGAAGAGCTGCAATCCCTCATGGGGAAGACAGAGTTGTGAAGGGCTTTTGTGACTGAGATTGATGACAGAAATACTGAGTGAGCTGCTGAACCAATTCGTAAGATCTGCCTTAGTTACATCCTCCACTGAATGTTAATTTATGGTTTATAATCAACCACAATTTGCATGTTAATTCATTCTTCACGGA
The DNA here is from genome assembly GCF_902713615.1 of Scyliorhinus canicula. Lineage (NCBI taxonomy): Eukaryota > Metazoa > Chordata > Chondrichthyes > Carcharhiniformes > Scyliorhinidae > Scyliorhinus > Scyliorhinus canicula. The sequence continues at coordinate 149,011,913 of NC_052158.1, read as the reverse complement.
TATTGGTTTTGGGTTCTCGACTAAGATAATTTGTTTTGTTTGACTCTTAGAATCATAGAATCCATACAGTGCAGAAGGAGGCCATTCAGCCCATTGATTCTACATCGACACTACGAAAGAGCACCCTACGCAGGCCTAAGCCTCGCCCGATCCCCCGGAGCCCCACCTAACCTTTAGACATGCAGGGGCAATCTAGCTTGGCCAATCCACCTAGCCTGCAGGTGTTTGGACTGCGGGAGGAAACCGGAGCAGCCGGAGGAAAGCCAAGCACACACGGGGAGAACATACAAACTCTACACAGACAGTGACCCGAGGTCGGAATCGAACCCGGGACCCTGACGCTGTGAGGCAGCAGTGCTAACCACTGTGCCAGCGTGCCGCCCTTGTACGGTTAAAAAAAATGTACTTTGTTTGAACTGTGGAATCTTGTGGCTTCATCTTTTCAGTAAATAACTGGGATTTCGGATTTCTTAATAAAAAGTAGTTACTGGCCTCGATCGGGATCATTACAATTGGCTGTAAAGTGCTTGGGGTTGTCCTGAGCCTATGAAAGCTGCCATGTAAATGCAGCTGTTTCTTTCTATTTCTTTCTTACCCAATAGTTAATCAGTGAAAAGGCCAGGCTGATTGATGCAGCGTTTTGCCTGTGTTCACTCAGCCATCCTTATATGACAGGTCAAATGACTCATGGAAACAGGGCCAATGATCAGTAGCCTGTGGTGTGATATTTCTGCCTTTGGGTTTAAAAATGAAGCTTGGCTGACTCATCGGATCCCCTTTTTTTAGATCCACTCTCTAATCGGCTTCTCAAATGTGCTTTCCTGTTGGGAGCCAGCCAGCTTCGCGCTGATTGTATCTCGCAGTCATGCTGGGTTTTGGCTGACGCTTGCACCCTCCTGGCTCCATTCTGGTCTCTGCGGGAACCTGAATGCTCAGCTGCCCCCTCCCCCTGATTCAAGGGCAAATCCCGGCTCTGTTTCTTAAATCCGGTTATCCCCAAGTCCTATCCTGTGGGCTTCTATTCTATCTCAGCAGCAATGATAATGGAAAAGAAATTGTGCTAATGCCGTGCCTTTAACGTGGCAAAACATCCCAAGATGCCCTGCAGGACCGTCATCAAACAGAATTTGACACCAAGTCACCTAAAAGGCCTTGGGAACACCTTGGTCAAAGTTATTACCTTTAGGGGGAGTCGCAAATGGAGGAAAGGGAGATAGAGAGGTGGAGAGATTTAGGAAGGAATTCCAATGATGCTCCCTCAACCCGTTGAATAGTCACCAATCTAGATTTACATATCATAGGGATTCTATGATATGTAAATCAATTGGAAACACAGCAATCAATGCTGGACCGATTAAAACTGGGGCGACACGAGAGGCCAGTATTAGTGAACCATTTCGGGCGACTTGGGATATAGACAGTAGGTTTGAAGATTCAGTTATCACCTGCGGAATGTACCCCTAATACTCGCTCAGCAGGTCTGCTGAGACATTATCCTTTATATGCGTGGCACAGTGGTTGGCCCTGCTGCCTCACAGCGTCAGGGACCTGGGATCAATTCCAGCCTGGGGTGACTATCTGTGTGGAGTCTGCACGTTCTCCCCGTGTCTGTGTAGGTTTCAGGCTGGGTGCTCCGGTTTCCTCCCACAGTCCAAACATGTGTAGGTTAGATGGATTGGCCATGATAAATTGCCCTTAGTGTCCAAAATGTTAGGTGGGGATAAGGCCACCTAGGTAGGAGCCTAGTTAGGGTGCTCTTTTAAAGGGTTGCGCAGACTTGATGGGCCGAAAGTCCTCCTCCTGCACTATAGGGATTCTATGATATGTAAACCTAGATTGGTGACTATTCAACGGGTTGAGGGAGCATCATGCCCAACTCCAATCAGTGTGTTCACTCACCCATCTGGATGATTGCTTTCCAACAGCAGTGATCAGGCCCAAAGCTTTGGCTGATAGTGTCCTCTCTCGCCTCACCCTGACAATCCGAGGCCCACTGAAGCTCCTCTGCGACTAATCTGTCTGAACTCATGTAGAGTCATGGGGCTATTTTCTCCGTTTGGGAGACTAAGTCCCCACGTCGGCATGAAAACGGTGGTGTTTTGAGCCAGGAAAACTGCCGCAAAACGGCCAGCGATTCCCTGCTCGGGGGAGGGGGGGGCGCTAGCAGCTCCCAGTTCTAGCTGCTGATACGACCAGGCTCATTGCCGAGTCCGTGGCTGCGCATGCACATGGCGGCGGCCTGCAGTGCCTCCCCCACCACAGTGCCCCCAGCCCCGAATAAAGCCCCCCCTCCCTGCCCACGGATCAGCCCTCCCCCAACTGTGGCGGCGCTGGTCTGAGTCCGCAGCCACCACACTGAATTCCCGCCAGGTGAGACCACACGTGTCCCACGCCGTCGGGAACTTGGCCGGCCTCGGACGGAGCATCGCGGGGCATGGATACGGCGTGCAGTGTACTCCGCTTTTCAGGGCGCGGAGCATCGCGAAAGCGGCGCCGCCCCCGATTCTGTCATTATCGGGGATTCTCCACCCCTTCGCCGAACGCAATTTCGGTGTCAGGGATCGGAGAACCCAGCCCATGGGCTTTGGGCCGTGATCTAATCTGTGAGTCAGAAAATTATGGGTTTTGAGATCCTTGAGCACACAATCTCTCCAACATTCTCCAAAAGTGTTTGCTGAGCCATAAAAAGATTTTGGACATCCTGACATTGTGTAAAACACTGGGCGGGATCGGCTCGTGCCCCTCTGCGGCATGCTTTGCCCCGGTGTGGGCGGCCTACAATTGGCCGGTGGCGGGATAATCAGGTCTTGCTGCGGTCAATGGGTTTTCCCGTTGGTCATACCCTCGGCCGCCAGGGAACCCGTGGCGGAGGGGTCACTCTCAGCGGGACTGTAGGATCCCTCCAGCTGGAACGTCAGGAAAAATACGGGCACTATATAAAAATAAGTGTTTTTTAATGTGAACTCTGCTGGGTGTAAGAGGATTGACCAGGATTATTTTTTTTTAAATTTATAGTACCCAATTCTTTTTTTCCAATTAAGGGGCAATTTAGCATGGTCAATCCACCTAGCCTGCACATCTTTTGGGTTGTGGGGGCGAAACCCACGCAAACATGGGGAGAATGTGCAAACTCCACATGGACAGTGACCCAGAGCCGGGATCGAACCTGGGACCTCGGTGCTGTGAGGCAGCAGGGCTAACCCACTGCGCCACCCTGCTGCCCGAGGAATGACCAGGGCGATAAATGATGTATTATTTACTGAAACTGCAATAACATTTCCATTTCTCAAGCCTCAAGGGTGCAGAATATATTTGTGAAGGAGGAAAGGGTATCCCACATTTCATCATCCCTCCGATGCTCTTCAACCACCTTGGACTTTAGTTCTGGAATTCCCGACGTGAACCTCCCCGACTCTCCAACGCTTTCTCCTCTTTTAAGGTGTTCATCAAACAATATAGGTCTTTAACCAAGCTTTTGGCCATCTGTCCCAACACCTCCTTATGTGACTTGGTGGCCTGTGAAGAACCTTGGGGTGTTTTATGATACTAAAGGTACCATATAAATACAAGCTGTGGGTACTAAAGTTCTTTCACTTTGGGAGTAGTGGGATAACAGGGGGTAGACATTGGTTCCAACACTACCTTCATGGAAAGGTGATCCAACTATGCTCGTGCTGGAATCTGGTGAGTCCCACCGGACCCCCGCTGATGAGAGAGCAAGATCGAAATCCCAAACCTAGCCAGACTTGGGAATGCTGAAGGGTGAATGGGGAGTAAAGACAAAGGCAGAGTGGGATGGAGAATGGAATTCTGACCACAAAATAACACATCTGTATAACCTAACGCTGCAAACAATCAAAGACAAGTGGACCGATTCTTTCTTCCCTTAACATACTGGATAATATTATCTCAACTGCTTATCGACCTGCAATGTAATCGTTCTAAACCGAGTCAAAGGCCACTTGATCATACTCACCACGGGTTGCAGTGGGGTTCCAGGCATCATGGCATTGGCTAACTGCATCTGCTGGGCCAGCATGGCCATGTTTTTCTGCTGTATCAGGTTATTGCGTCCATTTATCTCCAGCTGCGTTTTTAAGTGGGGTGGTGGGTGAAGGTACTTGCAGTTTTCTCTGGAGCAACGACCCTGCGGAGAATAAGAGGAACACCGTTAAGGCCAAACGCACTCAAAACCCTGAACCCACAGCTGAGCCAAGTTACAACACGCATGTTAACATTTCCTTTGCAGTAGCTGGGCTGTCGGTTCACAGGAACGACAGGGTTTGATTTCCAAACATGCAAGCTTGCTGCATGCGAGGGGTACAGCTGATGTGAAGTCCACTTGCAGGCTAGATGCCAATCTCTTCCCACCCATCCAGTGGCCGGATCGTGGATCAGATCAGGTATTGGCCGGGACTCTGAAAATATTACTGAAGCTCTCCCCAGATCTTCTGGTTTGCCACCATACTCGCAACCCTTTTTTAAACATGGAGCTTATGAGGCCCAGCAGCCTTATAATACTAGGGCAGCACGGTGGCGCAGTGGTTAGCACTGCTGCCTCACGGCGCCGATGTCCCAGGTTCAATCCCGGCTCTGGGTCACTGTCCGTGTGGAGTTTGCACATTCTCCCCGTGTTTGCGTGGGTTTCGCCCCCACAACCCAAAAATGTGCAAACTGGGTCGACTGGCCACGCTAAATTGCCCCTTCATTGGAAAAAATGAATTGAGTACTCTAAATTTACAAAATAAAAATTGTAATACTAGTAGAAGTATACATTATGTATAATTCACAACATTTGCAGGGTCAGTTTTCAGTCCAGAATTTCCCCAGTTTTCTCAGAGCACCCAGTGAGTAGAGCACACCCATTTCTTCTTCTCTATTTTACACAAAATGTGCAGTGCAGGAATAGACCGTTCAGTCCAACTGGTATGTGATGGTCTTCAAGCTCCAAACTAACTTCCTTCCATCTCTCTATCATGAGATGCTGAGTAAATCAGATCTATATTCTCTGGAGGTCAGAAGAATAAAAAGTGATCTTATTGAAACATCCAGGGCGCGATTCTCCGAAATGGAGACAAAGTCCCGACGCTGGAGTGAAAACCGGAGTGTTTCACTCCGGCTTTGGAGCCCGCTCCCAGCCCCCTATTCTCCCGCCCCCAGGGGGGGCTAGGAGCAGCGTCGCGTATTTTACGCACGGCGGGCCTTGGCGCTGCGTAAAAAGCGGCGCCGCGTAAATGACGCGGCTGGCGTCGGATAAATGAAGTTACCCGCGCATGCGTGGTTGCCGTCCTCCCCGAGACCGCCCGCAAGAAAATGGTGGATAGATCTTGCGAGGCGGCGGAGGAAAGGAGGTCCTCCTTTAGCGAGGTCAGCCCGCCAATCGGTGGTTCCGATCGTGGGCCAGACCCCATCAGAGGCCCCCCCCCCCCCACGTTCCCGCCGGCAGCAACCAGGTGTGGATGGCGTCGGTGGGAACCTGTTGTATTGGGGCGGCCGCTCAGCCCATCCAGGCCAGAGAATCGTCACCCGGCGTGGGGGAGGAGAATTTCGCCCCCAAAGTTCTAATGGGGCTTGACAGGGTAGATGCTGAGAAGTTACATCCCCCCTAACTGGGGAATCTCGTCTCAGGACAAGAGGTCAATCATTTAGGACTGAGAGGAGGAGAACTTTCTTCGCTCAAAGGGTTGTGAATCTTTGGAATTCTCTATCCCAGAGGGTTCTGAACGCTGCATTGTTGATTGTATTTAAGGCTCGGATAGAAAAATTTTGGTCTCGCAGGGAATCAAAGAATACGGGGAGAGGGCAGGAAAGTGGAGTTGAAATCCAACATCATTGATTGCATTGAGTGGCGGAGCAGGCTTGAAGGGTCATATGGTCTACCCATGTCCCTATTTCATATGTTCTTCTGTAATCATAAAAACATGTCCTTCCATTCCTTTCACTGGCATAGTGTTTAGCCTGCTGCCTCACAGCGCCAGGGACACAGGTTCAATTCCGACCTTAGGTGACTGTGTGACGTTTGCATGTTCTCCCCGTGTGTGTGTGGGTTTCCTCCAGGTGTTCCGGTTTCCTCCCACAGTCCAAAAGTGTGCAGGTTAGGTGGATTGGCAATTCTAAGTATCTTTAGGTTAGGTGGGGTCAGGGATAAGGCAGGGGATTGGGCCTAGGTACGGTGCTCTGCGGGAGGTCCAGTGCAGACCCTATGGGCCGAATGGCCTCCTTCTGCACTGTAGGGATTCTATGTGTGTGCGTATATAGCTTCCCCTTCAGTGCATGTACAGTAGTCACTTCAGCTACTCCTTGTGGTAGCAAAATCCACATCTCGCTTTTCTCTGAGTAAAGAAATTTATTCTGAATTCATTATTGGATTTACTGATGATTATCGTGTATTTATGATCCCTAGTTTATTGTTTCCGTCTTAGCATTTGTATGAAGAAGCCAATCCAGACTAAATAAAAAATAAAAAGCCATTAATGCAAGTCTAAGATGATTTCGGGTCTGGGCTCATTTGGCAGGAGCCAAATGCGTCTGCCTGGTGATGCATCTGAAGACTCAATGCAGAAACCTCCCTCCCTATGATGGATACCAACTGAAATGGAAAAGTGAAGCTCCCAGCAGAGGGAGTCATCTTCTGACACTGCCAGGCTTACAAGAAGCAGGCCCAGGTTCTGCCTCAAGTTGGCAGCCCTGGAGTTTCCAGGAATTAACATTGAATCACCAGAACACTGCCCAGAAGAAAGATCACGGCGACATTGTCTGCTCGCTGTTGACTTCCTTCCGAAATGCATTATTTATACAAATCAGTAATTTGTTGAAAATGTGTTAAGTAAAATCGAGTGCTGCATGCAAGGGGTATAAAGGATGCAGAGTCAACTTGCCGGCATGTCACATTGTTCTCACCCACCCATTGGTCAGATAGTGGATCAGAGTGTTCGACTCTCAGGCAAGCATCATCCAATGAGATAATTAGCAGCTTGTTTGCTTTCCAATTAGTGGGGGAAAAGAGCGGGAGGAGGAGGGAGCAGGGCGGGGGGGGGGGGGGGGGGGGGGGGGGGGGTGCTACTGTGAGGATGAATGCCTGTGGGAATGCAGGGGTGGAACGGTTTGTGACGTAGCCTCCAGGGAAACATCCACATGGAGTTGGCAATCCCTGTTCCAGACATTGCAAGACCGTCTGTAGAACCCCACGATCCACCTCAACCGGTTCCTTGCTAGTTGACAGCAGGTCCACTGGATTCCCTTTGGGGTTTGAGTAAACGTAGATCATTCACATGCATTGCCAGCTCGTGTGCCATTTCCTCATGTCCCTGCTACAGTAGATATGGGAAACATTTTGAAGAATCAGACACGGTGTTGCATCATAAACAATGTGAGTTCCATTCCTCCAATTTGATCCATGCCCATTTCAGCCCCAGTTCGGATATCCAGGCCGACTTGTAGGCAAGAAGGATACTTACTGAGCTGCCTCAACCTTCTGGTAAATAAATTACCTCATTTATACCCTGAAGTTGAGATGAGAATTGAAGTTAACTGACCAGCGTCATCTCAACATTCTCCTCACTCCCCTATAGGTTTTGGATATGGCTAAAATTTGGACCTGGTCTAACAATAGTACACTGCATTTTTGTAGCATATGTAATGTGGTAAAAACATTCTCAGTCACTTCATAAGGGCGTTTCAAACAACATAGGACATGATGCCACAGAAGGAGGTATCATGGGCAGCACGGTAGCACAGTGGTTAGCACCGTGGCTTCACAGCGCCAGGGTCCCAGGTTCGATTCCCTGCTGTGTCGCTCTGTGCAGAGTCTGCACGCTCTCCCCATGTCTGCGTGGGTTTCCTCCGGGTGCTCCGGTTTCCTCCCACAGCCCAAAGACGTGCAGGTTAGGTGGATTGGTCATGATTTTAGTGTCCAAAGGGTTTAGGAGGGGGTATTGGGTTTCAGGAATAGGGTGGAAGTGAAGCTTAAAGTGGGTCGGTGCAGACTCGATGGGCCAAATGGCCACCTTCTGCACTGAATGTTATATATGTTCGATGTTCTATTTTAGAAGGGTAACTTAATCAACATGTTAGGCTTTAAGGAGTGATTTCAAGGAGAGGGAGGAGTTTAAGACCGAGGCAGCTGAAGGTATGGCTGTCAATAGGTAGAGCAATTAAAATCAGGGATGTTCAGGAGCAACAGACTGAAGGAGTGCTGGTACCTCAGAAAGCTTTCAGACTGTAGGGTGTTGCCAGGATAGTGAGGGGTTCCCTCCCTCTGAAACTTTTGGATTCCGTTACACATGACCCAAAAGCATAAATATTACCAATCTGACTTCATAGAACATAGAACAGTACAGCACAGAACAGGCTCTTCGGCCCTCGATGTTGTGCCGAGCAATGATCACCCTACTCAAACCCACGTATCCACCCTATACCCATAACCCAACAACCCCACCCCCCCTTAACCTTACTTTTTAGGTCACTACGGGCAATTTAGCATGGCCAATCCACCTAACCCACACATCTTTGGACTGTGGGAGGAAACCGGAGCACCCGGAGAAAACCCACGCACACACGGGGAGGACGTGCAGACTCCGCACAGACAGTGACCCAGCCGGGAATCGAACCTGGGACCCTGGAGCTGTGAAGCATTTATGCTAACCACTATGCCACCGTGCTGCCCCTAGCCTGGGCCTCTGGATTACTAGTCCAGTGACATTACCGTTGCACCACCATTTCCCCCAAAATCTTCATTTTGTGGAGTTTCACGGACTGGAAATACATTCCAGTGATTCCAACAGCGAGAGCCTAGGATCTCAGCAGGGTTATCAATCTTTTAATAATTGAAAGAATCACAGGGGTTCCTGTGACTAAATCCCCAAATCCCCAGTGCACACTCCAATTTATCAAATCCATCATTCAGTCAACACATTTAAAAGAGGTCATATTTCTGTTGCAGATTAGTCAGCTGAGACTCTCGGAGATCTGCCCAATATCAATACGGTTGGGTCTGCAGTTGTGAAAGTCGGCCAGAAATAGTCAAGGGGCAGCTTGCTGTCAGCAAGGTGGAGATCTTCTGCAAAAGGTATATTCCATCGACTACTTCAAAAAGATTAGACTTCTTTGCTCTGGTCTGTCGCTGCTTTACATAAGCGATCATCACTTCTATGAGATGTTATCACTCCTGTGAATGCAAATGCTCCAGTACAGATGCACTCTTTGTCAGAGTAGTTGACAATCCCTCACAGACAGTGCCATGGGATCCTTGCCTCCATAATGAAACGTTTATTTGTTGCAACAGAGGTCATCGCTGGGTGGACGTTGAACTCAGTTAACTTGTAACTGAACATCAACCACAACTAAGAAGGCGAGGGAAATGATTTAATGCCTCTGTGGGAATAGTGGACAAAGGAACATTGTACAAAAATATCAAATGCTGGTATGCGAATATTCCCACAATTTAATTTCAAAACCCAGCTTCGACGGGGCTCTTTCATTGACCACCGTTTCCAATCTAATTGACGAACAAGTTTGCAAGAGGATCAAAGGTGACATCAGAATTTTAAGATAGAAAAACATTTTATAAAGTGTGAAATTAAAGCAAGAGAATTTGGATTACTTCTGGATTCTGATATTAAGTTAAATTGATCTGCAAACTTGCTCAAAACCCGAACGGGCAAATTGTTGGGCCTCGTGCCTCCTGAACATAAAGATTTGCATTTATACAGCACGTCAGGACATCCCAGAGTGCTTCACGTGAAATGAAGTACATTTTGAAGTAAGTCACTGTTGCAATGTGGGACCCAGCAGACATTTTGCACACAGCAATGTGATAATAGGCTGGATTTTACAGGGGGTGACGAGGAAGGGGAGGTGTAATTGGAGGGAAATTCAGTTCCAAACCGGCTGATGTCCCGGCAACAATAAAAAAACTCCAGGCAGCTCAAACAAGCTGAGGGTGAGGCTTCCATCGCTCCAGTGGGAGGGAGCCCCGCCTTTAACAGCTGCCTGCCAAACTGATTGACCGGCAGCTCCAGCAGCCCCAGCAGTGCCGGGGCTCAGTAGTGGTCACTGCTGGGACTGCAAGCTTGCCCACAATGATCGAGGGCAGGCACCGGATTCAGGAGCCCCGGACATTTAGGGTGCGGAGGAAAGAGGCCCCTTAGGGGGTGGGTTGCAAGGAGGATGGAGTGGGTGGGTTTTGGAGGACAGGTGGGGAGTCACAAAGATGGGGTAAAGTCTTGGGAGGGGGAGGGTGACCCTATGGTGTACAGAGCATCTGCTAAAGATGTGCCTCCCCTTTCTTTCCCATGTTTTCAACAAAGTTGTTGAAAGAACCAGCCTTCCCACTCTCACCCAGCATTTTTGTTTTATAAATTTAGAGTACCCAATTATTATTTTTTTCCAATTAAGGGGCAGTTTAGCGTGGCCAATCAATCCACCTAACCTGCACATCTTTGGGTTGTGAGGGGTGAAACCCACGCAGACCCAGGGAGAATGAGCAAACACCACATTGACAGTGACCCAGGACCGGGATTCGAACCCGGGTCCTCAGCGCCGCAGTCCCAGTGCTAACCACTGTGCCACGTGTCACCCCACTCACCCAGCATTTTATGGTAGCGGAGGTGGATTGAGGACCTTAATCCCTTAATCTACCCACCTCCCCTCCCTTTGCAGGAAACATGCCCAGTAGAAGGGGATTGTAAAATTCAGCCCAATATGTTCAGTGATGTTTGGTTGAAGGATACGTATTGGCCAGGAAGAGCCCCCTTGCCCTTCTTTAATGTCGTGCCATGGAACATCTGAGAGGGTAGATAGGGCTGGGGTTTACCATCTCATCCAAAAAAAACAGCAGTGCTCCCTCAGTACTGTGCTGGGAGTGTCATCGTGGACATTATGCTTAAATCTGGACTGGGACATGAACTCTCAAACTTCATGATTTGGATGGAGGCGGAGGATGAGGTTAACCGGCCGCGTTGACCCTGAAAAGCAGCCCGGCCGGTAGTTGCCGGGAGATCCTTCTTCTGGGATCAGCCGGCTCGCCACGCCTCGCGCAATCGAATGCGATCACGCGCGACGTGGTGATGTAAATCCCACCCATTGCGGGCAGGATCACTTTCTGGCAGCTAGTCTCACTCTAACATGCCCAGGACCTAACCAAGGCGTTGGGATCTAACTCCCTCGCCGTGGAGATCTCGATCGAGTGCCGTTCGGTGCAAGTCTCCACAAATAGGGACCAGACAGAACGGCACTCGTTGGGGTCGCTCAGGGGATCAGAGGCCTCCAGAAGCTTGCCCTGTGGGGAAGGTAGCACCCTGGTATCATTGGTACTACCCAGGCACTGCCAACCTAGTACTGCCACCTGTGCACCCTGGCAATGCAACCTGGGTGCTAGCCTAGCACTGCCAAGGTGTCCATGTGGCAGTGTCAGCTGGCAAGGGCACTGCCAGGGTGACAGGCTGGCATTTTGTGAGCAACAGGGATCGGGCCTGGGGGTGCCCTGCATGGGGTGGAGTTGGGGCTGGGGGCTGTTGGGAGTCAGGTCAGTGGGCGGAGTGATCGGGACGCCATTTTTAGAAAGAGGTCCGCACCGGCCATCAAGCACCTATCTATTCTAATCCCATTTTCATGCAAATGGCCGTAGCTTTAAACGATCTTCTCATCAAAATGCTTCTTAAATGTTGAGAGGGTTCCTGCCTCCACCACCCTTTCAGTCAGTAATTTCCAGATTCCCACCACCCTCCAAATGAAAATGTTTTTCCTCAAAACCACTCTTAAATCTTCTGCCCCTTACCGTAAGTCTATGTCCTCTGATTATTGACCCCTCTACTAAGGGGAAAGATGTATTCCGATCTCCTCTATTCATAGCCCTCATAAGTTTGTACGCCTTGATCAGGTTCCCCCTCAGTCTTCTCTGCTCCAAGGAAAACAACCCTAACCAGCCTCTCTTCAAATCTGAAGCTCTCCAGCTCAGGTAACATCCTGGTGAATCTCCACTGCACCCTCTCGGGTGTAATTATATCCTTCCTATAGTGTGGCGACCAGAACCACACACAATACTCTAGCTGTGGCCTAACAAGATGTGACAATACAATGACTCTCTGGAAAGACAGAGTTATTTCTCATTGACACTGTTGGAACATATTTTCCTATATTGGAAACTTGAAGCAGCAAGCCAGTGTGTCCCATCATTACTGAAAAAAGACTCCTACGGCAGCTTAACGATTTGGTACCTGAGTTCCCAATGTGTCTGTGATTGAACATAATGGGTTGTTTGAGCATAGCAAATGCAAAGCAATTGGGTGGTTGGGGGCAGGAGTATGTGAGCCCTCCCTTACAGGGATGTGCTCCCTCCTGCCCGGAAAACCTTTCCCTTTTTTTCCAACTCGTTTGAATCTTGACGTTGAATGGAAAAGACTGATTGTAACACTGTCCCCTCAATGGGAGATGAATCCAAATAAGAATAGCATGATGAACTCTGAATTAACAGGTCAACATAAATCCTAAATCTGGACACATACATGGGGTGGCATCAGAAACTTTTAAGTGCGCAAGGGCATGAATTTAATCTAGATAGAGGAGAGGAATAAACCTCTATGCTTTAAGGAACCTTCTGGCGAAGTTAATGGGTGCGATCTAAGCAAATTGGAACAGAATCCCACGATGAGCGCGTCTAGCCGGGTGTTTCCCGGCGCTCACAGCGCCAAAAAGCACCACGTTATCTTTCGGGATTCTGTTTCGATTCGGGGGCTCAGCGGGGAATCCCTGCCGAGGCTGCACTTAACCCTGTTTCCTGCACTGAGGAGCGAGTTTCAACCCACGGGCCAGAATCCTCTGATGGTTGCTATTCACTTTTCCCGCCGGCACGCAACCGGGGTTCCCGGCGGCGTGGGGTGCGGCCGTGAAACAGGCGGCTGGCCGAGTGGAGAACCCCGCCGCCCATGATCACCGTCTCTCAAATAGATCTGGGGTTGCATCCACACATTGATTGTTCCATTACTGTGTGTGTACAATAATTACAATGACTAATGCCACTGCTTTGGGCACAGGGAAAAGAGGAAATTGAGGTGAGGGGATGGATGAGGTTAGGGGAGCTAACATATTGGTTAACTTGTCCAACTGATCGGCATCCATGGCAGGTGATGACAAGTCGGTTGCATACCTCTGCACAGAATCTTTGTTCATTCATTCTATCCCGCTGAAACTAAAACACCCAAATGAAACTGGAACAACACCGATGGGTTCAAGGCTGCTGCATTGTCTGCAATAATACTGCCAAAGGACACAAGAGTAAGCCTGTTGTCTGTGGCTGACCCCTTCACACCCATCATGCACAGCTTCCATGACCTCTGAAAGGCTTATTTAAAATCATTTACCTTTGCCACTCTTCCCTGGAAATAACTGTGGATATAATTTAAACTCCAGCCAAGCCACTCGATAAGCTTTAATCACATGGATTTCATCTCTGAAAGCAGCAATCTGAGTCATACAGCCAGTGAATGAGGAATGTACTTTCACTGGAGTCCTAATGGCAGAAAGCAGTAAGCACAATGACCTCACATTTCAAATCACACGACTCAGCCCTTGAAATTATTGTATACACCCTCCAGAAAATGGTGAATTAGTCAGAGTGGATAAGCACTCCTGCTGCAACCTGACACTACAATTGCTTCCCACAAATCCCCCCTTCCACAAATACAACATGCCAATGAACTGTTGCTAACATCACATAGAGGCAGTGTCCAAGGCCTTTTTCCTCCAAAGTTATGTGAGGTGGCTCCCCGAGGGGTAGTTTTTAATCTCGCTCACCAGGCAGGAATCATAGAGTTTACCGTGCAGCTGGAGGCCTTTTGGCCCATCGAGTCTGCACCGGCCCTTGGAAAGAGCACCTTACTTAAGCGCACACCCTATCCCCATAACCCAGTACCCCCACCTAACCTTTTTGGGACACTAAAGGCCATTTATCCTGGCCAATCCACCTAACCTGCACATCTTTGGATTCTGGGAGGAAACCGGAGCACCCGGAGGAAACCCACTCAGACCCGGGGAGAATGAAAAGACTCCGCACAGTCAGTGACCCAAGCCGGGAATCGAACCTGGGACCCTGGAGCTGTGAAACAACTGTGCCAACCACTGTGCCTCCAAGGTCTGGTGGAAAGCCTGTAGGATCATGCGAACATTTGTTTTATACTCGGCCCGTCAACTTCAATGGAGGATGCAAGCAGGGCAAGGTGGAGAAATCAGTCACTTGTTCCGCCCGATGCCATCGTCTTCGAATGGATGGGTTAGATTAATTTTGTCATTGCAGTTTGTTGTTGTCTGCCCTCTCCCTTTAATGAGACCAATGTCCCCTTGGGAGTGGACTGAAGTGGAGATGCGGATGAAATAAAGGGAATCTGAGACTGGTTGGTGAAATGTGATCAGACTATTTGGACTATTTCTGCGTTGTATCCTCTAAAGCATTTCATGTGCAGAGTCAGGCAGCCCGGATGGTTAACATCAAATCATAAATTTTTATCCAACTTTCTAATTTGTAGCAACCCCAAAGGCTTTTATCAGCTGGTAGCACATTGGCAACGATGGCTGCGGGTTCAAGCCTAACACTGGGATTTGAGCAGGTAAAATATATCAGTGGGGTTCCTGGGTTACGGGGATAGGGTGAAGGCATGGGCTTGAGTAGGGTTCTCTATCCAAGGGCCGGTGTAGACTTGATGGGCCGAATGGCCTCCTTCAGCACTGTAAATTCTATGATTCCATGAGCACTTTCAAAGACTTTGAATGGACAGCTGCATTGATCCCACATGGACCACAGCCAAATGCCAATCTTTTTGTTTTCTTTTTTCTTCCTCTTTTCACACACTTCCTGGCTACGGGATTTGCCCTTGTGTTCTCCTGTGGGAGGGCAAGAGTTCACTGGAAGTGCTCAGTGTTCAAGTTGGAACCCACTGGCAACACAGTTGGGATCCATAGAGGGGTTTCACTTCTGCTGTGAATTCTGGGATAGTCATGCCTCCATTTCAGTCCTTCTGTTTTTTTCTTGCACTCCAGTGCCATAAAGCAACAGAAGGCCGGGCATTATTTACACAGTAAACTTGAGAGACTGTGATCTCTCATGCCAAGTTTCCGTGCATTGCTTAGTTGGTCTGTCTATCTGGCGGAGGGCTTCTGTCAAAAGCCTCAGTACATAGAGCAACATGTAACATAGAATATATAGTGCAGAAGGAGGCTATTCAGCCCATTGAGTCTGCACCGACCCACTTTGACATCCCTCCCACTCTATCCCCCTAACCCAATAACCCCTCCCAACCTTTTTGGACATTAAGGACAATTTATCATGGTCAATCCGCCTGAACTGCACTGTCTTTGGACTGTGGGAGGAAACCAGAGCACACGGAGGAAACCCATGCAGACACGGGGAGAACGTGCAGACTCCGCACAGACAATGACCCAGCAGGGAATCAAATCTGGGACCCTGGCGCTGTGAAGCCACAGTGCTAACCACTATGCTACCGTGCTGCCCATGTTACAGAAATAATTGCAGATGGGATGCCTGCCTACAGCCAGAATAAGGCAGCACAGATATCAGTTGACAGATTGCAAAGATCTTTTCGCACCAGGTTTGCCATGCGCTGGAGAATCGTAGGATGCAAGGACAGAAAAACAAAGGAGTTGGTCCGATCCAGGCTAAAAGGAATGAAAAGAGTCGCTGAGTACATCTAGAGAGAGAAGGATGGCCAAGTATGGACATTGGCAACGGAGACCCAACAACCTCAAACCGGCAACAACTGAAGGAGAAACTGAGGGTGAAAATAGAAGAGGAAGAAAAATATCAGATGGGTGGAGAACATTGGGACGTGGACTGGGGGAGGCTTGAAGAAAGCCAGAGAAGAAGCAAGACAATGTCAACTGAGGCTGTGGTGAACAAACAAAGATATTTACAGCAGAGCAGGATGTTATTTGGCTCACTGTGTCAGAACCAACTCTTTGAATACGTTACCCAACCGATCCTACACCCATACACTGTCCTCACATGCTGAAAATGTCTATTCCACTTTGAGTATCTGTCAAACCTTCTTTTGATAGTTCCTACTGAACCTCTTTCCATCACTTTTGCAGGCAATGTGTCCTAGATCAACTCTCTGCAGGACAAGAATTCTCCTCATCTCCTCCTCTGGTTCTCGACAATTGTCTTAACTCTGTGTATCCTCTGGTTAACAACCTTCCTGCCAGCGGAACTGTTACTTCTTATTTACTCCAACAATGCCCCACTCCCACACTGCAATTTTCACCACCTTCACTAAATTCCCCCCTCAATCACCTCTCCCATAAGGTGGATAATCTCAGTTTTTGCAATCTTTCCACATAACAGAAGCAAAATAGACGGATTTAATGTCTGACCTTCCAATTCAATGAAATATAGTAAAAGCAAGTTGGTGTCCATTTTCCTTTCTGGTGATTGTTGTTGGATACCCTTATGCTGATGATGTTAGTAATAATCTGCAGTTCCTCTTACGCCAGCCCAGCTCTTTTGAAGGGTTGGGTGCTCAGGGCAATCAACAACACGGGGAAATTTGAATCTTGTGTGAGCTGCAAATCGTGAACTGGTGTTGGTAAAGTTAGTTATGGAGGTAACAAAATTGGAATGTGAAAGTGAGAGGGGCGAGACACAGACATCACATGATGTTTTCCTCAACCAGCACATCAACAACTTCACGGCAACAAGCCCGGAATGTTCTAAGTAGCCAGTCCGGTCGAGGTTAACCCCCTTCATGCCACAACCTCGTTCTCAGGCAAAGGCAACAAGAGAGACCGGGGTGAGGGGGGGTGAGGGGCGGGAGGAAGGACACAGGATTTGAGGCGTTGGGGTTGGCATCCTGACCTTGAGGTCAACTGGGAGTCCCGACAATGCCGGAATATCCCAGCAGTGACTTTTCCTGAATTGGCCGTCTAATAGAATCTTTGGGGGGGGGGGGGGGGGGGGTAATCTCAAAGAATTATTACGGCAATTAATTATTTAGAAGCTCAGCAACTGTTCGAGTCACTGAATAACACACCAACTAAAAGGGCATTCAGCCCATCGACTCTATGCTGGTTAATTGCAGAGGGGTCAGATTTCAGCCTGTCTGCCGGCAGGCTGCTCAGAAAATATCATGAATTTTTTTTTTTTCTTCGCATCGCAGGCTGTGCCAGCATTTATTGCCCATCCCTAATTGTCCATCCCGCCTCCCATCTATTGACTCTGTCTACACCTCCCGCTACCTTGAGAAAGCGGGCAGCATAATCAGAGACCCTTCCCACCTGGTTTATTCTCTCTTCCAACTTCTCCCATCAGGCAGGAGATACAAATGTCTAAGAACACACACTAACTGATTCAAAAACAGCTTATTCCCCTCTGTTACCAGACTTCTAAATGACCCTCTTATGGACTGACCTGATCTCTTCACACATCTTCTCTACTGAGTAGTATTACACTCCTGTATTCTTCACCCGATACCTGTGGCTACAGTGTGTATTTTATGTTTGCCCAAGTATTTTCATTTCATGTATGGAATGATCTGTCTGAGCTGTACGCAGAAAAGTACTTTTCACTGTACCTCGGTACACGTGACAATAAACAAATCCAAATCGTTGAGGGGGCACTTAGGAGTCAACCACATTGCTGTGGGTCTGGAGTCACATGTAGGTCCGACCAGGTAAGGAAGGCAGATTTCTTCTCTGAAAGGACAATCGACAAAGGCTGCATGGTCATCATGTGTAAGAATAAACAGGCATGGCTCTCTCCAAGAGGAGATATTGTAATGTTGAAGTAGGTCTGTCAGAATGGAGCAGAGACTGTGGTCGGGATTCTCCCCCAACTGGAGGGCGGGCCGTACTGGCACCAAAGTGTGGTGTGAACCACTCCGACGTCTGACCGCCCAGAAGTTGCGGAATCCTCCGCATTTCCGGGGGCTAGGCCGGTGCCGGAGTGGTTGGTGCCGCGCCAACCAGTGGTGAAGGGCTGCGCTGGCCGGCGTGATGTTGGCGCATGCGCGGAACCGCGGGCATGATCCCTGCGCATGCGCAGGGGGTTTCCTCTCCGCGCCGGCCATGGCAGAGCTTACAGAGGCTGGCGTGGAGGGAAAGGGTGCCCCCACGGCACAGGCCCGCCCGCAGATCGGTGGGCCCCGATCGCGGGCCAGGCCACCTGGGGCCGGATCCCCCCCTGCCCCCCTCCCCCCGAGGACTCCGCAGGCCGCCCTCAGAGCCAGGTCTCGCCGGTATGAACATTGTGTATTTCACGCTGGCGGGACTGGCCGAAAATGGGCGGCCGCTCGGCCCATCATGGTCCGGAGAATTGCCCGGGGGGGAGCGGGGTGAACGCTGCCAATGGCCTCCGACCGGCGTGACGTGATCCCCGCCTGCGCCAAAAAAACGGCGCCGGACAGTCCGGCAGCCGCCGTCGGAGCGGCGGGGCGGGATTCACGCCGCCCACCGGCGATTCTCCAACCCGGTGGGGGATCAAGGTCAAATAGGACAAGGCCCATTGTTGCCATTATAACAATGTCAGAACCCACCAGATTGTTTAAAGGGTTTGGAGAAGGGAGTCTCTGGTGATTCTGTGCCATCAGGACTGTTGTGGCTCGGGTGAGAGAGTGTTTGTGGACGTGAGCCTGGTTATTGTCAACCTTGTCCTAGAAGTTCAGATGGAATATGGCTTCTGGGGTGCAACTCAAGGGTCAAAGTGACTGAGTGTGATGTGAGAGACCCGAAAGAGTGACTGCTGAGATGGAAAGACTGGACTTTGCATATAGTGTCACATTGGTGCAGCAGGTAATGTGAGTGCTTAAACTTTGTAAAGGCATATCTTTGCTGTATTTGTTGTATGGGCGGCACAGTAGCACAGTGGTTAGCACTGTCGCTTCACCCAGGGACTTGGGTTCGATTCCCGGCTTGGGTCACTGTTTGTGAAGAGTCTGCACGTTCTCCCCGTGTCTGCGTGGGTTTCCACCGGGTGCTCCGGTTTCCTCCCACAATTTGGATTGGATTGGATTGGTACAGTGAAAAGTATTTTTCTGCAAGCAGCTCAACAGATCATTCAGTACATGGAAGAAAAGGGAATTAAACAAAATTCAAGAAAATACATAATAGGGCAACACAAGATATACAATGTAACTACATAAGCATTGGCATTGGATGAAGCATACAGGGTGTAGTGTTAATGAGGTCAGTCAATAAGAGGGTCATTTAGGAGTCTGGTGACAGTGGGGAAGAAGCTGTTTTTGAGTCTGTTCGTGCGTGTTCTCAGACTTCTGTATCTCCTGCGCTATGGAAGAAGTTGGAAAAGTGAGTAAGCTGGGTGGGAGGGATCCTTGAATATGCTGCCCGCTTTCCCCCGGCAGCGGGAGGTGTAGATGGAGTCCATGGATGGGAGGCAGGTTTGTGTGATAGAACATAGAACATTACAGTGTAGTACAGGCCCTTCGGCCCACGATGTTGCACCGTCCTGTGAAACCCTTCTAAAGTCCCTCTACACTACTCCCTTATCATCCATATGCCTATCCAATGACCATTTGAATGCGTTTAGTGTTGGCGAGTCCACTACTGTTGCAGGCAGGGCATTCCACGCCCTTACTACTCTCTGAGTAAAGAACCTACCTCTGACATCTGTCCTATATCTATCTCCCCTCAATTTAAAGCTATGTCCCCTCGTGCTGGACATCACCATCCGAGGAAAAAGGCTCTCGATGTCCACCCTATCTAATCCTCTGATCATCTTGTATGCCTCAATTAAGTCCCCTTTTAACCTTCTTCTCTCTAACGAAAACAGCCTCAAGTCCTTCAGCCTTTCCTCATATGATCTTCCCTCCATACCAGGCAACATTCTTGTAAATCTCCTCTGTACCCTTTCCAATGCTGCCACATCCTTCCTATAATGTGGCGACCAGAACTGCACACAATACTCCAAATGCGGCCGCACCAGAGTTTTGTACAACTGCAACATGACCTCATGGCTCCGAAACTCAATTCCTCTACCAATAAAAGCTAACACACCGTACGCCTTCTTAACAACCCTCTCAACCTGGCTGGCAACTTTCAGGGATCTATAGACATGGACACCGAGATCTCTCTGCTCATCCACACTACCAAGAATCTTACCATTAGCCCAGTACTCTGCCTTCCTGTTATTCCTTCCAAAATGAATCACCTCACACTTTTCTGCATTAAACTCCATTTGCCACCTGTCAGCCCAGCTCTGCAGCTTATCTATATCCCTCTGTAACTTGTAACATCCTTCTGCACTGTCCACAACTCCACCGACTTTAGTGTCATCTGCAAATTTACTCACCCATCCTTCTACGCCCTCCTCCAGGTCATTTATAAAAATGACAAACAGCAACGGCCCCAAAACAGATCCTTGTGGTACACCACTAGTAACTTGACACCAGTCAGAGCATTTCCCATCAACCACCACTCTTTGTCTTCTATCAGCTAGCCAATTTCTGATCCAAACTGCTTAATCACCCTGAATCCCATGCCTCTGTATATTCTGCAATAGCCTACCGTGAGGAGCCTTATCAAACGCTTTACTGAAATCCAAATACACCACATCAATTGCTTTACCCTCATCCACCTGTTTGGTCACCTTCTCGAAGAACTCAATGAGGTTTGTGAGGCACGACCTACCCTTCACAAAACCATGTTGACTATCTCTAATCAAATTATTCCTTTCCAGATGATTATACATCCTATCTCTTATAAACCTTTCCAAGACTTTTCCCACAACAGGGAAAAGTTGATGGAGTGGGCGGTATTCACGACTCTCTGAAGTTTCATGCGGTCCTGGGCCGAGCAGCTGCCATATCAGGCTGTGATGCAGCCCGATAGGATGCTTTCTATAGTGCATCTGTAAAAGTTGGTAAGGGTTAATGTGGACATGCCGAATTTCCTTAGTTTCCTGAGGAAGTATAGGCGCTGTTGTGCTTTCTTGGTGATAGCGTCGACGTGAGTGGACCAGGACAGAATTTTGGTGATGTGCACCCTTAGGAATTTGAAACAAGTCCCGAAAGACGTGCTTGTTAGGTGAATTCGACATTCTGAATTCTCCCTCAATGTACCCGAACAGGTGCCGGAGTATGGCGACTAAGGGATTTTCACAGTAACTTCATTGCAGTGTTAATGTAAGTCGACTTGTGACACTATTATTATTATTGTTGTATTGACTAGTTAAAGTGAAATGTTTGTTTGAAATATCCTTTGCCTGTTAAGTACTGTTTGAATTATGTTGGAATTAGTTTGTTGGCTACAGTAAAAGTGGTAAAAAGTGCAATCATGTCCACTGGTTTTCTTGCCATTGGCTTCATCAGAATTCATTTATTTTAAAAGTTACCAGTCTCTATGGGGATGGTAACAGCACAAGCTGACACTGAACACCGTCTGACTGGGATGTGTAATAGGAGCTGCCATCCTTTTGCTGAAGAATTGCACATGTCAGGTCAGCACCAATTGGCACTTGTCTCTTAACTTACATCCCAAGCATTTAACAGGAGGATCAAAATTATTCAGACCATTTTGCCCATGCCAGGAGCATTAACACCCTTTCAATAACTATCAGCGTTGCACAGGCAGCTGACATGGACAGAAATTAAAGCTCGCAAACACAATTAAAGTCGACAGACTAATATGGAAAACTATCAGGTATCAGTGAGAGTGTTTCAGGGCATTGCCCTCTCTGGGATGATCATCAACTCAAACATTCCGCAGAGTGTTCAACTCTTCAGAAATGAAATGAGGAACATGTTGACCAGGCGGAGGGCAAGTGTTTGTCGGTGGCCATAGGAGAATGGAGAGGGGACCGTGACCATAACTCTTCCTGGTGACCATCGAGCCACAGGTTCCCAAAAAAGAAACAATGAGGTTCAAAAGTCAAGAGGAGACTCCCTGGCTATTGGGATCGGTTACAATTGGAGCAAATGGAGAGAAATATTGGGCGGGATGTAAAACAGGCATTCCACCTGATCCTGTGGGACTCACACCCAGTGAACCCTTGTTCAAATTTCCCGCAAAATTATTTTCTTGGTTTTAGCGTGACCGTGACCTCCCCCCTTTTCCAAAGTCAGCAATCGAAGTTTTCTGGCCATTCCCGCTGATGGGATCTTCCAGTCTCTCCAACGGCCAACCTCTGCTGCGGGTTCCTCGGGGTAGGAGGGCGGAGAACCCATTGGCAATGGTGGGACTGGAAAATCCCGCCCACCGATCGATGGTGGGCCACTTCCGCAGCCACAAATCATGTCAGGGGAGAGGGGTTTGAGTGGTGTGGAGGTGTATTATCAGCCATAATCTGTTTGAATGGCAGAACAGACAGGATGGACCGAATGGCCTCATCCTGCTCCTATGTTCTGCCTGCTGCCAATTAAGGATGGGAAAGAAGTGCTGGCCAACGATGCCCACACC
Organism: Scyliorhinus canicula; assembly: GCF_902713615.1. NCBI lineage: Eukaryota > Metazoa > Chordata > Chondrichthyes > Carcharhiniformes > Scyliorhinidae > Scyliorhinus > Scyliorhinus canicula. The sequence continues at coordinate 148,989,500 of NC_052158.1, read as the reverse complement.
CAGCAAATGAATAAAACACAAATAGTGAGCCACTGGATCTGGCGTCCAAAATGAGTGGAACAGAGACAGATTGCTCCAGATCTGGTAGAATGCATTCCAACATGAGTAATGTGTGCATTCCTCTCTGCTGTAGAGTATAAACACCATTATTCACACAGCTTAATGAATCACTATTAAGGCGATCACTTGTTTTGAGATTGTTTTGACTTCCAATTCTCATAATGAGTGATAATGAGTGGCAAACCTAAACGGATCAAATGCTAAACACCTCCTGCACTTTTCCACCTTCAGAAGAGATCATTTCTGGCACATGATGGTGCTTGTAGAATTAATGGGAGTATTTCTCTTTGGCGGGGGTGGTTATTACAGTAAGGACCTGTGTGTAATTACTGAACATTTAATTAATTCCACCCTTGTACTGAGGAAGAGGCAGGAATTGTGTTACATAGTAAAAGGACGTGAATATAGCATCTACTGTCTACAAATTCTCGTCTCAAGTCATTTCCACTAATGTGCAGCACGGTAGCATAGTGGATAGCACAACTGCTTCACAGCTCCAGGGTCCCAGGTTCGATTCCGGCTTGGGTCACTGTCTGTGCGGAGTCTGCACATCCTCCCCGTGTCTGCGTGGGTTTCCTCCGGGTGCTCCGGTTTCCTCCCACAGTCCAAAGGTGTGCAGGTTAGGTGGACTGGCCATGATAAATTGCTCCTTAGTGTCCAAAATTGTCCTTAGTGTTGGGTGGGGTTACTGGGTTATGGGGATAGGGTGGAGGTGTTGACCTTGGGTAGGGTGCTCTTTCCAGGAGCCGGTGCAGACTCGATGGGCCAAATGGCCTCCTTCTGCACTGTAAATTCTATGATAATCTATGTAAGTGCTGACTTCTTCCAACCAGATAAATGAGAGGAGAACTCCAAATGCTGCAAGTTGGAAAGAAATGCTGGAAGTCTGGGATAGGTGGTACATTAGAGTCATTGAGTTTTACAGCACAAAAAGAGGCCCTTCAGCCCATCATGTCTGCGCCGGCCATCGAGCACCTATCTATTCTAATCCCAGTTCGTCAGTTACCTTCAGGGCAACCATTCCATGAAATCATGAGGGGTGTTGCACAGGGTGAAACCAGTTCTAATGATGGGAGGATCAATAACAAGAGAGCTTTGAAGATTTTACTGGAGGGGTGACGAGGAGAATTTTTATTGCACCATGTGTTGTCGTGATCTGGAATACTCAGTTTGACAGGGTCGGGAAAGCAGATTCCAAGGTAATTTGCATAAGGATATTGGATATCGATTTAACCAGGAATACATTTCAGGGCCGGGTAAATGAACGGGAGCGGGGGTGGGACTAATTAACAAAGACCTAGCCCAGGCATGGTGGAACGACTGGCCTCCATCTTCCTATTCAATCATGAACGTGCTGCTCTTCCAGACACTGACTGGCCTGTTGTTCAGTCCCAGCAGGTCTTGCCTGTTACGAGCAGGTCTGGCTAATTTCAGTCTGGGCTTAGTTCAATATACCTTCAATCCAAGGCCTGGGGAGGGATTTAATGTCATTTGATACATGGGGCAGACAATGTCACTGTAGCCCTCTGAGAGCAGAGGCCTGGGACTCAGCAAAGTGCTCGCTCTGCTTCAGTGCACATCAAGTGGCTGTGACATTGACAGAGCAGAGGCAAAATTCCAATTGTCTGTCTCCACGGACATTAAAACTGTGCGACCGCAAACCTGTCATTTCATATTGTTGTTAGTGGGGGGGAGGGCGGGGTGTGGAATCATTAGAGGCCCTTAATGTGCAGGGGCTTTGTGGTTACTTGGCCTGGTGGCAGGGTGGGGGGGGGGGGGGGGGGGGGGGGAGGAGGAGGAGGGGTGCAGCACGGTGTCGTCAGGCTGTAGTGGACTTGGATTGCAACAGTGCCAACCTGCATTTATATAGCACCTTTACTGTAGTAACGTTATCCCAATGTGTTTCACAGGAGTGATTATCAAACCAGATGTGACACCGAGACACATAAGGAGGCATCAGGACAGGTGACCAAAAATCTGGTCAAGGAGGTAAGTTTTCAGCAGCATCTTAAAGGAAGACAGAGAGGAAGAGAGGTGCAGAGGAGGAATCCCAGACCCATGCCACTGACCAATCACAATACTCCAAAGATCGCGAGTGTTGCTGTTGTCACAGGGTGTTAGCTCAGGTAAAGCAAAAGCATTTGGTTCAGAGAGTCAGTCACTTCCCTGAATTTACTGTCCAGCTGAGAGTTAATGATGTTATGATCGCTATTTCAATGTAGCTTATTCATTCTAATCCACTGTACATGATCCATGATCTTACAATTTATAGGCCTAAGAGGAGTTGGATCACAAGAAAGAGTCCAATATGGCAGCCATGCTCATTGCACTGTGAAGCACACTGTTCACCATATTAGCAAAGTCTCCTCTGCAGTCACCCAGGAAATGCACCAGAAACATGCAACAGAGACTTGGTGCATGAGGAGGCCGGCAGTGTTGGAGGTGGGAAGTGGAGGTAAAAGAGGAGGGAGTAGAGATGAAATAGAGGTGACGGGGTGATGGGTGAGGTGAGGTGGGTAAGAGGAGTGAAGGTCGGCAGGAGGCGATGAAGTAGGATGGAATAAAGAGGGCGCAGGCAGATCAGACAGGAATAAAAGGGAGAGCAGGGAGGAGGGAGATGAAGCAGGGTGTTGGAAGAGAGAAGAGGTCAGGGGAGGGAGGAGAAGCATGAAGATAAGGAAAGCAGTGAGGAGGAGACATAAGAGAGGACAGAGGAGGAAGACAAGGAGAGGATAGAAGAAAATCAGAAGGAATAGTGGGAGGCAGGAGCCTTGATTGTTGCAGGCAGCAGTAAGGATTTTGGCAATGCTGTGATGTAAATGCAGAACCCAGACCCACAAAAGGCGGTAAGCCCAAGTGAGTTGTGACTGACAATCACACTGAGCAAATCAATGTTAATAGACATTGCTCACTATTAAACATATTTTGGAACATTGTGTTCTATGTAGACCTCTAGGCAGTGATCAACTTCAGTCAATCAATAATATTCATCACAGCTAATTATCACAGTCTTAATGACACCCACGCAATGAAATGCTGGGACTAATGATCCGAATCGGGGAGAAGTGTGATGGGGCACATTCAGTGTTACTTCCATTCCCCGGTGGCAGTCAGTCAAAGAAACCCAGAGGTTACAAAGTGTGAACACAATCCTTTTCTTCATCTGCCCATTGTGCCTGGAATGACGGCCGCCTGCTCAGTTTCGGACAGAGCTTTAGGCCCTCACAATTTTACCCTGCTCCTTTCAAAACCTCCTGCATCAAAGGAATGTGGATGAACACACCAACGTACACTCCCTGCTGAAGAAGGCTTGATAACTGAAAGGATACCTTGGTAAGGCCGCACTAGGAATATTCCGCACAATTCTGGTCGCCATACTACCAGAAGGATGTGGAGGCTTTGGAGAGGGTGCAGAGGAGGTTTACCAGGATGTTGCCTGGTCTGGAGGGTGTTACCTATGTGTTTGCATTAGAAAGACGGAGTTTGAGGGGTGACCTGATAGAGGTCTACAAGATTATGAGGGACATGGATAGAGTGGCTGGGCAGGCCCTCTTTCCCAGGGTGGAGGGGTCAGTCACCATAGGTTCGAGGTCCATGGGTCAAAGTTTAGAGGAGGTGTGCGAGGCAGATTTTGTACGCAGAGGGCATTGAGTGCCTGGAACGCATTGCCATGGGAGGTTGTGGAAGCAAAGACATTAACGGCGTTCAAAAGGCATTTTGCCAAACACATGGATGGGATGGGTATAGAGGGATATGGCACAAGGAAGTGCTGAGGGTTTTAGGCAAAGGTTGGTATCATGACCGGTACAGGCTCAGAAAGCCGAAGGGCCTGTTCCTGTGCTGCATTGTTCTTTGTCCTTCGTTCTTTGATATGCATGGTCCAGTAGGTAGGATTGGACCACAGCCTGGAGCAGTGGCATTAATCTTGAAAATTTCAACTCACCCCCTCAAGGCAAAATGTGGGGGGAACAGCTTTCAGTGCACCCTTGGTATAACTATCACAGAAGGGGGTCCATTGCATTGAACAGTGGCAGGCAATGTAACCATTAGGAGCAAACTTAAAAGCAATGATTGACTAAAGCCACGATTCAAAATGAGATGTGGCTTTGGTAGTACTTTTGCTATTAATCAACTGGTTCTGGTTTCAGTTCCAGTCCAGGGTTGGGCTCAAAATCCGGGCTGGCACTTTAGTGGAGTACTGAGGGTGTGCTGCATGGACAGAGGTGCTGGCTTTTCGCTGAGATGTTAAGCTACAACTCCAACTACATACTGGGGTGGACATAAAACATCCCACAGCACTATTTCAAATAAGAGCAGGGGAGTTATCCCTTGGTTCCCACACCAATATTTATCCCTTAATGGACATCACAAAAACAGATTATCTGGTCATTATCACATTGCTGTTTATGCGCAAATTAGCTGCCGTGTTCCCTACATTGCAAGGGTTACGACACTTCAAACGTACTTCACTGGCTAAATGTGCTTTATAAATATAAATCTTTCTAAACTGAGCTGCCAAGCTATTTAGCTGTGGTAGGCCTGAAACAATGCTGATCACCACCCTGTCCTCACCCATCCACATATACTTTCCAGCAGGAGTCACTTTGGATATCTCATAGGTTGTTTGGCTGATTCTTTCTCTTTCCCATACATGAGCAGGATGCCGTTTATGAAGCCCAACTCCAATAGGCCCATGTTTATGGACTCCAGTAGGCCCCTGCTAATGGAACCCAGTAGGCCCCTGCTTGTGGACTCCAATGGGCCTGTGGTTCTGGACTCCAGTAGGTTCTTGCTTGTGGACCCCAGTAGGCTCATGGCTATGGACTCCAGTAGGTTCATGGTTATGGACTCCAATGGGCCTGTGGATATGGACCCCAGTAGGCCCATGGTTATGGACTCGAATAGGCTCACGGTTATGGGTTCCAGTAGGCTCATGGTTATGGACTCCAGCCGGCCCCTGCTTGTGGACTCCAGTAAACTCATGGTTATGGACTCTCCAGTAAACTCATGGTTATGGACTCCAGTAAACTCATGGTTATGGACTCCAGTAAACTCATGGTTATGGACTCCAGTAAACTCATGGTTATGGACTCGAGTAAGCTCATGGTTATGGACTCCAAAGGGCCTGTGGATATGGACTCCAGTAGGCTCATGGTTATGGACTCCAATAGGCTCATGGTTATGGATTCCAGGAGGCTCATGGTTATGGACTCCAATAGGCTCATGGTTATGGATTCCAGGAGGCTCATGGATATGGACTCCAGTAGGCTCATGGTTATAGATTCCAGTAGGCTCATGGTTATAGATTCCAGTAGGCTCATGGTTATGGATTCCAGGAGGCTCATGGTTATAGATTCCAGTAGGCTCATGGTTATGGATTCCAGTAGGCTCATGGTTATGGATTCCAGTCGGTCCATGGTTATGGATTCCAGTAGGCTCATGGTTATGGACTCCAATAGGCTCATGGTTATGGATTCCAGGAGGCTCATGGTTATGGATTCCAGGAGGCTCATGGTTATGGACTCCAGTAGGCTCATGGTTATGGATTCCAGGAGGCTCATGGTTATGGATTCCAGGAGGCTCATGGTTATGGACTCCAGTAGGCTCATGGCTATGGACCAGTCGGCCTTTGGTTATGGACTCCAGTAGGCTTGTGGCTATGGACTCCAATGGGCTCATGGTTATGGATTCCAGTAGGCTCATGGTTATGGACCAGTCGGCCTTTGGTTATGGACTCCAGTAGGTCCCTGCTTGTGGACTCCAATAGGCCCATGGTTATGGACTCCAGTCGGCCCCTGCCTGTGGACTCCAATAGGCCCATGGTTATGGACTCCAGCCGGCCCCTGCTTGTGGACTCCAATAGGCCCATGGTTATGGACTCCAGTAGGTCCCTGCTTGTGGACTCCAATAGGCCCATGGTTATGGACTCCAGTCGGCCCCTGCTTGTGGACTCCAGTAAGCTCGTGATTAGAATTCTGGACTAATAATTCTGGGTATTTTCCATGTCCTAATGATTGTTTGTGGTAAAAACATCTACTAGTCTCTCTTTTCATTTATTCCTTGAAGACTTTAAATTAATCTTACTTAATTACTGGCTGATTGTCAGCTATGGATCAATAGGAAGCAATTCCACATCTGAGTCAGAATGTCATGGAGTTCAGCTCCCCTCCAGAAACTTGAACACAAATATCTAAACTGACACTCAAGTGCAGTACTGACACCTCTCTCTGGTGAACTGTTCAACCCATGACCTGCCTGCCCTCTCAGGTGGAAGTAAGTAATACCATGGCACTATTTCAAAGACCCATATTTATGGAGGAGGCAATAATGCAGTAACATTATCACTGGACTAGTAATGCCCTGGGGACCTGGGTTCAAACCCAGCATGGAAGAGGATGCACTTAAAATTCACAACATCTGGATTAGAGGTCTAATGAGGACCGTGAAAACATTGTTAATTTGTCGTTAATCTAGCTCACTAATGTTCTTCAGTGAAGGAAATCTACCATTCTTATCTGGTCTGGCTTACATGTGACTCCAGACACACTCCAGCAATTATTGTATGTCTTATCTCTGTTTTTGTTGTAAATAAACGATTGTATGTAACTTCTAAATCTGGTGCTTGTAAATCATTGAAGCAGTCAGGGGCCAAAGATCTCAGAAACCTCATACAAATTATTGGTTAATTCGCTTGTGTTGGGACTCCAGGGCTGGAATTGACCGTGCACTAACCCAGAGTGTTGTAACACCATCCAATTTCTTTTGAAATTGTTTATCATCTCTGCTTCCACCATTGTTGAGAACAGCGAGCTCCAGGTCATTAGCACTTGCTGCATAAATTATTTCTTCTTCATACCCCCCCGTCTCTCTCACCCAAAACCTTAAATCTATGGTCTACCTAGCCCTTGTACATTCAACTCATTGGAACAGGTTTTCTTTGACTGCCATAACCTTGTACCCGCCATCAAATCTTCCCCAATCTCCATTGCTCCAAGGAAAACAACCTCAGTTTCTCCAATTTAACCGCGTTGAACCTAATCTGGTTTTGCCACCTCTCCCACCAGGTGGCACTTGAGCAAGCACTCTCTCCTCCCCACACATGGGGGGGGCGATTCTCCGCACTCACGACGGTGCGGAGAATAGCGGGGGTCGTAAATTTTTACGGCCACGCTAGTCTGACGCCCTCCCGCTATTCCCCCACCCGACACGAATCGCTGCCCACCGTGTTTTTACGGCGAGCAGCGATTCTCAGCTGGCTGATGGGCCGAAGTCCAAGCCCTTTACAACCGTTTTTAGGAACGTCAAACACACCTGGTCTGACCGTTCGTAAAAACGGCCGTAAAGTTCGGATCTTGGGAACCATGGCACCGATTGCCACGGCAGTACCACGGCCGTGCCAAGGGTGTCATGGGCCCGCGATCGGTGAGCACCAATCGCGGGCAGCGGGTACTTACCCCGTGCACTCTTTATCCTTCCGCCGCCCCGCTGTATCCATTCGTGGGGCGGCTGAGGGGCATCCCGGTCCGCGCATGCGCGGGTTTCGCGCAAATGCGCGATGACGTCATCCGCGCATGCGCGGGTTGGAGTCTTCCAATCCGCGCATGCGCGGCTGACATCATGTGACGCATCAGTCGTCGCAAACTCTGGCAAGTGGGCTTAACGAAATTGGTTAAGCCCGCGATGCCGGAGTTCACGGCCGCAGCATGCTGCGGTTCCCGGTCGGGGGGGGCGGAGGCTGGCGTCAAACCCGCCCGTTTTTGACGCCAGCCTTACGATTTCTCCTGGTTTGGGAGAATCTCGCCCATGGAGTTACAGCTTAGGTATTGTGCTCAGCTCTTGAACCGTCATCACTTTGACTCAGGGGTAAAAGGGACACCCACACTGAGCTCAAGTGACACTAAAAAGGATAAAAAGGAACAGAGAGATAACGTCAAAGGCAAGCAGCGCAAACATGTGTTCAATACAATTTACGGACTGCATCTCATCATTATAAATGCACACATCAAAGAAAATTGCCACATTCTTTCTCAACTAGATGCCTGCCCTTTCAAAGATAGAGACAACCAAGGGAGTAAGTGCTTTTGCAACACCAAATACCACATTTGAGAAAAATACTTTAGCCTATATTTAAACTGTATGTACAATAGAGGGCTAAAGTTATGTATAATTTACAAATTATACCTTGCAACAACTGCATCTGGCAACAGAGTTTCAAAGTTCCAATCATTTGATGAAATGCTTGGATTCGAATCGTCCATCCCGTGTTCAGAACAAAGAAATGACTTTCAAAAGAAAGAATGAAGCAGCCGGGATCACATCACATCCTAAGGGCAGACCTAAACTCTTTGAGAACAAGAGCTATATTTGGATTATTATGTAGGCGGACGTGACAGCTATTTTGTGCAAAGCAAGCCCCAATGAACAGCAAATGACATGACTTTACTGCCAAGTGGCAGGAGACGGACAGACCGATGGACCGAAAGATCTGTACCTCCATTCCATCTTCACTCCAAGTCTCTCACCAAACCAAAATTTATCAATCACAGTATTGAGAGTTCAGAATTGTCCCCCTCAGCCATAGCCTTTTGGGCAAGAGAGTTCCAGAATTCTATTTGCATGAAAACATTCATTCTAATTTCACTCCTGAGCGGCCTGGCTCTAATTTTAATCGTATGCCCACTCGGAGCTAACATGGAGGCCAGACCAGGTAAGAGCGGCAGATTTCCTCCCCTAAAAGACATTCGTGAAATTAGGGGCGGCATGATGGCATAGTCAAAGTATTATTAAAACTCTTCATTATTGTGGTGAAATGTCGTTGAAACGCACAGTGGGTAGCACTGCTGCCTCACAGCACCCAGGACCCGGGTTCGATTCCCGGCTTGGGTCACTGTCTGTGCGGAGTCTGCACGTTCTCTCCGTGTGTGCATGGGTTTCCTCCGGGTGCTCCGGTTTCCTCCCACTGTCCAAAGATGTGCAGGTTAGGTGGATTGGCCGTGCTAAATTGCCCCTTTGTGTCCAAAAGGTTACGTGGTGTTATCGGGTTACGGGGATAGGGTGGAGGCGTAGGGTTAAGCAGGGTGCTCTTTCAAGGGCCTGTGCAGACTCAATGGGCCGAATGGCCTTCTTCTGCGCTGTAAATTCTAATAAAAGTTTTTTAAATTTTGATTGCCCGATCGGAGGCAATAGTTTCTCTGTGTCCACCCGATTGAATTATCTTCACATTTTTGACTCCTTGATTCATTTTCATTTCATTTCATTTCAGATCACCACCACACATGTGGTTCTTTTAAACACAAGTGTCAATCTGATGAATCCACACTCCGTTCCCTCCAGGACCAGTATATCGTTTCTCAGGGTCGTGGCCCAAACCAGTGTACCAGATGGGGTCTGACCAAGGCTCTGTGCAACTGAACAGTTACTTCCTCCCCTTTACAGTCTAACCCACCTGAAGTAAAGATACAAAGATAAATAGATGAACGCTCACATTACAAACCAATGTAACACACTTACGGAACCACATTAATATGAGGGAAGACTGTGTCAGGTTTTAATTCCCCCCAGAATGTGGCTATTTAGAGTCTTTAAAATGCACTTAAGTGGATATTCATTATATAGATAAATCAATTAAAATGATATACGGTGAACATTATAGAACCATCTGGTGCTCATTAAACAGTAATGTAAACGGAAAAGAGAAAAGTTGTTTTTCATTTTTTCGTGACTGACAATTTTTTGTTTTGATTGCCATCGACCCTTGTCTCTCACTGAAGTACGCACACAGATATAATGCACACAACAAATCACAGACTCACACAGAGCAGAAGAGGCCCTTTGGCCCATTAAGTGCCCATCGACATATGGGAAAAAAACACCTGACCTACCTGCCTGATCCCATTTGCCAGCACTTGGGCCATAGCCTTGAGTGTTAAAACGTGCCAAGTGCTCATCCAGATACTTTCTAAAGAATGTGAGGCAACCCACTTCTCAAGCGGCGCATTCCAGGCCGTCACCACGGCAACATCCTGGTGAATCTTCTCTGCGCCCCCTCCAGTGCAATCACATCCTTTCTAAAATGTGGCGGCCAGAACTGCACACAGTACTCCAGCTGTGGTCCCACCAAAGTTCTACAGTAACTCCAATATGACCTCATTGTTTTTGTAATCTATGACTGGAATGATAATAGCAAGTGTCCCATATGCCTTTATTCACCACTTTACGAACCTGCCCTTCTGCCTTCAGTAATCTATGAACAAACACACCATGGTCCCTATGTTCCTCAGAACTTCCTAGTGTCAGGCCACTCATTGAATACTTCCTTGTCAAATTACTCCTTCCAAAGTGTATCTTCTCACACTTTTCAGGGTTTAATTGCATCAGCTACTTATCTGCCCATTTGACCATCCCAGGTATATCTTCCTCTAACCCGAGATATTCAACCTCACTGTCAACCACCCAGCCAATCTTTGTGTCATCCGCAAACTTATTGATCCTACCTCCCACATATAACCCATTATGTTAGGTTATGCAAATGACAAACAATAGGGGGCCCAACACAGATCCTTGTGGTACACCACTGGACACTGATTTCCAGTCATCAAAGCAGACTTCTGTCATCACTCTCTGTCTTCTACAATAAGCCAATTTTGAATCCACCTTATCAAGTTCCCTGTATCCCATGTGCATTTGCCTCCTTTATAAGTCTCCCAAGTGGGACCTTGTCAAAGGCTTTTCTGAAATCCATGTAAACTACATCAACTACACTACCCTCATCCACACACCTGGTCACCTCCTCAAAAAATTCAATCAAATTTGTTAGGCATGACCTCCCTCTGACAAAGCCATGCTGACTATCCCGAATCGAACCTTGCCTCTCCAGGTGTAGATAGATTCTCTCCTCCAGAATTTTCTCCAATAATTTCCCCATCACTAACGTGAGACTCACTGGTCTGTAGATGCCTGGCTTGTCTCTACAACCTTTCTTAAACAGTGGAACCACATTAGCTGTTCTCCACTGAGAGTAACACAATCCTGCACCATATTAAATACTGGCGTGTCCACCTTACGTCAAGGTCAAGTGCAAATGTGAGATAAGTCAGGGCTGGTGTTAGTTTCAGTTCTGATGCTTTCCATTCATAGAAAACAACAAACTCGCATTCGTATAGTGCCCGTAACCGAGTAAACGGTGTCCAAGCCCTTCATGGGAGCATTATCAAACAAAAAATTGATACTGAGATTTAAGACTAAAACAAATATACTTCAAGCAGCATCTAGAACTGATGAAAGAGAAGTAGATGGGCACATGTTTGATTTCCCCTTCCCTTCCAATCTCACTCACTTTGGACTTTCCAGGCAGTTGAACCTTGATGTTTCTTCAGCTGTGTGACCAAGTGCTGTTTCGTGTGATGAACTTAACCCCAAAGCTATTGAGGACGGTCAACTGAATAGACACTGTTTGTCAACATTTCCATATTGGTACATCAATCTTCGGTGTTTCATTCCAGAAATCTAACTATGATATGCAACAAGACATGATAGCTCCTGTCAGTGCCGAAATGGTTTGGTTGTATCACTGACTGCCTCATTGTTTCAATCTCTGCAGACAAAGTAAAGGAAGTAAGTGCCTTTACAGTTACAATGGGGCCCCCAGCGAAGCACAATGTAATACATTATCCATTTATATTAGTTGTGAAAGGGCTGTGAAAATGCATGATGATGCAATGTACCTTTAAGAACCAGGCTGACGGCCTCCATCAGTAACAACCAGCTGGTGTTGTCTGAAAAACTTACTGCATGTCCCCTTACACGACCGAGAGCAACAGTCAGCACTTTGCAGCGTGCTCAGCGGGCTGGGGAGAGAGTACTAATTAGAAGCAGAGCTTTTTAAAACAGATTAAATTTCGCATCTTTAGGTTACAGGGCTGCCAAATCGGTCTTGAACATTGCCCGTCTGTCAGAACAGCTTTTTAGCAATTGAGCTTCTCAGTCCCTTCCCCACCTCTTCCCCACCCCCCCAACCCCATTTTACGGAAGGCCGGTGCAGGTGGAGGGGCATTTTATTGCATTGCACCAGAGAGAAGAGAAAAAATAAATACCAAACCTGAAAGCAAAGACCCTCACTCAATACGAAGAGATCACAACAGATACATGATCGCAGTATAAATACTTCCTTTCAGACAGGAACCTTGGAGGCACCTGTTGTGCTTCTCTATTTTTACCTCAGGAACTTCCATTAAAATACACTGGGTGAAACCAATCCCAAGACTCGGGTCGTGACCCGTCGCACAGAGTCCTCTGGTTCAGATGACACACGGTCCGATTACATCTCCCACGCTGCTCGACGTTCTGTGCAGGTGGCATTGTAACTAGCGAGTGGCACCGGTAGCGGCGAACAGGCCATTCGGTGGGTGCTGGCCAACCGGATTTCACTGGGGATTCTTTCTTTGCTCTCGCTGCACTTCACTATTGCGGTACCCTCCTGTTCTCCACCAGGAGACCAGAGCAAGGAACCCCCATCACTACTTCTCACCTTTCTGAGGGTTGCCAGCTCTGGTAGGGTGCGTTCGTGAAGGTTTTATCACATGATCACCCTTCTCCATCGTCCCCTGGTTGTCAAATAGCCCCCCTTTTTCCCCCTCTTGTACTAACTCATAAACAAATGTTGATGCCCCGTGGGCTCTGTTTCACCTGGGCTGCTTGCAGCAATTCTCTGGTGGTTACTCCTTAATTCATGGAAGATTCCAGGAGAATCTTAAGTGGATTGAAAACACCAGTTGCACAATCCAGGGTTGTGCAAAGAATATAGGGCCAGATATTGTTGGCTGCCCCTGTCTTAACTGACCTCATCAGTGCTGGTGGTAGTGGTGCCATATTGCTCAACCTGAGAATCGAATCCTAGTTCTGATTACTCTCCTCTGATCCGTGGTGGAAATATGCCTGGAATAAGGTGAGGCGCGGCTCGCAGAATGATGCGTTTCCTCCACACAGATCCCAACAACAGCCTGCAAGCCTGTACTGGCTGATTGGAACTGTTTTATCTCCGGTTATTTTAGCATTGGCTTCCGGTTAAGCAATGCCTCGCCTTTAAATACCCTTATTTTCAAATCTCTCTATGGCCTCATCACTCCCTATCTCTGTAATCACTTCCATTCCCACAACTCTCCAAATAGAGCAGGCATGATTCTTTTTGAACGGCGCAGCAGGCTCGAGGGGCCGAGTGGCCTACTGCTAATTCATATATTTGAATATCTGTGTTCCCCTAATTCTGGCCTCTTGTGCATCCTAAATTTTAACCCTTTCACCATTGAAGTGCCTTCAGGTTCCTCGGTCCTAAGCTCTGAAACTCCCGCTGAAAATATCTCAATCTCTTACTCTTTCATCCTTTAAGACTTGCTTTAAAAAAGACTTATTTGAACACAGCTTTGGTCATTTGCCCCAATATTTCCCCAATAAAGCTCAGTGTGACACGGTGTTTGCTAATCAGCCCTCCGCAGATCATTGGGATATATTATCATGCTGAGGGTGCTAGATAAATACAAACCATTGTGGCTTAGTTGCCCAGATAGACACATGGAGAATGGCCATTTGGGGTCGGCCAGAATCCACACGGACCAGCCTTTCTCGAAGAGACAGTGGCTGGCGATTTCCAGCCCTGCCTTCCCCAGCAGGTTTTCCAGTGGCAGAAGTGGTTCGCCATCGGACGTTGGTGGGATTTTACGGTCCTGACAAAGTCCAAGAGCCAATTGCGATGCTTGCCAACCGCGCCACCGGGGAACAAACCGCGGGGAGGGGTGGCCTTTGGCAGGATCAGACGTTCCCTGTGGCAGGAAGGGCCAGAAAATCCTGGCTAATGACTTGCAGAGAGGAAAAGTGGGAATTCAGCAAAGTATCATGGCCATGAACTGGAGGCTGGGATTGATGGCAATGGGATGGAATTGTCCTTTACTTTCTCAGCACAGGACTGCACCAGCTGGTGTCACAGCCTTTAGCGTCTTCTGGCAAAATTAAAGACTTACAATATTTTAATTCTTAAATATGCCTATATGATGCCTCTGTGTACAACCTCAGGAAGTTCCAAAGAACTTTACAGCCAATAAAATTTAATCCCCATTACCATGTAGGAATATAGCAGCCAATTTGCACACAGCAAGGTTTCACATACAGTGTTGACGATAGAATGATAGAATCCCTACAGTACAGAAGGAGGCCATTCGGTCCATCGAGTCTGCACCAGCCTTGGAAAGAATACCCTACTCAAGCCCATGCCTCCACCCTATCCCCATATCCCCACCTAACCTTTGACACTAAAGGGCAATTTAGCATGGCCAATCCACCTAACCTGCACATCTTTGGACTGTGGGAGGAAACCGAAGCACCCGGAGGAAACCCACGCAGACGCTGGAAGAACGTGCGGACTCCACACAGACAGTCACCCAAGGCTGGAATTGAACCTGGGTCCCTGGAGCTGTGAGACAGCAGTGCTAACCACTGTGCCAACATGCAGCCCAGTTTAGCACAGTGGCTTTGTCAATGGATTAGTAATCCAGAGACCAGGGGGAATGCTTTGGTGAATTCCACCACAGCTGATTGTGAAACTATAATTCAATAAAAATTCAGAAATAAAGGTCCAACAATGCCATGAAACCATTGTCGATTGTCATCAAAACCCATCTGGTTCACTGATGCCCTTTAGGGAAGGAACTCTGCCATCCTTACCTGGTCTGGCCTACATGTGACTCCAGATCCACTGCAATATGGTTGACTTGGCGGCACGGTAGCACAGTAGTTAGCACTGATGCTTCACAGCTCCAGGGTCGCAGGTTCAATTCCCCGCTGGGTCACCACCTGTGCAGAGTCTGCACGTTCTCACCGTGTCTGCGTGGGCTTCGGTTTCCTCCCACAAGTCCAAAGATGTGCAGGTTAGGTGGATTGGCCAAGCTAAATTGCCCTTAGTGTCCAAAAAGGTTTGGTGGAGCTACTGGGCTACGGGGATAGGGTGGAGGTGCGTGGCCTTAAGTAGGGTGCTCGTTCCAAGGGCTGGTGCAGACTTGATGGGCCAAATGGCCTCCTTCTGCACTGTGAATCCTGTGAACTCTATCAAATCTTAACTGCCCTCTGAAGCGGCCAGCAAGCCACTCAGTTCAAGGTAAATTAGTGAAGGCCAATACATGCTGGCCAGCCAACGACGCCCACAACCTATAAATTAATGTTTATAATGATGTTGCTTGAGGGATTACTGGCCAGGACACTTGGAGAGCGGCTCTTTGAAATAGTGCTGGGGATCATTCATCCCAGCGAAGGTGGAACTTTGGTTACCAAGTTGCACTGGACAATGCAGCTCTTCCTCAATACTGCACCAGGGATTTTAGCCTAGACTTTACAAGTCTCTGGAGTGAGACACACGACCACTGATTCAGAGGCAAGAGTACTACCCACTGAGCATATTAATAAGACCCTGCCATCCTGTTACATTGTGGTGAAGAGTTAGCCTTCGGGAGAGTACAACACTCAGGTACAACCCACGTAGCAATTTCTTGCTCTTGTCAAAGGCTGCACATTGACGTGAGCACAGAGCAGCACAGATCATTATCGCGGCATTAATGGAAGCAAGTCATACCAGAATTGCTCAGGGCACCCATAGAAAATAGGGACATTATTAGATAAATTGTGCAAACTGAAAGGTAAATGGGTATCATATCCTGTAATTATACAGGATTATCTTTCGCAGTTTCCATCTGTGGTCCTCAGGAAATGCTCCAAGCTGAGGCTTCTGTGACCTCTAACTAATGACTGTCAAAGAATACCTGCCAGTAGTTAATTTATATTTGCAAATGGCAAATGGAATAAGGTTTTTTTTCTCCTTAAGATTGTGAAAACCGGCTTTCTGACAAAGGCCTTGCCTTCACGGTATTTCTGAGGGTGAATCTTGAAAGGTGCTGATTCAATTCATAGCCTTGACTTTCTACAACTCTCTCACCTACCTCCCACCTCTTGCTGCTTGCTTTTCTGATTTGAATGTGCAGGTCATATTGGCAGCAAAGTCGTGGGAGAGGAGGGGGCGGCATCGGGGAGCACACCGCAAAAAGTAAAGTTTTGAAGAGCATTACTTCAGCTAGCTAGGTCATATACACCTGGAGTATTGTGTTCAGTTTTGGTCTCCTTACTTGAGAAAGGACGTACTGGCACTGGAGGGTGTGCAGAGGAGATTCACGAGGTTAATCCCAGAGTTGAAGGGGTTGGATTACGAGGAGAGGTTGAGTAGACTGGGACTGTAGTCGTTGGAATTTAGAAGGATGAGGGTGGATCTTATAGAAACATTTAAAATTATGAAGGGAATAGATAGGATAGATACATAGATAGAACAGTACAGCACAGAACAGGCCCTTCGGCCCTCGATGTTGTGCCGAGCAATGATCACCCTACTTTAAACCCATGTAACCCGTATACCCGTAACCCAACAATCCCCCCATTAACCTTACACTACGGGCAATTTAGCATGGCCAATCCACCTAACCCGCACATCTTTGGACTGTGGGGGAAACCGGAGCACCCGGAGGAAACCCACGCACACACAGGGAGGACGTGCAGACTCCACACAGACAGTGACCCAGCTGGGAATCGAACCTGGGACCCTGGAGCTGTGAAGCATTGATGCTAACCACCAGATGCGGGCAGGTTGTTTCCACTGGGGGGTGAAAGCAGAACTAGGGGGCATAGCCTCAAAATAAGGGGAAGTAGATTTAGGACTGAGTTTAGGAGGAACTTCTTCACCCAAAGGGTTGTGAATCTATGGAATTCCTTGTCCAGTGAAGCAGTTGAGGCTCCTTCATTAAATGTTTTTAAGGTAAAGCTAGATAGTTTTTTAAAGAAAAAAGGGATTAAGGGTTATGGTGTTCGGGCCGGAAAGTGGAGCTGAGTCCACAAAAGATCAGCCATGATCTCATTGAATGGTGGAGCAGGCTCGAGGGGCCAGATGGCCTACTCCTGCTCCTAGTTCTTATGTTCTTAAAATCTTTTTCTGATGAAACAAATGCCAACCTATGGCATGTTCCACACCAATTTACCCAAAATGCAATCTGCACGGAAACACTGAACCTGTCGGCAACAATAGAAGGTGTGAAATGTTTTTTTCATTCATAACACCTCAGTCTTAATGGGAGACTCCTGATAAAAATAAGATTACCCCATGAGAGGAAACATCTACCCGATCAAGCCCCTAATAATCTGTCGATATTTCAATAAGATCACTCCCATTTTTCTAAGCTCCAATATGCAGAGGTCCAACCTGCTCAGCCTTTCCTTAAAAGACAAATCCATTCATCCCAGGAATCAGCTCAGTGTCTCCTCTCCGAACTGCCTCCAAAGTCAGTTTTCCCTCCATAATTCAGGAGACCAAAACTGGCCGCAGCAAATTAGGTGTCGCCTCGTCTCACCAATGGCCTGTCCTGTTCTAGCAAGTTTTCCCCACTTTTATACTTCATCCCTCTTGCAACACAAGGCCAACATCCCATTTGCCTTCCAAATGAACGACTGTACCTGCATGTTAACTTCGTGTTATTCACGTGTGACGACACCCAGGTCACTTTGTACCGTTACATTCTGCAGTCTCACTCTAACTTAAGCAATATTCTGTTTTCCTCTTCTCCCTGCCAAAGTGGACAACCTCATCATTTCCCATTTTATACTCCATCTGCCAAATCTTTTGCCCGCTCACTTAAACCACCAAGATCCGCCTTTGCTGATTCTCTGTATCCTCCCTGCAACTTGCTTGCCTACCCATCTTTGCATTATCAGCAAACCCTTCAAGACTGCCCTGGAGCATCCAGGAATTAACATTTAATCTCCTGGTCAAACCCAAATGATGAATTACAGGGAGTTTAAGAAAAGAATGCTGCACTGTCAAAGCCTTTTGGACGAGGTAGAGTGCTCTTTCCAAGGGCTGGTGCAGACTCGATGGGCTGAATGGCCTGCTTCTGCACTGTAAATTCTATGAGGTGTTGAACCAAGGCCCCGACTGCCCTGTCACGTGCAGGCATTAGTTCAAAAAGGGGCAGGGCAGTTATCCCCAGTTCCCTTGCCAACATTCAGCTCTTAACCAACATCACTTAAAAGAAAACAGACAATCTGGTCATTATGACATTGCTGGAAGCGGGAGCTTGCTGTGTGCAAATTGGATTGTGTGCTTCCTAAATGAGAACTGTGATGGGACTTCAGGGGTGGGATTCTCCAACCCCCCCCCCCCCCCCGCTGGGTCAGAGAATCGCTGGGGGGGGGGGGGGGGGGGGGTCGTGAATCGTGCCCTGCCGCTCCGGCGGCGGCTGCCGAATTCTGGGGGGGGGGGGGGGGGGGGCACGGTGGCCTGGCCTGCGATCGGGGCCCACCAATCTGCGGGCGGGCCTGTACCGTGGGGGCACGCATTCCCTCTGCACCAGCCTGTGTAAGGCTCCGCGATGGCCAGCACGGAGAAAAAACACCCTGCGCATGCGCAGGAATCACGGCAGCGGCTCGCGCATGTACCAGAACATGCCGGCGCTCCTGCACATGTGCCAACTCGTGCCGGCCGCCGGAGGCCCTTGGGCACCAGTTGGCGCGGTGCCAACCACTCCAGCGCCGGCCTAGCCCCGGAAGTGCAGAGGATTCTGCACCTTCCCGGCTGCCCGATGCCGGAGTGGTTCACGCCACTCTTTGGCGCCGGTACGGCACGCCCGCCGGTTGTGGAAATTCCCTCCCCAGAAGTATTTCATAGGCTAGAAAGTACTGCGGGTCATCCTGCGGTTGTGAAGGATGCTATATAAATGCCAACTCTTTTCTTCCCACATCCCCAACTATAACCTCACATTCTTGCCATTCAGAGCTGAAGAATTCAGGGGCAATAGGTATCATTCAACGAAACTGAAACAAATCTCGATGTGAAAACATCAAGGTCTTAGCAAGTGAGGAGTAGGGGTGTTTTTGTTAACCATAGGAGTGACTGTGGCTTCAACCAGAACTGTGAATTTTTTAGTGGTGGTTTCTTCATTCTCATCTGATTAATTTGCAATTTTATTAATTGAAATTACACTAACATAGCTTTCTGTTCTGTTGTAAAATCAGGATGAGAATAGTCATAAGATGAAAATCTGTAAATAAAAAATAACATGACCAGTGTTTCCTTGCTGTTGTAATATGCCTGGATGGTATCACTAGAAGGGAAGTATGTCAGGAGATCCAGTTTTAGTTTCATTTTTGCCTGTGTGAAGTGCACACACACACAGCTCTGATGCCTTCCAATTTTCAAACTATATCTGTATACTCTCATGTGCCTGGTCTCCAAATAAGTGAGTCCACAATGCATTTCCATAATCCCACATGAGTCAATTCTGCCTTTGCACCATTATAAAAACATTTCCTTCACCCAGGAAATTATGGACTGAATTCTACCATCTGGGATGAGGTCCCGTGGGGGGAGAGGGGACAAGGAGGCCAATGGGAAATCATGCCACATCTTCCGCCCCCGACCTCATTAGTTATGCACCTGGTGGTTCAGCTCCATGTTCCGTGACGGGCATGATGGTGCGCGTCCCGCATATCTGGGTGCCATATTGAAAAGGCAACCAACATCACTGACCCATTGCTGAAGAAGATGGATCTCCAGAAATATCCTTGGCTCTGAAATTACTTTCATTCCATACGTTTAAAAAAAAAGGAGCAGTAATTGTATGACAAATCCTTTTAAAATCTCACATTGCCCTCTTGGAAAGAGCACCCTCCCCAAGTCCACAGCTCCACCCCATCCCCATAACCCAGTAACCCCACCCAACACTAAGGGCAATTTTGGACACTAAGGGCAATTTAGCATGGCCAATCCACCTAACCTGCACATTTTTGGACTGTGGGAGGAAACCGGAGCGTCCGGAGGAAACCCACGCACACACGGGAGAACGTGCAGACTCCGCACAGTCAGTGACCCAAGCCGGGAATTGAACCTGGGACCCTGGATCTGTTCAGCAATTGTGCTAACCACCATGCTATTGTGCTGCCCAGAAGCATTGTTATAAGCATATAAAGAGGGTATTATGAATGGAAATAGCTATCACACTGCAGCTATTAAAATATAATCTTGCTGGATAATGATTTTGTACCAAGACATGTCTACACTGGGAAGGCTCAAGGGTCCTACTGCACACAATGGCTCATTGGATGTTGGAGTTTTTTCAGTGGAGATGAAGGATTTTGGCTGAGGTTAGGGTGAATGATTGGGTATAATACATGAAGTTCAACAATCCTAATTTAACAATTGAATGAAGCACTGAGGGAATGAAATGAAAAAATTAAAAATGAAAATCACTTATTGTCACGAGTAGGCTTCAATGAAGTTACTGTGAAAAACCCCTAGTCGCCACATTCCGTCGCCTGTCCGGGGAGGCTGGTACGGGAATCGAACCGTGCTGCAGGCCTGCCTTGGTCTGCTTTAAAAGCCAGCGATTTAGGCAAGTGAGCATTGTCAGAGGAATAATCTTTCATATGGGATGGTAAAATCAAGGTCCTGTCTTGAAGGCGAGCAGCAGAGTTCACCCCCGCCTTGGCGCCCTGCCCATCACTGACCCCTCAGCCAGCGCCATTAAAAAACAGTTAATCTGATCTCCATCAGATTGCTGTTTGGGTAATGCCTAGAGCGGTATTTGAACCAACAGGTCTAACTGAAGCCGAGAATGCTACCGCTAACAACGTTTTGCTTGCCAGAACTAGTGAACTAGTGTTGCAGCTGTGTGTGTGTGTGTGGGGGGGGGGGGGGGGGGGGGGGGGGAGAACCGGTGTAAGCTTTTGTGGCTGTGGCGTGTGTGTGAAGTGTGTGACTGAGGGGAGGGGGAGGCAATTTCAATAGGAATTAGCATAAGCAATGGGGGATGATTATCGACAACAAGCAACTGAAAGGCAGGAGATACTGACTGGCACTCTGCACGCCCCGCGTGTTTGTAAAAGCTTTCAAATGAACACAATGGGACAGCGAGCTGGCGAGCGAACCGCTTGATTTGAATGCTGAATAACTGGAGCAAAGCTTCAAGCATTTTAAGAGAGCCGAGAATCAAAGGTGTCATTCTTTCAGCAGTCTACTCATTTACTTTGCCTCCCCAGCTATCATATTACAGTCTGTAGCAGTTGGCCACTTTACACTTTCCTCTTGGTTTGTGTAAAGACACAATAGAACAGCTAGTGTGGTTTTGCTACAAGCAAGTGTGTGTGTGTCGATGATGGAGGAGGTTACACTTCACAGATGGCTAGAAGTGACAAATAGTCTTTCTATCTTGTTAGCAGTTCAATCAATCGTGTGGCCCTTGTGTTTTCTTGTTACTGTGGCCGTATTCTACCCCGCCCCAAACACTCCTCGCTCCCTTTGCAAATTACCGAGTATTTGCAGGACATAAAAGGTCAATTAACCTAACAGGTCCGTGCTGATGTATATGCTGATACATCATTTGGCAAGTCCAGCTGATCAATCTCTCAATCTTTGCCTCCCCAGCTATCATATTACAGTTTCAAATTCCATGGGGTGTCAGTTTCAAATTCCTAGGGGTGCACATCACCAAAAATCTATCCTGGTCCACTCACGTCGACGCTATCACCAAGAAAGCACAACAGCGCCTATACTTACTCAGGAAATTAAGGAAATTCGGTATGCCCACATTAACCCTTACCAACTTTTACAGATGCACTACAGAAAGCATCCTATCGGGCTGCATCACAGCCTGGTATGGCAACTGCTCGGCCCAGGACCGCAAGGAACTTCAGAGAGTCGTGAATACCGCCCAGTCCATCACACGAACCTGCCTCCCATCCATTGATTCCATCTACACCTCCCGCTGCCGGGGGAAAGCGGGCAGCATAATCAAGAATCCGTCCCACCCGGCTTACTCACTTTTCCAACTTCTTCCATCGGGCAGGAGATTCAGAAGTCTGAGAACGCGCACGAACAGACTCAAAAACAGCTTCTTCCCCACTGTCACCAGACTCCTAAATGACCGTCTTATTTACTGACCTCATTAACACTACACCCTGTATGCTTCATCCGATGCCAATGCTTATGTAGTTACATTGTATATCTTGTGTTGCCCTATTATGTATTCTCATGCATTTTCTTGAATTTTGTTTAATTCCCTTTTCTAATGATCTGTTGAGCTGCTTGCAGAAAAATACTTTTCACTGTACCTCGGTACACGTGACAATAAACAAATCCAATGCAATCTAATCCAATCTTCCTCGAATCCCCACCATCATAGTAAGCAGTCCTACAACACCAGGTTAAAGTCCAACATGTTTAGGTTTCGGAGCACTGCTCCTTCCTCAGTGCTCCGAAAGCTAGTGTTTGAAACAAACACGTTGGACTTTAACCTGGTGTTGTCAGACTTCTTACTGTGCTCACCCCAGTCCAACGCCAGCATCTCCACATCATGGCAATCCCACCATCATGGCCTTCTGTTACTTTCTCCTTCATATGCCTATGCACCTTTCCCTTACCTCACCTGTGCTATTTGCCTGAACTACTCCATGTGGTAGCAAGTTGAGTACAGTGAGAAGTCTTACAACACCAGGTTAAAGTCCAACAGGTTTGTTTCAAACACTAGCTTTCAGAGCCTGAGGAAGGAGCAGTGCTCCGAAAGCTAGTGATTCGAAACAAACCTGTTGGACTTTAACCTGGTATTGTAAGACCTCTTACTGTGCTCACCCCAGTCCAATGCCGGCATCACCACATCGTAGTAAGTTGAGTATATTCAAGACAGGTTGATAGATTTTTGAGCACTAAGGGAATGGGGATAATACAGGATATTGGGGCCGAGGTAGAATATCAGCCATGAACTTGTTGAATGGCGGATAATCCTTACTCAGCTCCAATTTCCTTTGTTCTTATGAGTTCTTACTGGTCTCCAGATGAAAATGTTTCTCCTAAATTATATTTAATTTAGAAACTGAGGTGTTGATCAACCATTTCCTTCTGACAAAAACATCTAGCCTCATCCAAACTGTCCCCAGTCAGAAATCCTGTGATGTTTGACTATAATGTTGATAGGTGATCAGCTGGGCACATTGATCTTCCACATTCAGTTATGCCATAAGACATAGGAGCAGAAGTAGGACATTCAGCACATCGGGTCTGCTCCGCCATTCAATGAGAATATGATTGATCCAATATGATAATCCTCAACTCCATTTTCCACCTTATCGCCATAACCCTTGATTTCCTGACTGATTATAAATCTGGTGATCTCAGCCTTGAACATACTTAACCAGGGTGACACAGTGGTGCTGTGTTTAGCACAGCTGCCTCACAGCGGCAGGAACCCGCATTAAAGTTTTGCCTTGCGTGACTGTGTGGATTTTCAACGTTCTCCCCGTGTCTGCGTGGGTTTCCTCCCGGTGCACCAGTTTTTTCCCACAATCCAAAAATGTGCAGGTTGGGTGGATTGGTCATGCTAATTTGCCCCTTAGTGCCCAGGGTTATGGGGATAGGGTGGGGGGTAGAGCCTAGGTAGAGTGCTCGTTCAGAGGGTCGGTCAGACTCAATGGGCCTCCACAGCCCTCCGCAGTAAAAAATTACACTGATTCACAACCCTGTGAGAGAAGAAATTCATCCTCATCTCTGTCTTAAAAGGACAACCCTTTACTCCGAGATTATGCCCTCAGGTCCAAGACACTCCTACAAATGGAAACAACCTTTCAGCACCTGCCCTGTCAAACTCCCTGAGAATCCTATGGGCGCGCTAGAATGGCCACGTTGCATCTGAAAAGCAGCGGCGCAAATGGCTGATAGAAGTCGGGAGGTCCCGCTCCCAGGATCTACCCAGCTTGTAATGCCTCACGAGATCTAACGCAATCTCACGAGATGTTGCAATATGAATCCTGCCCACTTTTTGGCAAATCTGTACATTAGAGCAAGACAGCTAGTATCACTCTAATATGCAGTTTCCCAAGGCACCTGAGGCATTGGGATCTATTCCTCTTTGCCTCAGAGACCTCGGACGAGCGCTGGTCAGTACTGGCATCCACAAACAATAACCAGACAGAACGGCACTTGTGGAAGTTCCCCAGGGGATCAGCTACTGCCTGAGGCATGCCCCTTGGGAGTGTGGAACCCTAGGAGTGCTGGTGCCACTGGGGCACCCTAGCACTGGCATCCTAGCAGTGCCATCTGTGTGCCATCCTGGCACTGTTGAGGTGCCCAGGTGGCACTGCCAACTGGCAGGGGCACTGACAGGGTACCGTGTTGCACTGCCAAGGCATTTTTCGCACAGCTATGATCGGGCCGGGGATGACCTACGCAGGTGTTGGGGAGGAATGCGGGGGGTCCAGGGACCCCCCCTCATGGTGAGTTGGGGATGGGAAGCGAGTGGAGCTCCTCAGTGCAGAACACAGGGTTAAATGCAGCCCGGCTGCACGTTCCTCACTCAGGCCCCGTATCTAACCCTAGTGACGTTTGATAGCGTTGTGTTTTTGGGCAGTGCGAGCGCCGGAAACACACAGCTGAAAATGCTCACTATGGGATTTTCTTCCCGTTTAGTTTAATTGCGCCCTCTAAGTTTCAATCAGGCCTCCTTTCATTCGACATTGGTCAGGTGTTGAAATCTGATACCATTTTCTGGATGAAATCTTAAACCCTGGTCTTGTTCTGCCCTCTCAGGTGGATGGAAAGGATTCCACTATTCAAACTCGGACAGTGCAGCTCCCCACAGCATCATAACTCCTATCCTTGCTGAGTAGGCTGATTTTAAAATTCTCACGACCCTTTTCATTTCCCTCCCCGGACTCGCCCCTCCCCATCTCTGTAACCTTCCCCAGTCCAACAACCATCCATAATCTCCCCATTCCTCCAATTCTAGCTCTTTGCAGCTCCCAAAGCTTCATCACTCCGTCCTTGGTGGCCACGGCTTCAGCTGCTCGGGTTGACTTTCACCTCTCTCCCTCTCTTTTTTCAATTCATGTTTTGATGGTTTCCTCTATATGGGGTGGAATCCTGACAAAACCCGGTCGCTGTTTTCTACCTGACCCTGGTACTTATGCCAGACCTGTGACTAGAGCTCAATCAGAATTGTGGCTGCAGTGAGGGCTTGAGGGGAGCTGGTGTTCTGGCCTCAACGCACAAGGTTTGGTTTGGATTGGATTTGTTTATTGTCACGTGTACCGAGGTACAGTGAAAAGTATTTTTCTGCCAGCAGCTCAACAGATCATTAAGTACATGGGAAGAAAAGGGAATAAAAGAAAATACATAATATGGCAACACAAGGTATACAATGTAACTACATAAACACTGGCATCGGATGAAGCATACAGGGTGTAGTGTTAATGAGGTCAGTTTATAAGAGGGTCATTTAGGAGTCTGGTAACAGCGGGGAAGAAGCTGTTTTTGAATCTGTTCGTGCGTGTTCTCAGATTTCTGTATCTCCTGCCCAATGGAAGAAGTTGGAAGAGTGAGTAAGCCGGGTGGGAGGGGTCTTGGATTATATGGGAAGTGTAGATGGAGTCAATGGATGGGAGGCAGGTTCGTGTAATGGACTGGGTGGTGTTCACGACTCTGAAGTTTCTTGCGGTCCTGGGCTGAGCAGTTGCCATACCAGGCTGTGATGCAGCCAGATAGGATGCTTTCTATGGTGCATCTGTAAAAGTTGGGTACGGGTTAATGTGGACATGCCGAATTTCCTTAGTTTCCTGAGGAAGTATTGGCGTTGTTGTGCTTTCCTGGTGATAGCATCGACGTGAGTGGACCAGGACAGATTTTTGGTGATGTGCACCCCTAGGAATTTGAAACTGCTAACCATCTCCACCTCAGCCCCGTTGATGCTGACAGGGGTGTGTACAATACTTTGCTTCCTGAAGTCAATGACCAGCTCTTTAGTTTTGCCGGCATTGAGGGAGAGATTTTTGTTGTTGCACCACTCCACCAGGTTCTCTATCTCCCTCCTGTATTCTGACTCATCGTTATTCAAGATTCGAGGACCTGGAAGGACTGCTGAGCACCAATTTGAAATGTGACCCAGTACCAATTTCTCACTGTCTCAGAACAATTGTGGCTCTAACCTCTGCTCTGGCTATGATCAGCTCACTCAGCACACCCCGCGAATCAAATCCAAGGCATTGCTGCTCTAAAACAAATTTTGCTGTTATTAATTGCTGCGATATTGACATTAATGCCTGAATGGCCTCAATGTTTTGTGTTATATTTAGAGGTATTTCATTGTTGATGGTATTCTTTATATTTTATGGTCGTTGAAATTGCAACGGGCTAATCGTTTTCATTTTCTGAAGCTGTGAACACAGCAAGTAACTGGGGTGGGGGAAGGGGGGGCTCTAATTCAGACCTAATATCAGCTCTGAAAGCAAGTTTAACAAGCCCCCCTTCTGGCAACATGTCTGTTCAACGGGCCTTATGATTTATGTTGACTTTTTGCCCTCAGCCGATTCCCCATTGGTCCCTTAAAGCTATTGACAGACTCAGCTTTCATTCTCTCAATCTGGACTTAATTTGGGGCAGGGCTCGGAGGTGACGGCATCATTGCACTTTGGGATTTGGCTTTTCTCGGGGTATTTTATCATGAAAGGAAAAAGGAAAGAAGGAACAAAGGAAGTAAGCGAGGCAGAGAGAGAGAAAGGTTTGCTTCTACATTTAGTAGTTAGATCACAACACTGGCAAATCCAAAGGCCTCGACGAAGTGAGATCAAATCAGTCCCACCGCAGTTTGAGACGGTGAATTTGTTTCAAGCATCAGGAAATAGAAAGTGGCATTGGCAAAAAGCGACCTGCTGTCCTTCAACAAAGAACAAAGAACAAAAAAAAGTACAGCACAGGAACTGGCCCTTCGGCCCTCCAAGCCTGTGCCGACCATGCTGCCCGTCTAAACTAAAATCGTCTACACTTCCTGGGTCCGTATCCCTCTATTCCCTTCCTATTTGTCAAGATGCTGGTCTTTGTCAAGATGCCCATTAAACGTCACTATCGTCCCTGCTTCCACCACCTCCTCCGGCAGCCAGTTCCAGGCACCCACTACCCTCTATGCAAAACATTTGACTCATACATGTCCTCTAAACCTTGCCACTCGCACCTTAAACCTATACTCCCCAGTAATTGACCCCTCTACCCTGGGAAAAGGTCTCCGACTATCCACTCTGTCTATGTCCCTCACAATTTTGTAGACCTCTATTAAGTCGCCCCGCAACCTTCTTCATTCCAGTGAGAACAAACCAAGTTTAATCAACCTCTCTTTAGCCGGCCCGGCCTACAAGTGACTCCAGTCTCATGCCCAGGTGACCGTCTCTAGCCTCGGAGGTGGCCCAGCAACACACTTGGTTGTGTCGAGGCTGCTCGCAGCGGTTCAAGGCCCACCAACTACCCAGGGGCAACTCGGGATGATGGGGTAATAATCTGCTGGCCCTGCCAGCGATGTGAAAAACCCAGAGTGTGATGGTAAAAGAAGCTTGTGGACAATGGATCTGGACGAGAATCTGGGAACACTGTTCAAGTGTGCTGATCTAACCAATAGAACAACAACTTATAATCATATAGACACGCTCAGGTTGCTTGCACCATCAACGCAAACTTAAAAAAACATCTACAGGAACTTACTCTAAGAAAAGACAACGGCAATGAAAACAAACAAGCTGCTGGTCAAATAGCAAGTGCAATGTCATGCGTGCATTGATTTTAATATATTCTTATTGCAAAGCAAATAAAAGCTTTGCATGATCCTTTGTATTTCCATTTGTGCAGGAGGTGGAAATACAAAGGTTAATGCAAAGGTCTTACTGGCTTTGTGAAACAGAAATTCAAATAACGCATTCTCTCAGCAAAATTTGGGATTTCAACTGTCGGATGGCAAGGATTACTGGGGAACACATCTCGTAAATAGAACCGACTGGGGCTTTCAATTGGCAGCTGCTTCGATATTTATGGGTCTGGTGAGTTGACCTGTCGTGATCTGGACTGCACTGCCTCAAAGGATCTTTTTCAAAATTGTTCATTCATGGGATGCGGGCGTCCGGGGTTAGGCCAGCATTTATTGCCCATCCCTAATTGTCCTTAGGAAGGTGGTGGAGAACCGCCTTCTTGAACTGCTGCACTCCATGTGTTGTAGAAATGCCCAGAGTGCTGAAAGAAAGCAGGTGGTGGCAGCAGAGTTAATAGTAATTTGCAAAAGGGATTTGAATAAAAATTTGAAAGGGGAAAATTCCCCAGGCTATGTAGAATGAGCTGAAAGGTAGAACCAGTTGGGTAGCTCTTTCAAACAGATGGAATAGGTTCAACAGGCCTTTTTTGTCCTGTGCTTTAAGAGTTCATAGTCAAGATTTTGTGTTTTGGGTCGGGACCCTTACATCTGGTCAAATGAAGCCCAAGATGGCGGGTGACCCCTTCAAGCTGAAGAACCAATGGAAAATAGGGAGGGAGTGCCGTGGCAGCATTAGAGTCACTGACAAGGCCCTTGGGCCCATTGTGTCTTCCTCCTCTGATCCCATTTTCCAGCACTTGGCCCATAGCCTTGGCATTGCAAGTGCAGATCTAAATACTTCTTAAATGTTATGAGGGTCTCTGCCCCCTTTCAGGCAGTGAGTTCCAGACTCCCACCACCCTCTGGGTGAAAAAGTGTTTCCTCACATCCCCCCTTAAATCTATACCCCCCCTGGTCATTGATCCCTCCACCAAGGGGAAATGTTTCTTCCTGTCTACTCTATCTATGCCTCTCATAATTTTATACATCTCAGGTGGAAAGGCAAGTTGCGAGAGGGATTAAAACAGTTTGCAAAGAGGTTAGGTGAGTTGGCAAATAGGGTACAATGTGGGAAAAAGTGAAGTTGCTCATTTTGGAAGGGAGAACAAAAGAACAGAGGACGGGATTCTGTGATCCTGAGGCTAAGTGTTGACGCCGTCGGAAACGCCGTCGCTTTTCTCGACAGCGTCAACGCGGCCTCAGGATCAGCAATTCAGCGCAGAAGAAAGGAGGCCCCCGGCCCACCGTTTGGTGGGCCCCGATCACTGGCCAGGCCACATCGGAGGCCACCCCCGCCCCCCCCCCCCCAATCCTACCACGCCGGCTGAGAGCAGGTGTGGACGGCACAGGCGGGACTCGGCTTTTTTATGACGGCAGCTTGGCCTGTTCCGGGCCGAGAATCAGCGGGCCAGCCGCGTAGAGCGGGCCCCGACCGGCGCCGCGCCAACCACGCGGGCGCCAATTCTCCGCTCTGCGTGCTGGTGTCGGGGCGGCGTGGTGCAATTCCCGCCGGCCGCGGGGATTCTCCGGCCCGGCCCCGGGCTGAGAGAATCCCGCCCATAGTATAATTTAAATGGAGAAAAACTTCAGAATACCTGTAAGGCAGAGAGTTCCAAAATGGCACAACTCTCTGAGAGAAGACAATTCCCCCTCATCTCTGTCCTAAAAGGGAAGATTTTAAGATTGTGCCCCTTGGTTCATCACATATCATTGTATAGCTTAAGTGGTAGGTGCCAAATTGTATTTGGTTGCATTCCTGTCAAGCACCTTGGTCGTTACACTGCTGAACGTGTTATAGAGGAACAAGCTGTCATTGTTGGAAGTTTTGAAAATAGAAATGAGGCCTAGCAGCTAAGCATAGACAATTGATATGTCAGGGATGTACTGAACTGGAACCAAGCAGGCTTTCCTATTTCATTTTTTTGTTGCCAAACAAAAGCAGAACTGAGGCAATGTTGCCAGAATGCTGGCGGACAGGGTCTGCTCATTAATGACCAATTCTTAAGCCTGATTGACAGTCAGAGTGTGGATGCTCTCCAAAATAAAGATCAGTGAGTTGCAATTGGACGTCTTACAGTCTTGTCTTTCTCTGCTCTCCCTTATGATTCAAGGTGGAAGATATAGGAGGGATGTCCGAGGTAGGTTCTTTACTCAGAGAGTGGTTAGGGTGTGGAATGGACTGCCTGCTGTGATAGTGGAGTCAGGCGCTTTAGGAACTTTCAAGCGGTTATTGGATAGGCACATGGAGCACACCAGAATAACAGGGAGTGGGATAGCTTGATCTTGGTTTCGGACAATGCTCGGCACAACATCGAGGGCCGAAGGGCATGTTCTGTGCTGTACTGTTCTATGTTCTTCTCAATGTAACTTTCTTCAAGTGCCTCTGGATAAACGGCCAATGGATGCTGTATGGACAGAGGTCCCAGCAATAAGTTGAATCAGAATTCAGGTTTATTAGGGAGTGGGACCTGCAGCCATTTGACATTGGACAATCCTCAGTAGACGGTAGAATGAACCAATCACTGCAAGCTATTTGATAATGGCCATCACAGTGCAGTGCTTCAATTGAGTCTCCTGGCTACACAGCAGGAGCTGTTAATAAGTTTACGCAGCTGCTAGTCAGAGTTGACCTGATTTCATACCTTCAAATGGCTGTTTTCTCTGGAATGATCTTAAACCATAAAAAAAATTTCTTCCAAGTACATCAGTTTTATTAAAGTTTCTGCACTATGCAACCTCAGGAAACTCTATTAGTTGAATGTAAAAGATCCCGTCGGTACTATCTTGCAGAAGAGCGGGGTGGCTTATCTCTGATCTCCAGGCCAATATTTATTCCTCCCTCACTATCACAAGAAACACATTATCCGGGCATTGTCACATTACTGATGGTGGGAGATTGCTGTGTACAAATGCTGTTGTCACATTTCCTACTTTACCATGGTGACTGCACTTCAAAGAGATTTCATGTATGTGATGTTCTGGGAGATGAGATAGGCGCAATATAAATGCAAATCTTCCTTTTGTATCCATCTGCACTGTTAGCAGTCCCATACTCGTAAGCAGATTGGCTGAAGTGGTCTGTTCAAAGTGAAAGAAGCTGCTGGGATGGAGGTACTTCACCGGATCAATGACCCGAATACTTGGTATTACACATGTATGGGTTGAACCGCCCCTTGCTTAGACATGGATGTTTAATAGATTGATACTAAACTCTTTGCTCTACTTCATTAAGGGACACAAATCCATTTTAAATAAACAATTTAATACATTTGTCAAAATAACAGAGGGTTGACACTAACTCATCCAATGCCCATGGAATAATTTCTAGACCATAGTCTTTGCTAAGCATGAAAGCATCTAATGATGTAGGGCATAATTTAATGGCCACGCTGCTCCCAAAAAAGCAGCCTGCCGTGGTACATCATGGTTAATAAAAGCCGGGAGACCCCGCTCCCGCCATCTACCCGGCTCGCAGCGCGATCCATTACGATGTGAATCCTGCCCATTGTGGGGGGAATCACTTTTTAGCAAATATTTTTAATATATAAATTTATATAAATTTCCCAATTCATTTTTTCCAATTAAGGGGAATTTGGCATTGGCCAATCCACCTACCCTGCACATCTTTGGGCTGTGGGGGCGAAACCCACGCAAACATGGGGAGAATGTGCAAACTCCACACAGACAGTGGCCCAGAGCCGGGATCGAACCTGGGACCTCGGCACCATGAGGC
Source organism: Scyliorhinus canicula (assembly GCF_902713615.1). Taxonomy (NCBI): domain Eukaryota; kingdom Metazoa; phylum Chordata; class Chondrichthyes; order Carcharhiniformes; family Scyliorhinidae; genus Scyliorhinus; species Scyliorhinus canicula. The sequence continues at coordinate 148,957,982 of NC_052158.1, read as the reverse complement.
AACAGGGATAACCCACTACGCCACCGTGCTGCCACACTTTTTAGCAAATCTGCATATTAGAGTGAGACAGCCAGTCTGACACAATGCATAAATTCCTGAGTTACCCAAGGTGTGGGATCTATCTTCTTCACCTCGTAGACCTCAGGCAGGCACTGTTCGGTACTGGTCTCCAGAAACGGGGACCAGGTGGAGAGGCACTTGTGGGGATCTCCCAGGGGATTGGAGGCCTCCAAGTGCTTGCCCTCTGAGCAGGGCGGCGCCGTGGCAGTGCCACGTGGGTGCCAGCCTGGCACTGCCCAGGTGCCCATGTGGCACTTCCAGCTGGCAGGGACACTGTCAGGGGTGCCATGTTAGCACTGCCAAAGTGCCAGGCTGGAATTTTTTGTGTAGGTGCAATCGGGCCGGGGGTGCCCTGCGTGGGTGTTGGGGAGGGTGCGGGGGGATGCCGGTAACTCTCCCATTGTGCATTGGAGCTTGGGGAATTCGCGACGCGGAGTTCCTCAGTGTATAAAACGGGCTATATCTGGGTGGGGTTAGAAATAGGAGCCTGAATCCTAAAAAACTGCTCATGTTTAATTAAATTAAACTAAGGAATTATGTCCTGCTGGGGGTATCGTTCAGCATTACTTAATGGCCAACCTTTTGCTTTGGTTCAATAGCAAGAGGACCGTGACTTTGTCATCAATCATACACTTTATATGGAGTAAAGACTTCCTTCATTTATGAAATGTTCCACGATCTTCTTTTCAAATCATGACTTTACACCAAATATGTTTGTGAGGTAGTTTGTGCTTGATACAGATTTGACAAAGTGCCCAATGCCCCAATGCTGTTAACATCAGCGACAAACCATTAGGTATGTGATGATTGTTTAAACAACCCTTTCTTCCCCATTTATAAAGGGCATTTACGTTCAGAGGAGATTTAAGCTAACCACTATTGATGTCTTGCCAGACACTGGATAAAAGGTTCCAGGCAAGCTAAGCTGCTGCCGAAGATGTTGAAGCTCAAGAAACAGCAGTGTAGCGATTTTGTCAATTTGTTGATACTTGATACAATATTGTATCTTGCTACGCTCAAACATTTTCACAAGATTAATCTCCTCTTTCTAGAATATCAATTGTACCATCTTCATATTGCATTTTGACTATTTTATTTTTTTTAACAAATCCAGTATCCAGGTTTCCTCCGTCCTTCTGGGCAACTATCTTCCTAACCCTAACACTAACACCATCCCAAACGCTTCCTAACTATTGATTGTATTTCCTTGTAAAGAAAAACAAGCCAAACCTATCTGTTTTAGTCCATGCATGGAGCCGTGTGATTGTTTTGCATCGGAAGGCCCCTTCCGCAAGTTCCCCACACCATCCTGACTTGGAATTATATCGCCGTTCCTTCATTGTGGTTGGAACCTGGGCACTCGCTTGCTAACAGCACCATGGGTGTACCTACACTGTCACTTTCTCAAGGGGAATTCGGGATCAGCAATACAAGCTGGCATTGCCAGGGACGCCCACATCCCGTGAAAGAATGAAATAAAAACTGATGTTGTCAACTCTGGCTGGGCATGTTATGGGACTTGCCAACACATCACTTGCCTCCAATGGCCCTGCCACCACACGTCTGCCATTGGCTGTCCCAGACACACATACACATGATGCCCTGCCTTCCCAAGGCAGTGGGAACGTCAGCATTCTCCTTTAGCCGATTACTCAGTCACCTGAACATCTCACGTCCAATGTTTTTTAAACGAGTAAGTGTCCAAAGGAAATTTTTGAACAACACGATTTGTAATGGGCCTGTGTGATATTGCTCCCAGCTTTTTTCCCACAGCAATGTCTTGCGGATTAATGTTTAAATCCCGGGAAATCCAAGTCAATCCTGGAGTGCAAGCAACCTCAGAAATCTCTATTTGACTTTAAACAGCCCCAGCTTATCTTGTCATTCCACATAGCCCGTTGCAATAACATCGCCAATCATCCATTTCAATGGATCTCCCCTTTGCAACAGCGTCAATCTCTTAAGACACTCTACATTGGGTTTTGCTGTTGAACAGTAGTAAATGCTTGATGGCTAGATATATTGGTCCAAGCTCTGCTTCAAAAGATGGTGTTAATATTGATACAAACTTTAAACACTTCTTTGTTGAATGGTGCCTTTGCCACACATCTCTGATGGACAAGGCGTGTGAAACTCTCGTTTTCCCCTTGAAAATCTCTACCCACCTCTCTTGACACTTCTGAACTGTGCCAGGTTAAGGCTACAGGTCAGAGTTCACAGGTTACCACTATACTTCAGTTCTAAGTGGTCACTCTTCCGTTTAGTCCATTAGTGTAACAAGGCTGTTCAATGGCGTGGAACCCAGTGTTGTATTTGTTCAACACAAAGAAGCGGACACACAAACAAAAACAGGCATACATACACAGACACAAGCACACCCATGTACTTACACAAACATATATACAGAGACACAAGCGCACACACACATACTTCCCTACAGGACAGCCGCAGGATCTCAGCTGAGTTTTCCCGACCTTAAGGCTTTTGAGGCCATGCAGCATCCCTATGACCAACGAACTGGTTAAGGTCTTGGCGCTCAGTACAGAGCAGTCGCAGGCAGGCACAGATCTAGCTTATTAAAACCACTGTTCACTTCTACTAATTGTCTCGTGTGAATACAATATGGGCCTTGTAAGTGAAAGACAGGCTGACGGCACAAATGATGTCTTATTTGATCTCCGTGTGCTTGTGTGTGTACATGTGTATGCTTGCACGGGCATATGTGTCTGTATGAATGCGAGTGCATATGTCTTTGTGCACTTGTGTGCAGGATGTTGGAGCAAGGGCGAGGCTGGGGCAACATTACTTTACTAAGTTCTTTCAGCAAAGGCTTTCCTCATCTCAGTCGCGAACATCAGGTTTTCAGTTACTTTATGTAAATAATCTTGTCGGAGTCAGCACCTGTGAAGACTGCCTCGGTTGCTGGCTGCACAATTCTCTCTTTGTGCCACACACACACTTAAAGCACACACATGCACACATTTACTGTCGCTGACATTAAGGCTGAATATTCAATTAACTCCTTGAACATTCTGTTGCCTCGATGCAATCTTCTTCGTGTTCGTGGTCAGAGATGATCTTGTTGAATGGCGGAGCAGGCTCGATCGGCGAGTGGCCTGCTCTTTCTCCTATTTCATAGAATCCCTACAGTGCCAAAGGAGGCCAGACTGCCCATCGTGTCTGCACCAACCCTCTGAAAGAACACCCTTACCTCAGCCCACACCTCCGCAATATCCCTGTAACCCTACCTAACCTTTTGGACACTAAGGGGCAATTTTGCATGGCAAAACCCATTCGGACAAGCCAATGAATAAAAATACAAACCCAAGTAGGACTCAGCTTCCTAGGATTGGTGGAATCTTGCCTGACTGAGGGTGGGCCTAGCACCTGGGTTGTCCTTTGGGCACCCTGGATTTATGGAACCACTCTGAAGCACTGTGGAAGTGCTGCATTGTCAGGAAGTTGCCTGAAACGTTGAAACAAGGCCCCAATCTGCCTGTTCCAGTGGTCCGGTAACAATGGGCAGAATGTTCCGGTCCCACCCACCATGGGAATGGAAATTGCCACCCAAAGACAATGAACCTTTTGCTGGTCTGTCAACATTTTCCATCCACGGTTCCCACGGCACGCAGGACCGGGAATCCCACCCCATGTGTGTTTTGGGTGACGAGCAAGTAATGTTTGGGCCAACAATCCTTCCTTAATGGGCACCACCAAAGGAGCGCTGATTGTGGAAAATTGCATTTTGGATGTTATACAGCACCATAAGGTGCTATGTAAATGAAAGTTTTTGTTGTTTGTGGGACATCACTGTGGCAAGAACACCTGCCAGGTTCGGGCTGCAAAACAATAAAAACATGGCTGACAAACCGATGACATCCCGCATCCAGAAGGTCAAGGGTAGCAGGAGCCTGGGACCTGTGGAGAATTTCCTTTCTCTCTGGGAGCTTTTAGTCTGTAGAATTTTCTTCCTCAGGAAGCAATGGAGGCAGGATTAGGGTTAGGGTCACTGAATATTTTTAAGGTTGAGTTAGACAGATTTTTGATTGACAAAGATGTCAAAGGTTATGGCGGTGAGGAAGGGGAGAGGGGTGCAACCAGGAAACTGGTGTTAGAGCCAGAATCAGATGAGCCATGATCCTATTGGATGGCAGAGCAGGCTTGAGGGGGCAAATGGCCTAATCCTGCTCCTAATTCGTATGATCTTATTTTTGAGAGCTGGCCAGATGCTATACAGAACGTAAGAGCTACCAGTCATAGAGTCATAGAATGTAGTGCAGGAGGCCATTCAGCCCATCGAGTCTGAACTAACCTTTGGAAAGTGCACCCTACACAAGCCCACACCTCCACCCTATCCTCGTAACCCAACCTAACCTTTTTGAACACGAAGGGCAATTTAGCATTGCCAATCCACCTAACCTGCACGTCTTTGAACTAGGAACAGGATTAAGCCATTGAGCACCTTGAACTGCCCCGCCGTACAATACGATCGCGGCTGATCTCATCGTGGCCTCAACTCCACATTCCCGCCCGTTTCCAAATCCCTTCCACCCATCACTAATTAAAAATCTGTCCATCTCCTCCTTAAATTCACTCGATGTCTCGGCATCCACCACATTCCGGAGTAGTGATTTCCACAGATTCACAATCCTTTGAGAGAAGTAAATTTCTCCTCATCTCTGTCTATCATTGAATAGTTACAATACAGAAGGAGGCCAATCGGCCAGCCGTTTCCATTCAGGTTCTCTCCAAGAGCAAGTCACCTTGCTTTTTATTTTCCCCAGTATCGCTGCAATTTTTTTCTTCTCTTTCAATAATTGTCCAATTCTCTCTTGAAGCCCCAGATTGATTTTTTTATTATCTCCCAGCACATTCTTCCCTTTTGCTACATCAGCAAACCTAAATTAAAACCCAGCAGTCGCTGGGCCCAAAGTAATTCAGGCTTATCCTCTCCTGCGCAGTCATTGTTTGGACTGGGGCATATAGAAATACATATGAAGTAATTAATTCATTTATTACACACACAAACTCAGCACAGTGAGGGGTGACGAACAAAGAGCCACTGTGACAGGGTGGGCCAGCTGCCGGTAATACAGTAGAGTAGCTCTATCAACAAACCGCGTCTGCAGTCTGCAGCCTCCAATGAATGGATTGTAACAACTCAACAGTAAATTGGTCCGATGACGGGCTGACGTGGGCAGTCACTAACACGTTCCATGACTGGTGGAGTGATCTCGAGCAAACAGGACAAGCCATCCGCTTGAAAAGAGGTGAAGTCATAGAGGAAGTCAACCGGGAGAAGTGGCCACCATCCCAGCTTCGGAGGCCCCCTTAAATATTTCTGCAGGAAGTCCATTCATTTTAAATCCTCATGAGAGTGCAGTTACCCGAGCATTGACTATAATGTTCAGCAGGACCCTTGCGTGCATTGCCTGTTTTATGGGCGGGGGGGGGGGGGGGGGGGGGGGGGGGGGGGATTGTTCACATCAAAGGGAGCTTATTGCAAGTTGCCTGCATTGTTGGATTACTCAGCGACTCCTGGACAACTCTGTGAAGCCAACAGGGAGCTAATTTCCAAGTGGCTAATAATGGTCAGTGATGACTGACTGCAAAGTAGTTGAAAGACTGTTTGGATTATTACATCTGCTGACACATCACATAGTTCCTGTGTGTCCTTTCATCAGCAAACACAGCAGTTGACAGTTGGACTGAGCTGCCTGGCTGCACACCATTCATCTCGATGTGTTCAGCATGATTATTTATATATGCCGGCACAAGGCTCCTTCTCAGGTGCCAAGCTCTCCGCTGGTGCGGTCACCCCAGTTCGACTTGTGCAAAACTGCGCTTTTCAGGAGAATGCCGGCGTCGGCTGAAACACAGCACACGCACATACAAAAAAGATTCCAACTTTATCGGGACCAGAAGGACAAAGACTTGTAAAATTCAGGGCTGAGAGGGTTAAGTGAATGAGAGAGCAGGCTTCATGAACTTAGAAACATACATAGAAAATAGAAGCGGGATTGGCTGGGCTTGTCTTGGCTTGTATTCCCTTGGGAAGAATGGTGGGTGATCAAATCAAGGGGAGGGATTCTCCGTCCTGCCAGCCCCGGCAGCGGGATTATCCGTTCTCAAGGGCGTGGGTGCGCTGCCAGTGAAGCAGAGGATCTCGCCAACAGAGAATCCCGCAGTAGATGTTTAAAATAATAAAGAGATTCATAGAATTAGAATTTCATAGAATTTACAGTGCAGAAGGAGGCCATTCGGCCCATCGAGTCTGCACCGGCTCCTGGTAAGAGCACCCTATCCAAGGTTAACACCTTCACCCTATCCCCATAACCTCACCCAACACTAAGGGCCATTTGTGGTCACTAGGGGTAATTTATCATGGCCAATCCACCTAACCTGCACATCTTTGGACTGTGGGAGGAAACCGGAGCACCCGGAGGAAACCCACACACACACGGGGAGGATGTGCAGACTCCGCACAGACAGTAACCCAGCGGGAATCGAACCTGGGACCCTGGAGCTGTGAAGCGATTGTGCTAACCACAATGCTACCGTGCTGCCCGATGGGGTAGGCACGCTGAAACCATTTGTTCTGAAAGGGCAATTATAATAATAATCATCTTTATTATTGTCAAAAGCAGGTTTACATTAACACTGCAATGAAGTTACTGTGAAAATCCCTTAGTTGCCACACTCCAGCGCCTGTTCGAGTACACAGAGGGAGAATTCAGAATGTCCAATTCATCTAACACCACGGGCGGGATTCTCCTGTACCCGGCGGGACAGAGTGGCGCGAACCACTGCGACGTTGGGCCGCCCCAAAGGTGCGGAGTCCTCCGCGCCTTTAGGGGCTAGGCCCGCCCCGGAGTGGTTGGCGCCCCGCCAGCTGGAGCCGAAGGGAGTCCGCTGGCCGGTGCAGGTCCACGCAGGCGCATGTCAGCGGCTGCTGATGTTATCCCCGCACATGCGCGGGGGGGGGGGGGGGGGGGGGGGGGGGTTCACCTACGCATCAGCCATGGCGGAGGCTTACACGGCCGGCGCGTAGGAATAGAATGCCCCCACGGCACAGGCCCGCCCGCGGATCGTTGGGCCCCAGTCACGGGCCAGGCCACTGTGGGGGCACCCCCCCGGGGCCAAATCGCCCCACTCCCCCCCACCACTCCCCCAGGACCCCGCCTGCGCCACCAGGTCCCGCCGGTAAGGGACCTAGTCCAATTTACGTCGACGGGACCTGCATAGAATGAGCGGGACTTCGGCCCATCGCGGGTCGGAGATTCGCTGGGCGAGGGGGGTGTGGGCCGCCGACCGGCGAGATTCCTGCCCCCACCAAATCTCCGGTGCCGGAGAACTCGGCAGCCGACGGGGGCGGGATTCACGTTGATCCCTGCCGATTCTCCGACCTGGCGGGGGGGTTGGAGAAACCCGCCCCACGTCTTTCAGGACTTGTGGGAGGAAATCGGAGCACCCAGGAGAAACCTACGCAGACACGGAAAGAATGTGCAGACTCCGCACAGAGTGACCCAAGACGGGAATCGAACCTGGGATCCTGGAGCTGTAAAGCAAAAGTGCTACCATGCCCCCACGTTTTTATTTGTGCCTACTTTCCTTGTCTTTCCAGATGGTAGTGGTCTTGGATTTGGAAAGTGCTGTCTAAGGAGCCTTAGTGAGTTGCTGCAGTGCATCTTGTAGATGGCACACACGACTGCTACCGTGCATCGGTGGATTGGATCTGATTTGATTTATTGTCACGTGTACCGAGGTACAGTGAAAAGTATTTTCTGCGTACAGATTGTTCCATACATGAAAAAAAAATAGGACATATATAAATACACAATGTAAATATATAGGCACAGGCAACTGATGAAGCATGCAGGAGTGTAGAACTACTCAGTAGGGAAGATAGAACATAGAACATAGAACAGTACAGCACAGAACAGGCCCTTTGGCCCTCAATGTTGTGCCGATCCATGATCACCCTCCTCAAACCCACGTATCCACCCTATACCCGTAACCCAACAACCCCCCCCCCCCCAACCTTACTTTTATTAGGACACTACGGGCAATTTAGCATGGCCAATCCACCTAACCCGCACATCTTTGGACTGTGGGAGGAAACCGGAGCACCCGGAGGAAACCCACGCACACAGGGGGAGGACGTGCAGACTCCACACAGACAGTGACCCAGCCGGGAATCGAACCTGGGACCCTGGAGCTGTGAAGCATTTATGCTAACCACCATGCTACCCTGCTGCCCCTAAATGAAGAGATCAGTTCAGTTCATAAGAGGATCATTTAGGAGTCTGGTACCAGCGGGGAAGAAACTGTTTTGAACCTGTTAGTGCGTGTTCTCAGACTTTTGTATCTCCTGCCCGATGGAAGAAGTTGGGAGAGAGAATACCCGGGTGGGAGGGGTCTCTGATTATGCTGCCCGCTTTCTCAAGGCAGCGGGAGGTGTAGAAAGAGTCAGTGTATGGGAGACGGGTTCGCGTGCTGGACTGGACTCTCTGTAGTTTCTTACGGTCTTGAATGTTTGTGGAAGGGTTGCCAATCAAGCGTTGGCAACCCTTCCACAAACCGTGGCTACAAAGCGTTGCTTTGCCCTGGATGGTGTCGGGTTTCTTGAGTTTTGTTGGAGCTGCACTCACCCAGGCGAGTGGAGAATATTCCATCACACTCTGACTTGGGCCTTGTGAACAGGCTCCGGGGGAGTCAGGGGATGAACTACTCACCACAGGTGACAGTATTTTTAAAGTGTTTGCTGACATTGGCAGCCAGAACAGAGGGAGGATTTCCTACATTTCTTGTAATAGTGCATTGGAATTAACAACAGAGGCTGAGATGTTCCCTGAATAGTTAGATGTTAATTTTAACCAAACTCATTTGGATCTCGTTTGAGAAAGGAAAAAGGATAAATGACGGTAAAAAGGAAAAGAAAAAATGGAAGGAAAGAAGGAACCTTTCACAACCTCAGGGTATCCCAAGCAGTGCCTCACAGTCAATGAAATACTTTTGAAACGTGTTCACTGGAGGAGGTTAATCTGTGAACAGCAAAATAGCACAACTGTGATAAGATAAACCGTCTGACAATTCAGTGAAGAACTCGTCGCAGAAAATGTTGAAGTCCATGAGAATGGAACCAGACAGCAGAACTAAGCGGATCATGCCTCTGGCAAGCTGGCACGGTGAACCAGATAGCCTTCTGTGCAAAGTAGTCCATGGTTTTGAGATTTGTCTTGGACGGCGACACAGAACAGGCGATATGGGATTGGCTGCCCATCACGCTCACCACCTGATGCTTTCAGTTTCATTCTAGCCAATGAAGTAACTGGAGAATGTGTCACACTGACTTCTTTCAAAGGGAGGAATGGTAAACGAATAGTCGTTGACCGTGAGTGTTGCTGAAGGGAGAGGCATGCTGTGGAGATTTTTAATCCTGCACTCATTTGCAGCAACGCCAAATCGCAAAGGAGTCAACATTGTTCCGTTTGTGGTTTGGTGTTTTTGCGAGTCTGTCCTGGTGGGAGTGAGGGTGGGTGACATCGAAAGCATGTCTCAATTTTTTTCAGCTATACTCAAATGGCAAACTATTCATTTTCTCTTTTTTTTAAATACATTTAGAGTACCCAATTCATTTTTTCCAATGAAGGGGCAATTTAGCGTGGCCAATCCACCTACCCTGCACATCTTTGGGTTGTGGGGGCGAAACTCGCGCAAACACGGGGAGAATGTGAAAACTCCACACGGGCAGTGACCCAGAGCCCGGATCGAACCTGGGACCTCAGCACCGTGAGGCAGCAGCAGGACTAACCCACTGCGCCACCATGCTGCTCAACTATTCATTTTCAACATGCGCCAGGGACAGAGAGATCTAACTGGCAGTGTGCTCAGCCCGTGGAAATGTTGTGCAGCAGTAATGCGACTGGATTAATTAACTCCAAACTGGAAAGCTCGTAATCCCACTCCAGAATCCCGAGGCCTGATTTATGGGCTGGTATGAGGGCAACGGGGGGGGGATAAAAATGACGGTGAAAACTGTCAGGATTATCGGCGAAGCTGGTTCGTCAAAGGAACCGGCCACACCCGATTCAATCTGGTTTATACGTCACACTATTCTCGCTCTATACGGTCAACTCCAATATGAATGCTTGGTGGTAGCAATTAAGCAAGAAGGTGACTCACCTTCTCCTCAGCTCCTAATAGGGGCAAGCAATAAATGCAGCCACGTCCACATCTTGAGCGCAATCTTAAGAAAAACAAAATTGGACTGTTCTGGTCACCACTTTCTCTCTGAGGGTCCTTGAGAGGATATTTACCAGAATGGTTCCAGGGATGGGGGATTTTAACTATAAGGTTAGATTGGAGAAGCATGGTTGTTCCCCTCGGAGATTGAAGGGAGATTTGATAAAGCTGTACGAGGTGATAGGATGAGGTAGATGAGTGGCCTACAAGCTGACGGTACAAGAACCAGGGGACACAGATTTAAAGTTTTAGACATGATTATACACAGAAATGTGAAGAAGATTTTCTTTTACGGAATGAGTGTTAATGGCTGGAAACCTGCAGCTCACAAGAATGGTGGAAGCAGAATATGAATGGTTTCAAAAGGAAATTGGATGGGAAATTGGGTGGGTGGAGGCAGGCTGCGACCCGGGGGGGGGGGGGGGGGGGGGGGGGGGGGCCTCCGATGGGGCCTGGCCTGCAATCGGGGCCCACAGATCGGTGGGCCAGCCTCTCGCTCCCCGGGCCCATTTTCTTCCGTGCCAGCCCCTGAACTGCTGCGCCATTGTGCGTCGGGGCCGGCACGTTGAGGGAGGCCACTGCGCATGCGCGAGTTGGCGCAGGCGCCACTGCGCATGCGTGGATCCCGCGGCGCACAGTTCGGGCCAGGATGGGAGGCTGGAGCAGCGTGAACCCTCCAGCGCCGTGCTGGCCCCCTGCCGGCGTTTCCGATGGCGTGGACACTCTGCCGCCGAATGAGAGAATCCCGCCCCGGGCATTGGGTGAAAGATCTCATCTGATTTGTATCACTGTGAAGACACATTTCGACTATTATAATATCGGAAAGGATTAGAGAAGAAAAATTACAATTTAAGATATGTTCACAATGGGTTAGTAGATTGAATTACAGAATATTTGTCTCCCTCATACAGTGAGCAATGTAAAAACCATTTCCCAATGTATTGAACTTAAAGGTTTAGGGGTCAGAGAACACACAGGATAGATGGATGAACACGTTGCCAGATGGACACATTGGAGATGAGTTCTAGCTTACAGAGGGTGCAAGAGGGGGATGGGCCATGAGAGCATCGGAATATTGAGCGGCACGGTAGCACGATGGTTAGCACTTTTGCTTCACTGTGCCAGGGACCCAGCTTCGATTCCCGGCTTGGGTCACTGTCTGTGCAGATTCTTCACGTTCTCCCCGTGTCTGCGTGGGTTTCCTCTGGGCGCTCCAGTTTCCTCCCACAAGTCCCAAAAGACATGCTTGTTGGGTAATTTGGACATTCTGAATTCTCCCTCTTTGTACCTGAACAGGCACCGGAATGTGGCGACTAGGGGATTTTTACAGTAACTTCATTGCAGTGTTAATGTAAGCCTACTTGTGATACTAACATAGATTATTATTATTAATTGAACTTAGAGCTGAGACATGGAAGGGATTTCAACAGCGCAGGAGTTGAGGTGGGGCACAGACGGTGATGAAACACGACAATGATCCTGTTATATTCCATTAAATTACAGAAACAGCAACAGTTCAAAATCCAGCAGGACTTCGCATTTGAAAGTCTCCATTTTACGTTGCGGTCCTTCCTCTTTCTCTTTGCAGCCGCATTGTTCAGAATATATATTAGGCAATAAATAGTGATTTCAGGCTAAAAGGGGAAGTTGGATCGAGAGCCGAGAGGAGAGGTGTTCCCTCAAACACTGTGAACCTTCTGCAAAAGTTAACGGAACTTGGCAAATGTGTTTAGATGTGTGTGCATTTGAACATGATTTCTTCAAGAGCTCCGCTCATAACAGAAACGAAGATGTCAAACGTTTGCAGTGAAGGAAAAACTTAAACAATTGGTGCCAGGTTTCTACGCCCGAGTTTTAAACTGGAGCAAATCAATATTTCATGGTGACAAAGCATCCAGACAGATCTGCCCTACTGGGTAATTAAGACCTGTGCAACAGTATAAATAAATGTTCCCTCAGTCTTATCTCACACACACAGCGACTCTGGGCTTAGCTGGTGAATGTTGTCAGGCATCGAAAATAGGTTCAGAGCAGGAGCAAATGCATGCCCACTGCTGTCCCATGTGAACCTTTTCTAAACTATTGCTTGTGTTTTTATTACACAGAATGGCAGTGGTTTACAGCGACAGTAAGAACCCATTCGGCCCAACCGTTCTATGCCAGCGCTAATGCTCCTCAGGAATCTCTTCCCGCTCTCACACCTCTTCATCTATGTGTGCAATGTCGATTCCGTTCCCGACGTTCCAAAAAAATAAATGAATTCGGGAAAAGCAACAAGCAAATCCAGAGAGCAAAGAGGGCAGAAGAAAGCTTAGATTAGGCTGAACTGTATATTCTGGAAAGAAGGCGATTTTATAGAGAGCCATATAAAACATTAAATGACGAAAGGAAACCACAATGTTACTTCAAGATTAGCCAGCAACCAACAGCACAAAGCTTTAAATTAATGAAAAGTAAATTTAATACTGATCAAAGATTTTCACAAAGTTTTATATTCAAAGGACAATAACACTTGGAATGATCAACCATGCAAATAGAATGAATCAAGATACTATGAGAGCTCAAAATGCCAGCTGGGGTGAGGTGAAATAGCACAGAGACCTGCTTGATGAGTTAAACAACCCTTTCTAAACTTTTTGTTATTTTCTTCCCACTGGGTTCTGTCAACACCAACTTGAAGTGGGGTGGAGTCAACAAATTGTTAACACTTTCTTAATCACGTTTAAAAACTAGTATCTACAAAACCCGGTGTGCCAAAACTTCATGTACAAGAACAATACTTGATGTGCATTAACTAGTGTTCTAATTCCAATTTCTGGTGTCCAATATCTGTTGTACCTGAAGATGGTGTATCACTGTTAATGCCGAGTGTACCAATGCCAAAATTTAATATACTAATACCTGGCGTGCCAATACCTGGTGCACCAATAGGACGAGTACTTAGTGTGTCAATACTTGGTGCACTAATACTTTGTGTACCAATACCTGATGTACAATAGCAAATATTGGTGCACCAATACCTGCCATACCAATGCCTGGTGTATAATATCAATATTTGGTGTGCCAATACTTGGTTTACCAATACTTAATACACTAATACTTGGTGTACCAATGCCTGGTGTACCAATATCTGGTGTCCAATATCTATACATGTTGTAGCAATATCTAGTGCACAATATTGATACAAGGTGTACCAATATATGGTGTACGATATCATCACCTGGAGCATCAAACATGGTGTACTAATACCTGGTGTACCAATTCCAATGTCTGGACAGTACCTCGTGTACTGATACTTGGTGTACTATTGCCTGGTGTGCAATCACAATATCAAGTGTTCAACAGCAATACCTGACGCATCAATACCGGTCTACCAATACCTGGCATATTAATACCTGGTGTACCAATATTCGGTGTACCAATAGCTGGTGCATCAATGTCTGGTGTACCAATACTAATACCTGGTGTACCAATACCAGGTATACCGATATGGTGTACTAACACCAGTATCTGGTGTACCAATACCTGGTATACTAATATGAATAGGTGGTATACTAATATGAATACCAGGTGTACCAATACATGGTGTGCCAATACCTGGTGTACCGATACCTGGCGAACCAATACTTGGTGTACAATACCTGGTGTACAATACCGAGTGTACAATACCAATACCTGGTGTACCAATGCCTGGTGTACAATACCTGGTGTACAATAACTAGTGTAAAATATTAATACCTGCTGTACCAATACCAAATTGTCAGCTAACACCTGGTGTGCAATACCTGGTGTATAATACCTGGTGTACAATACCTAGTATACAATACCTAGTATACAATACCTAGTATACAATACCAATACCTGGTGGACCAATATCTGGTGAACCAATACCTTGTGTACAATACCAATATCTGGCATACAAATACTTGGTGTACTGGAATCAATAACTTGTGTTCAACACCTGCTGTACATATACCTGAGCCAGGATTCTCCATTTGGCAAACTCTGTTCCCCCGTTGGAGATGAATCACAACTGATATGCGATCACTTTGGGAGTGCAAATCTGGCAGCGATTCACAATCCTTTGCCATGCAAATGTATGCATGGTGAGGGTGGCGAAGGTTTCCGTCATGAATCCTGCTATCGGGAAGCCATTTTGAGCGGGCAGCTCAATAGCCAAGTCCGGCAGCTGAGCCTCCCTCCATCCGAGCAACACAGTACGTGAGTGACCCAACCCTCCCATCCCCACCAGACGATCCCCAACCAGAGACCCCCCCCCCCATGACAGAGACCCCTACCACATGAGAGGGACCCCTACCAGAGAACCCCCAATTACAGAGAGCCCCACCGGAGATCCCCATGAGAAAGACCTCCACCAGAGACCCCTAATTACAGAGTCCCACCAATGCCCCCCAAATACAGAGACCCCACCAAAGAATCCCCATCAGAGCGACCCCAGCAGAGGCGCCTAAATTACAGAGACCCCCCCCCCATGAGAGAAACAATCACCAGAGAATCCTCAATTACAGAGACCTCCACCAGAGACCCCCCATGAGAGAGACCCCTGCTGAAAGCTGCCTGCCACCAATAGCGGAGTTCCTGATGCGTCGGAGAACCCAGTCCCTGGTGTGTCACTACCAATACCTGTCGCACCAACAGCAGATAAAAAAGCCCAAGGGGAGGCAGTGGCCCAGTGGACTAGTAATCCAGGGACCCAGCGCTGGGGACCCGGATTCAAATCCCATCACGGCAGATGGTGACATTTGAATTCAATTAAAATCTGTCATAAAACCCGATCTGGTTCTTTTGGAAGGAAATCTGTCATCTTTACCTGGACTGGCCTATCCAACACCCCATGGAGAAATAAAAAGGGTGGGGCGGCATGTGGCACAGTGGTTAGCACTGGGACTGCGTTGCTGAGGACCTGGGTTCGATCCCGGCCCTGGGTCACTGTCCGTGTGGAGTTTGCACATTCTCCCGCTGTCTGCGTGGATTTCACCCCCACAACCCAAAGATGTGCAGGGTAGGTGGATCAGCCACGCTAAATTACCCCTTAATTGGAGAAAAAAATAATTGGGTACTCTAAATTTAGTTTTTTAAAAAAAGGAATTTCCTGTTGTACTTTATTTGGCGTACCGCTGTGAATACCTAGTGTTCAAGATGGTCTTATCAAAATCTGGTGTACAATACCAATACCTGGCGAATCAATAGCAGCAACAATAATTATTATATCCGGACCAATAACACATAAACTCATGAGGGTCCAAAATGTTTTAATGGTTATTAACCCTCCCCCATAGAGTGTGAAGTGTGCAAGGTGTAAAATGCAGTCTTGTAATGTCATAATCTTGGTTCGTTCATCAGGCAAGTCTGTACAAATTGCGAAATGCGTAGGGGTAAATTAGAAAATTGCTGCCAATTTACATTTTCGTGTTTCAAACATTGGAACATCAGACACTAACACTTAACACTTGACTGCCACAGAACACCAGACTGTCTTAACTGGCTGTATGGAAGGTCTACATGTCAAGCAACAGTTAATACCGCGGACTCAGACACAAAGCTTATTAAACTGCGTTCAAATGCCTTTAAAAGGCCTCATTTTTAAAATCAAAACCATCAATTTGACACAATTTATTTGGGAGTTGGAAAATGTTTTTGACTGTCTATTTCCACCTCCATAATACCATCTCCCACTGCCCCTACCTCACCTTGGGGGCGATTCTCCAAGCCCCGCGCCAGGCCGGAGAATTGCCGCAACCGCGACACGGTTTTTTGCGCCGGCGCGGGCTGCGGGAATCAGCGGGGCCGCCGATTCTCCATCCCGGATGGGCCGAGCGGCCGCTCCGTTACGACAGAGTCCCGCCGGCGCCGTTCACCCCTGGTCGCTACCAGCGGGAACTCTGCGGGAACGGTCGGGGGGTGGGCTGTGAGAGGGGGGCTCCTTCACCGGGGGCGGCCTTGGATGGGGTCTGGCCCACGGGGGCCGGCCTCTCTCCCCGCCCCCCAACCTCCCCCGGCCTACTTTCTGGCACGGCCGGCCCCTGAACACCGACTCCATCTTGAGTCAGGGCCGGCGCGCTAAAGAAGTCCCCCGCGCATGCGCAGGATGGCGCGGCCCAACTGCGCATGCGCAGGATTGAGCTGGCCCAACTGCGCATGTGCGGGTTGGCGCGACGCACATTTGGCGCCGCGAGAGGAGGCTGGAGCAGCGTGAACCCCTCCAGCACCGTGCTGGGCTCCTGTGGGGGCCAGAATCGTACGTAACTGGGCCCGGTTCGCGTTCACAACGGCGCGAACTCTTGGACCCAATATTGGAGAATCGCCCCCCCCCTTATTTGCTGCAGAACCCACATTCAGGCCCTTATCCCTCGAAACCTGATTATTCCAAAAATGGTTGGTTTTGTCTGTTTTGCTTTCCACAAACGTGACTTCGTTCAAAACACTGCTGCCCATGTTCTAGTTTGCAACACGCCCTGTTACTCCTATGCTTGCTCCCAGTTAAGCACAACCTTGATTTAAAAATTCTAATCCTCATGAACAAACCCCTTCATGATCTCACGTCTCAATATCTCCCCCAGCCTCTGACTCTACGAGGTGCATTTCTAATCTTGGCCTCTTGAGCACCCTCAGTTTTAGTCACTCCAGCATTGGAGCAAATGGTGGTGGGAGAAAAACTTTTCCTCACAACGAATGGAACGGATCTGGAATGTGCTGCCTGGAAGCGTGGTGGAGGCAGGTTTAATCGAGGTATTCAAGAGGGCCGGAGATGATTACTTGAATAGAAACAATGTGCAGGAGTACGGGGGAAAAGGCAGGGGAAAGGCACTAAGTCATGATGCTCATTTGGAGCCAGTGCAGAGATGATGGGCCGAATGGCCTCCTTCAGCTCTGTAACAATTATTTGACTCTAAGATTGCTGGCTATGCCTCATCTTTCAAGGTCTTAAGCTCTGAAATTGCATCCCTGTCTCTTTTTCAAGTTTTTTAACACTCCTTACGATAAGGGCTGGATTCTTCCGCCCTGCCCACCGCAAGATCACCACGGACGAGCGCACACAACGGAAATGTCCATTGACCTCAGGCGGGATTCTCCGGTCGCTGGGCAGGCACATTCAGAGAATCCCGCCTTATGTATATTGGCCAAGCTTTTGACTTCATCCTTCAATGGCTGGGTATCGAATTTTGTTTGAGGATGTTCCTGTGATGTGCATCGTGTCATTTTGCGGTGCTAGCTGTTGTTAACATATTTTGAGGATTCACCAGGCCACAGATAGATTTACTGCAAATTTTACACCATTATGCCATGAATTTGGCTTTGAGCAATCATCGCGTATTTTTAAAATATTCTGCTAACACTTACAAAGGAGCAGTCATTGGCTGCAGATTTGAAATGTATATGCAGTATTTTGTACATGTTCACATGCCAAGCATCAAGAGCGGTTTAACAGATCGTGCTGAATAAATGTTTATGAGGGGCGGCATGGTGGCGCTCATGACGCTGAGGACCCGGGTTCGATCCCAGCTCCGGGTCACTGTCTGTGTGGAGTTTGCACATTCTCCCCGTGTTCGCACGAGTCTCACCCCCACAACCCAAAGATATGCAGGTTAGGTGGATTGGCCACGCTAAATTGCTCCTTAATGGGGGAAAAAGAATTGGGTACTTTAAAGTAAAAAAAAAAGGAAATGTTTAGATTAGCAGAATTGGATTAATGATTAATGCACACCTAAGAGCAGGGAAGGCTGAGGGGGAGACCTGATTGAGGTCTGCATAATTATGAGGGACATAGATAGGGAGAAACTTTCCCCCTAGTAGAGGAGTCAATAGCCAGGGCACATAGATTTAAGGTAAGAGGCAGGAGATTTAGAGAGATTTGAGTAAAACCATTTTCACCCAGAGGGTTGTGGGAATCCGGAACTCACTGACTGAACCAGTGGTGGAGGCGGGAACACTCACAACTTTTAAAAAGGATTTTGATGAGCACTTGAAACGCAATAGCATACAAGGCTATGGACCACGTTCTGGGAAATAGGATTAGGATAGGTGCTTGATGGCCAGCATAGATATGATCGGTTAAAGGACCTCTTTCTGTGCTGTAAAAAACAATAGTTCTATAGCTAACAGAACTGACAAACTCACTGGAGAAAGGGAAACCAATTTGGAGACTCCTTCATGTTAGATCAAGGCTGATTTCGAGAATAGTACAGTCACTGCCCAACAGTGAGACTTAAAGTCAGACATCTATTACTCTCCCAACAGCCTGCCCTATCGCTAAGTAGGGGACCATGTCATGTTCTGCAAAATCCCCCGACGCCTCCACCAGCACCTTTCCCCCAAATCCCCACCTCTGAACCAGAAACTCTGGGTTTAAGGCTCATTATGGGACTTGACGGTCACAGAAGGAGTGTGTGTTTGGTGTGGCTGTAATCTGTTCCCCCAAGGGAAGAGCGTGTGTGTTAAGAAATGAAGCAAACAAATCCTATTGGTGGAATATAGATGTTGCTAAAGATTTGAACTTTTACTATTTTTTTAAAAGTCATTTATTTGTGTAATTTCCCAGTAAAAACAGGAGCAGTAACGCCACACTGTGCCACACCCACTAGCTCTTTATTGTAGTTGCCTTGCATTCTACTCCAGAGTCGTCAGTTGTGACTCAGTGGATTGCACTCTGAGTCAGAAGATTGTGGTACTCCTCCAGAATCCACTCCAGATGCTTCAACATAACATGAGTCTGTGCGGCACTGTCGCATGTGAAATCTTTCAGAAGTCACCTTAAAACAAAGCTAGACCTTCTCTCTTTGGTGGACGTAAAAGATTGCATAGCACTACTGTTTCGCAGGCGACCACTGGCGTTCTTCCTGGTGCCTATGCCTAGATTTATCCCTAAACTAACATCATTAAAAGACATTATCAGGTCTTTACCTCGTTGTTGCATGTGGCACCTTGTGTGCATAATTTGGCAGCTGTGTTTCTGACACCTGAACAGAGACAGAAAAGCTTGGGATGCTCTGATTTCATGAAAGATAAAAACACACAATCTTTCCTCTCCTTTCCGAAAGGAAATGGAGGGGTGCTCACTTTATGGTTCCCTTAGGGGGTCTTTGAGATTCCTATAAAAGCCTAGACATAATCAAAGTCTAGACATAATCGGAAATCAAGTGGGGGATGCCATTGCTGCTGAAGAAACCCTGCATGGAGCACTGGGTATGCGATCAGGAGGAGTTCCATCCCTCTTCCCCATCAGGGTATACCTGGGGAACTAGCCACATGACGTGGGCACGCCCCTTGCCTGTAAAATGCCAGTGACACGAGGATTTGGTGACCCCCACCTACCAGCCACTCCTGGGGGTGGAAGTAATTCAATTTAGGCCACAGTCCAAAGATGTGCAGGTTAGGTGGATTGACCATGCTAAATTGCCCTTAGTGTCCAAAAAGGTTAGGTGGGGTTACTGGGTTACGGGGAAAGAGTGGAGGTATGGGCTTGGGTGGGGTGCCGGGCCAGACCTTCCTTCTGCACTGTAAATTCTATGACTCTATGAACCTTCTGCCTCAGAGACCAGACTGCTACTACAATGAACACAATCAGGGATGGGCTGAGTGGTCCATTCCTATGAAATCGGTGCCCTCTGGTTTTATTGTAGTGTTGTTATCAATCACAGTTATCTAATTATTAATTTTATACTAATCCCCAGGGAAAATTAGAAAAGCCCTAAACCACTTAGGCTGTCAAAACCTGAGAGGTCTGTATTCAGATCACGTATCTTTGACAGTGAAAGTAAGTGCATTGGAATCAAAACTGATCTCCGTAGATTCTGCTTTTTCATGCAGCATGCCTATTCCCTCGTCAAATAACTCAGCTTTTCTTTCCCAGTGGTCAGCTGTTTATCAAAAGGCAAAAATAAAAACAATGTGTGAAGGACAAATGGACACCGGCAGGTATTTACGATGAGAAAATAAAGCCGCTTCAAAAAGCACCATCACAATTTTTGTTTGCCTGTGCGGGATGCTGGCTGTCGCGTGGAGCCGCATTAGTGCAAAGCACACAGCAGGTTGGAAATTGTAATTCCATCAGTCAGCACTCAGATAAAGATTTCTGTTATCTCCTTTCTATCGCTGGCAAGGAAAGGCCACTTCAGAGAAACATTATTGACATCAAGCATCTAATAGTCAGGGATACACTGAAAATGGAGCAACAGCCTTGGGGAGGCTTCTGACCTCTATTGTCCTTGACTGTTCCTAATGACTCAGATTCCAGCTCATGCTGGTGCCACGGCCTGCCGCCATCCACTGCTGAAACACACGTCTGTCCCCTTCTTACCTCCAGATTTGCCCGCTTTCCTGGACAGCGTCCACCTTGCATCCTCGAGCTCACCCAAAACCTTGGTTCCAGCTCATTAACTCGTACTGAGCCTCGTCCTATCATTTCAAATCTCTCCATGGCCTCATCTCATCCCCCTCTCCCTCCTGATCAGAATTCTAAAACTCTGCGCTCCTCCAAACCTGACCTCTTGTTCGTGTTCGATTTCTCCAACATTGGCCGTTGGGCCTTCAGCTGTCGAGGCCCCATAACTTTTCCTGCTCGCTGCCTGACTCTCCTCTCTTAAGATACCCCTAAAAACTTACTTCTTCGGCCTCCACTTGTAATGTGGACCAGCGATGAATTCTATTTGATCATCACATGTCTGAAGTGCCTGGGGACAATCTATAATTGGTATATCAGTCATTTACCAGGGTTCCTCGCCCCATCTCCTGTTGACAGGCAGCTTCGTGTTTGGAGCACGATTCTGGTGCCTCCCTCCTACTTTTAAGAACCTCATTGCAACCCTTTGTCTCAGCTTTTAGTCACCCCTCCTAATCTCTAACCTTTTTGGTCCAATGTCAAATTCTGCCCCTTAACTCAATCTGCAAAGCACCTTTGCTGCCTTTCTTTACGTCAAATGTGGTATGGTAAGGTGTTTTTTATTGCTCAAGTGGACCTGTGCTGACAATGGCCACTGCTGCCACGGTGGCTGCCTGTGTGTAAATAGTCCAATGCGGGGGTGGGGGAGGGGGGTTTGAGTTAGGAATTTTACACCCCTTACTTCCTTCCGTTTGAGTGGGCTGGGTGGTTCCTACGTTTCCTTGGGAGTGAGGGATGAAGTGAGGTCGGCAGTCTTCGGAGGACAATCAATTGAGTTGGGTGGTGGACTAGGTGGGCTGATAAAATGTTATGCAATTTTTAACATTTTCTTCCTGGAAAGGCTTTGGGGTATTTTTCTTCGTTAAAGGCACTACATGAATGGAAGGCGTTGTTGATGTTGTAGCCATAGCAAAATAATTACTTGGAGAAGTAGTGATGCCAGGCACCCTAAAAGCTCACTTAATATGTGTGGTGGCCCAATTGCGAAGTGACCCAAACATAATATGATGATCGTAATTTTGATCCCTGGTATGCCAAGTTATGATTTCTTTTTAAATTAATCATTCAAGGGATGTGGGCTTCGCTGACTAGGCCAGCATTGATTGCCCATCACTAATTGCCCTTGAGAAGGTCTGAGTTAGGACAAGATAATGGACTTAGCAATTGGGTTCAGTGGCGCTGGGTTGGGGGAAGATGCGCAAAGGGGTG
This sequence comes from Scyliorhinus canicula, assembly GCF_902713615.1. Classification (NCBI taxonomy): domain Eukaryota; kingdom Metazoa; phylum Chordata; class Chondrichthyes; order Carcharhiniformes; family Scyliorhinidae; genus Scyliorhinus; species Scyliorhinus canicula. Next base: position 148,936,069 of record NC_052158.1, on the reverse strand, counting down.
AGGAAGGGGATGGGGTCAGCGGAATGAGTTGGGGCCGCCTCTCCTGCGCGCTCTGCTGCTGAGAAGTGAGCACAAGTGGATGGATGCGAGGGGAAGCCAATGTCAGGTTTCTTTTCTGAAGCAGTCCTTGCAGCTGGCAACGTGGGAGAGCAGCTGGAGGAGGACCAGGCCTCAGTATCAGTCTGTGCTGGTGAGGGACTGCTGAGGCCCATAGCCAGTGGAAGTTAAAGTCAGCATGACATTCTTGACCTGAATCCGTAACAAGAGTTAATTATCTCTTGTCCAGCTGATTCTAAATGTAGCAAAAGGCTGTCAGGACCTTTTAAACAAAGTTCAATAAAAGGAAAATTAGAAAAAGTGTTTGGATTGTTTGTTCTGTGAAAATGTTCCCTTTGAGAGAAGCTGGTGTTACATGACTGAATTGTTGATTACGTAGAAAAAAAACATGACAAAACCATTCTTTATTCTCCTCATTCCAGTTAACTGAATGTTTTTCATTGCAAATTCTTCTCAAGGAAATATCTTTGCCTGGATCACATACTTTACCATATTTGCAGCTCAGAAACGCAGCTCAGCAACGCATGTACGTCTGCTGTGAATCATTTCCAGAGAAGTTGCCATGTTGGGTATTTGGTGACTTTCCATCAAGGGAATAAAAAGCATGAGCTCAAATTAGGATGCTGTATCCGTTGGTACTTTTAAAAAAGAAAAGACTATTTTATGGCATTGCGATTTCTGCCCTTGTATTTCAGAAAGACCGACAATTTGAAATGTCATGGGGGGGGTGTTGTTGCTTCGCACCATCTGCGCTCATGGATGGATGGATCTGAAGAATGAGCATGTCATTGCTACAACTGAATTGTTAGATGTGGTAAGTTCGGCAGCACAGTGGTTAGCAGCGCAGTGGTTAGCACTGCAGTCTCACGGCGCCGAGGTCTCAGGTTCGATCCCGGCTCTGGGTCTCTGTCCGAGTGGAGTTTGCACATTCTCCCTGTGTTTGCGTGGGTTTCACGACCACAACACAAAGATGTGCAGGGGAGGTGGATTGGCAATGCTAAATTGCCCCTTAATTGGAAAAAAATAATTGATATTCTAAATTTATATTAAAAAAAAGATGTGGTAAGTTCAAGAGAGATCGTCCAACTTGGCATTCGGCATTGCAACTGGCACTATTAACCGTTCATCGAGACGCCGCGTCCCTGTGAGTGCTGAAACTCATAACCGTGCCATTTTATTAATAAACTGACTGTAAATTGAAATATCAAGGGAGGGATTCACCCATTTTCTGGTGCGGCGCATCTCCGCTGACCCTCCGTCCCGCCAGCCAGCCAATGGGGCTGCCCATTGTGGGCACCCCATGCCGTTGGGAAATCCACGGGTGCGAGTGCGCTGCCGGCGAAGTGGAGAATCCCACCGACGGTGAATCCAATGCCAGGTGTTTTAACACCTGTGCAATAAAACAGTACAAGGCCTTTCTTTAACTGTTTATCCCACACCAATTAAACTAGCCCACCCAAGGCGTGGGATTTTCTGCAATCCCCTTACCCGTCAAAACTATTGTGCAACTTTCCTGCTCTTTTTATATAAAATTTAAATTTATTGCCCTTTAGAGGAACACCTTAGTCACTGGGTTCAAGGCATTTCCAGAACTCTCTGAGCAGGCCAAACTGGAGGTCTTTGTCATTCCCCACCTCTTCTCATTCTACAGGACAGGATGATTCCTGCAGCTCGACAGAGGGTAATGTGGGGGCTGATAGCTGGAGATAAATGGGCAACCTGGTGAGATTGAGCAGCTGTAGGTTAAAAGATCCTTTCCCAACAATTTGTACATGTGTGCGAGAGAGAGTGACTGACACCAAAGCAATGCACCAGTGGTGAGCTCAACAACAACAACTTGCATTCACAGAGCACCTCAAAAATAGTAAAACATCGAAAGCTGCTTCACAGGAATGCTCTCAGCCAAAAATAAACGTGCACCAAAGCAAGTGTAGGTGACATTGGACCAGGTGAACATAAAAAGCTTACTCTTCACAGCGCCAAGGTCCCAGGTTCGATCTCGTCTCTGGTTCACTGTCCGTGTGGAGTTTGCACATTCCCCCCGTGAAACCATTGTCGATTATTGTAAAACCCATCAGATTTACTAATGTCATTTCGGGAAGGAAATCTGCCATCCTTACCTGGTCTGCCCTACATGTGACATCAGATCCACAACCCAAAGATCTGCAGGGTCGGTGAATTGGCCACGCTAAATTGCCCCTTAATTGGGAAAATTGAATTGAGTACACCAAATTGTTTTAAAAAGCTTACTCCAGGGAGAAAATTTTAAGGAATCATAGAATAGAATCATAGAATAGAATCATCGAATTTACAGTGCAGTAGGAGGCCTTTCAGCCCATCGAGGCTGCACCAACGTTTGGAAAGAGCACCCTACCTAAGCTCACACCTCCATCCTATCCCCAGAACCGACGAACCCCACCCAATCTTTCTGGAAACTAAGGGGCAATTTAGCATGGCCGGTCCACCTAACCTGCACACCTTTGGACTGTGGGAGGAAACCGGAGCACCCGGAGGAAACCCACGCAGACACGGGAGAAATGTACAGGACTCCGCACAGACAGTGACGCAAGTGGGGAATCGAACCTGGGCTATGGAGCTGTGAAGCAACTGTGTTAACCACTGTGTTACCCATTTGTCTTTAAGAGAGAGGCGTTGGAGGTGGTTCAGGAAAGCAATTTTCCAGCTTGGAGCCAAGTTGGCTGAAGGCGCAGACACTAATGATGGGAGCAAAGCAAGTGGGTGGACCCACAATAAAGCCTGAATTGGGGCACAGCAGATAGTTCTGAAGGTTTTTTAGCTGGAGGAGGTTAGAGGCTCAACCACTCTGTTGACCGCAGTTGGTGTAACCTTGAGGAGACCAGAGACTGGTGAGTTAAAATAAGTAGTTTACTTTGGCCAAGATGTGTGGAATAAATCAATAGCTTCATGACTAATACCACATTTTCCCCATCTTGCAACTAACTGTCTTCACTGTTGACAATGCCTGTGCCTCTTTGCTACTTTATTCTGGTGACCTTTCATGTTATTCCAGCAGTTTTCACCCTTCCTCTTCTTAAGGCACTGACTCATATTGGGATAAAAGTATCATAGTCACTGGATAGTCAGTGGGAGTAGGAATCCTGGCTGGAGGCATGGAGAATAGTTGCTACACACATAGCCATATGCCAGAATGAGTTAGCTTCTGAAAGGGAGGAGCAGGATAGGAAAAAAACACAAATAAAGATTGCTTAAACAGATCTTCAGTGTGTAAATATGTTATCGCTATTGGCGATGTTCTCAGACAGATACAGGAACAGCCCCTCAAGCCTGTTACACCATTCCATTAGATCATTACTGATTTGTATCTTAGCTCTGGCAACCTGTCTGGGTTGTATGTCCTTACCGACAAAAAATGATCAATTTCAATTTATTTAATTGGATGTAGGTGAAATATCCCACAGGGTGGGAATGCTTGTATTCCTCGTGCTCCTGTCCATGTAGGAGCTCCACCATCAGGGCCGGGGTATCTCAATTAACCCATCTATACAAGGTTGACCAGTAAGGCACCGCCGTGTAGTGTACATATCGTTTGTATAAATAAAACTTTGTTTCTTATTGTACTCAGTGTGGAACGTCCGTGTCCTTATTAAAGTGGGTGTCACAGGCAAGGCAAATATTTGCTGCCCATTTGAGCAGTTTGCTAGGCCATTTCAGAGGGCAGTTTAGAGTCAACCACATTGCTCTGGGCCGGGAGTCACAGGTAGACAAATTTCCTTCCCTAAAGGGCACCAGATGGGGTTTCAATGACCATCAATGATAGCTTCACGGAGCCATTATCGAGACCAGCTTTCAAAATTCCAGGTTTTTCTTGTACAAATTGAACTTAAATTCCACCAGCTGCTGTGGTGATGGGATTTGAACAGGTGCCGATAGTGGTTGATGAGGTATGGCGTGAGGCCCCGCCGAGGGTGTCTTGGTCTAATCCAGTTTAAGGTGGATACACAGGGCGCACCTGACTAAAATTAGGTTGAGGGTTTTTTTTTTTCTGGAGGTAGAAGAGAGTTGTGAGCGGTGTTCCAGTGGGCCAGCCAATCTCACACATACATTCTGGTCTTGCCCCAAACTGGTAAGAAGGGCCTCCTTCTTCAACACCATGTCAGTGTTTTGTACCAGGTGAAAGTCAAGTACACCGTGAGGGGGTCGGTTGAATGGTTCTACCAGAGGTAGCAGCCATTGGGGCGTGGGAGGGGGGGGGCATGATTAGACGGGGTTTTTGTTATTTTGTTTTTTGCGAATCATCTGCTGTGGCAATATGGGCTTTGTTGTATAACTTAATGTAAAATTGGAAGATCTTTAATAAAAATATATATATTTTTTAAATGATAGCCTTGTGGTTATGTTGCTGAATCAGCAACCAATCATTGTGAGTTCAAATCCCATTGCAGCACATTGCGAAATTGCACTCAACTAACTTAGTGAATTTGCGTTAGCTCCAGGGGGAAGAGGTGGTTATGAAAAACAGATTATTGTAAAACCCACCTGGCTCAGCTGGAGGGAAGGGAGTTGTTATTCCTGCCTGATCAACGTGTGGCCCTGCTTCCACATACTGTGATTAATCTCAATAACCCCACAGGACAATAAGGCAAATTCTGTCTTGTCAGTGTTACCATCTTAAGAACAAATGAAAAAACTGATATCATAATGAATGAAGTAGACTGATGTGCCACAAAAAAAACGACACCGTGGGTTACAGAGGTATTACAAGTCGGGTCTGATCCTTCACAGGGGTCAGCAATGACAGAAGTGCCATGAGGTTTTTGCACAAAATGTATTTCTCCACAGTTGGTAACACCACTCTTAAAATGGCATTCAAATATGATACGGTGCTTGCATTCCATTGCGTTCCTTCAATGTCTTGGTGTTCCTCGGTGTGTGGGAGCAACTGGTCCTTGATGGATTACACACAGATGCTGAATGAAATAGATTGTTCTTTTTTATTCGTTCATGGGACTTGCCCATCCCTAATTGCCCTTCAGGGGGCAGTTAAGGGTCAACCACGTTACTGTGGATCTGATGTCACATGTAGGCCAGACCAGGTAAGGATGGCAGATTTCCTTCCCGAAATGACATTAGTAAATCTGATGGGTTTTTACAATAATCGACAATAGTTTCATGGTCATCATTAGACTTTTAATTCCAGAATTTTATTAAATTCAAATTTCACGCACTGCAGTGGCGGGATTTGAACCTGGGTCCTGGCATTACTCTGGGTCTCTGGTTTACTAGTCTAATGATCACTTTGCCATCGCCTCCCCCAATTAGACAATATCTAATTGTCTTTGAATCAAAATTATGTTGGATGAGCAATGTGTTTAGTTGGTCTAAAAACACACGTGCCTCAGAATAAAAGCTTACGCCCTAAAAGGCAAAGGAAATACTTCAATGTTTTCCATCCATAACTCTGGTGTCTGCATCCTAACTTTCACCATGTTCATTCACCTATCACCTCCACCCCTGTCCTCACATCATCTTTTGTCACGAACCAGGCCAATTCCATTGATGCATCAATTTGAATATGTTCACCCATTTTTCCAAATCCTTCCATGGCTTCATCTTTCTCGATCTCTGGAAACTCCTTCAGACCCTACAATCCCTTCCTATCTCTGTTACCTCCTCCAGCGCTGCATTCTTCCATGATGTCTGCACAAATCTAGTTGTGGCCCCTTTTGCATCCCTGATTTGAATCGCTCCAGCAATGGTAGCCATGCCTTCCGCTTTCTAACCCTGAAGGTCTAGAATTCCAAACCCATAACCACTACCATCCAGAAGGACAGGAGCAGCAGACGCTTGTGAACACCACCACCTTCAAGTTGTCCTCCAAGAGACTCACCATCCTGACTTGGAAATATATCACTGTCTCTGAGTCAGAATCCTGGAACGCCCTCCCTAACAGCGCTGTGGGTGTAGCTACACCACAGGGACAGCAGTGGTTCAAGAAGACAGCTCACCACACCTTTTCCAGGGCAATTAGGGATGGGCAATAAATGTTGGCCTAACTAGCAATGCCCACATCCCATGAACGAGTATTAAAATGAAAATTCCCTCCTTCAACCTCTCTCCTTCTATGGGACATTCCTTAAACCTTTTTGGCCAAGGTTCAGGTTATTTGTCCTCATTTTTCCTGATGTGGTTCTGTGTTAACTTCTGTCCAATAACACTCCTGTCATGTGCCCCGCGACTACTTTAAACGCAAGTTACTCGCAAGATTCAGAGGCTGATCGAATATCTCTGAACTGAAAAAAAAAACCTGAATTTCATTCCAGTGTATCACGGCGAGGTTGAAAATTAAGGGATCGGGCTCCGGAACTGTTGCTATATCTGCAGGAGACAGTGGATGCCAAGAACTTGTTTAACTGCCTTTGTTTGGCCATTCATCTCCTACAGTCATCCAGTCGTAACCTCCTGGCCTTGGCCGGCAGGTGAAGGCCTGTGCTTTCTGCTCAACCTCTTGTGAGACATTTGTTTAACTAATCTGCTTCTGATTAGGTTGAATGGAACATTCCTCCTCCCCCCCCCCCCCCCCCCCCCCCCCCCCAAACGGCGTGTTTTCCGGAGTCTACCAATAGGATCTTCTGGGCCCACCGATGTCTATGCCATTTTGCGTGGTTCACAAGTCCTGTTGATGGGGTGGGCCGGATGCTCCCACTCTACGTATTTGATAAAAATAAAAATGAGGAAAGAAAAGCTAGTTAGGCCTCAAGGTGATCGCGTGGTGAATTTGTAAATTGGAGCTCTGGAAGACAGTAGCGTATTGTATTCAAAACATATTCTTATGTGCTGCAAGTGTCTATTCTATAAGTGTCACGGTGGCCTAGGGCCATCATTGAATCAGAGGTTCACAGCAGGTGATGGGAATGCAGCCATGGAACATTTAATTTTGGTGATAGCCAGAAAATTGGGAAATTATGATTTTCTGACATGATGGCATATTCTGTCTAGAGTTTGGAGGGGAAAAAGACAAAAGTGATTTTCTAACCATAGCAACTGCTCTCATTCAAATCCCAACCAATAAGCCTGTTGACATAGAAAACATAGACATAGAAAATAGGACCTGGAGGCGCTTCGAGCCCACTCCGCCGCCGTTCACTAATGATCATGGCTGATCACCCAAATCAATAGCCTGGTCCCGCCTTCCCCCATATCCTTCGGTCCCTTCTTGTTAACATACAATGTCTTGGCCCCAAGTACATCCTGTGGTAGCGAATTCCACTGGTCCACCACTCTGTGGGTGAAATTTCTCCTCATCGCTATCCTAAATTGTCTACTCCACATTGTCAGACTGTGACCCCTGGTTCTGAACACCCCCACCATTGGGAACATCCTTCTTGCATCTACCCTGTCTAGTCCTGTTAAAATTAAGACACTGTTAGTTGATCAATCTGAGAGCTGCTGAGATCAGAATTCTGCTTGCTTATTTCAGTTCCATCGGCATTCATCATGCGTGAAACGCAGCACCTGTAGGGTTAATTTTTGATCAGGGGGTCATTGGGTAGATGCACTATGGAGTGTGTCGATCTGCATTATACTGAGTCAGTTAGCTATGGAAATTAATCCCACTGCACATAACCTCATTTGACAGCCCAATGCAAATCGAGGGAGTGCTGCACTGTTGGATGTTCCATCGTTTTTATAAGGTGTTAAAACCAAGGCCATAACTTGCCTATTCATGGGGTTCAGATGAGCACTAATGACCATATGGCTATAGGAAGAGGAGGGAAGGGATTTTTTTCTGGTGTCTTGACCAACATTCCTCCCTCAGCAAACAATACCAAGTTCCCGTACCAGCCTCCCCGGACAGGCGCCGGAATGTGGCGACTAGGGGCTTTTCACAGTAACTTCACTGAAGCCTATTCGTGACAATAAGCGATTTTCATTTCATGGAGATTTTGTGGCCCGATGCCCGTGTAAGAAATAAACTTTTGCATCAGAACGTCACAAAACACTTACAACCAACAAAGTACTTTTGAATTGCGGGTATTTTTGAAATGTAGGGAATTCAACAGTCATTTTGGGCATAGAAAGCTCCCACAAACAACGTGATAACGACCAGGTCAACTGTTTTAACGATGTTGGTTGATTGATGAAAATGCCACGGTTAACACCTTTACTCTTCTTCGAGATAGTGCAACTGGAACTGGATCTTTACATTCAACTGAGAGGGCAGATGGGGTTTTGGATTAACACCTTATCTGAAAGGTGGCACCTCTGACTGCCACACTCCCTCAGAATTGCATGAAAGTGTCAATTTAGATTTTGCAGTTAAGTTCCTGGAGTGAGGCCTGCTTCTGAGGTGAAGGCAAGGGCGCCACCAACTGAGCCGCATCACGTAGCACCGCATAACAGCCTCTCCCATTTCCAAGACAAGCTTGTGCATGAATCTTTTGTGGCCATTACAAGAGAGAAGCATTCAGTAAATTCAAGTTCTTGTTTTTCCGAAACTTGGATGAGCAGTCCAGTGAGAATTCAGCCTCATCGGGAGAGGATGAGGGAGAAACAGTGGCTGGGATTTTCCAGCCTTGCCCGTGGATGTGCTCTTCCAGTCCCGGCAAAAGTCAATGGACTATTGGGAATGGGACGGGACCCGTGGCCACCGCTTCACATCAATGCTTTCTTGTTTACAAAGCAAGGAAAAAGGAATCCAAGAATATTGCAACAGAGGCCATTCAGCCCAGCCTGCCTCGGCTGTCTCTTTGCAAGGCTATTAGTCCTACTCTCCTTCACTTTCCCTATAGACCTGCAATTTTATATTCTTCAACGTATTCATCCAACTCCCGTTGGAACCTGACCAATAAATCTGCATCTTTCAGGCAGTGTAGCGTAGATCATAGAATTTACAGTGCAGAAGGAGGCCATTCAGCCCATCGAGTTTGCACCGGTTGTTGGAAGGACTACCCTACTTAAACCTATGCCGCCACCCTATTCCCATAGCCCCAACTAACCCTTTGGACATTATGGGGCAATTTAACGTGGCCAATCCACCTAATCTGCACATCTTTAGACTGTGGAGGAAACCGGAGCACCCGGAGGAATTTAGGATGGCCAATCCACCTAACCCGCACAGTCAGGCGGGAATTGAACCCGGGTCCCCGGAGCTGTGAGGCAGCAGTGCTAATCACTGTGGCCACCATGCCGCCCCACAACAACTTGCTGCACAAAACAAATTCTCCTCATCTCCCCTCTGGCTCTTTTGCCCTGTATCGGGCAAACATTTGGTGAAAAAAGAAATTAGCATACAAAACAGAAAAACAGACTAAAAGAAGGGGACAAAGGGAAAAAGGAGCTGTTCTCTTTGCATTATCAATGTGAATAATTTTAAAAGAGATTTACTTTTGAGTGATTTACTACACAAACAAAATGTTAGGGAAGTTAAGAAAAAAAAGACCTGTATTTATTCAACACTTCTCTCTCATAATTCCTCCTAAATGATCCACACAAAAGGAGGAGTTGGAATTAGAGTGACAGATCCAACTCCCTGCCTAATCTTTTCCCAACAGAGAGTGACTCATTGGAAATACCAAAGACTGTCTGAGGTTCAATAAGTGCAAATATGTGGCAGTGGATTTATAGACACAACATTAGAAGCTCTTAAATTCTGGGCTAGCTCTGACCACGTGTCTTCTCATGTGTTATAAGAGGCTCCAGGAGGTGGCATATGTCGTCTCTTATTTTATCAACGTCGCTAGATTTTTGCATCGAACATTCATTCTTTGCTCTTCCTCAGCCCCAAGTACCATACAGCACTCCTCATCCTGAGACGTTGAGTCGCAATTCAATGTCACTGCATCGTTTTCGCGTCTGTCCACCGAAAGCTCTTAATGGCCTCAGGCTTCTCGGGCCTTTCTTAAAACCTAATTGTCAGATTTCCCTCTTCTTCCCTGCTGATGTGAAACGTGGAGCTTGTTCTACTTTTCTGGAATGTGCCGAAATTAAATATTAATCTTTCGGACACTGCCTGGAAACCCTCGAGTATTGGTTTTAAATTATTGGGGATAGACGTCTTGGAAGACCAATGTCAGGAGTGTATGTCTGTGGTGGTGGTGGAGGGAGGGTGGTCTGAATCTGAAGTCATGCAATAAAGCCTCCAGGGGGTGACATGTGGCACAGTGGTTAGCACTGGGACTGCGGCGCTGAGGACCCGGGTTCTAATCCCGGCCCGGGGTCACTGTCCGTGTGGAGTTTGCACATTCTCCCCAAGTCGGTGTGCGTTTCACCCCCACAACCCAAAGATGTGCTGGTTAGGTGAATTGGCCAGGCTAAATTGCCCCTTAATTGGAAACAAAAAATTGGGTACTCTTAATTTTTTTTTTAAATAAAGCCTCCAGGAATATAACCCATTGGAGTTTGCCAACTTGGCCAGGTTTTTTGATCCATCCTCTAGGCTTTGAGACCACAAGAAAAAAAATGTAATCCAGCCAACACCTCACAAACCCTGACTTGCTGGTTACTGAAGTTGGCGGTAAGACTTGTGAGGGTGTCAATGGGCAAAGCAATGCTTTTCCACCACTGATGAACAACGCAGCCCCTAAAACCCTTTCGAATTTCAGCACCCTTCCCCAGATTTGTATTGATTTTCCCGTACAGGATCCAGCCGGGAACTTGAATCCAAACAGAGCTACAATCACAACACTCCAACTACTTGTGCAATGATATGATCACCACGATTTGGTTTCCCACACAACTTCATACCCAGGCTAGGCAACAACAGCCCTTTATGTTCCTAACTTTATTTCATTGGAAACATTTAAGGGTCACAAACGCAAGATGGATACAGATGATGAAGGCCAAAATTTCGATCCTAATTTACCAGTCTCGAAAAACTCATAGTTCCTCCATCACAGCAAGCAACTGGTTTTTAAATAATTCTAGGTTTTCGCTTCCGTTACCCAACCCAATGTATAATGTTTTTTTGTGAAAGGTTTCTGGATATCAAGCCTATATTTGTGCCTGGAGCCTGACGCCCTAGTCCAGCGCTGAAACCCAGGGGTAGGATATCAAACCGAGGCTTCATCTGCCCTGTTTTCCATGTTTTGTAAGGGGGTCAAAGATCCACTGGGACTATTCAAGCAGCCCCCTACTAACATTACTGTTTTAAGTAGTGCCCTAGACTTGTCTCATCATCTTTCTGCTCAATCTTAGTCATGGTCAAAGAGCTCAAGTTCTTTTCATCTTATTTTGCAGAACTCAGTTGAAGCCATTCTTGTTATATAGCCTGACCCGCCATCGTGGCAGCTCCTTTACAATGTTGATCCCCCCCCCCCGCCCTAGCTCAAGCCCATTGCCCAATGAGTTCACTGTTCTCTTTTCAATCTGGTGTTATGAGCATAGACAACTGGTGGGAGTGGATGGTGGGGGACGGGTTGGGGAGGGGGGGGGGGGATCCTTGGGAGAATGAGGTGGCTGAATAAAACCTCTAGAAATATGTCCATCCAGTGTTGGCAACTCCACCTGCACCATGGCTTCTCATATACAAAGATGATATTTTTATTTTTATTTTATTCGTTCATGGGACATGGGCGTCGCAGGCTGTGCCAGCGTTTATTGCTCATCAGGGAGCAGTTGAGAGTCAACCACATTACTGTGGGTCTGGAGTCACATGTAGGTCAGACTATGTAAGGACGACAGATTTCCTTCCCTAAAGGACATGAGTGAACCAGATGGATTTTTACGAGAATGCTTTGATGGTCACCATTAGATATTTAATTCCAGATATTTTTATTATTGAATTCAAATTTGACCATCTGCAGTGGCGGGATTTCAACCTGGGTCTCTGTTTTACTAGTCCAGTGACAATACCACTACGCCACCACCTCTCCAAGTGAACACCTCACAAACCCAGAGCTTGATGGTCATGAAGAAAGGATTTGAGCGAGTGGGATAATGCTACTCCTTCTGAGCTTGAATTATCAAATCTCCTTGTTCGAACTCTTCCATTGGCTTTGCAAGTACATTCTCCTAGGCGAGTGAATCCCACATTCTTGCAACCCAAGTGTGTGAAGAAGCTCTTCCCAGAGTCACTTTTAACCACTTTAGCCGCAACCATCTCACGGTAGCTATTGATTGACTTATTTTAAAGGTATCATTCCAACAAGTAAGGCCAGGAAAGGCCATGTGGCATATTAACAGGGTACCTTATTTGGACTTGCACTACTCGCACCATCATATGCTGCCGAGGAGAAGTTAGGACTCCGGAGAGAGAGAAGGGACCAACTTTTTCCTCCATCACAATAACTTCCATGTGTAACAGTGATGTTTTTGTGCCTCGGGTTTGTAAGCAAATGAAAAACAGCGAACAAGTGAAGAGCTTCCTGCCAGGATCATTTGACCACAGGCCTGGAGTAGGCCTCAGATAGAGCCTTGTTCTATCTTAGCACCTGGTTTGAAATGTGGCACAGGGTTGGTTGAATCCTTTTTACTCCTGCAATATCTGAAAACTATATTTCATTCCTGCCTCTCGACCACATTACCAGACTGGACCACAGCCAATCTAAGGCTGAACAGCTGAAAGCGGGCGGCGGGGGGGGGGGGTTACTGCTGTTTTGGTGTGGGATCCCCTCACAAAGTATTTTGTCCAATAAATCAGCAGAGCTAAAAATAAACAGCAAATTACACAGGCTATATTCATTGCCCTCAGGACTGAGACACATTGACTGCCACCATTCTCCATTCTTCCCAGCAGACCGCTCTGGCAGGCACCAGCCACACACACAAACCTCTCGACTCTGCTCCCTGGAAATTAGATGAGAGGGTTCAGACATTACAGCAGGAGATGAAAAACACCCCCTCCGCCAGTGAATTATTCACACAAGCAAACACCAGTCACGTCGAAAAAAAGAAAATAAATGGTACATGACACCCTTCGATTATACCTTAAAGCAGGCATAGTTGATGTCTGGTAAACATGTAAGCCGCTATTTCATCCCCTGCAATCATTGCATGACATCAGTGCGAAAACCTTACTCCGTAAAACATAACATAAACAGTGACTCATAAGTAACAGAATCAACACTTCATTACAAAGTTGATTCTTTCCCCCCCACCTTCTTTTAACCGTTTAGCACACTCGGGAGACACACTGCAGTCCACCATCACCACATGCCTGGAGTATGAAACATTGTACACAAAACACTATCTCAGCCCATCGATCGACAGTAAGACACGCGCGCAAGTAGGTTATTTCTGTACTTACTTTCAGTGAATCAAAGCAGGCGATTACGCGTCCATTTTCGACCTGGCAACTTTTGGAAGGGTGTGCAAATTTACATTCTGTGTCCGGTCGTGAGCACGTCCCTCTTTGAAATTCTCTGCACACTTCCAATGTCAGCCATTTTGTGTCCCGTATCTGTGCCACGCTAACGGCCATGTTTGTGAATTAACAGGCAGGTGAGATAGTCCGGACCAGTGCGGAGATAAACAGGTTGACCGTAGTGCGACGAAGGTCAGTTTAAAAAAAAACTCGACTTTTTTTGAGGGTGTGGAGTGGGGAGGTACCCTTTGCTCTTTCTCGTTTCAGGCAGGCTAAAGGTTTTTCCGACAGAATGATCGCTACGAGGAAGTTCCCTTTCAGAGAAAACCCCTGGCATTAGATTGGCGAGGATTCTTAATTTTACAAACAAAAAAGATTTTCAGAAAGAAAAAGGGGACTTTTTTCTTTTCAAGTTTGGCTGAAAAAGCAACGTTGCTCTGTCACCGGCAAGGAGCTGTACGTGAGACTCGGGATGAACGGTGTACTCTCAGTGACCCATTCCGTGGTGCCAATGTGAAGCCTGAAATGGGGCAATGCCTTCGCTGATAAGTGAGTATCCCAGTTGTTTCCAGTAGTTATTCGAAAGGCAACATCCAGCCAGCTGATTTGGCAAACAGTTTCAACGGTGTATAATCAATATTGATCAAGTCTGCCCTGCCGATTGCAGCGATTTACAGTGATCAATGTTTCCTTTTTGTGTGTGTTTTGATTCCCTCGATTGTTTCAGGCAGAAGGCAATCTTTTCAGTAGAGTCGATTTTTAAAAAAATATTAAAATTCCTTGTTGGTTACAGTGAAATAGCAAGACAGCAATGCCAGGCTGATATACTGCGAAAAGTTTGTTTGTTCTTTCTCTCTCTTTCTTTCTTTCTCTCCCTCTCTCTCTCTCTCTCTCCCTCTCGCTTTCAGATTTAGGTGGGAATGAAAGGGGGTTGGGGTGGGAGAGGGGGCAAAGGGGTAAAGGAGGAGGGGGGGGGGGAAACGGACGGTTGTACTAAAGCTGAAGGGGGGTTGGATGTGCAGTTGTTGCAGTCTAGCTGGTAGCAAGCAAGGCAAAAAAGCAGAGACTGCTCTAGAAGCTGTTCCAAGCAGCAGAGACTCCAGGAAAGGCACTTCTCAGTACCAACCTGTAGGAGAAACAGATACATCAACATTTTACCAACCAGTATTTAACTCCCATCCCCCAAAAAAAAACAAAAGAAAAAAAGCAAAATGAACAGGAAATTAAAAAATAAATCTTCCTGCGTCAAGCTGGAAGTAACATGCAAAGGCAACAGTCTACCTGCGTTTAAAAAAAATACTTACAGTGCAGCATAATGCAGCCAGCCATTGTACAATTATTTTTTTAAAAGGCCCATTTTCTCCTTCTGAAGCAATGCATGACAGGGAGGCAACCAATCAAGGAGAGTGTTGCAGTAATATTCTGGGCAGGAAACCAATGGTGTCGGCTGTCTCATGAAAGGTCACGCCTGTCAGACATTCATTGCTACGCTATAAGCACAGAAAACGCCTATCAAATGCGACTAAATCTGCTGCGTGAAGTCAAACCATGTGCTGATTTTTTGCGTCTTTACCCAACATGCAGTTAGTGGATTAATCCAGGTTAGTTATTCACCAGCTCCAGCAACAATCAAAGCCACCTGCAGAATCTCACATTGGCACGCTCACCCGGGCACACTCACCCTGGCACACACATTTGCACGCTCATGCAATCGTACACACACACGCACTTGCGCAATCACATAGCACATGCATACACAGGCGCTCTCGTGCACGTTCACTGCTTGCCCATTCTGGCGTGTACGCAGGCATGCTCACACATGCGTACACATTCAGAAACATGTGCGCGCACACACAAATCGCACTCCTGCGTGCACAAGCAAACGCACAAGCCTATCCCCGCAGACTCTGAGGTATAGGCTCAGCCCTGTTTTTTGCTGTCAGGAACAAACAGGAGAGAGAGAGAGAGAGAAGAGGGGGGGGGGGGGGTTTTGCTGCGAATGGTAGGTTCTCTTCTCCCTTCCCCCACAACCCGCATGATCCCCATTCCTCGAAACCAAACGAGGTGCCAACACCCATCACAACTCTGTGGTGGCATAAAATGATTTAATTCAGCCAGCGGTCGCTTTCTCAGTATATCACAGCCAAGTCAGATGTTTAACAAAAGCTGCCTTTATGATGACCTTTCTCTATTCCGCAGTTGAGATCCATGTGAAATGGGGAACAGAGTGAGCACAGTGCTGTCTGACGGCCGGGCAGACCGAACAAGCTCTGCCAAGCTAAAATGTGATTCCATTACAGCAGCATTAAATATTCAACAAGGCAATTTGATTTCAGCAAGCCTCTTGTGTGTTTTTCAAATGCCTTACTGGCCCCAACCCTCCCTCCCACCACCACCACCACTACGCCCTATCGCTCTGTGGGTGGTGCCATCAGTTGAAGGCACGGGGATATTACATCCATCCACGCGTCAGTAACTAAGCATCTATTGAGCAACATATCCTGCCAGGAATCAATGCAGCGAACCTTTCCTTCTTTCCCCAGTTTACTTGAGTTAATCCAATAACCCTGGCCAATTGGTAATGTCGTCAGACCAGTAATCCAGAAACGAATACCCCAAGGACATGGGTTCAAACCTCACCCAAGCAACTGATGGAACTTAAATTCAATTAATAAATGTGGAATCTAAAGCAAGTTTCAGTAATGGTGATCGTGGCAATTACCATCTGGTTGACTGATGTTCTTAGGGACACGGCAGCACAGTGGTTAGCATGGTAGCTGCTTCACAGCGCCAGGGTCCCAAGTTCGATTCCCACTTGGGTCACTGTCTGTGCGGAGTCTGCATATTCTCCCCGTATCTGTGTGGGTTTCCTCCGGGTGCTCCGGTCTCCTCCCACAAGTCCCGAAAGACATGCTTGATAGGTGAATTGGACATTCTAAATTCTCCCTGTGCACCCGAACAGGTGCTGGACTGTGGCAACTAGGGGCTTTTCACAGTAATGTCATTGCAGTGTTAATGTATGCCTACTTGTGACAATAATAAAGATTATTATAGGGAAGGAAATCTGCCATCCATACCTGATCTGGCCTACTTATAGCTCCAGACCCATAGCAATGTGGGTTCGCTCTTAAATGTTCTCTGACATGGAGTTTTGAGCCACGCAGGTCAAGGACAAATGGAGATGGTCAATAAATACCAGCGGCCCTTGCCAGCGATGCACACACGCCATGAAAGAATACAAAAAGATAACAGTTGAGAGTGCCCACTGAGGGAGTGAGAACGCATCTAAGTGCTCAGATCGCAACAAGATGCAATTCTCCCACCCACCCCCACGATAATATCTTGCCCTCATTTTTAGAAACATTGCTCCTCTTTTCGAATTCCTCCGGATCCATTCCCCCCCCCCCCCCCCCCCCCCCCTCTCCCCACCCACTCTCCTCCAACCGTTATCCAAAGCCATTGATGGGTTTTATGGGTACACGGCAGCCACTTGTTGCTTTGCTGCAAGGGGGCTTGTGTGGGGGGGGGGGGGGGGGGGGGCAAGAGGTGGGCGGTGGCTTGCGTCATACCTACACACACCTCCAAGGGTAGCGGGTTACTCGATAGAAATCGGGACTGGGAACGCTGCCTGATTGGTCCTCCCTCCCTAGCCCAGCATGAGCAGTCGATTGGACGCTCAAGACCTCTCTAGTCTATGCAGCACATTATTGTCCTGGAAAAGTGCATCCCGGGCACAAAACACTGACAAACATAATGCACAGCCAGACTCCAATTACACCCCTGAAATGAATTGAAATAAAAACACTACATCCTGACTAATGGGCAAGATCAACACTCTTATGTGGCGAGCAATAGATTGAAGTCATCGCAAGTTGGTACTTATCTAGGGATCTGCAAAGTTATGTTGCAAGATTATTGCGGCAATTAGGATAGATTTTAAAATTATTCTGGGGATCTTTCAATTGCTGTAATAAGCAATTGTGGCTTAATTGCTCAGCTTCAACGTGCTGTTTCCAAGTGATAGGCGGAGCTGCTTTCTGGGGTAAGGAAGTGGATGGAACATCTAAACATGAGGGGGGGGGGGGTGAAATGGCACCATTAGTGAATGAAGAACTTGTCGTATGAGGAGCGTTTGAGGACTCTGAGTCTGCACTCGTTGGAGTTTAGAAGGATGAGACAGGACCTTATTGAAGCTTACAGGGTACTACGAGGCCTGGATAGAGTGGACGTGGAGAGGATGTTTCGACTTGAGGGAAAAACTAGAACCAGAGGACACCATCTCAGACTAAAAGGGACGATCCTTTAAAATGGAGATGAGGAGGAATTTCTTCAGCCAGAGCGTGGTGAATCTGTGGAACTCTTTGCCGCAGAAGGCTGTGGAGGTCAATTCACTGAGAGTCTTTAAAATAGAGATCGATAGGTTCATGATTAATAAGGGGATCAGGGGTTATGGAGAGAAGGCAGGAGAATGGGGATGAGAAAATATCAGCCATGATTGAATGGTGGAGCAGACACGATGGGCCAAGTGGCCTAATTCTGCTCCTATATCTTATGGTCTTATTAGAATGACTTGTCTGTTCAGTACTGCCCCAGACATGCTGCGGCCTATACATGCCTCATAAGCGCACCTTTCCCAGCCACCCTAACTCATCCCAATTCGGCTGCCAATGAAGAGTCGATTTACTTTCCAATAGGGAGCTGGATTCTCCGGTCCCTCAGCCACGTGTTTCACGGCAGCGCGTGATGGGATTCTATACTCCCGCTGTTTGCAATGGGATTTCCCATCGAAGCCACCCCACGCCGGCCAGGAAACCCGCGGGCAGGCGGGAAAAGTGAATCGCAGGAAAATAATTTGGGCCAGGCTAAGGCTGAGGGGGAAGCCAGTGTACCGAGAGGATGGCTACACGGATTCACCATTTTAAACAAAATTCTTTCATGCAATATGGACATCATTGGTAAAGTCAGCATTCACAGCCCTTCCCTATTTGCTTCTTGGGCCATTCCAGGAGATCCACTAAGAGTTAACCACATTGCGGTGAACCAGGCTGGGTGAGGCTGGCAGATTTCCTTCCCGAAAAAGGACATTCATGAACCAGATGGGCTTTTTGACGATAGTTTCATGCTCACCATTACTTGAATAGTTTTCAACTCCAGATTGATTAATTAACTGCATTTAAATTTCACCAACCATGATGAGATTTGAACCCATGACTCCATTATCCTGGGCCTCTGGATTATTAGCCCATTAACACTATGCCACCTCAGGGGTGCGAGGATGGGTGTTGGAGGAAGGAGATCACATGACCACACCTTCAGGAACATGACCTCACAGATTTATTTAGACCCATGACGGGAAAGCTCCATGTCTCCATGGGCCCACCATCTCTTGCCAGCCTTATTGCCTCTAGTCCCTCGACGCCATAAACATCAGTGGCATCAGGAAATCAATTAAGGATCTCAGGCCTCTCTCCCAAGTCAGGGCCTAAACTACAGAAGGAATCTATTTTTCTCCTTCCCCAATTAGGTCTCAAATCTATAAATCTGCCCCAGTTGACAGAAAATAGATGGGATAATAAAAGCAAAATACTGCAGATGCTGGGAACTGGAAATAAAAACAGAAAATGCTGGGAAAGCTCAGCAGGTCTGGCAGCGTCTGTGGAGAGAGAAGCTAAAGTTGACGTGCGTGATTTAATGGCCTAGTCGCGCCCAACCTGATGGCGCGATGAGGCTGTTTAATCTCGTGAGAGGCCCCTCGAGGGATTCACGATGCTCAGAAGGCCTCGCGAGACTTCATTAGATCCACCAAGACATCGCGATCTGGATCTCATATTTAATGACTCATGTAAATGTGTCTACACCAGATTCTCCCAGGAACTAGAGGCCTCACCTGGGAGACTTCGCCACGGCGCCGTTTAGCACTGGTCCACACAAACGCGGCATAATGTGGGGTGGGGGGGGGGGGTCTCGCAGGGCATTGGAGACCTCCGGGTGAGACTCTGGGAATTCCTCCGGCACTTGAGCATTATGGCACTGCCATGGTGCCTGGGTGGCACTGCGGGGTGCAGAGGCACTGCCAGGGTGCCAGGCTGGCAGGGCCAAGGTGCCCGGGTGCCATGTTGCCCATCCCAGGTTTCAGGCCCGGGGGTGCCCTGCGGGAGGACTCGAGGACCTCCTAAGTGGTAAGTTGGGGCAATGGGGGGGTTATCAGTTCAGGAAATGAGGTAAGTGCAGCCTCAGCAGAGTCAAACCCGCAGAGACCACAACAAACATTAAATCGCTCCTGATGTTTTTAGTCCCTCGACTCTTCTTCAACTAGGAGTTTTTCAAGCATTTTCTGTTTTCACTTAATCACTGGGAGATGGGAGCAATATAAACAGTCCATGGGAATTAGAGAGACATATATACAGACACGGTAGCATGGTGGTTAGCATAAATGCTTCACAGCTCCAGGGTCCCAGGTTCGATTCCCGGCTGGGTCACTGTCTGTGCGGAGTCTGCACGTCCTCCCCGTGTGTGCGTGGGTTTCCTCCGGGTGCTCCGGTTTCCTCCCACAGTCCAAAGATGTGCGGGTTAGGTGGATTGGCTATGCTAAATTGCCCGTAGTGTCCTAAAAAGTAAAAGGGGGTTGTTGGGTTACGGGTATAGGGTGGATACGTGGGCTTGAGTAGGGTGATCATTGTTCGGCACAACATTGAGGGCCGAAGGGCCTGTTCTGTGCTGTACTGTTCTATGTATATGCTAAAACTATTTGAAAGGTAATTTGAAGCATATAATTTGCACAATTTAACAGATAACAAGATCATTTTAAACCACAAAATGAAAGGTTGTAAAAAGTCGAATTTCAGGTGTAATTTTGACCTGATCCATCAGTCAGACAACAGGCAGGATTGGATGAAATGCTGTTTCTACATTCCATCCTTAATGATTTTCGTCTCAATTGCAACTCCAGTGCAGTACTGACAGAGTGCTTCACTGTCTGAGGTGCCATCTTTCAGTGGAGATGCTAAACTGAGGTCTCAACTGCCCTCTCAGGGGATCCCGGGAAGCTTTATGCAGAAGGCAAGGGAAACCTGACCAACATTCATCCCTCAATCAGCACCGTTTAGAAAAAAAAAAAATCGTTTGGTCATGATCACTTTGCTGGACGTGAGAGTTTGCTGCGTGCAAAATGGCTGCCATGTTTCCCACACCACAGTGATGACTATAATGTCACAAAATACCTAACCGGCTGCAAAGCAAGTTTGGAGACGGTTGGAAATACACTCATTTAAGTCTTTCTTAACCCTTGAAAGTAATAGAGTGTAGCTTCGGCTGGAAATCTCCGGCCGTTCACATCGGCGTGATTTTCGGGACCCACCAGCAGCACATCCCCTCCCAAGGACTTCCCAGGGCATGGGGTGGCTTCAATGGGACATCCCATTGACAGCAACGGGAGCAGAGAATCCTGCTGCCAGTAAACAGCCCCCCCCCTGCCGAGAAACACGTGGCTGAAAGGCTAGTGCACCCCTCCCTTAGAGCTGGAAACCTTCATCTGATCCCACATGCAATCCTGCTCAGTGAGCTGCGTTAAAATATCCTTCCTTTGGCCTATTTCCAAGGGGACTGGTAAGAGGGAATAGATAGCCGGGTTGTTCTCAGACGCCCACACTCATGTCCTGCCCACTCCCCCTCCCTGTCAGTGGCTACTCAGCCCGTGCTCACCCTGTCAAAAAAAGATGCGGGCTCGAGTTGAAATTTTATCTTCTACTGCCTCATATCGTGTCCCTGTTCTCTCCTGTCAGATTTGTCCCTGCATTACATTTCTTTGAAGCTTGAATAAAAATGATGAAATATTGTTTTGCAAGGACAAATGCGACACTGACTCCGACCCCTCCCCCCCGCTCCCAGAGCCTTTCTTCCATCATCTCAAACCAAGATCTGAATCACATTACAAAGTTGCTCCATGAACATTGGGCTCACCCCCTCCCACCTCCCTCACCCGAGGTGGTTATTCCTCATGTGGCGGTAACGCTTCAACAGGCTGCTTGGACAATGGCTGGGGTCCGGGGGAGGGCACCATGAGAGTTGAGATTAATCCCTATACTCAAACATACTTTATCACACACTTAGGGGCCTTGAAATAACATCAAGTCCACATTGAACCTACAGCACAAAACAAGCCAACTGTTCTATCCTGATATTTCTGTTCCACATCAGTTTCCTTCCACTTGCCTTCTCACCTTATCATCATATAATATTTATTTCTCCCTCATGGGTTTATTGAGATTCCCCTTAAATGAATTGATGGGCACGATTCTCTCAGAAGGGAACAAAGTCCCCGAGCGAACATGTTTAGCCGCGTGGTTCCAGGTGCTCACAGTGCCGTGAAAAGCATGGTTATTCAATGCAAGGTGTTGAATAAGGAGCTGGAGTGGGGAACGCGCGGCTAAGGCCACACATAGCCCCGTTTTGTACAGTGTGGAACTCCGCTCGCCGGAACTCCCCACTGCAGCGAGAGATCAGGAGGCCATTTTTAAATGGCATCCCGATCTCCAAAGCCCCCTCTCGCACTGCGGGAGGGTCCCCGGCCCCCTCTCGCACCCCCCCCCCCCAACACCCAGGCCGAGCAACCCTGGCCTGGTAGTGCCACCAGTCTGGCATCCAGGTGGCAGTGCCAATGTGCCAGGCTGGCACTGTCACAGTACTCCGGTGACATTAGCAATGCCCGGGCATGCAGCTTGGGGCCTCCAATCCCCTGGGCGATCCCACTTGGGGGTACCAGTGCTGAGCAGCGCTTGCCCGAGGTCTCTGAAACGAAGAGGGTGAATCCCAAAGCCTCAGGTACGTTGGGAATATGCACACTAACTGCCCCGCTCCAATATGCAGATCCCGCCCACTCGTCCCTCTCATACCCTCTATGCCAAAGTGTGCCCAAAGTGTGCACCCTCAATCAATTCAATCCAATCAGGAAAATTCAATCCACTAATTATTTGAATCTCAAAGAAACATAGAATCCCTGCAATGCAGAAGGAGACCATGCAGCTCATCAAGTCTGCACCAACCCTCCAAAAGAGCCCAAACCCCCGCCCTAGCCCCACAACCCAACCCAACCTTTGGGCACAAAGGGGAAAGCCTCACATAGCCAATCTACCCAACCTGCATATCTTTGAACTGTGGGAGGAAACTGGAGCACCCGGAGGAAACCCGGGGTCCCTGGAGCTGTGAGGCAACAGTGCTAACCATTGTGCCACCCACTTTATCAAGGAAGGTGGGATACAAAGGAGTGGAATTTGTGCTTTAGTTGAACAGAGCTTTGGTCAAACCTCATCTGGAGCACTTTGTTCAGTGCTTAGGAAGTCCACCTTAGGAAGGATGTTTTTTAAAATTAAGGGGCAATTTCGCGTGGGCAATCTACCTAATTTGCACATCTTTGGGTTGTGGGGGCGAGACCCACGTAGACACGGTGAAAATGTGCAAACTCCCCATGGACAGTGACCCAGGGCCGGGATCAGACCCAGTGCCGTAGACAGTACAGGATATAATAGCCTTGGAAACGCTGCAACATAGATTCACCAACATAACGCGGCAACTCAGAAGATAAAATCATAGGGCAGGTTGCACAAATTTGGCGGGTATTCTCTTCAATATGGAAAATTGAGGGGTAATGTGACTGAGGCATTTCAAATGTTAAACGGGTTGGATAGATGTGATATGGAGAAAAAGTTTCTTCTCGTTGGATAATGAACAGCCAATGCATCACAGTAGAAGCACTTGGGATTTTCCCTGAAAGACTATGGATGCTTAAATAATTGGAGCTATTAAGACTGAAATTAATAAAGACCTTTTAGTTAATACAGTGAAGCAAAGATAGAGTTGAGGTACAGATAAATATTAATTGAATGGAAGAATAAACTCAGAGGTCCTGAATGTCATTGTCTTATTCCCAATAGATTAATGCCTCCATTAAAATGGCTGATGAAGGACTTTTAGAGGAATATGTCAAATCATAGAACTTACAATGCAGGAGGAGGCCATTCGGCCCCTCGTGTCTGCACCGGCCCTTGGAAATACTTAAGCCCAAACCTCCACCCTATCCCCGTAACCCCACCTGACCTTTTTGGACACGAAGGGCAATTTATCATGGCCAATCCACCTAACCTGCACATTTTTGGACTGTGGGAAGAAAGCGGAGCACCCGGAGGAAACACACAGACACGGGGAGAAAGTGCAAACTCCACACAATCACCAGAGTCCGGAATCGAACCTGGGACCCTGAAGTTGAGGCAGCGGTGCTAACCACTGTGCCACCCCAAATGTTTTTCTGCCACCAACCCAGAGCATAATTTCAGGGCCGGAACCCTAATTGAACCTGTGTGATCCTGAACATCACACCCACATACCTTGTCCACACAATCATTTCCCAGTCGTTAAGTAATAGCACTGGCAAAGGCTGAACCTGCACATTGGGGGATTTGTGGCTTCTTTTAACATGCCAAATAAAATGAAGGAAGAAAATCATAATGAATAGTCTCTATCTGTTTGCCACTGTGCTCACTGCAGCCAAACTATTTCCTCCTTTAAGTGACACAGCCATTGTCCAATGCTGATATCATGAAATCTACTTAATCTGTCAGTGTGATTTGAGCTCCAGTTTTAAGATTAAGAAAATATAGAAAAACATGAGCAATGGGGGCAGCAGTCGAACACACGCCCCTCGAGCCTGTTCTGACAATTGATAAGATCATGACTGATTCTTGTATTTAATTCCAATTTCCCCACTATCCCCATATCTTTTGATTCCCTGAGGGCTTTAAGATAGTTTTTTTTTGTTTTATTAAGCTCGCAGAATCTTTAATTTTTAAAAATGGATGGTTAAGATTGGTTAATTTTATGTTAGCCATCAGATGATATTCATCAACTGGAACTTTGTGGTTATCTCGCTTGAATTGAAGCTAATTTTCTCACTCTCAACTTGTTAGAATTATCTCATTTTCAGAGTCCATATGGCAAGCTCTGTAAGCAGCCAAGTGCCTCGATCTAGATGCTGAACTCATGACCCCTACCCCCTCAAAAAAAAGGGTCAAGAGCAGCATATTCACGGAATACGACCATCGCCATGTGTTCCTCCAAGTCACGCACCATCCCGACTTGGACGTAATCGCCGCCGTCCTCTCGTTGCCGCTGGACCAAAATCCTGAAACTCCTCACCTAACTACACCTTAGGGGGTTACCCTCACCATACAGATTGCAGCGCTTCAAGGAGGAGGCTCACCACCACCCGTCTCAAGGATAACTGGGAAAGGGCAATAAATGCTGACCTTGCCAGCGGCACTCATATCCCCAGAATGTATATCAAAAAAGGACAATCTGAGGGGGCATGTTTACAGCAGTCTAAGGCTTCCCTAAATAGCCTAACGTAAGATGATTGAGTTACCTGGTGACTAAGCTGGTGCGGCTGCCTTCTGCCTAGTTTTATAGTCAGCAAGAAAGATCAGATGGGGGTCTCCATTCATGCTGAGTCAGTAGTTCACGGCCTGAGTTGTTGTAAGAGCATTCCAATTAGCTTCAGTCAGTGTGCGAAGGAGAGACAAAATTACCCTCAAAGTGTCCCTGCTCCTGTTTACTATCTGATCACTTCTCATGGAATCTTACAGCACAGAAGGAGCCTATTTGGGCCAACGCTTCTATGATAGATGTTTACTGGTGCACTGCTAGAAACTGAGCATTAAAAAAACATCTAAATAAATTGACTTGCGAGTCTCGATCGGTCAGGAGACAATAGGTGACCTATTCGAACGGTTTCCCAAATCGCTCCCCCCCCTCGGATTTTCCTCACTGGGTCTGCTGTAGATTAATTGGTAGATGTTGGTTGTTATGTTTTCTCAACGTTGTCCCATTAGGATGGTCAAAGACAAACCAAATAGATTTTGTCCGGCAACTTTTATGTTCCTAAGTGTGAGGGCAATCAGCTCAGTCAGTACCAGGATGGGCAAGTTGTCAACATCTTTTTACCACTTCAGATTCACACTTGAAGAATGGCGCTCAGGCTGGATAGAAGACGGTTCAACACCTCTGGAACCAGCATAAATCATCCATCAGGTAGGAGGGAAGAAAGCTGGAGAGGAGAGGAATTAAAAATATAGTGATGATGGTTCCCCCTTTCCTCGACTGCTCAAAGTACGTGGTGTCGCTCCTCCTAAATGGGTCAGCTGTGGCACAGTGGGTAGCATTCAGGAAGCTGTCTGTTCAAATCCCACGCCAGAGACCTGGTGGTGTTTAACCCAGGTGAACACTCCAGAAAAGTACTGAGGGAGGGGTACTACTGTGGGAGGTCAGGTAAGGTGCTAAACCAAGGTCCTGCCTGCCCTCTGATAGTGAATATAAAAGACCTTATGGCACATCCTTTTTATCCTTTTAACCAACATCATTTAACAAGAGATGGCTTATACATTGCTGTGGGCGGAAGCTTGATGTTGCCCAGTGTGGGTTTTCAGTGGGGTGGGGAGACCCTCCCATAGTGCGATTGGGCTGCAGGGGGGGGGTTGGGGAAAGAGGTCGGGAATCGTTTTGGCATCCCGATCTCTCGTGACACTGGGGAGTTCCGGAGCTCCCCTTTGCACAAAACGGGGCTATTTACCGCCTTGGCCGCGTGTTCCCCGTTCAGGCCCCTTGTGCAACGCGTGTCGCGCTGAACAGCCGTGTGTTCCTCGGTAGTGCGAGTGCCGGGGAACACACGGTTAAACCCACTCGCTTGGAGACTTTGTTCCCTTTTGGGAAAATCGTTCCCGATAGAAAAAAAATGAAGGGTACAATTTCAACAATATATTTCTCATTTTGGGTGAGTTTAGTGGGGTGTTTCCTGCTGGCTTTTTGGGCAAGATCCACGCCAACATTCACCCACACATTTGTTGGGCCTTGGGGAGTTTCTTCCCGGTCTCGCCCATATTTGGAAATAAGAGCGAGTATGAAAGAGCCTCATAAAGGTTTTTTTTTGGGGGGGGGGGGGGTGAAGGGTGGGGATTCTGAAAGGGAGGGATGCAAAAGGTTGGGGGGGGGGGGGGGTACTGTGGAGGCCTGAAGGTGGAGGGTCTTCAGTGACTCCATAGCTATCCTCACCTGGGGGCAGGGGTAATGTCTTGGCATTTTCAAATGCCAGGAAACACTTGGAGGGGCAAAAGACCTGTGAGCCCCCCCCCCCCAACCATGTGGTCAGCATGTTTCTGGAGAGCAGAAGTGATTCGGGTCAGTTTCACATTGTGCTGGCGGGGCAAAGAATTGTAGGAGCCAGGAGACTCCAGCTTTAAAGAGCTCCTGCATATTTAAAGAGGATTTAAATATGCTAATCTCATTCACGCAGAGCAAGGGCGTGACACAGGTCACCCCAGCTCGAACTGGAGCCGCAGAAACTGCCTGTTGCAAATCCTGTTTCGGGCCCCTCCCTGAAATTCTCCTGACAAAACGGGATTCGCGCCAGGTGCCACAGGGCCAGAGAATCATAGAACCGAGTCTGCACTGACCCTCCGAAAGAGCATCCCAGCCAATCGTCCCCTTAATTTCTTCATTGAAGAAGCTACATTATCGTGGTTGTTCGCTCCAAATCCCGCACATTTGATGCAAGACAGTTTTTATGACACAAAAAGGGTTTTTAGTATAAACTCAATTATTATTTTACAAAAACATACTGGAAAGCTTTCCCTGCTCATTTTACAGATAATTTTATTTTCAAATGCCATTTTCAAAGAGTACTTCGAGGATCAATATCATTTAGTGCTTCTCTCCAAAGATACTCTCGTGGCTCAATGAAGCAAGAGAAGGTGCTCAGCTGTACAGAGCAGACAGGTGTTAAGTTCAAACCTTGTGCTTCACCCAATTACTTGGCTATGTGCAGGGGTTACCAAGGTGGGCCTCGGTTACCATGCATTGCAAACTGAGAGAGTGCGATTAAGCCTGGCTTTCACATCGACACTCCAGCAATGGTGTATGCAACCTTGGCTAAAACAATTAACGGTCGATTGTCCTGGTGTCATCATGAATTAGAGATTAATCCCCAGGACGTTACCATGAGCAATCAGAAAATAAAATTACAGGGGCATTAAAAAAATAAATTGTAGGAGTTTTTTTTTTTAAATTTAAGAGTACCCAATTATTTTTTTCCCAATTAAGGGGCAATTTAGCATGGTCAATCCACCTAGCCTGCACATCTTTGAGGGCAAAACCCACGCAAACACGGGGAAAATGTCCAAACTCCACACAGGCAGTGACCCAGAGCTGGGATCGAACCTGGGATCTCGGCGCCATGAGGCAGGAGTGCTAACCACTGCGCCGCCACGTTGCCCAGGGAGTATTTTTAAACTTTCTTTGAAGACTTTAATTTATTAGTTTGGCAAGTACAGCAGATGGAGCTAAAAGATTGTTCGACTGGGTGGGGCAGTTGGAGGCACAAGACTGAAATCGCCAAGAATATACCAACCAGAGGTGGTAGTTCCAGGTAAGGCCAAATGCAGGGGCTGCCGTGATGGCCCCAGTTAAATGACCTCTGATCATGAGTGGACACTGGCCAGCTGTGCAAGGTATTGGGAGAGCAACCATACTGTGGAAGATGACTCGGCAAAAAGGAGGGGGGAGTGGGAAGGTTGGGGAAGGAAAGAGAGGGGAGGAATATCAGGCACTTTATATTTTCCATTCACCCAGAAGATGCAGAATTCCAATGGATTGGTGGGTCTGTGAACAATTTGTACATTCAATCTCTGCACTGGGCTTGCATCTTACTTTTGGCATAGCTGATGCAATGTAAATATGATCGGAATGAGCTTACTAAGTCCAGCGTCTCTTAACAGCAAGTCTGTCTGCACCAAATTTGAATACAGCCAGCAATATCTCAACGTTCACAGTTTAAAGATTCCTCAACTCCGTATATTATGAAATGTACCTTTCATTTTTGACAAAACACTGATTGCCATTGCGGCCCGGGAGCACAGCAGTTAGCACAGTTGCTTCACAGCTCCAATCACATGTGAGGCTATTGCTGATGCAGTCCCAGTTACTGAACCAACCATTTTCTGACATACCTGACATTGGTCTAAAATTCTGGTTGACCGATACTTATATTGCATGAGATTCTGGGCAGGATTCTCTGATCCTGAGGCTAGGTGTTGACTCCGTCATAAACGCAGTCGGGAAACATGGCCTCAGGGTCAACAATTCTGGTCCCTACAGGGGGCCAGCATGGCACTGGGGTGGCCCACGTGGTTCCAGCTGCTGATCCCGGCATCAACTGGGTGCTGCGGGGTCCACACATGCACAGTGGTACTGGCGCCAACGAGCGCATGTGCAGTGGCTCCCTTCTCCACGCCGGCCCCGACGCAACATGGTGTAGTGCTACAGGGGCTGGCGCGGAAGAAAGGAAGCCCCCAGCCCGAGAGGCTGGCCCGCTGATTGGTGGGCCCCGATTGCAGGCCAGGCCACAACGGAGGCCCCCCCCGGGTTGGACCCACAACAACCTGCTCTCACACCTTCCAATCTGGTTTTAAAAATGGTTTGATACAAGAACTTGCACTGTCTCGTATGCTGAGAAACCACAGTTATCATCTTGTGAACCATAGTGTACAGGAGTGAACGTCCAAGATTCGCCCTTCACTGTACCCTAAACAATATAAGTGGCCTTATGGCGTAGTGGGGGAGTGTTGTATGTCACTGAGCCAGATGCTCCAGGTTAGAGTCCCACCCCAGGACTTGATGGCAGAGGAAGGTGTCTTCCTAAGGCGGCAGGTCAAGTGTCAAAAGTCTGCACTGGTGCACCATTAGGCGTGGGAAGAGAAACAAGAAGTAACATGCAGCTCACCTTCCAATATAATTGAACCAAAGCCAGCATTTTGTGTTGTGCCGCTCGCATAGTGCGATGCAGCTGACCAACACATTTGCCACACAGAAACTATATTTAGAACTTGGGAACACAGGAACAGCAGCAGCTATTTAGCCCCTTGAGCTTGTTTCTCTATTCAGTGAGATGGTACCTGGTCTGCTACCTAACTCCATAAATCCACATTTGCCTCATATCCCTTAATAACTTTGGTTGAACAAGAATCTATCAATTTAACAACAGTCCACCAATCTACACAGTAGCTGTCGAACACTTCCAGTGGTATAAATACATTGCACATAAGCTTAACCTATCGTCCATCCTGTATCCATTGCGTTCGATCAAAGGTCAACCTGCACTTTGTATTTTGTGGCGCTATGAGTTGGTAAGAAATAAGGCCATAAGACATAGGAGCAGAAGTAGGCCACTTGGCCCATCGAGTCTGCTCCGCCATTCAATCATGGCTGACATTTTTTCATCCCCATTCTCCTGCCTTCTCCCCATAACCCCTGATTCCCTTATTAATCATGAACCTATCTATCTCTGCCTTAAAGACACTCAGTGAATTGGCCTCCACAGCCTTCTGCGGCAAAGAGTTCCACAGATTCACTACCCTCTGGCTGAAGAAATTCCTCCTCATCTCGGTTTTAAAGGATCGTCCCTTTAGTTGGAGATGGTGTCCTCTGGTTCTAGTTTTTCCTACAAGTGGAAACATCCTTTCCACATCTACTCTATCCAGGCCTCTCAGTATCTTGTAAGTTTCAATAAGATCCCCTCTCATCCTTCTAAACTCCAACGAGAACAGACCCAGATTCCTCAAACGTTCCTCATACGACAAGTTCTTCATTCCAGGGATCATTATTGTGAACCTCCTCTGGACCCTTTCCAAGGCCAGCACATCCTTCCTTAGATACGGGGCCCAAAACTGCTCACAATACTCCTAATGGTGTCTGACCTGTCAACTTCATGCAAAATCCCAACCTGAAGCATGGTGATATTTTCATGAAGGTTAATTTGTTCATAGCGCCAATTCTGACACACATGGTGTTTTGATTCTATTAAAGGTTAGCCGGTGAGAGAGGCGGAGCATTAGAGACCGCATTAATATTTGGTGATCACTTAATGACCTGACTAAGCTATGGGTACAATATCCTGCAATTGTGAATTTTTTCAAATCAGCCCAGGAGTTA
Source organism: Scyliorhinus canicula (assembly GCF_902713615.1). Taxonomy (NCBI): domain Eukaryota; kingdom Metazoa; phylum Chordata; class Chondrichthyes; order Carcharhiniformes; family Scyliorhinidae; genus Scyliorhinus; species Scyliorhinus canicula. The sequence continues at coordinate 148,905,702 of NC_052158.1, read as the reverse complement.
ACGTGTGTTCACAAAACAGAGAATGCAGTCATAAGGCTCACAGCCATCGGGAAAAAAATGGAAGGTGGATGTGGGGAAGGGGGAGGGTGTACGGTTGGTGATGGGGCGGGGAGAGGTGCAATGGTTTTGAGAAAGTTCCTGAAAACAGGGAGGAAAGTGGAGACAACCGGGCAGAGAGATCATGAGAGCACCGATAAAGTGGCCGGACAAGTAGCCGCTAAGAACAAAGAATAAAGAACAATGCAGCACAGGAACAGCCCTCCAAACCTGTACCAGTCATGATACCACCCTTGGCCGAAAACCCAAGAGTTGGAACAGACGACAGAAATCAACCCGATGTTGGTGCAATGGCATGTGCATGCTGGGTAAAGAAGACTGGATCACTTCACTAAAGTAGAGTGAGGTCGCACAGCCCTGGAGGGATTTGAAAAGGAAGAACCGGGTGTGACTGTAATGCCTACAGGAAGTGAAGATGTCTTGAAAATGGCGACAATGGAACACGGAACAGAAACATGAGCCAGTATGAAATAACGACAGGCTATTCCAACTGCCAATCTTGCTCCTCTCATGGCCCAATCTGTTCTGATTCCCAGGACTGTCATATGAGGAGAGATTGACTAGGTTGGGATTGTTCTCGCTGGAGTTTTGAAGAATGAGGGGGGAATCTCATAGAGACTTATAAAATTTTAACAGGACTAGACAGGGTAGATGCAGGGAAAATGTTACTAATGAGGAGTGTGTCCAGAACCAGGGGTCACAGTCTGAGGATTCAGGGAAACCATTTCAGACAGACAGAGATAAGGAGACATTTCTTCACCCAAAGAATGGTGAGCCCGAGGAATTCATTACCACAGGAAGTAGTTGATGCTAAAACTTTGAATATATTCAAGAAGCGGCTGGATATAGCACTTGGGGAGAATGGGATCAATGGCGGAGCAGGCTCGAAGAGTCAAAAGGCCTCCTCCTCCTATCTTCTATGTATCTATGTTCTACCGAAGAATGTACCCATTTGTTTAATTATCTGCAGGAAATTCGGACTACTCCTTCACACAACAGATAGTGGAAAATCTCAACTCTCTTACCCAATAAAACTATTGAAGATATGGAGTAACTGGAAATTTCAAAGCGGAGATGAAGCTATGCCAAGTAAGGATATTGAGGGATATGGAACGAAGGGTAGTTGGAGCTAATAAAGGGATCAGCTAGGATGTAACTTAATGGCAGAAAAGACTCAAGAGATGAATGGCCTCTTCCTGTCCCTACGTTCTTCCTTATGTACCCTAATTCCCAACTGCTAACAAACTCAACTCCAGGACATTCAGCCATCCCGCGTTTTGGCTTACTTTGTTTCCCTTTGTGAAAAATGTTTCTCGAGTACCAGAAGTATCAGCTTGTCTCTATAGTTAGGAGCATTCTTGAGTCCAAGGGCTCAAGATTTAATATTCACTCCAATACTTGATCACGGATCATTGGCTGAGACTTCATATGGCACGAAGGGAGTGCTGCACTCCCAGAGAGAGAGCGCGTTTTAGACGGAACATTATTCCAGATCCTTGTATCCAGAAATGCATCTTTAAGAGTTCTCCCAATAGTTTGGCCAATTCTCTTTCTTTAAACAACCACACCAACAACAGATTAACTAATCAAGTGACGGTTTTCCTCTGTAACCAGCAGCCATGAAGAGTGCCATTCCTTCCCTCAAGCCTGTTCTGCCATTAAATTAGATTGTGGCTCTACTGTACCTCAATTCCATCTGCCCACCTTGGGGATAGATGGCCCTTAATGCCATGGCTCAACATAAAAGGTTTTACTCAGGAAATAACTCTGGGAACCTCCTAGCCTGTTGCCTCATTCATCAGGAGAGATGCTCTGTGGGAGCTTTATATTTAAGAGTCGTGGTTGCAACAGTGACCGCTACATTAAATCTTTAGGTCATATCAAAATAAACTCTTTGAGACAAACACCACACACACATACACGCGACACTTTGGAGGTTATGGCTACACTGTTTATTTTTGGCACTTGATCTGCATTTGCAATCAGAGCACGCAAATAGAAACTGGATTATAACTCTTAATGGATGGGTTTCCTTGATCCAAAGGGCAGCAGGACTTTCAGCTAGGTTTCCGCTCTAAAAGGTGGCTGCTGCCCATTGCGAGCAAGAATGCGATACAGCTTGGACATTGCTGGCGTGGTTGGTTATTAACAGGATGCATGCAGGAAGGAAATGGGTCGAAAATATCAAGTTGCAGTATCATGCTGGCCTACGCTTTCTTGTACCTGTGGCCCATCCTGTCAAATAAAGATGCTGACACCATCTTTCAGATGAGACGTTAAATTGAGGCCCCGCCCTACCACTTATGTGGACATAAAAGCCCTAATTCAAGGGAGTGCAGAAAGTTTCTCCATTCCACCTTGGCTGGGGAGGCAGTAGCATAGGGTATTGTCGCTGGACTAGTAATCCAGAGACCCAGAGTAATGCTCGAATTCAAAGTCTAATGATGACCATGAAACCACTGTTCATTGTTGTAAAAACTCATCAAGGTCACTGATGCCCTTTAGGGAAGGAAATTTGTCGTCCTTACCCAGTCTGGCCTACATGTGACTCCATACCTACAGCGATGTGGATGACTCTTAAATTGCCCTCAGGGATGGGCAATAAATGCTGCCCCAGCCAGCAACGCCCACATTCCATGAACTAATAATTAACCCTCAACTAGCAACATTAAAACTTATTCTTGGCCATTCATCTCTTTGTCATTTGTGCAAATGTTCCATGTGAAATAGTGACGCCACGTTTTCTGCCTTGCAACAATATTTCAAAAATATTTCATCGACAATAAAGTGCTTTGGGACATCTTGAAGAATGAAAGGCGCTATCAAAATGAAAATAATTTGCCCCTTTCTTTCTTTATCAAGTCTTTAGTCTCACAACAGCTCTAAGATGACAAACAGTTCTGTTAAGGTAGATTGGAAGGTCAATTTTATGTGGCATTCTACGTAACCAGATACCCGAATTAAGAAGGTCTGCAGGATGGCCATGTAATGTTTATGCTATTGATCCCTCATCTCATTAAATATGATGTGGAGATGCTGGCGTTCGACTGGGGTGAGCACAGTAAGAAGTCCTACAACACCAGGTTAAAGTCCAATAGGGTTGTTTCAATCACCAGCTTTCGGAGCACTGCTCCTTCATTTCACCTGAGGAAGGAGCAGTGCTCCGAAAGCTAGTAATTCCAAGTAAACCTGCTGGACTTTAACCTGGTGTTGTAAGACTTCTTACTGTGCTCATTAAATATGAGTTCCAATGCCACCATGGTACTGGGAATTTAAATTCAGTTTTAAAAATTCTGATTCACTGATGCCCTTTCTGGGAAGAAACCTGCTATCACTATCTGCCCTAGTGTATATGAGACTCCAATTCCATACCAGCTTGGGTGCCTCTTGAATGATCTCTGAAGCAGCTTAGCAAGGCACTAGGTTCCATCAATCTCTATTAGTAGCTCAATGAGATTGCCAATTACCAGCTTCTGTGGAGCTAATCTGGATCACCAACGGTAACCGAACCAAATGCCAAAATATTCATCCATCTCCACATCTACGCCGCCCAATCCTAGAGTTACAAACCCGGATTGGTCATACTTCTGGTGGTTTGATTGTATGGTCTCCTGTCTCTAAATGCTCCCCCCAACACTCCCAGCTTTGGTCACCCCACATGTCCATTCTTTCAGCTCATGGCCTCACACCGATTGAAAAGCGATTAAACTAACCCCTCCCCAATCGGATCATTTTCCCCCGAAGACTTTTCTTACGGCACTGTCCAGGAGATCAGTGTACAATTCCTGGAGACCAAGCCAATGCTAGGCGAATGTCAACCCAATGCAACTCTGACCTATTGCTTTTCTTAGCCGAGGCCCTGACAATCTGATTCAGCAGACTTACATAAATAATAGGCAAAATATGCCAGCTAACTAGAATAATTCACAACATTGGTGAAAACATTGAGGGTACAAATGTGAGATTCTACCTGCTTAGCTCTAAACTCCGATTGGATAACTGAGGGTATAACTTCTACTATCTTCCAACTGGAACCTTTCTTATGATTCTTAGATATGCAAGATTTACATTCATTCAGGGTGTGGAGGGCTGGCCTGAACATCTCACATTTAAATTATATCCCCTGAACAATAATGTTTCAACTCATATTAGCTGCAAGTTCTGTTGATAATCGGATTCCATTCTTATCTCCAAATGTAACTTCATCTTCGTGTTAAACCCCCCATTATCTCTGTAACCTCTTCCATGTTGACATCCTGACCCAGAACTCCCTCTTCCTCAAACCCAGGCCTCTTGTGATTTCACCCCTCCCTTCGCCCCCACAGTTGGTGCCTTTGCCTTCAGTGGCCTCGGCAAAGTTCTGGCTCTCTTCTCCATTAAGGCCCTCCACAAAATGCACCCCTTTGAGCAAGCAATTAGTCAGGCTTTCTAACACCCCCTTTCTCTGGCTTTGAACCCATGTTTGTCTGTTTACATCTCTGTGAAGCAGCTTACAATGTCTCCCCACCTTAAGGGTGCCATGTGTCTGCATGCTCTCCCTGTGTCTGTGTGGGTTTCCTCCGGGTCCTCCCACAAGTCCTGAAAGACATGCTGTTAGGTAATTTGGACATTCTGAATTCTCCCTCGGTGTACCCGAACAGGCACCGAATGTAGTGACTCGGGGCTTTTCACAGTAATTTCATTGCAGTATTAATGCCCTTTAGGGAAGGAAATCTGCCATCCTTACCCGGTCTGGCCTTCATGTGACTCCAGATCCACGGCAATGTGGTTGACTCTTCGTTATCTCTAGCCTAGTAAGTCACTTAGGTCAAGGGGCAATAAAGGATGGACGGCAAACGCTGACCTTGCCCATGTTGCCCAGAGGCTATTTAGCACAGGGCTAAATCACAGGCTTTGAAAGCAGACCAAGGCAGGCCAGTAGCATGGTTCAATTCCCATAACAGCCTCCCCGAACAGGCGCCGGAATGTGGTGACTAGGGGCTTTTCACAGTAACTTCATGTGAAGCCTACTTGTGACAATAAGTGATTTTCATTTTTCATGTTCCGTACAATAATTTTTTTAAAATTTAGAGTACCCAATTATTTTTTTTCACAATTAAGGGGCAATTTAGCAAGGCCAAGGCACCTATCCTGCACATCTTTTGGGCTGTGGGGGCGAAACCCGCACAGACACGGGGAGAATGTGCAAACTCCACACGGACAGTGACCCAGAGCCGGGTTTCGAACCCGGGTCCTCAGTGCTATAAGCAGCAATGCTAACCACTGTGCTACCATGCTGCCCTTGCTCCGTACAATAATAAAAGAAAAAATATAACAGCATTTTTAACCTCAGGATTTCCTGAAGCACTCTACAGCCAAAGAACACTTTTGAGTATTGTTACTGTGGTAATGCAGGAAAGGCTAGTTCTATGCACAGTAAAATCCCTGACAATCTGATTTAATTTTCTATTCTTGGTTGAGAAATTGGCACGGCCACAGCAATGGTGACAAGAACCAACATCCAGACAGCTCCTTTAAAAGATCACAATTCACTGCGAACAGCAATAAGAACCTGATTGCAGAGGCACAGAATGGAGAATTCCCACACGCTCATTGTACATGGGATCCATTCAGTCAGACTTCCACTCCATTGCTCTGCTCTGAACTCAAAGGCGGAGGCAAAAGAACAGTCCGTTAATGTCACTGCATCGCCCTGTTCCCTATAACTCTGGGACTGTTGGCGCGGTGATGGTGTGTTACTTTATCTGCTGAAAATGCAACATTTTTGCAGAGACAGCTGAACAGAGATTACAGCTCCTACATGCCCTTGGTAGGTAACTGAATATATAATCTCATGCATCTCGTTCTGTACTATGCTCCTTTCTGCCTGATCTGTTCTTCGCCCGGGGTACACACAGTGAGAACTTGCATTTCACCTTTCACAACATCGCAAAATATACCCTGCTGTTATTGCCACACGTGTGATGAAGGGCTGGTTTCGCACAGTGGGCTAAACAGCTGGCTCAAAGCAGAACAAGGCAGCAGCGCAAGTTCAATTCCCGGACCGGCGCTGGAATGTGGCAACTAGGGGGCTTTTCACAATAACTTCATTGAAGCCTACTTGTGACAATAAGTGATTATTATTATGAGAAGTCACTGTTATAACAAAGGGGAAAGCAGCCGCTGACTTACACACAGCAAGCTCCCAAAAAGCAGTAATGAGAGCAGTGACTGGATAATCAATTGTTTAGTGATGATGGTTGAAAGTTGAGTATTAGTCAGGATACCGGAGAGAACTCCGGACGAGAATGGGGCAGCGCAGTGGCATAGTGGTTAGCACTGCTGCCTCACAGTGCCAGGGACCCAGAGTTCAATTCCAGACTTGGGTGACTGTGTGGAGTCTGCACATTCTCCCAGTGTCTGAGTGGGTCTGGGTGCTCTGGTTTCCTCCCACAGTCCAAAGATGTGCAAGTTGGGTGGATTGGCCATGCTAAATTTCCCCTGAGCGTCCATGGATGTGTAAGTTAGATGGGGTTACAGAGATAAGATGGGGGAAATGGGCCTAGGTAGGGTGCCCTTTCAGAGGATTGGTGCAGACTTGATGGGCTGAACAGCCTCCTTCTGCAGGAATTCTATGGTTCTAACTCCTCACTTTTCTTGCAAAATGGTGTCCAAGGGAATCATATTACTCCACCCAAGGAGTCAAGCAGGTTTAACTCTTTATCCAAAAGTTAAATCAGTATTACTCCAGATTGGCAGCTTCAATTATATGCTCAAATCTCTGGAATTAAAAAAAATCAACTTTCTGGCTAAAAAGGCAAAAAATGCACTGAGCCACGGTTGATACCATTATTGGCTAAATCCTGTGAATTCACCAGGGTAGGGTTTTCCATTCCTTCCTGTTGGCGGGATCTTCTGTTCCTGCCGAGGCATCCTCCCTCCCCCCACCCCCATGGTAGGTTCCCCGGCGGCATGGCTAGTGAGCAACACAAATGGCCACTGACTTGACTTTGGTGGGAAATAAGATCCCATCACCGGCAATGGGGTTCTGCCTCTGTCGCTGGTAAACACGACTCAGATTTCTAAAAGAAAATATGCTATATATTTTTCCTGGATTTGTTGACTTTGTTATGATGTTAATTGATATTATAATTGATATTAAAGCACATGGGATTAGGGCTAGTGTATGAAGATGGATAGAAAACAGAGTAGCAGAAAGGAAACAAAGAGGAAGAATTAACAGGTCCTTTTCCAAATGGCAGGCAGTGACTAGTGGGATACACAGATATCGCTGCTGGGACCCTAGCTATGCACAACATATATTAATGTTTTGGATGAGTGAACGAAGAGTAATATCTCAAAATTTTCAGATGACACAACGCTGGGTGGGAGGGTGAGCTGTGAGGAGGATGCGCAGATCCTTCAACGTGAGTCGGACAAGTTGAGTGAGTTGGTAAATTAATGGCAAATGCAGCATAAATGTGGATAAATGCAAGATTATCCATGTTGGTAGCAGAAGGCACACCATGATCTGATTGGCCATAAATTAGGAGAGGGGAATGTGCAAATAGGACCTGGTACACCAGTCGCTGAATGTAAGCATGCAGGTACAGCAGGCGGTAAAGAAGGCAAATGGTGTGTTGGCCTTCAAAGGATTCGAGTACAGAAGCAGGTGTGCCTTGCTGCAATTCGCAGGGCCTTGCTGAGGCCACACCTGGAATATCTGAGGAAGGATGTCCTTGCTCTAGAGGGTTGCAGAGAAGGTTTGCTGGACTGAGTCCTGGGATGGCAGGTTATATTTGTATTTGCCAGAGTTCAGATAAATGAGGGCGGGGGGATCTCAAACAAAGAATAAAGAAAATGACAGCACAGGAACAGGCCCTTCAGCCTTCCAAGCCTGTGCCAACCATGCTGCCCGTCTAAACTGAAATCTTCTGCACTTCCAGGGTCCGTATCCCTCTATTCATGTGTTTGTCAAGATGCCCCTTAAATGTCACTGTCATCCCTGCTTCCACCACCTCCTCCGGCAGCGAGTTCCAGGCACCCACTACCCTCTGTGAAAAAAAAAAACTTGCCTCGTTCATCTCCTCTAAACCTTGCCCCTCGCACCTTAAACCTATGCCCCCTAGTAACTGACCCCTCTACCCTGGGAAAAAGCCTCTGATTATCCACTCCGTCTAATTTGGTAGACTTCTATCAGGTCGCCAGTCAACCTCCGTCGTTCCAGTGAGAACAAACCGAGTTTATTCAACCGCTCCTCATAGCTAATGCCCTCCATACCAGGCAACATCCTGGTAAATCTCTTCTGCACCCTCTCTAAAGCCTCCACATCCTTCTGGTAGTGTGACGACCAGAATTGAACACTATACTCCAAGTGTGGCCTAACTAAGGTTCTATACAGCTGCAACATGACTTGCCAATTTGTATACTCAATGCCCCGGCCAATGAAGGCAAGCATTCCATATGCCTTCTTGACTACCTTCTCCACCTGTGTTGCTCCCTTCAGTGACCTGTGGACCTGTATGCCTAGATCTCTCTGACTGTCAATACTCTTGGGGGGCTCTACCATTCACTGCATATTCCCTACCTGCATTAGACCTTCCAAAATGCATTACCTCACATTTGTTTATCACATCTCATAGAAACCTATAAAATTCTAACAGGACTAAACAGGGTAGATGCAAGAAGAATGTTCCCAATGGTTGGGGTGTCCAAAACCAGTGATCACAGTCTGAAGATACAGAGTAAAGCAGAGAGATGGGAGGCATTTCTTCACCCAGAGTGGCGAGCCTGTGGAATTCATTACCACAGGAAATAGTTGAGTCCAAAATATTGAATATTTTCAAGGGGTTAGGTATAGCATTTGGGGTGAAGGGGATCAAAGGACAATGAGGGGAGGTGGGATTAGGCTATTGAGTTGGATGATCAGCCCTGATCAAAATGAATGGCGGAGCAGGCTCGAATGGCCGAATGGCCTCACCTGCTCCAATTTTCTCTCTTTCTATGTTAATTTTGAGGTTTTTTCTTTTTCCTTCATGCGCTTATCCAGATGTCCCCGCAAATATATCAATACTATTCAGCTTAATAGCTTCCTGCTGGAGCAAGTATCACATTCTAACTACTGTCTGGGTTAACATGTTTGTGTTAAACACATAAATATGAGCCCTCACATCGAATTCCTTCATAATGCCAAATGGCTAGCACTGTGGCTTCACAGCACCAGGGTCCCAGATTTGATTCCCCGCTGGGTCACTGTCTGTGTGGAGTCTGCACATTCTCCCCATGTCTGCGTGGGTTTCCTCCGGGTGCTCCAGTTTCCTCCCACAGTCCAAAGACATACTGCGGGTGGATTGGCCATGGTAAATTGCCCTCAAGTGTTCAAAAAAAAAAAAAAAGGTTAGGAGGGGTTATTGTGGATAAGGGATAGGGAGGAAGTGAGGGCTCAAGTGGGTCGGTGCAGACTCATGGGCCGAAGGCCTCCTTCTGCACTGTTATGTTCTATGTATGTATGTATGTATGCATGCAAAGACCTTTGTCAGGTCACCTCTCAGTCCTGCATTTCTAAAAGAGCCCTGGCCTGTTCAATCTTTCCTGACAATGGCCGATCATTTCTGGTATAATTTTTATCAATCTTTATTGCATCTTCTTCAGTGGCTGAATGCCGACTAGGCCTCAAGTGAGCCTCAGGGTTGAATTAGCCGCTATCTCAGTCTGCAGCCTCTCTAAACGATAGCGGCAGGAATATGAAGGAAAAGGCAGACGCCAGCCAACTGAAATTTGGAGGGTGAAAGGGTTGAACAAGCTAACTGGCTGAAAGAGAGAGAAACCAGGTGCCTGAGAAACAGGACCAATAGACAGTAACAAAAAAAAAGAAACTATGTTTTTCAGAAAAAAATGATCTAATTAGCCAATTAACCATCCTCGCCCACCCAAGGAAATCACAAAAAGGGAACATTTTTTTCTCCGTGAATTGTATGTCATTAACTTGCTATTCAATACAAGGCAGTGGAGGCCCTGGTTTCTAGTGTTTCGTGATCTAAAAGGCCAAGTTGAAATGTGCTAGGAGATGCTCTGCTTTTCTTTGGCACTGGTGAAAATGCACTGTTAAAGCCTTAATTTGCTTTTGTTATTGATTGGATTGTTCCTCCCCTTTAAGTAATGCTTTGATGTACTCAAATCAATGTAACTGTCTCACGTCTGCACTTCACAATCACCAATTCAAAGTGGAAGGGCAGCTATTGATGGTGTCTTTCAAAGGGACCATTAAAACAGTGCCTCCAAGCCTGTGCGAGCTTTTTCTACTGATGGTGACTGATTTACGAAGGAGAGGTGTCGCATTCATGCCAAAGAAACCTTACAGTAACTGGAATTGTTCACCTTGGGGCAGGGAATGTTCAGAGATTTTACTGAGTTGTTCAAAGCTATGCCGAGTTTTTATAAATTAAATAGGGGGAGACCAGAGGACACAAATGTAAGGTAGTGATCTACAAATCACTGACTGAACAGGTGGAGGAAACGGGCTCAGTAGGAACCTTTGAAAGGAAATTGGATAAATGGGATATGGGGAAAGAGCCAGGAGTGGGAACAACTGGTTATCTTTACCAAAGAGACAATACAGACACAAATGACCTTCTCCTGTGTTTTATCAGGTTATGATTCGATGAAAACAATCAAAATGTGCCACCATCCTGGTCATACCATTGCTCTCAAGCTCAGCAGAACCATTACAATAGTGAAGTGACCAGGGCAAGGGGCATGTGAGCTGCTGATCAGGGTCACCTGCTCATGGCAAGTTGATCATTTCAGATTTACTTTCTTGTGGTTAACAAAACAGATTTTGTGAAAGTCAGCGTGCAAGTGTTGCAAAATCGAAGTTTGTCAAATTACTAAGCTTTGCGGCTGCCTCTTTAATTAAGGTAAAATGGAGGAGCGAAGGGGGTCATGCCATCTGTTCAGAACGCTGCTGCTGGTTGGCTTAGTTGCTATGGGGACAAGAGTGTCCAAATCAATGGCACTGTGGTATTGTCACCAGGCGAGTAATCCAGAGACCCAGGTTAATGCTCTGAGGACCTGGCTTCAAATACCACCGCAGCAGATGGTGAAATTTGAATTTGATGTTTTTAAACCTGGACTTAAAGGTCATGACGACCATGAAACCATTGGTAGTTGTTGTAAAAACCCATCTAGTTCACTAAAGTCCTTTAGGGAAGGAAATCTGCCAACCTTCTCTGATCTGGCCATAACGTGATTCAAGGCCCACAGCAACGTGGTTGATGCTTAAATATCCTCTGAAATGGCCCAGCAAACTACTCAGTTCAAGGGTAATTAAGGGTGGGCAATAAACATTGGCCCTGCCAGTGATGCCCACATCCCACAAATGAACTTAAGTTAAACAGGAAATTTATTTTGACATTTAGAGTACAAGTTGTCTACATATATAATATTTAGTCTATGCTGTTTTTAGTTTACTTGTAACAGTAAATGTCTTAAACCTTAAATGTTGTCTTGTGGTGATTTTTTTCAGTCAGTCACTGAAAATTCAAATGTCTTTCTGTAAGTTATCCATCTTTATAGAGATTGTAACAGAGTTCTCTTGCTTCTTTCGCCATTGAACGTGCAATCAAATGTAAGTAAGAGTGGTGGCAGATGGAACACAGATAAACTAAAACATACAAAAGATGTGGAGAATCAACCAATATAGTCACACGGGATCAGAGTTGAGCTGGCAAGATGGATACAGAAATGGCTAGGTCATAGAAGGCAGAGAGTAGCAATGGAAGGGTGCTTTTCTGATTGGAGGGCTGTGACTAGTGGTATTCCGCAGGGATAAGTGCTGGGACCTTTGCTGTTCGTAGTATACATAAATGATTTGGAGGAAAATGTAACTGGTCTGATTAGTAAGTTTGCGGATGACACAAAGGTTGGTGGAATTGCCGATAGCAATGAGGACTGTCAGAGAACACAGTAGGATTTAGATCGTTTGGAGACTTGGGCGGCGAGATGGCAGATGGAGATTAATTTGGACAAATGTGAGGTGATGCATTTTTGAAGGTCTAATACAGGTAGGGAATATACAGTGAATGGTAGAACTCTAAAAAAGAGTATTTAAAATCAGAGAGATCTAGGTGTACAGGTCCACAGGTCACTGAAAGGGGCAACACAGGTGGTAAAGGTAGTCAAGAAGGCATATGGCATGTTTGCCTTCATTGGCTGGAGCATTGAGTATACAAATTGGCAAGTCATGTTGCAGCTGTATAGAATCTTAGTTAGACCACACTTGGAGTATAGTGTTCAATTGTGGTCGCCACATTACCAGAAGGATATGGAGGCTTTAGAGAGGGTGCAGAAGAGATTTACCAGGATGTTGCCTGGTATGGAGGGCATTAGCTAGGAGAGGTTGAATAAACTTGGTTTGTTCTCACTGGAACGACAGAGGTTGAGGGGTGACCTGACAGACGTCTACAAAATTATGAGGGGCATAGACAGAGTGGATAGTCAGAGACTTTTTCCCAGGGTAGAGGAGTCAATTACTAGGGGGCATAGGTTTAAGGTGCGAGGGGCAAGGTTTAGAGGAGATGTGCAAGGCAATTTTTATTTATTTTTTTTATACAGAGGCTAGTGTGTGCCTGGAACTCGCTGCCGGAGGAGGTGGTGGAAGCAGGGACAATATAGTGACGTTTAAGGGGCATCTTGACAAATACATGAATCAGGATGGGAATACAGGGGTACGGACCCTGGAAGCGTAGAAGATTTTAGTTTAGGCGGGCAGCATAGTCGGCGCAGGCTTGGAGGGCCGAAGTGCCTGTTCTTGTGCTGTACTTTTCTTTGTTCTTTTTATAACACCACTAACCTGTTTTTAAATTTGCTTTCCTCGCACACTTAGCAAACACTGCATTGCATCTCTCCCCTGGTTAAATGTACATTAATTGAATTTGATTGGATTCAGGGTGATTTACTTGTATTCCAATGTATAGGAGCAGATGTAAACTGTTGTTGGGTTTGGAGGTGCACGTTTGCAATCTGTATCCCTGCAATTAAAGTATTATAAAAAGTGTGTAAATGTAGGCTCCAGTTCTACCCTGCACTACCTACCTTAAATGGAAAAGAACACCACTGGCCTGTTACAAAACATTGCAAGTATGAACTGACAAGAATTAGCAAATTACTTTTCAGGGACTTAAAAACCCAGCATGCAACAACGCACGTAAACTTGTTTTTGAGTTTGCACAGAAACGGCCAATATCACTTCAGCTGTTCATTGCACAGCACATCCCCTCCTGATGGAGAGATGTGCAGCGGGTGACTGATCTGATATTGGAAGATTCTGGAACGTTTACTTGACATAAAATGCTGGAGATTTTGCCTAAAAGAAGCTGACCATTCTCATTCATCTTACACCCCTGTTCAATGCCAAAATTACCTTCATGTTGACACATGGTCCTGACATTGTGGTAAGGAGCAAAGTGAATGCATCACAGTATCACAGTGGTTAGCACTGTTGCTTCACAGCTCCAGGGTCCCAGGTTCGATTCCCGGCTTGGGTCACTGTCTGTGTGGAGTCCATACCTTCTCCATGTGTTTGCCTGGGTTTCCTCCCACAGTCCAAAGATGTGCAGATTAGGTGGATTGGCCAAGATAAATTGCCCTTAGTATCCAAAAAGGTTAAGTGGGGTTGCTGGGTTAGGGGGATTGGGTGGAGGCGTGGGTTTAAGCAGGGCGCTCTTTCCAAGGGCCGGTGCAGACTCGATGGGCCGAATGGCCTCCTTCTGCACTGTAAATTCTATGATTCTATCCCTTGTAGCAGGTAGACAGAAATTTAATCGATTCAGACTACTTTGGTGTCAAAGTCCCCGAACACATTTTGGGTTTCCATCAGACGGGACATAAATATGGCTGGCTCTTATTGATTCGAGACCACTCCCCCATTAAAGAAAGGTTAACCAGCAAAAAAGTAATTCAGGAAGACAATTTTTTTTAAAAAATGATATATGTTATTGCATTCACGCTCCCCAGCACTACTGATTTACAGCTGACCGAGTCAATTCTTCCCTCTGGTAACATTTACTAAACTTAGGTTTCAGAAGTAAACTGTGGACATTGTGATCTCTGCAACAAAATGTCAAATCATCTGAAATCTCGCTCCGGCCTGTCTTGGTGCCAAATCTCCTGAAAATTAGCAATTCTCTGGGCTCTTGATGGGCTCAGTTGCAAGATCAGCAGTCTTGTGACCTCCAGACGGGTTTAATGCTTTCTAGAGACATTCCAAAGTCTTACTGATACAAGAAATGGAACCAAGGAACTGCTTCATTTTCACTTTCTTTTTCCTTGAGCTCTCTTCAGTTGCGCTGTATTCCTCCGGGGGTGGGGCGATTATTAGATAGTTTAGGAACAGGATGCACAGTCAGGAGTCAAATCTTAACATCCAAAAAGCATCAGTAAGAAGTCTTACAACACCAGGTTAAAGTCCAACAGGTTTGTTTCAAACACGAGCTTTCGGAGCAGTGCTCCTTCCACCTGTAAGACTTCTTACTGAGCTCACCCCAGTCCAACGCCGGCATCTCCACGTCCAAAAAGCATGCCAGGGGGCATAGTCCTGGGTGGGAGGTTAGGGCATAGAGAATCAAGAGTGGCATCACTGACAATATCATCTCGATTTACAGCCAAATAAGTCTTGTCAGTTTCAGATTGTTATAAAAACCCCAGTAACTGGTTCAGTAATGTAATTTAGGGAATGAAACCTGACATGTTCACCCCAACTGGGTGTGTGTGTGTGTGTGTGTGTGTGTGTGAGAAAGAGAGAGACTCTCGCCCCACACCAACCTGGATGACATTTAACTATTGTCTGGACTGGTCTGGCAAGTGATTCTGTTGTATCAAACTGTTGCAAGGAAATGTTGTGGTCCGGGACAGCTGGAGAGGGGGAATAAATGGCGACCTTCTCAGTGATGCCCACACACCGAGAATGAGTAATGAAGCAAAACAAAGATGGAGGCGATTGCCACATGAATTCATAAATGGAATCTTCCAAGAGATTTACAAAAGTTAACTCTGTTGGGCTTTGAGTTTGAAAAAAAAACAGAGTTCCAAAACAATTAGTGCTTGACATTTTGTTCTATTGACATAAGCCTGAGGGTCATCATTATCCGATTTGCACTGCAATGACTGATTTTACAACTAGCATTATCACAGTGAGGTGCCTGTTAAGAGAGCAGTTTGATTGACAGCTCCAAGTAGTTATAGAATAAAAATGTTTGCATTCACAAGAAATTAGTTAAGCATTGTCAATCTACTCATTTTTTTTCATCAATGAGACCGTTTTTTGCTTAAAATAGTGACATTATAAATAGATGCATAACTTAAATCTACATCAACAACACTCCTGAGCGTTGTCTATGGAGGATACCAGGGGAGTTGGCATGGATGGAGGAAGGGATAGGGTGGTGGGTGGCCCATGCGTTGACATGAGCAGGCACTAAGTTGGCATAGGGGCTAAAGGGCCATGGGGAGGTGGCAGGTGTGGGGGCTTGAGGGCCTTGAGGTTGGGTAGAGGGACCATGGGGGTGGGTGAGGGTTCATGAGGTGGAATAAGTTGGCAGGGGTGGGCACAGAAGGGCGAGGTAGAGTGAAGGGTGAGGACTGAGTGTTTTTTAAAAAATAATTTCTTCATGAAATTTAATACAGTAACAGACTCAGGAGCAAAATATCTAGGGCCTGGGTTTTTATTCCAGAATTAAGCTGTCGAAATGGAATTTGAACTTGCTTTCTTCAGATGATTCGTGCAGGCAGTATAGATTCGGAGAGCTGCATATTCATTAACCAATGTAGTAGACTTAATTAGATAACTACTTTGCCAATTGCTCCAATGAGACAAGCTAGCTTCAATATGTGAGCACTACTTGTTCACAATATCATTAGTGCTGCTGTCTCACCAGCAGAGCTTGCCTATAACTATCTGCATCAGCTGACTGTTCACTTGCCATATTGTTTTGCAAGGGACAAGTGCTGAGAGTCACGTTTATTAGTCTTTTAAATTGACCGTATCTACGAACTTTGAGTGAAACACCTTTTCTGATTTCCTTCTGCCTCACTCTGTTCTTCAAAGCAAAAGCTGGAGAGGAAAATTGAGACTAGCCGCAAGGTATTGACACCTTCAAGTTCACTTAGAATAGAACAGGATCCAGAGGGCAGCGAAATGTACATAGGGTCAGTTAAACGAAGGACAAAATAAACCTCTCTGTATAATAAAGGAAATTAGCACGGGCAAGAAGAATGTGATGTATATATACACAACTGTTTAAAAATGAGAAATAGCAATAAAAAGATTTTTTTAAAAAAATAGAATAGGATCACTGCAGTGCAGAAGGAGAGTCCATTCAGCCCATCAAGTCTGCACTGACTCTCTGATAGAGAGCCTATCTAGGCCCACTCCCCCGCAACCCCACCTAACCTTTTGGAAACCATGGGGAAATTTAACATGGCCAATCAACCTAACCTGCACGTTTTTGGGCTGTGGGAGGAAACCGGAGCACCCGGAGGAAACCCTGTCAGACACGGGGTGAATATGCAATCTCCACACTGTCACTCAAGGTGGGAATTGCACTCACGGCACCGAGGTCCCAGGATCAATCCCAGCTCTGGGTCACTGTCCGTGTGGAGTTTGCACATTCTCCCCGCGTTTGCGTGGGTTTCGCCCCCACAACCCAAAGATGTGCAGGCTAGGTGGATTGGCCACGCTAAATTGCCCCTTAATTGGAAAAAATGAATTGGGTACTCCAAATTTATTTTTTAAAAAGGTGGGAATTGTACCTGGGTCCCTGGTACTATGAGGAAGCAGTGCTAAACACTGTGCCACCATGTCGGCCCGGGCGAGACAGTAGCTATTTGGTCGCAGTGCAAGGGGGAAAGCCTTCTTTCAGCTCAGCAATTCTTCTTGTTTTACTCTGCTTCAGATCACGCTGAGACTAGCATACCTGGGTTTGGTTATATCATGCTTGAATATCTTGTACCATGGGCCCTGGTTCAATACTGTTAAGCATTGTGCCTTTCATAACCTTTACGGTGTTTGAAGCTGGTGGGGAGTGAGGGCCTCTGAGAATGGTAGAAAATTCACCGCAGCGAAGATAGGGCCACCCAGCCCGTCGGGGTATTTGGTGGCACTCGCAAGAGATCTCCTAAAAGTGGAACAAGCAGCCCTTTAGCCAAACCTATTTTGGGAGTAGAAATGTGTTTCCCTCGGAAATTGAACAAATTAGAGAGGGTCTATGGAAGCAATGTAACTGGGGGGTGGGACAACAATCTCGGTTAGAAATAGTTCTGGACAGGTCTTGTCAGCTGGTTTGAAGGGCACACTGGCCTTGTGCGATAATATGTAAGGAAAGTCAATAATCAATATTGATCTCTTACTTACACAGACTTTATGTGGCTGCTGTAGCCAGAGTCAATTTATCACAAAGACTGAGAACTATCTTCAGCTACGCTCCATTGAACCCAAATGTGTTTCTAATGCACCAGAAACTGTCACTTTAAATGGTCTTTTGTGTAGCAGTGTCGACATGCTTCATTGTAATGACTTGAAGGGTAAGAATTGGATTCACTGAAAAAAATACATGTGCTTGGGTGCCATGAATGCGATTGTTTGTCAGTATCAGCTTGGCTCAGCCTCTGAAATAGAAGGTCACAGGTTCAAGCCTTGCTCCTGGAGCCTA
Organism: Scyliorhinus canicula; assembly: GCF_902713615.1. Taxonomy (NCBI): domain Eukaryota; kingdom Metazoa; phylum Chordata; class Chondrichthyes; order Carcharhiniformes; family Scyliorhinidae; genus Scyliorhinus; species Scyliorhinus canicula. Next base: position 148,887,961 of record NC_052158.1, on the reverse strand, counting down.
GGCAGGTTCATGTTTCAATGCTGCATTGTGCAAGGTGCCACCTTATAGGTGAGACATTAAGCTATAGGTTCTTTTTCTTGTCTGTTCAGGTAGAACTAATCACATTATTTAAAGAGACGGTGGTCTGGGCTGTTTCCTCCCAGATTAACCACGCAGCAATTTAGCAAGAGGGATATAGAGCAGACGTGCCTTTGAAATGTGGTCACTGTTCTCATGGAGGAAATTTTGGCAACCAATTTGCGCAAAGCATCTTATACGACCAGCAATGTGTTGGTGACCAGATAATCAGTTCTGCTGAAGGATGAATATGGACCAAGTTTTTACAACCCCTCAATAATAACATTGCCTGTAAACATGACAAATAACTTGTAGTGAGCTAGTGTGGAGCAAAGGAATGCAGAGCAGGGGACAAGGCTGGATGGAGTAAAGATGGGGGTTTGGGTAAAGCTTCGATAAGGAAAAACATGGAAATATAAAGCAATTTAAAAAAAGATATGCACACAACGCACATTACAGGAGGGACATGATTGCACTGGAAACGGTGCAGAGGAGGTTTACCAGGCTGTCACCTGGGCTGGAGAGTTCTCGTCATGAAGAAAAATTAGGTAGACTGGGGTTAATTTCTTTAGAGTAGAGGTCACTTGGGAGGGGGGGGGGGGGGGGGGGGGGGGGGGGGTCATGGTTGAGATGTATAACATTATGAGGAGCTTAGATAGAGTAGACAGGAAGAAACATTTCCCCTTGGTGGAGGGATCAATGACCAGGTAGATTTAAGGTGAGAGGTTTCGAGGGGATGTGAGGAAAAACCTTTTCAACCAGAGGGTTGGTGAGAGTTTGGAACTCGCTACCTGAAAGTGTGGTGGAGGCAGAGACCCTTATAACATAGAAGTATTTTGATGTGCACTTGCGATACCAAGGTATATAAGGCTATGGGTCAAGTGCTGGAAAATGGGTCTAGAATAAGTAGGTGGTTGTTTTTGATCAGACACGAAGGCCGAAGGGCCTTTTATGTTCTGTAGGCCTCTACACCTATGATTCTAATTACATTTTTTTTTAAATAGTGAAGTCATTAATAGACACTTAGCACTTTAGTTCATGTTAGCATGGGCTATCGAGGTCTGTCCATGGTGGGTATTGGGTGAGTTGACGTGGAGTGTGTAAGGGAAAGGGTTGAGGGGGCATGTGTTGGCACCAAGTTGACATAGAAGCTATAAAGGACCATGTGGATGGGTATGGGGTAGAGGTTCTCATAGAAGATGAGAGAGGCCATTGAATGGGTAGAGAGGCATAGGTTGGCACAAAGGGCCATGGGTGTGGTTAGCAGGGCAGGTAATAAGGTATATAAATCACCATGGGGGTTGGGTAAAGATTGGCTCAGGGGCTATAAAGGGACATAGGGGAGCATAGAGGGGCATTGTTTGACATGGAGTGTATCTGGGGGTGGGGTAGTTGGAGGGATGAAGTGGCACGGGTTGTCCACAGAGAGCGCGCAGGAGGTGAGGGAGTGTGAGCATGAGGACTAGAGGGCTGGGTTTTTAAAAATGTGATCCTTTACAAGTTTCGAAGCATCCGAGATGGACCTTTCACAGAGTCCGATTCCACACCCGGTGGCCCCTTCCAGGGATGGAGGGCCCGACTCCCAATGATACCCCGCCCCACCAGAATCAAAATCTGAACTTCTAGGACAGTTTTTCAGGAACCGGGTTTGCAGAGTTGGCTATTTTCCCAACTCTGTGCGCCCAAATCAAGAACAAAACTTCAAGACATATTCATTTGTTTTCTTCCCCCGAGCGCCTTTCATACCCTTAGGATGTCTCAAGTTGCTTTCTGTTCACAAAGTGCTTTGGAGTGTCGTCGCACGTTAGGAATCTCAGTTTGCCAACTTGTGCACAGCAAGCTCCCACAAACCGCATTGTAATAAAGCCAATCGATTCTAATGATTGAAAGATAGATGTTGACCAGGCTATTGTGCGCACCCCCCCCCCCCCCCCCCCCCCCCCCCCCTAGTATTGCTGGGCCGAATGGCCTCCTTTTGCACTGGCGGGATTAACAGAAGCCTGGCAGGAATGGAAGAATAAAGAGTAGCAAGATAGAAAGCCTTCTCCTGGAAACCTTTTTTTTTTTAAATTTTAGATTACCCAATTATTTTTTCCAATTAAGGGGCAATTTAGCATGGCCAATCCACCTACTCTGCACATTTTTTGGGGTTGTGGGGGCGAAGCCCACGCAGACACGGGGAGAATGTGCAAACTCCACACGGACAGTGACCCAGAGCCGGGATCGAACCTGGGACCTCAGTGCCGTGAGGCAGCTGTGCTAACCACTAGGCCACCGTGCTGCCCTCCTGGAAACATTACAGTGGTGGCTTTGACGATTGGGAAGGCTACAAAAGATAGGAATGTTGGACAGTTTGGCAATGTTGGTAATTGAGTAAAGCAGGGTTGAGAAACAAGGAAGTCTTGGGAGACATAGTTGATACAGAGAAAGTGCAAGGTAAAAACAATTTTTGTTCCATTAGTGAAGGAAGTCGAAAAGAAAAGCTGCAGCCTGGTTAGAAAGCCGAGATGGAATAGCAAATCATTACTGTTCTGGGAATTTTAATTACCAGTTACTAGTTGGGACAGAGAGGCAGCGAATGGAGGAAAGCAAATGGAATTCTGCAAATGCTTCCAGGATGCCTTCAGGCAGTACATTTGCGCAATTCTCTGGGTGGAGCTGTTGCTTACCTGCTCATGAGTAACAAAACCGAACGGGTAGGTGAACTAACCATGGGTGAGCCCCTTGCCAACACTGACCACAATATCCAACCAGAGGGGGAAGAGGTCGTTGCAAAAATGAGAAGATCAGGTTGAATCATAGATCATAGAATTTACAGTGCAGAAGGAGGCCATTCGGCCCATTGAGTCTGCACTGGTTCCTGGAAAGAGCACCCCATCCAAGGTTAACACCTCCACCCTATCCCCATAACCCAGTAACCCCACCCAACACTAAGGGCACTTTTGGACACCAAGGGCAATTTATCATATCCAATCCACCTAACTTGCACATCTTTGTACTGTGGGAGGAAACCGAAGCACCCGGAGGAAACCCACGCACACACGGGGAGGATGTGCAGACTCCGCACAGACAGTGACGCAAGCCGGAATCGAACCTGGGACCCTGGAGCTGTGAAGAGATTGTGCTATCCACAATGCTACCGTGCTGCCCACTCGCGGCAGATTTTAGCATGAGTAGTGAGCTTGCCAAGGTGAGAGATGCAAGGAGGGTCAGACATGGGCGCAGACATGCAGTAAATGCTTTAGATAACAGAAGAGGTTCCAAAGGTTGCAGTTGTGAGAACAGGTTACAAAAGTACAGATTAAATATGCCATCGATACAAACGGAAGCGACCAGCAGTTTCAGGGTGCTGTGGTTACGGTTAAAAGCAACTGAATGGCACATAAGAGACTTGCATTTATATAGCACCTTGCATGCCCGCAGCATGTTTTAAAACATTTCAGAAGTGCCTTCAAAGTGTGGTTACTGTTATAATGTGCAACTTTAATGAGCTTAAAACTCATTTGCACACAGCCTGGTCTTTCATACCTCAGTAAGATAACCAAAGAACCATAAAATCCCTACAGTGCAGAGGGAGGCCATTTGGCCCATCGTGTCTGCACCGACCCTTGGAAATAGCACCCTACCTGGGCCCACTCCACCATTCTTTCCCCGTATACCCACCTAACCGGCACATCTTGGGACAGCACATAATGACAGCTTTAGTGATTTTAGTGAAGTTGGTTGAGGGGTAAATATTAGCCTGGATACGGAGGTGAACACCCCCCACCCCCCCCCCCCCCCCCCGGGAGTCTCTGGTGGACTTGACCACATAACCTTTTCATTCGGAGACAAGAGTTCTGCCCACTAAGGCACAGCGGAGCATTTATGGGCAGCACAAGTGATAGCACTGTGGCTTCACAGTGCCACGGTCCGAGGTTCGATTCCCCACTGTCTGTGCAGAGTCTGCACGTTCTCCCATTGTCTGCGTGGGTTTCCTCCGGGTGCTCCGGTTTCCTCCCACAGTCCAAAGACGTGCAGGTTAGGTGGATTGGCCACGCTAATTTGCCCTTAGGTGACCAAAAAAGATTAGGACGGGTTATTGGGTTACGGGGATAGGGTGGAAGTGAGGCCTTAAGTGGGTCGGTGCAGACGCGATGGGCCATATTTTGGTAGGAATAACAGCAAACGGGATTATTATTTAAATGATAAAATATTAAAGCATGCTGCTGTGCAGAGAGACCTGGGCGTGCTAGTGCATGAGTCACAGAAAGTTGGTTTACAGGTGATTAAGAAGGCAAATGGAATTTTGTCCTTCATTGCTAAAGGGATGGAGTTTAAGTCTAGGGAGGTTATGCTGCAATTGTATAAGGTGTTAGTGAGGCCACACCTGGAGTATTGTGTTCAGTTTTGGTCTCCTTACTTGAGAAAGGACGTACTGGCACTGGAGGGTGTGCAGAGGAGATTCACTAGGTTAATCCCAGAGCTGAAGGGGGTGGATTACGAGGAGAGGTTGAGTAAACTGGGACTGTACGTGTTGGAATTTAGAAGGATGAGGGGGGGAATCTTATAGAAACATATAAAATTATGAAGGGAATAGATAGGATAGATGCGGGCAGGTTGTTTCCACTGGCAGGTGAAAGCAGAACTAGGGGGCATAGCCTCAAAATAAGGGGAAGTAGATTTAGGACTGAGTTTAGGAGGAACTTTTTCACCCAAAGGGTTGTGAATCTATGGAATTCCTTGCCCAGTGAAGCAGTTGAGGCTCCTTCATTAAATGTTTTTAAGGTAAAGATAGATAGTTTTTTGAAGAATAAAGGGATTAAGGGTTATGGTGTTTGGGCCGCAAAGTGGAGCTGAGTCCACAAAAGATCAGCCATGATCTCATTGAACAGTGGAGCAGGCTTGAGGGGCCAGATGGCCTACTCCTGCTCCTAGTTCTTATGTTCTGCACTGTATGCATGTTCTATGAGGGATTGTTGGGAAAGAAGAGGTTTAAAAGAGATGCAAGGAAAGCTCAAACACAAGAAAAACTATCTAAAGAAGCACTAAAGTAGTTTGCTGATTTAGCAGTGAAAATCGAAATGCTAAATGTGATGTGGAAATCCTCTGAGGAGAGGATTAGCGATGTAATAATTTTTTAAATGTCTGAGTATTTAGCAACCGCTTTGACTCAATCTTTTGTAACGAGGAGGACGTCAGAGAAGAGGCGAGTGCTGAAGTAGTTCAGAGCAAGACGAGCGATATTACGATGGATAAAAGGAAAATTTTAGATGAATGGGTTAGTCCAGAGGAAGATAAAACACCAGGGCCCAAAGCGATATATCCTTTGAGATGTGGAAGCTCCCGAGCGAGAAAAGTGCCTCAGAAATTACATCATGAACCCAAGAAATAATGAGCCCACAAGCTTTAAATCACCTTTGTTAGAGCAACGTGTACCATCTTGGGGTTTTAAACTGAGAGATAGGAGTACGAGTCAGGGAAATGAAGGTTCTTTAGATAGAATGTGAGTATAGATTTGAACTATGAAGAGAGACTGGTTAGGCTGGGGTTGTTCTCCTTAGAACAAAGAATGATGAGCCTGATTGAGATGTACAAAATTATAAGGGACATAAATAGGGAAGATAGGAAGAAACTTTTCCCCTCGTACAGAGATCAATAAATGGCAACATCTGGAGAGTTTGGCCCAAGGCGGAAATAATTTGTCAATGAGCTATGCTCCGTCAAGGAGTGCAGAAGCTCAGAAGAAGGAAGAGTGGTCAACAACTAGGGAGAATAGTTTTAAGGGAAGAGACAGGTGGTCAAGAGGGGATGTGAGGAAAAACATTTTCATCCAGCAGGCGGAGGAAATCTGGAACTCACTGCCTGAAAAGGGTGGTAGAGGCCGGAACCCTTACAATATTTAAGAAGCATTTAGATGAGCACTTGAAACACCATAGCCTACAAGGCAGCAGACCACGTGCAGGAGAATAGGATTAGAACAGATAGGTACCCGATGGCCAACGTAGACACGATGGGCCGAAGGGCCTCTTTCTGTGCTGTTAATCTCTATGACTCTGTGATTCATCTCTCCCCTGGTTCTTTTACCAATTACCTTAATTGGCACATGCTAGCATGTGGTAAGGGAGTCTTCCGCTTATCCTTAGCTTTTAATAGCAGGCCTTCTGTTATAGCAGGCTGAGATCTGCTAGCCAATTATTTGGCAGCTTGCAGTTCCTACGTTACAACGGTTGAGGATTCTGGGTCTGTACTCTGTTTAGAAGGATGAGGGGGGGGATCTTACTGAAACTTAACAGGTACTGCAAGGCCTTGATAGAGTGGATATGGAGAGGATGTTTCCACTTGTAGGAAAATCTAAAACCAGAGGGCACAATCTCAGATTAAAGAGACGATCTTTTAAAAGAGAGATGAGGAGGAATTTCTTCAGCCAGAGGGTGGCGAATCTGTGGAACTCTTTGCCGCAGGAAGGCTTTGGAGGCCAAATCACTGAGTGTCTTTAAAACAGAGATAGATAGGTTCTTGATTAATAAGGGGATCAGGGGTTATGGGGAGAAGGCAGGAGAATGGGGATGAGAAAAATATCAGCCATGATTGAATGGCGGAGCAGACTCGATGGACCGGGTGGCCTAATTCTGCTCTATGTCTTATAATCTTATGGTTTAATACAGCAACACTTCCTAAAATCACATTGTTGGCGATAAAGCACTTTAGTCGTCAAAGACCCCCCCCCCCCCCCCCCCCTCACCGGGTTGGGTTATTTCCGTGCGGAGTCTGCCTGTTCTCCCAGTGTCTGCATGGGTTTCGCCCAGGCGCTTTGGTTTCCTTCCACAAGTCCCGAAAGACGTGTTTGTTAGGTGAATTGGACATTCTGAATTCTCCCTCAGTGTACCCGAAAAGGTGCCATAGTGTGGCGACGAGGGGATTTTCATTGCAGAGTTAATTCTGACACTAAATATTATTATTTCTTCCAACCTTCCATTGAGGTCTGAGAACACACACTAACAGGTTCAAAAACAGCTGTTACCAGACTCTTGAATCATAGAATTTACAGTGCAGAAGGAGGCCATTTGACCCAGAGTCTGCACCAGCCCTTGAAAGCAGCCCCCTACTTAAGTCCATACCTCTACCATCTCCCCGTAATCCAGTAACCCCACCTGACCTTTTTAGAATCTAACGGGCAATTTATCATGGCCAATCCACCCAACCTGCACATCTTTGGACTGTGGGAGGAAATCTGAGCACCCGGAGGAAACCCGCACAGACATGGGGAGAAAGTGCAAACTAAACACAGTTACCAGAGACCAGAATTGAGCCAGAGTCCCTGGAGCTGAGGCAGCAGTGCTAACCACTGTGCCACCGTTCTGCCCCTTTCTGGACAGAACTGATCTTTCTACGCTGCTTCTTTACAATTGTAGCACTATATTTCGTATGCTGCACCCAATTTATAGAATGTATTTACCATATGGTCTTTGTATTCATGTGTGGAGCGATCCGCGTGGATTGTACGCAGAACAAAACTTTTCACTGTTCCTTGGTGCACTTAACAATAAACCCAACTCCAAAAGAGAAGAGTACTCCATCACATTCCTGACTTGTGCCTTGTAGATGATGGACAGGTTTTGGGGAGTCTGTAGGCGAGTTACTTGCCGCAGGATTCCTAGCCTCTGACCTGTTCTTGTAACCACAGTATTTCTGGCTAGACCAGTTCAGTTTCTGCTCATTGGTAACTGCGAGTATATTCGTCCTATTTTGTGAAGGTTTGGCATAATTTTCTTGCTTTTGTACTCTATAAAACCGATCTATTTTAACAGCCAAATGTCTTGCCCTGTCACCCTCATAGAGTTGTGTATACACACCTCTAGGTCTCTGTGCTCCCACACCATGTGAAACTGTAACATTCATAATAAACACGTCAGCAATCCCTGCCTCGAAAAATGGAACACCTGTGGCCTTGCTTATCAGGGATGTAATTTAGTGCTTATTAGGAACGATTTTGCGTTCTACGTCAGCTCTAAAGTGACACACCCCAAACTCATGGCAGGCAGAATATTTACAGCCAGGAGGCAACAATATGAGCTGGCTTTGAACCAGAGCTCGAATCTAGCCAAGCACGTCTCTGCCACCTCAAGGATTATGTGACAATTCAGAAGCAGACACTTCCCTTTTACATATTTTCCAATTCTGATCTTGCTCCCGTTATCCCAGGAGTAATTCCTCAACACAATGGAAACCACTTCACTGTTGTCGCAAGTGCAGCGCGAAAGTTCCCCGAAGACTTAAAGATGCACTGCTTTTGTCAAACCGCGTTTTGCAAAACCTCTGCCCGAGTTCAGAAAGATGTTCAGCAAAAATAGATTTGTTTTCTACTCTCATGGTACCATGATGGCATCATGGGCAAGCCAACCTTCGATGAGGTTTGTGTCTCTAATTTGCAGCTTTTTGTATATATTCACAAACTCCGTTTTTCCTTTGCCTTTCGCACACATGCTGACGCTCCCCTCTCAAGCCAGCTTCCAAGCAATTGTCTAATCAGCAAGTATCGGGAAAGAATCATTCCCCTTCTCACCTCTCCCCCACCCCTGACTCAAGATATTGCCCAATAAATCTGCTCTTGCCCTACTCCTTGCTCTCTGAAGGAACACTAGATGTTGGCCTGTGGGATTCACGGTTGCTATTTCAGTTAAAGTGGCTTGACCTTCCCTTTTAATTAACACGGGCCTGTCAGACCCCAGTTAGCAGTAGAGATATTCCACTTTTCAGTTCTTGACCTCATTGTGCCAAGTTACCCAACACCCTCTCAGCCCTTTATAAGAGAGAGACATTTAAAAAGCACCAGAACTATATGCAAGTGTTCCTCCTCTCCCCTCCTGTCCCACCCAGCACCATCTCAGGCAGTAGAGATAAGCTGCAGACTACAAGTATTGCGTTACAAATATATCTGCTATTGACAGCCAGCCTGCTCATTTTTAAACTATTAGGATCACATTTGCCTTGCTGCTGGCTGTCAGCCAGATCACCGTGGGCAAAGGCAAAGCTACTTATGAAGCATTAGGTGATGCATTGTGGAGCCACATGGGCCCAGTCATAGCACTCTCTCAGAAACAAGGCAAGAGGAGGAGGCCATTCAGCCCCTCAAGCCTGTTTTTGCCTTTCATTGAGATAGTGGCTGAGCTGTACCTTAGCTTTCAGTTCCAAAGCCTTTGTGCAACAAAGAACTGTCATAAATCTCTACAGTGTGGAAGGGGGTCATTTGCCCATCGAGTCTGCACTGACCATCTGAAAGAACGCCCCACCCATGCCCACTTCCCCACCCTATCCCCGTAACCCCTTAACCTAACCTACATATTCTCAGACACTGAGGGGCAATTTAGCATGGCCAAACCACCTAACCTGCACATCTTCGGACGGTGGTAGGAAGCACCCACAGAAAAGTGCAAACTCCACACAGTCACCCAAGGCCGTAATTGAGCCCAGGTCCCTGGCGCTGCGAGGCACCAGTGCTATTGATTTCATCCTTGGAATCATGAACTGACCCCCCCTAACCTAAACAGGTATTCTATTCCTGCCTGCTGTGGGAATTGTCACAGACGCGATGGTGAATTTGACGGACCATTGACCTCGGATGGGAATTCCCAGTCTCTTGGTGGGTGGGGCCGCAAGGTCCCGCACAGTTTTTTGGGTTACAGCACCCCAGATTTCCACTACCATGTGTGTGAAGAAGTGCTCCCTGAATGGATGAGCTCCAGGTTATGCCTGTGTTCTGCACTCACCTACCAGAGGAAATGGTTTCCCTTGACCGCCCCTTTCAAATCCTTTAATCACTATAATTAGATCACCCATTAATCTCCGATATTGAAAGAATTACAAGCTTCGTCGAAGCAACCTCTCCTTATAATTTAACCCAGTTAATAAAAAGGGGGAAATAACCAGGAAGAGAATAGTGTCCACTTCCTCGTGATAACATTGTATTAAAGCTAGCCCATGAACTTCAGCACAGCGACATCACTGCATGCTGTGTTTACACATAAATTACTAAAGTCTTGCCAAATATATTGCTTTCCCTTCTTTTCTGAATTGGGCTCCATGGAGACAATGTACCCTCAGTTATCTGACCCATAGTACTGTGTATAGTCAGCACTGGCAAGGCAGTCCATGTTAGCGAGAGCCTCACGGCTCGGAACAGTGATGCCCATGTTCAAAAGCCACCCACTCCCATGTTTTCCAGCCCTATCCCCATATTTCCTGAGAAATCAAAAATATATCTATCCCAGCCTTAGCTGTATTCAATGACGGACCCCTCCTGGATAGAGAATTCCAACGAATCCCAACCCTTTGAGAAGTAATTTCTCATCTCAGTCCAAAATGATCAGCCCCCTTATCCAGGGACTGCGTTTTCTGTGCATTAGATTTCCCGACCCGCGGAAACAATATCTCAGCATCCACCCTATCAAACCCTTTCAGAATGTCCGACATTTCAGAGTATCTCCTCTCATTCTTCTCAACTCCACTTGAATATAGACAGCCTCTCAACTTGCACAACACCTGCATCCCAGGTACCAATTCAGTAAACATTAACTGTCCCACCTTTGCTGTATCTGCCCACAATGGACATATGAAATCAATTCCCAGATACGCTAGCCGATTCACGATCAATGTAACATCTGAAGGAGAGCCTGAAATCTGGGCCGGGTTTCTCCGGCTCCCCACCCGCGTGGTTCTCGGCGGAGCGCCATTCGCTGCTGGCGGGATTCTCTCTTCCCGTCGCTTGTCAATGGGATTTCCCTCTGAAGCCACCCCCCACTCGCCGGTAGGAAACCCACCGGCAAGGGTGCGCTGCCAGCAGGAAAAGAGAATCCCGGCCCCGAGCATTATTTGCTGAAACATGGGATTGATAGTTAAAGATATAGCACAGTAGTTAACACAGTTGATTCACAGCTCCAGGGTCCCAGGTAAGATTCCCTGCTGGGTCACTGTCTGTGCGAAGTCTGCACGTTATCCCCGTGTCTGCGTGGATTTCCTTCGGGTGCTCCAGTTTCCTCCAACAGTCCAAAGACGTGCGGGTTAGGTGGATTGGCCACAATAAATTGCACTTAAGTGTCCAAAAAGATTAGGTGGGGTTACTGGGTTATGGGGATAGGGTGGAGGCATGGGCTTAAGTAGGGCATTCTTTCCAAGAGTCGGTGCAGACTCGATGGGCCGAATGGCCTCCTTCTGCACTGTAAATTCTATGATTCTATAGCAACAACACTGCTTGTTTTTTTCATTCAAGGCAGAGGGAAGAGGGAAGGATCTGAGATGCCAAAGTTACACCTGATGATAATTATGCATAAAACTTTCATGTTCAACTTTACTCCCAGATCCTACACTTGGCTATTTAGCAGCCTAAAGCCTTATTCTCAAATATCTTACACTGAGCAGCATGGACAAGCTGGGCCGAAGGGCCTTTTCCCATGCTGTAAACATCATACTCGAGGTCACTTCAGCTGTGGTTAATCGGTAACACTATTGCTTCTCTGACAGAAGGCTGTGGTAGTCAATTCCTGCTCAGAAGACTCAAGTACAAGATCTATGCTGACACTCCATTTTGGTGCTGATCTGTCAGAAGTGGCATCTTTTGAGATATTGAACCCAAAAAGCGGGTGTTTAAAAAAAATAAAACACTGCATGCATAATTTTTAAGAAGAGCAGGGTAATTCTCCCTGAAGATACCAGCCAACACTGCACAATAACAGTGACCACACTTTCAAAATCATTTAAAAAGCACTTGGGTATGTATGTCATTAAAAATGAGAGATAAATGCAGGTATTTCTTAATGCCTCTGCTCAAGAAGTGAAGTGGGAGGTCTTTCAGACAAATATGTTTCTGTGTCAGTATGCTGTGGTGAGATTTCAGGCCACAGGCGTTATTATAACCTGGGATGAGACCTGGTGCATTGCAGCTCCGGTTTTCCCACAACAACCCCATTTCATATTTAGGCTGCCTGTGTAATTTCAGGGTGTGGAGCAGCTCGGGGCATTCAGGTTGTTGATGGAGGCCTCCTGCCTATTTCTTGCTGCTTCCAACCCCCTCTTGTAATTTTGCAATCAAAATAAGCTGCCCATACCATAAAGCGCCTCTGTTGAAAAACGTGCCGATTAGCTGAGTCGGCACTATAATTAGACTGGGCAGGAAGACAGGGTACTGCGCATCAGATACCTTTGGGAAATTACTTGGTGCGATACGATACCACCAATTTAACAGTCTTGGAAGCAGTGAGCGTTTTCAGTTCAAGGGGGGGGGGGGGGGGGACCTCACTTTTCCTACCGACATTGACTTAGCATCTGGATATATTTCCTACAGCACAGAAACAGGACTTTCAGCTCAACTGATCTATGACGATATTTACGCTCTCCATATGCCTCAACCTCAGTGTTTATATCTCAGCAAACGCCACAAAAAAATATCTGATCATTATCACATTGCTATTGGTGGGAGCTTACTGTTCGCAAATCAGGTGCTGCGCACAATTGATAATACATTACAATAACAGTCCAAAGTGTTTCATTGATAGTGAAGTACATTGGGACATTCCAAAGGATGCTACATTATTGCAAGTTCTTCTTTTGTTTGCTCCCATCCTCTTTCATTTCAGCACATCCTTCAACTTATTTCACCATCATCGTCTAGCTTCCCCAACTACTCCACGCGGTAGCAAGTTCCACATTTCTAGCACTCTCTCAGTGATGACGTTTCTCTTGTATTCTCCAGTTTAATTATAGATGACTATCTTATATTTATGGCCTCTAGTTCTAGACCCCTTTGTAAGTGGGAACGTATTCTCTTTGTCTCCCCGATCAAACGCGTGTTTTCTGCCTATTGTTATTTCCATGTTGCCTGCGAATACACGGAGCAGTAACTGCACGGCGAGAGCAACAATGGCATTCTCTCTGTGAGAATCGCCCAGCGTGGGGTACAAGAGAATGTCCAGTGCCCCATGGAACTGCTCCTCAGTGCCTTCTGGTGGAGGGAGGGAGACATTTGGATGAAAGGAAATTATGCCAAATGGCAGCCCATTGACATTGTAGAATCATACTGCGCTGAACAAGGCCATTCCGTCCATCCTGCCTGGGTCAGCTCTTCAAATGAGCTAACCAATTAGTCCTACTCCCCTGCTCTGTCCTCATAACCCTGCATTGCTTTTCCTTTTCAAGTCTTAATCAAGGCAGCATGGTGGCACAGTGGTTAGCACTGCTGCCTCATGGAGCCAAGGACCCAGGTTCGATCCTGTCGCCGGGTCACTGTCCGTGTGGAGTTTGCACATTCTCCCCATGTCTGCGTGGGTTTCACCCCCACAACCCAAAGCTGTGCAGGGTAGGTGGATTGGCCACGCTAAATTGCCCTTTAATTGGGAAAAAAAAAAAGAATTGGGTACTCTAAATTTATTTTTAAAAAGCATTTATCCAATTTCCATTTTTGAGAGATACTATTGAAACTACGTCCACCATCATTCAGATAATGCATTCCAGATCATAACAACCTGTTGTGCCATAAAGATCTCCCCGGCTCAACCCTATTTCTGGTTAATTATTTAAACATGTGCCCTCCCGTTACCGCCCCTCCCTTCGGTTTCTCCCTATTTACCCTATCAAAGCTCCAAATGATTTTGAAAACCTTTTCTGAGCCTTTAACCTTCTATGTTCTGAGGAAAGAAACCCCAGCAATGGACCATGCAAAAAAGCACTGCATGAGGAAGGTGTGGTGGTGTGTTATAGTTCACCCAGGGCGTCCCAGTTACTGTGGCAACTCACACGTTATAGGCTGTAATCCAAAGCTCTGGATAGTGACAGTAGATTCCAATATCCTTTTCGTTATCCGTCTGACCAGGAATCTCACCCGCTCTTACCATCTGCCACTGGCATGTTGTGGAATGATTTACAGGTTGACAGCCCACTTGTTTCACTGTGCTACGAACACACACTCATTGACCATGAAGCCCTGGAGAGCACAAGAAATAGGAGGAGGAGGCCCCTTGAGCCATTCGACAAGATCATGCTTGTGTTTCGAATTCCCCATTTCCACCTACCCCCCATATCCTTCGACTCCCTTGCCAACAAGAATCTATCCACCTCCTCCTGAAAAATTTTCAGTGACCCCCACCGCTTTGAGGCAGAGAGTGCCAAAGTTGCACAACCCCCTGAGAGAATTTCTGATTCAGAGGCAGGGATGTTTTCCACTGCTCCACAAGACTTCCTCAACAGAGCTGGAGGGCCTTTAGATTCCCTCGGGTGTTCCCCAATCCCCCCGTCCCCACCAACTGCCCTCCCTCCCATCATCTTGGGTAGATCCAATCAGGGGAAAGGAGAGACAAGGCGAGAGAGAGAAAAGCATAAAATAACTGAGCTGATGGGAGAAAGAGAACTGTTTTGAGAAAATTAATGTAAAACAATGCCAGTGTGTTTGGAAGTTGTGTTTGGTTACCCAGGGCAGCACGGTTACACAGTGGTTAGCACTGCTGCCTCACGGTGCCGAGGTCCCAGGTTCGATCCCGGCTCTGGGTCACTGTCCGTGTGGAGTTCGGTTGGGTTTCGCCCCCACAACCCAAAGATGTGCCGGGTAGGTGGATTGGCCATGCTAAATTGCCACTTAATTGGAAAAAATGAATTGGGTACTCTAAATTTATAGAAAAAAAAAGTTTGATTTCCCCATTTGCTACCACTCACCAAGCGTGGAAGTAATAACAAGATACAAATAAAAGTATCAAATCATCAAACGAATCTGAATCTTGACACAGATGTGACGTGTGCATTGCAAATGGCCCATCTCCTACTTGAAACATTCCTCAGAATGTTACAGTTCTTGCTCTACAGGGAGGGAGCGAACGTATTCTTCTACGTTTTCTAAATGAACCGTACAAATAAGATATTTTGTGTAATTGAATGAAATGAAATGAAATGAAAATTGCTTATTGTCACGAGTAGGCTTCAATGAAGTTACTGTGAAAAGCCCCTAGTCGCCACATTCCGGCGCCTGTCCGGGGAGGCTGGTACGGGAATTGAACCGTGCTGCTGGCCTGCTTGGTCTGCTTTAAAAGCCAGCGATTTAGCCCAGTGAGCTAAACCAGCCCCATGGTAATTCAAAGGATATTCCCTTTCACGGCCTTAGCAGCTCCCACAACTTCACAGCCAATTAAGTTCTTTTGAGGGTAGTCACTGGGTAATGTAGGGAATCTGGCAGACATGTTGCGCACAACAAGGCCCCACAAACAGCAGTGAAAAAAAAACCAGATTATCCGTTAATTGGTTCTGTTGGTTGAACAATAAACTCTGGAGAACTCCCTTGCTTTCAGGCCAGATGGAGTTTTGGTTTAAAAATTCCATCTGAAAAATGACGGGCTGGATTCTCCGTTGCGCCGGCAGCGCACCCACGCCCAGGGATTTCTCGACGGCGTGGCGCTGCCCACAATGGGAAACCCCATTGGCCGGCTGGCGGTATGGAGAATCCCGCTGCCGGCGGTGGTGGAGAATCCCACATGGCAGCTCTGACGGTGCAGCACTCCCTCAGTCCCGCAAAGAGGTTGTCAGTCTGGATTATGCGCTCAAGTTCCCATGGCACTTAACAATAGTTACTCAAATTGTCTGGCGGATGATGACTGGAGAAATGTGTTCTCAGTTAACGTTCCTCCTTTCCCTATTAAGGTTGAAGAATAATTTCATGAGTGCTGAACACCATCCAAGAATCTTGACTAAAGCAGCTGTCCTTCCTGTGGCTCAGTGCGTTAGCCTCTTCCTTCTAAGTCAGACCATTATGGGGTCATGTCCCACTCCAGAAATTTGGGGATCAGATATAGAGGGAGACCATAAAAGCAAGGGTGCAAATTTTTCTTTTCATGCACTGCCAGGTAAAACAAAACAAAGCACAACAAACAACAAAGAAAAGTACAGCACAGGAACAGACCCTTCAGCCCTCCAAACCTGCGCCGACCATGCTGCCCGACTAAAATCTTCTACACTTCCTGGGTCCATATCCCTCTATTCCCATCCTATGCATGTAGTTGTCAAGACGCCCCTTAAATGGCACTATCGTCCCTGCTTCCAACACCTTCTCTGGCAGCGAGTTCCAGGCACCCACCACCCTCTGTAAGAAAACTTGCCCTGTACATCTCCGCTATACCTTGCTCCTCGCACCATAAACCTATGCCCTCTAGTAATTGACCCCTCGAGCCTGGGAAAAAGCCTCTGACTATCCACTCTGTCAATGCCCATCATAATTTTGTTGACCTCTATCAGGTCACCCCTCAACCTTCTTCGTTCCAGTGAGAACAAACCGGGTTTATTCAACATGACTTGCCAAATCTTATACTCAATACGAGAACTATTGGAGGTGAGTGAGCCCATGGATGGCGAGTGGGAGGTAACTTTTTGTGCGAAGAAATTGGATTTAAAAATCACTACTTCTTAACCACAACAAAAATGGCTTTATATAGTGTCTTAAATGTGGTAAAGTGTCCCAAGGTGTTCGACTGGACCAATTATGAAACAGAATCTGACATCAAGCCTCAAAGAGATTCCTTTTTAAATTTAGAGTACCCAATTCATTTTTTCCAATTAAGGAGCAATTTTGTGTGGCCAATCACCTAGCTTGCACATTTTTGGGTTGTGGGGGCGAAACCCACGCAAACACGGGGAGAATGTGCAAACTCCACACGGACAGTGACCCAGAGCCGGGATTGAACCTGGGACCTCAGCGGCGTGAGGCCGCAGTGCTAACCCACTGCCCCACCGTGCCGCCCGCTGCAAAGAGATTGGAGGCAAGGTGACCGATAGTCGTGTCGAAGAGTTGGGTTGGAAGGAATGTCTTAAAAACGTTGAAAGCACAGAATTGTTACAGTGCAGAAGGAGGCCATTTGGGCCAGTGCCATTCCCCTTCCCTTTCCCCGTATCCCTGCACATTGTTTCCGTTCAAGATCAGGAAGCACAGGGGTATAGGGAAGGGATTTCAGAGCTGTGGATGCAGACAGCTGAAGATGTGACTGCCAAGGGTGGAGCAATTAAAATCAGGGAGGTCAGAATTGGAGAAGTGCAGACATCTTGGGGCTGCCTGCTGTAGGGCATAAGGACATTAGAGTTAGGGAGAGGTGCGGGCATAGTAGGATCTGAAAACATGGATCAGAGTTTTAAATCAAGACTTTGTCAGACCATTGTGGGTCAGTGGCTGAATGGGGCTCGGTGGGATACAGGTAGCATGGATCTGACTGAGCTCAAGCCTGCGCTGCAGAGGAAATGGTTTCTCTTCCTTATTACTCACTCTGTTCCCCCTTTCTCTCTCGCGGCCTCCAACTGTTCCTGCTCCTCCTTCCTGGCCTGGACTTCCTCTCAAATTTCCCAATGGCTCTTCACTCGCGCCACTTCAGTTCTATTCCACTACACCACGCAATAAAAGTAAAAATGAAAGGGAGCTTCACAGACGCTGGCTGCAGCACACATACTTCTGACTATTATTTCCATCTGTTTGCCCGGGCTGGGGAGGCGGAGGAGGGGGGGGGGGGTGGGGGGGGGGGGGGGGGGGGGGGGGGGGGGGGGGGGGACCCGATTCATTTTTATTTAACTTGGCTGAAACCTGAAGACTTCTAGCTCCTTGCACAGAGCCTCATACAGAAATAGAGTGAGCAACAAGCATCACAATTGCAAATTGTGTTGCCAGTGGGGGTTCTTTTGGGGAGGAGAGTAGGGAGGGGTGGTGCACAGTTCAATCCGCCACTCCCAGTCAAGAACTGAATTCCAATTCCCCTCAGACTGAACCAGGCAAAGGCACAAGAAAAATTAACACTGCTGCCTAACATGCAGAGGACAAAATGGCACCGACCATATTGTGTTTTTTTTTGTCGATGCTATGAAAGATAGGTGTGTGCGCCAAACTGACAGCATTAAGGGTCTAAGTCAAGCTGTAAAATTGATCAGTGGCTTCCTCACGCATCAATCTGTTCCATATTTCTTTTGTTGAATATAGTTATTCTGAGGTAGCCATTTGGCAATCTGCCCTGCAAAAACACATGCTCATTTTAACTTGCTGCAATTAAGGGCGTGCACCCTCCCATCCCCAGGATAATTCAGTCGCTAAACAGAGTTTAGCCAAGTTGCGAAATGAAACCAAGACAAACAGGAAGCTCACAGGTTTGATCTGCTCGGGTCTAACTGTCATTACATTTAGATTGCGCCTTTCACAACCTCGGGATGTCTCAATGCCCAACGGAGTCAATTAAGTGCATCTTGAACACAGCCCCGGTGCAGGAAACGCCACGGGCATTTCCGCGTGTCGGGAAGCTCCAGCACCTAAGTGAGCCGAGCAATGGGATTTTGACCAGATTGTCTGTTTTGGTGATGTTTGATAAAGGATAAATAGTGACCTGCGCAGCAGAGAGCCCTCCTCAGTTTTTCCTTCAACTGTTGTCGGATCCTTTGCATCTATCTGACAGGTCAGACAGGCTCTCAGTTAAACATTTTACCCAGTCATGTTCATGTTGCAGCTGTATAGAACCTTAGTTAGGCCACACTTGGAGTATAGTGTTCAATTCTGGTCGTCACACTACCAGAAGGATGTGGAGGCTTTAGAGAGGGTGCAGAAGAGATTTACCAGGATGTTGCCTGGTTTGGAGGGCATTAGCTATGAGGAGCGGTTGAATAAACTCGGCTTGTTCTCACTGGAACGATGAAGGTTGAGGGGCGACCTGATAGAGGTCTACAAAATAATGAGGGGCATAGACAGAGTGGATAGTCAGAGACTTTTTCCCCAGGGTAGAGGGGTCAATTACTAGGGGGCATAGGTTTAAGATGCGAGGGGCAAGGTTTAGAGGAGATGTACGAGGCAAGTTTTTTTTTTTACACAGAGGGTAGTGGGTGCCTGGACCTCGCTAGAGGAGGAGGTGGTGGAAGCAGGGACGATAGTGACGTTTAAGGGGCATCTTGACAAATACATGAATAGGATGGGAACAGAGGGATACGGACCCTGGAATTCTAGAAGATTTTAGTTTAGACGGGCAGCATGGTCGGCGCAGGCTTGGAGGGCCGAAGGGCCTGTTCCTGTGCTGTACTTCTCTTTGTTCTGTCAGTACCTACGACAATGCACCATTCTGCCACTGTGACACAGGGAGGGTGAACAACAACAACAACGTAGATTTATACAGTGCCTTTAACGTTTTGAAATCCCCCCCCCCCCCCCCCCCCCCGAACCCCCTCAGATGTTTAACAGCCACATTATAAATCACAATAAAGACACCCAGCCATACGAAGAGAGATCAGGTCAGATTACCGGAGGCTTGGTCAAAGGGTAGAGCTAAGGAGAGTCTTAAAGGAGGAAAGTGAGGGATAAAAAGGAAGGGAGGTGTAGGGTGTGAATTCCAGAACTCAGGGCCTAAAGCAGGAAGTCACGTCCACCAATGATGGAACAATTAAAATGAAGGATGCACAAGAGGCAGAAATCAGGCAAGATTATGGCGTTGGAAGGAGATCCCTGAGGCGGGGAGATGAGAGCCCTGGGAGGAATTTGAAAACCAGGGTGATAACGGAGGCCAGCAGGCATAAGGGGTGAGAGGGGGATGGGACCCACTGCGAATTAAGACAATGAACAGCCGAGTTTTAGTTGACCCCAGTTTACGGAGGGTAGGTTAGAGGAGACCAGTCAGGAATGGTCAAGTCCAGAGGCGATGAAGCCGTGACTGCATGCAAACCGACACGGGGCTGAAGTCAGAAAGGCGCAAGGAGCGAAAGGACACAATCAGGCCGGGCTCTGCGATCCTCCATAGGCGAGGAAACGGTTGTGGGTGTTATCCCGATTCACAAAGACCGAAGAACGTCCATCGTTATTGGGGTCACACCCCTCTTGAGCAGAATCAGAGGAAAGAAGAAATCTAATGATGGTTGGACTCAACTAACTTCTAAATTAATTTCTGTTTCCCCAGAGAGTGATTTGAATGTGGAATTGGGAGTAGTTGAGGCAAATAGCATAGAAGCATTGAAAGGGAAGCTCGATAAACATAGAGGGGGGGGGGGGGGAAGGGAATAGAAGCCTGCATTGTTGGGGTAAGATTTAGGTGGGGAGGGGTTCAAGTGAAGCATGGACACTGGCATGGATGAGTTGAACTGAACTGAATTATTTCTATGTTATTATCCCTATGTAATTACCGTAAAGTCTTAATGGGGCAAGTCTGGAATTTAACCTGCCCTGCTTGTGGGCCTGGGCAGTGGGTGTTGGGGTTGGATGCCTGTTTTACTGGGTACCTGGTATTGATCCCAATTGAAGTTAATGTAAGAATCGGGAATGAAGTGAAATGTGTGCGAGAGTTACCCCAGCACCCAGTTTCATCACCTGCCAGAAAGCGTCACTGCGTCCCCTTGCAAGACTTAAATCAGGTTGTCAAAAGGGAGCAATGCAACAAAAAAAAAGAAGATAAATTTTGCCACATCACTGGCACATTCTGAAAATATCTCTCTGACATTGAAACAAGATGGCGCCCAGCAAAAGGTGACTTCAGTTCTTCAGCTTTTGCTTTTCCTCTGCAATGGAAGCTACTCCTTTTTAAAAACATGTTAAGAAGTCTTACAACACCAGGTTAAAGTCCAACAGGTTTGTTTCAAACACGAGCTTTCGGAGCACTGCTGCTCCTTCCTCGCCTGAGAAAGCTCGTGTTTGAATCAAACCTGTTGGACTTTAACCTGGTGTTGTAAGACTTCTTAATGTGCTCACCCCAGTCCAACGCCGGCATCTCCACATCATTTTTGTTAACATGATTGCTGTAAAATAGTGAGGAATTGATTTACCAGGAAACAGGCAGGAACTTTACCCCAAAAAACAAATCTCCTCCTCTCTCTCTCTCATATAAAGCAAACAAACAACGCTAGACCAGACAACAGTGTTACAGAACACACCTTGTATCCCACCATCTGATCCACCTCTCTCAAACCAAACACAGCCATACTTGTTGCAGAGGTCAAAGGTTAAATCGCAGAAATGAGCACAATGACACAAATGAGCGAGGGCCTGCAGAGGCTGGTCCTCTGATAAGCCGCGTATAATTCGGACTCGCTCGATTTCTCCCTCAGTTGGTCACAGGTGGAGATTCATTGCTTGTGTAAATGCTCTGTAAAACAAGCAAGGTCACAAACTTGGGGGGGGGGTTGATCCCTCAGCAGTGTCAGGGTCAGTGTCAGAGCTTCAGGTTCCACTATCATTTTTGCGATAAGGTGCTCCCTTAACACAACCGAACTCAAGGGTCCCAGCAGTCTGCACCTGATCCTGTAATGCACAGGCCAGTCTTGGAAGAGAAAGTCCCAGGTAGCTTTATTAATCAGAGAAGAATTTTGATATGCTCTTATACGCTAAGAATGGGAGAGAGTACAGCTGCAGGGTATTGGTTACAGCCAGTCATTTCCTCCTGCACACCACTTGGCTCCAATTCTGGAGGGCAGCATGGTAGTATAGTGGTTAGCACAGTTGCTTCACAGCTCCAGGATCCCAGGTTCAATTCCCGGCTGGGTCGCTGTCTGTGCGGAGTCTGCATGTTCTCCCAGTGTGTGTGTGGGTTTCCTCCGGGTGCTCCGGTTTTCTCCCACAGTCCAAAGATGAGCTGATTAGGTGGATTGGCCATGCTAAATTGCCCTTCGTGTCCAAAAAATGTTATGTGGGGGTTACTGGGTTACGGGGATAGGGTAGATACGTTGGCTTCAGTAGGGTGCTCTTTGTAGGGGCCGGTGGAGACTCGATGGGCCAAATGGCCTCCTTCTACACCGTGAATTCTATGATCCCCACTCAGCCCAAGTGAGACCACAGAATATCAGAATCTTAGTGCAGAAAGAGGTCATTCTGCACATGAAATGAAAATGAAATGAAAATCGCTTATTGTCACGAGTAGGCTTCAATGAAGTTACTGTGAAAAGCCCCTAGTCGCCACATTCCGGCGCCTGTCCGGGGAGGCTGGTACGGGAATCGAACCGTGCTGCTGGCCTGCTTTAAAAGCCAGCAATTTAGCCCAGTGAGCTAAACCAGCCCCTGGTAGCTCTTTGAACCCGATCCCCCATTTCCACAGCCCAACTATTTCTCTCAAAACCGTGCACGCAAATTTTCTTCAAGTACATGCTCAATTGCTCTTTGAAAGGTCCCATGGAATCTGATGTGTGTTTCAGATCTCAACGAACTTCTGCGTGAAAAGAAAACCTCATTCCCTCCCCCCCTATTTCTTTTGTCACTTATTTGAAAAAATGAAATGAAAAAAATGAAAGACAGCGTATTTTAAACCTTGGGTGGCCAATCACCCCCCACGAGAAACAGTTTTTCCCTACTTGCTCTATAAAACTGACCCAACACGTTTCTGAGTCTGTGTTTCATAATAATAACAATAATATGATAATAATCACATTGTCACGAGTAGGCTTCGATGAAGTTACTGTGAAAAGCCCATAGTCGCCACATTCCGGTGCCGTTCCAGCATATTCGGGGAGGCTGGAACAGGAACTGAAACCGCGCTGCTGGTCTTGTTCTGCATAACAAGCCATGTGTCTTATCCACTGTGCTAAACCAGCCCCTTCAAATGAGAAGGCTGAAAGGGGCTTGGATTTGATTCATAGAATTTACAGTGTAGAAGGAGGCTATTTAGCCGATTGGGTCTGCACCAGCCCTTGGAAAGATCATCCTATTTAAACCCACGCCTCCAACCTACCCCCATAACCCCAACTAACCCTTTGGACACTAAGGGGCAATTTATCATGGCCAATCCACCTAACCTTCACATCTTTGGACCATGAGAGGAAACCGGAGCACCAGGAGGAAACCCAAGCAGACACGGGGAGAAAGTGCAGACTCCACACAGACAGGCCGGAATTGAAACCAGGTCCCTGGCGCTGTGAGGCAGCAGTGCTAACCACTGTGCTGTCGAGATGATTGCCTAGATGGTTAACACAACAAGCACTGGGCGAGTCTGAGGAAAGCGTTTACAGTGGCGGAGTCTTTAAAATCACAAAGTGGTTCAGTAGGATGGATGTGGAGAAACTGTTTCAGCTGCTGAGTAAGCCAAGAGCCAGATTGTTATTTGATTCATTCACAGGATGCGGGCGTTGTTGGTCAGGTCAACATTTGTTTCACATCTCTAATTGCTCTTGAGAAAATGGGGGTGAGTCACTTTCTTGAAGCGGAGTGACTTACTGGACCAATGAGGGCACTTGTTGTTGACAACGTCATTGTTATTGGTCTGGGGACCCATGTGGGTCAGACCAGGTGAGCACGGACTTCTCCCGCGGAAGGACATGAATGAACCCCTTGGGGTTTTTACAACAATCTCGTAATCCTGTGACCACCATTACTGATATAAACTTTTTATTGCAGATGTATTTAGTTAATTAATTTTAACTTCTGTTGCCATGTGAACTCATGGCCGCAATTTGGCAGACTGGAGTTAAAATCTATTGAACGGCATGTTTAGTGGGGTGTTTCGTGCTGCCTGCAGCGGCCCTTTGCCAGGTTTTTCTTGCCTCTGAGGAATTCTCCATCGAAGCCACTCTTGAAGTCATTTCCTGCACTGGCGAGCTGAACTGAGCTAGTCACCCCCCCCCCCCCCCCCCCCCCAATTAACCTCTTCCAGGGTCCTCGAGCCCCCCTCACCCCACCTCTCATGAGCAAGGAGCCCCCAGGCGTGATTCCTGGCACGGGCAGCCTAGTATCCAGGGGCCTTGACACTGCCAGCCTTGCACACTGGCAGGGTCCCTGCCAGTCTGAAAGTGTCACCTGGGCACCCAGAAGTCCCAGGGTGGCAATACCAGGATGCGAGGGTGGACTTTCCCCAATACCTTGCATTCAGTCCCCTTCAACTATTGAGACATTGGGAAGGATTCTTGTATATACAAGGAAGGAGGGAACAGATGGATGAAATGAAACAAAATGAAAATTGCTTATTGTCACAAGTAGGCTTCAAATGAAGTTAATATGAAAAGCCCCTTGTGAACAGATTGGGAAGAGGTCCTCAGAGAGCGGTTTATGTAGAAAATTTGGACACCAATTTGGGCCGAAGGTCTGCACCTGGGCTGTGGATTTCACACATCGGCTTGTAAAGCATTCTCTTTCACTGAACTATATTTTCGAAAGGTGGCTTCACAGATTTATGGCAAAGTTTTGCAGACTTGGATCACCGTATTAATGAGGAATCGGCCTGTTATTGGAAAAACACGAATACCTGCTTTCTCCACAAGTAGCAGCGTTCCAAGATGTAATATCCCGCACGGGACTTAGGGGATGGAAACGATTATCTTCCTCGTGATTCTCGCTGAGTAAGAGCTCCCCCCGCTGAGGGGTGGGAGAAGTCCAATCAGTTATGTATAAAAGATCAGCCAGTGGGGCCCTGATCAAGAGGAAGCCCGGTTGGGATCGACAGGGAGTTGTATATAACGTAACTGTAAATGCCTGTTCTAAAGTTGCAAGTTCATAGGATTTCATTCGTGGTTTTTTTAATGAGGGGGTAAAGAAGACTTTGTTATAAGCGAAAGATGCAAAGCAATCAAGCAATTTCTCTCAGGAAGGCGGTGTTCAACCAAAGACTCTCCAGAGTGGGGAGCAACAACTGGAGATCAGTCAAAATGGCTGCCGACCAACCACGGGACTCTGGCAGCTCCAATGGGGTATCTCCATTTTTGGCTGCTGTTCAAGTTAGTTTTCTAACCCCTTCAAACTAACTTTCCCCTTTCCCATTGAAACCTGCGGGCGGGGGTGTGCTGCCGGCGGGAAAGTGAATCCCAAGGGCTGGAGAATTCCGGCTCCCACATTTTACCAATTTGCACCCCAGCAGAAACCACCTTTGCCTATTTGCCTTTCCGAAAAGCTCTCCATAATTTTGGCAATCTCGGTTAGAAACCTCTTCAACTGTCGCTGTGCCTTTGGCAAAAGCCCCAAAGTCTTCAGGCCTTTCTACAGGTGTGTACCATAACCCTCCCAATTCTCCAATCAGTCCAGTGAATTGCAGCCTTCCCTTTTCCATGACTCTAGTCTCAACACATAATAGAATGCTCAGACCACATACAACACGTGAACCATTGTCTGGTACAAACTAAGCAGCATTTCCTTCAGATAACACACAAGGGGAAGGAATACGACCATTACACCATGTCATGGACAATGCATTATTCTTCTCCGGAGATGCAGCTGTTTGGAAACGCATATATTTACCTGATGTCAACTGAAAATCAGGAGAAAGGGAAAGAAAAAGATTGGCATTCCTCCTTATTTAAAAACTTTCAATTCTGACACCAGAATCTCCATGACAATGTATGGCAGCAGAGGTGTGTCTGACGTGTGTCAAAAATTGTTTTGATCAAATAGACCCCCCCCCCCCACTCAGAATGAATTACAAGGGGGCAAGAACAACAATATGCAAAAAATTGGGTAAATTAGGTGGAGACACAGAATGCAAAGAGGGAAATAAACAATGCTCGACAAGGTGTTGGGGGAGTTGCAATGAAATGATTTTTGGTGGGTTGAAAGATTGATGATGGATGGACAGCACTGGGTGTAAGCTATAGGCCAGGATACTCCACTGCGAATCCGCCGGCAAATCTCCTATTCACCGCAGCGGGAACGGAGATTCTCTTTGCCGTGGACAGACGGAGAATCCCGCCCATAGTCTAGAGCTGGTTGGGTAAATGATGGAGGTGGAGAACAGAGCTGAGGTTTAACATTCAGGGAGACAGGGAGTGAGGGCAGAGTGGAGGACACAGCGGTAAATCATTTGATTTTTCTCTGTGTTTAGAAATTGGGCATTTTACCAAAATTTGTCAGTGTCAGGCTGTGATTGAAACCCGGCGTGTATCTCTCCCAGAGCACAGCCGGGTTTTCAGGGCAGGCTTTCTGGCACTGAGTGCACAGAAAGTTTGGGGACGTGGTTTACGCCGTCACTCTAGCACAGCGGGGTCTGATAGAGCTGGCGCCACAGAGATCCACAGAGCGCCATTTTAAAAGGGCACCAGGATCAGCGGTGGAGTTAAACTCACCCCCCACAAGCAGGCAGGAACCCTCCCACCCCGCTCGCATCCAGGCAACCATTCACCACGGAAGTAGTGAAGGCTCTCCTCTCTTTCCCCCCCCCCCCCCCCCACAAACCACACAAGTATCGGGGGTCCTCTATCTCTCCATCTACCCCCACACCCCGTAACCACACAAGTATCGGGGGCACTCTTTCCCCCATTTCCCCCTGCCATCCCAGCAGTTTCACAGAAACTTTCTTCTTCACTGCCATAGCCACCCCCCCCCCCCCACCTTCCCAGGCATCGCCACCTCCTTTTCAAAGGCATTGCCCCCCCCCCCCCCCCCCACCACAATACATAAGGGGATACCTCCAAATAGGACTCTCCAGAAGGCCTGCCCTTAGCACTGCCCCCGGCACAAGCTGCCACTGCCAGGTTGGCACTGTCAAGCTGTGCTGAGGCAGTACTGCCCGGACATGTCTCTTCCCCCCCTCACCCCCCTTGACACCCCCCGGTAAGATACATCAACAAAAAAGATGTTGTATACCTCACCGACATATGAATATGCAGTGAGGGGATCATGTGGCGGGGAGGCCCGTTAATGATATTTAAATGTATTAGAATGCATGTAAACGGGATTCCTGCCAACACCAACGAGGGGGCAGGGAAAATCGGGAAACAAGATCTCGCCAGCGAAAGCCACGTTTCCCAACTCACGCGGGATTTTTTGCCCGCATCGCCGTTTACCCTCGCGCTGGAAGGGGGCTCAAAATCCCACCCGTTACCCCTTTTGCACAATCGCTTACACAAATCCCACAGAATTCCCTCCGTGTACCCGAACAGGCGCCGGAATGTGGTGACCAGGGGCTTCTCACAGTAACTTCATTGCAGTGTTAACGTACGTCTACTTGTGACAGTAAAGATTATTTATTTATTTACAGTCTGCACAACACCCAATATTAGTGTTCTCAAGCTTGGTCTGCTGTTCAACTGAATCGTGGCGGACCTTCAACCCAACTGGTGCCTGACCTTTAACCCAACTGGTCCTCTTATATCACCGCATACCTCATGCGCGTGCATTGAAATGGACCTCAATACCTCACTGAACTGCACTTTACTCCCAGAGAGGTGTAACTTAAAGCCTTCACCTGGGTTTTTTTTAAAGTTTTCTTCACAAACACACTTTTCTCCCTTTTGGGGAATATTAGGGAAGTGGTGGAAGGGTCCCTGAGCTGATTATCAGCCCGTTGAACCACGTTATGAGCACCCCTTCTTTGGCAAACAAGTCCCGGACTTGAGCCTGGGGCTTCTGGTCCAGAGGTCGGGAGGCTACCCCCCCCCCCCCCCCCCCCCCACCCCCCACCCCCCCCATGCCACGAGACGGCCTCAGTTATTAATTGAATTTAAATTCCACCAGCTGCAACGGTGAGATTTGAACCCAGGTCCCAGACCATTCATCCAGGCATCTAATCCAATGACATTGCCACTGTGATGTGATGGCCGAGTGGTTATGACATTGGACTTGAAATCCCATGGGGGTTCCCCGCACAGGTTCAAGCCCCACTCGCAACGAATCTGTCCGCCTGGGTCTGTCAGTAGCGCTAAAGAAAAACCACTGTTCACCCAAAAGGTGTCACTTAACTGACAATTACTAACGAACAAGACCCATTAACTTTACTTATTTACTGTGTGGAATCAGCCAGATCCCGCTTGTTCACACAGTTGACATATCCATTAACAACCCCTCATGATGCAATAAAAGCATCTTGTTTATTTTCTCGCTCGCAAGCAGGAAGATACCAATCGTAAATAGTCATTGTGCCTCAGCACTATCGCATAGTCTCCTAAGCAACTGTACTCCCTTTTTGCCATTCACAAAAAAAAGGGTATTGTTGCTATGGGAAACAGCCACGGGCCTGTCAATTCGGGTGGTGGAGGAGAAAATTTGACGCATGATTTTACGAATATAATTAGAATGTACTGACAATAAAAGCGATAACTGATCTATAGCTGAACAACTGGTGACTTTGAGACAGTGTAAGCACAAAGGGCAAAAGAGAATGCAATATGTTGATTACAAAAATAAAAATTACCTTCATCTGTTCAATTTTATCAGCCCTCACTTTGTTTTGGTTCCATTCCCTGGAATTTATATGGTAAAGGGGTGATTTGATCAAAGTCTCAAGATG
Organism: Scyliorhinus canicula; assembly: GCF_902713615.1. Classification (NCBI taxonomy): domain Eukaryota; kingdom Metazoa; phylum Chordata; class Chondrichthyes; order Carcharhiniformes; family Scyliorhinidae; genus Scyliorhinus; species Scyliorhinus canicula. The sequence continues at coordinate 148,859,762 of NC_052158.1, read as the reverse complement.
ATCAAGTATCAGATAAGGCAGAGAGAGCGTCTAAGACTAGAAAGACCTGGACAATATCCAGGCTTGGGTTGACAAGTGGCAAGTAACATTCACACCACACAAGTGCCAGGCAATGGCCATCCCCGACGAAAGAGAGTCTAACCAGCACCCCTCAACCTTCAATGGCATTACTATCTCTTGATCCCTCGCTAACAACATCCTGGGGGTTACCATTGGCCAGAAACTAAACTGTACTAGCCACATTAATACTGCGGCTACAAGATCAGGTCAAAGACCAGGAATCCTGCAGGAAGTAACTCACCTCCCGACTCCCCAAAACATTCAAACCCTCCACCACTGACGAATAGTGGCAGCTGTGTGTACCATCTACAAGATGCACTGCAGGAACTCACCAAGGCTCCTTCGGCAGCACCTTCCAAACCCACAACCGCAACCATCCAGAAGGATAGGGCAGCAGGTTCCTGGGTCTCCAGCGCCTGGAGGTTTCCCCTTCGAGTCACTCACCATCCTAGCTTGGAAATATACCTTTGTTCCCTCTGGGTCAAAATCATGGAATTCACTACATAACAACACAGTGGGTGTCCCTACACCCCAGGGACTGCCGCGGCTCAAGAAGGCAGCTCACCACCACATTCTCAAGGGCAACTAGGGAAGGACAATAAATGCTGCACTAGCCAACGACACCCATATCCTGTAACTTTATTTTAAAAAATTTAATCCAGATCTTTCAAGAGTGAAATTGAGAAACATTTCTTCACACAAAGTTTGAAACTCTAATCCGCATATTGAAGCAGATACTAAATCAATTGTTAATTTTAAATCGGAGATTGATAGATTTTAGTTAACCAAACTTATTAAGGACTACAGAACAAAGAGACACATGGAGCTAAGTCACAGATCAGCAAGCATCTCATTGAACAGCAGAACTGGTTTGAGTGGCCAACCCTTGTTCCTTGAGCAAGCTCGAAGGGCCAGATGGTCTACTCCTGCTCCTAGTTCTTGTGTTCCTATGTCCCATATATAGTTCTTCTCTCCTTGTGCATTCACCAATATCTCATATTTTTGCCCTTTTCTCACACAACCTCATATATTGGCTAAATTCCACCCTGCCCTAACCCAGGATCGGAGGTCAATTTTAGCCTCTAGAATGGCTTGAATCAAGCAACCTGAATGGTCCAGCTCAGCCATGCTAGATAGCACGTGTGGAACTGAACAATTAAAGCGTCTTTAATGAGAACCTTTCAAAATAGTTCTGCAACCTCCTGCAACTTGCAACCCTCTTGGGAATTCTGCACAGCTCCAATTCTGGCCAACAGTATTTCCCAAATTTCAGCCCTGCCCATTGATGTCTGTCTTAGGGCCCATCTCTTCCTCCACTTTCAAGATGCTCCTGGAAGCCTACTTCTTTAGTCAAGCTTTTAGTTAATGTCCTAATATCTCCTTTTGAGTTTCATTGTCGAATGTTATCCGATAACGCTCCTGGGACGTTTAATACGTCAAAATGGTGCTATATAAATGCAATATATTTTTTTCGGCTGCTGAAACATTCTGCCCTCCACACGTACGAAAAAAGAAGAATAAATTAAATACAAAATCGAAGAACAAACGGCAAACTTTATACTGTGGACAGCGGTAAGGGGAAGGAGCAATAATTAATGTGCAAAATTCGGTATAATGGTCCTTTCAGAAGAAAATGCCCCCATCTGCTTGCCTGTTATACTGGATTTTAAAGTGATCCATTACAATTCTAGAATCTTGCCTGTCAATGATGCTAGGGACCCATTACTTGAGTGAACAACAATAACCTCCGTTTATATATATTACCTTCAACAGTATAAGATGAAGAGGCCGACAGCAGTATCAGCCAATCTCAGGCATTTCAGGGATTGTTTTGAAATATCAACTCTGGGACTTCGCCCACAAATGAAAAACTGCACCCATGAGATCTGCCAGCAATATTCAGTGAAACAATTCTGCAGGCATGGGTCGCACCTCTAAAGAACCTTCCCCATCAAAAATCTAACTGCTCCACTGTTGAAATTTTAAGAGATCCCATCCTCACCAGCTCCTTAGAATCATAGAATCACTACAATGCAGAAGGAAACCATTCGGTCTATTGAGTCTGCACCGACCCTCTCAAAGAACACCCTACCAAGGCCCACCACCCACCCTATCCCCATAATCCAATCTAACCTTTTTGGACACCAAGGGGTAATGTAGCATGGCCAATCCATCTAACCTGCACATCTTTGGACTGTGGGAGGAAACCGGAGCGGCCGGAGGAAACCCACGCAGACACAGGGAGAACGTGCAGACTCCGCACAGACAATGACCCGAGGCTGGAATTGAACCTGGGACCCTGGCGCTGTGAGACAGCAGTGCTAACCACTGTACCGCCCCACTCTCCTTGTGAAAGAGAACTCTGGATTCCCGCTACAATTTATATGAATAACTTAGAACGCTAAGGCGATCCAGCACAGAGGCTATTTGGTTTCTTGCTGCAGGTTTCAGATCAGCCCCCATCTTCTGCTTTTTGTCTGGAACGGTTTTCCCTTCAACTATTTATCCTTCCAGGCTGTGTTTTTCAGCTTAGCATCTGTCCGCGTTAAAAAATATTTTCCCATATCTCCTCTGGTTTTGTTTTGCCATTCATCTTAAATCTGCAAGTTATTAATTGCAGCTGTTATATTCCATCAAAGAATCACCTTAATAGGAAACAGCTCAGTTATATTCCTGAGCTGAAATAGATGGAGGCTGTCACTTAAAATCTTAAAGGCAGCGAGATGCCATGTACAGTGGGTCCATGCCTATATGCAGCAAGACCCGGGCAACATTCAGGTTGGGTTGAGAAGCAGCTAGTAATATTTATAGATCATAGAATGTACAGTGCAGAAGGAGGCCATTTGGCCCATCGAGTCTGCACGGGACCTTGGGAAGGGCACCCTACTTAAGGCCACACCTCCACCCTATCCCCCTGACCCAGTAATACCACCTAACGTTTTGGACACTAAGGGGCAATTTACCATGACCAATCCACCTAACGTGCACATCTTCTCGACTGTGGGAGGAACCTGGAGCACCCGGAGGAAACCCATGCAGACATGGGGAGAACGTGCAGACTCCGCACAGACAAAGACCCAAGCCGGGAATGGAACCTGGGACCCTGGCGCTGTGAAGCAACAGTGCTAACCGCTATGCTACTGTGCCGCCCCTTTTTGGTGCTACACACATGCCAGGCAATGACCAGCTCCAACAAGACAGAATCTAACCACCTCCTTTTGACATTCAACGACATTACCATCGCTGAATTCCCCACTAACAACGTCCTGCGAAAAAAGGGGCGGCACAGTTGTAGCTGAATGGCCTGCCTCGATGCTGTCGATTGTGTGTAGCCTGTCCACTTTGATCCCATGTGCTTTGAAACACTTACTAAATAAAAACAATCTCATCAACGTCAGTTCTGAAATTTAACAAAAGGATCTTCCGTTGATGAAATGTCACTGCAAAATCTTAGTAACCTCATAATGACCGAAACCTCTCCACGTTAGAACACATAGCACTGAATGGAAAATAAAATATACACAGTGGCCACTTAGGGCATCTGGGATATCGAGCTTCAAAATGGAACAACATATTACTGCTTGGGCCCAAGATAAGCAGCGAGTGTGCCAGCATCACATGGGGAGACTAGGCCGCAAATGTCAAGCTTGCCCAGTCAACAACAACCTTCTTAATTTATTTAACATGAAGTGAATCACAGGCACTGAGGAATTAAGGCTATTTAGGGGGTTATTCAGCACCATTCATTTGAATTGGAAACAAATCAACTGAAATTTTATACCCAAAGGGAGCCATGAGACAGGAGCATGTTTGGTTCTAAACTGTCCAGACAAGCACTTTAAGACAGCCTTGTTTACAAAGGTTTCAAACTCCTGTTAGAGACACTGAACAGTTTAACTTGCACCTTGGAGTATCTGCGATTTCACCGTTTGCAAAAATAGCTCTTTTCTTTTACCCTCTCTCATGATCTGGTCACTTCTACCAAAATTGCGCACACCTATTCTGGTAATAAGCATGAGACACAAATTCAGACAGCACAGACTCACCCAGAACAGACACAGGTTCAATAAAGGACACTGGCCATTATCAAGCTGCAGCTGTCATTAGCTCGGACAGCACACAGCGCCATTTAAATCTTGCAATAAATCCAATATTGCGCACAGGTTGGTGCCTATCTCTGGGACCCCTAAGTGACTGCGAAAGTGAGTTTGAAAGGTGCATCCGCTTACAATCAAAGAATAGCTTCTTATTACTGCCTGATTACCACAGGTTGACTGAATAACACGAGACTGATGGAAGAATAGTAACTGACTGACCACCAAGAATTTTAACATTTAAGGAGTATTTAGGTGAGCACTTGAAATGACATAGCATACAGGGCTACAGACCAAGTATTGGAAAATGGGAATGGATGGAATAGATAGGTGCTTCTTGATGGCCGGCACAGACTCGATGGGCCGAAGGGCCTCTTTTTTGTGCTGTAAAACTCAATGGGGGTGATTTTCGCCCGTGTTCGCCATCAACGAGTTCAGCAACCCGGGTGCAATATCCCACCAGTGAGATCACTTTTTCCAATTATCCTCGCCTCTCACCAGTAAAGTAATGTTCATGTAAATATATTTTCATACATTTACATCTGTTTAAAGATCCTTGCCTGCACATGATCTCCCACGGAATATTGAAACCTCGCCAGGTCTGTAAAGACAGGAAACAGGTGACGGGATCCTGTATGGGGTGCCATGGTAAGTATAGCTTCCGGTGGAAGAGGGAGTTCCCTGGCACTGCTACATTGGTACAGGTTGGCACGACCAGGTTCGCACAAGTTGGCACTGCTATGTTGGCACAGCCTGGCAGCCAACCTGGCACTGCCAACATTCTTACTGATGATCTTGTGTGTATGGAAATATGATCTCACACATTGTCAGTCAAACACTGTTCACTCTGAGTCAGAAGACCTCTCCAAAGACTTGCGTAGAAGAGGTAGATTGATTAGTACTGAGGGACCGCTACACTGTGCGGACGTGCTGACTTCAGATGAATCATTGAACAGAGGCTCTATTTGCGCACTCAGGCGGAAGCGAAGGATCTCATGGCACTAAATGAAAGGAGGAGAGTTCTTCCATATCAACAAACATCCATCCCTCAACCAATTTCATGATGGCATTATCTGGCGATTAATTATATTGCTGTGGGAGTTTTTGTGCACCAAATTTGGCATTCACGTTTCCTACATGACAACAATAGGCGGGATTTTCCAGCCCTTCCTGCCTGTTGGATCTTCCGGCCCAGTCGAAGTTGACGCCCAGCAACAGGTGGGCGAGCCACACAAATTTCCATTGACTTCGGCAGACCGGAAGATCCTGTGGGTGACCAATGTTGTGCTCGTTCTGCTGAGGGGAAGCCCGCCATGAGGTGACGGGAAAATTCTGGCCGATGACTGCACCAAATTATTTCAATGGCTGTAAAGCGCCTCAGAGCTGTGAAAACCCTGGTTACGTTGAGCTTAGTTTTAAGGGGGGTTTTGACAATTCATTCCTCAAACTTTGTAACCTTTTAGTCTTCAGCCATCTTGACCCAGCACTCCAGAACGATCTTCCTAAACTTGAACACCTTGCTACTGCTCTTCCCCACTTTCAAGAAGCTTGTTAAAAACCTTGACATGCCTTCCCATTTCAATCGCTCCTACTCTCTACTTGGTTTCCACCAGCTCCCTTCAAAAGCTCCTCGAGATGTGCTGTCTGATAAAGTGCGAGTTGGAAAAGCTCCATTGTGTTTATTATCCATGGAAGACAATGACCTCATGACAATTTACACCACATCCAAGTGATACGAAGTTGTTTCCAAACACAAAAGATTACCTCCACAGAATGCAATGAAAACATTACCTGATACTTGATGAAACGTCATCAATGTCCTTCTTAAGATCACTCCCCGTCAAAAGATACCTCACTTTCCATGTGGGAAAATTATTAAATGTATCACATTTTTGGGGGAAGGTGGAGGGGTATCGTGAGGAAATGTAACACTGACACAGAATTGACCTTCAGCAAGTCCAACTCTGGAACCTGCCTTCTCAGGGCATCCTCCCAATCAGAGACTGGTCCGACTTAGAAAAGAACATCCAAGTTTATGAATCTTCATTACCACTCCTGCACAACGGCATCAAAGCATGGGAGTTTATTACAAGGTTACCCCATTCTCACTAATTCTTCTCTCCATGCTATTTTTTAGTTCCAGGGCCTCCACTTGCAAAGTTTTTTCGGTCTCCATGCAAAGCCCCGAAAATGAATTAATGTAGCATTTGAAAAATCTGCATTGCTGACATCAATATGGCTCGTCAATGCCTGTTTTCACTGCAAGGTCTATGAACGAGAAAGCCATGTGAAATTATTTATGATCCAAATTAGTTACACACCAGCAAATTGCTTGGCTGTTTTTTGTGAATATCAACAGTTCTCTGTATATATATTCCTCGTGTTCCTCACTGCGGCTCAGTGAGTCGCACATTAGCCTGAGCCAGCAGGGTGTGGGTTCAGAGGTTTGCAGTACAGAGACTGAAGCAGGAAATATGGGCTGATGCGCCAGTGCAGTTTTGAGAGAGTGCTGCACTGTCAAGAGCAGCTTCATATGAATGAGATGTTAACCCAAGGCTCTGTCTACCCTCTCAAGAGGACATAAAATACCCCATGGCATGAGAGCAGGGGAGTTCTCCCCTGTGTACTGGCGAATAATTATCCCTCCATTTATATCAGTAAAACAGATTAACTGGTTATTATCACATTGTTGTTTGTGGCAGTTTGCTGTGTGAAAATTAGCTGCTGCATTTCCATAAGACGTAGGAGTAGAAACAGACCTTTCAGCCCATCAAGTCTGCTCCATCATTCAATGAGATTGTGACTAATCTGATATGTTAATTGTATTGCATCTTGGGATTTGAGACAGAATAAAGCTAAAAATCATAGAATTCCTACAGTGTTGGGGGAGGCCATTCGGCCCATCAAGTCTGCACCGACCCTCTGAAAGAGCACCCGAACCCAGTGTCGGGGGAGGCCATTCAGCCCATCAAGTCTGCACCGACCCTCTGAAAGAGCACCCGAACCCAGGCCCAATCCCCCACCCTATCACTGTAACCCCACTTAGGGACAATTTTAGCATATCTAATCCACCAGACCTGCATATCTTTGGACTTCGGAGGAAACCAGAGTACCCGGAGGAAACCCAGGCAGACACGGGAAGAATGTACAAACGCCACACAGACAGTCGGCCAAGGTCGGAATTGAACCCGAGTCCCCAACGCGGTGAGGCAGCAGTGCTAACCACTGTCCCACTGTACCGCCCAACTCAACTTCCCCACCCCATGCCCATAACCCTTGAATCCCTTTGTAACCCTTCAAGGATGAGATCTTCAAGCTGTTAACACCAGTGGGATCATCCGATCCTGCCGACGGCGCAACCCTGCCACAGGTGGATTCAAAGAGAAATCCCATTGGTGGCAGCAGAACCAGAAGATCCCACCACTTGGCCAATGAATCTCACCCCACATGTACTTCATTGGTTGGTTTGGAAAGTCTGAGGTTGTGAAAGATGCTGTTTAAATACAAAAAATATGGGCGGCACGGTAGCACAGTGGTTAGCACTGTTGCTTCACAGCTCCAGGGTCCCAGGTTCGATTCCCGGCTTGGGTCACTGTCTGCACGTTCTCCCCGTGTCTGAGTGGATTTCCTACGGGTACTCAGTTTCCTCCCAGAATCCAAAGACATGCAGGTTAGGTGAATTGGACATTCTGAATTCTCCCTCTGTGTACCCGAATAGGCGCCAGAATGTGGCGATTAGGGGATTTCCACAGTAACTTCATTGCAGTGTTAATGTAAGCCTACTTGTGACAATAAAGATTATTTTTTCTGTAAACAAGGTTGGTAAAAAGTCTGGTAATTCACCAGTAGACTACCAAATTCTTCTTTATTTCCTTATTCCCTGTGTTTTTGGTGATAATCTTTCTGGCACTTAACATGCAGAACAGGTGAAAATGGAGATTATCTATTCGGTGATGCTCTCGCTCCTCCACCTTGCAACCTGCCAGTTCAACATAACCTTTTCAGCCTTTCTAAGGTTATCAAAATTTTCTCCTGAGAGTTCTTCCTCCTCTCTTCATCTAACTCTTTCCTAAAAGGTGCGAGCCCCTCACCACCCTCAGTCCACCTTCATCACATACAATCAAATCGCTGCCTCCTTTCAACCACGGTGGCTTGCTGAGCAGTATAGTCCTTTCTACCTTACCCAAAACTGAAAATAAGAACAGATCGCATGACAAAGAGAATCGATTCCCTTGCCAAATCTTCAACAGTAGCAGGAGCAGACTCGAGTAGATTACTCCTGCCCCTAATTCGTACATTCCTCTGTCAGTACAGAATCCACAGTCTTATTAGCCTTGATATCATGGTGGAACATCCAGAATATGTCAAATTCAATAACAACAACTTTCATATATAGTATCGAATTGTGCCAAGGCACTTAACAGGAGCAGATCCAACCATCAGCTACAGACGAAGATATCAGGGCAGGTGACCAAAAGCTTAATTGAAGAGGTAAGCTTCAAGAAGCTTCTTGAAGAAGGAAACAGAGATGGAGAGACAGAGAGAGCTTCAGGGCAGGAATTCCATTGCGGAGGGCAGAGGCAACGGGAGGCACGGCTGCCACTGGTGAAGCGATAAAATTTGGGCATGCGTAAGTCGGAAGAACTGGAAGAATGTAGAAATCGCGGGAGGATTGCAGGGCTGGGGGGGGGGGGGGGGGGCGGTGGTGGTGGTGGTGTTCGGCTGGGCGTAAATTTGCGATTAGGAATCAAAAATTTAAAGTTGAAGTGTTGCCAGATTGAGAGCCGACAAGACGTCAGTGAGTGCAGGATGGGCAAACGGGAGTCAGGAAAAGAACAGCAGAATTTTGAATGAGCTCAAGATTGTGGAAATATGTCATGAGATCTCTCTGGGTGCGTACTATTAATCTCTGTGAGAGGGACGAATGCCTCATTAAGAATTCTTTTCCACTTGCTATTTTTGTAACCTCTACATGAATATCACAATTATGATGAAGTGAATGCATTGGCCACGGTAAGTCTTCTTTCCCTTTGATATATTACCAAAGGTTGAGGCAATATTATGGCCTTTGTTTGTGCTGCAGGGGCTGGTTTAGCTCACAGGGCTAATCGCTGGCTTTTAAAGCAGACCAAGCAGGCCAGCAGCACGGTTCGATTCCCGTACCAGCCTCCCCGGACAGGCGCCGGAATGTGGCGACTAGGGGCTTTTCACAGTAACTTCATTGAAGCCTACTCGTGACAATAAGCAATTTTCATTTTCATTTTTCAATATTGACAATCCAAACAAATTCACCTGGGTTCTTTTACCCCAAGTTTTGGACCATTTGCAGCTGTGAAGAATTATTTTCACCTGCAACCTTTTTCATCCTGCCCACTGTCAGAGTAAAACAAAGGACAGAGTGAACCGCTTCTCCATTCTGCGCAAATCTTAGTGTGGAAGACAACAGAGATAGCAACAGAGACACAGAGGGAGAGAGAGAGAGAGAGAGCACAGTTGGAGGTAAGAGTCACTCATAAGGTTTTCCTCAGTTTGAGCCAGGATAGGGAAAGAGGTGCATAAAAATGTAACCCATGAGCAGTTAAAGAACCCAACGAGTAAAATGTTAAGATGGTGGAAAAGAAAATACAAACAAACAAGTTTCTTAAATGTAAGTATTCAATGTCGAACGTGCCATCACTTTCGTACAAAATTATTGGCTGCAGCCTACTAACCCCCGACTGATCCATCAAGCGATTACTGATGGCTTTCTAGTGCTCTTCAAGGTAGTAATCATAGGCCATTTTATCAAATGAAGAAGTGCAAATAACATCCCTTAATTACTGCTCTCACTTCCATTACTACTGCCTTTCATTAAATTATAACAGAAAGCTACCAACACTACCACAACTTTCACGTCACTCAATTTGTTTCACTTTTTTTTCTGATCAACACCTCAGGAACTAAGTTCTTTGCTGATACGCACACTGATTTCTGTGAGCTCCCTTCCCGATATTCAATGCTCCGTAGAAATGTGAAGATTATTACATTCGTTATTGTGATAAATGCATTGAAAGATATGGTCACATATCCGCCATCTTCACTCCTTAACTCATGCAGGAGAAATCTAATAAGATGGGCTAGCTGTAACAATGCTCCTGTTTTGGCTTGCTGTGGTAATGTTAGATAACGCGCAAGTGCCAACCGAATTCAAAGCCTAAAAGTTATAGAAATGCAGGTTACTGATAGGAAATGAGAGCAGAAGGAGGCCATCCAGCTTCTCAGGCCTACTCCACCAATCAATTAGATCATGGGCGGGCTGCATCTCAACTCCATTTATCTGCCTTTGCTTCATATCCCTGGATGCCATTCCCGTTCAGAAAACTATTGATTTCAGCCCGAAAGCTTCAAGTGTCCCCCAGCATCCGCAGCTTTACTGGGGGATGTGGGGGTTGGACAAGAGTTCCATGTTTCTTCTATTCTCTGCGGCTGACAAAGCTTGTCCTGATTTCAGGACAATTGCAGTGTCAGGGGTGGATCAATTCCTTAAAATAAAAATCGGGCAGGGCCGTGTGGAGGGGCTGAACTTGGGCAGAGTCACAATATTTGGTCATCATGTTCTTATCCGTAAGAAAACTGTAAGTTTTTATGCCTCCCCTTCCTCACAAATGCTTAAATGGATAGCCTGACCAACCAACTCCTGGAAGTTGAGCAAGGATAATGGTAGGAGGGCAGTCAATTTTTGGGAGACCCCAGTACAACACTAGGCCAAAGTTTTCTGGCTGTTCCCGCTGGTGGGTTCTTTCCGGTCCTGCCGACAGGGAACCCCTGAGGCATGTTCCACGGTGGCAGAGAGTGCCGGACACGCAAAACCCCGGAGACATCGGCGGAGTCGGAAGATCCAGCTGCCGACCAATGGCAGGCCTCCCTCCTCCGCCGCCGGAAAATACGTCAGGATGGGGGCCGGGAAAGACCACCCTAGGTGTGGGACCATTAAATTCCAGAGGTCAATGAGGAGGGATACTGGAGGGGGCCCATTTCAGCGGGTATAATTCTGGTGCTAGAGGTTCAACAAGGCAGGGCAGGGGCGCGAGGCGGGCCGAGGCTGGTGGGTGAAACCACGGCAAGGATTTTATGGCAACAGCATGTCTCACCCCAGCAGATGGGGCAAGCCATTTAAATTGCCGTTTACTTTGGCGGGACTGCAGTATCCCGCTGGGTGGGAACGGCCATAAAATCCAGGCCCACATGGACAGAATCAACCGGAATCCCATTTTTACTGCGTTACATTGCTGCTCGTTTATGGGTCAACTGCAGTGATAGTGGATGGGTTTTGGTTCAATTGATAAGTGGGTGAACATTTTGTTGGCAATTCAGTCCAGAAATCTTTGTGTGGGTGTCTGTAAAGAAAACTTGGCCTTTCTTAGTCATAGGGTAAAGGGTAACATAACTAGTTGAACATGAGGAGGGAAGTTGAAAAGGGTAGCGATAGTGAAGATGTTTCTCCTCAGGGGGAAAAGTCAACACCTAAAGGACTGAAATATAAGGTCGTTACTATTAAATCCAATGAGGAATTCAGGAAAACCTCTTTGCCTAGTGAATAGTTAGAATGTGAAACTCATTATCACGAAGTTGAGGTGAATTTTAGAACTGTAATGAAGAGGGAGCTGTGTAAATACCTGAGGGAGACAGGAATGGAGGATTTGTTGCCGAGTTTAAATTGTGCAGAGCATAAACACCAGCTCAGATTAGTTAGTCTGAACAATCTGTTTCTGTATTCCAAATTCTGTGGAGGCACTTTGTGGTGCTTTGCAATGCAGGGATCGCTTCGCAAGCTCCTCCAGACACAAGGGAAAATAATGGACCAGTTAATCTGACCAAGGGGATATTATTCACCAAATGGCGTCGAGAGAGATTTCCTTACTCTTTCTCAAATTGTATCCTGAGCTCTCTTCCGCCTGTGCCAGCGGAATGGACACACAAGGCCTCTGTTTCATTTCTCGTCCTTGTTCTATGGAACATCTTGGGAGAGTGCTGCCTGGATCGTGTTATGAAATACCATTGTGGGGCGTGCACAACCTTCAATTAATTACCAAATGTATACTCAGCTCAGTGGAAACAATTAGGAGAAGATATCTTGCTCTAACAATGGCTCTAATGGGAAATCTGTCGCAGTCTCCCATCTGGAGCTACTGGACCTGATTTGTGTGTATGTGTGGGGGCACTTATGTCATGTGTGTCTATGTGGGTGTGCATGGTGGCATGGTGGTGGTGGTGGTGGTGGGTGCGACAGGTGAATTCCATTTTTATTTTTATTTTCCAATTGAGCAGGGAGCTTGGGGGAAGAGAGTCTCTGGTCACTGATAATCTTGGAAATCTGACACGCTGGGGACAAGAACCCAAACGGTAGGATTACCAGAGTTGAACTCACCACAACATCACAAGATAGCAACTCAATACAAATAGCGCGGCTGCCTAAATGACAGAGAGTGACTCGTTTTTGAAAATACGTTGATCCTGGAGTCATAAACGGTGCTACTAAAGCAGTGTCAAAATTTACTCTACTAAACCATGGCTAAACTTAAATACAATAATCTCAATCAAGAGTCAACCTTTATGACCAAAAGCAGTCCCACAGAAATTTCTGATCATTTTCGTATACAATCGATATATGCACATCAAACTAGGAGAACCTACGGGGTTTTGAAGTGGGCTAAAATAATTGTGAAGAACAAAATAATTTGTCAAATAATTAA